>NC_083435.1:39302194-40528710 GCF_020745735.1 Hemiscyllium ocellatum
ATTAAAAACTCAGCTCCTGGACATGAAACCACTTCCTTCCAAGAGACAAAACAACAAGTCTTCATGCCAACAAAAGTCCCTGCTTGATTCAGAAAACTGCTAAAATTTAACTAATATTCCTGACCTCAAGTTTTCACATTCACAGAAATCCCCGATTAACCCTAATGAAACTAATACATTTCGACTCATCCAAGTTCAACCTGGAGAAGGACCACAATTCATCTGCCCCCTGGCTACTCAAAAGCATAGCACTCAGAATACTGATTTTATATTTTCTCATCAACCTATACAGAGATGTTATTACAGATGTTTGGAGCAGATGGGACTTGAACCTGGGCCTCTTGGTTTAATCAGGGGTACTGTGATTGGATATTAACAGAATCCTCCGAACCTTCATATTCTTTTTGTATTAATACCCCTTAATTAAAAGTTGTTTGAACTCAACTTCCAAACAATGAAATAGTTGTCAACTTAATTGGTCTTTCCTGCTTACATAAAGTGCCAACTTCTTTTGAACAACCTGTTCAGACTTGCTATGGTATCATTGTGAAACTTTAACCCAGGCCTTCTGGCCCAGCGATAAGGTCACTACTACTGCACCACAACAACTCTCAAACAGTGGGTTGTTTTCGACTTGCTGATTTTGACTTCGAATTATAGCCCTGATTTATTACCTGTAGCTTTAAGACCCGATGACTTTTTTAACAGTCTCTGTGATTTTTTTTCTTTTCCGTTCTCTCAAAAATTTTTTTAAAAATTTAGCGACAATTATTCTTCAATTACAATATAATTGAGGTTCTTCTAATATCACTGCTGGCTGTTACTCATAATTTAGTTGGTCAGTGTCATGGGATTGTTAAGTACATTAGAATCAAGATAGATTATTTCACAAAATGGAATTCTGACTTTTATTTGATTTATTGCTGTCATGTATACCGTGATACAGTGAAAATTGTCTTATATGCTTTACCGTCAGATCATACTGTAAAAGTGCATCAAGGTAACAGAACAGAGTGCAGATTACAGCTACGAAGAAGCTGCAGAGAGAGAGAGAGATCAATATTAAATTTAACGTATCTGATAACAGCTGGGAAGAAGCTGTTCTTGAATCTGTTCATAGACGTATTCTAACTCAACCTTCTACCCGATGGAAGAGGGTCAAAGAGAGTACAATTGGGGTGGGAGGAGTCTTTGATTACTTTGGTTGCTTTCCTGATATAGTGGGAAGTACAGATGAAGTCAATGGATGGGAGCTGGTTTGCATGATGGACTGGATTGTGTTCACAACTCTAATTTCTTGCAGTCTTGGGACACCCGCACCAATCAACCCCACTGCCCTGTGGCCCAACATTTCAACTCCCCCTCCCACTCTGCCAAGGGCATGCAGGTCATGGGCTTCCTCCACCACCCCTCCCTCACCACCTGACGCCTGGAGGAAGAATGCCTCATCTTCCGCCTCAGAGCACTCCAACCCCATGGCATCAATGTGGATTTCACCAGTTTCCTCATTTCCCCATCCCCCAACCTTACCCCAGTTCCAACCTTCCAGCTCATCACTGCCCTCATGACCTGTCCTACCTGCCTATCTTCCTTTCCTCCAATCCACTCCACCCTCCTCTCTGACCTATCGCCTTCATCCCCACCCCCATTCACCTATTGTACTTTTTGCTACCTTCTCCCATCTTCCTCTCTGACCTATCACCTTCATCCCCACCCCTATTCACCTATCGTACTTTTATGCTACTTTCTCCCCACCCGCACCCTCCTCTCATTTATCTCTGCACTCTGAAGGCACCCGGCTTTTATTCCCGATGAAGGGCTTTTGCCCGAAACGTTGATTTTCCTGTTCCTCGAATGCTGCCTGACTTGCTGTGCTTTTCCAGCACCACGCTGATCTAGATTCTGGTTTCCAGCATCTGCAGTCCTTGTTTTTTACCTATACAAACAAGGAACAAGAGTCATCCATTTGAGCCTGCAAGCCTGTTCCTCAATTCAGAGAGTCTTGGCTTATTTAATTTTAACCTCAACTACACATCCCTGCATATCCCCAATAATCGTTCATCCCCTTGATAATCAAGAATTATCTATCTCTGACTTAAAAGATCAAAAGACCTTATTAAAAGATTCTGCATCAACTGCCTCTTGAAGAATCCCAAAGGCTCTCAACCCTCAGAAAAACAAAGTTTCCTCGTGTCCATTTTAGTTGGATAACCCCTTAAGTTTTAAACTGTGACCGTTAGTTCTAGATTCTCCCACAGAAGAGGCATCCCTTCAACATCCATCCAGTCATGTGTCCTCAGGATCTTACACTACTCCTATGTACCTTAACTTAATTGATCCATTTAAGTCACCTCCGACTCTTCTAAACTCCAGAAGATGCAGGCCTGGCCTGTCTAGCTTTTCCTCATAAGGTAATCTGCTCATTCCAGACAATAATCTCGTGAACCTTCCCTGAACTGCTTGCATAAGTAGTGAACAATAGCGTGCAAAGTACTCCAGATGTGGTTTCCCCAATGGTCCAACTGAAGCATAACCTCCCTACTCTTGCATTTAATTCCCCTCACAATAGAACATAACAAACAGGATAATCTGTACATATTGATGTCTTCATTTGGTGATGCTTGCTGATCAGGCCAAAGGTTAAGTTGACCTTCTTGAAATGATTGGCTTGATGGTGGGAGAGGTTTGAGACAGACATGGAAATTTAAAGAGAGATCTCTTGATTAACTCACTGTACTGAGTAACTAGTTTCCAACCTTGTGCAAATTGTAAATGCATACTGGAAATGGAGAATGGATACGACCACATCCAGAGTGAGTGGACATAGAGGGCTCTACTTGTGAACCTCAAGGGAAGCTGCATTCATTAGTCACTTTCACAGTACAGTTGAAGTAATCTGTAATCATCGCACCCAGTGTTTGAAGTGCATGACGCCTCCAGCTGTGGAGGATACACATCCTGGTCACAATCCTGTTGGATTGCAGCAGTTCAAGAAGGCAGCTCACCGCCACCTTCTCAAGGGCAACTAGGGACAGACGATGAATGCTGGTCAGTTAGCAATGTCCACATCACACAAATTAATTTTTAAAATATTGGCCATGTCATTGGTGATTGCTGTTGAATATAGCCATCTCTGTGAAGCAGACATAATCACAATCGAACTTAAAAGTGTTACCTATACAGAGGTACCTTGATTATCTGAAAGACACAAGCGGGGAGTATTTCGTTCAGTTAATCGAATTCCAGATAATCGAATGCCAGATAACATAGTTTAGCCAAACATCAGGAACGTGTGATCTTGGTGGATAATCCAATATTTGGAGAGTCGGGATTCCTCTGTATTCACAAAGACAATTGAAGATCCCATAGGCTGCACAAGGGTAAGGAACTGATTTCCCCCTCATCTGCAACTGTAATTATTTATCAATATGTTTTTATATGCAATGCTGCCTTTCTTGTGTTGTGGACAAGATATCAGTTACCATGCAGTGCCTACAATTTCTTACACAACTTGTTGCACAACATGGCTTGTGCTGCATTAATGAGAAGAAGACCCAATCTCAAAGGACAAGAAAAAGGCATTTAATGGCTCTCCTGCTGGAGTCCTCCATGTTCCACTCTATGGAGGAGTATTCTAAACCATCAAAAGCCAATATCCTGCAAGAACGGTTACTGGGAAAGCAACATTACCATCTGTAATCATCACTGATGATTCTGTTAGTCAACCTCCTTACTGACCCTGAGTATAGATACATTGCAACCTATTCTTCAACTAAGGACATTGTAGAGCAGACAATAAGTCTGCTGGAGAGGAGATTCTGATGATTGAATTGGTCTGGGGCAGTCTTGAAGTGCACTCTGGACAGAGTGTGCCCAATCAATCCTAGAATGCTGTGCTGTCACAAGTGCAGAAAGGTAAGAAGGGGATGTGATGATGCTGACAAGATGGGAAAATGCGGCATCCTTCTGAGAAAGGAGATGAGGACACCTTCTGCTTGATACAGCAGTGTAGCATCAGGTGCAACAAGCCAGACTGGTCTTAATTGACACATGGTTTCAGTTGAGGTAAGCAGGGTCCAGTGATAATTCATTATCTATAAATTTGTCAGTGCTCAAAAGGAAAACAGTCACTGCCTGTCCCCAGAAGCAAATGCAAGTTTTGTCTGATTCTTTTTTCTTCACTTTTGCTGATATTGAATAAAAAGTGAATATTTTCAGCCACTTAAAGGAATGTGATAGTCCCACATTGAATGACAAGAGGATGTTTGGCAACATATGGTATTGGAGAAAAGTAACACTGCCTTAGGGTTCTAAGATGGGATGACACCAAGGATGGGTAACTTGTGTAGCCTGGTTCTTAAATAGCAATATATTTATAAATGTGCACTTGTAATAAATGGCAGTCATACCATCTGTGTGCTTCTTGGATGTTTCTGTTTCGGAACACAGGAACAGCAGTAGGCCATTCAGCCCCTCAAATCTGCATTCCACCATTCAATAGGATCATGACTGATCTGTGGCCTAACTCCATATTTGTTGATAGCCTTGCTTAATGAAACTTTGTCTCATTGGGCAATCAAAGATGGAGGACGAGAGAAGAATTTCTGGTTGTAAGAGATTGCTCCTTCTTTGAGATATTTTAGGTGTTGGAGGTGATTTCCCCAAATTTCAGGAGTAGCAATTACTGTTGTACATGCTGCTGCATTGTTTTGGAGCTTTGGAGGAAAGAAAAGTCAAAACAACAGCACTTTTAAAAGGGAGAAGGACAGACAATAGGCAGGAAATGGTCAGGTCAGTGCAGGGGAAGAGAGAGAGAAAGAAAGAAGGAAGGAAAGAAGGAAAGAAGGAAAGAAAGAAAGAAGGAAAGAAAGAAAGAAAAGAAAGAAAAGAAAGAGAGAGAGAAAGAGAGAGAGAGAGAAAGAGAGAAAGAGAGAAAGACACACTGCCAACTAACACAGCAGTGGATCTGTGCAGTTACTGCCTTTGCTGTTTGAATTCATATATTGCTGGACATCGGAATGCATCTCGGAAAACTTAAACAATGCAATTCACAACTGATCTTGGAGGAACCTGTTTGGGAGAGGTCACAGCAAAGAAACAAGTAAGTGAATAGCTTGAAGTATAGCCTTGGTGTAAATCTACAATAGTGAGTAGAGTGGGTTCTTTCTTGATGATATGTTGTATTGAGATTTGTCTCTTAAGTCATAAGTATTAAGTTAGCCTGCAGCAGTGTTTTGTAGAGGAATAATACAGTGCTATTTTCTGGGTCTGTAGATTGGAAGAAGCAAAAATGGCCTTTAGTAAACTGATACGCTCTTCTTGTCAGATGTGGGACCTTAGGGAGAGTTCAAGTGTTACTAAGGATGACATCTGCAATAAATGCATTGGTTGTGAATCCTGTCAGATTGAATGGATTGGTTGGAGTGACAGTTAGAGGCAATGAGGAATTTACAAGAGCAAGGGTGGATGGTAGTTATAGGAAGGGAAAAAAGCCGCATATACAGTCAGGGAGATGGTTAACTCCAGGAAAGGTAATAGAGGTAGGCAGATCGTGCAGGAGTCTTCTATGGCTATCCCCATTTCAAACAGGTATGCTGTTTTGGAAAATGTAGGGAGTGAAGGACTTTCAGGGAAATGTAGCATGAACAGTCAAGTTCTGGTATCAGGACAGGCTCGAATGTAATGAGGGCTACATCAGGTTCTAAGCAATCAATTGTGTTAGCGGACTCTCTAGTCAGAGGCACAGACAGATGTTTCTGTGGCCAGCAACGAAAAATCAAAATGGTGAATTGCCTCCCTGGTGCCATAATCAAGGATGTCTCAGAGAGGGTGCAGAACGTTCTCAAGGGGGAGAGGGGCCAGCTGGAGGTCGTTGTACACATTGGAACCAACGACATAGGAAGGGAAAAGAATGAGATTCTGAAGTGAGAACATAGAAAGTTGGGCAGGAATTTAAAAAGGAGGTCCTTGCAGTAGTAATATATGGATTACTCCCGGTAATATGAGCTAGTGAGGGTAGGAATAGGAGGATAGAGCAGATGAATGTTTGGCTGAGGAGCTGGTGTTTGGGAGAAGGATTCATATTTTTGGATAATTGGAATCTCTTCTGGGGTAGAAATGACCTGTACAAGAAGGACGGATTGCACCTGAATTGGTGAGGGACTAATATACTGGCAGGGAAATTTGCGAGAGCTGCTCGGGAGGATTTAAACTAGTGATGTGGGGGTGGGGGTGGGGGGTGGGGGGTGGGACCCAGGGAGGTGGTGAGCAAAGAGATCAATTGAGGCTGGTACAGTTGAGAAAAGAAGTCATTCAAACAGTCAGGGCAGGCAGGGACAAAGCAGAGAACAAGGTAGGACTGATAAATTAAACTGCATTTATTTCAATGCAATGATCCTAACAGGGAAAGCAGATGAACTCAGGGCATGGTTAGGAACATGGGACTGGGATATCATAGCAATTACAGAAACATGGCTCAGGGATGGGCAGAACTGGCAGCTTAATGTTCCAGCATACAAATGCTACAGGAAGGATAGTAAGAGGCGGGGGAGAGAATGGCATTTTTGATAAGGGATAGCATTACAGCTGAACTCAGGGAGGATATTCCTAGGAATACATCCATCGAAGTTATTTCTGAGAACTGAGAAATAAGAAAGGGATGATCACTTTATTGGGATTGTATTATAGACCCTCTAATAGTCAGCAGGAAATTGAAAAACAAAGTTGTAAGGAGATTTAAGTTATCTGCAAGAATAATAGGGCGGTTATGGTAGGGGATTTTAACTTTCCAAACATAGACTGGGACTGCCGTAGTGTAAAGGGTTTAGATGGAGAGGAATTTCTTAAGAGTGTACAAGAAAATTTTCTGATTCAGTATGTGGAGGTACCTACTAAAGAAGGTGCAAAACCTGACCTAGTCTTGGGAAATAAGGCAGGGCAGGTGACTAATGTGTCAGTGGGGGAGCACTTTGGGGCCAGCGACCGTACTTATATTAGTTTTAAAATAGTGATGCAAAAGGATGACCAGATCTAAAAGTTGAAGTTCTAAACTGGAGGAAGGCTGATTTTGACGGTATTAGGAAGAACTTTCAAAAACTGATGGGGTCAGATGTTTGCACATAAAGGGATGGCTGGAAAATGGGAAGTCTTCGGAAATGAGATAACGAGAGTGCAGAGACAGGATATTCCTGTTAGTGTGAAAGGAAAGGCTGGTAGGTGTAGGGAAATAGTGGATGACTAGAGAAATTGAGAGTTTGGTTAAGAAATAGAAGGAAGCATATGTCAAGTATAGACACGATAGATCAAGTGAACCTTAGAAGAGTATAAAGGCAGCAGAAGTTTACTTAAGAGGGAAAGCAGGAGGGCAAAAAGGGACATGTGACAGCTTTGGCAAATAGGGTTAAGGAGAAGTTTGCATTTGACACTAAAATTGGAGGTGTAGTGGACAGCGAAGGAGGTTACCTCAGATTATAGGACAACAGGGTCTTGATCAAATGGGCCAAAGGGCTGAGGAGTGGCAGATGGAGTTTAATTTAGATAAACGCGAGGTGCTGTATTGTGGGAAAGGAAATCTTAGCAGGACTTATACACTTAATGGTAAGGTCCGAGGGAGTGTTGCTGAACAAAGAGACCTTGAAGTGCAGGTTCATAGCTCCTTGAATGTAAAGTCGTAGGTAGATAGGATAGTGAAGGCGGCATTTGGTATGGTTTCCTTTATTGGCCAGAGTATTGAGTACAGGAGTTGGGAGGTCATATTGCGGCTGTACAGGACATTGGTTAGGCCACTGTTGGAATATTGCGTGCAATTCTGGTTTCCTTCCTTTCGGAAGGATGTTGTGAAACTTGAAAGGGTTCAGAAAAGATTTACAAGGATGTTGCCAGGGTTGGAGGATTTGAGCTATAGGGAGAGGTTGAATAGGCTGGGGTGTTTTCCCTGGTGCATCAGAGGCTGAGGGGTGATCTTATAAAGGTTTATAAAATTATGAGAGGCATGGAGGGGATAAATAGACAAAGTCTTTTCCATGGGGTGTGAGAGTCCAAAACTAGACTGCATTGGTTTAGGGTGAGAGGGGAAAGATATAAAAGAGACCTAAAAAAGAGGCAACCTTTTCACGCAGAAGGTGGTGCGTGTATTGACTGAGCTGCCAGAGGAAGTGGTGGAGACTGGTACAATTGCAATATTTGAAAGGCATCTGGATGGGTATAGGAATAGGAGGGGTTTGGAGGGATATGGGCTGGGTGCTGGCAAGTGGGACTCGACTAGGTTGGGTTATCTGCTCGGCATGGACATGTTGGACTGAGGGGTCTGTTTCCGTGCTGTACATCCCTCTGACTCAATGACTTAAATCTAACAATTGAATTAGTATTGATCACCTTTTGAAGAAGAGAGTTCCAAATCTCCACTTCTTTTCACATGTAGAAATGCTTTCTCAGCTCTCTCCTGAATGGCCTGACCCTAATTTTGGATCTGGAATCTTCAACCAATGGAAAAAGCTGATCTTTATCTTCCCTTTCTTTCCCAGTTAATATCCTGAAGACCTTAATTAGACCACCTTTTAACCTTATAAGTTCTACAGACTAAAGGTCCAATCTTTCCTCATAACCTAACACCTGAAATTCAGGTATCATCTTTGTAAATCTGTGGTGACCTCCCTCCAGAGCCAAAACATCCTTCCTCAGGAGCGGTGCCCAATTCTGCTCACACTATTCTAAATAGAATCTAACTAGGGTTTTGTATCATTGCAGTATAACATCTGTATCCCTATGCTCCAGCGTAGACATGAAGGCCAACATTCCAATGGCCTTAGAACATTGAACATAGAACAATACAGCACAGAACAGGCCCTTCGGCCCACGATTTTGTGCCGAACATCTATCCTAGATTAAGCACCCATCCATGTACCTATCCAATTGCCGCTTAAAGGTCGCCAATGATTCTGACTCTACCACTTCCACGGGCGGCGCATTCTATGCCCCCATCACTCTCTGGGTAAAGAACCCACCCCTGACATCTCCCCTATACCTTCCACCCTTCACCTTAAATTTATGTCCCCTTGTAACACTCTGTTGTACCCGGGGAAAAAGTTTCTGACTGTCTACTCTATCTATTCCTCTGATCATCTTATAAACCTCTATCAAGTCACCCCTCATCCTTCGCCGTTCCAACGAGAAAAGGCCGAGAACTCTCAACCTATCCTTGTACGACCTATTCTCCATTCCAGGCAACATCCTAGTAAATCTTCTCTGCACCCTCTCCAAAGCTTCCACACCTTTCCTAAAGTGAGGCGACCAGAACTGCACACAGTACTCCAAATGTGGCCTAACCAAAGTCCTGTACAGCTGCAACATCACTTCACGACTCTTGAATTCAATCCCTCTGCTAATGAATGCTAATACACCATAGGCCTTCTTACAAGCTCTATCCACCTGAGTGGCAACTTTCAAAGATCTATGTACATAGACCCCAAGATCCCTCTGTTCCTCCACCTGACTAAGAACCCTACCGTTAACCCTGTATTCTGCATTCTTATTTGTTCTTCCAAAATGGACAACCTCACACTTGGCAGGGTTGAACTCCATCTGCCACTCCTCAGCCCAGCTCTGCATCATATCTAAGTCCCTTTGCAGCCGACAACAGCCCTCCTCACTGTCCACAACTCCACCAATTTACTGACCCACCCTTCGACTCCCTCATCCAAGTCATTAATAAAAATTACAAACAGCAGAGGACCCAGAACTGATCCCTGCGGAACTCCACTTGTAACTGGGCTCCAGGCTGAATATTTACCATCTACCACCACTCTCTGACTTCGACCGGTTAGCCAGTTTTCTATCCAATTGGCCAAATTTCCCTCTATCCCATGCCTCCTGACTTTCCACATAAGCCTACCATGGGGAACCTTATCAAATGCCTTATTAAAATCCATGTACACTACATCCACTGCTCTACCCTCATCCACATGCTTGGTCACCTCCTCAAAGAATTCAATAAGACTTGTAAGGCAAGACCTACCCCTCACAAATCCATGCTGGCTGTCCCTAATCAAGCAGTGTCTTTCCAGATACTCATAAATCCTATCCCTCAGTACCCTTTCCATTACTTTGCCTACCACAGAAGTAAGACTAACTGGCCTGTAATTCCCGGGGTTATCCCTATTCCCTTTTTTGAACAGGGGCACAACATTCGCCACTTTCCAGTTCCCTGGCACCACCCCCATTGACAGTGAAGATGAAAAGATCATTGCCAATGGTACTGCAATTTCCTCTCTTGCTTCCCACATAATCCTAGGATATAGCCTTCTTGACCTACTTTTTCACATTTGTGGCATTTTAAGGATCTATGCTCCTGAAACTCCAAATCTCATCAGATATCCACTATAGTTAACATTGTCTGAAAAGAAAAACACCCTGATCTACCCTACTGAAATTAATAATCCTACTCTTGTTCTTATTAAAATCCATCTTCCACAGCTTTGCCCATTCACCTAATTTATCAATATCTTATTGCAATTTTGTGTCGTCATCTCCACTGTCTACAAAGGTTTTGTATCTTCAGCAAATCTGGATATTTGACTTTTAATGCCATTATCCAAGTCATTAGTAAATAGTATGATTAATTGAGGTGAACACTTGTCCCTACAAGACACCACTAGTCACTTCCTGCCAATTTGAGAGCTTACTTGTTACTTCAACTCTTTGTTTTCTACCAGTCAACTAATTACCTGTCCATGTCAGTAATTTGCCCTCAGTTCCAAGGGCTTCTGCCTTAACTAACAGTCTCTCAAAAGCCTTCTGGAAGTCCATATAAACAACATCCATTGACTGATCTACATCACCAGGCGGAAGTGGGTACAGCAGATGCTGGAGGTTAGAGTCAAGATTAGCGTTGTGCTGGAAGGGCACCACAGGTCAGGCAGCACCTGAGGAACAGGAAAATCGACATTCTGACCCTTCTTAAAGAGCAAAGAGTGACATGAACAATTTGGAAAGTACTTGATCGAGTGTATAGTTAGTTTGAAAATAGTATTGTCACAGGCAATCCTAGCAGTCATTAGATCTAATAAGATAATATGAGCAGGTGTCATACAGGCTAATAAAGCAAATTGCAGAGAATAGTGTAAGAAATCTCATTGGGGCTCATGGACAGAACCTACCAGAGCTTGATCACCAAAATTAACAACTGATTTCTATTAAAATCCAGGCACAGACACTCTTCATCAAAAGAGGGGAAAAGAGCATATTTATATATAGAGATTGACTTTCTGAAAATAAACACTTTGGCCAATGGGTTATTCATGAAGGCAAAGGGATGAAACATAGGATATTCTAAAGATTGTCACTGTGGATGTTCTGGCACATAGAACATGGAACATAGAAAAATACAGAAAAATACAGCGCAGTACAGGCCCTTCGGCCCTCGATGTTGCGCCGACCAAAGCCTACCTAACCTACACTAGCACAATAATCTCCATATGCTTACCCAATGCCCGTTTAAATGCCCATAAAGAGGGAGAGTTCACCACTGCTACTGGCAGGGCATTCCATGAACTCACAACCCGCTGAGTAAAGAATCTACCCCTAACATCTGTCCTATACCTACCACCCCTTAATTTAAAGCTGTGTCCCCTAGTAACAGCTGACTCCATTAGCGGAAAAAGGTTCTCACTGTCAACCCTATCTAAACCCCTAATCATCTTGTACACCTCTATCAAATCTCCCCTAAACCTTCTGTTCTCCAATGAGAACAGCCCCAAGTGCCTCAGCCTTTCCTCATACGATCTTCCTACCATGCCAGGCAACATCCTGGTAAACCTCCTCTGCACTCGTTCCAATGCCTCCACATCCTTCCTATAGTATGGCGTCCAGAACTGCACACAATACTCCAGATGAGGCCGCACCAGAGTCTTATACAACTGCAACATGACCTCAGGACTCCGGAACTCAATTCCTCTACCAATAAAGCTCAGTACACCATATGCCTTCTTCACAGCACTATTTACCTGGGTGGCAACTTTCAGTGATCTGTGTACATGGACACCAAGATCCCTCTGCTCATCCACACTACCAAGTAGCCTACCATTAGCCCAATAATCCATCTTCTTGTTACTCCTACCAAAGTGAATGACTTCACACTTAGCTTCACATTGAACTCCATTTGCCACCTTTCTGCCCAGCTCTGCAACTTATCTATATCCCGCTGTAACCTGCCACATCCTTCTTCGCTGTCCACAACTCCACCGACTTTCATGTCATCCGCAAACTTGCTCACTCAGCCTTCAAGCCCCTCCTCTAGGTCATTAATAAAAATGACAAACAGCAATGGTCCCAAAACAGATCCTTGTGGAACACCGCTAGTAACTGCACTCCAAGATGAACCTATACGATCAACTACTACCCTCTGTCTCCTTCCAGCCAGCCAATTCCTAATCCAAACCTCTAATGCACCCTCAATGCCATACGTCCTAGTTTTTGCATTAGCCTGCCATGGGGTACCTTATCGAACGCCTTGCTAAAATTCATATACACCACATCTACTGCTTTACCCTCGTCCACCTCCTTGGTCACCTTCTCAAAGAACTCAATAAGGTTTGTGAGGCACGACCTGCCCTTCACAAAACCATGCTGACTATCCTTGATCACATTATTCCTATCCAGATGTTCATAAATCCTATCCCTTACAATTCTCTCTAAGACTTTGCCCACAACAGAAGTGAGACTCACTGGCCTATAGTTACTAGGGCTATCCCTACTCCCCTTCTTGAACAAGGGGACCACATTCGCTATCCTCCAGTCTTCTGGCACTATTCCCGTAGACAACGACGACATAAAAATCAAGGCCAATGGCTCCGCTATCTCCTCCCTAGCTTCCCAGAGGATCCTAGGATAAATGCCATCAGGCCCAGGGGACTTATCTATTTTCACCCTTTCCAGTATTCCCCAGACCATCCATTCTAATCACTTGTGACTCAATATTCACATCAGCAACAGTGTCCTGTTCCTGAGTGGATACTGACGAAAAGTATTGATTTAATGTCTCTCCAATCTCCTACGCCTCCACGCACAACTTCCCACTACTATCCTTGACTGGACCGATACCTACCCTAGTCATCCTTTTATTCCTGACATACCTATAGAAAGCCTTTGGGTTTTCCCTAATCCTACCAACTAAGGACTTTTCATGTCCCCTTCTCGCTGCTCTTAGCTCTCTCTTTAGATCCTTCCTGGCTACCTTATAACTCTCAAGCGCCCCAACTGAACCTTCACGCCTCATCTTTACATAGGCCGCCCTCTTCCCTTTCACAAGGGATTCCAATTCCTTATTAAACCACGGCTCCCTCACAAGACCCTTAACTCCCTGCCTGACTGGTGCATACTTATCAAGGACACCCATTAGCTGTTCCTTGAACAATCTCCACATATCATTTGTGTTCTTCCCTTGAAGCCTATTTTTCCAATCAACGCATCCTAAGTCATGCCTCACCGCATCATAATTTCCCTGCCCCTGACATGTGGTCACTAACCACGCACAGTTGTGTCCTGCAAGTACAACTTGCTGAGGAAATACAATCTTGAGATATTTATTCAATGACTTTTACAAAACAATAAATAGGTTTCACCAAGAATCATTTTAGAGGGTTTTCATTTTAGAAAAGGGACAGATTAGCTAGGCAGACATTTTCATTCAACTCAGCTAGTTATTAGAAGGCTTTCCTCTATTTTAACCAAATGAAACAATTGCCTTCCTACGCCATATACTATTCACAACAATCCCAGCAGGTTCTGCAGAAAAGCAAGCAGTTATTACCAGTTATGTGATTTCTAGAAAGCCTTGTCATAAAAAGCATCAGGATAGATGAACCCTGATCAAGGCCCATGGGAGAGCGAGAAGCAGTTGTTCCAAATACCCACTAACTTTATTGCGATAAGGCTAGAAGATAAATTTTGTGTTTTTTTTCCAGCTTCATATTCTGTATTTTGATTTATTTTGTATGTTTAAGACAGCACTGGAGAGTAGCAATACCATATATACACGTGTATAGGTCGAATTTTGGCGACCATTTTTGAGCTGAAATTAAAGATGACTTATATACGAGGTACTGTTTTCTCGGGGATGAAATTCATATTTGGCATGAGTCAAAAAAAATGCACAAACAAGAGCCATATCTCTATCTAAAATAAATAAACAATATCTTGGATATTCGCAAAGTTAAACAAAGAAAAATGGCCCCAGCTTATGCAAAGTGCTAAAGCAATTTTAATACTTTCATGCTACAGGAGATAGGTAATATCTACTGCAATTGAGTAAAGAACACATGATGAAGAAAAAAGTTTGTATTCAAGTCTTGATTGTCATTTGAACTTCATCTTAGAGTAGTAATAAGTTTTTAAGTACTAGCAGCAGAAAGACAATCGCAAATAAGTCAATATCCATATGGCCACTGAAAACAGGAAATTCATCTTCCAGGTAGGCTCTAGTCCCTGAATGTTCCCTGTAATATGTTTGCACTGGTAAACCACTAGTAACTGAAACTGCAGAAACTGATTCAGCGGATTACATTAATTCTGAAATCCTGGAGTGTCAGAGTCATAAGTCATAGAAATGTACAGCACGGAAGCAAATCCTTTGGTCCAAACTGTCCATGCCAACCAAATATCCCAACCCAATCTAGTCCCACCTGCCAACACACGGCCCATATCCCTCCAAATCCTTCCTATTCATATACCCACCCATATGCCTTTTAAATGTTGCAATTGTACCAGCCTCCCCCACATCCTCTGGCAGCTCATTCCATATATGTACCACCCTCTGAGTGAAAATGTTGCT
Organism: Hemiscyllium ocellatum; assembly: GCF_020745735.1. NCBI lineage: Eukaryota > Metazoa > Chordata > Chondrichthyes > Orectolobiformes > Hemiscylliidae > Hemiscyllium > Hemiscyllium ocellatum. The sequence goes on from NC_083435.1 coordinate 39,317,019, forward strand.
CCATAGGTCTCTTTTATATCTTTCCCCTCTCACCCTAAACCTATGCCCACTAGTTCTGGACTCCCCCACCCCCAGGGAAATGACTTTGTCTATTTATCCTATCCATGTCCCTCATGATTTTATAAACCTCTATAAGGTCACCCCTCAACCTCCGATGGTCCAGGGAAAACAGCCCTAACCTATTCAACATCTCCCTATAGCTCAAATCCTCCAACCCTGGCAACATCCTTGTAAATCTTTTCTGAACCCTTTCAAGTTTCACAACATCTTTCCGATAGGAAGGAGACCAGAATTGCACACAATGTTCCAATGTTAAGATTTTAGAGTGCAATTATTTAGGATGAGATTGCTAAGTACTTGGATGTGGGATCAACACAGCTTCATCAAGGAGATGACGTGTCTGACAAATGTTTTAGAATTCTTAAAGGAGGTGACAAGCAAGTTAGACAAAGGAGATCAGGTGGATGTGGTCTGTTTGGCCTTCCAGAAGGCCTTTGACAAGGTTATGCACAGAAGGCTCATAATTAAATCAAGAGCCCATAGTGTTAGGGGCAAGGTGCTGGCAGAGATAGAAGATTGACTGACTGGCAGAAGGCAGAGAGTAGTGATTAAGGGGCCTTTTTCAGGATGCCAGCAGTAACTAGAGGAGTTCTACAGGAGTCAGGGTTGGGACCACAACTATTCAGATTATCCATTCACAATCTGAACAAAGGAACTGAGGGCATTGTTGCTAAGTTTGCAGATAACACAATGATAGGTGAGGGACAGGTAATGTTGAGGAAGCAGGGAGGCTGCAGAAGGACTTGGACATTGGGTAACTGGGCAAAGCCGTGGCAGATGGAGTACAATGTGGGAAAGTGTGAGGTTATATATTTTGATATAAAGAAAAAAGTCAATGACTATTTTCTAAATGGGAAAAGGCTTCAGAAATCTGAAGCTCACAGGAACTTAGGAGTCCTCGAACAAGATTCTCTTCAGGTTAACCCGGCATTGAAGAAGGCAAATGCAACATTAACATTCAGTTCAAGACAGCTAGAATAGAAGAGCAAAGGTGCACTGCTGAGGCTGTAAAAGTCTACAGTCAGATCGCATTTGGAACTTTGTGAGCAGTTTTGGGCCCCGTATCTAAGGAAGGATGTGCTGGCATTGGAGAGGGTCCAGAGAATGATCCTCAGGATGAAGGGCTTGTCATATGAGGAGCAGTTTAGGATTTGGGGTCGATACGCAATGGGGTTTAGAAGGATGAGGGGGGGATCTCATTTGAAATGATGGAATATGGACAGGCCTGGATAGAGTGGAGGTGGAGAAGACGTTTCCACTAGTAGGAGAGGCTCTGCCTCAGAGTGAAGAGATGACCCTTCAGAATTGAGATGAGAATTTTTTTCTCAGTCAGAGGGTGGTGAATTAATAGAACTCATTGCCACAGAAAGTTGTAGAAGCCAATTCATTGAGTGTATTTAAGCAGAGGCAGATAGAATCATAGAGATGTACAGCATGGAAACAGACCTTTCGGTCCAACCCGTCCATGCCGACCAGAATTCCCAACCCAATCTAGTCCTACCTGCCAGCACCTGGCCCATCTCCCTCCATAGGTTTGTGATTAGTATGAGGATCAAGGATTATAGGGAGAAGGCAGAAGGTTGTGGCTTGAGGATCATGCTAGCCATGATTAATTGGCAAAGCAAACCCAATGAGCTGAATTGCCTAATTCTGCTCCTATATATTATGGTATTATAAGAACTGGACAGCAAGACTGCAGCACTTTTGAATCCATACCATCATCCACAGGACAAGTCTGGAGTGTGATGAAATACCTGGATACTTATCCAACAATAATAAAGACATTTAATGCCATCCTTTGGCACTCCATCATCACCTTTAACATACATTCCCTTCACCACCAACATGCTGTGGCAGAAATTTATGATATCGATAAGATGTACTGTCTCAGTTCCTCATGACTGCTTCAACATCACTTTCCAAATCTGTAATCTCATGCATCTGAAGGATAAGGGCAATGGATACATGGACACACCACCACATGCAAGTTCCCATCCAAACTATGCACCATCCTGACTTGGAAATGTATTTTTGGCTCAAAAAGCTGGAACTCCCTTTGTAACAACACTCTGGGTGTCCTCAACCCCAGTATTTACAACAGTTCATGAAGAATATTTACCACCAGCTCCTTCTCCAGGATAATTAGGGATGGGCAATAAATGCCAATGTTGCCAGCAACATCCACATGCCAAGAACCTCCCCCAAAACAGAGTCAATCTCCTCGTTAAATTTATTCCCAGACTTTGTGATTCAATCATGTGTGTTGTCCCTCCCCAAGTCATAGAGGCAATCTCCAAATCACAGTCACTCCAAACGTCAACAGTCAATCAATTCTGTCCTCTCTTCTTCATTTGTCCAGTGCCCCTCCTTCCTTTACCCCTCTTTCTTGAACGTCTCCCTCCTCTTCCCTCCCTCCTGAGCCTCTCCCTACCCTGTCACTTCACCCTGTGTCCAACCATCCTGTAACACTCTTCCTTTTCTCATGTACCCTTCTTTCTTGTGCTACTTGGTCCTGTGACCCTCACTTCTGTAATCATCTCTTCTGTCTCTCTTTCCTATGTCCCTCAAATGCATTTCAATATCAGTAGCTTAAGTGAGTGGAAAAAAAACCTGCCAGATGAGATAAAATGTGGAGAAATTGTCTGCAATGACAGGAAGAATTAAAAAAAAGTTTACAAACAACTCCAGAATTCCAAGGTGCAGAATAATCTAGACGTTCTAACACAGGAATCACAACTAATAGTATGCAGGTACCACACGTATTTAAAATGACTAATGGACTGCAATATTTAGTTAGAAGAGAAACATTAAATTAAGGATGTTATGCTTCATTTATACAGGGTGTGGATAAGACCTTGAATATTTTGTGTAGCTTTGGACTCCAAATTTAGGTGGTTTTGAGAAGATTTACTAGATTGATACCTGGAATGATTCGGTTGTCTTCTGAGGAAGGATTGGTTAGACTGTATTTTCTTTACAGAACGAGAGGACAATTGATTAAAGTTGATAAGATACTGAATGAGCTTGACAAGGTGGATGTAGAAATGATGTTTCTTTTTGTGGGTGAGTCCAGGACTTTTAAAATTGGGAGGTGCTCTTTTAGGACAGAGATGAAGGGAAATGCTTCTCAGAGGGTTGTGTGACTTTGGAACTCTGTACCTCAGAAGGCAAAGAAGGTGCAGTAATTGAAGTTTTTAATAGTGGATTTGGTCTATTGGTCGTATGTAATCAAAGGTTACTGAAGTTGATGTGGAGAAAACTTGGATGTTGGAACATAAGCACATGAGCTTTGATCTTATTGAATGGCAGTGCAGACGCAAGAGTTCAACTGACATATTTCTGTCCCTAATTCATATGGTCATATGTCCCTCTGTCAATTTCTCTCCCCCCCCACACCACCTCTCCCTCCTGTACATACACTGATCCCACCACTGCACATCATCACTGCCTTGGATGCTGTGGGTCTTCCGTTTCTGATCTGTTGTCAAACACATCCCACACTGTTATAAGTTTGAAAGTCTCCGAAGATGAAGGATGCTATTCCCACACTGGAAATCTCTGTCAAACATTTACCAGGGGAACTGAGACAGCAGCTGCAATAACTGAGGTTTTATTCAGATGGGACAGTGACAAGTTTAAATCCCCACCTGATCTGCTGCTCAAAGTCACCTCCATTTCCCCGGTCAGTTTCCCAAGTTTCAGGAAACTCATGTTGCTCCAGAAATATTTGGATTGACTGTGAGAGACGTCAATCAGAGAGTCCACCCACTCTGCCTATTGTCTCCTCTTCCTCTTCCAGAGCTGGTTCACTTCCTATAGGGACTGAAACCCAAGTGAGGAGATGGTGAGTGAAGGGGCAGCTTTTATACAAATTGTATCCCATAATATCCCACCAATCTTCAGGCAGTCTGACTATCCTGTGGGTAATCAGGGGTGGAAATGTCCCTTATGCTGTGTGAGAAGATCCAGCTGAGAGAGCTGTTTACTCGGTGCTTTGTGCTGAACTGTGTGACTGGAGCTGTGTGTTGGATATTGAGTGTGTTTATTGGAAGCATTTCCCTCTGATTTCCAGGCTGAGTTTTGTTGATGGCTCATTCCTGAATATGGGAAGGTGAGGTGTTATTATCTGGGAGATGCAGATTCTTATTGATTTCCTGGTGTTGAATTATGTGTGTGATGGTGCTGGTTATTATCCTGTGGATTGTGAATAATCGATTCTCTCTGTGTGTTAGGACCTTGATATTATCTGTCTTTTAAAAATCTCTCCAAGTCTACCACCATCCTCACTCTGTAACCTTCTGAGAAAAGTCTGAGTTACAGAATTGTTACAGTGCAAAAGGAGGACATTCGGCCCATTGTGTTACTCTCTGGGTATCCAAATGATAATCTCCTGTGGTCTTATTTGTTTGCCTTCTCTATTGTCATCCTACACAATATTCATTCTTAAAATAACCATCTGATAATCTGCTTGGGTGCTTTGGTTGAACCTGCCTACACCTGACTCTCAAGTATTCTTAACTTCTTGTTGTGTGAAAATGTTTTCTTATTTCACTTTTCCTTCTTTTATGAATTATATTAAATCTGTGTCCATTCATTCATTCTCGATCCTTTCATGCATTGGAATGGGTTTGCCTATTTACTATGTCCAGACTCCTCATTACTTTGAATTCTTTGATCGGATCCCATCTCATCCTTCACTTATCCAAAGAGAACTGTCCCAACATTTCCAATCTAACTTCCTCACTGAAATTTCTCATCCCAGGAAGCATTCTCCTAAATCTCTTATGCATACTCTCCAATTCAGTGCCCAGAACTGAACACAATATTCCAGCTAGAAGAAGTGACCTGCATAATTTCATCATAACCCCTTCTATTCTACACCCTATTAATAAAGCTGAGGATACTATATGATTTATTTGCTTTTGTCTTCCTGTCACCTTCTGTCCACTCCTATCGCCACTCTGCTACTGGGGCCACCTTAGAGTAGTATCCTTCATTTATGCTGTCTCTTCATGTTCTTCGTATCAAAGGGTGGCACGGTGGCACAGTGGTTAACACTGCTGCCTCACAGCGTCAGAGACCTGGGTTCAAATCCTGCCTCGGGCAACTGTCTTTGTGGAGTTTGCACATTCACCCCGTATCTGCGTGGGTTTCCTCTGGATACTCCAGTTTCCTCCCACAGTCTAAAGATGTGTAGATTAGGTGAATTGGCCATGCTAAATTGTCTATAGTGTTTGGTGAAGGGGTAAATGTCGCAGAATGGGTCTGGGTGGGTTGCTCTTCAGAGGGTCGGTGTGGACTTGTTTCCACACTGTAAGTAATCTAACTTAATCAAAATGCATCACCTCATACTTTGTTGAGCTTCATCTGTCTTCTCACTCCACCATCTTGTCAATGTGCTTTTGAAGTTCTGCACAGTTTGTTATGCTTCCAAGTTTCATATCACTTGCAAGTTTTGAAGTTCTCCCCTGTACTCCAGGGCCTGGGTAATTAAAGGACTGGGTCAAATTCTGATCTCTGGAAACTCCAAGTAAGCCTTACTCCCAGCCCAAAAATGCAAACCTTGACAAATCTTGCAATGCATTTGTCAGTTTTCTAACACTCAGCCAATGTTGTATTCACATTGCTATTGTCCCTTTTATTCCACGAGCTCTATTTTTGTTCACAATGTTTTTTGTGCAGGATTGAATCAAATGCCTTTTAGAAGACGATGTGGACCACATTCACAGCATTGCTCTCATCAACTTTCATGGTAGTCTCATCAAAAAACACCAGTAAGTTATTTAATCTGATTTTCTCTTAATAGGTCAGTATTGGGGCTCCCGAATCAACTGCACGTTCACATTTGTCTGTTTATTCTATTCTGAACAATTGTTTCTGTGAGTTTTCCGAACACTTAAGTTAAACTGACTGGTCTGTGCTGTTTGGGCTTATCCTTGAATCCTCTTTTTAGACAATGGCATAACGTTTGCAAAATCGCCAGTCCTCTTGTGCTTTCCTGAGTCTCAGGAGGACTGAAACAATATTGCAATTTTCATTCTCACTTCCCTCTGTATTCTTGGATGTACTTAACCCAATCAATGTTGAACCTTCTAAGCAACCCAAATTCCTCCTCTTTCCTCTTTGAGTGGGCAGTAACATCTTCCTTTGTAGACAGAGATACAAAGCATTTAGTTAATCATGCCTGCATGGAAAGTATCCCTTTTATCCTGAACTGGCCCCACTCCTCCTTTCACTGCACCTTTTTCCTATTCACAGGCCAAATAAAACTTCGGGTTTCCTTTTTTTTAAGCTGCCAGTCTCTTCATACTTCCTCTTTACTTTTCCTATTTGCTTTTTCACCACAGCTTTGATCATTCTCTCTTCAGCCTGATTTCAATTATATTTTCTATCCATCATTTTTCATTCACACATGTATCTTCTTTATATTAATTTCTATTTCTTTTGTTAAGAACAAAATCTTGTATTTATATAAGTTTTTCATGACGACCAGATGTCCCAGAGTTTTTTGACAATATGATTTGATTTGATTTAATTTATTGTCACGTGTACCTAAGTACATTGAAAAGCTTTGTTTGCGTGCAGTACAGGCAGATCATAGTCAGCGAGGAGGTACAAATCAAGGCTGAGAGAAACTTGGACTGAGTAACAGATACCGGTTACACCACACAGGACGTACACAAGGCAAGGTCTGCATTTATGAGTCTAATAACGGCAGGGATAAAGCTGTTCCTGAACCTGCTGGTGTGTGTGTGTGTGTGTGTGTGTGTGTGTGTGTGTGTGTGTGTGTGTGTGTGTGTGTGTGTGTGTGTGTGTGTGTGTGTGTTCAAGCTTCTGTAGCTTGTACCTGATGGAAGAGGTTGTAGGAGAGCATCCCTGAGATGGGTCTTTGGTGATGTTGGCAGCCTTTCCGCGACAACAAGATGTGTAAATGGAGTCGGTGGATGGGAGGTTGGCTTCTGTGATGGTCTGGACTGTGCACACCACTTCCTGTAGTTTCTTATGGTCCTGGGTAGAGGAGTTACTGTACCAAGCCATTATACACCCAGACAGGATGCTTTCAGTGGTGTATCTGTAAAACTTGCTGAGAGTTGTTATGGACATGCCACATTTCCTGAGCCACCAGAAGGAAGAAGAGATGTTGTTGTGCCTTCTTCACTGCCACACCTATGTGGGAGGTCCAGGACAGGTTATGGGTTATCGTCACTCTGAGGAACTTGACGCTATCAATACTCTCAATCTCCACTGTGATGATGTAGGTGGGGGTGTGTTCTCCTCCTTTCTTTCTCATGTCAATGATCAGTTCTTTAGCTGACATTGAGAGAGAGAGAGATTGTTATCATTGCACCACATCACCAAGTCCTCTATCTCCTTTCTGTATTCTGAATCATTGGTGTTTGATAACCGTCCCACCACAGTGGTGTTGTCAGCAAACTTGTAGATGGCATTCGTTTGGAATTTGGCAAGTCCTGAGTGTACAGTGAGTACAGTAAGAGGCTGGGAATATATCCTTAGGGGGCTCCAGTGTTGAGTATCATTGCAGAGGAGGTGCAATTGTCTATCCTCACTGATTGTGGTCTATGGGTCAGGAGGCCGAGGATCCAGATGGAGAGGGAGAGCTGAGATTCAGGTCATGGAATGTTGAGATCAGTCTGGAGGGGATAATGGTGTTCAACGTAGGGCTGTAGTTAATGAGCGGGAGTCTGATGTTAATGACCTTGTTGTCCAGTTGTTACAGAAATGAGAGCATGATTAGGAAAATGACATCTGCTGTGGGCTTGTTATGTTGGTAGGCAAATTGCATGGGATCAAGGCAGGCCGGGAGACTGGAGTTGGAGTACGCAATGCCCAGCCTCTCAAAACACAATTATAGAGGTCAGAACCATTGGACAGTAGTCATTAAGGCATGTTGCATGTGCTTTTTTTAGGTACTGGGATGATTGTGGTCTTCTTGAAGCAGGTGAGAACTTCGGCTTGTAGGAGGGAGAAGTTGAACATGTCAGTGAATACCTCTGCCAGCTGGTCTGCACAGGATCTGAATGCACAGCCGGGGATTCTGTCCAAGCCTGTGCCTTTCCTTGGGTCGACTCCCAGGAAGACCGATCTGAAGTCTGCAGTGGTGACAGATAATAACGGCAGGGGTGCATCTGGGGCTGTTGGGCCAGGTGACACCGCGCCACTGACATTCTGCTCAAACTGAGCATAGAAAGCATTGAGCACATCAGGGAGGGATGTGTCTTTGTCTGCTGTCTTGCTCTGCTAAATTTTCTATCCTGTTTTGTTGTTTAGGCTTTGTCACAGGAGGCAGGAGTCCATATGGTTACGGTTTGGGCCTCTAACTTGGTCTGGTACTGCCACTTGGCATCTCTGATGGCTTTGCAGAAGTAATAACTAGATTTTCTGTATAGATCTGGGTTGTCTGACCTGAATGCTGCATGCCTGGTCTTCAGAACACTTGTTGGTCTGTAGACTAAGTTTTGCTCATGGAGGCTGCATATTCAGTCTGGACAATGTTGGAGTATAGAAAAGATTTGATTGAGATGTGATTAGACTGGAGAAGCAGGGATTGTTTCTCTTAGAAGAGAAAAATCAGAGATGTTTTAAGCTGTCATGGATTTAGATAGAGCAAATAAAGAGAAACTGTTTCCAACTGCACACTAATTGATAAAGAATGTTTTCAGATAAAGGATGATTGACAGAAAAATAAGTGACAAATTGAGGAGAAAAGTATTTACATAACTTAAATTGGCCATGCATTGTCTGACAGGGTGGTGGAAACAAATTCAGTAGTGTCCTGCGCTTTGCTAAAAACCTGGACTCTGAAGTAACCCCAGAGTTGCTCCTGACCTGTTATCTACTAGTTTGATGATAATCATATATGTGATATTGTGCTGGTATACAGTCTGGTGCTGTTGATGGCTCACTGCATCCTATGGACACCCAGTGTAGGGATTTGTCCTTAGTCTACTTCCCCTGTGATGATGAACATGGTGAAAAGGACTCATTCATCATTTGGGAGGGCGTGGTAGTTTTCTTTGAACTTGTTTGACCTGAAACTGTGGAGTCAATATTGTTGATACAAGTCACGTTTCCTTTTATGGTTTTACAGAAGGATTTCACCGTACTACACCAGATAATACAGAGAGGATAGACTCTGCACATAGATCCTGATCATCACCCAAGGAACAACTGCACAACTGCAGGAAGACAGCTAGTCCCCTCACAGCATTGCTCAACACAGAGGAGGTTGGGCAGTGAAACTATCATCTGGAAATCGGTCGGGTCAGGGGAGCTTTGACACATCGTCAGATCTGAAACTGGTCAGTGGTCTGGAGCCTTCCACCAGAACCAACCTTTCTCAGGGTTCGGTTGTGGGTGATCGGTCAGGGTGAGGCTGGGAAGAAGTGTGAGTGGCTCCAAGTGTGATGAGAGCTTCAGTTATTCATTTATCCTCAAGAATCACTGACTCATTTCTACAGGAGGAGGAGCCTGTTCAAGTGTGAAGTGTGTGAGGAGGATTCCACGGGATTATAAGATCTAATGTCACACACACTGCGTCTGTTGTACACTTGAGAGCACAACAATAACAATGGAAGAGACAGCCTTCAAGTGCGAGGAAAGTGATGAAGACTTTGCACACTCATCAATGATTGTGCATCCACAACACATTCACATTGGAGAAAAGCCATTCAGTTGTGAAATGTGTAACCAGGATTTTGTACAGTTATCAGACCTCGTGAATCACCAGCGCATTCACACAGGGAAAAAAGCATTCATATGCGAGGTATGTGACAAATCGTTCTCACAGTCATCGAAGTTTCTCATGCACCAACACACTCACACAGGGGAGAAACCATTCACATGTGAGGTGTGTATCAAATCTTTCTCTGATTCATCATATCTCCGCAGACATCAACGCACCCACACTGGAGAGAAACCATTCACATGTGAGGTGTGTGATAAATCATTCTCCCAGTCAGGGAACCTTCACATACACCGACGTATTCACACGGGAGAGAAACCATTCAGCTGTGAAGTGTGTGACAAGTCTTTCTCTCACTCATCGCTCCTCCGTGTGCACCAACGCATTCACACAGGGGAGAAACCATTCACGTGTGAAGTGTGTGACAAATCATTCTCTGATTCATCAGCCCTTCGCAGACACCAGCGCATTCACACAGGAGAGAAACCATTCATATGTGAGGTATGTGACAAAGCATTCTCCAGGTCGTCAAGTCTCCTACTTCATCAGAGGATCCACACAAGGCAGAAACCGTTTATGTGTGAGATTTGTGACAAATCATTTTCAGCCGCATCAAGTCTCCGTGCACACCAACGGATTCACACAGGGGAGAAACTGTTCAAGTGCGAGATCAAAGATAATTAATTCTCACAGTCAGAGAACTTCTGTGCATAGACACAACACACATGATGCGTGCAGCAAATGGTTCTCAATGTCATGGTGATGCTATTCCATGAGAGGATCCACACAGGGGAATAATGTTTCAAGGATAATCTTTACAGTAAAGCTTTTGCGATATCTCCGACAGTCTTGGACACCACAGGATTCACACAGGGTTGTAACTGAGTTCTTTAATGAAGCCTTCATACAGTTGTTGGACCTCATGGAGTATCAGTGAATTCACATAGGAACAACCTAGTGAAGATCTTGCCGATCTGCCCTCAGAGCCCAGTCTCACTGTGCAGGATGTTCAGTGGGACTGGGACACAGAACAAGAAGCAACTTTCACTCCCATCAAACAACTAGTGATGACATCACCAGTGCTGAGGGATGATGATGTAACAATGGAGTCACCCTGCAGTGTGATGTCAGTGAAACAGGACTTGGAGTAACCCCCAGGCAGTGAGGACAGCCCGCTGTGTTTGTATCCAGAGGGTTTACACAAACTGAACAACACTACACACATTGAGAGAGTCTGAATATTGTCTTTTTTTGTGAACAGTTCAACAAGTTCTAATCAACTCCAAAGCATCACAAAGGATATTTCTTAATTTTTTTGAAATTTCATTTGAAAGTGAAGCACTGATGTTAAGTGCAGATGTTATTATTGGACAAGTCCGATCCCTGACTAAAGTCTTGCTTGATAGACCATATTTTGTTTTTAAATTTGCTTTTAACAGGGCAGTTTCTCATTGAAATATGAACACAAAATGTTGCGGACTTTGTTCTCACAAACAAGTTTATGGCACAAATTAAAGAAAAACATAGATAAATCAAACTACTTACTTATTCCACAAGTTTAAAAATATTGCTACACTTGGTAAAATACTGTACCATTAATCCAAAAAGCACCCTTTTACAGCACTCAAACACCTATATATTCCCTTCTCCAATACATTTAAATTTACTTAACTGGAGGTGAAAGAGTCAGTTCAAAGTCTGTTAGCCTTTTCTTTGCGTATTCACATAATTAAACTTTGATCCTCTCATATTAAGGTAACCCCTTCAAAGTTTTAATTAAACATTTCAGATTTGGAACTTTAAAACTAAACTCCTTACAGTGAAGTAACCTATTTCTTAATAGTTCTAAACTATCTCCCTTTCTCAGAAGCAACTGTATATTTCTAGCTTCAGCCAAGAATTCTGCAAACTGAAACCAAAAGAGCTGTTATCAAGCCAAATAATCAATCAATTCTGATCCTTCCAACTGAAACTGTTGAAATGCTCAATAATATTCTGTTCACTCTTAAAACAATCCAATGGAAACAAAACCCCATTACCCTCCAGGAAGTCTCTCTCTTTCTCTTTTTCTTTCTCATACTGTTTTTAAAAGAAATCACTAAGGCTAAAGAAATACTTTCAAGTTAATTGTTAAATCCCGTCATATATACAGACAGACCAAAGCCCACATTGAAAATCCAAACACCAAAATGAGTATTTAAAAATATATAAATTGCACACCTTACATCACACCTTTGACCTCGAGAGGCAAATGCAAGTCTTTAGGAAGCATTTTCATTATCTGTCAAATTATTAGTTACTGACTGATTTATTGTCATATGAACATTATAAAATGCTGACATGAAACACACAATAAATGATAGAGCTACCTTATTTTACAAGTCCATCACTCAGTGTCCTTCACGAGTGCTCTTAATAAGACATCCCACTATAATATTTTCCTTTTCTGGTGCAGAAGCAATTTTTAATTATGGTTGGCGAATTAAGCTCTAATGAAACAACCTTGGGTTCTTGTCTCAAACCTTTTCCAAGAAAATTAAAGGACTGCAACCTGTATAAATAACACTATCTGCCATATTGATGCTGATGTATATATCAAACGTATGCAGAATTACACAAGATTGAATGTCTCTTTATAAACCGTGATTTTGTTTTGCTGATATATGGTCAATTTCTTCAAAACATAACTGACAGGCCATTAGATTCCCATCTCCTCAACTTGCAGAAAAACAGCCCCCACATTAATGTTGCTGGTACCAACAGCCAACTTCAATAACTTCTCATAATTCAATAAAGTCATCTCATGACAACATGTGGCCAGCATGGCTCAGTGGTTAGCACTGCTGCCTCACTACACCAGGGAACTAGGTTCGATTCCAATCTTGGGTGATTGTGAGGAATTTGCACAATACCCCTGGGTCTGCATTGGTTTACTTAGGGTGCTTCGGTTTCCTCCCACAGTATAAAGATGTGCAAGTTAGGTGGTTTGGCCATGCTCACTTGCCTGTAGCATCCAGGGATATGTAGGATTGGAAGGTTAGCCATGTGTGGTTATAGGGATAGGGGTCTGAATGGGATACTCTTTGGAGGGTTGGTGAAGACTCAACGGCTGGCACGGCCTTTTTATGCATTGTAGGGATTCTGTGATATCGGAGAATTTCACATTTTTTCAAGGCATGGGAAAATCCAAAATGGCATTTACAATCACTAGTCTAGGTGCTACATTGGCCTTGTCCCATGGTATGTCCCAAATTCTTGGTTTGGCAAATTCATTCTTAGCCAGATCTATAACCAAACTGGCTACAAAAAGCCAATTAAACAGTTCAGTCAAATGATTTCAATGTCCTTCCCAAGTTTGACTACAACAGCCAATCATCACAGTTACATAGTCCTCAGATTATTTTACTTGTTGTTCTTTGAAATGTTGCTTGTCCATTTTTCATTCCAGTCGGTTGACTTGGATTGGTAAAGTTCAGCTGATGTGTCAAAAGCTGATATCTCTGGGGCCTATTAGTGTGCAAAACTTGAAAGATCACTTTTTAACAAGTTAATTTTTGTGACAAATCATGCAAATCAAATTCATTCAATGGAATAGGATATAAGTCCTCTTTGTTATCACGTTGACTTTGCGAATAATTAGTACTAAATCTTTGTGACCCATCTTATTTCAGCATTATCATATTAGGGGAACTCTAGCTACAATGACTTGGTTCAATAATGCCTTTGTCCATCATGAATTTAATCTTTTCTCTCACCTGACCTAATCTCTCTGAATGGAGTTTTATAAATAACATATCCACCTCACATTAACATGAATAGCTAGAACTGTTTTTCTCGACCTATTCCCACAAATTGATTTCTAATACTGAAACTGCCTCCTCAAATCACTGCAATCATTTTCTAAATATTAAATATAACCTTTTAAGCAACTCCATATTTTCCAACCTAATTGTTAGAGCAACAACTTTTAAATTTTCAATTTTTTGTTCATTGTCCAATTGTTCTGGTATTTCTATTTTACGACAATTTTATTGTCCCTGTCATAAGGTCTTTCTAACATGTCAACACTGATTCTTTCTGCTATGTGAAGTACTCACTGCATAATTCACAGCATTAAGTTTCTTTTTGATTTGGTCAGATCCAGCAGACATTGCTTTTAATGGTTCCCACCAAAATCTCTCCCACAACATCTCATACATTTTAACATTTTTAGTTTTTGTTTTTGTTATCGATTGAGCACATTTCTAATACCTTTTAGTATACATTAGTCAGTTTCTTTATGAACCCCAGAATATAGGTTGGAAGCATAGTCTTTGAACTTAACAATTTCTCTTTATTTTCTCATCTCATGTACTTAGAGTCATAGAGATGTACAACACGGAAACAAACCCTTCGGTCCATCCTGTCCATGCCAACCAGATATCCAACCTAATCTAGTCCCATTTGCCAGCACTTGGCCCATATCCCTCTAAACCCTTCCTATTCATAAATACCCATCGAGATGCCTTTTAAATGCTGCAGTTGCACCATCTTTCACCACTTCCTCTGGGAGCTCATTCCACACACACGCACCACCCTCTGCGTGATAAAGTTGCCCCTTAGGTCCCTTTATATCTTTCCCCTCTCACCTAAACCTATGCCCTCTCATTCTGGACTCCCCCACCCCGGAGAAAAGACTTTGTCTATTTATCCTATCCATGCCCCTCATGATTTTATAAATCTCGAGCAGGTCAACCCCTCAGCCTCCGATGCTTACAAGTATTGGCCCATATTGGGGCGGCACGGTGCCTCAGTGGGTTAGCACTGCTGCCTCACAGCGCCAGGTTCGATTCCAGCCTCGGGCGACTATCTGTGTGGAGTTTGCATATTCTCCCCGTGTCTGCGTGGGTTTCCTCGGGTGCTCCGGTTTCCTCTCACAGTCCAAAGATGTGCAGGTCAGGTGAATTGGCCTTGCTAAATTGCCCATAATGTTAGCTGTATTAGCCAGAAGGAAATGGGTCTGGGTGGATTGCTCTTCGGAGGGTCGGTTTAGACTTGTTGGGCCGAAGGGCCTGTTTCCACACTGTAGGGAATCTAATCTAGTGTAATCTATATCTTGTAAAAAATGTAATTAACTTCATCACTGCCACTTTTGCTATTTTCCTCAACACTGTTTCAGTAACTCATACGGAAAAAGCCAACATTGTTAAAAATTGGTTACTATTCCTGGTTTTACGTAGGGGTCCCACACAATCTATCTATTTCCTCTTAAAAGGTTGTTCAAAAGCTTTTATCAGAATTAAAGGTGCAAATTTAGAATAGAATAGATAGAATCCCTACAGTATGGAATGAGGCCATTTGGCCCAACAAGTCCGCACGCTGTCTCTCCGATGAGTAACCCACCCAGACCCATTCCCCTACCTTATTGCTGTACATTTACCCTGACAAATGCACCTAATCTACACATCCCGGAACACTACGGGCAATTTAGCATGGCCAATTGATTAACCTTCATATCTGAGGGGTGACCTGTCAGAGGTTTATAAAATAGGGCATGAATAGGGTAAATAGATAATGTCTTTTCCCTAAGGTGGGGGAGTCCAGAACTAGAGGGCATAGGTTTAGGGTGAGAAGGGAAAGATATAAAAGGGACTTAAGGGTCAACTTTTTCACACAGAGGGTAGTGCGTGTATGGAATGAGCTGCCAGAGGAAGTGGTGGAGGCTGGTACAATTGCAGCATTTAAAAGGCATTTGGATGTGTATATGAATAGGTAGGGTTTGGAGAGATATGGGCCAAATACTGGCGAATGGGAATGGATTAGGTTAGGAGTTGGACTGAAAGGTCTGTTTCCGTGCTGTACATCTCTATGACTCTATGACTTAGATGGGAACATCACCTGAAGATCCAATGCCCATTCTTTATTGGCTGGTATTTGAGGTGGTTGCCATTTCTTGATTAAGTCTTTATTTTTCAAATAATAACTTTCTGTGTGTTCTCTAAAACTAGTAACTTTTCCATCTTTCTTTGCTGGGAGCTGTCTCATGGCCAGCTGATGTTCTCTAATTTCCCTATCTCTCTGGATTTTAAGTTCTTTTAATTCCATCTCTTTCCATTTCAATGTATCATTACGATATGATGTTCTATTTCTCTTTTCTTCAATTCAAGTCTTTTCATTTCAAACATTATCTTAGTTAATTTTAGCAGTGAGATACCAATTTCAAGTTTCTTTCTTCCAAATCTTAGTGTTATTTAATTACTTGAAGCATTTCGTCCTTACAAAATTCTGCTTTTGCTTTTACCTTCAATTTACCTGCTAAATTTCTTAGTTTAAGTCAAAGGTTTCAAACAATCCACTGTTATATCTACCACTTCCAGAAAACTCTTAGCAGTGATCAAAGCAATTTCAAATTCTGGAGGGGTTAAGTGAGTGAAGGGTTTCCACACTGTAAGTAATCTAATCTAATCTAATGCTTTAGTCATTTTGTCAGTAATAGAAAGTAAATGGGAACCACAGATGTACGATTACTGGATAACAAACAAGACATACAGACAGTTAAAGTTAGTGGGGTAAAAGTCACAGTGCCAGCAGACTGGTGCTAGCCTTGGATAAATGACTGTGAAGACTGTGCAGATAATGTAAGTGAGCTGGAGAGAAAAGTTTGGTACTTGTAATACATATGTTGTAGTGTTTTGTCAGACTAGCTTAAACGCCTCCCAAAGGCAGGGGCAAAGCTATCTGCAAGGATGTTGGCCTCGATGTGGTTCAGGTGTACACCATCCCATTTGTACATCTCCAGCCTTCCCCAAAAACAGTCTCAGTGATCCAAAACATCCCTCCCTCTTGCACCAACTCTTGAGCCACTCATTCATCCAGCCTATTTCTGTACTTGCTAGCACACATTATCAGGAGGAATCCAGACCACTGCTTTTTAATGTGCTGCCCAACTGCTTGAATTTGTGATGAAAGACCTCACTTTTCCCACATTATTTGGTATCAACATGTACCACAACGCTGAACTCATCACCCTACCCTTTCAAGTCATACTGCAGCTGCTCAGTGACATCCCTGACCTTGGCAACATGGATGCAACACACCATCTTGGAGCCATGTCTTTGACCGCAGAAATGCATGCCTACCCCAATTGACTAAACAATCCTTTATCACTATTGCTCTTCCTTTCTTCCTCCTCCCCCCCTGTATGGTCAAGCTTGGCTCTGACAACAATCCTCTAAGGTCAGCACCTACAGGATCTAAAATGGAATACTGGTTAGGGAGTGGAACCTCAGGCGACTGCTGCACTATCTGTCTGTTCCTTCTGGATTGTCTGGTGGTCACTCATTCATTTCTTTTCTCTAGTCCCTTAAGCTGCGATGTGACCTCCTCTCCAAACATGCTATCAAGGGAACTCTGAGCCTCATGGATGTACCACAGTCTCTCCGGCTGCTACACAAGCTCCAAAACTCAAGAGCTCCAGTTTCTGCAACTGGGAGCAACTCCTTCACATGGTCATTGGGGACACTGGCACGTATGACAAGCGACACATTTCATTCGGCTGGCTTCCTCTGACACGTCACAAAGTTATATTCAACTCTTACATTAGATTAAATCATAAATAATACTTTTCCCAATAAATATTTATTTTAAATACAGTCCCTACGTTAATTACTCACTGATCAATCAGCATACCACTTTCCTGTGCCCTCGCTCCAATTTTCTCTCACATCTCCGTGTCCTGTTTGAAGAGAAGCCGAGTGTCCCCCGTCTCTGCACTTTCCTTTATCCTCTCCAGATTCTCAGTGTTCCCCGTCTCTGCACTGTCCTTTATCCTCTCCTGAAGCTCGGTGTTCCCTGTCCCCGTGCTCTCTTTTATCCTCTCCCAATGCTCAATGTTCTCCATCTCTGCACTCTCCTTTATCCTCTCCAGATGCTCACTGAGCTCCGTTCCTGTAGTCTCCTTTATCCTCTTCTGATGATCTGTGTTCCCCATCCCCGCACTCTCCTTTCCCCTCTCCTGATGCTCAGTGTTCCGAATCCCCTGCGCTCTCCTTTATCCTCTCCTGATGCTCTGTGTAACCCGTCCCTGCACTCTCCTTTATCCTCTCCCGATGCACAGTGTTCCACGTCCCTGCGCTCTCCTTTATCACCTTCCCATGCTCAGTGTTCCCCATCCCTGCACTCTCCTTTATCCACTCCCGTTGCATAGTGTTCCCCCTCCCCGTGCTCTCCTTTATTGTCCCCTGATCCACAGTGTACCCTGCCCTGCACTCTCCTTTATCCTCTCCTGATGCTCAGTGTTGCCCATCCCCACGCTCTCCTTTTTCCTCTCCTGATGCTCAGTGTTCTTCATCCCTGCACTCTCCTTAATCCTCTCCCAATGCTCAGTGTTCCTGGTCCCTGCACTCTCCTTTATCCTCTCCTGATGCTCAGTGTACTCCGTCCCTGTACTCTACTTTATCCTCTCCCAATGCTCAGTGTGCCCAGTTCCTGCACTCTACTTTATCCTCTCCCAATGCTCGGTGTTCTGCATCCCTGCGCTCTCCTTTATCCCCTTCCCTTGCTCTGTGTTCCCCGACCTGCACTCTCCTTTATCCACTCCTGTTGCATAGTGTTCCCCGTCCCTGCGCTCTCCTTTATCCTCTCCTGATGCTCAGTGTTCCCCCTCCCTGCGCTCTCCTTTATCCTCTCCTGATGCTCAGTGTTTCCCCTCCCTGCGCTCTCCTTTATCCTCTCCTGATGCTCAGTGTTCCCCCTCCCTGCGCTCTCCTTTATCCTCTCCTGATGCTCAGTGTTCCCCCTCCCTGCGTTCTCCTTTATCCTCTCGTGATGCTCAGTGTACCCAGTCCCTGCACTCTACTTTATCCTCACCCAATGCTCGGTGTTCTGCATCCCTGCGCTCTCCTTTATCCCCTTCCCACGGTCATGTTCCCCGTTCCCACGCTCTCCTTTATCCTCTCCTGATGCTCAGTGTACCCCTTCCCTGCACTCTCCTTTATTCTCTCCTGATGCTCTGTGTTCTCCATCCCTGCACTCTTCTTTATCCTCTCCCAATGCTCGGTGTTCTGCAACCCTGCGCTCTCCTTTATCCGCTTCCCATGCTCAGTGTTCCCCGTCCCTGCACTCTCCTTTATCCACTCCCGTTGCTCGGTGTTCCCCCTCCCCGCGCTCTCCTTTATCCTCTCCTGATCCTCAGTGTACCTTGCCCTGCACTCTCTTCTTTTACCTCTTCCAATGCTCAGTGTTCCCCGTCCTTGCACTCTCCTTTATCCTCTCCCAAAAATGCTCAGTGTTCTCCGTCCCTGCTCTCTCCTTTATCCTCTCCGGATACTCAGTGTTCCCCGTCCCTACGCTCTCCTTTATCCTCTCCTGATGCTCAGTGTTCCCCGTCCTTGCACTCTCCTTTATCCTCTCCCAAAAATGCTCAGTGTTCCCCGTCCCTACGCTCTCCTTTATCCTCTCCTGATGCTCAGTGTTCCCCGTCCTTGCACTCTCCTTTATCCTCTCCCAAAAATGCTCAGTGTTCCCCGTCCCTACGCTCTCCTTTATCCTCTCCTGATGCTCAGTGTTCCCCGTCCCTACGCTCTCCTTTATCCTCTCCTGATGCTCAATGTTCCCCGTCCTTGCACTCTCCTTTATCCTCTCCCAAAAATGCTCAGTGTTTTCCGTCCCTGCTCTCTCCTTTATCCTCTACTGATGCTCAGTGTTCCCCGTCCCTACGCTCTCCTTTATCCTCTCCCGATGCTTAGTGTTCCTCATTCCTTGCACTCTCCTTTATCCTCTCCTGATGCTGAGTATTCCCTGTCCCCACACTCTTCTTTATCTACTCCTGATGTTGAGTGTTCCCCGTTCCTGCACTCTCCTTTATTCTCTTCTGATTCTCACTGTTACCCTGTCCCTGCGCATGCCTTTATCCTCTCCCAATGCTGAGTGTTCTCTGTCCCTGCACTCTCCTTTATCCTCACCTGATACTCAGTGTTCCCTGTACCTGCACTCTCCTTTATCCTCTCCTGATGCTGAGTGATCCCCGTCCCTGTGCTCTCTTTTATCCTCTCCTGATACTCAGTGTTCCCCGTCCCTGTGCTCTCCTTTATCCTCTCCTGATACTCAGTGTTCCCCGTCCCTGTGCTCTCCTTTATCCTCTCCTGATGCTCAGTGTTCCCCGTCCCTGCACTCTCCTTTATCCTCTGCCGATTCTCAGTGTTCCCCATCCCCGTGCTCTTTTATCCTCTCCTGATGCTCAGTGTTCCCCGTCCCTGCACTCTCCTCTATCGTCTCCTCCGCTCAGTGTTCTCCGTCCCTACGCTCTCCTTAATCCACTCCCAATGCTGATTGTTCCTCATCCCTGTGCTCTCTTTTATCCTGTCCCGATGCTTAGTGTTTCCCATTGCAGCATTCTCCTTTATCTTCTCTATGATGCTCAGTATTCGTCATCCCTGCACTTTCCTTTATCCTCTCCTGATGCTGATTGTTCCTCGTCCCTGTGCTCTCCTTTGTCCTCTCTTGATGATGCATTCTTCATCCCTGCGCTCTCCTTCATGCTCTCCCCATTCTGAGTGTTCCTCATCCCTTCATTCTCATTTATCGTCTCCTGTTGCTCAGTGTTCCTTAGGAGGTGGGAACTACTAACTATCAGAAGTCTCTGTAATGACTATAGAATGGGGGCAGTAAATTGAGGGTCAGATCAATTGGGAGGAGTTATTGTGATAACTTCACAAACCTTTCATCGCATTTTATGGATACACAGTTGTCCACTTTGCATTTGTCCATGTGGTTACTTCAGTATCCTTGACAGGCTCTAATGAGTTACCATAGTGACATTGATCATTTTATTGTGTTCAGGATTAACAGAAACACGAGGTGACAATGAGGGAATTTATTTTGAATCACCTGAAATCACATTTCAAAATTTTTCAAATTCTCTCCGAGAACATGAAACAAATCTTGGAAGAGCGTAAGGTGAACACATCACATTGTTATTACACTGAGGTGTGACGGTCTGAGGGCTGCAAAGACTCACCCCTACTCCCTCATCATACTTAGGTGAGTAGTCCTTTCAGACAGAACAGGACAAACATTCTCCATGGTATTAGTCAAACACATGTCACCTGAAGAGGATATGGGTTGAGAGTGTGATGCTGGAAAAGTACAGCAGGTCAGGCAGCATCACATCCCCAACTAAAGCAGAGTCTGATTCTACTCCATGCCCATGCCTGAGAGCTGGCTCACCTTACCATTACACACACACACACACACACACACACACACACACACACACACACACACACACACACCAGGGGAGCTCTCAGAATACTACAGACAGATTTTTTTAAAAAATCCCTCTGCTTTAGTCTGGCTCACAATTCCAATGGCCAGAAATGACACTGAACTATCGTGACATAGGACAGAACTCGTTACCATCATACAATCCCACCAATAGAAACAGAGATGGACAAGGACCGAACAGTTTCAATTCTTGTAATAGAAATGATTTGGATGTGAACATAGGAGGTAAAGTTAGTACATTTGCAGATGACACCAAAATTGGAGGTGTAGTGGACAGCAAAGAAGGTTACCTCAAAGTACAATAGGTTCTTGATCAGATGAGCCAATGGGCTGAGGAATGGCAGATGGGAGTTTAATTCACATAAGTGTGAGGTGCTGTATTTGGGAAAGGCAAATCAGGGCAGGACTTACACACTTAATGGTAAGATCCTGGGATGTGTTGATGAAGAAAGAGACCTTGGAGTGCAGGTTCATGATTCCTTGAAAGTGGAGTTGCAGGTAGATAGGATAATGAAGAAGGCATTTGGTATGCTCTTCTTTGCTGGAAACACTATTGAGTATCGGAGTTGGGAGATCATGTTGTGGTTGTACAGGACATTTGTTAGACCACTTTTGGAATATTGTGTGCAATTCTGGTTTCCCTCCTATAGGAAGGATGTTGTGAAACTTGAAAGGGTTCAGGAAAGATTTACAAGATGTCACCATGGTTGGAGGGCTTGAGCTATACGGAGAAGCTGAATAGGCTGGGGCATTAGAGAGGCTGAGGAGTGACCTGAATGAGGTTTATAAAATCATGAGGAGCATGGATAGGGGAGTTGAGGGAGTCCAGACCAAGAGGGCATTGGGTTTAAGGTGAAAGGGGAAAGATTTAAACAGGACCTAAGGGGCAACTTTTTCATGCAGAAGGTGGTACGTGTATGGAATGAGCTTCCACAGGAGGTGGTGGAGGCTGGTACAATTACAGTATTTAAAAGGCATCTGGATGGATATATGAAAAGGAAGGGTTTGGAGGGATACGGGCCAAGTGCTGGCAAATGGGACTAGATTAGGTTAGGAGATCTAGTCAATGTGGACAAGTTGGACTGAAGGGTCTGTTTCTGTGCTGTACATCTCTGTGACTCTATAAGATCCTCTTCCCTGAGGTGAGTTTTATAGTGGTTTCTAATTCCCAACTCTCTGCTTTTTGCCCCTCTATTCACACAATGTTTCTGTGTTTGTCAATCTGTCCCTCACTCAGATGCACCTTCTACACCTTTGTTCTGAAAAGCACATTTATTCACTTGCTTCCTGGTCAGTCTTTTTGCTTCTCAAGCTCAAGTGGTGAAGATGTTGAGCCTGTCTGATACACAACTTGTTTATCTATCCATCACCTGACCTGATCACATAAAGAACCTGTGTATCTGCTTTCCTCTGTCAAAACTGCAACAATACTGTCAGACTACCATAAAGAGAAGGGATGACCCACAACCTCTCCCCAAAACCAAAGTGACCTTGTGCAACATATGTACCTGTTGTACAGAGCTCTGTTCAGACCTTACGTGGAGAATTGTGTTCAGTTCTGGGAACCACACCTCAGGAAGGATTTATTTGGCTTTGGAGTGAATGCAATGCAGATTCACCAGAGTGCTTCTGAGCATATGGGCCTCTAGGAGGTAGGACAAACTGGATAAAGGAGCTGCACAAAATGCTTCTGTAATGCTAAATTAAATTGCAAAGTAACAGTTAACAGTTAATTGCAGCTAGGGACAAAATGGCTCCCTGCGCCGCAACTAGTCCCTAAATCTATATAAATAACAAACCACTAAAACTACTAGCATGAAGAGGTAGATGGATAAGATGAGAAAATACTAACCACATTTGCAAGCTGCGAATCCTCGTAGAGGAAATACTAAACCACATTTTGCAAGCTGCAAATCTTTGTAAAGGTGATATGTACCATTATGATTTAATCAATATCATTGGTTCAAGCAACTACCCATGAAGTGATATCATACATTGAATGGTTGTTACTATGCGATCATGCTCCATGTCTGATGATGATTAACGTATATAAACCTTATGCAAACTCTGTAAGGTTTCTTGATTGCCAAGAAGTTTTCATACTTCTAGGCAAATCAGAGTCTGCCAACCCAGCGCTGTAACATACAATGAACAATTGTACTTTCGTTAGACAAAGAGTCATTTATAGGTGTGCTTATTGACCAATCATAGAACCGAGAGATATACGTCATCATTTCCACAGATAAACTGATTAAATTATGATGACAGATTTCACAGACTGGGTTTGTATTGCCTTGAATGTAGAAAATTCAGAGATGATTTAATTGAGTTGTTTAAGATGAGTAAACAAATTGATCAGGTAATTAGAGGGAAATGATCCATCTGGGTGAAGGAACCAAGTGCATTATTGCTAGGTTTGCAGATAAACACAAAGATAGGTGGAGGGACAGGCAGTGTTTAGGAAGCAGGAGGCTGCAGAGGACGTGGACAGGCTTAGTCCCCAATAAATATATGCAGACTGATGCAAATAACAACAATGGATATCATGGGTGAAGGGAAATATTGGGGAAACATAGTTCAGTAGCACTAGTCAAGAGCATTCAATTAAGTATCCCTTTTGCTTTGTTCAAGTCCTTCTGATCTACAGTCCTCATATCCAAGAGTTTTCAGTTCTTTGCTGAGGATACTGGGTGAGGTGGCCAACATATTAATTAGTTAGTCTTCCAGTCTATAGCAAAAGATGGAAGAAAATAGCCAGCTATCTTTAAGATTAGATTAGATTACTTACAGTGTGAAAACAGGCCCTTCGGCCCAACAAGTCCACACCGACCCGCCGAAGCGCAACCCACCATACCCCTACATATACCCCTTACCTAACACTACGGGCAATTTAGCATGGCCAATTCACCTGACCCGCACATCTTTGGACGGTGGGAGGAAACCGGAGCACCCGGAGGAAACCCACGCAGACACGGGGAGAACGTGCAAACTCCACACAGTCAGTTGCCTGAGGCGGGAATTGAACCCAGGTCCCTGGCGCTGTGAGGCAGCAGTGCTAACCAATGTGCCACCGTGCCGCCCTAAAGTTTAAGTTTCGGGTTATTTCACTGCAGTGTGTAGAAAGAGAGATGCTGCTCCAGAAATTCTCTGACCGTGCATTCTCTGTCCAGGCATCAATCAGAGTTGTCATTCTGATGACTCCTGGCCTTCACAACTAGTTTTAATTTTTAAAAAAATCAATATCTGGCCTCTGGGTAAGTTTGCTCTGAACACACTGTAAAGATCAAGTGTCTTTATTTTATTTTATTTTCATTTTTTCAAGGAGGTTACAAAGATGATTGAAGGTAGAGCAGTGGATGTTGTCCAGGTCCCTCATGGTAGGCTCCTCCAGAAGACTGAGATACATGGAATCCACGGTGAGTTGGCAGCACAGATTCAGAATTGGCTTGCCCATAGGAGACAGGGGGAATGGTGGAAAGGTGTTTCTTAGGCTGGAGATCCGTGACCACTGGTATTCCATACTGGATCCATACTGGAACCTCCCTGTTTGTGATATATGTAAATGACTTGGATGAAAATGTAGATGGGTGGATTTGTAAATTTGCATATGGTAAAACAATCAGTGGAGCTGTGGAGTGTAGAAGGCTGTCAAAGGAAAGAGTGGGATATAAATCAGCTGCAGATATAGGCAGAGAAATGGCAGATGGAGTTTAATCTGGGTAAGTGTGAAGAGTTGCATTTTAGAAAATCAAATGTTAAGGAAAAGTATACAGTTAATGACAGGACCCTGAATAGCATCGATGTCCAGAAGTTCAAGTACATAGCTCCCTGAAAGTGACCACTGATGTAGATAGGGTGACTAAAAAAAAAGGGTTTGGCATGCTTGCCTTTAATGGTCGGGGAATTGAGAACAAGAGTCAGGATGTCAAGTTGCAGCTTTATAAGACTTTGGTCAGGCCACACTGAGTACTGCTGGATGTAGGTTTGCTCGCTAAGCTGGAAGGGTCATTTCAAGACATTTTGTCAATCTACTAGGTAACATCTTCAGTGGGCCTCAGGCGAAGCACTGCTGATAACTCCTGCTTTCTATTTGTATGTTTGGGTTTATATGGGTTAGTGATGTCATTTCCTGTGGTGATGCAATTTCCTGTGGTGAAGTCACTTCCTGCTCCTTATTTTAAGGGCTGGTAGATGGGGTCTCTCTGTCTGTTTCTCTCTTGTTCTTGATGAATTTATGTCTGGGGGAAAAAAAAGTTTCTCTTTCCTTCAGTAGTTTCTGGAAGCTAAGACTTTAGTCAATAAGAGAACCAGTTACCCCTTGCCTCTTGAAAACAAGTCAAAGCCAAGTGAAAGGGAAGGCCTAGAGGCAGCATTCTGAGCAGCACAAGAACCATTTCTGCAGATCCTATGGACAGGGACAATAAACTGACTTCTCAGTTTTCCACCGCCCATAGCACCCATGATTTTTTTCCCGTTTATCTGCCTGTCTATCTGTAATGGGGTGTATATATAAGGGGATTAGCACTTTAGTTCATAGAGATCTTTGCTAATAGTTCATAACGGTTTACTTGCACCTAGACTAATTAGTTGTATTAAATAGTAATTCTTGTTATAATAAAGGAGCTGCGCAAAATGGCTTCTGTATTGCTAAATTAAATTGCAAAGCAACAGTTAACTCTAAATTGCAGCTAGAGACAAAATGGTTCCCTGCGCCCATGTGACCACCTGCAACTAGTCCCTAAATTTATATAAATAACTAACCACTAAAACTACTAGCATGAAGAGGTAGATGGATAAGATGAGAAAATACTAACCATATTTACAAGCTGCGAATCCTCATAGAGGAAATACTAAACCACATTTTGCAAGCTGCAAATCTTTGTAAAGGTGATATGTACCATTATGACTTCATCAATATCATTGGTTCAAGCAACTACCCATGAAGTGATATCATACATTGAATGGTTGTTACTATGTGATCATGCTCCATGTCTGATGATGATTGATGTATATAAACCTTATGCAAACTCTGTCAGGGTTTTTGATTGCCAAGAAGTTTTCATACTTCTGTGCAAATCAAAGTCTGCCAACCCAGCCCTGTAACATACAATAAACGAATGTATGTACGTTAGACAAAGAGTCATTTATAGGTGTGCTTATTGACCGATCATA
Source organism: Hemiscyllium ocellatum (assembly GCF_020745735.1). Taxonomy (NCBI): domain Eukaryota; kingdom Metazoa; phylum Chordata; class Chondrichthyes; order Orectolobiformes; family Hemiscylliidae; genus Hemiscyllium; species Hemiscyllium ocellatum. Next base: position 39,343,216 of record NC_083435.1, read on the forward strand.
GAACCGAGAGATATACATCATCATTTCCACAGATAAACTGATTAAATTATGATGACTGATTTAACAGACTGGGTTTGTAAACTTGATCTGTTTTCCGTCAATTGGAGTCTGAAAATTAGATAACTTGGGGAAAATTTGCATACTTTCTAAACATTCTAATTCTGTGATGACTATGGGAATGGTAGGCTTTAATTTCCAGTGTGCTGAGTCATGACAATGCCCACAATGCTGGAGTCTCAACATCTTCTCTGCTTGAATAAAGCAATAGTGTAAACACAGTTCCAGTAATGTGTCTATTATATTTCTTGTACTTTCTAAAACTGTAGACTGAAATGAGAAAGAACTGTTTTAAACCATTTACAATGATGGCTGCATGTTTTGGAAGTAAGTAATTTGATACCTATTGTGAATGTTGGAATCCACAATGATACAAATGCAGTCTTCTATACAAAATACTTAGTCTATAATTCAAAATTTTTAAAAATGTGGTCTTTACACTCATGAGTAGGAGTAGACAATGTGGTTCCCATCTCTTTTTCCATACAGACCCTGTTAGGGCAATGGAAAAGATTGTCAGGTAAAGTGTATAATGTACTGTCAATTCACTATTCACTATTCGTGTTGTGTTGAAGACCATTTCACTCTTTAGAAATTGGGATTTATATAAAAAAAAGGAATTTAAATTTGCTTGAGATTTTCAAATTTCTCCCATTGTATTCCAAAATAATTTGAGGAGAACACACTGGGCAGGTAAATATTGCTTCAGGGTAACTGAATGAAGAGTTCTTGTTTCTCCTGGGAAATTAGATATGCTGCACTCCCTCAGACTGCACATCCCAAATTCAGCTGTCAGCAACAGAATGGAGCAAAACAATCAAATCCCAAGGGGCAACTTTTTCACACAGAGGGTAGTACGTGTATGGAATGAGCTGCCAGAGAAAGTGGTGGAAGCTGGTACAATTGCAACATTTAAGAGGCATTTGAATGGGTATATGAATAGGAAGAGTTTGGAGGGATATGGGCTGGGTGCTAGCAGGTGGGACTAGATTGGGTTGGGATATCTGGTCAGCATGGACGGGTTGGACCGAAGGGTCTGTTTCCATGCTGTATGTCGCTGTGATTCTATGACTCTACGCTTTTGGGAAAGGCCAAGGCTTTCAGGTAAAAACTTTTAAAGAATGCATCAAAAGACATTTCAATAAATGTATCTCCAGGTTTGGGAGTTGAATTGCCTAATAGATATGGTAAGGGCTTCAAGGGATTCAATAACAAAAATGTGAATTTTGACCAGGGGACAATGTAGATCAGTGAGAACTGGAAGTATTTCTAAGTGGGTCTTATTAAAATTCCACATCTGGGCCAAAATTTATCACCCATTCTTCATTGCCTTTGAAGCTGGTAGTGAGCTGCCTTCTTGAACCACTGTAGTCCATGTCCTGAAGGCAGACCCACAATGCTGTTAGTGAGGAGGTTCCAAGGTTTGACCCAGTGGCACTCGAGTAATGTGAATTATTTACAAGTCAGGATGGTGAATAGTTTGGAGGGAAACTTGCAGGTGGTGCTGTTCCAATGTATCTGCTGCCCTTATCCTTGTAGATTAAAGTGGATCTGGATTTGGAAGATGCTGTTTAAGGATCTTTGGTGAATTTCTGCAGTGCATCTTGTAGACAGTACACACTGTTGCTACTGAGTGTTAGTGGTAGAGGGAGTGAATGTATGTGGATGTGGTGCCAATACAGGTGGGCTGAATTGTTGTGGACAATGCGAAGCTTCTTGAGTGTTATTGGAGCCTTTGCAGTGCTGAGTGAGAGTTGCAATGTCAGAACAATGACCAAATGCATGCTAAAGATCCCATGACACAATACAGTGAAAAAGGAGGGGACAATCCTTGATGTTTTGATCAAGTGGGATTCCACTATCAAAGTCACAAAAATCAGATTATCTGGTCATGAGTACATTGGTTTCAGGTGTCTAAATAATAAAGATGATATTTTACAGCCTTCTGGACATAATATTGAGTTCAACCCCTTCACATTATGAATCAATTCCCATTTCTTCCCTTTCTTTTCGCTTTACTCATTACATTCTCTGTCACCATGTCCTCTCTCCCCTCCCCTCACCCCAGTGGGATTGTCTGACCTTTCCAGTCTGGTGTTAGACACACCATCATTCTACCATTCTCACATTCCGATCACTTAATCTGCACTATTTTCTCCACCGGCACACTACACTCCAACAGCCCCCTCCCCAGCTCTCCAAACTCCTGCATACTACTCCATACTTCACATCAGCTCTGATGAAGAGTCACCTAGACTTGAAACATTAGCTTGCTGTCTGTCTCCATGGATGCTGTCTGACCACTCTGCTCTCCACCAGCATTTGTTGTTTTCAATATAAATGCACACGTCTTTCTTTTGTCAGGAAATGTTCTGCTTCCTTTGAATTGGAAATTTTAAACCAATTGATGGAAAAGGCCACAGTGACACTAAGCAATATATTCTGTACAGGACTTTGACAGTAGGATCCTGAGTGTTTCTCTGAATAGTGACACATCAGGCTGACTAATCAAATAGTTCAGATTAAGATAGAAGTTAATTATTGTGAGTTGTAAATTTGTGTAGAAGACTGAAACAGAACAATAAGCAATATAACATTCATCTTAAATCAAACACCCAATCATTGAAAATAACAAAAGCATTTGAAACTAAGTCAAGATCTTTCCCAGAACATGAAATGAATCTTGGAAGAGTGTAAAGTTAACGTACCATCAAGATTGACGGTCTGAGGGAACACAGGTCTGTAAGGACTCATCGCCACTATCTCCAGGATAGTAGTCCACCCAGAGAGGAGGGTACAAAATTCCCCATGGTATTCGTCAAATACCTGTCATCTGAAGAGGATCTATCTATAATTCACATCCCCAACTGAAGCAGGGTCTAATTTTACTTCACATCCATTCCTGAGAACTGGCTCACTTTACTAACACACACACATCGGGTGAAACTCTCTGAGAATATTACAGAAAGTAATGATGCGGGAGCTGGCTGATCCCATTGTGAATGCAGCAACTGTTGGTTGCTGGAAGAGCTCCGGCTCAGAGTTGATGGTCTGGAATCTGAGCTTCAAACACTGTGGCACATCCGGGAGGGGGAGAGTTACCTGGACGCTTTGTTTCAGGAGGCAGTCACACCTGGGAGATTAAGTAATTCACATTCAGTTAGTGATCAGGGACATCAGAGTGTGACTATAAGTGAGGCAAGGAGAGGGAACCTGAGTTCAGGTGTGCAGGAGCCTCAGCCTTTGACCTTGTCCAACAGGTATGAGATTCCTGCTCCCTGTACGGATGAGGAAAAGGACTCTGGACAGGATGAGCCAGCTGACCACAACATAATAGTGCAGAAGGCATGGTGTGTTGCCTGCCCGATGCCAGGGTGCGGGACATCGCCAACCGGCTTGAAAGGATATTGGAGCGGAAGGGGGAGGATCCAGTTGTTGTGGTCCACATTGGGACTAAGAACATAGGCAAAGCTAGGGTGGAGGACCTGTTTAGGGAATTATCAAGAACTAGGAAGGAAATTGAAGTACAGGTGCTCAAGGGTCATAATCTCCGGATTACTGCCCGAGCCACGTGCCAATTGGCATAGGGATAAAAAAATTAAGGAAGTAAACACGTGACTAAGGGATTGGTGTGGGAAAGATGGATTCCATTTCATGGGGCATTGGCATCTGTTTTTGAACCGGGAGGATCTGTACTGTTGGGACTGTCTCCACCTGAACCGATCAGGTACCAATGTTCTAGCGAAGAGGGTAAATAAGGTGGTCAGTAGGACTTTAAACTTCTGAGTCGGGTGGGGGGGGGGGGGGGAAGGGAAAGTGAAAGTGACAGGGAGTATGGAGTTAAATGGAAAGATAAGCAGGAGGATAGTATGTATGCAGGTGGATTTAACCTTGAGGCAGACTAGGAATACAACAAAAAGGAAGGATAACTTAGGACATCTTATGACTTCCAATATCTCTAATGATAAGAAAGTTAGCATTAAGGCACTTTACCTGAATGCTTGCAGCATTCGTAACAAAGTAGATGAACTAACGGCACAGATTATGATTATGATGTGGAAGGCATCGCAGAGACATGGTTTCAGGGGGTTCAGGACTGGCAGTTAAACATTCAAGGATTTATAACTTATTGAAAAGACAGGGAGGTGGGCAGAGGGGGTGGGGTTGCCTTGTTAGTTAAGAACAAAATTAAATCTATGGCACTGATTGACATAGGGTCGGATGATGTGGAGTCTGTGTGGGTGAAACTGAGGAACCACAAAGGCAAAAAAACCATAACGGGAGTTGTGTACAGACCTCCTAACAGTGGTCAGGACCAGGGGCGCAACATGTACCGGGAAATAGAAAAGGCATGTCAGAAAGGCAAGGTCACGGTGATCATGGGGGACTTCAATATGCAGGTAAACTGGGTAATAATGTTGCCAGTGGATCCAAAGAAAGGGAATTCTTGGAATGCTTACGATGGCTTTTTGGAACAGCTTGTCATGGAGCCAACAAGGGAGCAGGCAATTTTGGCCCTAGTGCTATGTAATGAACCAGACTTTATAAAAGATCTTAAAGTAAGGGAACACTTAGGAAGCAGAGATCATAATATGGTAGAGTTCAGTCTGCAGTTTGAAAGAGAGAAGGCAATTTGATCGGATGTAATGGTGTTACAGTTAAATAAAGGTAATTATGAGGGCATGAGAGAGGAACTGACAAAAATAGACTGGAAGCAGAGCCTAGCAGGGAAGACAGTAGAGCAAAAATGGCAGAAGTTTGTGGGTATAATTGAGGACACTGTACAGAGGTTCATCCGCAAGAAAAGAAAGATTATCCGGGGAGGGATTAGACAGCTATGGATGTAACATGGACAGCCAAGTCCCGGATGATTGGAAGATCACTGTTGTAACCCCATTGTTCAAGAAAGGATCAAGACAAAATTATAGGCCAATTTGCCTTACCTCGGTTGTTGGTAAAATTCTAGAATCCATCGTCAAGGATAAGGTTTCTAAATTCTTGGAAGAGCAGGGTCGGATTAGAACAAGTCAACATGGATTTAGTAAGGGGAGGCCGTGCCTGACAAACCTGTTAGAATTCTTTAAAGAGGTGACAAGTAGGTTAGACCAGGGAAACCCAGTGGATGTAGTCTATCTAGACTTCCAAAAGGCCTTTGATAAGGTGCCACATGGAAGGCTGCTGAGTAAGGTGAGGGCCCATGGTGTTCAAAGTGAGCTACTGGCATGGTTGAGGATTGGCTGTCTGACAGAAGGCAGAGAGTCGGGATAAAAGGTTCTTTTTCAGAATGGCAGCCAGTGACAAGCGGTGTCCCTCAGGGTTCAGTGTTGGGGTCACAGCTGTTCGCATTATATATTAATGATTTGGATGAAGGGACTGGGTGCATTCTAGCCAAATTTGCCGATGATACGAAGTTAGGTGGACAGGCAGGTGGTACTGAGGAAGTGGGGAGGCTGCAGAAGGATCTAGACAGTTTGGGAGAGTGGTCCAGGAAATGGCTGATGGAATTCAATGTGAGCAAATGCGAGGTCTTGCACTTTGGAAAAAAGAATACAAGCATGGACTACTTTCTAAATGGTAAGAAAATTCATAAAGCCAAAGTACAAAGGGATCTGGGAGTGCTCGTCGAGGATTCTCTAAAGGTAAACATGCAGGTTGAATCCGTGGTCAAGAAAGAGAGTGCAATGTTGTCATTTATCTCAAGAGGGTTGGAATATAAAAGCACCGTTGTGCTACTGGGACTTTATAAAGCTCTGGTTAGGCCCCATTTGGAGTATTGTGTTCAGTTTTGGGCCCCACAACTCAGGAGGGACGTACTGGCACTGGAGCATGTTCAGCGGAGATTCACACGGATGATCCCTGGAATGGTAGGTCTAACATACGAGGAACGGCTGAGAATCCTGGGATTGTACTCATTGGAGTTTAGAAGGTTAAGGGGAAATCTAATTGAAACTTACAAGATAATGCATGGCTTGAAAAGGGTGGACACTAAGAAATTGTTTCCGTTAGGCGAGGAGACTAGGACCCGTGGGCACAGTCTTAGAATTAAAGGGGGTAAATTCAGAACAGAAATGCGGAGACATTTCTTCAGCCAGAGAGTGGTGGGCCTGTGGAATTCATTGCCGCAGAGTGCAGTGGAGGCCGGGATGCTAAATGTCTTCAAGGCAGAGATTGATAAATTCTTGATGTCACAAGGGATTAAGGGCGACGGGGAGAATGTGGGTAAGTGGAGTTGAAATGCCCATCAGCCATGATTAAATGGCGGTGTGGACTCGATGGGCTGAATGGCCTTACTTCCACTCCTATGTCTTATGGTCTTATGGAAAGTAATTTCTTTGAAATCTTTAGTCTGGCTCCCAATTCCGATGGTCAGAAATGACACTGAACCTTAGTTGTACAAGTTCTACAAATTGCAAGAATTGAAGTGATCACAAATCTGTTACAGTGTGAATAACAACACTGGAGTTACCTGCAAACTGGTGATGACGTTTATCTATGGTGTTCAGTTTCAGTTTGGCACAGAAAGGATTGAGATAAATTAGTTTCACACCAAAGTGACCTTTAACACTGACAGCACAGAGCAGGCGGTCTTTGATGAGGTGAATAGTCACTGTCAGGTAGACTGTAAATAGAATGGACACTATCACACTGCCTTGTTTGACATTAGTGGATTTTGAATGTTTGTTTTCAGATCTCACACTTATTACAGTTACAGTCACATCACTTCATCATGAAGCTCTTGCAGGAGTGGACCGAAATTTCTTTGACATCCAAATCATCGGAGCACAATCTACACAACCTTGTGATTTACTGACTCAAATACTTTGGTCATACTGAGGAACATAATGAACAATTCCTGGTGTTGCTCTCAATATTTTTCTTGCCTTTACCCTGTACAAAGACCATGTTAGAGGCTCCTTTGGCAGCTTGAAACTCAAGTCAAAGTTCTAAGTGCTGTCTGTATCACTTGATCCATGATGGGGGCTGTTGATGATAGACTGATCGTCGATTTGTTCAATCTGTGATAAAAACACAGCTAGCACCATGAAATCACAAGACCCAACCATGACTCCACAAACACTGCACTCATGTAAATCCTCTGGAGGTCAATGATGCCACGGAAGCTTCAGTGGAGACTTCACATTGACAGGGTTACTTTCCTGTGTGGATCCTCTGATGGACCAGAAGGTAAGATGACCTGGAGAATGATTTGCCACACACCTCACATGTGAATGGTTTCTCCCCTGTGTGAATTTTCTGATGTGTGAGGAGATTAGAGGATCGGTAGAATGCAGCCCCGCACACCTCACATCTGAACGGTTTCTCCCCTGTGTGAATCCTCTGGTGTCTCAGCAGCCTTGCTGATATTGGAAAAGCTTCATCACACACCTCACACTTAAAGGGTTTCTCACCTGTGTGGAGCCTCTGGTGGGCCATTAAGCCTGATGACCGTGTGAAAGCTTTCTCACATACCTCGCATTTGAAAAGTTTCTGCCCTGTGTGCATACGTTGGTGTACACGGAGGTACGATAATCGTGTGAATGATTTGTCACATACTTCACATGTAAATGGCTTCAGCCCAGTGTGGATGCGCTGATGTGCACGAAGGCCAGAGGACTGTGAGAATGATTTCTCACACACCTCACACGTGAAGGGTTTCTCCCCTGTGTGAATAGGTTGGTGTTCAAGGAGAGCCCATGACAACGAGAATGATTTATTGCACACCTCACATGTGAATGGCTTCTCTCCAGTGTGAATGCGTTGGTGTGAGCGAAGATGGGATGACTGTGAGAAATACTTGTTGCATATCTCACAGTTGTACGGTTTCTCCCCTGTATGGATGCGTTGGTGGGAGCGGAGATGTGAAGACTGTGCGAATGATTTGTTGCACACTTCACAAAGGAATGGTTTCTCCCCTGTGTGAATGCGGTGATGCATCAGAAGGGTTGATGATTGTGCAAAGGCTTTGGCACACACCTCACACTTAAATGGTTTTTCTTCCATGTTGCTGTACTACACATAATCTGGTGTGTTAGAGGATTACATGAGCCTGTGGAGTCCTCCTCATACACCTCACACTTGAACAGTCTTTCATCTATGGGACTGAATCACTTGTTCATGAGGCTTGATGAATGATTGAAGCTCTCAGCACACTTGGAGCCACTCACACTTCTTCCCAGCCTCACCCTGATCGATCACCCACAGCCAAACCTGCTTAAAGTTTCGTTCTGATGGAAGGCTCCACACCACCGACCAGGTTCAGATCCGACGATATGTCAAAGCTGGCAAAAGTGGGTACTGCAGATGCTGGAGATTAGAGTCAAGATTAGAAAGCTGCTCTGACCCGACCGGTTTCCAAATGATAGTCTCACTGCCCAATCTTCTCTGTGTTGAGAAATGCTGCAAAGAGACCGGATGTCTTTCCACAGTTGTGTAGTTGTTCCTTGGGTGATGGTCAGGATCTATCCGCAGTGTCTATCCTCTCTGTATTCTCTGGTGTAGTACAGTGCAATCCTTCTGTAAAACAGGAAAAGGAAACATGAAGTCCTCCAACTCCCTCTCCTCCTTTGCTGAAGGGGGTGTTCCACAGTAAGTGCCAGTCTGCCTGTATGGGAGGGGATCAAATCCAAATCCCTTCTTTTCCCTCACTTGATTGTCACACACCCTCTGTTTCCAGCAGGGACACTGGATAGTGACAAAGAGCAGACAAGGTGGCTCCTTTCTTTCCTCCACCAGAACCCCAGCCACAACAAAAGCATTGGAAAAGACCATTGGGCTGAGTGTAAAACAGGCCATAAATTTATGAGTAGCTTGAATTAGGTTGGTTAGGACCAGTTAATTCAATTGAGATTATGAAATTTCTTCCATTGTTTTCCAGTGATGCTGTTTAATTCACAGGTTTTAAGCTTCTTATTTATAGAAAACTCTCACATTCTTTTTAGGTTTATTTGGGCAGGATTCAGGACTACAAGGTCAGGCCGTTATAAACTGAGAAAATTGAGGGGCCTGTGGTAGTTGATTCCAAAAACTTGTCTGGTGACCTCACTGTCACTTCGACCTTGTTTGGCCAGTCCCACACCAGAAGCTCCACTGTAGCTGACTGAAAGGTTCTAGTCTATCCTGGGATATTAGTTGCAAAGCACTCACTCAGACTGAACGTCCTAAATACAGCTATCAGCCATAGCAACTGGACAACACTATCAAATCTACCCCCAGGCTCCTGGAAAAGGCTGAAGCCTTCAGGTAAAATTTTTAAAGAATTAAAATATAATTCAATGAATGTATTACCAGGTATGGAGGCTGAATTACTATGGTGCTGGATCAACAATACAGAGATCGAGAGTTCAAATCCACCCACGGAAAGTTACAAACACAGTGAGAAATGGGCGATTTGGCCCAACTGGTCCACGCTGATGTTTATGCTTGAGTTTATATATGAGTATGTATGTGTGTGCTTACATGTGTATGTGTGTGTCTATTATATAAGCTTCCTCTCACCCTCTTCATCTCACCCCTGTCAGCAAATCCTTCTGGTCCTTTCTCCCTCACGTACTTTTCTACTTTCCCCTTAAAGGCGTCTCTGCTCTTCACCTCAACTACAGCACCTTATGAAGGGGATTTTAATTAATTTTGGAATTTGTCAAAATAATAGTAACAATAATGAACAATCACTTCAAAGTCCCATAATAAGAGGAAAATCAGAGAATCCTGACGTTGTAAGGTGAAGATGATCTCAGGCCAGTGTAATCTGTAAAGTCCATCTTACCAAGGTCTGAGGACAAGTTCCCATGTGAGGACAGCTACACTGTAGGTCAAGAAGCAGTGATACTCACTGAATCATATCAATCTGGAAACTCTCATTTTCCTCCATCACCATTCCTGGGAATGTCCCATCCAATTGGCAGGTGGGGAAGATCTCAATACAGACTCCATGGAAAACTAGCATTCCCCCTCTCAACTAATGAATGAGTACTTCCCTATGTTTTTCATTACAAGAGATGTAGGCGAAGGACAGATTCCTAAACTGGTGTCCATGTGGTGCAGTGAGCCATCAGCAGCAGCAGGAATGTATTCCACCACAATCTCACAGCCCAGCACAGACCTCATTTCAGGATTACAATTACCAGTAAACAGACAGGTCAGGAGGAACACTGAGGTTACTTCAGAATCAAGGTTTGAACTTAACACATGTACTGCAAAAGGCTACATGCAGACTAAACACCAAAAATAACAGGTAATAAACAAAACTAACCAGCTCCACAACCAACAGGTCAGAAAAAAGCTCTGTCATCCTACCACATTTTGTTGAGAATTGTAGATAACCACAGGAGAAGGCAGCTCCATTCATGAGCATGGAGCCCAGCACATGAGAGTGAAACACAATTGTGTAAAGTGTCTTCAGGCAAAAATATGGAAAGGATGATCAAACCTGCCCTCTCCTAAGCAGCTGGGAGAACTTCCCTCCAGACCACTCCAATCCGCTCCTCCTACAGTTGAGAAGATCTAAGTTAAGAGTCGGTTGTGAATGTAAACTTTGTAAGATTACTATGCATTAAAAGTTCTTTACAAATAAAGGGGGCATGATGGCTTAGTGGTTCGCACTGCTGCCTCACAGCGCCAGGGTCCCAGTTTCGATTCCAGCCTCGGGCGACTATCTGTGTGGAGTTTGCATATTCTCCCTGTGTCTGCGTGGATTTCTGCCTGCTTTTCTTCCACAGTCCAAAGAAGTGCAGGTTAGGTGGATTGCCCATGCTAAATTACCTATAGTGTTCAGGGATGTGTCGGTTAGGTGCATTAGCCCTTGGAAATGCAGGGTCGCAGGGATGAAGTAGAGGATGGGGTCTGGGTGGGATGCTCTTTGGAGGTAGGTGTGGACTTGGGCTGAATGGCCAGTTTACGTACTGTGGGGGATCCTATAAAATACCGTCAAAAGAGCAACTTGTATGGAAGCTATATAACTCTGCCCAGCAACAGGTCAGGTGGCCTGGTTACCATGGGGACAGGAATGAAATTGCTGAATAAGATGCAAAATGATCATACTCCAAAAACGAGGGCAAGAGCAACGAGTGCAGATGGGATAGACGTTTTGTCTTCGAAATTACAGACAGAGAGAGAGGGGGGGAGAGAGAGAGAGAGAGGTCTGAGAGAGAAAAACCAAGGACAACAGCCAGTATGGTGAACAGAGGGGAGACTGTGATCTTCCTGAGGACTGCCAGGCAAAATGTGGGAGTGTCTCTGGTTGAAGTTACCAAATAGGATCATTGCATGTCAAACAGCATGTGCATCAAGTGTTAGACAGAGCCAAGCAATCCCACAACCAATGGATCAGATCTAAGCTCTGCAATTCTGCGACGTCAGTTGTGACTGATGGTTGACATTTAAACTGGTGGAAGGGGCTCCACAAATATTACTGTCCTCAATGATGGAACAGCCCAACATATCAGAGCAAAAGATAAGGCGAGGAGAAAGTGAGGACTGCAGATGTTAGAGATTAGAGTCGAGAGTGTGGTGCTGGAAAAGCACAGCAGGTCAGGTAGCATCTGAGGAGCAGGAGAATCGATGTTTCAGGCAAAAGCCCTTCATCAGGAATGAGGCTTGTGGGCCTCGGGACTGAGAGATCAATGGGAGGGGGGAGTGGGCTGGGGGGGAAGATAGCTGCGAATGCAATAGGTAGATGAAGGTGGCAGAGAAGGTGATAGGTTGGAGAGGAGGGTTGAGGGGAGAGATGGGAAAGATGATGGACAGGTCAAGAGGGCGGTACCAAGTTGGAGGCTTGGGACTGGGATAAGGTGGGGGGTAGGGGAAATGGGGAAACTGGTGAAATAACATTAATCCCGTGTGGTTGCAGGGTCCCAAGGTGGAAGACGAGGCGTTTTTCCTCCAGGTAGTGGGTGGTTAGGGTTTGGCAATGGAGGAGGCCCAGGACCTGCATATCCTTGGTGGAGTGGGAGGGGGAGTTGAAGTGTTTGGCCACAGGGCAGTGGGGTTGGTTGGTGTGGGTGTCCCAGAGATGTCCTCTGAAACGATCCGCAATTTAGTGTCCTGTCTCCCCGAGGCACAGCAGACCACATTTAACTGTACCTACCTCCACAATGTCATCTGTTGCACCCGGTGTGGTCTCTTAATCACTACATAATCACAGTGGCTACAAGAGCAGGTCAGAAGCTAGGAATATTATGGTGAGTAACTCACCTCTTGACTCCCCAAAGTCTGTCCACCATCTACAAAGCACAGGTCAGGAGAGTGATGGAATACTCCCCAGTTGCCTGAATGGGTGCAGCTCCAGCAACACTCAAGAATCTTAACTGGCACCGCATCCACAAGCATCCACCCCCTTCACAACCAATGCTTAGTAACTGTGACTGGGTCAAGATATGAGAATTCCCTCCCTAATGCTATTATGGGTCAACCTATAGCACATGGGCTGCAGCAGTTTGATTTGAAAATATACTGCTGTTCCTTCACAGTCATTGGGTCAAAATCCTGGAATTCCTTCCTTACTGGCATTGTGGGACAACCCACAGCAAGTGGACTGCAGCGATTCAAGAAAACAGCTCACCACCACCTTCTCAAGGGCAAATAGGGATGGACTATCAATGCTGGCCAGCCAGCGACAGCCAAGTCCCACAAATGAATTAAAAAAATCAATAAGGCAACTCAACATAATGGGTGGCACGATGGCTCAGAGCGCCAGGGACCTGGTTCGATTCCAGCCTTGGGTGACTGTCTGTGTGGAGTTTGCACCTTCTCCCCATGTCTGCGTGGGTTTCCTCTGGGTGCTCCAGTTGAGTCCCACAATCCAAAGATGTGCAGGTCAGCTGAATTGGTCATGCTAAATTGCCTATAGCATTAGGTGCATTAGTTAGGGGTAAATATAGGGTTGGGGAATGGGTCTGGGTGGCTTATTCTTTGGAGGGTTGGTATGGACTTGTTGGGCCAAATGGCCTGTTTCCATACTGTAGGGAATCCAATTTAATCATTTTTACTAGAGAAGGCAATAAATGCTTGCCAGCCAGCAATGCCCACATCCCCCTAGTGAATGCAAAAGAAAGAGGCACACCCTGCAATAATCTAAAGACTCTAGAAGATTCATCCTGTTGAGGCCAAGAGGAATTCACTGGATGTGATCTCAGTTTTGGCAATCATAGAATCATAGAGATGTACAGCATGGAAACAGACCTTTCGGTCCAACCCGTCCATGCCGACCAGAATTCCCAACCCAATCTAGTCCCACCTGCCAGCACCCGGCCCATCTCCCTCCAAACCCTTCCTATTCATATACCCATCCAAATGCCTCTTAAATGTGGCAATTGTACCAGCATCTGAAAACTAAAAGTGATTCAAAGTGATGATTCAGTGAAACCAGTCTAGGAAGGTAACAGCACAGTAGCAATGTCACTGGACTAATAATCCATGACCTAAACTAATGCTCCAGGGATGTGAGCTCATTTCAGATGGTGAAATGTGAATTCAGTTAAAAGTCTGGAATTCAAAAGCTGGTCTAATGATGGCTATGTATTGATTGTAGCAACCTATCTAGCTGAGTAATGTCCTTGACAGAAGGAAGTCTGTCCTGTTTGGACTCCAGACTGACAGTGGCATGGTTGAATAATACTACACTCTAAAATGACCTCCTGACTCAGTTCAAGGCAGTTAAGTCTGGCCTAGCCAGTAATTCCCACATTCCAGGAATGAAAAGAATAAAGAAAAGGATATGAAGAGACATGAACCTGTTGGAAGATAAAGATGACATTACCTTGCTACCACGTTACTTTTACAGAGAGCAGGATGTGAAGTGTAACTGCAGCAATGAAGTGTCCAATTGTGTTAAAGCAGCAAGATCTACTCTGTAGTTTAGTGTATTAGTTGCCTACTAGTATTACTCAGTTTGATTCTGCAAAATTTGTTGGATTGACAGAGTAAAAGTCTTAAAATATGAAATCATATCCTGCAATTTTTAAAATTGGCAACAAGGGATTCAAATCTCTTTCAAAGGTTTTCACTCTCTATAAAAGTTTTACAATCCCTCTATTAACATCTGATCATTATCACCTGGTTGTTTGTGGGAGATTGTTGTGCACACCTCAGCTGCCAGGTTTCTGACATTACAACAGTGACTACTTCTAACGTACTCCATTGGCAGTTGACTTTGGAAATCAAGTAGTCTTATTTTTCTTTTCTGAGGCAGTTACAGAGACAGGGTTGTCCAAGGACAGGCAACATCCAGATCCAAACATACAGAAAGAGCTGACCATTCATACACCACAGCATAATAACCAGCTCCCAACACACACACACACACACACACACACACACACAAAACTCAACAAAAGGAAATCAATAAGAATCCTCAGATATTCTACACCTCCCGGATAATTACATCTCATCTTCTCATTCATTTTCAGGAATAAGCCATCAACAAAACTCAGCCTGGAAATCAGAGGGAAATGCTTCCAATAAACACACTCAATATCCAACACACAGCTCCAGTCACACAGTTCAGCACAAAGCACCGAGTAAACAGCTCTCTCAGCTGGATCTTCTCACACAGCATAAGGGACATTTCCACCCCTGATTACCCACAGGATAGTCAGACTGCCTGAAGATTGGTGTGGATATTATGGGATACAATTTGTATAAAAGCTGCTCCTTCACTCACCATCTCCTCACCAGTCCCTATAGGAAGTGAACCAGCTCTGGAAGAGGAGGAGGAGGAGACAATGGGCAGAGTGGGTGGGCTCTCTGATTGACGTCTCTCACAGTCAATACAAATATTTCTGGAGCAACATGAGTTTCCTGAAACTTGGGAAACTGACCGGGAAATGGAGGTGACTTTGAGCAGCAGATCAGGTGGGGATTTAAACTTGTCATTGTCCCATCTGAATAAAACCTCACTTATTACAGCTGCTGTCTCAGTTCCCCTGGTAAATGTTTGACAGAGATTTCCAGTGTGGGAATAGCATTCTACATCCTCACGAACTTTCAAAGTGACATTATCAGTGTGCGATGTGTATCCTCGGATGTGTTTGACAACAGATGAGAAGAGGAAGACGCACAACATTCAAGGCACCGATGGCGTTCAGTGATGGGATCAGTCTATGTACAGCAAGGCGGGACACAGGCAAGACATGTTTCTTGGATAAGAATAGCGCAGAGAGAGCGTATGGGAAAAGTGTAGAGAATGATATGAGTTCAGGGCTTGGGCTGGGGGAACCATTAATGGATGTTTGTCGAGAGGGATTAATGGAAGGAGGAAGAGGCAGAGGCAATGAAGTGGATTGTTTCAATCTTATTTCCCTGAGCAAAGAGGTCAACAGCCAGGCAGCCGAGATTTAAAGTAAACGATAGAAGGAAGGGAGAGTAGTCGAGGAGTAATTCTTTCACCCAGAGGGTGGTGAGGATCTGGAAGTCATTGTCTGAAAGGGTGAGTAAGGCAAAACCTGTCAACATATTTTTTTAAAATACTGATATGAACTTGAAGGAATAACAGTTCCACAATTATAATGGGGATGAAATAACTTCTCCACATTGACACTGTCCCATTAAGCATTCACAGAAAAGGGAGAACACAGATTAGACACATAGACAAGTTTCATCTCAACTGTCCTTGGGTGTTGGGTTAACCCAGGTCACTCACATGTGGATCAGGATGAAGACTGTCCTGTATCACTGACTTTAATGTAATTGGATAGTGGTTTGGCAGCAGGACTGAGTAACTTGGGAGCTCTCCATCCGCAGCACATCTACTGATGGGAGGATGCACTGCACCTCTGTCTGCTTGGGGAATGCCAGAAATTTTCTGAGGGTGGACCTTTGCGCTGAAGGGTGGCTGTACTTGAGCCAGTAGCATTTAGAACGTTTTGGTTTTTGCTTGACATTGGGTTCCTCTGTCAAAACCTGAGAGCGTAGGTTGTTCCACACTGCAGGAATGCTGGACCCACTGTTCTCCATCAATTTCACTTCTCCTTGACACCGAGGGCGTTACACGATGCCACAACAAAGACAATAGCAAGCCAATATAGACCTCACAAAAATACATCATCTAGTTATTATCACATTGCAATTAATGAAAACCTTCTGCGCATAAAAAATGACTGCATTTCATTAGTTGTAAAGCACTTTTGTGAAAATTTGGATGTAAATGTCTTTCTCTGGGAAATCTGCTTCTTTTGAACTGGAAATTGTAAACCTAACATTGACACTGACATTAACCAATATATTGTGCACAGAAACTCACTGTAGAGTTCTGAGTTTTGCATTGTAATAGCCAGGGGGCAGCAACAGAAAGATCTTTTTCTTTGATTAACATGAAGAAGCCACAGAAAGTGATTGGTCTGGATGGTGTCCCCAGCCATATACTTTGATCCTATGCAGTCTAGCTGGCAGGAATATTCACTGACATCTTTAACCTCTCTTTATTTCAAACTAAAGTCCTCACCTGCTTTAAGAAAACCACCATCATCGTCGTGCCAAATTAGAATCATGCTGCTTACTCATTGACAATCATCTGGCGTCTCTGACCTCCATACTTATACAGATGTACAGCATGGAAACAGACCCTTCGGTCCAACTTGACCATACCGACCAGATAACCTAATCCAATCTAGTCCTATTTGGCAGGACCTGACCCATATCCTCTAATCCCCTCCTATTCATATACCCATTCAGATGCCTTATACATGCTGTAATTGTACTAGCCTCCACCACTTCCTCTGACAGCTCATTCGATACACACACCACTCTCTGCATGAAAAAGGTTGCTCCTTAAGTCCCTTTTATATCTTTCCCCTCTCACCCTAAACCTATGCCCTCTAGTTCTGGAGACCCCACCCCAGGGAAAAGACCTTGTCTATTATCCTGTTGATGCTCCTCATGATTCTATAGATGACTATAAGGTCACCCCTCAGCCTCTGACACTCCAGGGAAAACAACCCCAGCCTATTCAGCCTCTCTGTATAGCTCAAATTCTCCAACCCTGGCAACATCCTTGGAAATCTTTTCTGAAACCTTTCAAGTTTCACAACATCCTTCCTACATCAGGGAGACCAGAATTGCATGCAATATTCCAACAGTGGCCTAATCAATGTCCTGTACAGCCGCAACATGACCTCCCAATTCCTGTACTCAATACTCTGACCAATAAAGGAAAGCATACCAAACACCTTCTTCACTATCCTAACTATCTGCGACTCCACTTTCAAGGAGCTATGAACTTGCACTCCAAGGTCTCTTTGTTCAGCAACACTCCCTAGGACCTTACCATTAAGTATGTAGGTCCTGCTCTGATTTGCTTTCCCAAAATGTATCACCTCACATTTATCTAAATTAAACTTCACCTGCTACTCCTCAGTCCATTGGCCCATCTGATCAAGATCCCATTGTAATCTGAGGTAACCTTCTTTGCTGTCCCTCCTATAGTTATATCCAAATCATTTCTATAAATTACGAAAAGTAGTGGACCCATCACCGATCTTTGTGGCACACCACTGGTCACAGGCATCCAGTCTGAAAATCAACCCCCCAACACCACCCTCTGTCTTCTACCATTGAGCCAGTTCTGTATCCAAATGGCTAGTTCTCCCTGTATTCCATGAGATCTAACCTGGCCAACCAGTCCCCCATGAGGAACCTTGTTGAACGCCTTACTGAAGTCCGTACCATGTCCACCGCTCTGCCCTCATCAGTCCTTTTGGTTACTTCTTCAGAAAACTCAATCAAGTTCGTGAGACATGATTTCCCACACCCTGGGGTGGGGTCTCCAGAACTAGAGGGCATAGGTTTTGAGTGAGAGGGGAAAGATACAAAATCAATCCTTGCCTTTCCAAATACATGCAAATCCTGTCCCTCAGGATTCCCTCCAACAATTTGCTTACCACCGAGGTCAGGCTCACCAGTCTATAATTCCCTGGCTTGTCCTTACCACCTTTCTTAAATTGTGGCACCACTTTAGCCAACGTCCAGTCTTCTGGCACCTCACCTGTGACTATCGATGATACAAATATTTCAGCGAGGGGCCCTACAATCTTTTCCCTAGCTTCCCATAGAGTTCTAGGGTACACCTGAATAGGTTTTGGTAATGTAGCCACGTTTATACATTTCAAAACATCCAGCACCTCCTCATCTGTAATATAGACAATTTTCAAGCTGTCACCATCTATTTCCCCACATTCTATATCTTCCATGTCCTTCCCCACAGTAAACACTGATGCAAAATACTTTTTTAGTATTTTTCCCATCTCCTGCAGCTCCACACATAGGCTGCCTTGCTAATCTTTGAGGGGCCCTGTTCTCTCTCGAGTTAGCCCTTTGTCCTTAATGTATTTATAAAGCCTCTTTGGATTCTCCTTAACCCTATTGCCAAAGCTATCTCATGTCCCCTTCTTGCCCTCCTGATTTCCCTCTTAAGTGTACTCCTACTGCCATCTTACTCTCCTCAGGATTCACTCGATCTCTCCTGTCTATAGCTGACATATTCTTCCATCTTTTTCTTAACCAGAACCTCAATTTCTCCAGTCATCCAGTATTCCCTACACCTACCAGCCTTTCCTTTCAACCTAACAGGAATATACTGCTCTAGACTCTCATTATTTCATTTTGAAGGCTTCCCATTTTCCAACTGTCCCTTTACCTGCGAACATCTGCCCCCAGTCAGTTTTTGAAAGTTCTTGCCTAATACCATCAAAATTAGCCTTCCTCCAATTTAGAATTTCAACTTTTAGATCTGGTCTATCCTTTTCCATCACTGTTTTGAAACTAACATAAGTATCGTTACTGGCCCTAAAGTGCTTCCCCACTGACACCTCAGTCACCTGCCCTGCCTTATTTCCCAAGGGTAGATCAGGTTTTGCATCTTCTATCGTAGGTGCATCCACATACTGAATCAGAAAATTGTCTTGTACACACTTAACAAATTCCTCTCTAACCCTTAACACTATGGCAGTCCTAGTCTATGTTTGGAAAGTTAAGATCCCCTACCACAACCACCCTATTATTCTTACAGATAACTGAAAGCTCCTTATAAATTTGTTTCTCAATTTCCTGCTGACTAGTACAATCCTAATAAGGTGATCATCCCTTTCTTAATTCTCAGTTCCACCCAAATAACTTCCTCGAATGTATTCCTAGGAATATCCTTCCTAAGTACAGCAATAATGCTATCCCTTATCAAAAACGCCACTCCCCCTCTTCTCTTGCCCCCTTTCTATCCTACCTATAGCATTTGTATCCTGGAACATTAAGCTGCCAGTCCAGTCCATCCCTGAGCCATGTTTGTGTAATTGCTGTGATATCCCAGTCCCATGTTCCTAACCATGTCCTGAGTTCATCTGCCTTCCCTGTTAGGCCTCTTGCATTGTAGTAAACACAGTTTAATTTATCAGTGCTACCTTGTTCTCTGCTTTGTTCCTGCCTGCCCTGACTTTTTGACTCGCTCATTTTCCCAACTGTACCAGTCTCTTATTGATCTCTTTTATCACTATTTTCCTGGGTCCCACGCTCACACCTTACTAATTTAAATCCTCCCGAGCAGCTCTAGCAAATCTCCCTGCCAGTATATAGTCTCCTGCCAATTCAGGTGCAAACCTTCCTTCTTGTACAGGTCACTTCTGTTCCAGAAGAGGTTCCAATGATCCAAAAAATGTGAACCTTTCTCCTCTGCACCAACTCCTCAGCCACACATTTCTCCAGTCACCAGCTCTGTCCTCCTACTTCTACCCTCACTACCTCATAGTACCATGAGTAATCCAATTATTACTACTCCCAAGGACCTCCTTTTTAAATTCCTGCCTAATTTTCTATATTGTCCATTCAGAATCTCATCCTTTTCACTTCCTATGTCCTTAGTACCAATGTGTACAATGACCTCCTGATGGTCCCTCTACCCTTTGAGGACATTCTGCACCCTCTCTGAGATATCCTTGATTCTGGCACTAGGGAGGCAACACACCATTCTGATTTTCACTGCTGGCCACAGAAACGTCTGTCTGTGTCTTTGACTAGAGAGTCCCCTAACACAATTGATTGCTTGGAATCTGATGTACCCTTCATTACATTCGAGCATGTCTCAATATCAAAAACTTGGCTGTTCATGCTAAATTCCCCTGAGAGTCCAACACCCTCTATATTTTCCAAACTGGCATACTTGTTTGAAATGGGATAGCTACAGATGACTCCTGCATTACCTGCCTACCCCTTCTACTTTGCCTGGAGTTTAACCCATCTATCTGACTGTATCTGCGGTTTTTCTCCCTTCCTATAACTACCATCCATCATACCCCCTAGCTCTTGTAAATTCCTCATTACCTCTACCTGTTGCTCCAACCAGTCCATGCAATCTAATAGGATTTGCAACCAAAGATACTTCCTACAGACATAATCATCATTAACCTGGAAACTCTCCCTCAACTCCTACATCTGACAGGAAGAGCACAACACTCTACTAAAGGACATTTTTGTGCTTTCATAATCTACAGACCCAGAAAATAGCACCATCATTTTGCTTTAAAAACAGTGCCCCAGAATAACTTAGTACTTATGGTTTATATTTCAAAAAATTAATCAAGAGATATATGTCAATAAAACATATAGTCAAGAAAGCACCCACTCTACTCATTATTGTAGACTTACAACAAGGTTACACATTAAAAACTATGCACTTATGTGTTCCTATGCTGTGAGCTGTCCCACAAAGGTTCCTCCAAGGTCAGCTATGAATTTTGCTGTTGTTAATTTTTGCATAGATACACTCCGCTGTGCAGAGATACATGGGGTAAAGGCAGTAATGGCACAGACTCACTGCTGTGTCAGTTAGCAGTGTAGATTTCTTTCTCTTTTTCCCTCACTGACCATGCGCTCGCTGCCTTTTGTCTGTCTTTCTTCCTTTTAAAAGTGCTGTTGTTTTGACTTTTCTCCCCCAAAGTTCCAAAACAATGCAATATCATATAAAACAGTAATTGCTGCTCCTGGAATTCAAGGAAACCACCTCAAAAAAGGAGCAGCTCTTACAGCCACAATTTTTCCCATCCTCCATCTTGGATTACCCAGAGGTTAGTCATGGCTCTCTTCAACTCCAACCTACCATATTGCCTTAATCTTCTGCAATTCATCTATTGGCTCAACAGGTCTGTGGGACGTGCCATCTCTGTGGCCCTACACTCATCTCTGGAAAATCTGGATAACAAGGATACCTAAGTCAGGCTCCTACTTATTGTCTACTGTTCCAGCTTCAACACCATAATTTCAAACAAATTCATCTTTAAACTCCAAGACTGGTCTCGTTTCCCCCTCCGTAACTGGATCCTCGACTTCCTGACCCATAGGCTACAATCAAATTTTTGGATCTGAAATTAGCGAGCTGAAAGGTGGTTATATATGGGAAATATTCATCCTGGAATCCAGTTACTAGGGGGTACCGCAAGGATCTGTTTTGGTGTCACTGTTGTTTGTCATTAACATCAATGACCTGGATAAGGCCATAGAAGGATGGATTAGTCAATTTGCGGATGACACTGTGGGATATAGGTAAAGTAGTGTTGCTTCTGTAATCATAATTACTTATGCAAGGTAAATGAACTCACACCAGTGTATAATTGTTTCAGCTAAGAGCTGAGTCAACAAGAATGAAAACTGTGTGAAGGAAATATATAATTGTGGGAAGTGTAAACAGGGAATGAGCAATGGGAGGAGAGAATAGGAACGAATTACATTAATATTGTGTACTAGCTTAATTCAATGTGTAGACAGTAGATACCACACTCCTCTTGCAAGAGCGAAATAAATGACACTACTGATTCAGATCTTGTCTCGGACTGAAATTATTGAAGTGAGTGAGCTTCGTTTCTCACAATTGGGGGCTCGTCCAGGATATTCTACCATCGCCGGGGGGGGAGTGGCTGGCCCTGGACACTGGAAAAACGCGTCCCATTCCCAATTGAGGAGCGGTCTCATGTCCCGGTTTGGTCCGCTCCCTTGGGCGACTGGTATGAAATCACACAAGAGAGACATCTGAATCAGACAGTGAAAGGAGGTCGATAGAAAATACGGCAAAAAGGGGCCAGGCAACTCTGTGCACAGACCAGGGTAAGAAAATTGACTTTTAAGTACTGCCTTGGCGGCCCAGATTGAGTTTTAGTAGTTAATAAGGGACTAACGAAGGAACTCAATATGGGTTATGCTGAGGGTAAGGAAAAAGCCTCCAAGAAAACAAAAGAAAAAGGCAATGAAAATGGAGGCGGGGCCCCTGACAACATACCTCCAGAAAGTCTGTTGGGCAGGATGTTGTGGAATTGGAAAATAATACTTGTACAAGGGAAAAAGTTAGGAAAAAGATGATTAAATATTGTTGCTTTGTATGGACTAAGGAATCCATTCTTCGTCCCGCCGTCTTCTGGCCAGACGGGTCGGACGGAGACTGGGTTTGTCAATATTTGAATTTTTATGTCAATGAAAAACAGCCTTCCAGTCAGGAGGAATTAGATTATGCTTCAAGTCGGAAGGGCTAGTAGCTGAAGGGCTATTGAGGGTACACCTTGTAACTAAATCATGGCCAGACATCCAGAAAAATATTCAAAAGGCAGAGGGGTGAAGCGAGGAGCACCTAGAGGTGTTGTTGCGGGAAGTTCAGAAAGTGTCTGTGAGATACGGTGTGTGAGAGAGAGAGAGAGAGAGAGAGAGAAAGAAATGAGCTTTACAGCTGGTAGAAAGTTTAACCCTTTGTGATTCAGTTTGAATGTACATTTGTTTGTTGGTGATTGAGTGTTTATGCTTTGTTCCCTGGAGCTTGAGATCCAGGACTATTTTGAATCTGATTTTTATTATGGAAATTTAAGGCTTTTTAAGGTTAAGTATTCTATAGTGATTATGAAATAAAATATTAACTCCTGTTCTTTTTACAGGTCACAAGTAACATAATTTTGGAATTAAATTAAGAGACTAAAACTGGGTAATTATAGTGGATTTCAAAGTTGGGAACTGTATGCATTTTACATTTTAAATATTGAATACTGAATAAATGAATTTATAATGTATAAATATACATTTACAAGTTAGGAACAGGCTTTAAAGTTAGACAAGCATAAATTGGTGAATTGATATTTGAAGTTATAGAGAGCAAGAAATATTGCAATATTTCTTAAAAAAAATTCAAAGTCTAAACAAAACATTGGGTGATGAGGAACAGCCCTAAAGCTGTTCAGTTGGTTAAATTGGGTCAGCAATTGATCTGGCAACGTAACATGAGAAGTAGAAACAAAATGCAAAAATAACGATAGCTATAGTTGATGAGGTAATAAAGAAAAGGGACAAAACTAAAAGGAGAAAGAAACCGGAATGGTCGGGGAGGAGACGTTAAGGAGTCTGGTGGACAGGAACAAGGATCGAAGTGGAAATCCCCACAGGCGGGATGTTATTACTGTGGAAAGACAGGTCACTTTAAAAGAGTGTGTCCAAATTTGAAAAAGGAAGTAAAAGCAGTACTGTTTATGAACCTTGATGAAAAATAGGGGTCTCAGGAGTTCCTGCGCCCCCGGGAACCCACCGGGAACCCACCAGGAACCCTTGATAAATTTAAAGATGGGACTTTATAAAGAGGACGCACTTTTCCTAGTTGATACGGGGGTAGCAAGATCATCCTTGAAATATAAGCCCAAGGCAGTGGGAACAAAAGAGTTAATTGGATTATGGTGATAGTTTTGTGAGAGGCACGAAGAATCAGTTTTGCGTTCATGACAAGATACTGTCACCAAATTGGGGATTGAATTAGCTGCAAATGGTGCTGTGGAATCTGTTGAGGGTCTTAAAAATGAATGTGCTCGAGCAAAACAATTACAGAAACAGAGTGAGAAGTCACAAGTGACTGGTAAACAAACAGAACTGCGCAATTACAGTTTTAAAATGTTTTGGTCATTTGTTGCGTTTCCACCCTGAATTACAGATAATGATTTTTATATTTATATAACATATAATTAATAATTAATATTTATAATAAATCGATTGTGCTAGCCTGAATCAATATTAATTGACAGGATCCCTTCACACAGTCTCAGTGACCTGTCATAATGATTCATAGTTAATTTAAAACCTGACTGCATTAATTCATTTTTAATTAAAGAATGGAAAGCTCCATTACTGGCTGATGAGGTAACTAAAGAAGCAGCTCTGAATCCACAGGAAGCGGTGGTTTATTCCTTAATACCTACTGTTCCAGGTCCTTGGGAAGCTCCTATCTCTGGCCACTGCCAACCCCAGAAATTAAAGATTTGTTGTTAAAGAAGTATGTACTGGGCTTGACCTCCTCTTTGTCTTTCCTCAGGAAACAGGGTTTATTAGCACAGACTCCACCTCTTGAATTTGCTGTTCATCCGATTCGACTGGGAGATTGGGTCTTAGTAAAATCATGGACAGAGACTAAAGTACAACCGGACTGGGAAGGGCTGTACCAGGCTCTTTTGACCACCGAAACAGCGATAAGAATGGCGGGGAAAGGCTGGACTCACTACACTCAGTGGAATCTCCAGTTGAGGAAGAGGTCTGGACAGCCGAATCAACACAAGACCCACTGAAACTCAGGTTAAAGAAACTTTGAGTAACTGATTATGCGCTGGCGGCACGAGCGCAGGATTATTTCTATGGGATTGTATATTACGTCTTTTGGTGCTTCAACACGATTTTTAGAATGCTGGGGATGCTTAGGGTTATGATACAAACTTTCTTAATATTGTCAAACATTATTTTCATATGTGTTATTAACAGTTCCTGAGTCTGATAATCCACAAGTAATAGACCTGATGCATGTAGCTTAGTAAATTGTGGGGATGTAGATTATCAGAGACAGTACCGCAGCTCAGAGATACATCTTAAGCCCTTTGAGGATGGTCTCGGGGATGGTACTTGGTATAATGATCTCGTCACAGTACACCGGGCCCACTTCCGACCAGCTCTCGATTGTCCCGATAAAGAGTGTAACCCAATATACCTAACGATAAAGAAAACCACATGGCATGAAGCAATTGGGGGGGAGGGGCACCTGTCAGGTACACTTAAATGAAACATTTGGGATAGAAATGAAAACAAACGGGAAAAATTTCTCGGGCTGTTGTTTTCAAATTAGTGTAGGACAGGGAAAACGGGCAGAGCTACTGGATAATAAGGTACAACCTTTCACCCTTCCCGATGAACTTAAAGTAGTACAAATTATAGAGGTGAAGGACTTGAAACAGACCATCGAAATAGAAACTGAATATGGGGATGCAAATGCTTGGGTTGAATGGGTAAAGTATACTGTAAAAAGTCTAAACAAGAGCAATTGCCATGCATGTGCCTCCGGTAGACCAGTGGCCCAGGTGGTTCCCTTTCCGCTCGGGTGGAAGTGAGACAGGAAGGGCTTGAAATGTCTGATAGCCCTGTATCAGGATAAGACTGCATGGAATGATAGCAACTTTACCTCCTTTCTCTGATGTTCCCTCCCTTGGAAAAGAAAGACATAAAAGCACCCCCATGTTTTCAGCCGCAGTTGGAAATCACACGTCATGTGTGCGTAGACGAGGTACAAATCGGTTCAGAGTCTTGGGGGAGCTGAAATTATGTACAGAGATTAAGAATGTCACTGAAACGGACAAGGGAGGAAACTACTCAGCACTAAAGGTTCCCTGAGTGGATCTATGGTGATACTGTGGAGGAAAAATATTGAGACCAACCCTACCTCCGAATTGGAGAGGGATATGTGCAATTGTACAATTGGTAATTCCATTTACCCTGGCATTTGAGAAGGAAAAGATAGTAGAGAAAAAGGGAAGGAGTAAGAGATCACTGTTCGACACATCTTTTGATGACAGGATTTATCTTGATTCTGTAGGAGTCCCTAACGGGGTACCTGATGAGTTCAAGGCTCGCAACCAGATTGTGGCAGGCTTTGAGTCAGCTCTCTTCTGGTGGGTAACAATTAATAAAAATGTAGATTGGATAAATTACATTTTCTATAATCAACAGCGATTTATAAATTATACAAGAGATGTGGTTAAAGGAATATCAGAACAGCTTGATGCGACAAATAGGATGGCATGCGAAAACAGAATGGCCCTTGATATGATTCTAGTGGAAAAAGGGTGTGTGTGTGTGATGTTAGGAGGAAGCTGTTGTACCTTTATTCCTCATAACACTGCGCCTGATGGTTCAATTACTCGGGTCTTAAGGGGATTTACTACCTTAGCAGAGGAACTGGCTGAGAATTCAGGAATAGATGCATCTCTCATGGGATGGCTTGAATCATGGTTTGGAAAATGGAAGGGGGTGGTGGTCTCCATCCTTACTTCCCCGATAGTAGTAGCCGGGGTATAGATAGCCATTAGCTGTTGCATCATACCCTGTATACAATGACTCACCCAAAGACTGATTGAGATGGCCTTAATGAAACAAATATCCCGAAAAAGCAATTCAAGAGAAGGGCTCTACCTGCTGAACAATGATGGAATAAGTGACCTCGGGGAGATTTCCAAAATAAATGAAATTTTGGGTAAGATGCTCATCAATTAGGAAGTGACATATAAGAAAAATGCAGAAGGTAACAAATGGTAATTAAAGAAAAAGGGGAAAATTATGGGATATAGGTAAAGTAGTGTTACTTCTGTAATCATAATTACTTATGCAAGGTAAATGAACTCACACCAGTGTATAACTGTCTCAGCCAAGAGCTGAGTCAACAAGAATGAAAGCTGTGTGAAGGAAACACATAATTGTTTTTGTATTAGCTAAAATGTGCATGCAAGAATGAAATGTGCCTGCAAACATTGGTAGATGTTACAGACAAATAGATAAGGTGCTGTGAGGGGAGGGGGTTAAGCTAGATATACCTGTACAAACAGTAGTTATAAGCATCTGTTTCCCGATTCTGCAAAAACAAGAACAAACCACAATCAAGAAGTCACGAGGTCATAAGGTCATAACAAGGAAGGGAAACAGATGGCAGTGAAGGAGGATATACCTAACAATGGACCACAGCAGGATGTGGTCAAACAGCCTTGTGAGGCCAGAAATAAGCATGTTGTCACAGACAAGGCCGGATAAGGCAAGAGATAAACGAGAGTAATAGGCGCCGGTCTTAGAGAAGTGGGAGGTGCAAAGAGGGGAGGAGCAATGGGAGGAGAGAATAGGAACGAATTACATAAATATTGTGTACTAGTTGAATTCAGTGTGTGTGTGTGTATGACTGCCTTTGTACACAGTAGACACCACACCCCTCTTGCAAGAGCGAAATAAATGACACTATTCATTCAGATCTTGTCTCGGACTGAAATTATTGAAGTGAGTGAGCTTCGTTTCTCACAACACTATGGTCAGTAGAGTTGTGGATAGTGACGAAGGATGTTGTAGGTTACAGAGAGACATAGATAAGCTACAGAGCTGGGCTGAGAAGTGGCAAATGGAGTTTAATGCAGAAAAGTATGAGGTGATCACTTTGGAAGGAGTAACAGGAATGCAGAGTACTGGGCTAATGGTAAGATTCTTGGTAGTGTAGATGAGCAGAAAGATCTCGGTGTCTAGGTACATAGATCCATGAAAGTTGCCACCAGGTTAATAGGGTTGTTAAGAAGGCATACAGTGTGTTAGCTTTTATTGGGAAAGGGATTGAGTTTCGGAATCATATGGTCAGGCTGCAGTTGCACAAAACTCTGGTGCAGCTACATTTGAAGTATTGCGTACAGTTGGCCACTGCATTATAGGAAGGATGTGGAAGCTTTGGAAAGGGTTCAGAGGAGATTTACTAGGAAGTTGCCTGGCTTGGAGGGAAGGTCTTACGAGGAAAGGCTTAGAGACTTAAGGCTGTTTTCGCTAGAGAGAAAAAGGTTGATGGGTGACTTAGTTGAGTTATATCAGATAATCAGAGGGTTAGATAGGTTGGTCAGTGAGACCTTTTTTCCTTGGATGGTGATGGCTAACATGAGGGCACATAGCCATAAATTGAGGGGTGATAGATACAGGACAGATGTCAGAGGTAGTTTCATTACTCAGAGTGTGGTGGGGCATGAAGCGCACTGCCTGCAACAGTAGTAGACTCGCTAACTTTAAGGGCATTTAAATGGTCATTGGATAGGCATATGGACGAGAATGGAATAGTATAGGTTAGATGGGCTTCAGATTGGTTCTATAGATCAGCGCAACATCGATGGCTGAAGGGCCTGTACTGCTCTTATGTTCTCTGTTCTATAATCACTAAGACTAGATGACAAGACTGCACACTCAGCAGAGAGAGTGTAAGTGTGAGGTATCGGAAAGAAGATGGTGGCAGTTCTCCTGGCAGAATGGAGAAGGATATTAACTTTCTTCCTGCGGTGTTGGGCATTTCTACAGAAAACTAAGATTGCACTGAATTGGGTGACATCCTTGGATCAGTTTGTCATGGTTCATTGTTGTGGTCTCTACGGCTGATGCTAAGGAAAGAAGATGTGCCTCCCTATTCAGCCTTTCCTCAAAATGGAGTGCACTTTCAGATAGAATTTAACTGTAACAGAGCTCCTTAAGGAAGGGAATTCTTTGTACAGCCAATTTTTAAAGGTCCACATTAATGTATCATACTCTGTAATTCATGTAAAACAATTCTGAGACGTGTTATTTTAAATATTTTGTGACAATCTGCTTTCTGTTTCTTTCCTAGACAAGTTTGTGTGCCAGTGAATTTGTGATGTGATCCATACAGCCTCACCCATAATGGCTTTTTGAACACAGTAATAAATTCTGCTTTGTTTTAACTCTAAATAATTTACTGTTGGTTGTTTTTAAATTGGACTTCAAACAGGATTTGGGAAAACCATAATCTCAATTTTAAACACGGAAAAGGGAATATGGCAAAAAAATTAGAATCCACATCCATTAGGGACAAACAACTGTAAGGAAATTCATTGTTCTCTCTTGTTTATGACAGTGGACATTGAGGGAGAAGATCAGGATGAAGTCAGATTCTCCTCCATTCCACCAGTCAGTTTCCCAAGCTTCAGGAAGCTGATGTTGCTCCAGAAATATTTCAGCAGCAAGATGGTAACAGAGTAAGAAGCTCCAGCCAGATCCCCTCTGCTCTGTCTGTCCTCTTTTATTTCTCTCTTCTTTTCTCTCCCCCTTCTGCATTTGGTGAATGGAGGAGCAGGCGAGTTCCTTTGGCGAATCCTAGAGCAGCAGCCAGCGTGTGGAAGCAGTCTGGACCAGAGGACGGCATGTGGGGAAACAGTCCCAGAGCACCAGCCGTTGCGTGGCGGCAGTCCTGGAATTTACCTTGAAGCAGCTGAGAGCCGGTACAGAATGGACTGGAGGCTTGGAGCGGAGCTGGGACAGGTTTTGGACTGGGATCTGATGCGGGTGGTCAGACCATGTCTGGACACCCCTGCGCTGCTGCAGTGTAATGTTTATTGGAAATTTTTTGTCTGAATGTAATATCAGTCCTTTGACTATGTCTTATTTTTAACTTATTCTTTAAATAATGTGAAGTAATGCTGCTTGATTTTATTCCACTTTTGTATCTAAAATTTGGATCTAAGTACTTGTACCTAAGATGGGGCCATAAGAGCAGCCATTGTAAAACTTTTCACTGTACTCCTGTACTTGAGTACACGTGACAATACAAGGATAGTATATATTCTACTCTATTCTAAATATTTGGATTGACTGTGAGAGACGTCAATCAGAGAGCCCACCCACTCTGCCCATTGTCTCCTCTTCCTCTTCCAGAGCTGGTTCACTTCCTATAGGGACTGAAAACCAAGTGAGGAGATGGTGAGTGAAGGAGCAGCTTTTATACAAATTGTATCCCATAATATCCACACCAATCTTCAGGCAGTCTGACTATCCTGTGGGTAATCAGGGGTGGAAATGTCCCTTATGCTGTGTGAGAAGATCCAGCTGAGAGAGCTGTTTACTCGGTGCTTTGTGCTGAACTGTGTGACTGGAGCTGTGTGTTGGATATTGAGTGTGTTTATTGGAAGCATTTCCCTCTGATTTCCAGGCTGAGTTTTGTTGATGGCTCATTCCTGAATATGAGAAAGTGAAATGTCATTGTCTGGGAGGTGTAGTGTGTCTGAAGCTTCTTACTGATTTCCGAATGTTGAGTTCTGTGTGTTTGTTGGGACCAGGTTATTATCCTGTGAACTGTAATTTATTCAATTTCTCTAATCGAAATTTGGCCTATTAGAAAGCTGACGAGAGTTGCCTCTTCAGGAACAGTATATTGGACTCAGGCTGTGACACTTAATATCTCAAGCATGTCCCACCATTCAGTGAGATCATGGTGCATCTGTCATCAAACTCCTTATTCCTGCAGTTTTGCTATATCCCTTCAAACCTTCAATGAACAAAATAAAAAATCAATCTCACATTTAAAAAGTATTATTAATCACCTTCATTGTCACAACATGACTCTCCTCCAGGATAGGTGGAATAATAATCTGGACCTTCTGGCTTTGTGGTAGGGACACTGCCCACATGCCACCAGACCCCTATTTAATCCCAGATTGAATGTCATCATTTAACTTAGTGTCAGTTGGGGTTTGTGAAAGTGAGTTCCAATCTTCTCTAACTCTTTGTGTTTCCCCATTTCACTCCTGAAATGAGTGCCTCTAATTTTTAGACAGTGCTACTGGTCCAAGATTCCACAGTGAAAATACTTGCCCTTCATTCAACTGATCTCTACCACATAAAATTTCAAAATCTTTGACCTGATTATCCCTAAACTTTAAATGCTATGAAATATAATGCTAGTTGTTTAATCCCTCCTTGTAATGTAAGCAGTCCTGAGACCGTTTGAGTAAACTCGTCTTTTTTGGAGTGGCAGCAGTGACTTGTGGGGTACGGGTCAGTGTTTGGACAGTACACATTAATGACTTTTATGAGGAAAGTAAATGAAATACTGTATATCCAGATTTGCACATGATCTGTGAGGAGTATGCTGAAATGCTTCAGTGTGATATAGACAAGATGAGTGAGTGGGCAATGCCTAGCAGATGAAATGTAATGTGGGGATAAATGGGAGGTTGTCCACTTTAGAAACAAAAATAGAAAGACAGATTATTATCTGAATAGCAACAGATTGGGAAAGGGGAGGTGCAATGGGACCTGCATGTCCTTATATATCAGTCACTGAAAGTAATCCTTGGGGGTACTGCAGGTGGTGAAGAAGGCAAAAGATGTGTTGAAAGTGGGAGAATTTGAGTGCAGGAGCAGGGGTGTCTTATTGCAATTGTACAGGGCCTTGCTGAGACCACGCCTGGAATATTGTTTGCAGTTTTGCTCTCCTTATTTGAAGAAGGATGTTCTGCTTATGGAAAGAGTAGTAAACAAAGGTTTACCAGACTGATTCCTGGGAGGGCAGGACTGATATATGAAGAGAGATTGGGTTGGTTAGGGCTATATTCATGAAGGATACACAAGAATGAGGGGGATTTCATTGAAACCTATAAAATTGTCACATTTCTAGGCAGGATAAATGTAGGAAAGATGTTCCCAATGACCAGGGAGTTCAGAACCAGGGAGCACAATCTTAGGATATGGTGTCAGCCATTTATAGAGTCATAGAGATGTACAGCATGGAAACAGACTCTTCAGTCCAACTCGTCCATGCCAACCAAATATCCCAATCTAAACTAGTCTCACTTGCCATCACCCGACCCATATCCCTCCAAACCCTTCCTATTCGTATACCCATCCAGATGCCTTTTAAATGTTGTAATTGTACCAGCCTCCACCACTTCCTCTGGCAGCTCATTCTATACAGGTACTACTCTCTGCATGAAAAAGTTGCCACTTAGATCTCTTTTATATCTTTCCCTTCTCACCCTAAACCTATGTCCTCTAGTTCTGGACTCCCCAACCCCAGGGAAAAGACTCTATTTATCCTATCCATGCCCCTCATGATTTTACAAATCTCTATAAGGTCACCCCTCAGCCTTCAATGCACCAGGGAAAACAGCCCCAGGCTGTTCAGCCTCTCCCTGTAGCTCAAATCCTCCAACCCTGGCAACATCCTTTTAAATCTTTTCTGACCTCTTTCAAGTTTCACAACATCCTTCTGATTGGAAGGAGACCAGAATTGCACACAATATTCCAATTAGGACTGAGATAAGGAGAAATTTCTTCACCCAGAGAGCAGTGAACCTGTGGAATTCTCTGCCACAGAAAGCAGCTAAAGTTAAAAGATAGAATATTTTCAAGAAGGAATTAGGCAGTTCTTCGGACTAAAGGCATAAAAAAAATGGAGGGGAAAGTGGGAACAGAGTACTGAGTTTGTTAATCAGTCATGATCATATTGAATAAAGGAGCTAGCTATATTTCACTTAGACTTCATTACTTTCACCCTTACTCCAACCCCCACCATGAACCTTCGACTCACTATTTCACTGCCTCTCTCAGCATTTTGCGAATCTGGGTTTTACTTCTTAATACTCTCTCCTTGTTCCCATGCACTTGTGGAGTTAGTTTCAAGCCTTCTCACTAGCACAAGCAAAATACAGAACAAGAAACTCAGCTGTGTTCAGGTGTAATCTGTCTCACTTGTACAGGTACCATTTTTCCCAGATCCGAGATTAGATAGGGTAGACAGTGAAAGTCTTTTTCCTAGGATGCTGACATCAGCTTGTACAAGGGGGCATCACTACAAATTGAGGGGTGATAGATTTAAGACAGATGTCAGAGGCAGGTTCTTTACTCAGAGAGTGGTAAGGGTGTGGAATACACTACCTGCTAATGTAGTCAACTCAGCTAAACAATCCTTAGATAAGCACATGGATGATGATGGGATAGTGTAGGGGGACGAGCTGAGAATAGTTCACAGGGTGGCGCAACATCGAGGGCCGAAGGGCCTGCTCTGCGCTATATTGTTCTATGTTCTATCCAGTCCCAGAAATCAAATACGTCCCTTCTGCACTTTCTTTCTGCCACATACGCACTTGGACATAGCATTGGGAGTAATCTGGAGATTACATTTGTGGTCCTTCTGGCTAACATTTTTCCTAGCTCCCTAAATTTTGATCGGAAACCCACATCCCCTTCCTACCTAGGTGACGTGGAACAGTCTCAAGCTGAGGAGTCAGCTGCTTCAGCAAAGGAGGAGAGGGAGTTCGGGGAAATCATGTTTCTTTTTCCTGTTTTACAGAAGGACTGCACTGTACTACAGCAGATAACACAGAGAGGGTAGATCCTGAACATCACCAAAGGAACAACTGCACAACTGTGGGAAGGCATCTAGTCCTTTCAGAGTATTGTTCAGCACAGAGAAAGTTAGGCAGTGAAACTATCATCTGGAAACCGGTTGGGTCAGGGGAGCTTTGACACATCATCAGATCTATAACTGGTCAGTGGTGTGCAGCCTTCCATCAGAACCAACCTTTCTGAAGGTTCGGCTGTGGGTGATCGGTCAGGGTGAGACCGGGAAGAAATGTGAGTGACTCCAAGTGTGGTGAGAGCTTCAATCATTCATCAAGCCTCATGAACCACTGACTCATCCCAACGTGTGAGAGATTGTTAGACAGTGAGGTGTGTGAGGAGAGCTCTACACACTCCGAACATTCCCCCAGAACCAGGTGTATCTATTGTACAATCTGTTAGCAGAAGGGAAGCTACATGGAAGAGAAACCCTTCAAGTGTGAAGTATGTCACCAAGGTTTTGCACGATCAGCAACACTCAGAAATCACCAACGTATTCACACTGGAGAGAAACCTTTCAAGTGTGAAGTGTGTAACAAAGGCTTTGCACAATTATCAGGCCTCGTGAATCACCGGGCAATCCACACGGGTCAGAAACCCTTCATCTGCAAGGTATGTGACAAATCATTCTTGCAGTCATCAACCCTCCGCCGACACCAACGTAGTCACACTGGAGAGAAACCTTTTATGTGTGAGGTGTGTGAGAAATCATTCTCCCAATCAGGGATCCTCCGCACACACCAACGCATCCACACAGGAGAGAAACTCTTCAAGTGTCAGGTGTGTGAAAAATCATTCTCAGACTCATCAAGACTCCTGCTTCATCACAGGATTCACACAGGGGAGAAACCATTTGTATGTGATGTGTGTGAGAAATCTTTCACACAGTCATCTACGCTCCATAAACACCAACGCATTCACACGGGGGAGAGACCGTTTAGGTGTGAGGTGTGTAACAAATCCTTCTCACGGTCACAAAATCTCCGTGCACACCGACGTATTCACACAGGGGAGAAACCGTTCAGGTGTGATGTATGTCACCAGGATTTTGCACAATTGTCAGGCCTCGTGAATCATCGGCCTGTTCACACAGGGGAGAAGCCCTTCACATGTGAGGTATGCGCTAAGTCATTCCCGCAATCATCAACCCTCCTTGTTCACCAACGCATTCACACTGGGGAGAAACCATTCAAGTGTGAGGTGTGTGAGAAAACATTCTCAAGGTCATCATACCTCCTACTCCATCGGAGGGTTCACACGGGGGAGAAGCCCTTCACATGTGAGGTGTGTGATAAATCGTTCTCACAGTCATCGACCCTCCGCAAGCACCAACGTGTTCACACAAGGGAGAAACTGTTCAGATGTTAGACGTGTGACTAATCAGTCTCAATGTTAGTAAAAGTACATCTGCTTGGAGGAAACACCATTCCCTTGTCCAACAAATTGTCCTCAAAGGCATGGAACTTAATGCTCCATTGTCAAGGGAGTAACTCTTGAACTTTGTGAGGATTGTGATAAACCTTTTGTTATGATTCTAATCCTCCATATCACCACAGGCTGTTCTTGGGGAGACATTTTCTACTTATGATGTTTTGACATTGACTGTGTGCAAGCTATGTGTATGCTTGCACATTTGTGCACTCAAAGGGTGGGAAGGAAACAGCAATGCAAGTGGAGGACCCACAAGGTACCACCGAAATTGTTACCATTCTGTAATCTGAGTGTGAAGTCTCAGTCTCACTGTGCAGGATGTTCAGTGGGACTGAGACACAGAACAAGAAGCTGTTTTCACTCCCATCAAACAACTAGTGATGACATCACCAGTGCTGAGGGATGATGATGTAACAATGGAGTCACCCTGCAGTGTGATGTCAGTGAAACAGGACTTGGAGTAACCCCCAGGCAGTGAGGACAACCCGCTGTGTTTGTACCCAGAGGGTTTACACAAACTGAACAACACTGTACACAGATTGAGAAACAGAGTCTGGATATTGTTTTTCCTTGTGAAGTTTTCGATCTTCTTTGGGAGAGAGGAAAAGAGAAGGTAGCATCTGACCAAAAGACAATTCAAGTATCTTTTTCAAATCACTTTGATCCCCTCCAAAGCATCTGCAAAGGATATTTCTTCATGTATAGAGATATCGCTGGGAAGTGAAGGACAAGCTAGGGAAGCAGATGTACATCACTGATGTGCTGTCTGGAGCTGCACTTCCTCTGAAGGAAGTTAATACCAGTGTGAAATACCAGTATTCCAAATTCAACAAGAAGCAGCAGCATGACATACTCTGGAAATTATCAACTCACCCATTCATTGTTGAATATCTGAAGGCACACTTCAGTCATCATGACATTCCTGATCAGTAAGAATTACCTCAATTCACGAGTGAAGAATTCAGACTTCCTGAATGATTGGGAAACTCACTTTTACACGATCTCCAGTCCAATAGGCTAACACAGTGGTAGAAATTACCAAAAGAATTATCAAAAAATTTACTTTATCCAGTTGAGATGTGTCCAAGGCAATCTTAGAGAGAAGAAACAGATCACCTGAAGACATGGACAGTTATCTGGTCCAACGATTAATGTCACACCTCACTCAGGAACTCTTCCGATAATTAAAATATGAGCAAGATTGGAAGGAGTAACAGGAGTAAGTGACACCATCAAGTGAAACATAAGCGAATGTCACTTTGATAAAGATACCAAATCATTGTCAGAGCTGACTGTGGGAAAGCACGTCAGAGTGCAAACGTTCATTGCACTCGATAAATATCAGATCCTTTGGCAACTTGAAAGCTGCAGAGAGAAATTGTCAGCTTGATCATACATGGGGAAAGTGACAGCCAGATCTGTCATCACAAATATACACATCTACATGCAAGCAGAAAGTCAGCTCCTCTACAGGAAACAACTGATGAGGCAGAGCTAATTTCACCAATGGAGCAAAGAACTGAATGACTTTCTGTCCTGGAAGACAACCATTCCCCCAAAACAATACATAAAAATCAACAGTGATAATTGTCACAACAACAATACTTGCAATGGCAATAATATTCTACAGAGTTAATATCACCTCAGGAACCAGTAGATACTGAAGGAACAGCTAACAACAACAAACATGAGTACAACAAGAAGACCACAATACATTAAAGATTGAATGCAGTGCATGGTTTGGATAGACAAAAATCAGAACAGACTAGAAAGAACAAACAATCTTTTCTTCATGTGTGATAATTTTCTTTATTGACTATATATGTGCAGTAACTTGCAACCAATAGTCCATGCAAATTGCTAACAATAGATTTATGAAATGGGGAATGTTTGGATCAATACTTTTTATACTTAGCTTGTCGTGTTCATGTGACCTTGATGTCATTGCAAGTAAAGGTTTGAGAGTGATCCAAGTTTAAACACCATATGGAAAATTGAGAAGTGGCTATTAGTGGGAATAAGAGTAGGGGGAGTGTTGGTGGTGATGAGGAGTGTTCTATGACAAAAAGAAAAGCCAGCTAGCATCCAGCCTCGTTTCTGAAGAAGAGCCATCTTGAGCTGAAATGTGAACTCTGTTTCTCAACTTAGGTGTGTTAGAAACAAAATCAATAAAATTTAGATGAGACCACCAAAACTGGAAACAAGACAATTTAATCTACGATCTTGCAAGCAAGGGCATCAAATGCAGAAGCAAATGAGCAATAAATATTCAAACTAGTATATAGATATACTTTTGAGCTGCATGAAGTCACCTCTTGTAATTCCTACATTACCCAATCAACTTTATTCTCTAACTTGTGATCTGGTCTTATTATTTCCCCCCCCTTCCCCAAGTTGGCGACCCTTCCCTCTGTAAGTGTTGACGTAAGGAAGATTCTGCTAAACTTGGATCTTTGATGTTCCTTTCACTTTATTCGTTTTACTTGTAACATCTTCCATTGTTCATAGGTACATTCCATTCCTGAACATACATTGTTAAAATGTATCTTTTCATGCCTGGTTTATGCATTTCAGTTGTCTCAGCTATTTTGCTGAGACTATTATTTAAAACATTATGATGAAAGAATTATTTGCTTTAATAATTCTGCACTAAAGTTAGTATGTAATTATCCAGAATTATTCATTAAAGATAAAGACACACTTCCCCAATGCTTGCTTAACTGATATTTTTTCTTGTACCCTTTTTCTGCACATACACTCTCTTGCTTTTCTATTTCTGCAAAAACAACCCTTCACCGTTTCTTACAGGCGCAACCTAACCTGCTGAGAAGTTCTACCACTGATTTGTTTGTATGTTACTTTTTAAAGCACAGAAACAGACCATTCAGCTCAATTGCTTCCCCCCTACTTTATTTAATCTTCTCAGCAAATCCTTTTATTCCTTTCTCCCTCAAGGACTTACCTTCCTATCAAATACATCCAAGCTATTTCCTCAACCATTCCCTGTGGCAGGAATTTCGACATTTCCATCACTCTCTTGGTGATGAAGTTTGTCCTGAGTTTTTTTCTTGGATTTTGTATTCACTATCTTATATTGATGAAGTCTGCTTTTGAACTCCTGCACATAAGTAGAAACATCTTCTTTCTATTTATCCCCCAAAATTCTTAATTTTATAATTCATTATTTAATTAGTCATTCTTCAGCCTGTCATTACTGAGGTGAAGGTGCTGGCCTGTTCAGTCTTTTCTTGGAGTTAGAATCTCTTCATTCTCATCCAAATCAATGGTTTTTACATGTTCTCCACTTTATTGATATCCTTTGTCAATATGAAGATCAGAACTGTGCGCAAGGATCTAGGCAATTTCAACAGAACTACTCTGCTTTTCAAGTTTCTTGTTAAATGGCCCGTGGTACGGTTGTGTAATATTTTGTTTTTTGAAGTGAACTTTTCTCAATTATGGTGTAATGAACAAAACTTAACTTATTAAATTGTACTGTTTAAAGTTTATTGGTGTAAATTCTTAATTTGCATGTGAAATAGGGTGTCATTGATTAAGTCTTCAAGTTGGTATTTCAATCAGTGTGAATACTATGATATAAATTTAAGAAATAAATGCCGGTGTGTATCAAGGTTTACAGGTTGGACTCACATTGCAGCTTTGCTGTACTGTGTGTTGAGCACTTAACATAAAATAAAAGCCATGACTGATACTGTTTGGCTGGAAAAATGATCTTCAGATCAGTCTGGAGTCAAAAGAGTACAGATTTATGGGACATTGTTGTGGAGAGGCCTCCTCCTTCATTCTTCTAAACTCCAATGAATAGAATCCTCACTGACTCAGTCAGTCCTCATATGTTAGTCCTGCAGCTCAGGAATCAATTCAGTAAATTTTTGTTGCATGACCTCTTCGGCAAAAATGTCCTTCCTCAGATAAGGAGACCAAAACTGCACACAATATTCCAGGTGTGGCCTCACCAATGATGTGTACATTGCATCGAGACATGTTTGTTCCTGCCTTTGAATCATTTCACTATGAACATCAACAAACAGTTTGCCTTCTTTACTGTCTGCAGCACTTACTGCTTACTTTCATTGACTGGTACAGAAGGACACAATACAGGCATACAGCATAGAAACAGACTATTTAGGCCAACCAGTCCATGCTGACCATAATCCTAAAGTAACCTAGACATCATTGTCTGCACTTGACCCATATCCCTCCAAACATTTCCTATTCATGTTCTTAACGAGTACCCGCATCCACCACTTCCTCTGGAAGATCATTCTACACAGTCTGTGTAAAAAAAAAATTAGCTGTCATGTCTTTTTTAAATCTTCTCCTCTCATCTTAAAGAAACTACCATTTATATTATCTATACCTCGCATGATTTTATAAATCTCTGTAAGGTCACCCTGACCTCTGTCAAACACCAGGTATTGAACATTCTACTCTCTCAATTTCCAGGCATCCAAATAATATCTTCTTTTTGCTACCATTTGCTCACATTTATCAATATTATACTGCATCTGCCATGCATTTGCCCATTCACTCAGCCTGTCTAAATCAGAATGCAGTGTTCTATATCCTCCTGAAAGCTCAGCCTGCTATTCAGCTTTGTGCCATCAGCAAATTTTACTTAATTATTTTGATGAGGAAACTAAATAAACAGATAGCTGGGGTTCGAGTACAGATCCCTGCCATTCAGTAAAGGACCTATTTATTTGTACTCTTTATTTCCTGTCTGGCAGCCAATTTTCTATCAATGTCAGGACAGAATATTTAATCCTATGAGCTTTAATTTAACTCATTACTCTCTTAGGGGAGACTTAATTAAAAACGTTCTGAAAGTCCAAATAAACCACAAGCACTGGTTCCTTCTGATCAACTCTACTAGTTACATCCTCAAATGATCACAGTACTTCTATCAAGCATCTAAATCGAGGAAATCACACTTATTTGACAGGCCTCTGTACGCACAATAGGTCGAACAGCTCCCTATGCATGTATCACTTCTGTGATTTAATGTGGTAAATCCACAGTGTTGTTAGAGAGGGAACTGAGACAGCAGCTGTAATAAGTGAGGTTTTATTCAGATGGGACAGTGACAAGTTTAAATCCCCACCTGATCTGCTCAAAGTCACCTCCATTTCCCCGGTCAGTTTCCCAAGTTTCAGGAAACTCATGTTGCTCCAGAAATATTTGGGTAAAAAATGAGGTCTGCAGATGCTGGAGATCACAGCTGCAAATGTGTTGCTGGTCAAAGCACAGCAGGCCAGGCAGCATCTCAGGAATAGAGAATTCGACGTTTCGAGCATAAGCCCTTGATGAAGGGCTTATGCTCGAAACGTCGAATTCTCTATTCCTGAGATGCTGCCTGGCCGGCTGTGCTTTGACCAGCAACACACTTGCACCAGAAATATTTGGATTGACTGTGAGAGACGTCAATCAGAGAGCCCACCCACTCTGCCCATTGTCTCCTCTTCCTCTTCCAGAGCTGGTTCACTTCCTATAGGGACTGAAAACCAAGTGAGGAGATGGTGAGTGAAGGAGCAGCTTTTATACAAATTGTATCCCATAATATCCACACCAATCTTCAGGCAGTCTGACTATCCTGTGGGCAGTCAGGGGTGGAAATGTCCCTTATGCTGTGTGAGAAGATCCAGCTGAGAGAGCCGTTTACTCGGTGCTTTGTGCTGAACTGTGTGACTGGAGCTGTGTGTTGGATATTGAGTGTGTTTATTGGAAGCATTTCCCTCTGATTTCCAGGCTGAGTTTTGTTGATGGCACATTCCTGAAAATGAGAAGGTGAGGTGTCATTATCTGGGAGGTGCAGAGAGTCTTAGAATTCTTATTGATTTCCTGTTTTTGAGTTCTCTGTGTGTTGGAAGCTGGTTATTATTCTGTGCATTGTAAATGGTCAGTTCATTGTGATTATTGGGATCTAAATGTTTCTTGTCTTTTCAAATTGCTCCAAGACATCCAACTGAAATTTCGCTATAACCTGCTCAGAAAAGGAAACATTTTTTTTATATGCGGAGTCTTTTCATGGTCAAAGCACGTAACGTCCAGTGAAGCATCGTCAAGTGTGATTGTTATTTAATGCCGACAGTAAACATGTGTACAACAATGTGATCATGACTGGATAACTATCAGTCTTTTCTTCATTGTTTTGCAATACAAAATTTGAGTATTGCTGAAGGCAGATATATTTTGGGTCGTATAATGGAGCAGCAGAAGGTCATTCGATCCTTTGAGCTGCTTGACCATTCAATATGATCATGGTTGGTCATCCATCTCCGAGCCCTGTTCATGCTTTCTCCCATAGCTTTGGTCCTTTTAGCCCTGAGTACTGCATTTACCTCCTTCCTGAAAACATTGTGTGGTTTTGCCTCAGTGCCATTCTGTGGCAGATAATTCCAGAGGCTCACTAGTCTCTAGGTGAAGAAATTGCTCCTCATCTCAGTCCTAAATGGCATCCCCAAATCCTTAGAGAGTGACCAGATTCTGGATGCTATGGACATCGGGAACAGACTTCCTGCATTTACCCTGTCTACTCCTGTTAGCACTTCCTTCCTGTTTCTCAGCTCCAACCAGGCAGATTCTAATTCAGGAACTGCATCTTGGTCAAGGGCTATGAAACTATCTTTGACCAAGACTGCTACACCCCTTCCCTTTTTACTCACTCTGTTTCTGCTAAAAATACTAGAGACCAGGATAGAATATCGAACTGTACAGCACAGGAATGAGCCCTTTGGCCTATGATGTTGTGCTGAAAATGACGCCAGATTAAACTAATGCCTTCTACCTGGGCTTGGTCCATATCCCTCCATTCCTTGTATATTCATGTGCTTATCTAAAAGTCTCTTAACTACTCCTATTATATTTGCCTCCTCCATTATCCCGAGCAGCATGTTCCCGAGGGGTACTTGCCTTTCACCACTTGCCCTTCACATCTTCTTTGAACTGTCCCTTGTCACCTTAAACTGCCCCCTAGTATTAGACATTTCAACTCTGGGGAAAAAGATTCTGACCATCAACTCTATCTATGCAGCTCATAATTTTATACACTTCTGTCAAGTCTCCCCGCAGCCTCTGCCAGTCCAGAGAAAACAACCCAAATTTCTCTCACTCTCCTGACAGTTCATACCCTCTAATCCAGGCAGCATCTTGGTAAACCTCTTCTGCACCCACTCCAAAGCTACCACATCCTTTAATATGTAATGTGGCAACTAGAAGTTAACACAGTACTCTTAAGTGTGGCCTAACCAAAGTCTTATAAAGCTGCAACATAACATCCTGACTCTTGTATTCATTTCCCAGATAAT
This sequence comes from Hemiscyllium ocellatum, assembly GCF_020745735.1. NCBI lineage: Eukaryota > Metazoa > Chordata > Chondrichthyes > Orectolobiformes > Hemiscylliidae > Hemiscyllium > Hemiscyllium ocellatum. The sequence goes on from NC_083435.1 coordinate 39,385,203, forward strand.
AAAGGTAAGCATGCCATTCGCCTCCTTTACTACCCTATCTACTTGTGTGGCCACTTTCAGGAAGCTATGGACTTGAACCCTCTGTACATCAATGCTGTTCAGGGCCCTGCCATTAACTGTGTACTTTTCCTTAACATTTGATCTCCCAAAGTGCAGCATCTCACACTTACCCAGATTAAACTCTATCTGCCATTTCTCCATCCATATTGCAGCTGATCTGTATCCTTTGACAACCTTCTATACTGTCCAAACTCCATGGATTGTTTTATTGTCCCATCTATATTTTCATCCGGATCATACATATATACAGCAAGGGTCCCAGTATGGATCCATGTGGAACACTACTGTTCACGGACCTCCAGTCAGAAAAACATCCTCTGCCTTCTATGGACAAGCTTCTGAATCCACGAGGCCAAGTCACCATGGGTCCAATATATCTTAATCTTCTGGATGAGCCTATCATGATGGACCTTGTCAAAAGCGTTACTAAAATCCATGTAGACAACATCCACTGCTCTACCCTCATTCATCACTTTTGTCACCTCCTCAAAAAATTCAATCAGTTTAGTAAGACATGACCTGCCCTGCACAAAGCCATGCTGACTGTCCCTCATTAGTTTTTCCAAATGTTAAGTATTCAGTCCTATTTTGCCTTGAGCCAAATTTTTGTCACAGCCACAATATCATATTCCCCTGGAACAATTTATGCTTCCAGTTCTCCAATTCTATTTAATATACTCCCTGTATTTACAAACATACAATTTTACCCTCCTCTTATCTCTTCCTTTCCTATCAGAAGCCAACCATTTCTTTGTTCACTGTCAAAACTGAAGGCTTCTCTCACTCCCTTTTCAGCATTCACCATTTTTTCTCTTTTGACATCTCTGGTACTTCCAAACTAGGCCCATTTGTCAATCCACCCTTCTGCCTTGCAAGTTTAAATCTACCCCCAGTTCAACATTTACTCTCTCAGCCAGGAGATTCGTTCCATTTCTGCTTAGGTGAATCCTACCTTTTGTAACAGCTTTCCCCATTCCCAAAAGTGATCCCAATGTCCAAAAATCTAAAATCTCCCATTTACACCGTCCCTCAAGTGACACATTTACTTCTCTCATCTGTCTTTGCCTAAATGGTGAAGCTCATAGTACAGATAATATTTCTGTCCTTTAGGGCAGGAAAACTGCTGTCCTTGACTAATCTGGCGTATGTGTGACTCCAGACCCACAGCCAATGTGGTTGACTCTTAATTGTCCTTGGTGTAGTTAGGGAGGGGCAATAAATACTGGCCTAACCGGTGAAATCCTCATCCCACGAATGAATAAAAAAAGTTACTGCCCTTTCAGTCATGTGATTCAGCCAATTCCTTAACTCCTAAAACTGATCCTGCAAGACCTCCAAGCTATTCCTTCCTATGTCATTGGTTTCTACATGAACCACAACCACTTCCCAAAATTTATCCAGCCATTTGTTATGTCTCGAACCCATGCCCCGGGAAGCAAAATACCATACTAGACTCAGGATCTCAGCTGCAAGCTAAAAGTGTTTCTCAAACTATGAAGTCACCCGCTACTGCTACCTTTTTAATTTGCCTAGCAGCCTCTCTCTCGTTTTACAGAGTGGCCTTGGGCAATGTTGCCATGTGTTTTTTCCTCAAGTCATCCACTCCTGACTTAGTCATATTGCTCACTAAATAAGCATTTAAAATTTCCTACATGTTGGACAGCTCCAAGGGGTTAGTTAGCTGGACCTGCTATCTCTTTTCTTTTTGGTGAATGGTCACCCACTCTCCTGCCAAGAGTCTGTTCAATTTCAGCAGGAGACCCCTGTTGAATGTTCTATAGTCCTTTTTGCCTGCTTGTCACATTGTGGAATGACCATCCTCTGACACAGTTTACATGCCCCATACTTTACAAGCTTTCCCAGAGTCCCCGCCATGTTTATTAGTCTGGGTGATGTACACTGCTGAGGAATTGCTGTTTCTTAGCCACAAATGCATTTTTTAACAGCCTTTTTTTTTGTTGTTCAAGGAGGAGGAAGATAGGGAAGCAAAGTAATGTTTGTGGATTCACCGTTCTTTAACTCTGAGACCTTTGCATTTCCCTTCTCATTTGTGGTGAGCGAGCTGACTTCTCCCAGAATCTTCAATTGTTTCACACTACCACCCTCTGGATGCTCACTCTTCTAATGGGTGCTGGGTTCTCCAGTGTTTTTCTCAGTTTTCTGGCTGCCAAATGTTTCTCTATCCTTGTTAGTACACTACTCCAAATGCCATGAAATTTATAGAATCATAGAATGCAAAAGAGACCCTTTGGCCAATCAAACCTATACCAGCAAAACTATACTAAATCGACAGTAATCCTACATTTTAGCACTAGACACATAGCTCTGAATGTTATGACATTTCAAGTCAGCTAACTGCATTTTAAATGTTGTGAAGTTACCTACCTCAACTACCGTCCCAGACAGTGCATCCTCTGGGTGAAAAACATTTCTGTCAAAAAAACCTGTAAATCTTTTGCTATACACTTAAAATAATGCTCCCTTGTTAACCCTTTGACTCAGGGCAACAGTTGTTTTCTATTCACCTGTCCATGTCCCTCATAATCTTATACAACTCATCAGGTTCCCCTCGATCTTCTTTGCTCCAAAGAAAATAACTCAAACCTATGCAGCCTCTTTTCATAGCTAAAGCTTTCCATTACAGGCAACAGCTTGGTGAATTTCCTTTGCAGCCCCTCCAGTGTAATCATATTTCTTATAGTGTACATAGTACTTCAGCTGAGGTCAAACCAAGTCCTGTACAGCTCCAATAAAGCCTCCCTGCTCTTATGATCTCTGCTTGAACTGATAGATATCTTGAAACCAGCCAGTTGCGATATTATTATACATTTCTGAGCAGGTGGGACTTAAACATGAATCTCCTGGTACAGAGGCAGGGACTCTACCATTGTCCTACAAAAGTCCTTGCCTGAACTGATTTTGGCAAGTGTCTCATATGCCTTCTTAACTATTAATATCTTCTGTTACCTTCCGGGATCTGTGGATAAGGTCCCAGGATCCCTCTCCCTAATGTTTTGCCACTTATTGAGTACTCACACAATGTATCATCTCTCACTTGTCAGGATTATGTTCCATCTGCCTCTGATCTGCCCATTTGACCAATCCTTTTACATGCTCCAGTGAGCTAACACTTGCCTCTTCACTGTCAACCACCAGCCAATATTTGAATTCTCTTCAAAGTTAAACCTCCCTCATTCTCAGCTACATTGTTTATATATCTCAGAAACAATAAGGTGCCCAGCACTGATCGCTGCGGTATTTTACTGTACACCAGATACCAATCATACCACGACCTTCTGCCACCACGCTCTGTCTCCTGCTACTGATTTTGGATCTATTTTGCCAAGTAACCCTGGACCCCATGTGCTTTTACCCTTTTTTTTTCAGTCTCCCATGTGAGACCTTGTCAGAGGCTTTGATGAAATCCATATAAGTTACATCAACTGTACTACCCTCATCTCCACACTTGGTCACCACTTTGAAAAATTCAACTGAATTTGTTCGGCATGACCTCCCTCTGGCTATCCTGATCAAACCTTGCCTGTCCAAGTAAAGACAAACTTTGACTTTCAGAATCTTCCCAATTATTTCCCTAACACTAATGTGAGACTCCCTGGTCTGTAATTCCCTGGTTTATCTTGAAAAGTGGAGCTACATTAGCTGTCTTGCAGTCCGCTGGCACCTCCCCTGTGGCTGGAGAGGACTTAAAAATTTGGGTCAATGCTGCTGTGATTTCCTTCCTTGTTCCCGCCACAGAAACCGAGGATGCATATCATCCAAACCAGGAAGTAGGAAGTGTCCACTGTTAAATCCCGTGATGGTACTGGGCCTTTAAGAAAGATTTGTTCTGCGCTGTTTCTCTTGCTGAGAAGTGTTGCCACAGTGGTTCCAAAATGCCTGCTCCGAGAGAGTGGGTAAACAGCTTTGGGCTCCCTAATTTCTTTTTTAAAAGAAACACGTGTGGATGGAGTAAGGCTTTCACAGACCCAGGGTTTCAGTTGGGCTTTGGAGTTGATGCTTGAAGCTAATAATTATAGCTCTCTCTCTCTGCAACAAATAACTTGAGTTCTGTCTCTGCTGCTAGATTGTTTCTTCCGGTGTTCCTTTTCTCTGGGCTGGAGGAGATAGCACAGGAGGAAAATCTGTTTTGCTGAATTTGCCTTTGCTGTGGGTATGTTTATGGGATACTGCTATATTGTAACATTTGATGATTAGTAGTTAAATATTATTTTAAGTAGTTCAATAGAGTTAAAGTTTTGCCAATTCTTCTTTGTTTCTATCTTAATTATGTTGTAATAATAAAATGTGTTTTTGCTTAAGACCCAGTAGTGGACCAATCAAATCTGTGAGGTGATGCATTGCAAGGCCACGTATAGGTAGAAATTATTCAGTGAATGGCAAAACCCTTAGGAGTATTGATATGCAGTGGGATCTGGGTGTGCAGGTCCACAGCACAGGTAGATAAGGTAGTAAAAAAGGCCTATGGCATGTTTGCCTTCATCAGAAGAGGCATTGAGTATAAGGTAAGTTATGTTGCAGCTTGATAGAAATTTAGTTAAGCCATATGTGGACTTTATGTACAGTTTTGGTCACCACACGACCAAAAGGATGTGAATGCTTTGGAGAGGATACAGAAAAGGGTTACCAGGATGTTGGCCAGGAGATTTTAGCTATGAAGAAAGGTTGGATTGACTGGCTTTGTTTTCACTGAAACACAGGAGGCTGAGGGGCGATCTTATGGAAGTTTATAAGATTGTGAATAGTACGGATAGAGCGGAAAGTAGAGGCTTTTCCCAGAGTGGAGCAGTCAATTAATAGGGGACACAGGTTCAAGGTGGGGGGGGGAATGCACTGCCAAAGGAGGTTGTAGATGCAACACAATAGCAGCAGACAAGAAGCACCTGGACGGATACATGAATAGGAAGGGAATAGAGGGATATGGATCCTGCATGTGAAAACAGTTTTAGTATGGAAGGGCAAAATGTATAGGTGGAGACTTGAAGGGCCGAAGTGCCTGTTACTTGGAATCACATCTGGAACAAAGTGCCTTTAAATAAAATAAAACATTAGGCTCTAGCCTATCTCCTTGATATATTTTGAGGGGGTTTGGGTGGTCCATAACAATCTGCAAAAATACCTCCTCACTCGTTATATCAATCTGCTACAGAATCACACAGTCCACCTTTCCAAATTCTGTCCCTATATCCTCCTCCTCCCAAGTGAAAATAGATATGGGAGACAACTTTAACAGCTTTAGTTTTACAAGCCAATCTTTTTGTGGGACTTAACAAAACTATCCTGAAAGTCCAAGTAATAAATATCTACCTGCTCTCTTTCTAAACTCTACTAACTATATTGTCATGAAATTCCAGTAGATCTTCCAATTTCTTTTTCATAACACCATGCTGACTCTGTTATTCTGACACTGTTTTCCAAGTGCTCTGTTCGTAAATCTTTTATAAAGGACTCGAGCATTTTCCCCACTAGCAATGTCAGACTAAGTGGTCTATAATTCCCTGTTTTCTCTCCAACTCATTTTTTTTTAAGTAGTGTGTTATGTTAGCTACCCCCCAATCCAAAGGAACTGTTCCAGAGTCTATGCAACCTTGAAAGATGACCAGCAATGCATCTACTATTTCTAGGGCCACTTCTAGGATGTAGCTTATCAGGTCCCTGGGAATTTATAGCATTCATTCTCATCAACTTCAGCAACACCATTTCCCCAGCAGTACTGACTTCCTTCAGTTCTTCCATCTCATGAGCCACTGTGTTCTCCAACATTTTTGAGACATTATTTGTGTTCTCCTTAGTGATGACATAACCAAATTACATATTAATCAGTCTGCCAACTCTTTGTTCCTCAGTAAAACTTTCCTCATTTCTGACTGTAAGGAACTTACATTTGTCTTCACTAATTTACATCTACAGAAACGTTTACAATCAGTTCGTACGCTCTCTGCAAGCTTACTCTGATAATCTATTTTCCCTCTCTTAATCAATCCCTTTGTTCTCCTTTGCTGAAATCTAAGCATTCCCAATCCTCAGGTCTACTGCTTCTTTCAAGCAGTCTATTATGCCCCTTCTTTAACTATCCTGAATTTCCATGTTTACCATGGTCAAGCCACCTTTCCCATTTTATTTTGAAGCTTACCATCTTGCTATTAGGCAGCATGGTAGCTCAGTGGTTAGCAGTGTCGATTCACAGCACCAGGGACCAGCCTCAGGAGACTGTCTGTATGGATTTTGCATGTTCTGTTCATGTTGGGATGCAGTGGGGTACTACAGGGATCAGTGCTTTGTACCTTATTATTTGTGATATTCATAAATGATGAAGATGAGAAAATGGGGAGAGCGATATGTAAGTTTCAGATGACACAAAGATTGGCTGGGAAGTTGACAGTGAGGAGAAAGAATGGGCTAAGTTATAGGAGGTGAAAAATGGATTGGTTTGCAAATGACACAAAAATAGGTGGAGGGACAGATAGTGTTGAGGAAGCAGAAGTCTGCAAAAGAATTTAGTCATGCTAGGACAGTGGACAAAGAAATGGCAGATGGTATATAGTATAGCAAAGTATAAGGTTATCTACTTTGGTTGAAAGAATAGAAGTTGGAGTACTTGCTAAACAGGGAAAGGCTTTGGAAATCCAAACTGCAAAGGGACTTGGAAGTCCTAGTTCAGGATTCTCTTAAAGTTAACATGCAGTTTTAGTTGGCAGTTCAGAAAACGAATGCAATGTTAGCATTCATTTCAAGGGGGCTAGAAAACAGGAACAGAAATGTATTGCCAAGGCTGTATGAGGCTCTGGTCAGAACGCATTTGGAAGCAGATTTGGGCCCTAAGGAAAGGTGTAGAGGGGATTTAAGGAAAATATTTTTTACCCAGAGCATGGTGGGGGCCCAGAATGCACTGCTTGGGAAGATAGTTGAGACAGTAAACCTCACAATCTTTAAAAAGTATTTGGATGAGCAGTTGAACTGCCATAACATTCAAGACTAATAGACTAATATATTTTTGTCTGTACATATTCAAAGGGCTAAAAGTCCTATTCCTTACTGTGTGATTCTATGAATTCACTCATTCCATGTATCAATCTCGTAAATCAATTTCTGAACTGCCTCCAATGCATTACATCCCTCCTTTAATAAATACACCAGGGAGATCCAAGATGGCGGCGACTCAGCAAGTCTGAGTTTACAGTGCTCTTCCCAAAACCTGGGCAAAGTGAGTTACTCACCCCCACCACACTTACCAAACCACCCAAAAAAATTTTCTAACCTTAATTAGCTGCTTACTATTATATTTAAGCAGTTTAATATTAAGTGGATAATGAGTAAACCAAAGGGATCCCGCAGCTCTCAGAAAACAAAGACCCCTCCCCCACCCTCCTCTCCTCCTCCGGCTGCAGCTGATGTAAAAACAGGCCTTGAAGAGATGATTGCCAGGCTGGAAACGACACTCGTCAATTTCATCGCAGAATCCAGACAGAGATGGAATGCATTCGAAGAACCCGACTCAGGCGACTGACTGTGTGGAGTTTGCACGTTCTCCCAGTGTCTGCGTGGGTTTCCTCCGGGTGCTCCGGTTTCCTCCCACAGTCACAAAGATGTGCGGGTCAGGTGAATTGGCCAAGCTAAATTGCCCATAGTGTAAGGTAAGGGGTAAATGTAGGGGTATGGGTGGGTTGCGCTTCGGCGGGTCGGTGTGGACTTGTTGGGCCGAAGGGCCTGTTTCCACACTGTAAGTCTAATCTAATCTAAGTCTAATCTAAAAAGTTACAAAAGTACAGCCAGGCTCTGGAGGAATTACAGGGCCGAGTGGAGGGGGCGGAGCTAAAGGCCACGACCTCCGAGGCTGCAGCACAAACAGCTGCAGAACAGGTGCGAGCTCTGGAGCAGAGAGTCCGGGCCTTTGAAATCTACATGGATGACCTGGATAATAGAAATCGGAGAAAGAATATCCGTCTTCTGGGCCTCCCTGAACAAGAAGAGAAGGGACAGTTAGCAGTATTTCTGGAGCGATGGTTGCCCCAGCTTTTAAACCTGGGGGCTGAAACTGACCGGGTAAGGGTGGAGTGGGCCTACCGGGTCGCAGTACGCGGATCTGGCCCAAACCAGCGCCCACGCCCGGTCCTGTTCCGGCTGCAGAGTTATAGGGAGAGGCAGATACTCCTGGATGCCTCCAGAAATCTTGGAAAGGATCCTAAAGCTATGATTCATGAAGGATCCAAGATTATGTTATTTCAGGACTTCTCCCCGGCTTTGGCACGAAGGAGGAAGGCGTTTGGTGAGGTGAAGAAATGTCTAAGGAACTTAAATATTCAATACACCTTACGCTACCCAGCGACGTTATGCTTTACCCACGAAGGATCCGAGTATAATTTTAGATCACCAGAAGAGGCTAAGGAACTTTTAGACTCGTTTAAATAAATCGTAAGAGACAATTTATGTTGGCTTGCCTCTTCCACACTCCGTGGGGAGAAGTGGATACTTTACTCTACTTTACTTTTGCTTCTGGGAGCAGGGTTGTCTTCTCTTGCTATTTTATGTTATTATACTTAATTGTAATTTGTTGGAGTTGTAATTTTATAGTTATGTGTGTTTGTACGTGGCATTGATGTATCAGATATACTCAGGTATGGGTGGGGAGGGGTGGGGGTGGGGCGCTCACTGTCAACTCTAGCTCGGTATTATATCTAAATCCTATTAAGGAGCGCCCGGGTCAAGGGTGGGACACTGTTTGGGAGAGGATATGGTGGACCTTTAGAAAGGAAGTAAGGCCCCCTGAGAACAGGGGGGAGGATCTCCATTCAAACATGTTTTTTTTTTGCTCTTATTGTTTGGAAATAGTTTCCTTTTTATTATACTGTTATGAGTGTATTAGAGAACATTTTCTCTTGTTTGAAGGATGTAAGTGACTCAACTATACACTCTGGATAATTGTGGATTAGATTAGTAGTTAACTGAGTTTCATTGTTTTTCTTTCTTCTTTAGTATCATTCCTTTGAATTTTGATGATTATATATTTAAGATCTATTTTTATATTAATGTTTATGCTTGAAAGTTCTGTTTATTTTTGTAAATCTCAAAATATTAAATTTCTAATAAAAATATCTTTTAAAAAAATAAATAAATACACCAAACTGCATACAATATTTGAGATATAGTCTCCTCCATCCCCTGTATAATGAATCATATCATCTTTATTTTCATGTTAAATTCTTCTTGTCATAAAAGATAAAATTCCATCAACCCTCTCAATTAAATGCCATACTTGCTTATCAATGTTTTGTGACTCATGCACTGGAATAAAACTAAGTCTTTCTGCACCTCAGAAGTCTCCATTAAAGCAATATTCTGCTTTTTTATTCTGCCTGACAGTATTATTTTCCCACATTATACTCCATCAATTGGATTTTTTTGCCCACTCACTCAACGTATCTGTATCTGTCTGCAACCTTGTTATTTCCTCTTCACAACACGCTTTCTTAAATACCTTTGTGTCATCTGCGCAGTGATGCTGGGCAGATGTTGATGCCTTCCTTGAGTAGTACATTGGTGAACAGGTTAACAATCTCAAATGAGCACATGGACACTGCATTGCTATCAATGTACTAGTCTGGTATTGGCTTCCTAAAACTGAATAAAACATTTGCTGTGTTATGTGAAAATTTGTTCAAAGGTTTAGCAACTTACTTAACCATTTGACCAGATCATGCTGTGCAGAACCATATGTGAGTACAATAAGGCATAAAAGGATGTCTCTATAATGTGACTTGGGCTGTCCATACATATACTGATGCAGTAAGGATGAATCCTACCATACACATCACCTGATGGCTCATTGCGTTTACTTAAGACTGAAAAATATTTTTAGCTAGTGATACAGTCTTCCAGCATAGAAACCGATCCTTCGGTCTAACTTGTCTGTGCTGACCAGACATCCTATTCTGATCTAGTCCCATTTGCCAGCTTTTGGTCCATATCCCTCTTAAACCCTTCCTAGTTATATAAAGATCCAGATGTCTTTTAAATGTTGTTATTGTATCAGCCTCCTTTACTTCGTCTGCCAGCTTGTTCCATCCTCGCACCACCCTCTGCATGAAAAAGTTACCCCTTATGTCCTTATTAAATCTTTTCCCTCTTACCTTAAACCTTTGCCCTCCAGTTTTGCACATGATTATTAGACATGACTGAATATTGGTTGCTTTGATTGTAATACATATTTCTCCTGGGATGGGTGTAGAATGAATGGCAGTGGGGAATCTGCTTGGTGTGAGGAAGAGAAAGAGATGTAAGGGCATAATTATTATAACAGCATCCCAGGAAAGGAGCCACCTCTGGGAGGGATGTGGATCCCTATAAATTGTCCTGTCATAACAGGCTGGTTTAACTTTGAACAATTCATCCAAGAGTTGACTCAAGTAAATTTTAAAAGTAAATGATATTCAAAACAACTTCAGCTTCTGAAATCTTGTACATGAGAACTAGGAGGAGGAGGAGGCAATTCAGTCCCTCAAACCTGCTCCACTATTTAATACGATCACGGCTAACCTCATCTCAGCCTCAACTCCACTTCGCTGACTGCTTGCCATAACCCTTCAATCTGTTACTAATTAAAATCCTGTTGATCTCCTCCTTAAATTTACTCAATGTCCCAGTGCCCATAGTACTGTGGGTGAGCAATTTCCAGAGATTCACAAACCTTTGAGGAAAGTAATACCTCTTTAATCTCTGTTCTAAATCTTCCATCCTTATCCTAAAACTATGACCTCTTGTTCTATATTGTCCCACAAAACCTTCTCAACCCCCTTTAGCATCTTTTATACCTCCATTAGATCCCGTCTTATTCCTCTGAACTCTGGTAAGTATAAGCCTAAATTGCTCAATCTCTACTCATAAAAAAAGCCTTTCATCTCTGGAATTAATTGAGTGAACCTTCTCTGAATTTCTCCCAATGCAATTATATCCATGTTGGGGGACCAAAACTGTACCCAGTACTCAAGATGAGATCTCACCAATGCCTTGTACAGTTGCAAAACACTTGCCTATTTTTATACTCTGTCCCTTTAGCAATAAATACCAAAATTCTATTTGCCTTCCTTATTACCTGCTGTACCTGCATACTAGTTTTCTGTGATTCATGCAAAATGATGTCCAGACCCCACTGTACCAAAGCTCACTAAAGTTTCTCTCTATTTAGATAATAAGTTGCCTTTGTATTCCTGTGATCAAATTGGAAAATCTCACATTTATCCACATAAACATAATTTGCCAAATTTTGGCCCATTCACCTAACCTAACCATGTCCATTTGTGAAGTGTTCGAGTAAGGCTGTCCAGTCGTGCTAAGCAGCAAGTCAAATGCAAACAAATTTGGACCTGTCATTACTAATGGGATACATTTTGTTAAAGATGCCACCCTTGTTAAGGATAACTATTCCTGACCCTTCATTGTGTTTACTGATTTGCATATCCAGGTTGGCCTTGAGGCATTGCACCTCTGACAGACATTCAGATTGAACGCAAAAATGTGGCAAGTCATTAAGATTCTCATAACATGAGCACTCGATCAGTGAGGCATACTTTCAAGAATTGACTATTTTCATTGGGTGCTCATTGTGAGAGATAGCTGGCAGCAAAGGACAAGTTCAAATACAACAAAAAGCTGTTTCCATTTGATGTAGAACAAAGAGCCGTTGAATTTCAAACCATAAATAAGGACAAACATTTGGTTTTTTGACAGTATATGGTCAAAGAGATGTATTAAATGTTTGGTGGTGTCATTAGTTACGTTGCTAAACCATTTCCACTTAAATGAATCCACATATAGATGTGTTTCAAACTGGTACCTTTTATGTTGCAGATATCTAGTAAAGCAATGCACTGGTGTAAAGGGATCATTTTTGATAAATGGAGGAAATTTGCAACTTTCAAACTCTAGTGAGGCACAAAATAAATGAGTAACCCTATTACTAATCTGTTCAATCTCATCTTGCTTGACCAATCATGGGATTGTGTTTCATTTTAACATCATCAAAAGGTTTGGAAATAAGAACGGTCTTAAATCCAAGATTTTCATTCTTGGAGATATTTGTTAGATACTTTGACTATTCTTAACTTAACTGTACATTGAACTTTATTTTGATATCCTGAAATTGGTTTTAGTTGTACCTCTGTCTCAGATATACACATTCTCATTTGGTCTTTAGGGTAAGGTATCTCAAAGGTGTGAGCAAAAAGTGAAGCTAGCTGTTTCATGCTGCTACTATGCAGTAGCAAGACGAGTTGTATCATCACTAATAGGATATTGCCATCAATTGACAAAGACTTTTGAGGCACAATTTCCGCCTGCCAGATAGTTGTTATTCCAGTGAAGCTGGGAGTTGTGCAAGGGGACCCTGCAGAATCTCCATCACTGTAGAGCCATACTCTGCTATTTCATTTTTCAGGGCAATGCCTTGACCGATCTAACTGATAACTTAAAACAAGAGTTTGCAGTTAACTGGGCTGAGGGCATGGTACCAGCTGGGGAGCGTACGTTGCTGGGTAGGGTACATTTTGTAGAACAACTGCTCTACCAGTGAGAGTCCCTTGTCAACTAATCAGCACACTTATCTCAGAATATAAGTGTTGTTTTCTCTTTACATTTTTTTTTGCAAAATGTTCTGATGAGGGCAAGACAAAAAGCTTTGACACAATGTGACCCTAAGATGCAATTTTTTTTCCAATCCCTTGCTCTTCTTCGGAATATTGCCATGGCATCTTTTGTACCTATCCTCGAGAGAGAGCAGAAAGTGTCTACTGTAACATCCCATTTGAAAGATGGCATCCCTGACCGTATAGCACTCCTTCATTACTGCCCTGGAGTATCGGCCTCTGTGTAAAAGCCCTGGTGTGGGACTTAAACCCACACCTTTTGAATTAGGTGAAAGTGATAACTCCTGAAACAAGGTTTACAATAATCTCAATCCGACAACTTCGAACATCTCTTCACTCCTCAAATTTTAGTCTCTGCAGCATCAGCAGTTTTTATCTTCCACTATTGATGGTCATGCCTTTGGCTGCTTGGCCCTGAACTCTGGAATCCCTCACTGAATTTTAACTTTAAAACTTTAAAGATCAACTTTAACACAGTGTCTTTGGTCATTCAGAATCCTCAACTTGAAAACAATATTTTCCTAAACTTCAAGCTTAGTATGTTTTCATACAATCTGTACAGTATGGAAACAGGCCATTTGGCTCAACAAACCCACACTGACCCTCCAAAGAGTATCCCAGGCAGACCCCATTCCCCAACATTTACTCCTGACACATGCACCTAATCAATATATCCCTGAGCACTATAGACAATATTTAGCTTGGCCAATTCACTTAGCCTGCACATCTTTGGACTGTGGAAGGAAACTGGAACACCCGAAGGAAACCCATGCAGAAATGGGGAGAATGTGCAAACTCCACACAGCCTGAGGCTGGAATCGAACCCGGGTCCCTAGCACTGTCAGTGCTGCAGTGGTAACCATAAGCCATCATGCCGTTTTCTTCAAATAATTTTGGAAAACAGGAACTATTTCAAAATGTCGATTTAAATTTTTTAACATTTCTCCTGAGTGTTTTCACATTGAGCACATTCAAGACTAAAACTGCTTTTCATTTCTACAATTTGCATAGGGAGGTGGGCAGAGGAGGCGGGATGGCCTATTTAGTTAAGAATGAAATTAAATCGATAGCACTGAATAACATAGGGTCAGATGATGTGGAGTCTGTGTGGGTCGAGTTGAGGAACCACAAAAGCAAGAAACATAATGGGAGCTATGTACAGACCTCCCAGCAGTAGCCAGGACTGGGGCGCAAGATGTACCAGGAAATAGGGCATGTCAGAAAGGCAAGGTCACAGTGATTATGGGGGACTTCAATATGCAAATGGACTGGATGAGTAATGTTGCCGGTGGATCCAAAGAAAGCGAATTCATGGAATACTTACAGCATGGCTTTTTGGAACAGATTGTGATGGAGCCCACAAGGGAGCAGGCTATTCTGGACTTAGTGCTATGTAATGAGCCAGACTTTATAAAAGAACTTAAAGTAAGGGAACATTTAGGAGGCAGCAATCATATTAAGGTAGAGTTCAGTCTGCAGTTTGAAAGAGAGAAGGCAAAATCAGATGTAATGGTGTTACAGTTAAATAAAGGTAATTACAAGGGCGTGAGAGAGGAACTGATGAAAATCGACTGGAAGCAGAACCTAGTGGGGGAAGACAGTAGAGCAACAATGGCAGGAGTTTCTGGGTGTAATCGAGGATACAGTACAGAGGTTGATCCCAAAGAAAAGAAAGATTATCCGGAGGGGGTGGGGGAATTAGACAGCCATGGCTGACAGAAGAAGTCAAGAAATGTATCACAGAAAAGAGAGAGCCTATAAAGTGGCCAAGAGCACTGGGAAATCAGAAGATTGGGAAGACTATAAAAACAAACAGGATAACAAAGAGAGAAATGAGGAAGGAAAGGATCAAATATGAAGGTAGGCTAGCCAGTGATATTAGAAAGGATACATAAGGAACAAATGAGAGGCAAAAGTAGAAATTGAGCTGTTCCAAATTGATGCAGGAAGGCTAGTGATGGGAGATAAGGAAATAGCTGAAGAACTTTGTGTCAGTCTTCACTGTGGAAGATATGAGTAAAATCCCAACAATTAAGGAGAATCAAAGGGCAGAGTCGAGTATGGTGCCTATTACAAAAGAGAAAATCTAGAAAAACTAAAAGATCTAAATATTGATAAATCTCCTGGCCCCAATGGGCTACATCCTAGAGTTCTGAGGGAGGTGGCTGAGGAAATAGCGGAGGTGTTAGTTGTGATCTTTCAAAAATCACTGGAGTCAGGGAAAGTCCTAGATGGTTGGAAAATCACTGTTGTAACCCCCTTGTTCAAGAAAGGATCAAGACAAAAGATGGAAAATTATAGGCCGATTAGCCTAACCTTGGTTGTAGGTAAAATTCTAGAATCCACCGTTAAGGATGAGATTTCTAATTTCTTGGAAGTGCAGGGCTGGATTAGAACAAGTCAGCATGGATTTAGAAAGGGGAGGTTGTGCCTGACAAACCTGTTAGAATTCTTTGAAAAGGTAACGAGGAGGTTTAGACCAGGGAAACCCAGTGGATGGTAGCTATCTAGATTAGGAAAGGCCTTCTGATAAGGTGCCTCATGGGAGGCTGCTGAGTAGGTTGAGGGTCCATGGTGTTCGAGGTGAGCTACTGGCATGGATTGAGGATTGGCTGTCTGACCGAAGGCAGAGAGTTGGGATAAAAGGTTCTTTTTCAGAATAGGAGCTTGTGACAAGTGGTGTCCCGCAGGGTTCAGTGTTGGGGCCACAGCTGTTCACTTTATATATTAATGATCTGGATGAAGAAACTGGCGTTCTGGCGAAATTCACCGATGATATGAAGTTAGGTGGACAGGCAGGTAATTCTGAGGAGGTGGGGAGGTTACAGAAAGATTTAGACAGTTTAGGAGAGTGGTCTAAGAAATGGCTGATGAAATTCAACATGAGCAAATGCGAGGTCTTGCATTTTGGGGAAAAAAAATGCAGGCATGGACTATTTTCTAAACGGTGAGAAAATTCAAAAGCTAAAGTACAAAGGGATCTGGAAGTGCTAGTCCAGGATTCTCTAAAGGTTGAGTCCGTGGTTAAGAAAGCAAATGTAATGTTGTCATTTATCTCCAGAGGGTTGGAATGTAAAAGCACCGTTGTGCTACTGAGATTTTATAAAGCTCTGGTTAGGCCCCATTTGGAGTACTGTGTCCAGTTTTGGGCCCCACACCTCAGGAAGGACATACTGGAGCATGTTCAGTGGAGATTCACACGGATGATCCCTGGAATGGTAGGCCTAACATACAATGAATGGCTGAGGATCCTGGGATTGTATTCATTAGAGTTTAGAAGGTTGAGGGGAGATCTGATAGAAACTTACAAGATAATGTATGTCTTAGGAAGGGTGCACGTTTGGAAATTGTGTAAGTCAGGTGGGGATACTGGGACCCGTCGGCACAGCCTTAGAATTAGAGTGGATCAATTTAAAATAGAAATGAGGAGACATTTCTTCAGCCAGAGAGAGGTGGGCCTGTGGAATTCATTGCCACAGAGCACAATGGAGGCCGGGACGTTAAATGTCTTCAAGGCAATGATTGATAAATTCTTAATCTCGCAAGTAATTAAGGGATATGGGGAGAGTGCAGATAAGTGGTGTTGAAATGCCCATCAGCCATGATTGAATGGCGGAGTGGACTCGATGGGCCAAGTGGTCTTACTTCCATTCCTATGTCTTATGGTCTTACAACTGAACTAAGTGAGTTCATACAGTCATAGGGACATAGAGAAGTACAGCATGGAGACAGACCCTTCGGTCCAACCCGTCCATGCCGACCAGATATCCCAACCCAATCTAGTCCCACTTGCCAGTACCCGGCCCATATCCCTCCAAACCCTTCCTATTCATTTACCCATCCAAATGCCTCTTAAATGTTGCAATTGTACCAGCCTCCACCACTTCCTCTGACAGCTCATTCCATACATGTACCACCCTCTGCGTGAAAATGTTGCCCCACAGGTCTCTTTTATATCTTTCCCCTCTCACCCTAAACCTATGCCCTCTAGTTCTGGACTCCCCAACCCCAGGGAAAAGACTTTGCTATTTACCCTATCCATGCCCCTCATAATTTTATAAACCTCTATAACCCCTCAGCCTCCGATGCTCCAGGGAAAACAGCCCCAGCCTATTCAGCCTCTCCCTATCGTTCAAATCCTCCAACCCTGGCAACATCCTTGCAAATCTTTTCTGAACCCTTTCAAGTTTCACAACATCTTTCCGATAGGAAGGAGACCAGAACTGCATGCAATATTCCAAAAGTCACCTAACCAATGTCCTGTAGAGCCGCAACATGACCTCCCAACTCCTGTACTCAATACTCTCACCAATAAAAGAAAACATACCAAACGCCTTCTTCACTATCCTATCTACGTGCGACTCCACTTTCAAGGAACTATGAATCTGCACTCCAAGGTCTCTTTGTTCAGCAACACTCCCTAGGACCTTCCCATTAAGTGTATAGGTCCTGCTAAGATTTGCTTTCTCAAAATGCAGCACCTCGCATTTATCTGACTTAAACTCCACCTGCCACTTCTCAGCCCATTGGCCCATCTGGTCAAAATCCTGTTGTAATCTGAAGTAACCCTCTTCGCTGTCCACTACACCTCCAATTTTGGTGTCATCTGCAAACTTAGTAACTGTACCTCTTATGCTCACATCCAAATCATTTATGTAAATGACAAAAGGTAGAGGACCCAGCACTGATCCTTGTGGCACTCCAGTGGTCACAGGCTTCCAGTCTGAAAAACAACCCTCCACAACCACCATCTGCCTTCTACCTTTGAGCAAGTTCTGTATCCTGTTAATAACCTGTTTTATATTCCACCCGATAGGTGCCCTAATGTTGCCTGGATAAACATTGATGTGGGCAGATGGAACAAAGTAGCCACATTGTCTGCTCCTGGACACAGTCTAGTGACTGCTGGAAACAGAGGGTGTATAACAAATGAGTTTAGCACTCAGTGTGGAATTGTCTCTAATTGAGGAGTCAGCCCCTTCAGCGAAGGAGGAGAGGGAGTTGGAGGAAATTATGTTTCCTTTTCCTGTTTTACAGAAGGATTGCACTGTACGACACCAGAGAATACAGAGAGGATAGACACTGCAGATTGATCCTGACCATCACCCAGTGAACAACTGCACAACTGTGGGAAGACATCCAGTCCCTTCACAGCATTGCTCAACACAGAGAAGGTTGGGCAGTGAAACCAACATCTGGAAATCAGTTGGGTTAGGGGAACTTTGACATATCGTCAGATCTGAAACTAGTCAGCCGTATAGAGCCTTCCATCGGAACCAACCTTTCTAAAGGTTTGGCTGTGGGTGATCGGTCAGGGTGAGGCTGAGAAGAAGTGTGAGTGGCTCCAAGTGTGGTGAGAGCTTCAATCCTTCATCAAGCCTCATGAACCACTGACTCATTGTTACAAGTGACGGCTGCTCAAGTGTGATCTGTGAAAGGAGGACTTCATGGATTCCCCTGTTCTTAAGATCCCTTAATGCACAAGATGAATTTATTGATGCAATTCTCATGGAAGATAAACCATTTACTTGTGAGGTGTGTGACAAGTCATTCTTGTGCTCATCTGACTTCCTTCGACACCAACTCATTCACACAGGGGGGAAGCCGTTCACATGTGAGTTGTGTGACAAATCATTCTCACGACCATCAAACCTTCGCAGACATCAACACATTCACACAGGGGAGAAGCCATTCACATGTCAGGCATGCAAGAAATCATTCTCACGGTTATCAAACCTTAGCGCGCACCAACACATTCACACAGGGGAGAAGCCATTCCCATGCCGGTTATGCAGTAAATCATTCTCAAATTCATCGCAATACCTCATGCACCAACATGTCCACACAAGAGAGGAAATGTATATGTGCAATGTGTGCAACAAATCATTCTCAACACCATCAAATCTTAGGGAACACCAGCGCATTCACACAGGGGAGAAACCATGTAGATGTGAAGTTTGCGATAAAGGGTTTTTAAACTTATCGACCCTCCGCAGACACCAACGCATTCACACAGGGGAGAAACCATTCACCTGTGAGGTATGCAAAGAATCATTCTCACAGTCATCACACCTCCACACACACCAACGCATCCACACAGGGGAGAAACCATTCACATGTGAGTTGTGTGACAAATCGTTTTCACGATTATCAATACTCCGCAAACACAAATGCACTCATACAGCAGAGAAACCCTATCGATGTGAGTTCTGTAATAAAGCTTTCACACATTTGTTGGACCTCTTGGAACATCAGCGAACACATACAGGAGACAAACCGTTCCAGTGTGATGTGTGTCAGGATTGTTTCACCTATTCCTCCTCTCTCACCATACACCGACGTCTGCACACAGACTTGATGCCAGATCACCTGCTTCCATCACACTGAGAGCTGTCTGTGTTGTTTACCCTCCAATGCTCACTTATGGGGAGCTGCCATTCCAAAACACTGTCTGTCTCAAACCTCTCCCACCATCAGTCCATTGTTTCCAAAAAGACAACTTAACCTGTGAGCATCTCTCCAAATATCAAAAAGAAAATATTTCAGTAAGTATAAAAGGTCCTGCTCATGCACAAATGTTATTCTGTCTCTGGAAAGATTTCCTCACCCACAGGAAGTAGGTGATTCAGAAAAATCTGTGCTAGGATTCACCACACACTATAGAGGAGAGAAATACATTATGCTGCAAAAACTATCAAGGTATCTCTCTCCATTGAGAACTATTATAATTGTTGAATTCCTGAAGTCTGGGGTAGGATTCATTTTCCTGCCAAATCATAAGATATATTCAAGCAATCCCTTTGTAACCCTCAGTTTGAATACCTCATGGACTGCAGGCATTGTTGTTTGATTGTTGGTTGCAGCTCTCTCTTCAAGTTATCCCACAGTACACTGGGGATAGACTGGAGGGTAAAAGCTGACCCTGTGGATTCATGGTTGAATTTTTCTCATATTAACTGTCAGAATTGTCACCCTAAAGAAGTGAAACGTTGTCTTGTGAATGAAGGGAATGTTGTCCATTTGACCTCAGTTTGTAGATGATCCTGAAGTCTTCAAGAATCTTGTTGAAATGTTACTTCCTTTTGTTGCAACTTTGTTCTACCCAGCAATGAAGGCTGATCATTTTTGTTCCAGGTGGTCACATATTTAAGTGTCATTATCACTGAGCCAGTCCTGGTCATGATGCTTGAACTCAATGGTCTGGAGTTGAGTCCAGCTGACTATGTATTGATCCTACTGTTTGGGAATTGAGTTGGATGTGTGAAGATTTTACAAATTGGTCATGAGCTGTTCCTTGAATTCCTCTCTTCAGTCAGCTGTTTTCAGGGTCAACCATTGATCTTCTTCCTCTTGGATTATGGGCCTTGTCTTGTCTTAGTGCCAGGTGGATGTTCATCACTGATGGAACAAATCAACGATCTGTCCAGCAATGTCAAGCATCCAAATGGATCGAGTGATTCAGACATCACTTCGAACTTTGACTTGGGTTTAGATCTTTTGAGGCACCTCCGACTTGGTGTTTTTTTGCCAGGCAAATTCAAGAAAAATAATGAGAATAGCACCAGGAATGCTTTATTATTTTCATCGATGTGACCAGCATATTTAATTAGGAAATCATGGAGCTCTGTAGATTGTGATATGATGACTTGATATCAGAGAAACTACATCTCAATCCTGCAAGTCCTTCATGAGGATATGACTGTAAATTCCTTGAGTGAGAGGTCTGAAACAGAAGCCTTCAAAATCTAGTCTGATGTGTGATCGTCCCCATTCTATTTACAACCTACCTGACAGTAGGTACTCACCTCATCAAAGATTAGTTGCCATCAGTATTAAACACGGACTCAATGGGAAACCTAATTACCTCACCCCCCTCTATTTCAAAACTAAACTGACCACCGTAACTAATCTACAGTTTACAGGTGGCTGCAATGTCACTGTCCACTCTGCAACAGATTTTCAAACCACTCTTGATCTTTTCACCAGGCGTGGAACGGTGGGTCAGTGATTAGCATTGCTGCCTCACAGTGCCAGGACATAGGTTCTATTCCAACCTTGGGTGATTGTCTGTGTGGAGTTCGCACATTCTCCCTGTGTCTGCATGGGATTCTGCTTGGTGCTCCGGTTTCCTCCCACAATCCAAAAACATGCAGGTAATGAGAAATGGCCATGCTAAATTGCCCAAATTATTCAGGGGTGTGTAGGTTAGGTGCATTAGTCATGGGAAAATGTAGAGTAGTAGGGTAGTGAAATGGGTCTGGGTGGGACACTGTTGAGAGGGTCAGTGTGGACTTATTGGGCCAAATGGTCTGTTTCCACACTGTAGGAATTCTATGATTCTATGGTTTTCATTTCTTCATATACCGATCTCGGCCTGTCCTGGAATGTTGCCATCTCAAGACTGGGCATCCATGAGGTGCTGTGGGCCATCAACTGCAGCAGAGTTGTATTCCAGAGGATTAGATAAGGTGGACAGTGAGAGCCTTTTTCCTCTGATGGTGATGGCTAGCATGAGGGGACGTAGCTTTAAACTAATGGGGTGACAGATATAGGACAGATGTCAAAAGTAGGTTCTTTACTCAGACAGTAGTAGGAGCGTGAAATGCCCTGCCTGCAATGGTAATAGTGGTTAGTCGTGGTTGTTCAAGGTCAGTCATCTCAGCTCCATGATATCTCTTCAGGAGTTCCTCAGAATAGTCATCTAGGCCCAACTATCTTCTGCTGCTTCATCAATAACCTTCCCGCCATCATAAGGTCAATTGTGGGGATGATTGCACAATGTACAGCACTATTAGTGACTCCTTAAATTCTGAAGCAGTCCACATTCAATTGCAGCAAGTTCTGGACAATATTCAGGCTTCAGATGACAAGTGGCAAGTAACATTCTCCTACAAATGACAGTACCAAGGTTTGACTGCAGCACTTTGGACTTCAGAGGATCAAGAGAGGAGTCACCATCTTCACAAGGGCAATGAGGGATGACCACACATCCCATTAAAAAGAATTAAAATTCAAAGATCTTTGCAAGTCAATTAAAATTTGTAGGAGAAAGTGAGGACTGCAGATGCTGGAGATCAGAGCTGAAAATGTGTTGCTGGAAAACGCAGGTCAGGCAGCATCCAAGGAGCAGGAGAATCGACGTTTCAGGCATGAGCCCTTCTTCATTCCTAAAAATTGCAGACCATAAAGCAGTTCCTGTCACTACATTGCTGTAATGCAGTGAGATCTGTACTGTGCATCAGCAGGACACAAAGCCAAGAGAACTTCCAGAAGCAATGCTTCTGTGGAAAATTCTAAGGTAAAAGGGTCTAGAGGTAACAGAGATAATGAGGGAGCAAGGTCATGTGGAAATTTGTATAGGAACATGAGAATTTTAAATTGGAGACGTTGGGGGACTGGGAACGAGTATAGGTCAGCGAGCCCAGGGGTGATAGGTGAGTAAATTAGGATAGGGAGTTCAGAGTTTTAGCTGAGCTGAAGTTTATGCAAGATGGAAAATAGAAAGCTGGACAGGAGAGCATTGGAATGGTCTCATCTAGTCTAAAAACAACAACTGCTTGGATGAGGTTTTTAACAGCAGATGGACTAATCTGGGAGTGAGGTTGTTGGAAATGGGTGATGTTACGAAGGGGAAAGTATTTTTGTGATGGAGATGGTATGGAATCAGAAGCTCAGTTGAGGTTGAAGAGGATGACACCAATTGGTCTTGGAGATGAGAATGGAGAGAGCAATCAAGAAGAAGTTAAGGAATGTAGGAACTGGAGTAATTTCTTGAATCTATTACACCATACAGTTAGATTATGTCAAATCTGTGACTTAACTTTATCTACTGTCTTGATTCAATAACCCTTGGGTTTATTGTCAAGCAAAGGTTCTATCTATCACAATTTTAACACTTTCAAGTGTCTCCCAACCTGCAGTAAGAGTCCTCTGCATAATTGGGCAATGTCACCGTGGGCTGATATATATTCTCCACAGAAGGGTTTACAATTTCCAGTTTACACAAAGTATAATATTTTCCTCAGAAAGGAGGACTTGCATTTATATTTTCAATGCATTCAAAAATCACTTCACTGACAGTGACAATTGAGTACTTATTTAAAATACAGTCACTTTTTATGTAGGAACATGGCAGACAATTTAAGCTCCCAGCAATGTGACAATGATCAGACAATCAGTTTTTATGACATTGATTGTAGAACACATCTTGTCTAGGGCATTGGTGACAGCTCCCCTGCCCTTCTGCAATATAGTGTTCACTTGAGCACAACTCATCTGAAAGATCTCTGACAGCGCAGCATTCCCTCAGTACTGCACTGGAACATCAGACTCAGTGTTCAAGTCTCTGGGGTGAGACTTGAACCCACAATCTTCTGACTCAAGAAATAAGATTGCTAAATTAACCACACTGTATTACTGTTATTCGAGTAAAAAGTGAGGTCTGCAGATGCTGGAGATCAGAGCTGAAAATGTGTTGCTGGTTAAAGCGCAGCAGGTCAGGCAGCTTCCAAGGAACAGGAAGTTCGACGTTTCGGGCATAAGCCCTTCATGCTTATGCCCGAAACGTCGAATTTCCTGTTCCTTGGATGCTGCCTGACCTGCTGCGCTTTAACCAGCAACACATTTTCAGCTCTGTATTACTGTTATATTTGATTCAGTATCTAAGGGGTTAACTCCCAAGGCTGTATATAGAATCCTTTTCCATCTGTAAAATGTCAGCCTAAAGATTTGATTTGATTAAAGTGATAACTAGTTAGAGCTGCAGGTGTCAATGTCGTCTTTGTGTGTTCCTGAGGCTGTGAAAGGTGGTGTAATCTCTGCTGTCAGCTGGAATGGACATTTTAAGGGATTGTCTTCAGTCACCATTGCTGATGAACCATTCCGCTTTCATTCACTCAGAAAAGTTGAACACTGTCATGATTAAAACTCAAGGAATAACCCATTGTCCCAGGTTGGCTCCAGTGAAGATTTTGAATTTGTTTTCAAATCCTTCCAGTCATACTTCTCCCTATTTCTGTAATCTCTTCCACCCCTCAATCCCAGACAGGAAGTTTTGTGCTCAACTCCTGGAGTGGGACTGTCCTGACTCAGAGAATAAGTTTGAAGGTTCGAGACCTACTCTAGATGGATTATTTCATGACAATGCATTAAAGTTCTTGTTGGGTCTGCACAAAAGTTTTCTTTGGCTCAAAGCTCCCTGTACAAAAATCATCTACAATTTATTTGAACACAGGTATGTTGTGAAATGAGTGAAGACATTATGTGTTTACCTTAAAATAAAACTGCTGTAATTGGTCAATTCGATTCTTTTTAAATTGGCTTTTGTAAAACCCCTTGACAAATAGGCAACAAAGACCATAGGTTGTGACTGAGAGTTAACATTGGTTTAATCAGCATTAACTGACTAAAACCACGTGAGAACTTTATATTTAAGTTCTGCTGCATGAAAATTGAACATTTGTGATCTTTAACAGGAAGTGGTGGATGCAGGTACAACATTAAAAAGACATTTGGATAAGTGCATGAATAGGAAAGGTTTTGAGGGATATGGGCCAAATGCAGGCAGATGGAACTAGTTTAGTTTGGGAATATGGTCAACTTGACTAGTTGGACTAAAGGGTTTGTTTCCATGTTGTACGACTCTGCTAACCACAGGAATGACTACTTCTCCAGATGGGAATAACAGAAATGGCGAGTTTCTGCTGATTTTATCTGATCTTCAAATTACACTCAGGTTTTTGGATGGTTGAATATCAATAGTCAGTCATATTACACTTATAAAATCCCTCCAGTGTAGAAAGAAGCCATTTGGCCCATAGACACTGCACCGAACCTCTGAAGAGGAAACTCAAAATAGTCACCCAACACTGAGATCAAACACGGGTCCCTGATGCTGTGAGTCAGCAGTGCTAGCCACTGAGCCACTCTGCTACCATGATCCATATTGGTGATTCCAGTTTACATGCTGCTTTCCCAAGGAATTGATTGATTGTTCTCATATGGTATTGAAGGTCACCTGAGGAGAGTCACAGAGCTCCCTGAACAGAAAGCAATTCCCTTCCATCAAGTCACGTGTAATAGCTGTCTGAGAATACTCCATGTGAATCCATTCACACTGGATCATCCCATAATGCTTTCATAGTCAGAAATTCAGGCATCATTCCCATATTCAGAGGAGGTGATGGAGCTGATGGTCAGCTGACTGGGGAAAAGGTCCACCCATCCTTCTGTGCTTGAAGTCACAAGATCACGGATCACACTGAGGAGGAGGTGTTGTTAATTCATGCTATGTCTCTCTGAGGCAGTTCACAGAGAGAGGCGAGTGGAATGTTGAAGAAATATTTCAGGGACCGGGGCGGGCTGGATTGGGACAGCACTACTATTATCGGACAAGCCAAACAGAGAACAGCCAGGGAATTCCTAGAGGCATGGCACTCATCCACTGATTCAATCAACAAGCACATCGACCTGGACCCAACATACCGGCCACTGCAACGGACAGCTGGAACTGACAACCGGAAGCAGCAGGTACAAATCACTATAAATGCCGAAGCATTGAGGATGTCACCTAGACAGGGGACAAAATAACTGCAACACAAATTTCCAGCTGGGCGAACAGAACCACAACAACGAGCACCCGAGCTACAAATCTTCTCCCAAACCTTGGGGAGGTTCCATGTTCACTAGAGAGAGAGAATGATCACAATCATGCTAGAGTAATGCATACTGAACAACATGACTCTGAAGCAAGATATGGACTGGGATAGCCCAGGAGGTGAATCAGGAGGAGTGAATGGACTAGAACAGCCCAGGAGACTATTGAGAGGAGGTGAATGTTGATCTGTATAAACTGGAGCTGAGGGAAGTTGAACATAAACAGAAGCAACATTTGATCAAGACAGGGCAGTCAGAATACAAATTAAACACCACTTCATTCCCTGAGACAAAGGATCCTTCCTAACACTAGGTCATTCCAAAACCTATCCCCTTCTCTGTGCCTGTCATGTGTAATTACTGATATCACCTCTGCACATTGTCACTGTCTTGGATGCTGTGGGTCTTCCTCTTCTGATCTGCTGTCAAGCAAATCTGAGGATACACATCTCACACTGATAGAACATAAAACAGTACAGGTTCTTCGGCCCTTGAAATTATGCTGACATTTTATCCTATTCTAAGATCAAACTAAGCTACATACCTTTCATTTTACTATCATCCATGTGCTTATCCAAGGATCGCTTAAATGTCCCTAAAGTAAATGACTCTACTACCACTACTTGCAATGCATTCCATGCACCCACCACTCTCTGCGTAAAGAACCGACCCCTGACAATGTCCCTTAAATCTTCCTCCAGTCACCTTAAAATTATGCCCGCTTGTGATAGCTATTTCTACCCAGGGGAAAAAATATCTGACGATTCATTCTGTCTATGTCTCTCTTCATCTTGTACACCTTTGTCAATTGACCTCTCATCCTCCTTCATTTCAATGAGAAAATCCCCAGCTCCCTCAATCTTTCTTCTTAAGACATGCCTCCAGTCCAGGCAGCATCCTGTTAAATCCTCTCTAAAGCTTCCACATCCTTCCTATAATGAGGCGACCAGAACTAAACACAATATATATTGGCAGTTTGAAAGTCTTTGAGGATGAAGAATGCTATTCCCACACTAGAAATCTCTGTTAAACATTTCCCAGGGGAACTGAGACAGCAGCTGCAATAAGTGATGTTTTATTCAGATGGGACAATGACAAGTTTAAATTCCCACCTGATCTGCTGCTCAAAGTCACCTCCATTTCCCCGGTCAGTTTCCCAAGTTTCAGGAAACTCATGTTTCTCCAGAAATATTTGGATTGACTGTGAGAGACGTCAATCAGAGAGTCCACCCACTCTGCTCATTGTCTCCTCTTCCTCTTCCAGAGCTGGTTCACTTCCTATAGGGACTGAAAACCAAGTGAGGAGATGGTGAGTGAAGGAGCAGCTTTTATACAAACTGTATCCCATAATATCCACACCAATCTTTAGGCAGTCTGACTATCCTGTGGGCAGTCAGGGGTGGAAATGTCCCTTATGCTGTGTGAGAAGATCCAGCTGAGAGAGCTGTTTACTAGGTGCTTTGTGCTGAACTGTGTGACTGGAGCTGTGTGTTGGATATTGAGTGTGTTTATTGGAAGCATTTCCCTCTGATTTCCAGGCTGAGTTTTGTTGATGGCTCACTTCTGAATATGAGACCGTGTGGTATAATTATCTGGGAGGTGCAGAGTATCTGAAGATTCTTACTGATTTCCTATTGTTGACTTCTGTATATGTGTTGGGAACTGGTGGTTATCCTGAATTGTGAAATAGTCAATTCTCTTTGTGTTGGGATCTGGGTGATTCCTGTCTTTTCAAATTTGCCTGAAATCTCCCAATACTCTGTGTACTCTGCTCCTAGTTTAAAACAAAAACTGAGTTTAAGTATTTCACTCCGTCCAGATCTCCAAAACTAATACACAGCAATGAAATGAAAAATAGAAATTGCTAGAGAAACTCCAGATCTGGCAGCATCTACAGAGAGAAAGCAGAATTTAATGTTTCAGGTTCAATGACCTTTATTAATAACTCCAGAACAGTTACCATAGAATACCTACGGTATGGAAACAGGCCATTTGGCCCAACAAGTCCACACACACTCCGAAGAGCATCCGTCCCAGACCCAACCCACTTTCCTATCCCTGTAACCCCCAAGGCTAATGCACTTAACCTACACATCCCTGAACATTATGGGCAATTTAGCACGACCAATCCACTTAAATTGCACATCTTTGGACTGTGGGAGAAAACTGCAGCACCCAGAGGAAACTCACACTGGGAGACCGTGCAAACTCCACTCAGACAGTCACCCCAAGGCTGGAATTGAACCTAAGCCCCTGGTGCTGTGAGCTGAAAATGCGTTGCTGGAAATGCGCAGCAAGTCAAGCAGCATCCAAGGAGCAGAAGAATTGACGTATCGGGCATGAGCCCTTCTTCAGGAATGAGGAAGGTGTGTCCAGCAGGCTAAGATAAAAGGTAGGGAGGAGGGACTTGGGGAGGCGTTGGAAATGCGATAGGTGCAAGGAGGTCAAGGTGAGGGTGATAGGTGGGAGTGGGGTGGGGTGGGGGGGGAGAGGTCAGGAAGAAGATTGCAGGTTAGGAAGGCAGTGCTGAGTTCGAGGGATTTGACTGAGACAAGGTGGGGGGGGGGGAAATGAGGAAACTGGAGAAATCTAAGTTCATCCCTTGTGGTTGGAGGGTTCCTAGGCGGAAGATGAGGCGCTCTTCCTCCAGCCGTCGTGTTGCTATGGTCTGGCGATGGAGGAGTCCAAGGACCTGCATGTCCTTGATGGAGTGAGCGGGGGAGTTGAAGTGTTGAGCCACGGGGTGGTTGGGTTGGTTGGTCTGGGTGTCCCAGAGGTGTTCTCTGAAACGTTCCACAAGTAGTCGGCCTGTCTCCCCAATATACAGGAGGCCACATCGGGTGCAGCGGATGCAGTAAATGATGTGTGTGGAGGTGCAGGTGAATTTGTGGCGGATATGGAAGGATCTCTTGGGGGCTTGGAGGGAAGTAAGGGGGGAGGTGTGGGGGCCCAAGTTTTGCATTTGTTGCGGTGCAGGGGAAGGTGCCGGGAGTGGAGGTTGGGTTGGTGGGGGGTGTGGACCTGACGAGGGAGTCACGGAGGGAGTGGTCTTTTCGGAATGCTGATAGGGGAGGGGAGGGAAACATATCTCTGGTGGTGGGGTCCATTTGGGGGTAGCGGAAATGACGACAGTTGATACGATGTATATGGAGGTTGGCGGGGTGGTAGGTGAGGACCAGTGGGGTTTTGTCCTGGTGGTGATTGGATGGGCGGGGCTCAAGAGCAGAGGAGCGGGAAGGGAAGGAGATGCGGTGGAGGGCATCGTTGATCACGTCTGGGGGGAAATTGCGGTCTTTCAAGAAGGAGGCCATCTGGGTTGTACGGTATTGGAACTGGTCCTCCTAGGAGCAGATGCGGCGGAGACGAAGGAATTGGGAGTATGGGATGGTGTTTTTACAGGAGGCAGGGTGGGAGGAGGTGTAGTCTAGGTAGCTGTGGGAGTCAGTCGGATTATAGTAAATGTCCATGTTGATTCGGTCGCCCGAGATAGAAATGGAAAGATCTAGGAAGGGGAGGGAGGAGTCTGAGATGGTCCAGGTAAATTTGAGGTCGGGGTGGAAGGTGTTGGTAAAGTGGATGAACTGTTCAACCTCCTCGTGGGAACACGAGGCAGCATCGATACAGTCATCGATGTAGCAGAGGAAAAGGTGGGGGGTGGTGCCAGTGTAGCTGCGGAAGATGGATGTTCCACATATCCTACAAAGAGACAGGTATAGCTGGGGCCCATGCGGGTGCCCATGGCAACTCCTTTGGTTTGGAGGAAGTGGGAGGATTGGAAAGAGAAGTTATTCAGGGTGAGGACCAGTTCAGTCAGTCGAAGGAGGGTGTCAGTGGAAGGGTACTGGTTGGTGCGGTGGGAAAGGAAGAAGCGGAGGGCTTTGAGTGTTCGTGATGGGGGATGGAGGTGTACAGGGACTGGATGTCCATGGTGAAGATAAGGCGTTGGGGACTGGGGAAGTGAAAATCATGGAGGAGGTGCTGTCACCACGCCTAACTCCGCCCCACGCTGATCTCCGTCACCATGCCTAACCCCACCCCCACGCCGATCTCCGCCCACACGCCTAACCCCGCCCCCATGCCACTCTGAACAACTTCTCTTTCCAATCCTCGCATTTCCTCCAAACCAAAGGAGTTGCCATGGGCACCCGCATGGGCCCCAGCTATGCCTGTCTCTTTGTAGGATATATGGAACGTCCATTTTCCGCAGCTACACTGGCACCACCCCCCACCTTTTCCTCCGCTACATTGATGACTGTATCGGCGCTGCCTCGTGCTCCCAAGAGGAGGTTGAACAGTTCATCCACTTTACCAACACCTTCCATCCCGACCTCAAATTTACCTGGACCGTCTCAGACTCCTCCCTCCCCTTCCGAGACCTTTCCATTTCTATCTCGGGCGACTGAATCAACACAGACATTTACTAAAAACCGACTGACTCCCACAGTTACCTAGACTACACCTCCTCCCACCCTGCCCCCTGTAAAAACGCCATCCCATATTCCCAATTCCTTCGTCTCTGCCATATCTGCTCCCAGGAGGACCAGTTCCAATACCGTACAACCCAGATGGCCTCCTTCTTCAAGGACCGCAATTTCCCCCCAGATGTGATCAACGATGCCCTCCACCGCATCTCCTCCACTTCCCGCTCCTCTGCCCTTGAGCCCCGCCCCGCCAATCGCCACCAGGACAAAACCTCACTGGTCCTCACCTACCACCCCACCAACCTCCATATACATCATATAATCCAACCTCATTTCCGCCACCTCCAAATGGATCCCACCACCATAGATATATTTCCCTCCCCTCCCCTATCAGCATTCTGAAAAGACCACTCCCTCCGTGACTCCCTTGACAGGTCCACAACCCCCACCAACCCAACCTCCGCTCCCGGCACCTTCCCCTGGGCACTCCCGGCAACCGCAAGAAATGCAAAACTTGCGCCCACACCTCGCCCTTTGCTTCCCTCCAAGGCCCCAAGGGATCCTTCCATATCCGCCACAAATTCACCTGCACCCCCACACACATCATTTACTGCATCCACTGCACCCAATGTGGCCTCCTGTATAATGGGGAGACAGGCCGCCTACTTGTGGAACGTTTCAGAGAACACCTCTGGGACACCCAGACCAACCAACCCAACCACCCCGTGGTTCAACACTTCAACTCCCCCTCCCACTCCACCAAGGACATGCAGATCCTGGGACTCCTCCATCACCAGACCATAGCAACACGATGGCTGGAGGAAGAGCGCCTCATCTTCTGCCTAGGAACCTTCCAACCACAAGGGATGAACTCAGATTTCTCCAGTTTCCTCATTTCCCCTCCCCCCACCTTGTCTCAGTCAAATCCCTCAAACTCAGCACTGCCTTCCTAACCTGCAATCTTCTTCCTGACCTCTCCGCCCACACCCCCACTCCGGCCTATCACCCTCACCTTGACCTCCTTGCACCTATCGCATTTCCAACGCCCCTCCCCCAAGTCCCTCCTCCCTACCTTTATCTTAGCCTGCTGGACACACGTTCCTCATTCCTGAAGAAGGGCTCATGCCTGAAACGTCGATTCTCCTGCTCCTTGGATGCTGCCTGACCTGCTGCGCTTTTCCAGCAACACATTTTCAGCTCTGATCTCCAGCATCTGCAGTCCTCACTTTCTCCTGGTGCTGTGAGGCAGCAATGGAGCCACCTTGAAACCTATTTCCTCAACAGTTGCCTTTTATCCAAAACAGATGGATTCTTCAAGAACTCTGAGGTCCATCTGGCTGATATTGTTCCAATCACTACAAAAACTGTGCTGATTCTGCCTGATTACCTCACTGAGTGCCTTTCTTTAACATATTCAATAATAGTTTATAACATATTCCTAGTGACAAATATTGATTTAATTGGCCTGTAATTTTCTGTTTTCTGTCTCCCTCACTGTTTGAATCAAAGATAATTGCGATCTTCCAATGTAACAGAACTACCTTTGAATCATGGGAATTTTGAAAAATTAAAACCAACATCTTAATAATCTCACCAGCCACATTTTTTAAAGTCTCTTGAAGTGCTTCAGGATTTGTCATTTGCCCGGAATGTCGATTCTCCTGCTCCTCAGATGCTGACTGACCTGCTGTGCTTTTCCAGAACCACACTTAACTCTGATGTCCAGCATGTCAAAATTAGAGTGGTGCTGGAAAAGCACAGCAAGTCAGGCAGCATCCGAGGAGCAGGAAAATCGATGTTTTGGGCAAAAACCCTTCATCAGGAATGACGCTGGGAGCCTCTGGAGCAGAGAGATAAATGGGGAGAAGGTAGCTAAGAGCGCAATAGGTGGATGGAGGTGGAGATGAAGGTGATAGGTTGGAGAGGAGGGTGGAGCAGATAGTTGGAAAGGAAGATTGGTGCTGAGCTGTGATGTCGAACATTTCTTACGCCGCCTCCACCTCCGAGCTTACTTTTTTCAATCACTTATATTAGATCCTAGCTCCCAGCCCTGACAGGTTTTCACCATCCCCCCAGACCACCCCTCACTGAGGTTGACCGATCAGTCCTCAGCAAAGGCTTTACCTTCACCCCTTCCGTCCAGGCATCAACAAATTCAATACGCCTTGTGACGTCGAACACTTCTGCCTCTGAGCTTACTTTTTCATTCCATCTCCTCTGCTCTGATGTCCAGCATCTGCAGTCTTCACTTTCTGTCAAATATCTTTTAAATGTTGTAACTGTAGTTGCATCTGCCACTTCAGCAAGGTGCTCAGTACCATTTCCCTGGTGACTGTTTTTTTGAGCTCCTTGATTCTTTTCATTTCCTGATTTTCAGCAATTCTGGGTGGTTATTTATGTCCTCCATAGCATTAGTTAAACTGATTTGCTGTCTCTTGATTTTGCATAATTCCTGAGACTCACTTTCTACAGGACCAATGCTCACTTTTGAAATATCATTACCAAACCTTACTATCTGTTTCATGTTTTCTTAGCTAGCTTTCACTCATACTCTTATTTATCCCCTCCTTATTAAATTTCTGGTTATTCTCTGCTGGGTTTTACATTCTGACCAATCTTCTGACCTGCACCATCTTTGTGTAATTATATGCTTCTTCTTTAAGTTTAATCCTATCTTTGCATAGTGTAATTAATTTCCCAGGATAAACCTAAACCCTTCAATCAACTATACTGAAGCAATATTTTTATAGGTTCTTGTGTTTCCTGCCCTTTTTTTGTGGGTTTTCTTCAAGTCATTTTGGTAAACATGCTGGAATTCACATTTAGCCGGAGTGATTTCTGTATTATACTCATACTGTAAGGATGATACTGGACTCTACAACATGATACAAGCTCATAGTGAAATGGTAGCCTGCTTTACACTCCACCCAGTTGTTTAGTCTATTGCCCTCATGGTGCCTGGGAAGATAGGGGCTGAGCACAAGAAAAGAAAGTAGCCACTTTGGATAGTAACCAAGAGCAAACATTGTCCCTGCTGGAAATGCAGGGTGTGTAACAGCCAAGTAAGGAAAATGAAAGGGCTTGTATCTGACCCCCCCCCCCCCCGCCGACACACACACACACACACACACAAAAGAGGAGAGGGAGTTGGAGGAAATCATGTTTCCTTTTCCTGTTTTACAGAAGGATTGTACTGTACTACATCAGAGAATACAAAGAGGATAGACCTGCAGATATTTCCTGACTATCATCCAAGAAACAACTGCACAACCAACTGCACAACCTTGGGAAGATTTCCAGTCCCTTCACAGCATTGCTTAACACAGAAAAAGTTGGGTAGTGAAACCATCATCTGAAAATTGGTCAGGTCAGGGGAGCTTTGACATATCATCTGATATGAAACTGGTCAGTGGCGTGGAGCCTTCTGTCAGAACCAATCTTTCTGAGGGTTCGGCTGTGGGTGATTGGTCACGGTGAGACTGGGAAGAAGTGTGAGTGGACTGCAGTGTGGTGAGAGCTTCAGTCATTTATTGAGCCTTATGAACTACTGACTCACTCCTGAAGAGGAGAAGCTGTTCGAGTGTGGGGAGAGCTGCACAGGATTATAAGAACCTCTAATACACAAGGTACATCCTTGATCGGCCACATGGAAGTAAAACCATTTAAGAGTGAGGTGCAGGATCAGGATTTTATACAGTCATCAATAATTGTGAGAAACAAACACATGCACACTGGGAAAGAGCCCATCAGGTGTGAGGTGTGTAATAAGTCCTTCTCAAAGTCATCGGCCCTCCTTGTTCACCGGCGTATTCACACCGGGGAGAAACCATTCACATGTGAGGTGTGTGACAAATCATTTTCGCAGTCATCGAACCTCCGTGTGCACCAACGCATCCATACAGGAGAGAAACCATTTACCTGCGAGGTATGCAACAAATCATTCACACTATCATCAAACCTCATGGTCCATCAGACAATCCACACAGGGGAGAAACCCTTCAAATGTGAGGTTTGTGATAAAGCTTTTGTGACATCTACAAGGCTGCTAAGACACCAAAAGATTCACACAGGGGAGAAACCTTTCAAATGTGAGGTTTGTGAGAAGGCTTTCATCCAATCCTCCCATCTCCTGATGCATCAAAGGATTCACACAGGGGAGAAACCTTTCAAATGTGAGGTGTGCGACCGAGCCTTTGGACAATCATCTCACCTCCTGCGGCATCATAAACTCCACACCAGAGAGAATTTCCCCAAGTGCGAAGTGCGTAAGGAGGGATTTGGACAATTATTAGACCGAGTAAAACATCAACGCATTCGCACTGATGAGAAACCATTCATGCATGATGTTTGTGGCACTTCATTTTCAGAGTCATGGAATCTCCATGGACACCAATGCATTCACACAGGGGAGAAACCATTCACTTGTGAGGTATGTGAGAAATCTTGCTTGCGGTCATCAAATCTCCATGTACACCACATGGGGGTGAAACTGTTCATATGCAAGATGTGTCACAGAGCCTTTACACGGTTATCAAACCTCCTGGTTCATCAGACAATCCATGCAGGGCAGAAACTCTTCAAGTGTGAAGTTTGTGACCAAACGTTTGCGACATCTAAAAGCCTCTTGATACATCATCGAGTTCATACAGGGGAGAAACCCTTCATGTGTGAGATATGTAACAGGGGCTTTGCACAATCTTCGGCCCTGGTGATTCACCGACGCATTCACACAAGGGAGAGTCCATTCACATGTGAGGTGTGTGAGAAATCATTTTCAAAGTTAACAAACCTTCGCCGACACAAACAAATCCACACATGGAGGAAAGCGTCAAGTGTGGGGTGTGTAATGGAGAGTTTGGATGATCATTGAACATACGGAGGAACCATTCAATTCAAGATATGTGACATTCCCAGAGTCACCAAGGCTTTGTGTCCACTAGCAGATTCACACAGAAGGAACTGTTCTCATGCAAGATCTGTTCTTTCCACCCTCCCACAACACAATTATTATGATGGTTAGAAATCCGCCAGTCACATCAACACATTTACACAGGAGAAATCATTCCTGTGAAAGGTTTGTGATAAGTCCTTCTCGCAGTCTTTCAGTAATAAATAGTTCATGGTTAGGTGTTATCCTGGCTCACCACTCTGCCTCACCATGTTCTCGTGAAGATGCTCACTATAATCCTGTGATCTGATTCTGCACCTTTAAATCTTCAGACTCCATTCTTCCTCTGGAGAGGTGAGAGCCCAGTGATACTTTGCCAGTAATCCAGAACCCAAGGCTTAATGTTCTCAGGGCATGAGTTTGAATCCCACCATGGCAGATGGTGAAACTTGAATTCTGTTTTGAAAAATCTGGAATTAATAACTCGCCTAATAGTGATCATATAAATATTGTCAATTGTCATTAAAACCCATCTGGTTTACTAATGCCCTGTCGGGAAGGAAATATACTGTGCTTGCCTGGTCTGGCCTATGTGTGACTCCAGACCCACAGCAATGTGCTTCATTCTTAACTCCCCTTTAAAATATCCCAGCAAGCCACTTGGATCATGGGACAATTAGGGATCAACAATAAATGCCAGCCCAGCCAGCAATCCCCACACTCCATGAATTAATTTTTTTAAAAAATCACCGAGATTTTTAATAGTCTACGATGACTCAATCCAGAGAGAATCTGAGGACAGTTTCTGTGTCCTGGACATTGTGCGTACTTTTTGAGTCCCATCAATTGTTCTCTGTCTGACTGACCATGTTCCAAAAGCCTCTTGATACATCATAAAGTTCATAAGGGGAGAAACCCTTCATGTGTGAGATATGTAATAGGGGCTTTGCACAACCTTTGGCCCTGGTGATTCACCGACGCATTCACACAAGGGAGAGACCATTCACATGTGAGGTGCGTGAGAAATCATTTTCAAAGTTAACAATACTTCTCCCTTGAGGGAGGTCTCAGTCTCGGGTGACAGCACCAATCACCCCACCAACCTCGTCATCTACATTCAGTGTACTGACAAATCCTGCATGGTATCTGGCACCTTGTACTTCCATTTCAGAATGCTTTATTTGTAAATATATGTAAATATATATGCAGATTTCACTTGTATTGTTTCAATGGATTGCAATCAGGTGATTCCTTGAGTATGTAATGCAGGCATGCTGTAAATGGCCCTTCATAAGCTAGTTGATCTTTTGTTAGACTGCAACAACCCTTTGTTAGACTCTGGTGGCAGTATATTAGATTACACTGGTCATTTATTAGACTGCAGTGGTGATTTATTAAACTGTAATGGCCCTATAATAGACTGAAATGTTAATTTATTAGACTGCAATGGCCCTCTATTAGACTGTAATTGCAACTTATTAGGATGTACAGTAATAGCCCATTACTAGACCACACTTGCCCTTTAATACTCTGTATTGGCCCTCTATTAGACTGTAATGGCCATTTTTAAGACTAATGGCTCTTTATACAAGTGTCATGGCCTTTTAAAAAAATCTGTGTTGATGTTTTTGTATTTTTATTGTGATGCTTCTGTTGTTGTTCTATGAATATATATATTCAACACCATTTAACGTGAGAAATAATAATTACCTCCTCCTTAAGAAACTTTCGGACTGCAAATGATGATTTCCCTTAAGGATGGCACACCAATTTATTCTCAAGATCTTTCCCACAGTAATGAAAGATATTTCAACCATCCCCCTAATGTAATAATACATGCAATTATTCCATAAATTGTTGTGAACAATATTTACTTCCTTTGTGGATATAAACCTGTAATAAACCTACTATTTCAAAAGGGTTATGTTTAATATTTGAGGTTGATAAATGGAAAAGACTGTTGGTGTGTTTTTCAGTAACGCAGTTTGTTGCCTAGAATTAGACAAC
The DNA here is from genome assembly GCF_020745735.1 of Hemiscyllium ocellatum. Taxonomy (NCBI): domain Eukaryota; kingdom Metazoa; phylum Chordata; class Chondrichthyes; order Orectolobiformes; family Hemiscylliidae; genus Hemiscyllium; species Hemiscyllium ocellatum. The sequence continues at coordinate 39,421,889 of NC_083435.1, forward strand.
ACTGTAAGAAATAACAAAATGGGGAACTTCCTGGACATTTCAGAAACTTCATAGTTTGTAAAATGGAATTGAAGTAAATTGTTGGTCATTTTCAGCAGATCTCAAGACTAAACATGGACATCATGCCATCAGTGTTTAATTGCTAATGTTCTCTGAAGCAAAATGAAGTGACTGCAGAATTGCTAATGTCCAGATGAAACCTCCCATTTTTTGTATATGAACTGATTCTGCCCCATTGCTGCTTCAAATAAGAATAAGTGCTAGAGTTCCCCAGCGTCTTCTCCCTGTCTTTGCAGGTATTGCCAGGCAGACCTGAGAAGGGTCATCATTTCTTACCAACAAGACCTCTAAGATCCTAGTCTAGGTGACATGGGCAAGCACAATGTTGGTTATCAAGCTGGTAAAAAGCAAGGTACTGACTCTGGGCATCAAGCTGCCTTTTATCCCTCCAGCAGTTTCAGTAAGGTTAATCCACACAAGGTCCAGTCAATTAACACCAGCTCCTCCAATTACAATTCTGCAACCACTTACCACTCTCAGCAGCTAACACAAGCTGACAGATGAGGAAATTCTGTTTGAAACCTTTGGGCAGCTTCATGGAATTCTGCACAACTTTTGCTGTCTTACTTGATCTCAGAGCGGTGGCTCTTTTGCTATCCAAAATAAATAAGAAGATTGTCTCAAGGTTGAGAGACCTCTGGCTGGGATGGCCCAATCCATTCACTTGTCTTCTGGGTAAACAGAGGAACGATGTTCCCAATGTCTTGGGATTACAGAACCAAGGGTCACATTCTAAGGATATGGGATGAACCATTTAAGACAGATGAGGACATGATTCTTCACCCAGAGGTTGTTGAAGTTCTCTGCCACAGAAAGTGCTTGAATACAAAACAAGGTGTTCAAGAAGGAATTTGATATAGTTCTTAGGGCTAATGGGACTAAGGGTATGCAGGAACAGGGGACTGAGTTGGATGATCAGCCATGATTATACTGAATGTCAGAGAAGGCCTGAAGAGCTAAATGGCCCACTCCTGCTCCCATTTTTATGTTTCTCATATTTGCTATGTAATTCCAAGTGTGCAAAGAATTATGTAGCAACCAATTAAGGATTATCATTCAGGTGAGCAGTGAGGTACAATTGTATGACATACTAGAATCTATTTTAACACACAACAGCCTGTTCCTTCCAGATAGAACATATACACACATTGTGCCTGTTTCAATGCAACAACAAAGGTGACAGTCTTTCACTGGTTCATTTCTTAGAACAATTCCTCGATCAATTAGAGTCAATCTGACTGGTTTAACATTTAAACAAAGCTTGGCAATTAACTGTTAGTCATCATTCACGGTGCTTTCTACCAATCAGAGTCCAGTGGTCAACTAATCAGCATGCTCCTCTCATGTAGAAAATATGATATTGTTTTCTTGACTGATATTTCTTGAGAATTGTCCTGATGTGTGTAAGATGAAATGCTTTGAAAAAATTGTTTCAGCAGTATTCAGCACAGCAGTAATATTTAAGGTACCCAGGAGTTAGAATGGACTTTTAATTCAGTAATGTTTCCTAGGTGACTATTAAGTTTACAGAAGTCAGAAATCTCCAAAGTCTTTAAGGACATTTTTCAAAAGATTCTAGGAACAGGAAATTTGAGTTTTAATGGTTTCCGTTGTTCTAAGTCTGACTTAGACATCTTGTCTATGGTTGCTTTATGTTGATTTGACTTGTCTTTACGGCAGATAAAGTTGGACATTGCAGAGGTATGATGTATGATTTTGTCCCCTGGTTACTACTGATGTGAACATTCCTGAAATTGGGGTCAACTGACATGTGCTCAGTGATTGCCACATTGTCAGTCCAGTAAAAATATTTTTTAAAAGAAAAATAAAACAAGATATTATAATAAAGCAAAACAAGGTAAGTTCTTTCTTCATGCCCTCTGGCATTACATACTTTTCCTTCCTGGTTGCTTTTTCTGCTTATCATGTACATTGACAAAGATTTGAGTGTATCTAGTTCGCAACTGGTTTAACCATCCAACACTTGATCTGACTGCACCATATCAACACGACTGGTCCTGCTTTCCTCTGTCAAAACTATTCATTACTCCAGGACCATCCTGAAGAGAAAAGCGAACCTACAATCTCCTCCCTGAAAGCAGACGTGTCCTTGTCTAAGTTATGTTCTAATTGTACAGAACTGTACACACGGTGACAGAATTATCCCAGCCCACACCCAGCTGGATAGCAACCACATTCAGGGTCTCCCATAGGTGTTCAATCTGTCCACCCTCCCTGCAATCTCCAGACTGAGAGTTCCAGCTGAGCAGGTAAATCTGTTTCTGACTATGACACTTTCAGCAGTCTGGGCCCCTGGGCCTCAGATGCCCCAAAGGTTCCCCACCCAAAAGTCTGAAGTTAGAAGGTTTCACTATAAGGCCGTACCCTCCACCTCATCTACTTACCTTGGGACTGCACCTCGATGTAGTGGAAAGGAAAGGAGAAAGCAAACATTCAGAGGGCACATAGGTAGCATGAATGAGACTAGATGTTAACAATGTGATGATATATATGATCAGTTTTCATCACCAGATCTGTGAGTGACTGCTGTTACATCTGTAGCAACAAGAATGAAGGCAGAGGTGGTAGCCATTCTTACAATGTGATTTAATCTATCTGAATGATAGCTATCCTTTCCATAGCACTTATTAGCATGAAACTTTGACATGTTTCAATGAGAGAGCATCAGATGTTGTGAAGGTTTCAATCAGTTTCTAATCTTAATCTTTGTTAAACAGCAGGAAAAGCGGGAAGAGCTCAAAACATTAAGTTGCACTTGCATTGTTACCTTAACTTCTGTAATACAACATGAATCACTTAAAAAAATCAACTGGTTAATCTGCACTGGAAGTTTGGATTGGTGAGCTTTTATTGCTATCTTCCCTGGTCCGTAAGGTTCATCCTGAATATCAATAACCCAAGGTAGCCCCAACAATAGGATATACCCAATTCTACTTGAAAGCATTAAAACATTCTACAGGTTTAGTACCAGAGGACTGGAGGATTGCAAATGTTGTGCATTTGTTTAAGAAGGGCAGTAGAGATATCAGGTAATTATAGACCAGTGAGCCTTACATCTGTTGTAGGAAAAGTCTTGGGAAGTATTATAAGAGAGAGAATTTATAATCATCTAGCAAGCAACAATTTGATTGGAAATAGTCAACATGGATTCGTCAAGGATAGGTCGTATCTCACAAACCCCATTCAGTTTTTTGAGAAGGTACCAAGCATATGGATTAGGGTAGGGCAGTTGACATGGTGTACATAGACATCAGCAAAGCCTTTGTTAAGGTTCCACATGGTCAACTATTGAAGAAAATTCAGCAGTTTGGATTAGAAACTGGCTTTCTGTAAGAAGGCAACGAGTGGTGGTTGATGGAAAGTATTCAGCCGGGATTCCGATTATTAGTAGTGTGCCATAAGGATCTGTTTTGGGATCATTGCTGTTTGTCGTTTTTATAAATGACCTGGACACAGGCATAAGTGGATGGGTTAGTAAGTTTGTCTAAGTCAGTAGTGGTGGACAGGGTGGAAAAATATTGCAGGTTGCAGGAAGACTTGGATAAACTGCAGAATTGGGCTGAAAGGTGGTAAATGGAGTTCAATGCAGATAAATGTGAGGTGATTCACTTGGGGAAGAATAACAGGAAGGCAAAATACTTGGTCAATGATAAGGTACTTGGTAGTGTTGATGTACAGAAGGATCTTGGTGTCCATGTACATAGATCCCTGAAAGTTGTCACCCAGGTTGACAGTGCTGTTAAGAAGACAGCGTGTTAGGTTTTATTGGTAGAGGGATTGAGTCCCAGAGCTGTGATGTCATGCTGCAACTGTACAAAACGCTAGTGTGGCCTCACATAGAGTATTGTGTGCAGTTCTAGTCACCCCATTACAGGAATGATGTGGAAGCATTGGAAAAGATGCAGAGGAGATTTACCAGATGTTGCCTGGTCTGCAGTAAAAGTGTTATGAGGAAAGGCTGAGGGATTTGGGTCTGTTCTCATTGGAGAGAAGAAGGCTAAGAGGCAATTTAATTGAGACATACAAGATGACCAGAGGATTAGATATGGTGGACAGTGAGAGTTCTTTTTCCTCCGATGATGACGTCTGCTTGTACTAGAGGGCATAGCTGCAAATTAGAGGGTGATAGATTTAAGACAAATGTTAGAGGCAGGTTCTTCACTCAGAGGATGGTAAGGACGTGGAATGCCCTGTGTGCCAATGTAGTTAACTCAGCCACATTAGGGGCATTTAAACAGTCCTTGGATAAGCACATGGATGAAGATGGGATAGTGTAGGGTGATGGGCTTAGATTAGATCACAGGTTGGTGCAACATTGAGGGCTGAAGGGCCTGTATTGTTCTATGTTCTATGCTAAGCAAGGTATACTACAATTATGTTTCATTGGAGATGCAGCTTTTAGGTCAGGCTTATCAGCCACACAAAGACCCACAGTGACATGGTTGTGAATTTCCTAGGTGGACAGTCATATTCATTGAAAACGACTGCAACACAGTAATGGTAATACATCACAAGTTTACCGAAGGATGCTGACAATCACAAGTGACCCGGTTTACATGGACTTGTTCAAGGATCAGACCAAAACAGATGATCAGCCTGCTCCATCCAACTGATCAGATAACATCTGTTCTTGAGCTAGCTAGCTACTGCCCTGAGGCACGATCTCTTATACCCCATCCATGTAAGCAGCTTGCGTCATCAATCTTTGATAGGTTGACCTCACTGCCCAGGCTTCAGCGACTGATGGGTTGACCACTGGTTAACAAGGCAAGTTCAGACTTACAGGTTGACAGAACCAGAGGAGGCAGTCTCCGTTTCTGGACAGTCCTTTGGATGGAAGGGTAATCGGAGATTTCCAACCCCTCACCCGCCTTGTGGGAGAGCATGAACACATCCCACATCATTGAGCTCACCGGGGAGTGAGTTTGAGTATAGAGCATCAAACCAGTGCAACCCTCCACCCCGTGGTTAAATTCGGCACGAGGACCCTCTTCATCTGGTTAACGTGGAACCTACTCACATACTTGGGCAGTTGAACAGCATTGACCATGGGACTGTCCTAGTCCACAATACTGTTCAGGTCTCGAAACTTCCTACTCTTTGCATCATTCTGTACCATCGACTGGTTTCCAACATCACACTCCTGTGTTTAATTTGGCATCAGCAACACTTTATTTGACTAGTCAGTTCCCAATGGCTGCTTGTCTGTACAATTGCTGCAACCATATCCATAGATCACGAGTGAATTGATGTAGTTCACCTTCTTATCTGCTGGTGTTAGTGTAAATGTCAGTATTACGAGGCATGAGAGATTCTATAGCAGCCTGTAACTCATTCGTCAGCAAGTAATCCATCCACTTCAATATCTGTCTCCATATATTCATGAGGGCCAAGTGAAACACCTCATCCTATCTCTGAGGTTGACCAATGAGTTTTGTTCTGCAGGATCATTTTAATGGGCCTTGTTCTTGCACTCCACTATTCCTGAACTTTAGCAGTGTGGGATACACGCTATTTACCCTCTGTCTCCAAGAACCTTAAGGTAGTTTTCATCACATGTCCCGTGAAATAACTTCCCTAATCCTATTCCACTATATCCGGCAAACCTCACCTCAAAAGCATTTCCTTCACCAGGATCCAACCTACCGGGGAAACCCTTCAGCCACTTCGTAAAATTATCTCCCAGAAGTAGGTAAGTATTCCATCTTTTAGTCACAGACAGAGGACCAATAAAGTCGATTTGTATGAACCACTACTGCCCATCCACCTGTTTGGTAACTCCCAATATGGCTTTCCTGTTCTGAGGACTCTATGATAATCTGGAAGCAGTCCAAAGATCCTTTCATATGGGCCTCCACATCCAAAACTACCATCCCACCTCTCTCATACATTCCCAGGTTCCCTCACTTCCCGGACATCCTGCATCGGGGCCTCCATGGGCTGACTGCATGAGCTCCAGTTGGTAACCCTGAGGCACCAGCCTCTTGTTCCCCTTAAATAATACACTTTTCTTCACTACTCTTTCACTAACCTGCCAGGGTCTTTTCAACTCATTTTTCTCCCCACACACAGCTCCTTCCTCACTCGTTATGGTTGCCACTATCCCTGAATCATAGGGATCCCATGGATTACCTTTGTCAGCCACTCTCTGGGCAATTCGTCAGTTCTTTTATTGCCCTCCCTTCCAGCTTTCAAATTTTTAGGGCTTTTATTTATGGATGTTCTGGGTTCTTGAGGGCTTTCTCCTCAGGCAGAGGTGAACACTCTCAGGGCCCATATAGTCAGATACTAGGTACAGGAGTTACACGTGAACACAGAGTCAGAACAGATAGAACTGGCTATGGAGAATTCCTGCAGGTGGAATGACCGCATGGGCTATTGCTATCAGATCAGCCTTCTGCGCACTCAGAATTGAGGGCAGCCTCAGGGCCAACTCTGCTCCTATGTCCAGCTCATAACTACCACACTCGATCCTTGTCTCCCAATGTACTACCAAGCTTGAGCCATCCACAAAGATGTCCCTCTGGGTGCATGCCTACACACTTACCACATTAATTGCCCCATACTCTTTCTACAGTGCAGAGATGAGTCTCATCCTCAGACACCACATTTCCAGTCAGCGTTAGTTCATTGAATGGTTTGACCTTAGCCTCCATGCCATTCAGGGCGAGGTCCACTGGACTGCACTGCTCACAGTGACACCCCTAATCCTCACCATATCCCCAAAAGCCTTGTTGGTGTGTTGTGGGTGATCAGGGTTACATTGGGTGTGCTGGTATCTACTACAAAATGTTTCCCAACCCAGAAAGTGGCCACGAGGTGTCTTTCACAGATAGAATGTACTTCCTTATCATCCAACGTGATGCCAGAGATATAAGCTACTGACAGGACCTGCCTTATACCTTCTGTATTAGGAATGCACTGGGGGGCAATGGTATGGTGCTATTAGCGCTAGATTATTAATCCAGAGACCCAGAGATTGTGCTTGGGTCCTGGGTTTGAATCCCACCCTGGCTGATGGAACTTGAATTCAGCATTAAAAAAAATGGAATGAAAACAATAACTTTGAAATCGTTGTGAATTGTCAGGGAAACCCCCATCTGGTTCATTCATGTCCTTTAGGGAAGGAAACTGCCATTACTTACCCGATTCCAGACCCATAGCAAATGTGGTTGACTCTTAACTGCCTTCTGGGCAATTACGGATGGACAATGAATGCTGGCCTAACTAGTGACACCCATATTCCGTGAATGAATTTATTTTTTTAAAAATGTCCGAATCCATTGCCTCAACTTTTAGGTAAAATCTCATTTGGGATCTATGGCCCGTTGGGTGGTGCCGTCTAAAAATCAGACTTGACTCAGACGAAGACGTCTTTGCCAGTCCACCCTTTCCGGAGCAACTGGAGTAAAGGGACTGAAATGGCTGCATAATCCTCGATAAACTCCCTGCAGTAACCTGTCAAGGAGGACTGGACCAAGGAACACTGATGGGTCACTTTACTTCGTGTACTACCTGCCGTTTCCATTCCTTTGTTGCTATCTCTCCTAGTTTAAGGGCCAACCCAAAAAGCTGAAGGGTGAGAGGGGAAAGATATAAAAGGGAACTAAGGGGCAACTTTTTCACACAGAGGGTGGTGCATGTATGGAATGAGCTGCCAGAGGAAGTGATGGAGGCTGGTACAATTACAACATTTAAAATGCATTTGGATGGGTATATGAATAGGAAGGGTTTGGGGGGATATGGGCCGGGTGCTGGTAGGTGGAACTAGATTGGATTGGGATATCTGGTCGGCATGGACGGGTTGCACATCTCTATTACTCTGCCCAATAAGAGCCTTTCTGGGGTTGATCTTGAGCCCCACCTTCTGGCAACAGCTTCTCCAGAAGAGTCAAGGGCTGCCCTTCAGTTTTTGAGACCTGCGGTAAGCCGTCCACATACTGCAGTAACTGCTTATTATAGAGATCTAAAATCACATCTAAATTCCCAACCCACCTACCAGCACCCGGCCCATATCCCTCCAAATCCTTCTGGGAATACTAAACTCTTCTACTCCTTGTGCCATCTCTGGTGGAAAACGAAGGGACGATTATGAAACCTTGGGGCAGACAGGTGCATTTGTCTGTTGTTGGCTTTAACAATTTAGATGTGAACATGAACATGTCCTGGCCCTCGGCCCTCACTGGGATGGACTGTCAATCTTCAACCTCACAGAATAGTTCCTGTGGACCCCAGCAGCACAGCTATTGTGGGCGCGCAGGCAGCGATATTCTTCTTCGAGACGCGGGAATCCAACCTCTTACGTCAGGACCCATTGGGCTTCCCTGATGGCCAATTGGTGAGTTCATATTAGTGACCGCGGGAGACAGGACCCCCTGCTCCATCAGTGACGAACCTGTCATCTCCAGATCTCACTCCACTTCCCTTGGGAAGGAATACAGTTTCTGGGGTCGCGATATAGGATTTCCTCCCATCTGCATCTCCCTTTCCCGCATTTTCCGAGTCATGTTTATACTTCGCAAAATCCCCTTTTCCCAGGATTATGCCTGGTACCGCACCGATATCTTTCCTCAGAAGTCCCTATAAATCATGTGACTTTATTGCCGCTTCACAATCCATCTCTCCCCCTGAAGTGAGGTGGGGTGGGGAGGGGGTGTGTGGGGAAGAGTGGAGGGCCAGGTTCCCTCCCCACTCTGGGTAAGGACCTTGCTCATTTGTGTTCTGATTTCAGCTGCCTCTCGTTATAGTTCCTCTTTCTTTTGGAAATCAGATATGCCTTTTTTTCTCCATTTATGAAGGAAGATTTAGTTGGGGCCCAGCATTCCTGATTAAAGTGCCCCTTCTCCTAGAACCTTGTTGTCCACTCTTGCATTGGCGACCCCATTGGCTCTCTGTTCTTTCCCTTCTTCCATATCTTGAGGATAGAGCTTTTCACTTCACACATTTTCCCTTTAGATTTCTATTTTGCCCTTTATTTCTTCTCCTACTGTTTCTTTTCGAAACAAAAGGCCATTTTCCTCAACACTGAAGCTTCTGTATTACTAGTGGCCATTGGGTTAAATTGTTCAAACGGTGCCTGTGTACATGGGAGGGATTGGTCTATCAGAGACCTCAGCCAGTGAGATAAGGCGTTTTTTGTATTCAGGAACACAATGAGTCACCGTCTTACAAACTGCCCACAATCGGCAGGGGACTCATTAGGCCATTGTTGGAGATTACCTCAGAGCTTGGTCGGTGTTCCCTTAAGTGCTACCCATATCAACTAGCATATCATTTTGGAGTGCGGCATATCCCGCTATTCTCTATTTGGAAGCAACGGGGGAGGCCAGTAAACAGGCTGCTGTAGATATGGTAAAGAACAGCATTTGCCGGTTTCCAATCCACTCCTCAAACCATGCAAATTTATGGAGGACAGCCAACTCCAGGAAATGCCCAGCGTTTTCTTTTTCAATGAGTAATTTAGAAGCTTTTCAGCCTGTCTCTGGAATTGATCAGGTATCACGTATTCAGGTTCTACTTCTGACCATTCGCAGCCGATTTATTCGGCTCTGTATCATCGGGCCCTGCATCAACGTCGGTCTTGTCCTCCCATTACATAGTCCCTCTTGTTCATCTCGGAGCCTCCTGCAGCTTGTCCACCGCGGTTCTCTCTAAGCTGGGGTGAGGTGTCAGCACGTCAGCCGCCGCACTGACACCCATTTCCAGAAGTCACTGCCAACACACGGGCTGCGGAGGCCTGCCCAGCGGAAATAAAATTAGAAAGTCATCGATTAGCCATTTTCAGATCTGCACGCTGTTTTTGTGCTACCTCAGCTCTGCAGTGCTGTGTACATCCCATTTCTCGAAGAATGTCACTGCCACTGGTTATTGACAACACTGCCAACCAAGCCGCTACACCATTTCTCCCTTTCTAACTCATATTTCCGTTAACTTTGTTCTTCTGAGAAATAGTCAACGCACATCTCCTGCACTGTGTTTGATTTTAACAGGGCTCGTCCCAGACATACTGTGTTCCTAGTTCGGTTTACCACCTGCTCACTTGCAATGCTTAATTGAAACACAATTATCCCTTTAGAAAACACTAGGACCACAGTCTAGTGACCTTCTAATGATTATGTGCCCTTCCGACAGATTGACCTCTCATAAGGGTATGTTCAGATTTTTTTTCTCATTTTAGCAGACACACAGCAAATTTCGGGTTACGACGTACAGATTACTTGGGGGATACTGTCCTCTGCACCATCAGAAGATTTACAGAAAAGTGACTTCACACAACTCAGTCCTGTTGAACAAGGTTGACGGAGAGGTTCCGCCAGCACTGCGATGTATCACTGACACTGATGCCTTGTAGGCTGCTGAAAAGCGCGAAAGAACATCCTCAGTTTACTACTCACTCGATAACCTCGATACTCGAGGCCGTCTTTGTCTATCCCATAGTCTTATTGTGTCCTCTCACTATCCAAAGCAATGCAATCTCTCTCTGTACTGCACTGCAACAAAGACATGAACTGAATAGGAATTTGGTGTGGAGGAGGTACCTTCTCGCCCCAGTGGAAGAAGCTGTTGCATTGCAGATATACTGGATATCATGAATGGTGTTTTGATTGGCACATCTAAAGGGAGTTGTGTTACTGTCCCTCCACTATCTATATCGCATTTTATTTAACATCAACAACTTTGGATCTCCTACATCATTATTACACCATGAAGGCACCTTTGACTGGAAACACCCCATTAGAACTGACAGGAAAGCTCTCCTAAGTATTGGGTCTATAGCCTGCCTCAGACGCTTCTATAAAACCATAAGAAATCAGAACAGGAGTAGGCCACTTGGCCCCTTGAGCTTGCTCCACCATTCAATGGGATCGTGGCTGACCTCACTGTAACCCTTGATTCCCCAAGTGATCAAGAATCTATCGCTGCCTTGAATATACACAAGGACTCTGCCTCCACAGCTCTCTATAGCAAGGAGTTTTATAACCCACCTAGAGAAGAAATCCTCCCCCGTCTCAATCGTAAATTGATGTCTCTATTCTAAGATGATGCACTCTGATCCTAGACTCTTCCATAAGGGGAAACATGTATTTACCTTGTCAAGCCCTTTAAGATTCCTATATGTTTCAATACCTCTCATTCTTCCAAATTACAATAAGTTTCAACCTGTTCAATTTTTCCCATAAAATAATCCCTCCATACCACGGATCATCGTGGTGAACCTTCTCTGAACTGCCTATACTGAGATCAATTTTCTTAAGGGGAACAAGGGATATCTGGTCGGCATGGACGAGTTGGACCGAACGGTCTGTTTCCATACTGTATATCTCTATGACTCTCTGACTCCAAACTGCTCACAGTACTCCAGCTGTGGTCTCACCAGCGCTTTATATAGTTGCAGGAAGATTTTCTTATCCTTATACTCTAACTCTCTTGGAATAAGGACTAACATTCCATTCGCCTTCCGGATTACCTGCTTTTCTAGCTCTCTGTGTTCAATATTCAAGTACACCAGCTCCTTATGTGTTGCAGTTTCCCGCTATTTAAATAATATACTATTCTTTTATTCTCCCTTCCAAAATGAACATCACATTTTCTCACAGTATGTTTCAATTACCAGCCTTTGCCCACTTATTGAACCTATCGAAATCTCTCTATAAAATGTAATTCTATCGCAACCTGTCTTTCTATTTTTATGTTTGTCCTTCTTCCTATTGTGTCTGTCTCTCATCAGTTTCACTAGTTTTCCAAGATACAGGAAACTCATGTTACTCCAGAAATAAAAACCGAAAGAACTGCGGATGCTGAAATTCAGAAACAAAAAGAGAAATTGCTGGAAAGACTAAGCGGGTCTGGCAGCATCTGTGGACGCAATTCACCGTTAACGTCTTGGGTCCAATGACCCTTCCTCAGAAATATTTGGATTGACTGTGAGAGACATCAATCAGAGAGCCCACCCACTCTGCCCATTGTCTCCTCTTCCTCTTCCAGAGCTGGTTCACTTCCTATAGGGACTGAAAACCAATTGAGGAGATGGTGAGTGAAGGAGCAGCTTTTATACAAATTGTATCCCATAATATCCACACCAATCTTCAGGCAGTCTGACTATCCTGTGGGTAATCAGGGGTGGAAATGTCCCTTATGCTGTGTGAGAAGATCCAGCTGAGGTATGATTTGGAGATGTCGGTGTTGGACTGGGGTGTACAAAGTTAAAAATCACACAACACCAGGTTAGAGTCCAACAGGTTTAATTGGAAGCACTAGCTTTCGGAGCGACGCTCCTTCATCAGGTGATTGTGGAGGGCTCGATCGTAACACAGAATTTATAGCAAAAATTTACAGTGTGATGTAACTGAAATTATACATTGAAAAATTGATGTCTGTTAAGCCTTTCATCTGTTAGAATACTTCTTTCATGTGTAAATCACAAAGCGGTTTTTTAAAAAAGTTGCATTCTCGGGTTAGCTGTTAACAATGGTGATAGCTAGACAATATGTTGAAGGTGTTAGCCCCCTGTGTTCTCTGTCTATGACCTGATGTTTAGATTGATTCTAATCTTAAAAGTGAGATAACGGAGTTTTACATAAATTCATGCAGTTTTGAGCTCAGAGTTCTACATGAATGTATGCAGTTTTTGAACAAAGTACAATGTAACCCTGCAAGTACAAATTCACCCCACAAAATATATGTGTGCATGTGGGTCTTCATGTGTGTGTGTGTGCGTCTGTCTGGGTTGGGGATTGTGAATGTGAGAAAGTGTATGTGTGTGTGTAGTGAGTGCAGAGTGTCTTAAGTCAGTGAGGGAGTGCATATGAGAGTGTGTGTGTCTGTGAGGGTGTGTGTATAGGATTGCCTGTGTGTGTGTGTGAGAGTGTGTGTGTGTAGGATTATCTGTGTGTGTGTGTGTGTGTGTATAGTGCAATGGTGGTCACCTGTAATGCAACATGAACCCAAGGACCCAGTTGAGGTCCTCCCTATGGGTAACCGAACTTAGCTATCAGCCTCTGCTCAGCCACATTTCTTTGCTGCCTGTTCCGAAGTCCACCTTGGAGGATGGTCACCCCAAGGTCCGAGGTTGAATGTCCTGGACCACTGAAGTGTTCCCCAACTGGGAGGGAACCTTCCTGTCTGTTGATTGTTGTGCGGTGCCCATTCATCCGTTGTCGTAGCCTTTGCTCGGTTTCCCCAATGTACCATGTTTCAGGGCATCCTTGCTGCAGTGTATAAGATAGACAACGTTGGCTGAGTCACATGAGTATCTGCCATGTACAAGGTGGGAGGTGTCCCCACGTGTAATGGTGGTATCTATGTCCACACTCTGATATGTCTTGCGCGCCTACCATGACAGGGTTGTATGGAGTTGTCCTGAGAGCTGAGCAGCTTGCTATGAACAACGATCTGTTTGAGGTTTGGTGGTTGTTTAAAGGCAAGTAGTAGAGGTGTGGGGAAGGTCCTGGTGAGGTGCTCATCCTCATTGATAATGTATTGCAGATCATGAAGAACATGGCGTAAATTTTCAGCTCATGGGAAATACTGAACAATGAAGGGTACCCTTCATTGGACCTTGGACCTTCGGGTGACCATCCTCCAAGGTGGACTTCGGGACAGGCAGCAGAGAAAAGTGGCCGAGCAGAGGCTGATAGCTAAGTTCGGTACCCATAGGGAGGGCCTCAACCGGGATCTTGGATTCATGTCGCATTACAGGTGACCACCATTGCACTATACACACACACACACACACACACACACACTCTCACACACACACAGGCAATCCTATACACACATACATCAGACACACAGAGACACAGACACGCACACAGACACCCACACACACCCTTACAGACACACACACTCACACATGCACCCCCTCACAGACTTAAGAACTCTGCACTCACTACACACACACATACACTTTCTTACTCACAACCCCCAACCCAGACAGACACACACACACAGACAGACAAATGGGGGAGAGACCATTTACATGCGAGGAATATAAGAAATCATTCTCACATTCATCAAATCTCCACAAACATTAACGTGTTCACACAAGGGAGAAACTATTCCAGTGTGAGGTGTGTGACATCATCAGGCCTCCTGCGACACAAGAGAATCCACACAACAGATTAATGGTTCACATTCGATATTATGACAAGACTTTTACCCACTCTCCTGATCCCCTGAAATACCAGTGCATCCACAATGAGAAACCATGCAGATGTTGAGTGTGAGACAAGGCTTTCACACAGTCACTTTATATCTCCTGGTCCATCAACACACTCACAAATGGCGTAACCATATCAGTTTAAATTCAGGAGAAAAGCTTTCACACAGTTGTCGTACCTCCTGGAACATCAGCAAACCAACATGGGAGACAAACCTTTCCAGTGTGCCCTGTATGTCTGGAAGTATTAGATTTTAATACAACAACCAGTACCATTCTGTAGTCATCTCATTTATTAACTACATCAAGAAAGCCATTTTAACATCAATAAGACAGATGTCTGTAAATGTAATGAATGAACCTTGACTGAATTATGATTAACAATTGCTGTGATCAAAAATTGCATGAGAAAGACTGCATTTTCATTTCAGTGTTGATATATGTTTACCAGGAAGTTGCCTGGGGTATGGAGGATCTTAGCTATGATGATAGGTTGGATAGGCTGGGTTTGTTTTCACTGGAATGCACGGGGTTGAGGATCAGCCTGATAGAAGTTTATAAGATTGTGAGTATGAGTCTTTTTTCCAGGGTGGAAGGGTCAATTATTGGGGACACAGGTTCAGGGTAGGGGGTGGAGGTGGTGAGTTTAAGGGATGAATGAAGCAGGTTTTTCACACAAAGGGTGGCGAGTACCTGGAAGGTGCTGCAGGAGGAGGTGGTGGAAGGAGACACATTAGCATTAGCATTCAAAAAATACCTGCACGAATGCATGAATAGGAAGGGAATGCAGGAATATGGATCCTGTAAGCGAAGACAGTACTAGTAGGAAAGGGCAAAATGTGTAGGCGGAAGATTGGAGGGCCGAAGGACCTGTTCTTGTGCTATATTGTTCTTTATGTCTATGTAAGAATCTGCTATAGGATGGGATTGTATTGAAATCCTGATAATTTCTGTTGGACAGCACTTCAAGCCCTTGTTGAGTCTGGCTGAATGAATCGAGAATTGTTTGAAATCAGATTCAGATCCACTGTGAAGCAACTCCCATTGTATTCCTGTAGGGCACACTGAGATCACGTTATTTGTTGGGGAAAGAGGGAGTGGGGTGATTCTCTATTAACTTAAGTTTCCTCAGCCCCTGGTGCCTTGCTTTAATAATGATGTGATATGTCATTTTGATTGGTTCAAAGTCTGGTATAAGCTGAGTATTGTGTTGTTTGTCTGTTGGCAATCTTCAATATAGATTCGTAACTCCCAATAAAGGGGAGGTCAAACAATTGGTAGGAAGAATGGAGGCATAGACTATTTTCTAAATGGGGAGAAAATTCAGAAATCTGAGTGCAAAGGGAATTGGAAGTCCTAGTCCAGGTTTCTCTGAAGGTAAACTTGCGCATTGAGTTGGTAGTAAGGAAGGCAAATAGAATGTTATAATTCACCTCGAGAGTACTAGAATATAAATGCAGGAATGTACTTCTGAGGCTTTATAAAGGTCTGGTCACTCCACAATTAGAGAATCGTGAGCAATTTTGGGCCCCATACCTCAGGAAGGACGTACTGGCCTGCAGCGGGATCAGAAGAGGTTCACGAGAGTGATCCCAGGAGTGAAAGGCTTAGCATGTGAGGAATGTTTGACGACTCTGCGTCTATATGCATTGGAGTTTAGAAGGAGGAGGGGAGGATCTGATTGAAACCTACAGAATACTGAACAGCCTGGACAGAATGGACATTGGGAAGATGTTTCCATTGGCAGAAGGGTTTTGGATCAAAGGGTATAGAGTAAAAGGAAGACCCTTTAGAACGGAGATGAGGAGAAACTCTTCAGTCGGAGGGTGGTGAATCTGTGGAATTCATTGCCACAGAAGGCTATAGAGGCCAGGTCATTGAGTATATATTTAAAACAGAGATAGATAGGTTCTTGGCTATCAAAGGGATCAAAGGTTATAGGGAGAAAGCAAGAGATTAGATTCCCTAAAGTGTGGAAACAGGCCCTTCGACCCAACAAGTCCGCACCAACCCTCCGAAGGATAATCGACCCAGACCTATTTCCCTCTGACTAATGCACCTAGCACTACGGGCAATTTAGCATGGCCAATCCACCTGACCTACACATCTTTGGATTGTGGGAGGAAACCCAGGGAGAACGTGCAAACTCCACACAGACAGTCACCCGAGGCTGGAATCGAACCTGGGCCCCTGACGCTGTGAGGCGACAGTGCTAATCACTGAGCTACCGTGCCACCCAATAGGGTTGAAAAAACTTATCAGCCATGAATGGTGATAAGCCATCAGTGGTGTGGAGCCTTCTCTCAGAACCAACCTTTCTGAAGGTTCGGCAGTGGGTGATCAGTCAGGGTGAGGCTGGGAAGAAGTGTGAGTAGCTGCAAGTGTGGTGAGAGCTTCATTCATTCATCAAGCCTCATGAACCACTGAAGTCACGCCTACAGGGGAGAGGCTGTTCAAGTCTGAGGAGGGCTCCTCAGGCTTCAAAAATCTCCTTCCATACACAGTAAAATAGTTGTATAACTCTTACAGTAAAGGCATTTCCATGCAAGTGAAATATTTCAAGTGTGACTTTGCAAGGGAGGTTTTGCAAAAAATAATTGACACTCGTGAGCCACCCGCATATTCATACTGGGAAGAAACTGTATGTATGTGAGGTGTATAACAGGGGCTTTACACAGTGATCAAGCCTGGTGAAACAGTGACAAATGGCACATAACATTCATGCCACTCAGGTGCTAGACAATGTCCATCTTCAAGAAGAAACAATCGAAGCAGCACCCCATGACATTCAATGACATTACAATTACTCAATTCCCCATTGTCAACATTCTAGTGGTTACATTGACCAGAAACTGAACTGGACTCACTCTCAGTACTGTGGCTACAAAAGCAGGTCAGAAACTAAGAATCATACGGCAAATGACTCCCCTAAGCCTGTCCACCATCTGCAAGCACAAGTCAGGAAAACATGCCCCACTTGCCTGGATGAGCGCACCTCCAACGACACTCATGAAGCTTGACATGTAATGTAGTGTAAGCAATATGCGTACTGTTTACTACAGAAATTCACTAAGTCTCCGTAGATAGCACCTTTCCAAACACAATGGCTACAACCATCTAGAAGGGCAAGTGCTGCAGATAATTGGGAGCACCTCCACATCTAAGTTTCCCAAACTCAATCCACTTACCATCCTGACTTGGAAATATATCAATTGTTCCTCAAGTATTGACTCAAAACCATGGAACTTCCTCTCTAACAGCATTGTGGGTCTTAACTGCATCAAATCACAGAATCACACTTATGTTACAACCATTCAGTCCATGTGCCTGCATTGGCTCGTCAAATGAGCATCATTATCTCATGCCAATCTCCTGATTTTTTTCTTATACCCTTGCACATTATTTTTATCTGAATTATCATCCAATGCCTTACTGCACTGCATCTTCTAAACGGTCCCCAGGACCTGACGTTTCCATCCACAGGCGTTAAATGAGGTAGAAGAGCACATTGTCAATGCTCTAACCATAATCTTTCAGAGTTCCCTGGATTCAGGAGTTGTATCTCTGGATTTGAAATTTTCTCATGTCGCAATGCTCTTTAAGGGGAAGTACAGACCAATTAGCCTGACATCTGTGGTAAGAAAATTATTAGATTTTATACTCAAGATCACATAAAAAAATTTCAGTTAATCAGGGAGAGTCAATATGGATTCATGAAGAATAGATCATGCCTGACAAATCTCATAGTTTTTTGAAGAGGTAACAAAAATGGTGGACAGAGTAAGTTGATGGATGTTGTTTACATGGACTTCCAGAGGCTTTTAATATACTCCCATGTAAGTGACTTTTAGTTAAGGTGGAAGCTGATGGAATTGAGGGCAAATTACTGACGTGAATAGGAAATTGGTTGATGGGCAGAAAACAGTTGGAATAATAGGTAAGTACTCAGATTGGCAGGACATGACTAGTGGTGTCCTGCAGGGAGCAGTGTTCACTTCAATTAATCATAATATTTACTAATGATTTGGATAATAGCATAAAAAGACTAATATCAAAGATTTGCTGAAGACACAAAATTGGGCAGCATTGTAAACAGTGGAGACGACAGCATAAAATTGGAACAAGATATTGATAGATTAAGTGAATGGGCAAAGCTCTGGCAGATGGATTTTAATGTTTGCTAGTGTGCGGTTGTTCATTTTGGACTGAAAAAGGGTAAATCAGAATATTTGTAGAAGGCACAAAGTTAAATACAAAAGTTAAAAGTAGAAGTGCAACGAGATTTGGGGATTTGGGTGCATAGCTCTTTAAAATAACCAGGTACAGAAAATAATCAAGAAGATTAATGGACTGCTGGTCTTTGTATCTAAAACAGGCAGGGATACAGACGTTATGCTGCAGTTATACAAAACCCCAGTTTGACCCCTCTTAGGGTACTCCAAGGAGATCTGGACACCACACCTTCAGAAGGATATTTTGGCTCTGGACAGAGTTCAGTGCTGGTGTACAAGAATGGTACTTGGACTTCAGGGTTTAAGTTATGAGGAAAGATTACGCAAATTATTCTGTAGATTTAGAAGGTTGAGAGATGTCTTCATGAAGTCATCAGAATATTAATGGGGAAAGACAGGGTAGGGGATTCTAGAAGTAGGCAGCATATTCTAAGAATTAGGGCCATGAGCAAATCATTCCACAAGGAACCCAGCTCCAGCTCTGTTCAGATGTAACTTATCCGGCTTGTACCGATGCTATTTTCCCCAGAGCCAGTCCCAGTGTTCCACCTCCATCTGCACTATCTTTTCAGCCATGTATTCATCTCCCTGATCTGCTTATTTCTGCACTTGCTTCACAGAATCACAGAATTATTATGGAGCAGAAAGAGACTGTTCAGCTAATCCTACCTGCTCCAGCTCTCTGCACACCATTACGATCCAAAAAAATCCAATGATGTCTTGAATGCCTCAACTGAACCTGCCTCCATCACATTTCCAGGCAGTACATTTCATTATCTAACAAGTTTTCGTCACACATTCAGTGCTTTGTTTGCATACCACTTCACATCCATGCCCTCTCATTCTTGTTCATTTTAGAAGCAGAAACACCTCTCTCTCTACTCTGTCCAGCTGCTCACGATTTTGTAAACCTCAATCAGATCTCCTTTCAGCCTTCTTCTTTCCAGAGGGACTCAACTTAGAACAAAGAACATTACAGCGCAGTACAGGCCCTTCAGTCCTTGATGTTGCGCTAACCTGTGGAACAAATCTGAAGCCTATCTATCCTATACTATTCCATTCTCATCCATATGTTTATCCAATGATCATTTAAATGCCCTCACCCTTGGTGAATCTATTGCAGGCAGTGCGTTCCATGCCCCTACTACTCTCTGAGTAAAGAAACTATCTCTGACATCTGTCCTATATCTATCACCCCTCAATTTATGTTTATGTCCCTCACGCTATCCATCACCATCCGCGGAAAAAGGCTCTCACTGTCCACCCGATCAAACATTCTGATTATCTTATATAAAGAGACCTAAGGGGCAACTTTTTCACGCAGAGGATGGTACGTGTATGGAATGAGCTGCCAGAGGATGTGGTGGAGGCTGGTACAATTGCAACATTTAAGAGGCATTTGGATGGGCATATGAATAGGAAGGGTTTGGAGGATATGGGCCAGGTGCTGGCAGATGGGACTAGATTGGGTTGGGATATCTAGTCGGCATGGATGGGTTGGACCAAAGGGTCTGTTTCCATGCTGTACATCTCTATGACTCTAAGTTACCTCTCAATCGTCTCCTCTCTAATGAAAACAGCCTCAAGTCCCTCAGCCTTTTCTCATAAGCCTTCCCTCCATACCATGCAACATCCTCGTAAATCTCCTCTGAACCTTTTCCAAACCTTCCACATCCTTCCAATAATGCAGTGACCAGAACTGTATATAATACTCCAAGTGCGATCACACCAGAGTTTTGTACAGCTGCAATATGACCTTGTGACTCTGAAACTCAATCCCTCTACCAATAAAAGCTAATACATCGTATGCCTTCTTAAAAACTCTATCAACCTGGGGGGCAACTTTCAGTGATCTACGTACATGGACACCAAGATCTCTCTGCTCTTCTACACTACCGTGAATCCTGCCATTAGCCCAGTACTCTTTATTCCTCTTGCTCCTTCCAAGTGAATTGCCTCACACTTTTCCACAGTAAACTCTATTTGCCACCTCGCAGCCCAGCTTTGCAACTTATCTATGACCCTCTGTAACCTGCAACATCCTTCAACACTATCCACAACTCCACCGACCTTACTGTCATCCGCAAATGTACTAACCCATTCTTCTATGTCCTCACCGAGTTCATTTATAAAATGACAAACAGTAGTAGCCCCAAAACAGATCCTTGAGGTATACCACTAGTAACTGAACTCCAGGATGAACATTTCCCATCAACCACCACCCTCTGTCTTCTTCCAGCTAGCCAAACCACTAAAACACCTTCAATCGCATGCCTCTGTATTTTATACAATAGCCTACCATGGGGGACCTTATCAAACGCCTTACTGAAATCCATATAGACCACATCAACTGCTTTACCCTCATCCACCTGTTTAGTCACCATCTCAAAGAATTCAATAAGGTTTGTGAGGCATGACCTACCATTCACAAAACCGTGTTGACTATCCCTAATCAACTTATTCCTCTCTAGATGATTATAAATCCTGTCTCTTGTCACCTTTCTCAACACTTTACCCACAACCAATGTCAGGCTCACTGGTCTATAATTACCAGGGTTGTCTCTACTCCCCTTCTTGAACAAGGGGGCAACATTTGCTATCCTCCAGTCTTCTGGCACTATTCCTATAAACAATGGCTACATAAAGATCAAAGCCAAAGACTCTGCAATCTCCACCCTGGCTTCCCAGAGAACCCACGATAAATCCCATCCGGCCCAGGGGACTTATCTATTTTCACACTCTCCAGAATTGCTAACACCTCCTCCTTGTGAACCTCAATCCCGTCTAGTCCAGTAGCCTGTATCTCAGTATTCTCCTTGACAACATTGTCTTTTTCCAGTGTGAATACTGAGGAAAAATGTTCATTTAGTGCTTCCCATCTCCTCGGATTCCACGCACAACTACCCACTACTATCCTTGATTGGCCCTAATCTTTCTCTCATCATTCTTTTATTCCTGATATACCTATAGAAAGCTTTAGGGTTTTCCTTGATCCTATCTGCCAAGGATTTCTCATGTCCCCTCCCAGCTCTTCTTAGTTCTCTCTATAGGAACTTCTTCAATTTAACCTCACAGCTGAAATTTCTCATACCTCATCATTCTTGTAAATTGCTTCTGCAGTATCTCCAATTAATTTGCATCTTTCCTATAATGTAGCCCGACAATTTTTTTTTGTACAAGTTCAACATCACCTCCTTGCTGTTATACCCTTGCGCAATCATTGGCGAACATCCTACTTCGGACCTTATGATAGTGCGAAGGTCATTGATGAAGCAGCTGAAGATAGTTGGGCCTACGACACTGCCCTGAGGAACCCCTGCAGAGATGTCCTGGAGTTGAGATAACTGACTTTCAACAACCATAACCATTTCCCTATGTACCAGTATGATTGCAACTAGTGGAGAGGTTTCCCCCGATTCCAGTTTTGCTAGGACTCACTGATGTCACACTGGGTCGTGGCTTTGATGTCAAGGGCTGTCACTCTCACCCCTGGAATTCAGCTCTTTTGTCCATGTTTGAACCAAGGCTGTAATGAGATCAGGAATCGAGTGGTCCTGGTAGAATTCAAACAGGCGTACTGAGCAGGTTATTGCTGAGTATGTGCTGCCTGATAGTACTGTTCATGACACCTTCCATCACTTTACTGATGATTGAGACTAAAGTGATGGGCGTTAATTAGCTGGGTTGAATTTGTCCTGCTTTTTGTGTACAGGACATATCTGGGCAATTTTCCACATTGTCAGATATATGCCAGTATTATAGCTGTACTGGAACAGCTTGGCAAGGGGCGTGGAAAGTTCTAAAGCACAGTCATAGAGTCTCTTAGGTACGATTGCTAGAATATTGACTGTACCCATAGCCTTTGCAGTATCCAGTGCATCCAACTGTTTCTTGATATGAAGTAGAATGAATTGAGTTGGCTGAACCTCTGGAAGAAGCCAAGATGGATCTTCTATTCAGCACTTCTGGCTTAAGATAGTTGCAAATGCTTCACCCATGGCTTCTCCACTGATCTGCTACACTGTCTCATCATTGAGGCTGGGGAAATTTGTGGAGTGTCCTCCTCCAGTGAGTTATTTAATTGTCCATCATTATTCATGACACAATGTGGCAGGACTGCGGGGCTTAGATATGATCATTGGCTGTGGCATTGCTTAGTTCTATCACTTGCTGCTTATCCTACTTGGCACACAAGTCATCCTGTTCTGTAGTTTCCCCGGTTGACACCTTATTTATGGGCATGACTGGTGCTGCTCCTGGTGTCCTCCAGCACCCTTCATTAAACTAGGCTTGATTCTCTGGTTTTAATGATAATCCAGGAATAGAATTAGGCACTCAATTCCTCATATTTGCTTTGGCCCATATCCCTTAACACCATGGAACAGCTCTCCCCTCTTTGATACTAGATCACAGATGTTAATAAGTAGGAACTTTGCAAGATTGACAGGACTGTTGTTGCTATTGTCGTAATGGGTTCACACGTTGATGTCAGGTGGTTCACCCAGTTTCATTTCTTATGAGACTTCAGGGTGATTGTTTCAACTGAGCGGCTTTCTCAGCCATGTCAGAGGGCAGCTTACAGTCAACCATATTGCTATAGTCTGGATTCACAAGTAGGCAAGATCTGCTATGAAAGTCAGCTCTCCTTCGCTAAATGACATTGGTGAACCAGATGGATTTGTTTCGACTTTCAACATTCGATAGTGATTCCACGGTCATTGTGAGTCTCTTACTTCCAGGTGCTTTTGTTTTTAATTGAGTCCCTATTAACTCTTTATTTTCTGGTTTAACACAGAGTGGAGACTCTTCACTCGTTATTCCGTGGTTTAACAAAGTGTGGAATCTATCCACGCTCTCGTCTCTGGTTTAAGTATTAAGACTCTCCATTCTCTACTTTATTCTATTCTTAAAGGTCATTGGTGAACCAGATGGGGTTTTTTTTATTCAATTGTGATTTCATGGTTATCAGGAGATTCTTAATTCCAGATTTTTTTTTAATTACTAATCTACTGTCAACTCATTATTCTCTGATTTAAGGCAAGGTGCAGACTCTCTTATTTAATATAGAGTGGAGACTGTGACTCTTAATTCTGTGGACTCTATTCATTCTCTTTACTGTGGTTTTAAACAGTGTGCAACCCATCTGTTCTCAGCGATAGTAGTATGGAAACTCTCCTCTCTCTTCTTTGGTTTGGTGCAGTTTGGAGATAATCAACTTTTGTCCTCTGGTTTAATACAGCGTGGACTCTATCTCTGTCTGTTCTCCAGTATGGGTGATGCAACGGTTAGCATTGTTGCTTCACAGTGCCAGGGTCCTGGGTTTGATTCCAGCCTTGAGTGAATGTCAGTGTGGAATGTGCACATTCTCCTCACATTTGTTTCCTCTAAGTACTCTGGTTTCTTCTGTTGGGGCAAAGATGTGCAGGTTAGATAAATTGGTCATGGAAAATGGAGGGTTACAAAAGTTTGGAAGGTCAGTCCAGATTCAGTGAGCTGAATGGTTTCTTTCTGCACTGTAGGTGTGGAGTCTCTCCACACTCTGTTGTCTGAATTAATATTATTTGGAGCATTTCCACTCTCAGTTCTGTGATTTAATACAGTCACTTGCAAAGTAACATCCTATATAAGGAGCAGATGGAAATGTTTTGAACAAGATACTTTAAAGGGGCTTGTGTTAGAGGCAAAAAGACTGCAGATGCTGTAATCCAAGGTAGATAAGCAGTATGCTGGAAGAATACAGCAAGCCAGGCAGCATCAGAAGGTGGAGAAGTCAACACCCGAAAGCCTGGTTTGCTGTGTTCTTCCAGGAGGAAGTGAGGACTGCAGATGCTGGAGTTCAGAGTCAAAAAGTGTGGTGCTGGAAAAACACAGGTCAGGCAGCATTCGAGGAGCAGGAGTGTCGATGTTTCGAGCATGTTCCTTCAGGAATGTTCTTCCAGCCTCCTGCTTGTCTACCTTATAGTGGCTTGTGGGCAGACTCTCCAGTGAATATCCAATGAGTGGTGCAGCAGAGTTTGTTCAGAATGTATTCCAAAATATCCACAGTAATGTTTTGGATGCATGGTAGTAGGGTGGGTATGGAGGAGGAGAGGATGGGAGTAGAGAAGTGGAAACTGATTTATTCCTAAACGTGAGAGGCTGATCAAGAGTGAGTTGTATGAAGAAGGCTCCACAGGTTTATTAAATTCCTTACATGCAGTTTCTGTTCAAGGGCAGCTACATGTGCTGTGAAATTACTTAAGTGTGAGGTCTGTGACAACTCAGTTCTCATAGTCATTGAACCTTTGTGTCCAAAAATGCATTCACAAAGATGTGAGTCTATTCATATGCACTGTATGCTATATTCTTGCAGCCATGGACTCTCTGTGTTCATCAGCACATTCACGCAGGGAAATAAACAGTTAATTGTGACTTGTACAAAATTCCCACAGCCATTGACCCACTGCAACCATGATTACATTTCCACAGGAAATTAAACCAGTCATGTTTGGTATGTGAGAGAAATCATGCAGACCATCCTTAAACACATGTTGACACTGGAAACAAACCAGCCATGTGTGGAATGTGCAATTAAAAATCTCATAGTTAATAAAACTCTGTGCACACTAGCACAGTCACACAGGGAAGGAAGCAGTCTAATTTGAGATGTGCAATAAAGTTTTCATACAATTATAGGGTCTCCTACCAAATCAGATGACCCAGGGGAGAAGCACATCCAATGTGAAGCTTGCAATAAATCTTTTGTTTCATCTTTGACCCTCCTGATTCTCACAAATATGAGTAATATTTAAAATCTTCATGCAGTGTTGTCAGCAGCCAAGCTCATTTCCTCCAGAAAACACAGTTCAAATATACCCCAACCCTGTTTTTCACCCTGAGACTTTCCCAAGGTCACAATTACCATTCAACATCTGAACATTAGGTCTCTTCCATACTTGCTGTAACCAATTGTCAGGTACTCACCTCATTAATAGCCAACTTCTGCAATTTGTGTAAACATAATGCTCTTCTCAGGGTGCTATGTCTGTAGGAACCCTTTTCATCAGGACTAAGCCTGTAATTAATCTCTAGGCCTGGCCTCACAAACAAGTTTAGTCTGTCCATTTCCTTTTACCACAAGCTGTTTCAAAAAGTCCAAACTTTTTGAATTATTTGTCCCACACTTTGTAAGTGAATAGCTTTTTATCTTTGCAAATTTATTTGCGTATGCAGAGGTATGATAATAATGAGAATGTTTTGCTACACACTGCACACAAGGATGGCTTCTTGTCTGTGTGAATATGCCTATGTTTAAGCAGAATGGATGATTCTGCAAAGTCTTTACCTCTCACCTCACACATGGAAAGCATCTCCCCATTGGTGGGCGTAAAGGTTGATGATCACAAGAATGATTTCATGTACACTGTGCATATGAATTATTTCTCCCCAGTGTGAGAACTCTCTCTGATTCTTCAGTTTTATTTTTATTCTTGTATCGATTTTGTGATAAAAGCTGAAGATGACTTGTGTATTTTGTGTGCGGGTGTTTTGTCGCTGTTATGAATACATTCACAGCTCATATACTTCATGAAATAATATTCAATTAAATGAGTATAACCTTTAGTAGATTCAGAATATTATTGCAAGGCGTACAGCACTAGTGAGACCACATCTCAAATAGTGTATGCAATTTTGATCTCCTTAATTAAGAAAGGAAAAAAATGCATTATAAGCAATTCAGACAAGGTTCACTGCACTGATTCTTTGGATAGTGGGTTATCCAGTGAGCAAAGATTGGATAGACTGGGTTACAGTATTTACTAAAGTTAATAAAAATGAGATGATTGTACTGAAATTAATAAGATCCTAAGGGGAATTGACAAGATAGATGCTGAAAGGATGCCTTCCCTTGAGGGGAGACTAGAATGAGGGAACACAGCTTAAAAACAAGTAGTCTCCCATTTAAGATTCAGATCAGGAGAAATTTGTTCTCTCAGAAGGGTTATGAATCTGTGGAATTCTTTCCCAGAGAACAGTGGAGGCATGGTCAGTAAATGCGTTTTTAGACAAGAGGTAGATAGATTCTTAATGAAAAGGAGACAAATGTGAGGCAGGAAAGTGGACGTGAAACCAGAATCAAATCAGTCATGACCTTATTGAATGGCGGAGGGCTTGAGAGGCATTGTGGCCTAATCTTGCTAATTAAATGTTTATATATAGAATCATATAATCCCTACAGTGTGGAAACAGGCCATCAAGCCCAACAAGTCTACACCAACCGTCCAAAGATTAACCCACCCAGACCCATCCCCCCTAACCTATTATTTAAATTTACCCCTGACTAATGCACCTAACTCACACATCCCTGAACACTATGAGCAATTTAGCATGGCCAATTCACCTAACCTGCACATATTTTGGATTGTGGGAGGAAACCGAAGCACTCGGAGGAAACCCACACAGACACAGGGAGAAAGTACAAAATCCACACGGACAGTTGCTCGCGGCTGGAATCAAACCCAGGTCCCTGGCTCTGTGATGCAGCAGTGCTAATCACAGAGCTGTTGAGCGCCTGTGATATATGTAATAACCATCTGACTACAAGAGCTTTAAAATAATAGGTTGACCTTCTTAGCTGGATAGCAGAGATGTGGTAACTACATTCCTTGCAGTAATGAAGTCAAGAGAGATGTTTTGTTTTGGCAGTTACAGCAAAGTTAGTTTTTAAAATACTCAATAAACTGTAAAGAACTGTACAGCCCACTTACTTTATCAGACCAAAGAAAAATGTAAATGATACTCTTCGAACAGCTGAAAAGGATTTTGATTTTAGGAAGTTAAAAATCACACAACACCAGGTTACAGTCCAACAGGTTTATTTGGAAGCACTAGGTGGTTGGAGCAGTGCTTCGAAAGCTAGTGCTTCCAAATAAACCTGTTGAACTAGAACCTGCTGTTGTGTGATTTTGAACTTTGTCCACCCCAGTCCAACACCGGCATCTCCAAATCTTGATTTGAGAAGGAATAGTTTGTTGGCATGAAAGGAAGCCATATTTAATTTAAATGGAAGCAGATGGAGAAACTCAAGGTCTCACATTTGTGGAGAGTGAAACAGAGTTAATATTTTGAGGTCGAAGTTTATTGTCGCAAACAGAATTTAAGAGTTTGAGTTTGGACATTGAACTTAGAAATGAGGATGTAGCCACAGATAAAGAAGAAGACAGTTTATCTCTGGATTTAACAGAGACATACTTTGTAGAGTTTAGAAATGAAAAAACTAGAGACATGGAGGCCAACTGAAACGAATATAGATTATTTTAAAGACTGAGCTTAAAAATTCACCCGCAAAGGACAATGAAAAATCTTTTTTTAACAGATGGAACATTGGATCAAAAATAGTGTAAGAGGAAAACTTTCAAAAAAACGTCACAAGTGACTAGAATACATCTTAATCTGGATATCAAATTCAGCAATGTGGTACAATTCTTCTGACATAATTTCCAAGATTAAAATAATCTGGTTGTCCTGACCACTTTCAAGGAGTGGATTGACAAGCACAAGATAGACTTTTAAGGTAATTGACAAAGAAGGAGTGGTGACACAAGGTAACAGTTTCTCCCTTCTACTCTGTCCAAGTCCTCACAATTTTAAACACCTCCATAAAATCGCCTCACAACTTTTACTGTCCTAACTTCTCAAATCTATCTCTGCAACTGGGATTTCTCATCCCTGGAAGCTTCCTTGTGATTTTTTTTCAGCACCATCTCATATGCCTCCACATCCTCCCCAAAGTATGGTGTCCGGAAATGGAAGCAATATTCCAGGTGAGGCCAAACCATTTTGTTTTATGCAGATGGACCATAATTTCCTTAGTTTTCTCCTGTGACAACACAAGTGGAAGGAGTGCACCGTTGCTCTCATACCACACCTCCACAGGTCATAGCATGAAAAAAACATTCTGCGTTACTGAACTGATTTATTAAATATACATATCATAACGAGACATGCAGCACAAAAACAGGCTTTTTGGGTCAACTCATCCATGGTGCTGAAAAATGCAGATCTCCTTCCTCCCTTCCCATTGCCAATTCTCTATTCCCAGAAAATGTCAGGCCAATCCGGTGAAAATTTAGGATGAACCAAAACCCCAATCCTCACTTGAACTCACCCAGAAACCCCTCATTGAGGCACTCTGAAAACAAATTGAGCCTCATGTTTCTTTAATAAACCCAAAATTAATAGTTTATTATAAAAAAAGTATTCAATGAGGATGCAAAACTAGTTACCATAGTCATAAAAATGGAAGTATAAATGTTTATCCCTCTAAACAGCTCGAAAATATAGATGCTTATATACCAGTTAAAAGATAAAACAAACATATCTGTGGAAATTTATTTTCTGTATCAAAATTTTGTGGCCTCTAGAATTTAATTCTTGAAAAGGAAAAAGATCAGGTGTGGAATGTTAACACCATCTGCAATCCAGCTGTGAAACACATTGACAGGTCACTAATTGTGCATTTGTCTGTTAAATTTTGGCGGACATAGCTTGCTCAGAAAATGTAACACTGAGACGTTTCTTTCAGGCTGTAGAATTTTTAAGGCTCAGATCACAGAAGACAATTTTAGAAAACAAACATTTATCCTTAAACACAGGATTTAATGATTCTCCTTCTAAAGTCTCAGTTTGCTTTTCAGAACTTTAATGTGCCATTGTTGTTTCAAAATAACAGTATTCACCACAAACAAGTCTTTTTGTTTCCAATATACCTCTTTGGACATATCTTTAGCAGGAGCAGTTCTTTCCACAGCAGAATTACAATTAGTTCCAGATTCTTTGAGTACATTGGCAATTTCAAATAAGTTGTCTCCCTTCTCAGGAGATGACAATACTTTATTCCTCACAAGATCATTTACGACAATAAGATTGACATCACGATTAAAAAAGTTCAGAGACTACTCCAATAATAACAGACCTACTGAGTAAAGCACCACTTAAATTCACTCAATACAATAAAACAGGTAAACAGTTTCCATCAATGCCCGGTACCCATACTGTATTCGTTAAGTGAATTTTTTTGGAGGAAAATTCACAGCCTTTGCTAATATCAAACTTTTGGGTCATCTATCAGACAAAACTAGAGTTCCTTCACCCTAAAATATGAAACCTTCAGAGTATTTTAAGCTTTGATTTATACCCACTGAAATTACTTGACATTTTATAGGTCATCAACTCCTCCCACTGACACAGCATTTTCTTGAAAACAACAGAAAATTTCACCAACAATTTCAAATTTGATTTTAATTTCTAGTGTTCTGCCATATGACAATAAGAGCATATGGTATCTTTGAATCACTCTTATTTCCCTGCATTGCATTAGCGTTTTGTTTATTATCATGTCTTTATCCAGCTCCCATGGTGAGTTCAAACTTTTACTGACATTTAAAGGCTTATGGATTTTTTTCTTTTCTTTTTATATCTAGAAGTGTACACACAAATCACGTCAAATCATGTGATTTTTAAAAATCTATTAACCAAGGGGTTTTGTGGGTTAAGTTGTAACTATAAGCTAAAACAGCTGCTTTCTCTATTTTAGAGACTTTATAGTACCCCATAGGGTACTTGATTCTGAAACAAATAATATTCCAAAATTCTGCCATTAATGAGATCTCTGCTGGGTTTTCAAAATCCTGATTTAACATCATTGACCTTTACCATCAATCATAGGTAATTTTTTTCCCAGAAAATTCCACAAACTATTCACCAGAAAGTGCTGAATAACCTCCCAGGCTTTTCCTATCAATACTCTATAATTCAATATTTTTATGGTGTGAAATTTGTGAAGTTTTAAGAATGATTAAATCTTTTGGTTTATGGGACTTATACTTTGGAACAATATCTGTAAATTCAGATAAATGAAGGGTCATGTGACTGAGCTGGAGTCTGGCTGACAATAAGCTTGATAATTTCATCTTTAAAGATCAGAAGAAGATTCAGATTATTTTACTGAGAGAGGTGTGAGGGATTTACACTTGGGGCCATGGTAGTTATTTCCAGATTTATTATATTTTGGACATTGGTGAGGAGTAACTTGCACCTGATGTGACACTGAGAGGATGCACAGTTTATACAGGAGCTTCAACACATATTTATGTCTTCTTTTAAGAATGTTTGATAATCAAAGGTTAAATTGACCTTCTTGAAATGATTGGCCTGATAGTGGGAGAAGTTTGATACAGACCCTGCTGAGACAGACGGGTTACCTGTGTGACCACTGGAGGGTAAATGACACAGACAACACTCAGTGCAACAGAAACAGATGACCCAGCTTTAAATGTTAAGAGGAGGCAGAGATGAAACAACCTTGGCATGTGCCAAAATGAAAGAATTTGCTCTCTCTGTTGATTCCCTGATGTTCCAGGAGGTCTGGCAACTGAGCGAATGCTTTATTACAAAACTCACACAGATAGGGGTTTCCAATTTGAAAGTGTGCTGATGGAGCTGAAGACTCGCTGAAAATCTTGTCATACACCTCACACCTGAATGGTTTCTCACCTATATGAAAGTACAGTGGTTTCACCAGGACGATGATTGTGAAAAGCCCTTATTACATGTCTCACACTGAAAATACTTTTTCCTAAACATGGATGTGTCTGGTTTACATGTGTGAACATATTCATTCAGAGTCGAAAGTCTCAGTCACATACTTCATATTTGAACACTTACACCCTTGTCTGAATCATCTTATGTATTAAAACACATGTTGAGCTTGTGAAATATTTGTCAGAGCCTCTGACTTAAACAGATTCTCCTCAGTTTGGATGCATCACTGTTTCATCAGCATTGCTGACTGTGTGAAGGCTCACTCATGTTTGAATGGCTCCTCTCCTGTGTGAATACGGCAATGATATAACAAGCCCAATAACTATACTAAACTCTTATGACACATCCCACAGATGAATAGTTTCTCCTCAGTATGGATCCTTTGATGGATCAGCAGCGTCAAACAAGTGCATGTAGGCTTTGTCACAGGTATCATCTGTGAACACGCTGGTGTTCACGGAGGGTTGATGACCGTGAAAATGATTTCTTACACAACATACAATTGAACAGTCTCTCCCCTGTGTGAATGCGTTGGTGTACCCGAAGGTTTGATGACTGCGAGAATGATTGGTCACATACATCACACACATATGGTTTCTCCCCTGTGTGGGTGCGTTGGTGCACACGGAGAGTTGACGATCGTGAGAATGATTTGTTGCATACTTTACACTTGAATGGCTTTTCCCCAGTGTGAATACGTTGATGTTGCATAAGAGCTGATGACTGTGTGAAGGCTCTGTCACACACCTCACATTTGAAGGGTTTCTCACCTGTGTGAATCCTTTGGTGCATGACAAGATCACAGGAGTGGCTGAAAACTGCCTCACAAATATCACACCTGAAGGGTTTCTCCCCAGTGTGAACACTCTGGTGTCTCAGGAACTTCGTAGATGTTGGAAAAGCTTTATCACACATCTCGCATTTGAAGGGTTTTTTCCCTGTGTGGATTGTCTGATGGACAAGGAGGCTCGATAACTGTGTGAAGGCTTTGTCACACACCTCACACATGTATAGCTTCTCCCCTGTGTGAATGCGTTGGTGTGCACGGAAGATTGTTATGTAGGAGAATGACTTATCACACACCTCACATTTAAATGGTTTCTCCCCTGTGTGAATGCGTTGGTGTACACGGAGGTTCGTTAACTGTGAGAATGATTTATCGCATAAATTGCACGTGAATGGTTTTGCCCCTGTGTGAATCCTTTGATGTGCGCTGAGGTTGGATGATCGCGAGAATGATTTGTTGCACACGTTGCATATAAATGGTTTCTCCCCTGTGTGAATCCTCTGGTGTGTCAGGAGATCGCAGGATTGGGTGAAAGCTTTCTTACAGACCTCACAACTGAAAGGTTTCTCTCCTGTGTGAACGCTTTGGTGTGTCAGAAGCTTTGTGGATGTTGTGAAAGCTTTACCACAAACCTCACATTTGAAGGGTTTCTCCCCTAAGTGGATTCTTTGATGGACCAGGAGGCTAGATAACTGTGTGAAGGCTTTATCACAGACCTCACAGGTATACAGCTTCTCCCCTGTGTGAATGCGTTGGTGTGCACTGAGGGTTGATGAGTAGGAGAATGATTTGTCACATACCTTGCAAGTGAATGGTTTCTCCCCTGTGTGAACACGTTGATGTACATGGAGGCTTGTTAACTTACAGAATGATTTGTTGCAAACTTTGCAGATGAATGGCTTCTTCCCTGTGTGAATGCGTCTGTGTTCGCTGAGGTTTGATGAGTATGAGAATGATTTGTCACACACCTCACAAGTAAATGGCTTCTCCCCTGTGTGAATGCGTTGGTGTATGCGGAGATATGTTAATTTTGAGAATGTTTTCTCACACACCTTGCATGTGAATGACTTCTCTCCTGTGTGAATGCAATTGTGTTGCATGAGTACTGATGACTGTGTAAAGGCTAGGGAACATATTTCACATTTGAAGGGTGCATCTTCCATGACACCACCTCAGAGTTACAGGAGTTACAACAGAGGAACTTAGTGTTTCAGAGAATCTGATGAGCCTGTGGAACCCTCCTCACACTTGAGTCTCCTGTCCCCTGTAGGAATGAGTCAGTGGTTCATGAGGCTCAATGAATGATTGAAGTTCTCACCACACTTAGAGCCACTCACACTTCTTTCCAGCTTCACTCTGACTGATCACCCACAGCCAAACTTCAGAAAGGTTGGTTCTGATCAAAGGCTCCATTCCACTGACCAGTTTCAGATCTGATGGTTTGTCAAAGCTCTCTTGACCCGACCCCATATCCGGATGGTTTCACTGCCCAACCTTCTCTGTTCCCACAGTTTGCAGTTGTTCCTTGGGTGATGGTCAGGATATATCTGTGGAGTCTATCTTCTGTGTATTCTCTGGTGTAGTATGGTACAATCCTTCTGTAAAACAGGAAGATGATACATGATTTCTTCCAACTCACTCACCTGATTTGCTGAAGGGGTTGACGCCTCAGAGATTGTTCGACAATGACTGCCAGTTTGTTATTCCTCTGTGTTGGGTCATCAGATGAAAGTCCTTTCTTTTTCCTCATTTGCCTGTCTTTCTCGCTGTCTGACCTCTGACTCCACCTTTCCACACAATTCATCTATCCATCGACATCAGCATAAATACCACCTTATCTGAGCTACGATCAGTTCTGAAGAAGAGTTACTTGACCAAAATGTTAACTCTGCTTTCTCTCCAGATATGGTGCCAGGCTTGTTGAGTTTATCCAACAATTTCAGTTTTTGATTCACCAGGATGTGCTCTTGGACAGTGCATTTCAACTACAAAAAGAGGCTGGTTAAGCTCAGGTTGCTTTCTTCAGAGTAGAGAATTTGAAGGGGATCTGGTAGAGATATACTGTATAAGATTATGAGGGGCATGGACAGGGTGAATAGAAAGCAGCTGATCCCATTAATCGAAGGGTGAATACTGTCCAGAGGATAACAGCCAGCTCTCAACACACACAGAACAAGGGGTATAATTTTAAAGTTAAAGGCAGGAGGTTTGAGGCAATTTGAGGAAAAACTTCTTTCAGTAAATGTTAGTGGGGATCTGGAATGCACTACCTGGAAGGATAATTGAGGTACTTGGATGAACAGTTGAACTGTCACAATATTCAATACTATGAGCCTAGTGCAGAAAAGTGGGACCAGTAAAGGTAGTCATATATTTTTGACTTGATGGGCCAAAGGGCCTCTTCTGTACTGCATGGTTCAATAATTATATTCACTGCACATTCTCAATTCACCTTTCGGCTGCAGCATTGGACAAAGCGATCAAATCCATGCTCAAGCTTTTGGGAAAGGCTGAAGTCTTCAGGTAAAATCTTTAAAGAAGGCATTAAGAGACATTTCAATAAATGTGCCTTGCTTTGACAAACAATAAATTATTTGAAATTTAAATGTTAAATTTAAGATTGTTAGGTTTTTACTGAAATGTTTTGACAGATATGAAGAAAGGGGAGGAACATGGGAGTTTGATCACAGATGCATCATAATCTCACTGAATGTTGGAATCCACTCAAGGCACTAAATTTCTATTCCACATTACTACTCATTTCCACCCCACCTCCTCCTACCACACAGAATCAATGAGACAGATCAGAGAAATTGAAAAAAAATTAGTTCACAGCATAATAACCAGGTCCCAACACACATACACACACACACACAGACAAAACTCAACAACAGGAAATCAGTAAGAATCCTCAGACACTCTGCACCACCCAGATAATTACACCTCACCTTATTCAGGAATGAACCATCAACAAAACGCAGCCTGGAAATCAGAGGGAAATGCTTCCAATAAACACACTCAATATCCAACACACAGCTCCAGTCACACAGTTCAGCACAAAGCACCGAGTAAACAGCTCTCTCAGCTGGATCTTCTCACACAGCATAAGGGACATTTCCACCCCTGATTACCCACAGGATAGTCAGACTGCCTGAAGATTGGTGTGGATATTATGGGATACGATTTGTATAAAAGCTGCTCCTTCACTCACCATCTCCTCACTTGGTTTTCAGTCCCTTTAGGAAGTGAACCAGCTCTGGAAGAGGAAGAGGAGACAATGGGCAGAGTGGGTGGGCTCTCTGATTGACGTCTCTCACAGTCAATCCAAATATTTCTGGAGCAACATGAGTTTCCTGAAACTTGGGAAACTGACCGGGGAAATGGAGGTGACTCTGATGAGCAGATCAGGTGGAGATTTAAACTTGTCATTGTCCCATCTGAATAAAGGAGGAGAAAGTGAAGATTGTAGATGCTGGAGATCACAGTCGAGAGTGTGGAAAAGCACAGTCGGTCAGGCAGAAACCGAGGAGCAGGAAATTCAGGATGAAGGGCTCGACTTCCCTACTCCTCGGATGCTGCCTGACCTGCTGCGCTTTTCCAACACCACACTCTTCGACTTCCATCTTACTTATTGCAGCTGCTGTCTCGGTTCCCATAGTAAATGATTGATATTTAGAATCCTAGTATATTTCTATTGTTTGTTTCATAGAATTTTAAAGTACAGAAGGTGTCCATTTGACCCACCATATTTGTACTGGCTCCTGAAAGAGCTAACAAGCTAGTCTCATTCTCCAATCGTATCCCTGTAGGTGGCCGTTTTGTGGAGTCGCAGAAAATGGGGGAGATACTAAATGAGTATTTTGCATCAGTATTCACTGTGGAAAAGGACAGGGAAAATATAGAATGTAGGGGAATAGATGGTGACATCTTGAAAAATGAAAACCACATAAAAGTGGATAAATCCCCAGGACCTGATCAGGTGTACCCTAGAAGCTGTGTGAAGCTAGGGAAGTGGTTGCTGGGCCTCTTACTGAGATAGACACAGGTGAGGTGCCAGAAGACTGGAGGTTGGCAAACATGGTGGCACTGTTTAAGAAGAGTGGCAAGGACAAGCTAGGGAACTATAGACCAGTGAGTCTGACTTCAGTGGTGGGCAAGTTGTTGGAGGGAATCCTGAGAGACAAGATGTATATGTATTTGGAAAGGCAAGGACTGATTAGGGATAGTCAATATGGCTTTGTGCATGGGAAATCATATCTCACAAACTTGATTGAGTTTCTTGAAGAATGAGGGTTTAGTTAAGAAAAAGAAGGAAGCATATGTCAGGTATAGACAGGATAGATCGAGTGAATCCTTAGAGAGTATAAAGAAAGTAGAAGTATACTTAAGAGGGAAATCAGGAGAGCAAAACGGGGACATGAGATAGCTTTGACAAGGAGAATTAAGGAGAATCCAAAGGGTTTTTACAAATATATTAAGGACAAAAGGGTAACTAGGGAGAGAATAGGGCCCCTCAAAGATCAGCAAGGCGGCCTTTGTGTGGAGCCACAGAAAATGGGGGAGATACTAAATGAATATTTTGCATCAGTATTTACTGTGGAAAAGGATA
The DNA here is from genome assembly GCF_020745735.1 of Hemiscyllium ocellatum. Lineage (NCBI taxonomy): Eukaryota > Metazoa > Chordata > Chondrichthyes > Orectolobiformes > Hemiscylliidae > Hemiscyllium > Hemiscyllium ocellatum. The sequence goes on from NC_083435.1 coordinate 39,458,338, forward strand.
TGGAAGATATAGACTGTAGGGAGATAGATGGTGACATCTTGCAAAATGTCCAGATTACAGAGGAGGAAGTGCTGGATGTCTTGAAACGTTTAAAGGTGGATAAATCCCCAGGATCTGATCAGGTGTACCCGAGAACTCTGTGGGAAGCTAGAGAAGTGATTGTGGGACTCTTGCTGAGATATTTGTATCATCAATAGTCACAGGTTAGGTGCTAGAAGACTGGAGGTTGGCAAACGTGGTGCCACAGTTTAAGAAGGGCAGTAAAGACACCCAGAGAACTTTAGACCGGTGAGCCTGACCTCGGTGGTGGGCAAGTTGTTGGAGGGAATCCTGAGGGACAGGATGTACATGTATTTGGAAAGGCAAGGACTGATTCAGGATAGTCCACATGGCTTTGTGCATGGGAAATCATGTCTCACAAACATGATTGAGTTTTTTGAAAAAGTAGCAAAGATGATTGATGAGGGCAGAGTAGTAGATCTGATCTATATGGACTTCAGGAAGGCATTCGACAAGGTTCTCCATAGGAGACTGATTAGCAAGGTTAGATCTCATGGAATACAGGGAGAACTAGCCATCTGGATACAGAACTGGCTCAAAGGTAGAAGATAGAGGGTGGTGGTGGAGTGTTGTTTTCAGACTGGAGGCCTGTGACCAGTGGAGTGCCACAAGGATCGGTGCTGGGCCCTCTAATTTTTGTCATTTACATAAATGATTTGGATGCGAGCATAAGAGGTACAGTTAGTAAGTTTGCGAATGACAGCAAAATTGGAGGTGTGGTGGACAGCGAAGAAGGCTACCTCAGATTACAACAGGATCATGATCAGGTGGGTCAACAGGCTGAGAAGTGGCAGATGGAATTTAATTCAGATAAATGTGAGGTGGTGCATTTTGGGAAGCAAATCTTAGCAGGATTTATACACTTAATGGTAAGGAGTGTTGTAATGGAGTGTTGCTGAACAAAGAGACCTTGGAGTGCAGGTTCATAGCTCCTTGAAAGTGGAGTCGCAGGTAGATAGGATAGGGAAGAAGGCATTTGGTATGGTTTCCTTTATTGGTCAGAGTATTGAGTACAGGATGCAGCCGTACAGGTCATTGGTTAGGCCACTGTTGGAACATTGCATACAGTTCTGGTCTCCTTCCTATCGGAAAGATGTTGTGAAACTTGAAAGGGTTCAGAAAAGATTTACAAGGATGCTGCCAGGGTTGGAGGATTTGAGCTATAGGGAGAGGCTGAATAGGCTGGGGCTGTTTTCCCTGGAGCATCAGAGGCTGAGGGGTGACTTTATAGAGATTAACAAAATAATGGGGGGCATGGATAGGATAAATAGACAAAGTCTTTTCCCTGGGGTCAGGAAATCCAGAACTAGAGGGCATAGGTTTAGGGTGAGAGGGGAAAGACATATAAGAGACCTAAGGGGCAACTTTTTCATACAGAGGGTGGTATGTCTATGGAATGAGTTGCCAGAGGAAGTGATGGAGGCTGGTACAATTGCAACATTTAAAAGGCATCTGGATGGGAATACGAATAGGAGGAATTTGGAGGAATATGGGCCAGGTGCTGGCAGGTGGGACTAGATTGGGTTAGAATATCTGGTCAGCATGAATGAGTTGGACCAAAGGGTCTGTTTCCGTGCTGTACATCTCTGTGACTCTTTCAAGACGCGCAAAACAAGTCAGTTCACAGGAAATATCATTGGCTTAATTTTATGTCTATTTGTCATTTTATTACAGTTTATTGGATTAATTTTGCAATTAAGACTGTCCTATTTGTTAAGAGACCTATAAAAGTTGTCTGTGTAAGCTGAAGTGCAGCAGCTTTTCCAGAATTCACAGAGGTGCTTAACTTCTGTATTGCTGGATAACCGGTGCCCGGCATCGTAATAAGTTGTGAAACCTTGCTGAACCAGACCGAGCTGCTAATGCTTATTTGACCCATCGCAAAATTGAGAGGCCCCTGCTGGGGTCCAGCTCTTCATATGGTGCCTGTGACTCGGATACGGTGCGGACAGATTGTGGACAGCGGTGTAAGAGCCTTGAGTCCTCCACTATTGAGTGTTGAGGAATCTGCCACCCAGACGTGAGTTTTTTATATCTGTCTGATTTTCGTCTCATTCAAGTAGTGGTTGACCTGATCCCTCGCTGTCTATCATCTCAGTCCCGACCCTAAAGGATCGGTCTCGGTAAGATAAGAGAAACCGAGATACAGGGATATTTAGGATCTGGCTGGGACCTATAAGAAAAAGAGATAAGTAGGATCTGCCGGGGTCCTATGAGAAAAGGATTGGGTGGGGTCCTATAAGAGAAAAGAAAGCAATAAGATTCGGTCGGATTAGTATTGTTCAAATTGGTACTTAAATTGCCCTGTGAGATAAGGAAGTATCGTGATACATTATAACAAGATTATTGAGGATAAGAAAGTTGAGAAGGGTCTGTGGAAGTTGGTAGTGTTGTGTGTTGACGGGCTGTTAAATAGTAAAGGTTTTGAGTCACTACTATAAAAGGAAGGTTGTCTAAGATGGGTAATACTATATGTGTGAGAAATTTCCGGAGAAATCTGACAGCAGGATACTGCCACCAAATTGGGATACTGATAATGGTCCCATGAACTCTAATGAGGTCCTCAATTCGATGTGCTCGAATTAAACATCAACAGAAACAAAACGAAAAGTCACCGGTGACTGGTGGTCAAACGTCGGTGGTTGGCCACTCATTCGTCTTGTTGTTCACTGTCAGGCTGTTAATTAGTGGAAGTTTTACATTGAGTTTATTTCTGTTGTCTCTGGTCGGCTTGTCTTGTCTTCTTTGCTGCTTTTTGTTTTTTTTTTGTGTTCGTTTTGGTGTTTGTTCCTTGTTTATGAATTATGGAGGGTGGTTGCTGCTTTTGTCATGTTAAGAAAATAAGAAAACTGGCCAGCGATACAATTCTCGCACAATTGGTTAAACGGCTATGTGCCACAGCCAAGATTTATACGGGTAAAACTGCATAACTTTGACTTTTGGAATGTGTGAGTAAGAGAGCCTGGCAGCTTGCAGAAAGTTTAACCCTTTCAGATTCGATTTGGATGCACATTTGTTGTGTTTTGTTGCCTGGAGCTCGAGATCCAGGCCTGTTTTGGATTTGATTCGCATTTTGGGAATTTAACATGATTTCTTTTAAGGTTAAGGATCCTTCAGTGATTATGAAATGAAATATTAACTCCTGTTCCTCTTACAGGCCATGACCACCCTACTAGGAGAAAGTGAGGACTGCAGATGCTGGAGATCCGAGCTGAAAATGTGTTGCTGGAAAAGCGCAGCAGGTCAGGCAGCATCCAAGGAGCAGGAGAATTGATGTTCTTCAGGATTCCTGCTCCTTGGATGCTGCCTGACCTGCTGCGCTTTTCCAGCAACACATGACTACTTTACTGTCAGTTTCTAAATAATCTGTTTTATCTTTACAAAAGAGCCAACATTATTCAATTTCAAATCAGTTTAATACGGAGAAATTATAAATTATTTTTTTGTTTCAGCCTCGTTTGTTTCCACGTAATTTTGAGGCTGCTGTGTTTCACTGGTAATCATGATGTGCCAGTTGTAACTTTATTTTATATCAATTCTCCTCCCGCAATGACAATTGAAGTTTCAGTTCAACATTATGTTGTGAGAAATCATGTCACAAAACTAACATCCTATTGTTAATGTCTGTGTCTTTGGATTCGGCCAGTATTCGTGCATTAGATTTTTTTTTTGTTATCATCTGAGTAGACAAGATCTTTTCGGGCAGCTACAGTTATTTCACGGCCTATAGCATTGTCAATGAGCAATGACTAGTCAGGACTGCTTACTGAACCTAATCTGGGATTTACATTAAGGGACTAGAACCAGGTAATTATTGTGGATTTCAAAGTTGGAAACTGTATACATTTTAAATATTGAATACTGAATAAATGAATTTCCAACTTATATTGATGACTTTTAAATGTTTTAGTCACTTGTTCAGTTTCCACCTGAATTACAGATAATGATTTTATTTATTATTTTTAATAATCAACTGTATTAGTCCGAATCATAAAATCAAAATTAATTGGCAGAATCGCTTGGTTTTATTCCTTTACACATTGTCAGTGACTTGTCTCATTGCTTCGTGGTTAATTTGAAGCATGGCTACATTAATTCGTTATGGGAATGAGAAGATATCTTACTGGCCAGTAGAAAGAATTCTGCATGTTATTGGGATAAAGGTATCTATTGTAGATGGAATTCCCAAAAGATGGGAGGTGACTGTGAATGGGTATATGTAAAGTAAAAGGGACATGAGAAACAGTGAAAGGCCACTAAGTTTGAGGAATATAGAAACAGGGTTAAAGCAACAATGCTGTAAAATAAAGAACTTAGATTCTACTCAGAATCCCAAGCCTATGTCTGGCACACCGACCCTTTTTTTGAGGATGGGGATTTTGTTCCTGAATACCTGTTGAGCCCCTAACATCTCCCGATTGCCCCCAGCATGCCACCCATTTATTACAAACCTTTCCTTCTTTTGAAAATGAAGCATCTAGCCTTTATAGCCGATATCATGGGGATGAATGGCCTGCGCCATCCTAAATCGGGTCCCATCCCGGAAATTGGAGTAATGTTAATGAAGCATGCCCCTGACCGCAAGACCAAACTGGCCCAAATTGCTCAATATGTCCAAGGGTGATACGAACGTAAATGCAGTGAAATTCTGGGAGTAGCCTGAATACGAACGGCTTGTGTTAAAATACTGAAAGATGTGGCTATCTGTCTGACGGAAGTTATATACAATTGAACAATAATCAATGAAGCTCAATTACCTTTGTTTAACCCTATACTTTTGCAATATTTTCTGCCTGGAGTCACTGACTTGATCCAGACCAACAATACAAACCAATCCAGGAATTTCCAGTCGCAAACGAGGTAAGCACTATTTTTCTATTGGGATGGCCAGAACCAGACTGAACCATGATGCAAGTTACAGGTAAAACTGATTATATCCAGCACCTTTGTGACCCCAAATACCATACTTCAGCCCTGATAGGGTTGATTGGAACCAGGATACCCACTGGGGGTGGAACCTACCTCAGGTGCCCACCTGACGACCACTGCTGAGCAACCTTTTCCCGAGGGAACCCTGAAAATGGGGACAGGCAGACCTTTGAGACTGGGAACAAGACAGCAAAATCTCCCAGAGACAAATAGCTGGCCCTTTAACTTTTGAAATGTGGCCACTGGGGAGTGATGTGTCTTTAATGTTATCTTGGAACTGATGTGGGGAATCAACATGCTTTTGTCCTAGCAAAAGGAAAATCTACTAATATACACAAACTCTTCATTGAGGGTTTAGTATGGTGCACGATTTTGGAGTCTTGTGGGAACATTGAAGATTCTTAACCCCAAGGGGCAGCGTTATAGTAATGCTGTTTTGTCCAATCAATCTGGCAATTATCAAGATGTTCGGCTCACGCTGAGGAAACTGATACTGTTTCCAAAGTAGTGGGGAAGTAGATGCAACTGCTAAGCAGGCATCATTGGGATGTATAGCATGGAAACAGACCCTTTAGTCCAACTTGTCCATGCCAACCAGATATCCTAAATTAATCTAGTCCCATTTGCCAGCACTTGGCCATATCCGTCTAAACCCTTCCTATTCATATGCCTATCCAGATGCCTTTTCAATGTTGTAATTGTCCCAGTCTCCACAACTTTGTCTGGCAGCCTACTCTATGCACGCACCACTCTGTGCCCCTTAGGTCTCTTTTAAATCTTTCGCCTCTTACCTTAAACCCATGCCCTCTAGTTCTGGACTCCCACACTCCAGGGAAAAATTCTTGTCTATTTACCCTCTCTATGTCCCTCTTGATACTCAGTTGGTAAAATCAGATCTGCCTGAACAGATGCCTGCTGTGAAGGAACAACATTACTGATTTCAAGTCTGTGGTCGTGATGATACATCTAATTGTTCACTTTCACTGTTTAAGATTCTTCAAATGGTCCCAAGTGAGTCGACTTTTGTTCAGTGCATTGAATGCTTGTACTCTGACCAGCTCTCCAACTCTTCACTCTGACAATTAGTTGGGAGCTTTATCAAATTGACATTTGGCTTTCTGTTATTTCACTTTGATCTTGTGACACATTCCTGGTCTATTTCAGTAGTACTTTAGCTGTTGGGTGTGATATTACGGGACAACTTTCCAAGCAACTAGAAGGCCTTTTGCTCCATTCCAAGACTGCCTTGAACACATCTTGGCTGGATTTGAGTTGTTTTTTTAAATGATCTGCTTGGCAATTTTCACTGCTTTCTCAGTCTTTTCATTTGACTAGAGGTAACATTCAAATGATTGCATGCATAATGCTGAATTTCCCAATTATTCCTACTTCTTGTGGCTGAAGAAACTATCCCAGAGACACATATCTCATATAAACAGGAGTTTCCATACGTTTTGATTCTTTCTTTAGGCGTTGTTTGGTGTTTTAATTAAATAGCCTGTTTAGAATGATTGGACAATTGGTGGGAGAGCCAGCAGCTGATGGTCAGATTCCATCAGAAACCTGCCTTGAGAGACCAAATGCTTTATCTCCTTTTTGTTCACCATGGTGATCAATCACTGAACATATTTACAAGAGGCTGCTAATGTACTTTTAACAAAAAATAGTTAAATGCACACAAAGGAAAAACACAAATTATATTACACTATCAACTACTTGAAATGGTCTTAACATGAATATATAAAAAAAATTCAACACCAACAGATCTCAGTAAATAGTCATCTCTGTCCCCAGACACGGCTGTAATAAATTCTTCTTGGCAAATTTCTGCATTCATTCAATCCTATTTTCTTTAGTTAAAGTCTCTTCCTGAGATCCTTCACCAAGCTACTTACTACCTAACATGTGTTCCTTAAGCTCATGTTTTCTGCTTCTGGCTTTTTATTTTAAGCAACATAGGACTCCTCCCTACTGCCCTGACTGTTTAGTGACGGCTAAACTAGCCTCACCCATGGTGTTAAAAACCTGACCTTGCTGACTAAACTGGCTCCTATCTGAATGGACTTTCTTCTGTGACTATCTTGTATCTCCAAGTTGCAGACATCAAGTCAGCAAACACTGGCACAATTAGCCTCCTGGGGATCTTGCTTGTCATTTTTAAAAAATTGTTTGAATACTTGGAAATGCTTGGACTTTAGCGGATTGTTCAAGATGACTTTCTGACTTCCTAAAAAGGCAGATCTTATCAGAAATGAAAATTAGAATTCATTTTTCTGCTTCCTTCAAACCCAAATTTCGAAGTAATAATATATTATGAACCTTCATCACACTACTTTCTCTTTCTTTTCTTTCTCCCACTCAGGCGCTGGTCAAAAAGTTCACCAGCAAAGACAATAGTCAGAATCTCTCTCTTGCTCTGAGAATAGCATAATTCAATTTGGGTTAAACTCTGGATGCAAACATAACTGGTTGTTCTTCCTGTCTGGAAGTCACTTCACATGTAGTTTCACTGGCATCACAGGCATCACCATCACACCTCAGCTTTGGTGTTCTCATCACTTGTTTGATGTGAGTAAAAGATGCTCAAATATTATTTATCATCCTTCACAGCTCGCTTGTGTAGAAGTATATGCCCCCTGATAACACACTGTGGAAGAACTTGGCTATGTAGTTCTAGTTCACTGATGTTATGGTAGGTGCAGCAACTTTGTGAAGGCTTTATTACAGAAATCACACTGATTGGGTTTCTCCAATGTGAATGTGTTAATGGACTGGGAGATACGCTGTTTTAAAGGCTTGTTACACAATCACATCCGAGTGGTTTCTCAACAGTGTCAACAGGTCAAAAACATCACAAAATCTTCATCACAAACTTCACTCCGAAAGGGTTATTTATCTGTGTGGATCCTTAGATGATGAAGAAGAAGGATCGATGACTGTGAGAATGATTTTTCACAGACACTGCACTTGAATGGTTTCTCCCCTGTGTGAATGCAGTTGTGTCTGTGGAGATTTGATGACCCAGAGAATGATTTCTCGCACACATTGCACGTGAATGGCTTCTCCCCTGTGTGAGAATGTTGATGTATGCGAAGGGTGGCTGACTCCGAGAATGATTTATTGCACATCTCGCACTTGAATGGTTTCTCCCCAGTATGAATGCATTGGTGTACGTGGAGGGCTGATGTCCACGAGAATGACTTGTCACATATATCGCACTTGAATGGTTTGTACCCTGTATGGTCAGGCTGATGGCCAAAGAGGTTTGAAAATTTTGTGAAGGCTTTGTCACACATATTACATTTGAATGGTTCCCCCCCAGTGTGAGTGCACTTGTGTGCATCGAGAGTTGATGACTGTGAGAATGATTTGTCACACAACTCACACATAAATGGTTCCTCACCTGTGTGAATGCGCTGGTGTCTATGAGGATTTGATGAGTGTGAGAATGATTTGCAACACACCTCACATGTGAATGGTTTCTCCCCTGTATGAATCCTATGATGTGGCAGGAGATTGGAAGCCTGGGTGATAGTTGTGTCATAAACCTCACACATAAATGGTTTCTCTCCTGTGTGCTTTCTCTGGTGTCTTAGGAGGGTGGAAGATGTCACAAAAGCTTTATGACAAGCATCACACTTGAAGGGTTTCTTTTCCATAATGCTGCCTGTGTGTTACAGATCTTACAGAAGGTACGCCTTATGGTTTAAGAGATCTTACGACCCTGTAGAGTTTTCCTCACACACCTCATACTTGAACAGTCCTTCCATTGTAGGAATGAGTCAGTGGTTCATGAAGCTAGATGAATGAATGTAGCTGTCACCATACTTGGAGCCACTCACACTTCTTCCCAGCCTCACCCTGACCAATCACCCACAGCCGAACCTTCAGAAAGGTTGGTTCTGATGGAAGGCTGCACACCACTGACCAGTTTCAGATCTGATGATAATGTCAAGTTCCCTAGACCCAACCAATTTCCAGATGATGATTTTAACTGCCCAAACTTCTCCATGTTGAGCAATGCTGTGAAGGGACTGGATGTCTTCCAACAGTTCTGCAGCTGTTCCATGGGTGACAGTCAGGATCTATCTGCAGTGTGTATCCTCTCTGTATTCTCTGGTGTAGTACAATGCAATCCTTCTGTAAAACAGGAAAAGGAAACATGATTTCCTCCAACTGCCATTCGTTATTTGCTGAAGTGGTTGATTCTGCAGTTAGAGACTGTTCCACAGTATGTGTTAGTCTGCTACTCCTCCAAGTGGGAGTATGCAAGTTTTTTCTATTTCCTCACTTGACTGTCACATATCCTCTGTTGTAAGCATGAACATGGGATACTGACCAGGATTAGACAATATGGCTACTTTGTTTCCTCTGTCCAAACAGCATTTTCCAAGGCACTGTGTGGGCAATGGAAAAGACAGTTAAGCGGAGTGTAAAATGGGATATCAATTTACTATGAACCTGTGTTGTGCTGGAGTATTCCTGTTTTACCTTTACAGTATGTACTTAAGATAATACAAACTGAGGAGACATATTGGTTAGTGGAGATATTAAATTCTCCTCCTCCTTTTCCAAACTTATTTTGCTCAGGAAGTGTAAAAAAACTGAGGAAAATATTTCTTCAGTGTAGCAGATTGAAGGGTTCTGGTTTATACACTGTGTTCACGCAATCTGCACATTACCAAATTCAGATTTCAGCCTCAATACTGGGCAAAACTATCAAAGCTAAGCCTTGACTTTTGGGAAAAGCCAAGGCCAACAGGTATAATAATTAAAGAAGGCATTAAAACACAATTCAATCAATATGTCTCCTGGTATTTCAGCTGAATTTATGGTGCTGGATTAAGAATCCAGAGATGCACTGCAGGAATTCACCCAAGCCCCTTAGACTGCACCTTCCTACCATTGAGAAGAACAAGGACAGCAGATACATGAGACCACCACTACCTGTATGTTTCCCTTCCAGCCACTCACCTTACTGACTTGGAAATATAAATGCTACTTCGTCACATTCATTGGATCAAAAACAAAAGATCAGATCAAAGCTATCAATTCTCGTTGTCAATTGTGGACAACCAATCAAGTAACAGGAAAAGGTAGCCCTATGAACACACAAGTGCAAGACCCAATACTAGTGTCTTAAGCTAAATATACCACGTGGACAATCAAACATAGTTGCCGACGGATATTCCATTCTGAATATTACGATGGATATTATGCATTCAAATTTTGCTCCTTCACTCAGCACCTCCTCATTTTGTTTTGTCCTGAAAAAAAGTGGAAGTTTCAGCAGAAAAGGAGACAAATGGGTAGAGTAGGAGTTCAACTATTCCCCATATTTATACACATTTTAGACTTTAGGGTAGAAAACCAGATCTTCAAATTTGTTGATGATACAAAATGGACAGTGGTGGGAGCAACATGGATAGAGACATACAATTACAAAGAGAAATTGATGGTTTAAGGAATTGGACAACACTGTGGCAAATAAATTTCTATGTCAGCACTTTGCACTGACAAATAATACAACAAGGTACTGTATAAATGGTGAAAAACAAGACACAGTAGATGTTCAAAGCAACTTCAAGACTCAGGTACAAAGATCATTAAAATGTCATGAACAAGGTCAAAAAATAATCAAGAAGACTCATTGAATGCTGGCCTTTTCAAATTGAGGAAAAGAATACAAAGGGATAGACTTCATATTTCAATGATGTGAAGCTATGCCTTGACTACACTAAGAAAATTGAGAGCAGTTCTGACACAAAAGGAAGGAGATGTTATTCTCAGAGGGAGTGCAGTGTAGATTTACTAGAATAATCTCTGGATTGTATATGGTTAAATTAGGTTAAAAAATCACACAACACCAGATTATAGTCTAATAGGTTTATTTGGAAGTACTAAACCATGACATTCTGATCTTGTGCTCTAAATTCTGTGTCTTATAATCCTGCCCCACGAGCTACCTGACGAAGGAGCAGCACTCTGAAAGCTAGTAATTTCAAATAAACCTGTTGGACTGTAACCTGGTGTTGTGTGATTTTTAACTTTGAAAACCCCAGTCCAACACCGGCACCTCCAATTGGTTAAATTGTGAAGAGGAATGAAACAAACTTGGGTTATAATCCCCAGATTTAAGAACGTAAAGTGTTCAATATGTTAAGAGGAAGAAACAAGATGAATGTAGATAAACTATTTTCATTGGGTGGATCATTCAGGACCAGGCATCTGCTGTAAAAAATTCAACCTAGATCTTTTCAGAAGTGAAACAAGGAAATATTGACTCACCAATGGTGGGGGAAGATTGGAACTCACTTCCACATAAGAAATCAATTGTTAACAGTAAATATAAGATTTTTGTTTCATAAAATTGTGTATGGATCTGGAAAAGGGAGGAATATGGAGTTCGATTATAGATGCACCATGATCTCACTGAATGGTGGAACATACTCAAGTCACTAAATGGTACAGCCCTAAAACTATGTACTGACCCTCTAAAGAAGCAGCTCTCCGTCTGTAATGTTTCTCTTGACAGGGCAACCTTCGATTCGAGAAACTGTACAGAAACCACAAGATAATACCCAGCTCCCAACACAGACAGAATTTGACAACAGGAAATCAGTGCGAATCCTCAGACACTCTGCACCACCCAGATAATTACACTTCACATATTCAGAAATGAACCATCAACAAAACTCAGCCTGGAAATCAGAGGGAAATGCTTCCAATAAACACACTCAATATCCAACACACAGCTCCAGTCACACAGTTCAGCACAAAACACCGAGTAAACAGCTCTCTCAGCTGGATCTTCTCACACAGCATAAGGGACATTTCCACCCCTGACTGCCCACAGGATAGTCAGACTGCCTGAAGATTGGTGTGGATATTATGGGATACAATTTGTATAAAAGCTGCTCCTTCACTCACCATCTCCTCACTTGGTTTTCAGTCCCTATAGGAAGTGAACCAGCTCTGGAAGAGGAAGAGGAGACAATGGGCAGAGTGGGTGGACTCTCTGATTGACGTCTCTTACAGTCAATCCAAATATTTCTGGAGCAACATGAGTTTCCTGAAACTTGGGAAACTGACCGGGGAAGTGGAGGTGACTTTGAGCAGCAGATCAGGTGGGGATTTAAACTTGTCACTGTCCCATCTGAATAAAACCTCACTGATTGCAGCTGCTGTCTCAGTTCCCCTGGGAAATGTTTGACAGAGATTTCTAGTGTGGGAATAGCATTATTCTTGAGCGGAGGCTTTCAATCTGACATTAGTGTGGAATTGTGTGTGTGAACGCAGACCAGAAAAGCAAGATCCACAGTAGCCAAGACAGTGATGAATAGTGGTGGTGCGATCAGCACATGCACAGGAGAGAGCAACGTAGATGAGAGGGATCGTGTTTTGGTCAGTGAGGCACAGGAATGTGGGACACTGGGGGGGTAGATAGGAAAGAGAAACAGAAAACAAATAAGAGAAAAAGTTGACTCTGACTCTGTTTTTGGAATAGTGACCCTTTGATTCAAAAATTCATTCTGCAACTTGGGGAGGGATGGTGGGAGTGACAATGTGATTCAGTGAGCAACTCTGGCAGTGACTTTAAATTGCAGTGGGACACTTCTTGAGAAGCAATATTGACTGAGAACCTCACTGTTACTGGGGGAGTGATTCCTCAATCCTCACCTTTTGAATGGCCTTCCAACATGATACCAAGCAACTTGACTGACCACTTGCTCTGCCCCTCACCCATCCATCACTTCTTGTCTGACTGTATTCCCCTGGTCACGATTTGTGAAGTAACACAATGGCAAAGTAATTTTGGGAGAAGATGGGAATTGGAGATGGGTTGGTAGTTTGCAAGGATGGAAGGGTTAACAGTGGTTTCTTGAGGAGAGGAATGATAACAGCAGATTCAAAGGCGAGAGAGGGTCAACATCTAAAGAGGGAGAACTGTGAACAATCTTAGCCAAAATGGGAACCAGGAGGGGATGTTGGGTGATCAGCAGTTTAATGAGAACTGGGGTGGGTCTCATAAACAATATGAATTCAGAGAGGACAAGAGGGGAGATTGGAGTGAAATTTTAAAAAAATGTGAGTTCAGAACAAGGGATGAGGAGCATTAATGAAAGTTTGTCCAGGTGAGCGAGTGGAGTGGAGGGATGTGGCAGAGGCAGCTGATGGGATTGTTTCAATTTTATTTCCCTAAGCAGAAAGATCAATAACCAGATTTAAAGCAATTGATGGTAGGATTAGAGGAAAACTGAGGTAATTTTTTTCAAATTTTAAATAGCTGTTCTGGAGTGTTGGTCAGTGGGAGTTAGGATGTTTTAGTTTTGGTTGATGTGACAATATTTAGAAATTTCTCAGGCAACTATGGCTCTGTTTGGAGTCTTTCCTTTAAATGTGAAAAGGTTTCGGTTAGCCAGACCACCTGCTGACCCAGCAGGGGTGTGGGCGACCTCGTACTTAAACTTGTGGTGTGAATCTGGGATTTTTTTGGGTCCTGTTTTCCTCCTGCAACAGAAGGCTCTGCTAACTATACCTTGATTACATCTCCTTCATTTTTCAATTCTCAGACTCAATATTGCTCCACATTCTCACCATTTCCTATCTCTGTCACTTCAGGTTTCATCTCCGTCTAACATCTCAATGTTTGTCCAATTCTCAATTCTTTGACCATATCATTCCCTCCAATCCATAAAGTACTGACCTGAAGAACAGATTGTGGACATCGGATGGCCTTTAGTGCTCTGTTCTAGTGGAGAGCCAGACGGTGAATGTCATGAGGCAATGGAGACTGTCACGGCTAAGACACATCCTGCCCTCCCCGACTTCCCAGCTAGGCTCACTGATGAAGAACAGGATTCCTGGCTGATTCTCCTCCTGCGTAGACAGAGATGCTGAGGCTAATTGGAGTACCTCCATTACTACCCTAGGAATTGTTCCCCAGGTCCTTGTGCTGGTCAATCAGAAGCTGAAGCTGATCTAACCACTGAGTATCTGATTGTCTTCTTGGTCAGAGTCATTTGGTGATCTGGTCAAAGGTTAAATTGACCTGCGTGAAACAATTCAACTGATGGTGAGAGAGGTTTGAGGCAAACCCTACTGAGCCAGACAATGCTTTGGAACGGCAACTCCTGTGTGAGCACTGGATGGGAAACAACATAGACAACTCTTAGTGCAGATGACCAAGCTTCAAGCCCATTTGTAGACATTAATGTATGATAAAAGAGTAGGTGAAGCAATCCTGACACAGATCACACTGAAAGGGTTTGTCACCCATGTGGGTTCACTGATATTCCAAGAAGTCCAACAACTGTGTGAAGGCTTTATTGATAATAGCGCTTCTCCTCTGAGTGTACTGATGGACCAGGAGATACACTGATAATGTGAAGGCCTTGTCACACACTTGACACCTGAATGGTTTCTCCTTGGTGTGAATGTACTAGTGATTCACCAAGTTTGAATGTGAAGATTGTTACACATTATGTTTGAAGTCATTCTCTCTAGTGTTTTAAGAGACTGCATGACCAGGTAAAAACCTCACATACCTCATACCTTGCATTTCAACTGTTGGGGTAGTTGTACTAGTGGGGTGGGCACACTAGATCTAGGGAGGGAAAAAAACTATAACTGTAACAAGTGCTTCTAATACCGGGCCTGAAATGGTTAAACTATCATGATTACTGAACTGGAAACTGCTGGCCTCCTAATCTGATCAGAGGCTAGCTGATAGACAGCCTGTTAATTGTACCTCTGGAATTTGTAACTGGTAGACATTGCTAATTGGATCAGTTGAGCTGTCGATTGAACCATTGAAACTACTCACTTAAATGGTAATGAACTATTGTTTCTGGTAAACCACTAATTAAATAAGCAGGACCAGTGGCCCCACAATGTCTACGGGACTGGTCGCTCCGAGGCAAACGGACAGACAGTTCAAACCATCCAACCAGAGAGCGGAACGCTTTGCCCGGGAACGAGTAGCCAACAGGAAGGCCAGACGTGGACACCTGACCTGGAGCACTGGCCAGCGAGGGGTATAACTGGGGCGAAGTTGAGCAGAGGGGCAGAACGCCTTCTCCAACGAATTGCATGTTGTAGAATTCGTTGTATTGTTTGCCAGTTTTGATTCTGTAAAATAAACGGTGCTCTGCTCCAAACTAAAGAAGCTGGTGCGGTCTCTCCTTCCAAAGAACTCGCGAAGACTGGAACCCCGAGGTTCCGGCCTAACATCTGGACGCGGGAAGGGAAAGAGACCACGGCAAGTTGGCCACGTTGGCGGATCAGGGAGCAGACAACCTTCGGCCGAAGTTTTCTAAGGTGAGGAAGCGCCTGTTAAATCTAAGGCTTCCAGTAGTTAAATTTTTCAGTTAGTTTCTTGTCTGCTCTCCGACCCTCACCAACCCAAAAAACTGATCAGTTTGGCAGCAGCATCGCAGAATCCAGACTGGTAAGTTACCACTAACCTTTTAACTAGTACCGGTTCGATTTCGTGTGGCTTTCGGAGCCGAGCGCGCCCCTTGTTGTCTGTTTAATTCGCGTGGCTTTCGGAGCCGAGAGCGCCCCTTGTTGCCTGTTTAATTCGCGTGGCTTTCGGAGCCGAGCGCGCCCCTTGTTGCCTGTTTAATTCGCGTGGCTTTCGGAGCCGAGCGCGCCCCTTGTTGCCTGTTTAATTCGCGTGGCTTACGGAGCCGAGCGCATCCCTGAGATTAACTATTGCAGCGCTGACCGTACTTGACTGCTTGGATCCACATTACAAAGCACTTAAGACCGACGAATCTTGCTATACACACTTGCTGCTAGCATCTACCAAACCCCGGGGGGACAGAGGTCGGATCTCATCTTCTGAACAGGGTTATCCGCACAGACGTCTGCCTTAGACCGGTTGTTAAGAGCAGAGATCTGCCACGTGAAGGTCAGGCTTTGAAAGACGCTCTGTTTTTTACCACGGTTCCCATCAGGGGAGATCCGACATGGGGGACCTGATCTCGGACCGCCGAGGCTGTAACGCCTCGGAGCATGTTACTAAGACAGGGGGCAGGGGACTGCGACAGGCTGAGACGGGGATGCAGAGACACCGACAGTATGCGTGGTTTGGCATGTATGCGGGTGACAACCAGTGTGGGGCCGGCCCAGTGAGAGAGAAAGAGTGAGTGCTGTGATTTTGACGGACGTGGCGAACGGGAGTGTTGCAGGAACACTTACTCCCAGGTCTGGACCTGCTAGACCGCGTCGGCAGCGAGGCCTCGGGGTGCAGCGGACCTGCACCGGCAGCCTCTGAGACAGAGAGCGCGTGGAAAGCTGTCCAGCAAACAAGAGCAGATCTGCAGCTCTGTGAGTATGTGAGTTTCGTTCCCTGGATTTAACGGGCTGGGATTTTTTTTCTGTAGGCTCACATTGATTTTTAGGATTGATGACTTCTGTCCTCCCAACATTGTGTACTGCCCCACGATCATTTTTTAATTTCTTTTTTACTTGGAAAGGTAGAGACGGGTACAAAGAGGTGACAGAGTAAGGGATGGTGGAGCACTTCATTGTCGGACCACTACGGTTGTGCCGTCCTAAGACGGTAAATCCCGGGGTGTCCCGGGGTCAGCTTAGTTCTGGCGGGTGTGCTTGGTTCTGGCGGGTCAACTTACTTTTGGCGGGTTTGCTCAGTTTGGGCGGGGTCCGTTTAGTTTTGGCGCGAATGCTCACTCTTGGCGGGATTGCTTGCTCTGGGAGGGGCTACTCGTCTTCAGGGGTCTGCGACCCTAACAGGTTGACCACTAAGCCACCACTACATCGGAGGGACACGTAGGCGCGATTGTCCTGGTCCAGGGGATAATCCGATGGGAATTATCATGATGATGACATGAATCATGCTTCTAACTACATCTTATTCAACAGGTTGTACCTTTTTTTTACTTTTAAATAGAAAATACCGAACAACAACATGCGCAGTGCAGCATTACCATACGGTGGCACAGTGGCCACTACTACTCGCCCCTTTTAAAGTGGTTTTCATGCGACCGCTGTTTGCCCGGCATTATCGAAGCCGGCATTAGGCTCTGACATCCCCCAGCCCACTTGTTTTTGCCTATTCCTCCTTTTTTCCCGGAGGCCGCAGATCTCAGGTCTCCAACCGGGACCTGCGACTCAGCAGACAGTAAAGCGTTTGGCCTAGCTCATTCATCTCTTTTTCCTCGCGACCAGTCACTCATTTTTGTCCGCCGACATGGGTGCTTAAGCCATTTTTTCCACTCTCATGCTCACAGATTCTTTAATGACGAGATGGGGGCACTCATTCATCTTTCCGCCTATGTCCTCTAATTTTTTTTACTGACCTACCTTACACACCCATTTCATCCTTTCTCTCAGATCCACAGATTTTCCCTTATGCTAAAGTGTTATGCGCGCTCATTCATCTTTTCATTACAATCACATGCGCACTCTTTCGTCTTTTTACGAGTATATGCGCACTCATTTCGTACTATTATTCGTCCTCCTCCTAAAGGCTGGGGCTAGGGAGGGTAATGCCATTGCTGCAACAGACACTGCCAACTCCAGTCCCCAAACGGTTATTCACAGCCATACGGGGTGAAGCTAGCAACAGCAGGGCTACCTGTCTGAAGCTACATTCTTTGATAATTTGATCATGGAGCCTGTAACTGCCAGCCAGTATCAAATTGTCCCATTGAAATCTCATTCCGACTTCTATTACCGTATGTAGTGCCCCATCCTACACCCCCGCTCACCCTTTATTTCCACTCGATGTTCTCTGTCGGATCTGAGGTCGTTTCTATCGTCATTTTCTATCTTTCACTCATCTTCTTGAAGCATTGAATTCAACTGGTGTCCGCAGGCCTGAGATTCCGCTGGTCTCCGAGTCTCATCCCCTTTTTGAGGTCTTATACTCCCTGAGGTTTTCTACCAGGTCACAGTAACTCATCTTCTGGCCTCATCTCTCCATCAAAAGCATTTCACTCACTGTGCTCCTGCTGCTGTACTCTGCGTCTCATCCCCTTTTCCCAGTATTATGCTCCCTGAGGTTTGCTACCAGGATTCGTTACATGACCTCCGAAGAATAAACGGGGCCACAGTCACTTTAAATCTGAAGGTTCTGGACCCCGCTGTTGCACTGCAGGCGCTCACGCCTGCCTGTCATTTTTTCTCTGTCACAGACCTGGCCGACGTTTTCTTTTGCCTTTCCGCTGCACCTACAGTGTCCGGAGCGTTTTTGCCTTCACCTGTGCTTGAAAGCGCCATACATACAATCGCCTCCCACAGGGGTAGAGAGCTTTGACCTCGTCCTTATCATTCCCCTACTGTCCGCGGCCCCTGTTGCTGCCCCGCAGAGTTAACATATGGAAAACTTGGGTGCAGGGTCTGAAGGGAGGATGACAATAACTGGCACCATTTCCCCCATTGCCCCAGGTCAGGGAGGCCAAACGTTGCCCTGAATTCAATTCAGGAGACTGAGCCCGACAAGGACGTGGGAAATGAGGGGGCGTAACAGAGCCCTGCTTTGCCCTACGTCTCTGCGTAGTGATAGGGTCGTTGTCCGTCAACACCGAACGAGGTCTGTTCTGTGATATCTTTGCTGGTATTTTGGGAATGCTTTTGGCTCTCTAACTTCTTCACTGACCCTTGTCCTGAGTGATCCACCTTGTTCACCATGGATTCCGCTGCGAGCAGGCGGGTAGTCGTAAAAGTAAGATTGTGCTCGTGGTTGATGTTTTACGTGCATTTTGTCTAAATTTGTCTTCAACCCTTGCCCTGGGGAACCCACCTAGGGTAATGAGTTCGAATCCCCTCTTGACATCACCTCCCAGCTGGACGAGGGGGAGATTATTGTGGGTCGTGAGGAAGGGTGTAGCCCGCTAAAGGGGGCCGTTGCTACTAGGCCAACTGTCCAAGCGCCTCTCCTCGCCACTAGTGTGGGGGAGGAGAATTAGGTCCCCTGGTCACATAGCGACTTTTGAGAGAGAAACCTGCCATGAGACCTTCACTTTTTTTTCTCTCATTGTCTTGATTGATATCTGGTTTCTCCAGTTCTGTTGCACAACTGGGTGGGGGGCAATCTTAGTGACTGCATTGGACATTTCGCACTGGTCCCCTCTTCCTTTTACTAGATGAGACTTCACATCCAGAAGTACTGGCATGGTGATGTCCGTTGAGTCTAATAGCAAGGAGCTTTTCCAGATCAGTTCACCCAATGGCTCTGCCTTCACAGGAATGTGCTAATGGCGGTTGTTAAATACAATGCTTTTATTTCCCATACTGGTAGGATGTTTTCTGGCTCACTTCACCAAATGTCACCCTGGGGAGGGCAGGACTCTTTTCACCACATTTCTGCAGCCCCATCTCTCTGGTCTAAATGTAATGTGGTATCATTACTTTTCAACCGAACCCCCCATACGCTGGGCTCTGCACTCCTCAACAGATGACTGCGCCGCCACCAACTCCGAGTACACGACAGCCTGCGTGTGATCTCCTACAAACGTGCAGGGACATATGGAATACATGCTGCGGGGTGACTTCCATTCATGAACCGTGGAGCCGGTCTTCCGTGCGGCCGGTTTCATTACGTGACTCACGTCTCCCGGTGGGAGGCCAGGCGAGTGGGGATCTGGCGGTTATTCTCTCCAATGATGCACTACCACCTCTGAATGGGCTACGGGTTCAGGCGTACTAAATACTATCTCTCCGGTGCATGTCAGCGGTCTCAATGGCTTTCTTTCAAATTCATCCGATTGCGTCGTCCACGGTGGTGCGCTACGGTTCTGCTCTTGATGCTACTCATTACTAACTTTTCTCCTTTATAAACAATGAATGTGGTCTGGTTGTCCAAGGAGCCCCTACTTATTTTGCCCATTTGACCTGGGGATATGTGAATTGATCCTTTCGTACAGCGGGAGGTTGAGGTGTACTGTGTGCCCGGGACTCGAAACGCTGCTGTTCACACAAGCGATTTTTACACAATCTCCAGTGCTCCCGGTTGGCTTCAGCTGGTCTCGAGGGCCACTGAACACGCTATTGAGCCGGTTGCCACTGCCTGTGTCCGTTCTTGACGGCGGTGAAACGGATGTCGATATCTACAATTCAATGCAGTACGACTGGTTAGCCAGTGACGGGTAAGATCCCTCGGGCGAGGGACAACCTAAGCCAGGCACAGTCGCGCATTGACATCGGAACTGGTGGCCCACGTTCGTCATGATTTAATAAGATCTCTGGCCTCTGTCTTCCGTGTCGGACGTCTGGACGGAGCTGATGGCCTGTGGAGCATTCTGATCTGCGGGAACACCGGGGCACAGTACACTTTCTCACTGGGTTTCCGCTTGCTAGCAGGTACCTAACTGCTGCTAGTGTTCTAATCCTATTCCGTTTCACAATTCACAGAACATGTTTACACTTGGGTGCCCTTTGGACTACAGACTTGCGTTCTGCGGACACCTTACTTACTTCAATTCCTCCACTCCAAATCTCTTGCGACTGTTATGTACTCGCGTACAGTGCTCTGTTTGTCTTTTTGCCATGTTTTTTGCCATGCTTGATTAATTCTGTGCTTTTGTCCTTTCCGCAGAAGCCTGCCGGAGTTGTTTTATCTATTAACTTAGATTTGCATGTAGTTTTAATTATCTATTTGTAAATTGTGTTGCGGCGTGTTGCGTAGGGCACCCTTCATCCCAACATGACTGTCTCCCTAGAACCGGTGATTCTGGTCAAGACAACGTGCTCAGGTACGACAAAGGGACGTCTGTGGGGGCGTCTGCCGGCACACCAGACCCCGGTCGCCTCGTGGTGTTGCGTTTCTTACGGCATGGGGTGGTGTGGCCTCAATAGAGGCCAAGGGAGGGAATGTTGGGGTAGTTGTACTAGTGGGGTGGGCACACTAGATCTAGGGAGGGAAAAAAACTATAACTGTAACAAGTGCTTCTAATACCGGGCCTGAAATGGTTAAACTATCATGATTACTGAACTGGAAACTGCTGACCTCCTAATCTGATCAGAGGCTAGCTGATAGACAGCCTGTTAATTGTACCTCTGGAATTTGTAACTGGTAGACATTGCTAATTGGATCAGTTGAGCTGTCGATTGAACCATTGAAACTACTCACTTAAATGGTAATGAACTATTGTTTCTGGTAAACCACTAATTAAATAAGCAGGACCAGTGGCCCCACAATGTCTACGGGACTGGTCGCTCCGAGGCAAACGGACAGACAGTTCAAACCATCCAACCAGAGAGCGGAACGCTTTGCCCGGGAACGAGTAGCCAACAGGAAGGCCAGACGTGGACACCTGACCTGGAGCACTGGCCAGCGAGGGGTATAACTGGGGCGAAGTTGAGCAGAGGGGCAGAACGCCTTCTCCAACGAATTGCATGCTGTAGAATTCGTTGTATAGTTTGCCAGTTTTGATTCTGTAAAATAAATGGTGCTCTGCTCCAAACTAAAGAAGCTGGTGAGGTCTCTCCTTCCAAAGAACTCGCGAAGACTGGAACCCCGAGGTTCCGGCCAAACACAACCCTGTGTTAATCCTCTGGTGCCTCAGGAAGTTTGAAGACAGCAGGAAAGCTTCTTCACAAATCCTACCCTTGAAAGGGTTTCTCTGTCTGTGAATGCATTCATGAGCAAATAATTGAAATAAGTGCAAGAATAATTTGCCACAGACCTCACTCTAAAACAGTTTTTCTTCCATGTACCACAAAGACAGTTACGAGAGATGCAACATATCTGCACAAAGATCCTACTATCCTGCAGAACCTCCTCACACTTGTGGAGCCTCTGTGTAGGATTGAAACTCAAAGAATGGTTGAAGCTCTCTTCACACTTGGAGCGACTCTCACTTCTTCCTCATCTTACCCTGATTGATTTCCTCCAGCTACCACTCCTCCTATGTTGAAGAGACTGACACCTCAGTGAGAGACTGTTCAACATTGAGGGATGGTCTGCTATTCTCCAGGTCCAATAAAAGTTATTTTTTTTCTCACTTGACTGCCACATACCCTCTGTCTCCAGTAGGGACACTGATAATGAAAAGGAGCTAACTGTGTTGCTACTTTATTTCCTTTACTGAGACCCCATATTTCCAGGCTCCATGAGGGAATAGAAAATACAGTTGGGTGGAACGGGCTATCAATTCACAATGTGCTCGAAATCGAGCTGTTGAGAACTAATTTTACTTCTAGAGTAAGTGTTCATTTTTTTAAAAAATTCAGGACAAATGCTAACCCAATAAAGGCATTAGAGGGCATTTCTATACATGTGTTTCCAGGTATGGCAGCAGAACTGGGTTAACAATCTAGAGTTTAAGATTTCGAAGGTGTTAATGCTTTACACGACCCTCTTATCACTCCTCTTCATCTTACCCTATCACCGCTTCCTTCGATTTCTTTCTTCCTTGTACACTTTATAGTGCCCACTAAGAAGCAAGAGGTGATTCCTAAATCACACGCCAGACACAAAGTCATCCCCTCAACTCAGCCTTTCCCAGAGTCACAAGAAACTACTCAGTTCAGCTCAGTAATTGGTTAATAATCTGCCTCACTCTCTTCTCTATACCCATTCCAGATATTTCTCCTTATGTGTTTTTCTCTCTCGTCAGCTTCCCAAGCTTATAAAATTCATGTTGCTCCAGAAATATGTAGATTGATTGTGATGTGGAGGTGTCGGTGTTGGACTCTGATGGACAAAGTCAAAAATCACATGACACCAGCTTATAGTCCAATAAGTTTATTTGGAAGCACTAGCCTTCAGAGCGCTGCTCCTTCTTCACGAAGGTGGATTGGCTGTGAGAGACGTCAATCAGAGAGCCCACCCACTCTGCCCATTTTCCTTTTCCTCTTCCAGAGCTGGTTCACTTCCTATAGGGACTGAAAACCAAGTGAGGAGATGGTGAGTGAAGGAGCAGCTTTTATACAAATTGTATCCCATAATATCCACACCAATCTTCAGGCAATCTGACTATCCTGTGGGTAATCAGGGGTGGAAATATCTCTTATGCTGTGAGAAGATCCAGCTGAGAGAGCTGTTTACTCGGTGCTTTGTGCTGAACTGTTTGACTGGAGCTGTGTGTTGGATATTGAGTGTGTTTATTGGAAGTAGTTCATCTTTAAATGTTCAGGCTGAGTTTTGTTGACGGCTCATTCCTGAATATGAGAAGGTGAGATGTAATTATCTGGGTAGTGCAAAGTGTCTGAGGATTCTTAATGATTTCTTATTGTTGAGTTCTAAGTTTATTCTGTTTATTAGTCTGTGAATGTTATACGGTCAGTTCTCTGTGTTGATATGTTTGAATATTTCCCATCTTTTCAATCCTTCCAAGACCTCCAAATACCCTGTCTCTATGACATCCCCAGAAAAGAAAGACAGACTTGCATTCATGCAGAATTAATTGTGGAAAACAAGAACGATAAAATGGACAGAATGCGTGGGTACTTTGACTGACATCTCTTAAAACTAATTGAAATATTTCTGGAGCTATAGGAGTTTCTTGAAGCTTGTGAAACTGAGGGAGAGTTGCATTGTCTGAAGGGGGTAACCGAGGGAGAGCCACATTGTCAAAATGGTTTAATTGAAGGAAAGCTGCACAATCAGGTGTCACTGAGGAAGGACTTGGCAGTCTGATGGGGGACACTGAGGTTGGGTTGCACTGTCAGGTGGAGGGACACCAGGGGAGAACTGCACTCTGAGAGAAATGGCAGACAAAAGTGAACCTAATCATCTCCCCATGACATAGTGAGATTTCAACAATCAATGTTCTGGGTATAACAATTGTCCAGTAGCAGAATTGAACCAGCCATATAAATACTGTGGCTATATCTATAGGTGAATAACACACCTCTAATTACCCCAAAGCCTGTCCACCATCTATAAAGCACAAGTTAGGCATGTGATAGAATATTCTCCACTTGTTCGGATGAGTGTAGTCTCAACAGTGCTCATGAAGCTTGACACCATCCAGGACAAGACAGCCTACTTGACTGGCACTCATCCACCACCGCCAACATTCACTGCGTTCTTCAGGATGCACACTGGTAGCAGTGTATACCATCCACAAAATATACTTCAGTAGATCATCGTGGCTGCTTCAACAGCACTTTTCAAATCTGGCTTCTAATGACGAGAAGGACAAGGGCAACAGATAGATGGCAGCACAGAATACCTGGGAGTTCCATTTCAACATCAGACTACCTGACTTGGAACTGTATCATTGTGCCCTGACTATTAGTGGGGAAAATTCCTGGAACTCCTTTCCTAACAGCATTGTGGGTGTAACGTACCAATACTTCTCCCTTACCCCACCCCAAGAAAGCAGCTCATGACAACCTTCTTTAGGGCAGTTAGAGGTAGGTGCTAATTGCTGAAAACAAAAATTGCTGGAAATCATAGTGGGGGGCGGGTGGGGAAGAGAGAGAGAGAGAGAGCTCATGTTTCAAGTCTAGGTGACTCTTCATTAGAACAGAGTCATCTAGACTTGAAATGTTAACTTGCTTTCTCTCCACAGATGCTACCTGATCTGTCATGGTTTTCAGCACAGTTTGTTTTCAGTGCACATTCCAGCATCTGCAGTAATTTGCTCCTACAGTGGGTGATAAGTGTTGGCCTGGGCAGTGTTGCCCATATCATCTGAAAGTATATTGAAAGAGTTAGCCTTTTCAGCAAAGAAGGAGAAGGAGGAAATCATGTTTCCTTTTCCTGTTTTACAGAAGGATTGCCCCGTACAACACAAAAGAGGACAGACAACCCAAATAGATTCTGATACAACTGCTTAACTGTGGGAAGATATCCAGTCCTTTCGCAGCATTGCTCAACACTGGAGACTGAAATCATGATATGGAAATCAGTTGGGTGAGGGGAGCTTCGGCATATCATCTGATCTGAAAATGGTCAGTGCTGTGGAGCCTAACCTGCCCAAATGTTTAGCTGTGGGTGATTGGTCAGAGTGAGGCTGGGAAGAATTGCGAGAGGGTTCCAAGAGTGGTGAGAGCTTAAATCATTCATCGAGCCTCATGAACCAGTGATTTGTCCTTGCAGGTTCAAGCTGTTCAAGTGAGAGATGTTTGAGGAGAATTCTACAGGCTCATAGGATAAGGTGCATCTGTTAGAAACACTGCTAATACACAGACAGCTATATGGAAGAGAGACTGTTTAAATGTGAGGTCTGTGACCAAGGTTTTACCAAGTCATCAATGCTTGTGAACCACCAACACATCCACACAGGGGAGAATCCATTTATATGTAAAGTGTGCAGCAAATCATTCTCAGAGTCATCAACCCTGCGCAGACATTTACGCATTCATACTGGGGAAAAGCCATTCATGTGCAAAGTGTGTAAAAAATCATATTTGACATCATCAACCCTTTATAAACACCAACGCATTCACACACAGGAGAGACCATTCAGATGTAAGGTATGTGACAAATCATTCTCATGGTCAGAGAATCTTTGGAGACATCAACGCATCCACACAGGGGAGAAGCTATTTAAGTGTGAGATGTGTCACAAATCATTCTCTGACTCATCAAGACTTCTGCTCCACCAGAGGATTCACACAGGGGAGAAACCATTCGCATGCAAGGTGTGTAACAAATCATTCTCAGTGTCATCACGCCTCCAAGTACACCAACGCATTCACACAGGAGAGAAACCATTCACATGTGAGGTGTGCAACAAAGCATTCTCAAATTCATCGCATCTGCGTGTACACCAACGCATTCACACAGGGGAGAAGCCATTTTTGTGTGAGGTATGCAACAAATCATTCTCATCATCATCGGAGCTCCGTGTACACCAGCGAATTCACACAGGGGAGAAACCATTTGTATGTGAGGTGTGTGACAAATCTTTCTCGCAGTCAGAGAACCTCCGCACACATAAACGCATTCACACAGGGGAGAAACCATTCGGATGTGAGGTGTGCAACAAGTCATTCTCACAGTTAGGGAACCTCCGCACACACCAACGGATTCACACAGGGGAAAAGCTATTCAAATGTGAGGTGTGTGACAAATCATTTGCAGACTCATCAAGACTCCTGCTTCATCAGAGAAGTCACACAGGGGAGAAACCATTCACATGTGACATATGTAACAAAGCATTCTCTGTGTTATCAACCCTCCACAAACATCGAAACATTCACATGGCAGAGAAACCATTCAGGTGCAATGTGTGTGACAAATCATTCTCGGATTCATCATACCTGCGCAGACACCAACGTGTTCATACAGGGGAAAAACCATTCACGTGTGATGTGTGTGACAAATCATTTTCAAGGTCATGCAACCTGCTGCTACATCAGAGGATTCACACAGGGACAAAGCCATTCACTTGTGAAGTATGTGACAAATCATTTTCTTCATCGTCAAACCTCCGTGTACACCAACGCACCCACACAGGGGAAAAACCTTTTATGTGCAAGGTGTGTAACAAATCATTTTCTGAGTCAGGGATCCTCCACAAACACCAACGTATTCACACAGGGGAGAAACCATTCATCTGCAAGATATGTGACAAATCATTCTCACGATCAGACAGTCTCCACAGACACCAACGCACTCACACAGGAGAAACCATTCATGCATGATATATGCAGCAAGTTAGTCTTGAGCTCATGGGATACCTGCTCTATCAGAGGATTCAAACAGGAAAGTAACCATTCAAATGTGAGGTTTGTGATCAACCACCCCATAGAATTTGCAGAGGGAGAAATTTTTCAGGTGTGATGTTTGTGACAAACCTTTTCAACATTCATTGCATCTTTTGGTCCATCAACATTGTCAAAAAGGTGAGAATAATGGTGTGAAGTCTATAACAAAGCTTTCACAAAGTTGTTGAATTTCCTAGTACATCAGTGAATTCATATGAGGACTGCCTGACAAAGTTCTTCACAGAGTGTCCTCATAAGTGTTTATCTGTACCCAGTCTCACTGTGCAGGATGTTCAGTGGGACTGGGACACAGAACAAGAAGCAGCTTTCACTCCCATCAAACAACTAGTGATGACATCACCAGTGCTGAGGGATGATGATGTAACAATGGAGTCACCCTGCAGTGTGATGTCAGTGAAACAGGACTTGGAGTAACCCCCAGGCAGTGAGGACAGCCCGCTGTGTTTGTACCCAGAGGGTTTACACAAACTGAACAACACTACACAGTTTAAGGAAGATAGATAGGATGTTGTTTTTGCTCATGACCTTTTCAGCCAGTGCCTGTTTGTAGAGTTTTACCACAATCAAATTCAAAACTCCTTTCTCAAACTACCTTGACCTATTCATGCAAAGGCTGTGATTTTGCTTTTAGAAATATCATTTGGAAGTGAAGTGCAAGCAAGAGAAGAATATGAACATCATTGACATTTTGCTGAGAGCTGCACCCTCTGTGAAGAAAATTGATTGTACAGAGTGTAACATCTTCTTAGAGATAGTCAGCATGGCTTTGTGTGTGGGAAATAGTGTGTCACAAACCCTGATTGAGTTTTTTGAGGATTTGACCAAGAAGATAGATAAAGGCAGAGTGGTAGATGCTGTCTACATGGATGTCAGCAAGGCCTTTGAATGGTTGCGCATGGTAGGCTGGTTAGTAAAGTTAGATCACATGGAATTCAGGGAAAGCTTGCCAACTGGATACAAAATTGACAGAGGGTTGTTTTTTGGACTGGAGGCCTGTGACCAGTAGTGTTCCTCAGGGTTCAGAGCTGAGTCCACTGTTATTTGTTAATCATATGGATGATTTGGATCAGAATATTGAAGAGTGGTTAGTAAGTTGATAAATTACACCAAAAGTAGTGGTATAGTAGACAGTGAAGGAAGTATTCTTAGAGTACAAAGGGATATTGATAATTGGGCCAATAGATCGAGGAGTGGCAGGTGGAATTTAACTTAGATAAATGAAGGTGTTTTATCTTGGTAAGACAAACAAGAGCAGAACTTATACAGTTAATGGTAAGGCCCTGGGGAATGTTGTTGAACAGAGAGACCAAGAGGTTCAGGTATATTGTTCCTTGAAATTTGCATCACAGGTAGTCAGGGTGGTAAAGGCAACATTTGGCTCACCATTGCTCAGACCATTAAGTATAGGAGTTGGGATTTTGGGACTGTTGCGTTTTTACAGGACGTTGGTTAGGCAACATTTGGAGTATGTATACAGTTCTGGTCACCCTGCTATAGGATGGATATTATTAAATTGGAGAGGATGCAGAAAAGATTCACAAGGATGTTACTGGGACTGGTGGGTTTGAGTTCTAAGTAGAGGCTCGATCGGCTAGGATTTTTTTCACTGGAGCATATCGGGTTGAGGGGTGACCTTATACAAGTTTATAAAATCACGAGGGGTACAGATATGGTGAATAGCAAAGATATTTTCCGTTGGGTAGTGGGAACTCAAAACTAGACGGCATAATTTTAAAGTGAGAGGAGAAAGATTTAAAAGGGACCTGAGGGGCAACATTTTCACACAAAGGATGGTTTGTATGTGGAATGAACTGCCAGAGGAAGTGATAGGTGCAAGTACGGTTACAACAGTTAAAAGACATTTGATCAGGTATGTGAATACCAAAGGGTATGGGCCAAACACAGGCAAATGGGAATAGTTTAGTCTGGGAAACCTGGTTGGCATGGATGAGTTGGACCAAAGGGTCTGGTTCTCTGCTGTGTGACTCTATGACTATGACTCTATTCAACTAAAAGAAACAGTATGATATTGATTCAGCTTTCCAAGTTTCTAGATTGTTGAGGCAATGACACCACAGCATTTGCTCATGCTCAGGAAGCTTAAGTTTCTGACAGGCCTTTCCTTAGCTCTGAAAACGTCTGCAACCCTGAGTTAGAGTCTGAGACTTCAGTCAGTTCCAATTACTTACCTAGGAAATGGTGGGCAAGCAAAAAAACAAATTAAATCCTAACACCATACATCTGCAACCAGTCACTCACCTCCCATTCTCACTTCTGACTGCTTGACTGCCATCCTTGCATCCACCTTCCCAACGCAGTTGAACCTGATCACATTACCTGACCTGACTTGACTAGCCTACACCTAAAGTATTAACCTATCAATGCCCCAACACACCTAACTTCACCCACATCACACCTTTCACCCTGCCCATCTACCACTGCACCCAATTACATCATGAACACTGCCCACTTACCCGCCTTATTTCCAATCCATCTGTCTGTTCACATTGGTCATTTATCGATGGTAACTAGTGCAGTAAACAGGAGACATATCTTCACTGATTTTCTTCACTGCTGTGAGCATGGATTTTTGCACTGAGGGAGTGTTTTTGGCCAGAACAGTCATATCCAGGATAGTTTTCTATCTGCTTCACATCGGACACAGGTTTTCCAATTCCAAACAGAAAATTTTGAATGAATTTGTTCACATCAAGCACTTTTCCAAAAAAAATGCAACTCTTCAAATGTTACAGAAAGTTGTGATGAAATGATGGCTTGAAACTATTAAGAAACCCTTGTTACTGTAAGAGTATTGGACAGAGGTGAGGTGATTGTCGGAGATGGCATCCTATTCAAAGGGAGCAGGGTCATGATGCCTAAAGAGATGAGAAAAGAGATGCTGAAACACATCCTACACAAATTATCGAGGAATCGAGTCTACTCAAAGGAAGGTTACGAAGTATTCTACTCTCCAAACATGAGCAATGAGATGAAGGACCACATCAGCCATTGCAGAGATTGTAATGAACATGAAACTAAATAAGATACAGAGCTGTTCTTACATCCCAAATAGCCCAGGGACGAAGCTTGGAATAGAGCTCTTAACTCCCACTGGAACTGATTTTCTCATCACAGTCAACTACCATTCAAACTATGCAGTGTTAAAGCAGCTGACATCAACGATTTTCTGAAGGAATACTTCAGTGGTCATGATACCCCTGACATTATGAATGTCACAGTAATAACCTCAGTTCACGAGTGAAGAATTCAGTCACTTCCTGAATGATTGGAAAATGCAGCACATCATCTGCACGCCAGTCAAATGGAAAGGCTGAGGCAGCAGGGAAAGAGGTGTGTTAAGACAAACTTAGCACAGAATCTCACTTACTGGGACATGAAAAGTTGTCCTGTTGTTATCATACTGAACCCCGACTATTCTTCCAATGGGTAAATTATAGAGGCCAGAAGGTGTCATAGGAGTGAGTGACAGGATCAAAATGAAGTATTGGGAAAACAGTTTGATAAAGCTGTCACATTGTTGAGAATTGGAGAGTCAAAGTGCAAACATTCAATGCATTGAACAAAATCAGCCTACTGGCAACTTGGAACCCACAAGAGAGGAATTTTCGCCCTGATCATGCATTGGAGTGTGAATGACTTGATCCATCACAGCAAATGCAGCCACCTATTTGCATCTGGTGAAGTGACATGACTGTGACTACCTTTGATATCAAGGCCAAATTTGACTGAAAGTTTCTTCAAAGAGCCGACAAAACTAGGAATCAGGGAAGACATTCCACTGGTCTTCTCCTGACTATTGTTTGCAATTACTCTAAATAGTGTACACAAGAGTTCAAAGTTTGTGAGAAGATTTGTAGCTCGGGTACTCATTGTTGTGGTTCTGTTCGCCGAGCTGGGAATTTGTGTTGCAGACATTTCGTCCCCTGTCTAGGTGACATCCTCAGTGCTTGGGAGCCACCAGTGACACGCTTCTGTGATGTTTCCTCCGGCATTTATAGTTGTTTGTCTCTGCCACTTCTGGTTGTCAGTTCCAGCTGTCCACTGCAGTGGCCAGTATATTGGGTCCAAGTCGATGTGTTTGTTGATAGTATCTGTGGATGAGTGCCATGCCTCTAGGAATTCCCTGGCTGTTCTCTGTTTGGCTTGTCCTATAATAGTAGTGTTGTCCCGGTCAAACTCATGTTGCTTGTCATCCGCATGTGTGGCTACTAAGGATAGCTGGTCGTGTCATTTCGTGGCTAGTTGGTGTTCATGGATACGGATCGTTAGCTGTCTTCCTGTTTGTCCTATGTAGTGTTTTGTGCATAGTCCTTGCATGGGATTTTGTACATTACGTTTGTTTTGCACATGCTGGGTATCGGGTCCTTTGTCCTGGTGAGTTGTTGTCTGAGAGCGGCTGTTGGTTTGTGTGCTGTTATGAGTCCTAGTGGTCGCAGTACTCTGGCTGTCAGTTCAGAAATGTTCTTGATGTATGATAGTGTGGCTAGTCCTTTGGGTTGTGGCATGTCCTCGTTCCATTATCTTTCCCTTAGGCACCTGTTGATGAAATTGCGCGGGTATCTGTTTTTGGTGAATTCATTGTAGATGTGTTCTTCTTCCTCTTTTTGCAGTTCTGGTGTGCTGCAGTGTGTTGTGGCCCTTTTGAACAGTGTCTTGATGCAACTTCTTTTGTGTGTGTTGGGGTGGTTGCTTTCATAGTTCAGGACTTGGTGTGTGTGTGTGTGGCTTTCCTGTATACCTTTGTGGTGAATTCTCCGTTCGGTGTTCTCTGTATCATCACGTCTAGGAAAGGGAGTTGGTTGTCCTTTTCTTCCTCTCGAGTGAATCTGATTCCTGTGAGTGTATTTTCTATTTCTGTGTTTTTAATTATTACAAAGGTGTCAGAGAACACTGAACAGAGAATTCGACTGGGACAACATTACTATTATAGGACAAGCCAAACAGAGAACAGCCACGGAATTCCTTGAGGCATGGCACTTATCCACAGGTTCTATCAACAACACACCGACCTGGACCCAATATACCGGCCACTGCAGCGGACAGCTGGAACTGACAACCGGAAGCGGCAGAGGACAAGCCACTATAAATGCCAGAGGAAACCTCACAGTAGCGCTTCACAGGAGGCTCCCAAGCACTGAGGATGTCACTTAGACAGGGGACGAAACGTCTGCAACACAAATTCCCAGCTCGGCAAACAGAACCACAACAGTGTACAAAGGAATTTATCACACATGAACAAACTAGCTTCTAGTCTGTTTCAATTTTGTCAATGCCTGCACACAAATGTACAAACAGTTTTAATGGTTTCTGAATTTATGTGAGTGGTTCACTGATCATATGGTGCCTGATATTGGTTCTCTGTGAATGTTGGCACAAGTCAGGAGTGTGATTGAATACTGTCTACTTGCCTGGATGAGTGCAGCTCACACAATGCTCAAGAAGCTTGACCCCATCTGGACAAAGCAGCCTGCATGATGCACCATATCCACAAACATTCACAACCATCCAGGAGAAAGACAGATAAATGGAAACACTACCACCTGCAAATTTCCTCTCCAAGCCACATGCAGTTCTGAATTGGAAGTATACCACCATTCCTTCAGTGTTGATGGGTGAAGATGCTGGAACTCCCTCTGTAATGGCATTGTGGGTCCACCTGCAGAGAATTGATTGCAAGATGGTTCACTACCGCCACCTACACAAGGGAAATTGGAATGGGCAATAAATGATCATTTTACCTAATAAATGATCCAGCCAGTGACATCAATATCCCAAGAATGAAAAAAAATTACTTAGGAAACTGCTCCTTCACAACAGACAGCAACAACACTTGGTTAAGTGTTAAACAACAATGCTGAGAGGTGACCTTATAAAAGTTTTTTAAAAAATGAGGGCATTGCTAGGACAAATAGTCAAGGTCTTTTCCCCAGGATAGGAAAGTCCAAAATTAGGTTTAGGTTGAGAGAGAAACATTAAAAAAGGACCTAAGGGACAACTTTTTAATTTTCTAAGATTAAAGATATATTTTCAGACTGTATTTGTTGCCCTTGTCATTGCCACTGCAATTGCAGGGAATGCACTCTTCATCCATGCAGCCACTGTGCCTGCAAATAAAATTGCTCACTCCCTTATATCTTGGACTAGATCTTAATTTTAGTAATTTATGTACTAAAATTTATGTTTTGTCGTGGCTTTTGTATATGAATATGCAACTTTAAATGGCTCTTAAAAATCCCATGTGTAGAAATGGACAAAATGCTGGTTGAAGAGATGAAGACAGCAGTGAGTGGAAAAATCTCCAATGTGACCACTACTTAGTGGACTAGGGTCAAAAAGATGTGTATTACTGCATGAAATGTCTGCAAGATCTTGTTAAGTTTTCTGACCTAACAAAATGCTTACTGAGACTTTTACCTTAAGAAGGCCTTGGATAATAAGTGCAGAAGTTGTTTTTTCTAACTAAACCTGAGAACACGGATTTAATGTGACAGAAAGGACAAGCTGTGAAGGGAAAAAGCTGTTATCAACTGTCTGCAAAATGAGAGCGGATTGGATAAATATATTTGTCACCTATATCCAATATCCTAAGGGGATGTGAGCATCGCTCTGAGTGACATAATTCATATATTTAAACATTGAACCTTGAGAGGGTCAGCGTGATCATTGAGGAATGTGGCCTGGTTAATCACTGAGATTGTAAAAAGATCTCATTCAGCATTTTGACAAAGGATGGGCCCTTACCACACAAGAAAACCAAATATCAGTCTCGTGAGTTACTTGCAATAGCTCCATATGCAAATATGTGTATGTATACTCAATAAAGAAGTTTGATTAACTACATGATTGTTTTGCACTGTTATAAATCCATAGTAAGACCAGAACCTGGAAGGTAGATATTCCTAAAATTCACAGTCAGCCCATTGTGCCTGCATTCGCTCTGAATAATCTTATGATTTAGTATCCTTATGCTGCTTTTCTTCCTGTAAACCTATACAAATAATGATGTAATGGCCTCATCAATGCCTCAAATGAACATGCCTCCGCCGCACTTCCAGGCAGTATATTTCAGACCTCAAATGTTTGCTGTGTGAATTTTTTTTCTCCACATTGTACTTAATTCTTTTGCAAGTTACTTGAAGTGAATGCCAACTTGTTCTTGTTTTTTTTTGTGAGTGGGAACAGCTTTTCCCTATCAGTCCAGACCCCCTAATGATGTTGAAAACTTCTATCAAATCTCTTCTTAACCTTCTCTCCATCAAGGAAAACAGTCCCAACTTCTTTGATCTATCCTCAAAGCTGAAGTTTCTTATCTGGGGAACCATTTTGGTAAACTTTTTCATTTTGCATCATGCTGTTTTTCAACAAACTGCTCAGGGGTGAGGTGGAATATTTGTGCCCAGAGTCTGAGTAATTCTTTGTGTGAATATGACGACAACTTTAATTAATAATCATGCAGTCATCCACCTAGAATTGTGCTGGAGCCCACAACCTTTTCTCTAAGTCAGAAGGTTGTGTGTTTAAGTCCTACTCCAGCTTGGTACTCAGTGCAGTATTGAGAGGTGGAAGAGATTACAGGAATAGAGAGAGGCAAGGCCATGATGGGATTTGAAAACAAGCTCTATAAACTGATTGAAGACAATCCCTTAAGATGTCCATTCCAGCTGACATCAGGAACTTTACGTTTCACATCTTCAGGAACCCAGACACAAAGGGATACCTGCAGCTCCAACTAGTTACCACTTGAAATCAAATCAAACTTCCAGGTTGCTGTGAATTGGGGATTCACAGCAGTCTCTAATTATTCAATCAACTCAATTAATCATTGAAAACATGACTAGAGTTGATGACAGTGCAAATCCCTTTACATGCCTCACACTTAAACAGTTTCTCTCCAGTGTGTATACATTGTTGAACGCAGACTCCCCTCCCCCCAAGTTCAAGAAGGTTTGGTCACACACCATTCATTTATAAAGTTTCTCCCTGTGTAAATTCTCTACTGTATCAGCAGGTAAAAATGATTTTCACACAGCTAACACATGAAGGACTTACCTCCTGTATGATCCTCTGGTGTATCAAGAATTCATAGAGGTTTTCCTTCAAATCTCACACTTGGACAGATTCTCCCAGTGACTGTGTATGGAGTTTCAATAACACTGAAGATCATTCTTTGCACACCTCACAGTGAACAGTTTCTCTCCTTTGTGAATATGCCCGAACTTCACCAGGACTGGTGATTGTGCAAAGCCCTTGTTACACACGTTATAGCTTCTGCCCTGTATGAATGAGTTGGCAATACTTAAGTATTGATGACTCTGCAAAACTTCAGTCCTATACCTCACACCCAATGTTTTCTATTCCATATAGGTATCGTGTTCACAGTTGCACAGCAGATGCATCTTATGTTTCGGAACTTGTACTGAGTGTAGCACGACCTTCATGACCTTGAATGTTGTGAGTCTTCTTTTCTAAAACACATCCAAGGATTCACATTCCACACCGATGTTATCAGTTTGAAAGCCTCTGAGTTGGCCAAATCCTAAAAGATATTATTGCTAGATTGGATTTGTGGCAAGCAGCAAGGGAACTAACAAGAGGAAGAAACCTTAATTGGCCTCACTCACCAATCTGTCTCCAAGCTTCTGTCCTGCTCTAGTAACCACAGTACTTAAATGGCAAGTCCACTTCAGTTTTGGGTCAACAGTAAACACAAGATATTGATAGTGGAAATTCAATAATGACGACAGTATTAAATATCAAAAGGCAATGGTTAGATTGTCTCTTATGACAGACAGTCATTGCCAGGCATTTGTGTGGGACAAATGTTACTTGGCACTTTTCAGTCAAATCCTGAATATTGTCCAGGTTTTGCTGCACTTAGACATATATTACTATCATTACGTTGAGGAGTTGCAAAGTGGTGCTGAACATTGTGGAATCATCATCAGTAAAAATCTCCAAAACTGACTTTATGATGGAGGAAAGGTCATTGATGAATATGCTTGGGGCTAGGACACTACCTCAAGGAATTCCCACAGAAATGTCCTGGAGTTGATGTAGCTGACCTCCAACAATTACAACCATCTTCTTACATGCCAACTGTGACTTAGTTAGTACTCTCACTCCCAAGTCAAAAGGTTCTCAAGTCTTAGTCCCAAGCATTAAAGCTCACAATTGGCTGTTTGTGGGAACATAAGATCTAAGAAATCAGAGATTCACCAGACTACAATTCAAAGTGGACTTTAGTAGCTCTACTGTGCTTTTAAGATTGGGAAAGTCAATACATAAATACAAGTCACTCTTTTCTTCCTTAGGGAAATTACATCCAACATAATAAATAGAGAGTGTAAACCCATTGGTGGAGAAAGTAACATAATCAACAGTGACATTGACGAATATGCCGTACACAGGATTCTTATTTGTAGCATTGGCAGCTCTTTTGGTTTTTACAGGATTCTTACTGTTGGCTCCCAAGTGTTTCAGCAAATAAGAACACATCATGCTGACAAATCAGTCAGTTTGGATTAAAGTTAAAAATGAATTTATTGTGAGTTATAAATGTGTACAGATGATTGATACAACAGGCAAAAAAAAACGCTGAACGTATACCTAACTTTGAATCAACCAAAATAACAAAGCATTTGAAAATGACTCAAGGTCTTTCCCAGAACATGAAATTAATCTTGGAATAGCATATGGTGAATATATCACAACATTATTACATCAATCAATGATGGACTTAGGGAGCTCAGGTCTGTAGAAACTCACCCCCATTTACTCAACGTACTCAAGATAGTAGTCCTCCCAAGGAAAACCACAGGGCACAGACTTAAGGTGATTGGTAAAAGAAGCAACAGAGAAGGGGGGGAGGGGGGGAAAGTCTTTTCACACATTGTATGGTTAAAATGTGAAGTGATTGATTATTTGAAAAAAAGGAACGTGTTGTGGATAGAAGGCTGAAAAATGGTCCAAGGTGTGTGAAGACTCAGGTTCATAGCTTATACTTGAAAGGATCCATTGATGACTTATGAGGGTCAGACACCAATAAAATCTTGAACACAAGTCTCACAAATCTCTTCCAAATAGCATTCCTGTGTTAAAAGTACTAGTGGCAAATACCTCTTGGATCTAAACAGTGTTAGAATTCTGTAAACCTTTCTGCATCTTTATTTCTTCACCTTAGGATTCCCCTTAAACCTCACTTCTTTGTCTATATTTGTTCATTGTCGAAGAGTGTGGCGCTGCAAAAGTACTGCAGATCAGGTAGCATCCAAGAAGCAAGAGAGTCAAGCAGGAATTCTTAAAGAAGGGTTTATGAGAGAAACGTCGACTCTCCAGTTCTTTGAATGCTGCCTGCCCTGCTGTGTTTTTCCAGTGCCACACTTTCCAACCCTGACTCTCCAGCATCTGCAGTCCTCATTTTCTCCATTATTTGTTCATCCCTCCTAAACTCTCCTCGTCTATCTCAGTGTTAACAATTGTCTGGTCACATCACAATGAAACACTTTGAAATGTTTTACTACATTAAGGCACTCCAGAAATCCAAGCTGTTGTCCTCACACAATTCCTCCAATGCTCAAGGTACTGATCTGCAGACAGAATATGGACATTGGCCTCTAGTGCTCTGTGTGTGTGGCCTTTCAGCATGTGGAGAGCTAGTCAGTGAATGTTGTGAGACAATGGAGACTGTTAAAGTGAAGATACATCCTACCCTTCCCCTGACTTCCCAGCTGGTCTCATTGATGAGGAATGGGATTCCTGGCTGATTCTCCTCCTCCACAGACCAGAGTTTCACAGGATGACTGAAGTGCCTCCATTACTAATGGCTCCCCCACCTGCTGGTGCTTGTGCTGGAAAATCAGTGGCTGAACTACTGAGTATCTGATTGCTTTCTTAGCCATAATGCAGGGAAATTCATGGTTCATGATTAGTTTAGATTTTATCAAAGTACACACACTGTTGTGCTCAACAATAACTTACGTAAACTTTGGTTCTTTAATACAAATCTACTGAGCTTCAATAGACAGGGAGATGCACCATAGGGTTTTAAATTTAGGACAGAATATAAGTAACACACTAATGAATTAAATACAGCTCAAATGCTAACAGCTTTCTGCTTAACTTATTTCCATGTTACAGAGCCACATGGTAAGAATTTGCAACCTTCAAAGTTAATGGTAAAGCTTATATAGACTCTTGTCATCATAGTACTTATCTACAACCTGGTGTTATGAATAGAGGAATTCACAGACAAATCTAAAAGGGATTTGTTACAAGGGAAGTACAGCTCTATTCTATACTAGCTTGGTTTCAAATCGCAATGTTTCAGAATAGAAACAATTAGAATTGGCTAAATGGATTCTTAGTTAACTTTTGTAACAATATGTATTTAAGTTTGTAACTGTATAATCCTTTTAAGACCTTTATACTCTAGACTGATAGACTGAATGTATAATATCTCATTAGTCCATCTTTATAGACTGCCCAGGAGGCACATATTTTATACATGCACTATTTTTTAACTGCTACCTACTTTGTAATTTCTTTGTATTAGTACTTGGTGGTCTTCTGTATTAATTTTATATAAGTTTAAGTTTACAAGCAACTTTGCTTTCAAGGTCAAATAACACACTCCAAGCACCCAGAGACAGAGAAAAACATGATCTAACATATGGTCTATAAAACTAGTCATTGGTATAGTTAGTTCTGCTGTAATACAGTAGTACCGCTCTCATGCAAACCAATGTTTAAAGAAAATCATGCAATTGCATCACCATTTAAATTATTGGAATCGCGTTATAACCAATAGTACTTTAAAACTTCATGCTTTAGAAACAGTGTTTCCAATTTATCAGAGCTTAAAAATGTGTTGCTGGAAAAGCGCAGCAGGTCAGACAGCATCAAAGGAACAGGAGAATCGACATTTCGGGCATAAGCCCTTCTTCAGGAATGAGGAGGGTGTGCAAGCAGGCTAAGATAAAAGGTAGGGACGAGGGACTTGGGGGAGGGCTGTTGGGAATACGATAGGTGGAAGGAGGTTAAGATGAGGGTGATAGGCCAGAGAGGATGTGGGCGCGGAGAGGTCGGGAAGAAGATTGCAGGTCAAGAAGGCGGAGCTAATCTGCATCTGCAGTCCTCACTTTCTCCTTTCCAAGTTGTCAATCATGTTATAGCAAATTTGTGTTAACAAAACATACGTTATAGCAGAACGACCATTTGACTTAAAGAGAAACTCTCACCAATTAAACAAAACAAAGACAATGAGGGTTATGATGGTATACATTCCCTATTCTATATAAATAGGCACGGATGTACCATAAAATTTCCTTGTATCTTCGCAAAACGTCATAAAATAACTGAAACTAACTATAATAAGAAGGGTTTTTTAAAATTCATTCACTAGCTGAACAAGCATCTATTACCTATCATGAACTGAGAAAGTGGTGATGAGCTGCTTTCGTGAACTAATGCGGTCCAGATGGTGAATGTATCCTCACAATGCCATTCATGGGGGAAATGCAGGATTTTGACCCAGTGATATATTTCCAAGTCAAGATGGTGAGTGGCTCTAGAGAGTTTATTTTTATTCTTTGATGGAAAGTGTCACTAGCTCAGCCAGCATTTATTGCTTAGATATGATTGCAC
Organism: Hemiscyllium ocellatum; assembly: GCF_020745735.1. Taxonomy (NCBI): domain Eukaryota; kingdom Metazoa; phylum Chordata; class Chondrichthyes; order Orectolobiformes; family Hemiscylliidae; genus Hemiscyllium; species Hemiscyllium ocellatum. Next base: position 39,497,644 of record NC_083435.1, read on the forward strand.
AGTTAAGAATCAGCTACTGTGCGGTTGTATGTCAATCATTTGAATGCAAGACTAGGATGATAGTTTGCTTCCCTCAATGAAATTAGTAAACCAGTTGCGTTTTTACAACAATCACTTCCATTTTTAGATTTTTACTAAATTCAAATTTCACCATCTACCATGTTGGGATTCAAACTGAGGTCCCAGAACATAAGCCTGAGGTACTGGATCACTAGTCCAGTGACATTACAACTGTGCTAATGCCTTCCCATAACTCACAGGGAAACTGCAGGTAGTAGTGTTCCCATATGTTTCCAGATGGTAGTAACTATGGGTTTGAAAGATGCTAAGGAACCTTGGTGAACTTCTATATGCATCTTGTAGATGGTACACACTGTGGTTGTACATCAGTGGCAGAGCCAAAGAATGTTTGAGCACGTGGCCTCAATTGTTCAGACTACTTTGCCTGAGATGCTGGCATGCTTCTTTATTGTTCTGCAGGAGAAGGAGGGGAAAACAATCCTGATACACATCATGGCAGAAAAGACTCCTGTGTCTGTTCACTGATGTTCCAGTAAGTCTAACAACTGTGTGAAGGTTTTATGATGGACCTCCCACACCAAATAGGTTTCTCCCCATGTGAGTGCATTCGTGGACCAGGATGTACACAGACTTAATGAATACCTTGTCTCATGAATGCTTTTTCTCCTACGGGGATCCTCTCGTATCTTATGAGAGTTGAATACCTCAGGAGGACTTAATCTTAAATCTCAGACTTGGATGGTTTCTCTTTGTGGCGATTTTCTCAGACAGGAAGCTTCAATGAGCTTGTTGAGGATTTGTCATGCACTTTATCTAGTTTCTCTTCAGTGTGAGTATGCCAAAGATACATCAGGCCTGATGAGATTGTGCAAAGCTTTTGTTAACAAATTCACACTAAAACAACTTCTCGCCTGTATGAATGCATTGGTGATTCATGAGTGTTGTAAAGAGTGAAGACTCAGTCAGACATCTCCCAATTCAATGGTTTCTCATCTGCATAAAACAGGCAGTGTATCAGAAAGGGGGTCTTTCTTGTGAAGCCTTCAACACAGACCTCACAGCTTTTCCTCAATGTGAATGTATCAGTTTCTAAGGAGCATTACTGACTGTGTGAATACGACGGTGATCCAACATGCCCCATAACTGTTCAAACTCCTTATTACACACCTCACATGTGAATATTTTCTTCTCGCCTGTGTGAACGCGGCGGTGACTCACCAGGCCTGGCAATTGCGCAAATCCCTTATTACACACCTCACATTTGAATGGCTTCTCCCCAGTGTGAAGACGTTGGTGTTCACGTAGAGTTGATGACTGAGAGAATGATTTCTTGCAGACCTCACACTTGAATGGTTTCACCCCAGTGTGAATGCGTTGATGTGTCCGGAAGTGAGAGGAGCGTGAGAATGATTTGTTGCACACCTGACACCTGAAGGGTTTCTCCCCGGTATGGATGCTCTGATGTTCCAGGAGCCTTGTAGATGTCGGAAAGGCCTTATCACAAACTTCACATTTGAAGGGTTTCTCCCCTGTGTGGATGGTCTGATGGACCAGGAGGCTTGATAATTGTGTGAAGGCTTTGTCACACACTTCACATCTAAATGGCTTCTCCCCTGTGTGGATACGTTGGTGAACACGGAGGGTCACTGACTGAGAGAATGATTTGTCACAAACATCACAGGTAAATGGTTTCTCACCTGTGTGGGTGCGTTGGTGTACAAGAAAGTGAGATGAGCATGAGAATGATTTGTTGCATACCTCACACTTGAATGGTTTATGTTCCATTGAACTGACCTTTTGTAACTGCACTTTGTATATTATAAGGTCTTATGAGCCTGTAGAGACTACCTCACATGCACAGCCTCTCATCTTCAGGAATGAATCAGGGGTTCATGAGGCTTGATGAATGTTTGGAGTTCTTACTACACTTGAAGCCACTGACACTTTTTCCAGTCTCAGCCTGACTGATCACTCACAGCCAAACCCTTGAATAGGTTGGTTCTGATGGAATGCTTCATACCACTGACCAGTTCAGATCTGATGATATGTCAAACCTGCAGTCACCCAACCAAATCTCAATTTCTCTGGGTTGAGAATGCTGGAAGGGGACTGTAATGTGTTCCCACAGTTGTGCAGTTGTTCTTGGATGATGATCAGGATCTACCTGCAGTGTCTATCCTCTCTGTATTCTCTGGTGTGCAATGCAATCCTTCTGCAAAATAGGAAAAGGAAACATGAGTTCCACCACCTCCCTCTTCTCCTTTGTTGAAGAAGCTTACTGTTTATTCAGAGACTGTTCCACAGTGAGTGCCAGTCTGCTATTCCCTGCTGTAGGTGGATCAGATATAAGTCCTTTCTTTTTCCAGCAGGAGGAATATTAATTCAGTGGAGATTTTGAAATTTCTTCCATTGTTTTTCAAAATTATTTGAGGAAAGCACACTGGACAACAAGTGCAAGAAACTAGGGAAAGGTTTGCTTCAGTATAGCTGATTAAAAGGTTCTGGTTTATCCTGAGAAATTAGATACACTTGCACTCATTCAGTCTGCAAATTTAGCTGTCAGCACAGCACTAGGCAAAACTATCAAATCCAAGCCCAGGCTTTTCGAAAAGTGCAGGAATATGAAATTAGGTGCATTGTGATCTTGCTGAATAATAGAACATACTCAAGGCACTGAACAGCTTACTCCAGTTAGTCTGGAAGGCAATGGTGGGGACCCGAGTTCTATTCCAACCTTGGGTAACTGTCTGTATGGAGTTTGCACATTCTTCCTATGTCTATGTGGGTTTCCTCTGGGTGCTGTGGTTTTCTCCCACAATCCAAAGATGTGCAGAGTAAATGAACTGGACATGTTAAATTGCCTATAGTGGTCAGGGATGTGTAGTTTAGGTGCATTAGTCAGGGGTAAATATAGAAGAATGAGTCTGGGTGGGTTACTCTTTGGAGGGTTGGTGTGGACTTGTTGGGCTGAAGGACCTGTTTTCACACTACAGGGATTTTACAATTTTATGTACCACCTGCTTTGAACAGACAATACTCCTTCAATCTTTCCAAAAAGGAAACATTCCCTCAGAGGAACTTTAAAAATTAAAGTTCACAGGATAATAATCAGTTTGCAACACACACATAGACAACTGAACAATAGGAAATCAGTAAGAATCCTCAAACACTCTGCACCACCCAGATAATTACACATCACCTTCTCATATTCAAGAATGAGCCATCAACAAAACTCAGCCTGGAAATCAGAGGGAAATGCTTCCAATAAACACACTCAATATCCAACACCCAGCTCCAATCAAACAGTTCAGCACAAAGCACCGAGTAAACAGCTCTCTCAGCTGGATCTTCTCACACAGCATAAGGGACATTTCCACCCCTGATTACCCACAGGATAGTCAGACTGCCTGAAGATTGGTGTGGATATTATGGGGTACAATTTGTATAAAAGCTGCTCCTTCACTCACCATCTCCTCACTTGGTTTTCAGTCCCTATAGGAAGTGAACCAGCTCTGGAAGAGGAAGAGGAGACAATGGACAGAGTGGGTGAGCTCTCTGATTGACGTCTCTCACAGTCAATCCAAATATTTCTGGAGCAACATGCGTTTCATGAAGGTTGAGTGAAAATAAAATCGCACTTGTTGCGCTGCTGATTCGGTTTCCAATATAAATGTTTAACAGATGTTTAGTGTGGGAATAGCATTCCTGGAGGCTTTCAAACTGACAACAGCATGGGATGTGTTTCTTCGAATGTGTATGACAGCAAATCAGAAGAGGAAGATCCACAGCATCTCGGCAGTAAGGACATGCGATGGTGGGACGAATACATGCACAGGAGAAATGAATACATGAGGGAAATACGCACAAAAGGGGGGAAAAAACGCTATTACTTGCACAAAAAAAACCCGTATTGGACTGACGACTTGCGTACTTCAAAATTGTGCTCCAGTACACCAGTGCCTTCACTGCCAAATATTGTTGTTTATTTCCTTCTCGGCATGGGAGAAAGGGTCATAGCAGCAAGTGACTCAAGGCGGAGGAATGACACAGGCAGGAAGATATGAGACGGGGGAACACTGCAGAGAGGGGCATGGTAATGAGTGATGACAGTGGGAGGGGAGATTATGTTTGGGGAATAACTGTGCATCTCGGAAAACGATGTCTCTTGGGAAGTAACATTAAGAGAGACTAAGTGCTTTGGGATTAGACCTATGCACGAAGAGAAACATTGTGACTTGGGGGGTGACTCAGTGACTTAGAGATTGTCTGTTGGGTGAGGACCAACGCTGAAAAACTAAAATAAGGGAAACTTCAACCAAGGAACCTAAGATTGGTGCTTGTGAGAGGGTGTCACTGCTGGTGAGAGTTGAGGGGCTGTGAGAGAGATGTTTGGTTCTGGTGTGAATGGAAGGGTTGTGAAAGACAAGAATTCAGTGCTGATGAGAATGGAGAGCTCCTGGCATGTGGGACAGTGCAGATGTAAGCAGGGTGAACCAAGGGAGTGGGAAACTAAGATGGGTCAGTGTTTGGGGAGTGACTCTTGCGACTCAAGTTAATTTAGGAGATGGAGAGTAATTCTGTGATTGAGGAAATAGACTTGTATTTGTGAAGTACAACAGGATAGATTCTGTTCTTTGGAGTTGATACTGTTCTCAGAGAGTAATGCAATGCCTTGTGGAGCAACTGTACACATGCTCCTGGCATTTACTCTGTGCCTGGGAGTGACCGTGAATCAGAGATTGACTCTAGGATAATCAACACTGAGGAAACAGGGGGACATTTGAACTCTAGGAGGAGTCTTCCTGGTGAGGGGTTCAGTGGTGAAAGCTCAGGAACCATGCTGATAAGTGTAGGAAGGCTATGCAGAGAGAACAGAGGGGTATGTTCTCCAATTAAAGAAGGAGCTGCCCAACATCTCAAGTCATTTCTGTTGAAGGGTTATCTTGACCCAATACTTCAATTATTTCTCTCCACAGGTGACCAACTCAGCATTTCCAGCACATTTTGTTTTTATTTTAAATTTTAAAGCACAGAAATAGATCATTGGCCTAACTGATTTCACTTGGTGCTTCCACTCCACATGAGCTTTCTCCCTCCATATCATCTCTCACCCTCTCAGCAGATCCTTCTATTCCATTCACCCTCATAGACCTACCCAGTTACCTATCAAATGCATTCAATTTTATTCCTCAACCATTTCTCATGGAAGCAAGTTCAACATTTTTATCATTCTATTAGTGAAGACATTTCCTCTGAATTCTTAATTGGATTTATTATTTACCATCTCATACTGATGGACTCCAGTTTTGAACTCTCCACATAAATAAGAAATATCTCTCCATTTATCTGAAAGTTCTTGAAATTGATGGGAAGCTGTCCGGGGGAGCATTGGAATGGTGTACTTGAGTCTAGAAGTAACAACAGCATGAATAAGAATTTCAGCAACAAGTGGACCGATGGAGGGGGGGGGGAAAAGAAGGATGGAGAGGGGAAAATAGTGGTTGTTGGAAATGTTTGATGTTACAGACGGGGAAGTAGGTGGTCTTTGTGATAGAGAGGGCATGGGGTCAGAAGCTCAGCTGATGCATATTGAGTCATAGAGGTGTACAGCACGGAAGTAGACCCTTCAGTCCAACTCGTCCATGCCAACCAGATATCCCTGTATTTCATGAGAGCTAACCCTGCTAACCAGTATACCACGGGGAATGTTGTCGAATGCCTTACTGAAGTACATATAGATCACATCCACCACTCTGCCGTTATCAATCCTCTTCATGACTTTTTCAAAAACTCAATCAAGTTTGTGAGATATGATTTCCCATGCACAATCCCTAATCAGTCCTTGCCTTTCCAAATACATGTACATCCTGTCCCTCAGGATTCCCTCCAAAAACTTGCCCACCACTGATGCCAGCTCACTGATCTATAGTTCCCTGGCTTGTCCTTACCACCCTTCTTAAACAGTGGCATCATGTTAGTCAACCTCCAGTCTTCCGGCACCTCACCTGTGACTATCGATGATACAAATATCTCAGCAAGAGGCCCAGCAATCACTTCTCTAGCTTCCCACAGAGTTCTAGGGGACACCTGATCAGGTCCTGGGGATTTATCCACTTTTATGCGTTTCAAGACATCCAGCACTTCCTCCTCTGTAATATGGACATTTTTCAAGATGTCACCATCTATTTCCCTACATTCTATAGGGCGGCACGGTGGCACAGTGGTTAGCACTGCTGCCTCACAGCGCCTGAGACCCGGGTTCAATTCTCGACTCAGGCAACTGACTGTGTGGAGTTTGCACGTTCTCCCCGTGTCTGTGTGGGTTTCCTCCGGGTGCTCTGGTTTCCTCCCACAGTCACAAAGATGTGTGGGTCAGGAGAATTGGCCATGCTAAATTGCCCGTAGTGTTAGGTAAAGGGGTAAATGTAGGGGTATGGGTAGGTTGCGCTTCGGCGGGTCGGTGTGGACTTGTTGGGCTGAAGGGCCTGTTTCCACATTGTAAGTAATCTAATCTAATATCTTCATGTCCTTTTCCACAGTAAACATTGATGCAAAATACTCATTTAGTATCTGCCCTATCTCCTGCAGCTCCACACAAGGGCTGCCTTGCTGATCTTAGAGGGGCCTATTCACTCCCTAGTTACTCTTTTGTCCCTAATGTATTTGTAAAAACCTATTGGATTCTCCTTAACACTATTTGCCAAAGCTATCTCATGTCCCGTTTTTGCCCTCCTGATTTCTCTCTTAAATATACTCCTACTATCTTTATACTTCATCTATCTGTATAGACTTGACATATGCTTTCTTCTTTTTCTTGACCAAACCCTCAATTTCTTTACTCATTCAGCATTCCCTATACCTACCCGCCTTCCCTTTCACCCTAACAGGAATATACTGTCTCTGGACTTTCGTTATCTCATTTCTGAAGGCTTCCCATTTTCCAGCCACCCTTTACCTGCGAACATCTGCCCATATAACTTGTGCAATGTCATAAGGATCAGCCTTAAGTCTCAGTTATTTAAGGTCTGTACTAACGATTTGGAGAAGGGCTGTAATGCATCCAAAATTGATTACAATACAATAGTAAATGGGAGAATGTGCTACAAAGACATAAGAGGATACAGACAGGTTGAATCAGTGAGCAAAAATCTGGCAGATGGAATTTAATGTAGAACAATGAGATCACTTTGGCAGGAAGAATCAAAAGGTAGGCTATTTAAATGGAAAGACATTCCAAACAAGCACAACACAGAGGGATCTGGGTGTTCTTGTGCATTCAATTCAAAAACATTAGCAGGTGCAGCAGGTAATTAAGATGGTAAATGGAACCTTGGCATTTTTTTCTAGGAGGTTGGAGTTTCAATAACAGTGAGGTCTTGTTGCAACTGTGCGTGATGTTCGTTTCACTTGATTTATTGTAGTCATATATACCTAAGTATAGCGAAAAGTTTGGCTTTACTAGCAGTACAATTGCACAGAAGGTGTGCAACGGAAGATCAACATTTTCGAAGTTAGAGAGTCCATTCAGCAGTCTAATAGCTTCTAATGGAAGTAACTGTAACTGCTATCCAAGATCAGGGTTCTTAGCAGAGGCAGTAATGCAGAGATTCAAACAAACAGCTCTGCCAACCATCCAACCCAAACTTTGGGTCCGCTACGTGGATGACACCTTTTTCATCACTAAACAAAACAAATTAGAGGAAACCTTCAAGATACCCTTACTGGCATAAAATTCACTAAAGAGGAGGAAAACAACAACAAACTGCCACAGTAGAGTGAACAGCCAATGGGGAACTTCAAACCAGCATCTACAGGAAAACAACACATACAGACCAAATATTGAACTACAGAAGCAATCATCCCAACATCCACAAACGAAGCTGCATCAGAACATTATTCCAATGAGCCACAACACACAGCAGCACAGAGGAACTATGCAGAGCAGAGGAAATTCACCTATAGTGTATTAAAAAAGAATGGTACGCAATGAACACAGTCCACAGATGTCTCAGCAACAAACCCAAACAAGTAGACAAAACCTGTCCAGAAACGCTAGCCACTCTCCCCTACATCAAAGATATCTCGGAAATGACTGCCAGACTACTTTGACCACTTGGCATCATGGTAGCCCACAAACCCACCAACACATTAAACCAGCAGCTAATGAACTTGAAAGACCGTATACAGACAACAAGCAAAACTAATGTCATTTACAAATACTGTGCAAGGACTGTATCAAACACTACATTGAACAAACAGGCAGAAAACTAGCCACCAGGATACAAGGACATCAACTAGCCACAAAACAACATGACCCTCTCTCATTAGGAAGGACACCACTTCGACTGGGACAACACATCCATTCTAGGACAAGCCAAACAGAGACACGCACGAGAATTCCTAGAAGCATAGCATTCCAACCGGAACTCTATCAACAAACACATCGAGTTAGACCCCATCTACCACCCCCTGAGAAAAAGAACAGGAAATGACATCACCACAGGAAATGGCATCACCAACCCAAAGAAACCCAAACATATAAATAGAAAGTAGGAATTATAAACAGTGCTTCGCCCAGAGGCACACTGAAGATGTTACCGAGTAGGGTGATGAAACGTCTGGAAATGAACCTCCAGCTCAGCGAGCAAACCTACATCCATTGTAGTTGTATTACTGTTCTTGTATTGCAAAGTAAAGTTTATTGTTGTTTGCTTAAAATCATAGAATATTTTGGAGCTCTCCTCTTAGAAAAGTTCTCTGGATCTCACATTTGTCTATTTAAAAAAAAGGCTGAGACTGGCACAATTGGGAAAGATTAGATTTGATTAGATTCTCTACAGTATTTAAACAGGCCCTTTGGCCCAACAAGTCCACACCGACCCTTCGAACAGTAACCCACCCAGACCCATTCCTCTTCCCTATATTTACCCCTGACTATGGGCTATTTAGCATGACCAATTCACCTAACCTGTGCATCTTTGGACTGTGGGAGGAAACCGGAGCACCCGGTGGAAACCATGCAGACACAGGGAGAATCTGCAAACTCCACACAGTCAGTTACCAAAGGCGGGAATTGAACCTGGGTCCCTGGCGCTGTGAGGCAGCAGTGCTAACCACTGAGCCAAAAGGAGCAAGTCAAACAGTCAGGGCAGGCAGAAACAAAGCAGAGAACAAGTTAGGGCTGATAAATTAAACTACATTATTTCAATGCAAGCGACCTAACAGGGAAGGCAGATGAACTCAGGGCATGGTTAGGGACATGGGACTGGAATATCATGGCAATTACAGAGATGTGGCTCGTGGTCAGGCAGCATCGAAGAGCAGGAGAGCTGATGTTTCGAGCATAAGCTCTTCATCAAGCTTTTCCAACACCACACGTTTTGACTCGGATCTCCATCATCTGCAGCCCTCACTTTCTCCCTGTGGCTCAGGGATGGACAGGACTGGCAGCTTATTGTTCCAAGATACAAATTTTATAGGAAGGATAGAGAGAGGGGCAAGTGCCATTTTTGATAAGGAATAACATTAAGGCTGTACATAGGGAGGATATTCCTGGGAATTTGACCAGGGAAGTTATTTTGGTGGAACTGAGAAATAAGAAAGGGATGACCACCTTATTGGGATTGTACTACAGACCCCCCACCCCCTCACACCCCACAGTCAGCAGGAAATTGAGAAACGAATTTGCTATGGGGATCTCAGTTATCTGCAGGATAAAAGTGTGGTTATGGTAGGGGAATTTAACTTTCCATCCATAGATTGGGACTACCACAGTGTTAAGTGTTTAGATGGAGAAAGATGTGTTAATTATGTATAAGAAAATTTTCTGATTCAGTATATGGATGTATCTACTATAGAATATGCAAAACTTGACCTACTCTTGGGAAGTAAGACAGGGCATGTGACTGAGGTGTGAGTAGGGAAGCACTTTGGGGCATAACTCTATTGGTTTTAAAGTAGTGATGGAAAAGGATAGATCAGATCTAAAAGTTAAAGTTTTAAATTGGAGGAAGGCCAATTTTGACAGTATTAGGCAAGAACTTTCAAAAGTTGATTGGGAGTAGATATTCGCAAGTAAAGGGATGGCTGGAAAACGGGAAGCCTTCAAAAAATGAGATAATGAGAGTCCTGAGACAGCGTGTTCTTGTTCAGGTGAAAGGCAAAGCTGGCAGAGTAGGGAATGCTGGATGACTAGAGAAATTGAGGTTTGGTCAAGAAAAAGAAGGAAGCAGCACAGCTCTGTAAACCATGTGTTTGGTGTCAGATCTGATGATGTTGTCCTCAAACACCCTTTCCTTCAGGCAGCTGAAGGATGTGCTAGCACACTGTCACAAACTTTATGGTACAGCCAAAGCAGAGGCTTCACTGTTGACGGTATCAAAGGCATATGTAAGGTTAAAGAAGGCATTTTACAGGGGTAGGTTCTTTTCTCTGAATTTCTTATGTGGCTGTAGTGTGGTGAAAATCATGTCCATTGTGCCCCTTTATGGCTAGAAGCCACACTGTGTGATTCCAGGAGGAGTTCCTCAGCTGCAGGGAGGAGACATTTGACAAGAACTTTGATGATCGTCATCAGGGAGATTCCCCTGTAGTTACCACAGTTGGACTTGTTTCCTTTTTTTGAAAATTCTCACGAGTGTGGCATCTTGGATGTCTCTCAGGATGCTCTCCTCTTTCAACATAAGGCAGACAAGGCTGTGTAGCTGCAGCAGGAACTATGTGGCCGTACACTTCAATGTCTTAGCAGTGATACCATCTGCTCCGGCAGCCTTGCTGTTCTTAAGTTAGTGGATGGCCTTCTTTATTTCATGCAGGGCTGAGGTGTTGCTGAGCTGTGAAACATGATCAAGGATGCTCTGATCGACAATAGTGCCCTGACTGAGGAGATCTTGAAGTCCTCTCCCCAGCATTGTTTAATGGTTTCTTTGTCTTTGTTAAAAATTACACAATAGTACAAAAAGCGCACAATCTTTAGGCAGGTAATCCATGTGACATTTTATAAATTCCTATTTTGGAAAAAGAACAATTCTGACTCAAAATTGGGATACAGACAGACTCTAACCTCACACCTTTAATGCACTGCCTGAGCTGAGATGTCAGCTATTTTTTATAAAACCTTAAGTTATCTCGGGAATGTGACTGAAAAGCAGTTCTGCGATTTACTATTAATGAATTGATACCTGCAACCCATTCTAAAAAATGAAAGACTTAACAGCAATCTAGGTGTATTCAATATATCGTATCAGTTGCATGACACTATGATCTTTTGCTATGAATTCTGTGACTTATGATCCTGCCCCATTAGCGCTCCAAAAGCTAGTACAGGGCAAACCCCGGATCTGCGGAATCGTTTACCTGCGGTTTGCCATAACCTGAACATGTTATAGGGAACATTCCAGAACCAGGGACCGCTTCTATCTGTGGTTTTGGGTTTCCACGGTAGGTTGGGATTGTACTACAGACCCCCCGCCGCGAGTATTCGGAGGATGACTGTACTTCTAAATAAACCTATTGGGCTATAACCTGGTGTTGTGTGAGTTTTAACTTTGTCCAACCCAGTACAACATTTGCACCTCCACATCTTTGTCTTTGAAAAGAGTAACTCTCTTCTTGGCCACCAGTGGGGTGGGGTCTTTGATGTTTGGGCTGCAAGTGGTCTGAGACAGCGTAAAAGAAACCCTGCACATCAGGGTTGTCAGTCGTTTGTTGGGCCTCCAGTACTTTCTCCACCTGTCCTTTATGTCGTGAGTTCGTTATTAGACCTTGGCCTTCAATCACCTGTAGGTCTGCCTTTTCTCTACCAATGATCAGAACTGGGTTGGTGGGGCACCTTAGATCGCCAACCTTGACTGGGTCAGGGGCTGAACAGAAGACAGGATCTTTGGCCAGTGAGGGAGATGTATTTTAAACTGGAAACATCAAACTTCTTTACTTTTACTCCATAGTCTTGAGAAAACAGTCATTAGGTACAGAAAACAAATTTAGAATGCGTGCACAGATTATTCTCTCAACCAATTTGACAGGGGCCTTGGTTCAGCTGAATAACAGGCATTGGTAGAATCACATAACAATGCCAATATGCAAGGTTATCTTGGTTTCTTGACATCTTCTTTCTCCTCGATACCAATGGTGGGAGATCTACAGTATGCACAGTCTGATCACAATTTGAGAGATTCAAACCATGGTGCACAGGGAAGATTACATCCTTGAAATGGATTATTTCTCCAAGTTTCCCATTGTTCAGCAAATTAGCAACAAATGTTACTGGCACTTATATGATGACTCTTGTTTTCCGTTTCTCGAGTATTCCGCTCCGATGATGGTGCAGCAGGGCTTCTGAACCTTGGGTTCATCCACTTCATTTTGTTCCTTTTTTAGTCTCTTTTATCCATTTCCATTTGTCAAAAAAAAATTACCTCTTCACGAAGAGCTCAGTTGCAGGAATAACATCGGCGGTGACGAATGGGCCCTGTAGCGCAGACATGAGCAGGCCCAGCAGTGCGGATCTCTGGTGGCATCATCAGAGGCACGTTTGGGTTCCCAGTGACTTCTGTGTTGTCAAAGTTCCAACAACAATTCATGGCAGTTGTGGCAGAGGTGAATACAAGACCTGGCGGCATCAGAGGTAGCTGGGCTCGAAGTGGATTCATAGCACCCATGGAGTTGAGTTTGGGCCAGTGCAGTACCTGTATGCATCAGTGGCATTTGCATTGGCAAGGCCCATTTAAGACTCATAGTGGTGAGGGTGTCTGTGGAGGCAAGATGGCACCGATAAGTGGTGACTTTCATTCGAGCATTTCATTTTTCTACCTTTATGCTTTTGTTTTCTTCTTCCTGTGTTTTAAGATGGTGCCTGGAGAGTCGTGACACCACACATAACACGTTTCACTGTATTTTATGACCCTTTGTATCAAAATACATGTGACAATAAATAAATCAGATCAAATAAATCAGTTCTGGGATTTCAAGGTCCCGGAAGCCTCTTTCTGGTGATCACTTGAAGCTTAACACATTAATAGAATCATGCTACTCAGTATGAGTGAATAATCTGTGCACTCAGTGGTGTTGTGTGATTTTTACCTTCAACGTGCCTTGATAAACTGATACAGTTTTCAACCAGATTGCACTGGCTGTTTATATTAATATCAATCACTATTTTTTCAACTCAGAGATGTAATTCTTGCAAATCTATGCCCATTCAACTCCTGCATGATGAGTTATAAACTGTCCTGAATACAACTCCTAAGATCATTATAAACAACAGAATTCCAGCGAGCATTTGTATTGTTGGTTACAGCATCTGTAAGTAACTACTATACATCATCTATTAAGTGGGAATGAACAGGAAATCCACAAACATTCAATTGTTAAACTCTGCAAGTTCCACAGAATAAAATAATTGCAACTGCGACCACTTTATGAACAGCCATGTAATATATCCAGTTGGGACTGTAGTGATGACCCTGATAGCCAAATCAGGGTGAAAAACACCTGAACTGCAGGATTCACAAAGGTTCCCAAATGCAACAGGATTTGACTACAAAATAAAACAAAATGCCTTACTGAACAACTTTTCGTCATTGTTGTGGTACCCCTCGAGGTCAAGGATCATGGTCTTTACTCCATTGATCTATTTATGGGCTCTCAGGTGGAAAACTTTTATCTTATTGAATAAAGAAAAGAGGTACATTTGGGAATGAAGTGCTAAAAGATCTGAACAAATTTAACAGCAATTTCTACTTCAGACAAATTAAGATTATATCAAACAAATTAATTCACAAGCTGATTTCCAGTTACAAAGCTCCCGTGCAGATTCATGTGCAGGAAATCTTTTATACAGTGTCCAATGAGTTTATAATGTCTTCTGAGGGCTCTTAAAATAAATGCTCTGGATTATAGTTGAGAGTGTGGTCCTGGAAAAGCACAGCACATCAGGCAGCATCCAAGGAGCAGGAGAAGCGATGTTTCGGACATAAGCCCTTCATCAGGAATGAGGCTTGTGGGTTGGGGGAGGCTGGGAGACAAATGGGAGGGGTATGGGGCTTGGGGGAAGGGAGCTGGGAATGTATAGGTAGATGAAGGTGAGAATTTGCCCTCCCTCCCACCGTATCCCAGTCCCAAATCTCCAACTCTGCACCTGTCCATCTTCCTTTCCACCTATTTGCTCCACCCTCCTCTTTGACCTATCACCCTTCCCCCCCCCAACCTTCATCTACCTATCACATTCCCAACTACCTTCCCCCAAGCCACACCCCCTCCTATTCATCTCTCAGCCCCCTGGCCCACAAGCCTCATTCCTGATGAAGGGCTTATGCCCGATACATCAATTCTCCTGCTCCTCAGATGCTGCCTGAGTTGTTGTGCTTTTCAAGCACTTCACTCTCAACTCTGAAATACAGCATGTGCAGTCCTCACTTTCTCCTGCTCTGGTATATAAGATCATAAGACACAGGAGCAGAAATCAGGCCATTCAGGCCATCAAATCTGCTCTACTTTCAATCATGGCTGTTAAGTTTCTCAACCTCATTCTCCCACTTTCTCCCATTAATACTCAAGAACCTAACTATCTCAGTCTTAAATATACTTAGTAACCTGGTCTCCACAGCCTTCACTGGCAATAAATTCCATAGTAAAAAGTGAGGTCTGCAGATGCTGGAGATCAGAGCTGAAAATGTGTTGCTGGTTAAAGCACAGCAGGTCAGGCAGCATCCAAAGAACAGGAAATTCAACGTTTCGGGCCAGAGCCCTTCATCAGGAATGAGGAGAGGGTGCCAGGCAGGCTAAGATAAAAGGTAGGGAGGAGGGACTTGGGGGAGGGGGACGATGGAGATGTGATAGGTGGAAGGAGGTCAAGGTGAGGGTGATAGGCCGGAGAGGGGGCGGGGGCGGAGAGGTCAGTAAGAGGATTGCAGGTTAGGAGGGCGGTGCTGAGTCCAAGGGAATCGACTGAGACAAGGTGAGGGAGGGGAAACGAGGAAACTGGAGAAATCCGAGTTCATCCCTTGTGGCTGGAGGGTTCCTAGGCGGAAGATGAGGCGCTCTTACTCCAACCGTCGTGTTGTTATGTTCTGGCGATGGAGGAGTCCAAGGACCTGCATGTCTTCGGTGGAGTGGGAGGGAGAGTTAAAGTGTTGAGCCACGGGCTGGTTGGGTTGGTTGGTTCGGGCGTCCCAGAGGTGTTCACTGAAGCGTTCCGCAAGTAGGCGGCCTGTCTCCCCAATGTAGAGGAGGCCACATCGGGTGCAGCGGATGCAATAGATGATGTGTGTGGAGGTGCAGACGAATTTGTGGCGGATATGGAAGGATCCCTTGGGGCCTTGGAGAAAAGTAAGGGAGGAGGTGTGGGCGCAAGTTTTGCATTTCCTGCGGTTGCAGGGGAAGGTGCCGGGAGTGGAGGTTGGGTTGGTGGGAGGTGTGGACCTGACGAGGGAGTCACAAAGGGAGTGGTCTTTGTGGAACGCTGATAGGGAGGGGGAGGGAAATATATCCCTGGTGGTGGGGTCCGTTTGGAGTTGGCAGAAATGACGGCGGATGATACGCTGTACACGGAGGTTGGTGGGGTGGTAGGTGAGAACCAGTGGGGTTCTGTCTTGGTGGCGGTTGGAGGAGCGGGGCTCAAGGGCGGAGGAGCGGGAAGTGGAGGAGATACGGTGGAGGGCATCGTCGATCACGTCTGGGGGGAATCTGCAGTCCTTGAAGAAGGAGGCCATCTGGGCTGTACGGTATTGGAACTGGTCCTCCTGGGAGCAGATGCGGCAGAGACGAAGGAATTGGGAATATGGGATGGCGTTTTTACAGGGGGCAGGGTGGGAGGAGGTGTAGTCCAGATAGCTGTGGGAGTCAGTTGGTTTATAGTAGATGTCTGTGTTGAGTTGGTCGCCCGAGATAGAAATGGAAAGGTCTAGGAAGGGGAGGGAGGAGTCTGAGACAGTCCAGGTGAATTTGAGGTTGGGATGGAAGGTGTTGGTAAAGTTGATGAACTGTTCAACCTCCTCGTGGGAACACGAGGCAGCGCCGATACAGTCATCGATGTAGCGGAGGAAAAGGTGGGGGGTGGTGCCAGTGTAGTTGCGGAAGATGGACTGTTCCACATATCCTACAAAGAGACAGGCATAGCTGGGACCCATGCGGGTGCCCATGGCAACTCTTTTAGTTTGGAGGAAGTGGGAGGATTGGAAAGAGAAGTTATTCAGGGTGAGGACCAGTTCAGTCAGTCGAAGGAGGGTGTCAGTGGAAGGGTTCTGGTTGGTGCGGCGGGAAAGGAAGAAGCGGAGGGCTTTGAGTCCTTCGTGATAGGGGATGGAGGTGTACTCAGTGGAAGGGTACTGGTTGGTGCAGCGGGAAAGTCCTCAGCAGAGGCCTCACCTTCATTCCCCTACGCCCTCGGATTAATGAGTTCAACACGCGGCGAGATATTGAACAATTCTTCCACCGCCTTCGCCTCCATGCCTACTTTTACAACCAAGACTCCCGCCCACCCTCTGACGACCCCTTCTCCCGCCTCCAACACACCCCATCCACCTGGACACCCTGTGCTGGCCTCTTACCCGCCCTCTATCTATTTATAGCCAACTGCCGCCGTGACATTAACCGACTCGACCTGTCCACCTGAACATAACAACACGACGGTTGGAGGAAGAGCGCCTCATCTTCCGCCTGGGAACCCTCCAACCACAAGGAATGAATTCAGATTTCTCCAGTTTCCTCATTTCCCCTCCCCCCACCTTGTCTCAGTGGGTTCCCTCAACTCAGCACCGCCCTCCTAACCTGCAATCTCCTTACTGACCTCTCCATCCCCACCCCACTCCGGCCTATCACCCTCACCTTGACCTCCTTCCACCTATCACATCTCCATCACCCCTCACCCAAGTCCCTCCTCCTTACCTTTTATCTTAGCCTGCCTGGCACCCTCTCCTCATTCCTGATGAAGGACTCTGGCCTGAAACGTTGAATTTCCTGTTCCTTGGATGCTGCCTAACCTGCTGTGCTTTAACCAGCAACACATTTTCAGCTCAGATATCAACAGTTATCAAGTCTGACCGAAAATTTTGTGAACACCCAACATCTTCACAAATATCTCGGACATTGCAGCAAAAACTCACATTTGCTGAGAAAATGTTGGAGACATCCTCTCTGGCAGTGCCTTCCTGTGTTTGATGGAGGGAAGGACAGACCATCTCCTCAAACGTGACTGAATTACAGCCCCAAGCCCAGAAAGCTCCCCCTTCACTGAGGTTGTTTAAAACCCCCTCAGGGACTCAGCTCAACTCATCCAAACCGCTCACAACCCCGCTCCGAACTACATTACCCATGATGCATGTGGGACACGCGCCAGCACGTGTAGGGGCGGCAGAATGGAGTCAGTGAGAAGGACCCGCGATGCCTAGCGGGAATTGTAGTTCTTATCCGCGCGTCGACGGTTGGCGCCCAGCGTTCGGAAATTCAAATCTGAGAGCCCGCGATCCCAAGCGGCTGTCGCGTGGGCGGTGCTGGAATTGGAGGTACGCCCCTGGTGGCAGGAACCAGGATTTCTGCCTCTCACCCCCCCGACCACGCCCCACCCCAACCCAATTCCTCCCTCAACCATTCCCCACCTTCAGTGTCCAATGTTGCTCTAAATTCCCTTTCTCCCGCTTCTTCACCTCATCGCCATGGTCAAATAGATAATCTCTGAGTGCATTCTACATTTATTCACTGTGGCTAGTGTTAGACTGTTTTGTCAAAACTTTGAAGTAAAAATATAAAAGTTTGAGGCTCCCAGATTCAAACGTATCTTCTTCCCTGATGCTGAAACTCCTATCCTTCATTCAGTCCCTTGTCCAACTTAAAGAAATTGGAGATCAAAGGTCCGCCGCTCCATAGCAATTAATTTCTCTCCCTCGGTTCAGTTCTGATTGAATAGTGAGTGACATTAAGGAATTGGAGAAAATGCAAACATTGATCAGGATGAGATTGAGAACTGACTGTATGTGTCAGAGTGACTGAATAGTCCAACACTGTTCCCCAGAAAAGAGAAGGCTGAGGGCTGACATAATCAAAGTCTTACCAATGAGGAATTCTCACATTAAGAATTTGGGGGTAAATTCAGAGAAGATGGCATCACTTGTGTGGGGAAGAGCCCAAAGGGCCATGATTAAAACAAGTTTGTAATAAATTCAAAGAACAATTAAGGAGAAACGTTTTCACCAAGAGAATGATCAGAAAGTGGAACTTGTCCCACAGGAAATGGTGGAAGAAATAGGCCTGGAATTTTGCAAGTGCATAAAGCACCTTTGCCATGAAGAAACTGCCAGAAAAGGTTAAGAATCACAAGTCTCCCTCCGAAACCTGGGATTTTGGTGGGATCGAGGTCTGGGTGTGAGATTATTGAAATCCATTTAAAGGGAATTTTGGCATCACGCATCTGGAACTTGGGGAGTGGAGATTGGACCAGGTGAGAGCAGTTCTGTCCTGAGAGCATTTCTTTTTGTTGTTGAACAACTGCTGAAGTTCTTACGTGGATATGATCCCAGGTCACCTTGGGGGTGAAGGTCAGGGCATATTTTGCAAGGGGGCCACCTTTGAGAAACTTGATAATTGAGAAGATTTGCAGAAATGGTGCATAGACCTCGTGAAACCGTTCATCTTGTCAAGACCTGTTAACAATTGTCAACATATATGCACATCAACCAGTGTGGAATTATCTAGAAGTCTCAAAATGTATATTTATAAATGAGAATATTTTCCTCTGCTGAGTACTTTTCTCATATGTGCATGAGTACTTGGATTTTTAAAATTCATTCATGTGGTTTGGGAGTCCCCGGCTAATATTTGACCACTTTTGAAGAGGTAAAGTGTTTCTTTGGGTCTGATCCTCTGACACCTCAATGTGCAAAGATGTGCAGGTTATGTGAATTGGCCATTGCTAAATTGTCTATAATGTTCAGGAATATGTAGGTTAGGTGCATTAGTCAGGGGTAAATGTAGATTAATAGGGTATGGGGCAAGATACACTTTGGAGGAGTGTGGATTGTTGGGCTGAAGGGCCTGTTTCCATACTGTAGGCATTCTATGATTCTTGGTGGACATAAAGTACCTATAGGAATTGTGAAAAATCATGCTTCTATGTATTGTAATTCAACTCATTGGAATTGTCAAGAAACTGTATAAAATACATGCAGTTAAAGAAAAATCCTGCTATCTATTCCAGAGTCTTGGTGATATAAAACCATTATAGGATTTCTGCTGCATTACTGATTTAGAAAATGATCATTTTCACAGTGGGCTGCCAATTGATGAACAGCTCCAACCTTTTACAGAGTAAAAATGTTCATTGATGTAAGACGTTTTGTACATGTGAGGTGTTAACATAAAGTGAAAGAATGTAATATTTAATGATATTAAGGTTGAGTTGAAGCAATTTCAATGCATTGCGTTGTTCGTATCAACTCCAGTGTGTTTTTATTTTCTGCAGTAACATGGTCAGACGACAAATTTAATTTCTTTCAAGATGCACTTGCACAAACTGAAAATTGCTGTATGGGTGGCCATTTTTTACAAGAGGGTTTATACAGTTGGCATGTCCCCAGACTCTGCACACCGGACCTTGTAATGAAAAGCCCTGTCAATTTGAGTCTGACAATTTTAATCCACATTTATGGAATAATCCATCCCAACCTTGTTCTCTGAGTCAGAATGTTGTGGGTTCAAGTCCCACTCCAGAATTTGAGCACAGACAATCAGGCTGACATTCCCGAGCAATACTGAGGGGTAGGAGAGATTACATTGATAGGGAGAAGTGACACCATGGAGGAATTTGAAAACAAGCTCAAAATCCTGACTAAAACCAACATAACTTTCCTGGGAAGAGTGGATTGTTCCTCAGGTTTTATTTCTGATACACTGTGTTATGGACGAGGCCAGACCACTCAAAACATTTTAAGCAGGCAGCCCCAGACCATAACTTTGCAATTTGTTTTGGTAAGTGTACAGTGAAAATTACCCAGCGTACGATGACTAGATTGACTACTAGATTTTAAAACAGACAAAAATTTATTCACAAAATTACACAATGAAACACAAAGAACAGAATAAAGAGCCTCTACAGAACTCAACCTATCCAACTAGACTGACTTATGCTGTTCCAAGTATACACAACAGTCCCAATAAGCAAACTCCCTTTAAATCCCAGTGTAAATGGAACACATGCTTACAGGTTAAAGTTAAAGGGCAGAAAATAGAAAGAATTTCCACACAGTTCCCTGTTGAACTTCCCAGTTCAAGACTGAACTGAAACTGCTCAACCCAGCTAAAGAGCTGACCACTCTCCTTTCATTATACAGATCACTTCTAAAACATGACCACTTTGGCCTGAAGTCTCATCTGTTTACATATAAGCCAAAGGCCTCTCAACACCCTTTTCATCTCTGAACCAAACCAGTCCGGCTTATTGCCCCTCTGAAAAAAATCAAGGACAGAGTCTCCTTGAGCCAAAGAACAGCTTTTAGAAAAAAAGATACTAGCTTTGTGACAACTGTTAGAACTGTATCTAAACAATAGAACTTTGCTGAGTGAGTGAAAGCAGAATTGTCCACTAGCAATACTGATTGATCCATTCCAGCTGACACCAGAGACTTTACCACCATCAAGTCAGGAACCAGACACAAAGACAGCACTGACACCTAAAGTTCAAACTAGTTATCACTTCAAATCAAATTAAACTTTCAGGCTGCCAATTCACAGGAAACTCAATCTAATATAACAGAAGCATCATAAGTTATTGTCAGTCATGGGAGAGCTAGATTTTCATTGGCCTGTCAGTGAGGAAGTTTGAAAGGATCAGTTCCATTTTTCACTTGTTTTTCATGGCATACTGGGGACTCAAGGGTTAAACATTCGACTGCTAAAAGGACTCTGCAGTATGAATTGCATACCTGTCCTCTTACAGAATGAGACAGGACATGTCAGCAGGGGGGAGCTGGCTGACTCTCAGAGAACTGATTTCTCTAGAGCCATACATGTGGATCCCACTTGCAGCCTCAGACGCACACAAATGGCAGTCGGCAGGGTATAATTTGACCTTATTCAGGGACTGATCTCAACCTAATTACAACCAATCGCATAGACCTCCCTCCCTTGTCATTCTCAACAACACCATCGACTACACCATTTGTTTCAGGAGGGAAGGGAAACTCCCTAAAGGTACTTATATGGGGATGAATAAGTGCTGTTTTGCTATCCCCTGGGTTGAACCTATTCACAATTTAACAGAAAATGGCTACTTTGTATTTGATGGTCTGCTGACCCAAACAGAATACCAGACTGTCTCTGGAATAACCCTGCTCCCAGGTTGTGGGGGGCACAGTTTCCACCTTAATAGCTTTCAGTGGCACATATTTTACTTGCTGACTTCCCTCCAATCCATACATGTGGATTCCACTTGCAGCCTCAGACAAAGGTATTTGCCCTCCCTGGACAAGACTGATGATCTTGGCCATAAGCCTATTAACTGCCTCCTGCTCCCACTATCGTGCTTCCCCTTCCTATTAACATAGGTATGTGAATCCCACATTGAGAACAATCAAAGTGCTCCTGTTTAAATCTCTTCCCATCAACACATGATTATGAAGAATACGATAACCAGTCCCTGTAGTCCATCCACTAGTTATCACAGGACATCGGCAATCACCAGGGCTTGTAAAATTACAATTGCCCATCTTAAACAATGTAACGACAATCAACCATGTGACTTATGGACCTGTTGCATTATTCCTATAAAAAGTACTGCCTTTGTGTGTAGAGCAGAGATTCGTGGAGAAGTGTCACCACAAGTGGACGCACGATTACTTTTGGGGACATTGAGAAGGTCTCACCGGTTGTCCGATAATAAAACATCTACTGTTGTACTGAAACTTGTGTCATCTGGACTTGTGGAACAAAATAAACATCAACTTCAGGAGGCTGATAGGAAAGGAATTGGGGACGTAGCTGGGGTCAGATGAGTAGTTGGATTTAGACCTTGACGAAATTGATAATATTTCAGGCAGAACAATGCTAGATCTCCGAACCTAACTCACAACCAGAGACATTCACAGAGAATCCTGGGAAGCAACATCAGATTTGAAACTTCCCAATTTCCGTGAATTCTATACATTAGCATTTCCAAGTGTTCCAAAACACATCCCTCATGATTCCAGTCTCTGTGGGTGTGAAGACCAGAAGATTTGACCCAATATGTCATAACAGAGATTTGTCCCTGATGTCCTGGGTCCCACAAACCATGTCATAAAATCAGATTACGTGCTCATTATCACATTGCTTTTTTTTAGGAACTTGCTGTTGATGTGAAGATCCAGTTTGTAATTCATACATTTTAGAATGTAACTTTCAACTTTCTGGGATTAAACTTTTAACTGTATAAATTGTAACATTTTTGAGAAATTAGTTGTAACTCTGGGGTGAATATGAAAATCTGGACCCCCGGAATTTGGGGGGTGGGGGGGGGGGAGTATATGTGGGGGGGGCTCTCCGTCCTGTGATCGGTCAATAAGCACTCATAATCAGTCTGCTTCTTTAAGACTTCATTCTTTATTTCTTTATACGGCCAGGCACAGATCGTCCAGAAACACGGGCGTTGAGCACTTCCGTACACCTTGGAGGAGCAGCGCACATGGCTTAAAACAATCAGTTTTATACTTTTCTTAAAGCAGGGTACAGGCCATGATCGCATCGCACATTTAAACAATTACCAATCAGTACATGATATTATTTTTATTGACAGTGACTTGATTCAATGATATTTCTTGATGTTCCAATACTTAGGGCACTTTTATCTCACGAACCGAGCCACTACACCTGCACCCAAAGGCCAGCCAAGACGGCTAGTACCTTCTTATCTTGTCAAGTTACTTCTATACTCTAAAGGGTGCATTGTCTGCTAATCTCCTTTGACACAGACCATGATTAGCCGCTTATGCAACTCTAGCAGAATTAGCAGTTCGTAATTTAAAAGCCATTTATGCAGTTTTAGTAGAATTGTCAGTTAGCAGCCTTGAAGCCATTTTGTTGTGTTACTTGTATTGAGAAGCCATCTTTAGATTAGATAGATTAGATTACTTACAGTGTGGTAACAGGCCCTTCGGCCCAACAAGTGCACACCGACCCGCAAAAGCGCAACCCACCCAGACCCATTCCCCTACATTTACCCCTTCACCTAACACTACGGGCAATTTAGAATGGCTTGTCCTATAATAGTCGTGTTGTCCCAGTTGAACTCATGTTGCTTGTCATCCGTGTGTATGGCTACTAGGGATAGCTGGTCATGTCATTTCGTGGCTAGTTGGTGTTCATGGATACGGATCGTTAGCTGTCTTCCTGTTTGTCCTATGTAGTGTTTTGTGCATAGTCCTTGCATGGGATTTTGTACACTACATTGGTTTTGCTCATGCTGGGTATCGGGTCCTTTGTCCTGGTGAGTTGTTGTCTGAGAGTGGCTGTTGGTTTGTGTGCTGTTTTGAGTCCTAGTGGTCGCAGCAGTCTGGCTGTCAGTTCAGAAATGTTCTTGATGTATGGTAGTGTGGCTAGTCCTTTGGGTTGTGGCATGTCCTCGTTCCGTTGTCTTTCCCTTAGGCATCTGTTGATGAAATTGCGCGGGTATCCGTTTTTGGCGAATACAATTGTATAGGTGTTCTTCTTCCTCTATTTGCAGTTCTGGTGTGCTGCAGTGTGTTGTGGCCCTTTTGAATAGTGTCTTGATGCAACTTCTTTTGTGTGTGTTGGGTGGTTGCTTTCATAGTTCAGGACTTGGTCTGTGTGCGTGGCTTTCCTGTAAACCTTTATGGTGAATTCTCCGTTAGGTGTTCTCTGTACCATCACGTCTAGGAATGGGAGTTGATTGTCCTTTTCTTCCTCTTTAGTGAATCGGATTCCTGTGAGTGTGGCATTGATGATCCGGTGTGTGTTCTCTATTTCTGTGTTTTCAATGATTACAAAGGTCTCATCCACATACGCAGATGACAAGCAACATGAATTCGACTGGAACAACACTACTATTATAGGACAAGCCAAACAGAGAACAGCCAGGGAATTCCTAGAGGAATGGCACTCATCCACAGATTCAATCAATAAGCACATCGACCTGGACCCAATATACCGGCCACTGCAACGGCCAGCTGGAACTGACAACCGGGAGCGGCAGAGACAAACCACCGCAAATGCCGGAGGAAAGATCACAGAAGCGCTTCACAGGAGGCTCCCAAGCACTGAGGATGTCACCGAGACAGGGGACGAAACGTCTGCAACACAAATTCCCAGCTCGGCGAGCAGAACCACAACAGTAAGAATACTACAGACAGAAGTTTATTTAAAATCCCTATGCTTCTGTTGACTCCAATTTTAATAGTCAGAAATGACACTGAATTTTAGTGACATAGGATGGAGCTCTTTTCCAGAGATCCAGTGATCACATGGGTCCACTGACCAATTAATTTTCACATCTGAAAGACTCTCTTCCCTCAGGTGAATTTGACAAAGTTTCTAATTCCCAACCCTCTGCCCTTTGGCCCTCCATTCACTACAAAGTTTCTGTAGGCATTAGTCTGGTTTGGTCACTCCCTCATTTGTACTTTCTACACCCTTTTCCTGAAATTCCTTTTGTTCCCTTCCTGCTCAACCTTTCTGCTTCTCAAGTTCAAGGGGTGAAGATTTGAGTGCATCCAGTTGACAACTGGTTTATCCATACTGGACCTTATTGCTTCTGTCAAAATTGCTCATTATTGTGGGACAACCCTGAAAAAAAATCCACAACTTCTCCCCAAAACCAACTGTGTCGTTCTGGAAGTTGTATTCATATAATAGACAGTTCTGTTCAGAACATATCTGGTGAACTGTGTTCAATTCTGCATACCGTACCTCAGGACGGATATATTGACCTTGGAGGGAGTGCAGTGTAGATTCACCAGAATGTTTCTGGGGCTGAAAGGGTTAAATCCCGAGGACAGGTTGCACAAACTGAGCTTGTATTTCCTTGAAAATTACGGATAGTCTGATTGAAGAGTTAAAGGTAATTAATCAAATTGATAGAGTAGTTGGAGAGAAACAATTCCTCTGGTGGGAAAGTCCAATATAAGAGGCAGAACTTTAAAATTTGAGTAAATAGCTGGGGACCGCTCCTGCCAACATCTTTGTAAATCTTTTCTGAACCCTTCTAGTTTAACAATATCTTTCCCATAACAAGGAGACCAGAACTGAACACAGTATTCTAAAGTTGCCTAACCAATGTCCTGTACAGCCACGACATGACATCCTAGTTCCTGTACTCAATGCACTGACCAGTAAGGACAAGTGTACCAAGATACCCTGTTTGCCTATGACTTCAACTTCAAGGAACTATGAACCTACACCCCAAGATCTCTTTGTTTGGTGATTTTCCCCAAGACCCTACTGTTGAATAATGTAAGTCCTATAGTACCAAAATGCCTCACATTTAGCTAAATTAAACTCTATCTGCCACTCCTCAGCCCATCTGACTGAGATCCCGTTGTACTCTGAGGTAACCTTATTCATTGTCCACTATACCACTAATTTTGGTGTCATCTGCAAACTTACTAACCTTTCCTCCTATATTCACAACATATTGACTAACAAAAAAAAAATCAGTGGACCGATCTTTGCAGCACACCTCTGGTCACAGGCCTCCAGTCCAGAAAACAACCGTCCACAACCACCCTCGTTCTCCTACCTTCAAGCCAATTTTGTATCCAAATGACCAGCTTGCCCTGGATTCCATGTAATCTAACCTTGTTGTGAACAATATTCCTCAGCTTGAAGGCCTCAGCATGAATACCATTGAGCCTGCAGGCTTTGTTGTTTCTCATCTGTTTGTTTGTTGCAGCTCTCCTCTTGATGGATTCTTCCACAAGGGATCAGTGGGAGTGAATGGGATCTTATGTAAATGAAGATGGGCTCAAAATGAGTGTTTGGGTTTATTGAAAGTGAATAGAGTTTATGTGAAATGAACATTGCATTAGTGAGAGTGAATGGGATGTTGTGTAAAATGAACTTGGGATCATTGAAAATGAATGTGGTTTTGTATATAATGAGCGTGATATCAGTGGGAGTGAATGTGGTTTGATGTAAAATGAATATAACATCAGTCAAAGTCAATGAGGTGTTACGTAAAATAAACAAGGGATTAGGTGGAGTGAATGGGATGTTGTGTAAAATGAATGTGGGATTATTGGGACTATTTGGGATTTTATGAAAATGATATCAGTGGGACTGAATGGGGTTTTGTAGAAAATGAACGTGGGTTCAGTGGAATGATTGGGGTGTTGTGTAAACTGCGTAGTGGAATCAGTGAGAGTGAATCATTTTTGTTTGCAGTGTTAATAGGACTTAATTAATTGCCTTAAGTTGGCTTATTGATCGTGACTACAAAAAAAAATCAAATTAAGCCAGGACTGTTCAGAACCAGTGATCAGGCCAGGTTGGTGCCATCTGCAAAGTGATGTGAAGGTCAGAAAGGGACTATAAACAGACCTGGGTAAAGCCTCTTTATTCTGAAGCAATAGATGATCCTGGAGGTCAAATCCTGCAATGAAGAGTAAAAAGGGCTTCTGTACTTTCCAATGCTTGCATGTCCTTCCTATTATACAGCAACCAGAACTGTACACAATACTCCAAGTACAGCCACACCAAAGTTTAGTAGACTTGACAGCATTAAGGGCATTTAAATGGTCATTGGATAAACATATGAATGATAATGGAATAGTGTCGGTTAGATGGGCTTCAGATTGGTTTCACAGGTCGGTGCAACATTGAGGGCCGAAGGGCCTGGACTGTGCTGTAATGTTCTATGTTCTACATCACATGAAAATTATACATCAGGGTGAGAGAAAGAGAGACCACATCGACTGTAACCAAATCATTACTGGAAAGAGCATCAAAAGAGCTGATAAGTCATTCCATGAATTTTAAGGATGCACTTACATTTTAATAAACTTTCTGGAATTTCTATCCAACTACTCTGTTGCTTTAAAATGGTTTTAATCTTTGATTAGATTCCCTACAGTATGGAGACAGACTCTTTGGCCCACAAATCCACACTGACCCTCCGAAGAATAATCTACCCAGACCCATTCCTCCAACACCAACTAAAGCACCTAACACTATGTGCAATTTAGCATGGCCAATTTATCTAACCTGCACATCTTTGGACTGTGGGAGGAAACCAGAGCACCCGAAGGAAATCCACGCAGACACGGGGAGAATGTGCAAACTCCACACAGACAGTCGCTCGAGGCTGGAATCGAACTCGGGTCCCTAGTGCTGTGAGGCAGTAGTACTAATCACTGAGCACTGAACTTCCTTAATGGTGTCATCAATGCCATCTTGTAAGATTAAGAGTAAAATCATCTTCATAATCTTGCAATTCCTTTATAATAATAATTATAAATGTCTTCATTGAGAGATCGAAACAGAAAGCCTCAAAATCCAGATAACTGTTAAGCAAGTAGTCTGTTTTAAGAAATGTAGGAACTGGAGTAATCCCTTGAGCCTGTTACATTATTCATTTAGATCATGGCTGATCTGCATCTTCATTCGATCTACCTATCTTGTCTGTAACCCTTATTTCCCTGGCTTAACGATAAACCTATCAAATCTGAGTTTTGGCATCATCCAAGAATGGAAACTGATTGGTCCATGGATCTATGTGTTCACTGGACTTCTGGAACCATTGGTGGATTTGTATAACGGAAACAAGCTCTATCCTGTGTCACTAAAGTTGTGATATTTCTGACCATGAAAATTGGGAGCCAGACTAAAGCACAGGGATTTTAAAGAAACTTTTGTCAGTAATATTCTGAGAGAGTTTCCCCTGATATGTGTTTATGTGTATGTCAGTGAAGTGAGCCAGCTCTAAGGAGTAGGTATGGGATAGAATCAGAGTTGAAGATGTGTGGCTGGTTAAAGCACAGCCGGTCAGGCAGCATCTAAGGAATAGGAAATTCGACGTTTCGGGCATAAGCCCTTCATCAGGAATGAGGAGAGGGTGCCAGGCAGGCTAAGATAAAAGGTAGGGAGGAGGGACTTGGGGGAGGGGCGATGGAGATGTGATAGGTGGAAGGAGGTCAAGGTGAGGGGTGATAGGCTGGAGTGGGGTAGGGGCGGAGAGGTTAGGAAGAAGATTGCAGGTTAGGAGGGCGGTGCTGAGTTGAGGGAACTGACTGAGACAAGGTGGGGGGAGGGGAAATGAGGAAACTGGAGAAATCTGAGTTCAGACTCTGCTTTACTTGAGGATGTGAATTATAGACAGATCCTCTTCAGATGATCAGTGTTTGACTAATACCATGAAGAATGTTTATACTGTCCTGTCTGGGAGGATGACTATCCCTGAGTATGGGGAGGAAGTGGGGGTGAGTCTCTACAGACCTGAGTTCCCTATAATCCACCATATCTTGATGTATTAAGGGTGTAATATGTTCACCTTACACTCCAAGAATTTTATCATTTTCTTGGAAAGAATTTGAGTAATTTTCAAATGCTTTGTTTTATTGATCATTTCAGAACTTTGATGTAAACTGATTAACATGCTATTTGTTATCTGCTGTTTAATCAATCTTCCATATTGATTTATAGCCCACAATAAATTTTACATTAACTGAAACACGCTGATTTGTCAGCCTGCTGTGTTCTTACTCACTGAAATGCTCAGGATCCTGCAATTAGAGTGCTATACACAATATATTAGTCAATGACGGTGTGAGCTGGAGTACTTTCTCCACCAAAGGTGTATTATTTCCTGTCCACAGGAAGCAGAACATTTCCAAAGAAAGGATTGTTTGAATTTATACTTTTCTGAATCCAGGAAGCCTGAGAGTTTGATATGATTTAAAGTGGTAACTAATTTGAGCTGCAGTGTTGTCTTTGTGTCCAGGTTCCTGAAGCTGTGAAAGGTGGTGCAGTCCTTGGTGTAAGCTAAATTGACACCGTAAGAGATTGTCTTCAATCAGTGCTGCTGATGGACCATTCTGCTTTCATTCACTCAGGAAAGTTTGATTGTTTAGATTTTTTCCAAGCTTCATCGCTGGGCTGTCTGTGATGTCATGACTCATGCACAACTCTTGATCTTGTTTAGTTTGATGTTCATTACAAGCTCTGCACTGGCTGATGTGGTCCTTCATCTCATTGCTCATGTTTGGCCAGTACAGCACTTCTCAGACTAGATAAGAAGGTGGCACAGTGGTAAGCACTGCTGCCTTGTTTCCTCCCACAGACCAAAGATGTGCAGGTTAGAAGGATTGGCTATGCTAAATTGCCTTGCAACATCCAGGGATGTATAAACAATGTGAGTTGGCCATGGAAATTGTGGGGTTACAGGGTGATGGTGTGGGTTGGGATGGGATTGTCTGGGTAGGATGCAGTGGGCCAAATGACTGCTGTCTGTGTTGTAGAGAATTACCAGGAGACGTGGAGAGTTCTTCAAGAAGATGATCTTTTATTTGCAAACAACAGCCATGACAACCAGGAAGCAAATTCTTGACTGCCCCCGAACCTCGGGGACCATTACTTTTTATACCTTTTAGTTTTCATGTTTTCTGCGAGTTTGTCAGCATGTGCAATTGTGTTAGTCCGGGCTATCTTTCTGCAGTTATGCAACAAACCATTTGGATGGGTATATGAATAAGAAGGGTTTGGAGGGATATGGGCTGGCTGCTGGCAGGTGGGACTAGATTGGGTTGGGATATCTGGTCGGCATGGACAGGTTGGACCGAAGGGTCTGTTTTCATGCTGTCCATCTCTATGACTCTAGTTCACGTCATCTACTTCTTCCACTATGGTTTTTCCTGCTTCAAGCTTAATTCCTAACAGTGATTATTTATTATTACATCAGCCATAATGGTTTCCACTCCTCCGAGCTTAATCTTACTCTATTATATTATGATTAGATATTTACTATTACATCTGCCACAATGGTCTTTAGTCATAGGTTGACCCTATTACATCATGCTAACATTTATTTACATGTCACATGCTTTGATTAACCTGATTATGCTGCCGTTGGTACCTAATCTAATTATACTACCTAACTAACATAGTTATACCATCATTGTTCTATACCTGATTGATGTAGTATTCTGATTGATGTAGTATTCCACAGATCCTTGTAACATTCCATCAGTCCTCATGTTTAACCCTTCACATGCCCTTATGCTCTTTATTTTCCAAATCTGCACTGTAGGGATTCTATGATTCTGAACTTGATTCCTTGACGGTTTGTGCAGTACGTGTTTTGGCATCTCTTATCGCTTTCGGGAAAATGTCCCACTTCATTTGTAGAAGATGCCATCTTGGGCAATCAGTTCATCTCTGTTTGTCCAATACTCTCTTACAGTAATATTTCCTCACAACTTCCGATGAGTTGTGCCTCTTGGTGAAATTTGTTTCACCTGAGCGAGATACCTGTCTGTCAGAGTCAAATCTCTGTCAGGTTGGTGATTTCCAGAATCTGGAATATTTTACACTCTGTCCCAGCATCAATTTCCTTCAGAGTGCACTCTAGTCCCCATGCCAATGATCTACATCTGCTTCCCTTGCTTGTACATCACTGCCAAATGATATCTCTGCAAATGAAATCACATCCTTTACAAATACTTTGGAGCAGCTAGAAGTGGTTTGAAAAAAGCTTTGAAATGGCTTGTGAACAGAAACCACCACCACTTTCTCTCTCCCAAACAGATGCTACTTGAAAATCTCACAATCAAAGAGATTATCTAGACTGTTTCTCAGTCTGTGTACAGCATTGTTCAGTTTGTGTTAACGCTCTGGAGACAAACACAGCGGGTTGTCCTCACTGCATGGGGGTTACTCCAAGTCCTGTTTCACTGACATCACACTGCAGCAGACAATGGGCAGAGTGGGTGGACTCTCTGATTGACGTCTCTCACAGTCAATCTAAATATTTCTGGAGCAACATGAGTTTCCTGAAACTTGGGAAACTGACCAGGGAAATGGAGGTGACTTTGAGCAGCAGATCAAGTGGGGATTTAAACTTGCTATTGTCCCATCTGAATAAAACCTCACTTATTGCAGCTGCTGTCTCAGTTCCCCTGGTAAGTGTTTGACAGAGATTTCTAGGGTGGGAATAGCATTCTTCATCCTCAGAAACTTTCAAACTGACAACAGGAGGCATATTTTTAAGGTGAGAGGAGAAAGATTTAAAAAAGACAACATGGGGCAACTTATTTTTTTAATAGATATTTTTATTGGAAATTTAACATTTTGACAAATTTACAAAAATAAGCAGAATTTTCAAGCACAAACATTAATATAAAAATAGATCTTAAATATACAATCATCAACACAATCATCCACTGTGTATAGTTGAGTCGCTTACATCCTTCAAACAAGAGAAAATGTTCTCTAATACACTCATAACAGTATGATAAAAAGGAAGCTATTTCCAAACAATAAGAACAAAAAAAAATTAAACATGTTTGAATGGAGATCTTCCCCCTTGTTCTCAGGGGGCCTTACTACCTTTCCAACGTTCCACCATATCCTCTCCCAAACAGTGTCCCACCCTCGACCCGGGCGCTCCTTAATAGGATTTAGATATAATACTGAGCTAGAGGTAACAGTGAGCGCCGCACCCCCACCCCTCCCCACCCATACCTGAGTATATCTGATAGCATCAATGCCACGTACAAACACACATAACTATAAAATTACAACTCCAACAGATTACAGTTAAGTATAATAACATAAGATAGCAAGGAAGACAACCCCGCTCCCACAGGCAAAAGTAAAGTAGAATAAAGTATCCATTTCTCCTCACGGAGTGTGGGAGAGGCAAGCCAACATAAATTGTCTCTTACGATTTATTTAACTGAGTCTAAAAGTTTCTTGGCCTCTTCCGGTGATCTAAAATTATACTCGGATCCTTCGTGGGTAAAGCATAACGTCGCTGGGTAGCATAAGGTGTATTGAATATTTAAGTCCCTTAAACATTTCTTCACCTCATCAAACGCCTTCCTCCTTCGGGCCAAAGCCGGGGAGAAGTCCTGAAATAACATAATCTTGGATCCTTCATGAATCATAGCTTTAGGATCCTTTCCAAGCTTTCTGGAGGCATCCAGGAGTATCTGCCTCTCCCTATAACTCTGCAGCCGGAACAGGACCAGGCGTGGGCGCTGGTTTGGGCCAGATCCGCGTACTGCGACCCGGTAGGCCCACTCCACCCTTACCCGGTCAGTTTCAGCCCCCAGGTTTAAAAGCTGGGCCAGCCATCGCTCCAGAAATACTACTAACTGTTCTTTCCCTTCTTGCTCTTGAAGGCCCAGCAACCGAATATTTTTTCTCCGATTTCTGTTGTCAATATCATCGATGTAAATTTCAAAGGCCCTGACTCTCTGCTCCAGAGCTCGCACCTGTTCTGCAGCTGTTTGAGCTGCAGCCTCGGAGGTCGTGGCCTTTAGTTCCGTCCCCTCCACTCGGCCCTGCAGCTCCTCCATGGTTTGATTCTGTTTCTGCAGCTTTTCTTCGAATGCATTCCATCTCTGTCGGGATTCTGCAATGAAATTGACGAGTGTCGATTCCAATCTGGCAATCATCTCTATAAGGCCTGTTTTTACATCAGCTGCAGCCGGAGGAGAGGAGGGTGGGGGAGGGGTCTTTGTTTTCTGAGAGCTGCGGGGTCCCTTTGATTTACTCATTATCCACTCAGTATTAGACTATTTAAATATAATATTCAGCAGCTAATTAAGATTTAAGAAATTTTTTGGGTGGTTTGGCAAGTGTGGTGGGGGCAGGAAACCCACTTTTCCCAGGTTTTGGGAAGGGCTCTGTAGACTCAGACTTGCTGAGTCGCCGCCATCTTGGATCTCCCCAACTTATTTTTTTTAACAGTGTTTCACGTGTGGAATGAACTTCCAGAGGAAGTGGTGAATGCGAGTATAGTTACAACACTTAAAAGACATTTGGATCAATACAAGAATAATAAATGTTTGAGAGATATAGGCCAAGCACAGGCAGGTGGAACTACTTTAGTTTGGGATAATGGTTGACATGGACTGGTTGGACCGATAGATCTGTTTCTATGACCCTAACTCTGTGACCCCAGGATGAGGCACTATAGGTGGATACTATAAGGGGACCATCCTCAATGAGAAGGAAATAACGACAAAAGGAACATATGAGGATTCAGTATTTGCAAATACATAAAATAATAAAAGGAAACCTTCTACCTACCATTCTTCACCATGACAACAATGCCATAAAAGGATTGTAGAAGAAAATTGTTTCATTGGAACAATCATTCAGATGAAATATTTTCATTAAATAACAATATCAAATCTTGCTTTATAACTTCACACCTGGTTTAAATTGTTATAAATGGCAAAAATCGTAGTGGTCTTCAGATTATGAAACTATAAAAATATTTACATTCCTGTATGGAATAAGTATCTGAAGAGAATTCCTAGTCTTTAAAAAATGTAAATTGTGGTTAAGACATCTGTTGGCAACTTATAAAACTGTATAAAACTTTTTTTAGGCGACATTTGGAATATTACATGCAGTTCTGGTCACCACGGTGCCAAAAGAACATGTGCTTTGAAGAAGTTGTTGCCTGGCCTAAAGGGTTTTGGTTATGAGGAAAGGTTGGACAAACTCAGATTGTTTTCACTGGACAGTTGGAGGTTGAGGGGTGGCCTGATTGAGGGTGTGGATTGTGAGAGGTTTCTCCCCAGTGTGGAAAGGTTAACTAAAGGGGGGCATAGGTTCAAGGTGAGAGAGGGAAAGTTGAGGACAGAAGTGTGGAGAAAACTTTTCACACAAAGGATGGTGGATGCCTGGAATGTAGTGTCAGTGGAGGTGATGGAATCTGGCACATTAGCAACGTTTAAGGTATATCTTGATAGACACATGGACAGGAAGTGAAGAGAGGCATAGAATTTGCATCTGGCAATAAGCTGCTGATCTAAATAAGGATTAAGAATCTTTACAGGCTTGGTGAGCCAAAGGGGGCGGTTCCTGTGCTGTATTGTATTATATTATAATATGTATCAGTGTGGCATATGTATCTTTGGATATGTTTGACAGTAGATCAGAAGAGCAACACCCACAGCATCCAAGGCAGTGATGACCTATTGTACAGTACTGGGATCAGTACATTTACAAGAGAGAGGGACACAGAATAGAGGACTGGAGGGACAAAGAGAGGGGGGAAAGATTGACTCTAATTCAGGGATTGACTCTTGAGGGTGTTAACCCCTCATTTGCTCTTGGTGCACAATGGGGATCACCAGGTATATGGAGTGTGGAAACAGTGAATGTGGGGAATATATTGATGGTGGAAGTTGACTTTCTGTTAAACATCACGTTGTGTAGCTCAGGAGCTCCACTCTGTCATTAGAGGCTCCACCACACTTGCTGCAGAGGAAGCCCACAGGATCAGAATGTTCAGCATTCGCTGACCTGTTTTCTTTGGGCCGTCTACATGACGAGCTGAGCTTTCTATTTCTGCTCGCCTTTGTAATATCTCTGCAAATACGGAGACATTCAATGCTAAGGTCGGAGCGAATAGAAGTTGTTTCAGAAATGATCTTTGAATTGTTTTGTTGGCTGACTCTCCCAAAAAGATGCAGGTTGAACTGCTCACAGGCAAAGACAATTTGCAAACTCTCTTTCTCAAGCTGTGAACCATTTTACTCAGTTCAGCTCTGGCTACCTATAACTGGTTGTATTGACTGTATTGGGTTTCTGCAACCAGGATTCTTGCAGAAAAGCTAAATAGAGTGGTCACAAGAGAGGTTATTAAAGTTTTCAGGACTGCGAAGAAGGTTACCTCACAGCACATCAGGATCTTGATTAGACGGGCCAAGGAGTGGCAGATGCTGTTTAGATAAATGTGAGGTGCTGCATTTTGGAAAGGCAAATCAGGGCAGGACTATACACTTAACGGTAAGGTCCTGGGGAATGTTGCTGAACAAAAAGATCTTTGAGAGCAGGTTCATAATTCCTTGAGAGTGGGAGTTGCTGATAGATAGGATAGTGAAGAAGGTGTTTAGTGTGCTTTCCTTTATTGGTCAGAACATTGAGTACAGAATTTGGGAGGTCATGTTGTGGCTGTACAGGACATTAGTTAGGCCACTTTTGGAATATTGCGTGCAATTCTAGTCTCCCTCCTGTAGGAAGGATGTTGTGAAACCTGAAAGGGTTCAGAAAAGATTTACAAGGATGTTGCCAGGGTTGGAGGATTTGAGCTATAGGGAGAGGCTGAACAGGCTGGGGCTGTTTTCCCAGGAGGCTGAAGGGTGACCTAAAAGAGGTTTACAAAATCATGAGGGGCATGGATAGAGTAAATAGACAAGGTCTGTACCCTGGGGTGGGGGCTCTAGACCTAGAGGGCAATGGTTTAGGATGAGAGGGGAAAGAGTTAAAGGGACCTAAGGAGCAGCATTTTCGCACAAAATGTGGTGTGTGTATGGAATGAGCTGCCAGAGGAAGTGGTGGAAGCTGGTACAATTGCAGCATTTAAAAGGCATCTGGATGGGTATATGTCTAGGAAGGGTTTGGAGAAGTATGGGCCAAGTGCTGGCAAATTTACTTAGGATATCTGGTCGGCATGGACAAGTTGGACCGAAGGGTCTGATTCTAAGTAATCGGACAGAGAGTATGGAAAGGGTCAGGAATCTAACTTCAGGCACAGCAGAAAAGGGGACAGCTGTGAGAAGTAGTTTGGTTTGCAGGATTGAAGGTGTGATGCCGAAATGCATGCAGAATATGAAACAAGGTAAACAAACTTGTAGGGCAGATTAGAAAATGTGTATATGCATGTAGTGGGCATTACAGAGGAATGGCTGCAAGGGGATCAGGTCAGGAATCAAAAGTCCAAGGATACACGTCCTGATAAAAGGAAAGATAGATACACAGAGTCAGCGAGCAAAGGTGAGTGTAGTGGCTGTCATGAAGGAGAAGGTGCTGAGGAAGCTGAAAGGTCTGAAAATGGATTCATCACCCGGACCAGATGAACTGCACTCCAGGTTCTGAAGAAAATAGCTAAGGAGATTTTACAAAATCAAAAAAACTGCAGATGCTGGAATCCAAAGTAGACAAGCAAAAGGCTGGAAGAACACAGCAAGCCAGGTAGCATCAGGTGGAGAAGTCAATGTTTTGGGTATAATCCTTCTTCAAGAATGGGAGGGGGAGCTGCAGATAAATAGGGGTTGGGATTGAATGGTGAGGTGGTGACAGGTGAACACAAGTGGATTTTACAGGCATTGATGATGGTCTTTCAGGAATCATGAGTCAAGGAAGGTCTCAAAAAAGAGATCCGCTACTTATTCCTAAAGGACTGGAAAATGGCTAATGTGACATCCCTTTTTTAAAAGGGAGTGAAGCAGAAGACAGGAAATTTCGCACCAATTAGCCTGATCTCAGTCAATGGTAAAATTTTGGAGTCCATTGTTAAGGATAAGATTGTGGAAGTTCATAGCAAAATAGGGTGAGACAGCATGACTTCATCTGGGGAATTCCATGCCTGACAAATCTGTTCCAATTTTTTGAGGAGGAAATAAGCAAATTAAACAAAGGAGAGCCTGTGGATGTGATCTATCTAGATTTCCAGAAGGCCTTTGACAAGTTGCTGCACAGGAGCCCTTGGTATTTGGGTCAATACTGGCATTGACAGAGGATTGACTGACTGGCAGAAGGCAAGGAGTGTATATAAAAGGGTCTTTTTCAGAATGGCAACTAGTGGACCTCTGTGGGTGTCAGTATTGGGACAACAACTCTTCACGATATAAATTAATGATCTGGACGAAGGGACAGAGACATTGTTGCTAAGTTTGCAGATGACACAAAGATAGACCAAGGGACAGGAAGTGGGTAAGTTGTAGAAGTACTTGGAGAGTGGACAAGGAAGTGGCAGGTGACGCTATGCATGCTGGTAGGAAGAATAGAGGCAGGGACAAAAACCATAGATTCATAGAATCCCTACAGTGTGGAAAAAAGCCCTTCTGCCCAACAAATCCACACCGACCCTCCAATGAATATCCCACCCAGACCCATTACCCTGTCCTATTACTCTACATTTCCCCTGACTAATGCACCTAATGTACACATCCCTGAACACTGTGGGCAATTCAGCTTGGCCAATTCACCTGACTCTATTTACTGAGAGTCAGACCCTTTGGTCAAACTCATTCATGCCAACCAGATATCCTAAATTAATTTGCCAGTACCTGGCCCATACCCCTCCAAACCCTTCCTATTCATCTTTGGGTTGTGGGAGGAAACCGGGGCACCCAGAGGAAACCCATGCAGATATGGGGAGAATATGCAAACTGCACACAGACAGTCACCCCAGGCTGGAATTGAACTTGAGTCCCAGGTGCTGTGAGGCAGCAGTGCTAACCACTGAGCCATCATTTTCTAAATGGGGAACTACTTCAGAAATCCAAAGGATAAAAGGACTTGGGAGTTCTACTTCAGGATTCTCTTAAGGTTAACATACAGGTTCAGTTGGCAGTTTGGAAGGCAATACAATGCTGGCATTCATTTCGAGTTACCCAGAATACAAGAGCTGTTGAGCTTGTATAAGGCTCTGGTGGGACCCCATTTGGAATATTGTGAGCAGTTTTGGGCCACAGTTTTATATCTAAAGGAGGATGTGCTGGTGCTGGAGAGGGTCCAGAGGAGGTTTACAAGAACGATCCCCGGAATGAAGGGTTTGTCATGTGAGGAGTAGTTTGTGACTCTGAACATGTACTCTTTGGAGTTTAAATGTCATTGAAACTTCAAGAATACTGAGAGGTCTGGATAGAGTGATGATGTTTCTACTTATAAGAGAGACTCGCACCCGAGGGCAAAACCTCAGAGTGTAAGGGATGACCATTTAGAACTGAGATGAGGAGGAATTTCTTCAATCAGAAGGTGGGCGAATCTGTGGAATTCATTATTGAAGAAAACTGTGGAGGCTAAGTCATCGAGTGTTTTAAAGACAGAAATTATTAAGGGGATCAAAGATTAGTAGGGAGAATACAGAAGAATGAATTTAAGAAACATACCAACCATGATTGAATGGCAGAGCAGAATCGATGGGCTTAATGACCTAATTCTGCTGCTATATCGTATGGTTACTCCAAGTCCTGTTTCACTGACATCACACTCAGGGTGACTCCATTGCTGACATCATTATCCCTCAGCACTGGTGATGTCATCATTAAGCTCCCCTGACCTGACCGATTTCCAGATGATGGTTTCACTGCCCAATCTTCTCTGTATTGAGTAATGCTGTAAAGGGACTGGATGTGTTCCCACAGTTGTGCACTCATTCCTTGGGGAATGATGTTTTTTATTCTTGTTCAAACATGTCAGTCTTTCACTGAAACATAAACATGCCAAGGTGCAGATTTAGTTTTAACAATAAAACAGAAATGTATTACATGAAAGAAAGAAAAACAAAAGTAAAACAAACCAAGCTACCTACAGTTTAAAAGATTTCAATCACTTGGCAAAACAAAATCCCATCTTTTCCCCAACACAGTTTACCGTTAATCCAGGGAATGTTTTTTATCTGCTTCTTTGCTTTTGCTCTACAACTTCAGCCCTGTGAGGCCTTTTACCTTGACCACTCACACAACTGGGAACTTCAACTTTCTCAGTGTTTTTAATAACCTGCAGAGTTCTAAACAAACACTTATAGTTTTGCAGATTTACAAACTATGCATTTACATAGAGATAACTTATTTCATAGAGGTAACTTAGTTCTGATCAATCAACTTTTTCGAGGAGAGAATATTGAATGGCCAAAAGGTTTTGAACTAAACACTTTAAAAACAACTTGCTCCCCTTAGCTTCTGCTAAAATAAAGGCTAAATGTTTTCTCTCTCTGGTTATACAGTCCCACAAGATAAATAAACTTCCATTAATACTCTAAAGGCACTGTGAGAAACAGAGCTCACTATATAATAAATTTCAGTCCGAGTCAAATTCTGAAGCAGCAAATTTTATTGAAACGTTCTTGCAAGAAGGGGTGACTAGCAAGTAGCCACCCTGATCCAGAAAATACTCCACAATTTATACAGTTTAATTCTCCATACTTCCCCATTTACCTCATTGGTCTTCAAACCTATCAATATTCCTTATTGTGTTCTGCCCCTGCCCAGCTCCACCCCGCCCTTGTTTACTTCTCCCCCTACTCCAAGCCGGACGACCCTCCCCCCTATAAGTGACTTGGCTCGCTTCAGTGCTGACATGAGGGACATTTGCTGAGCTTGGAATATCTTGATGTTCTTTTTCAACTTATCTATTTGTCTGTAACATCTTCCATTGTTTGCAGGCACGTTCCATTCTTGTATGCACAGTTTAGCTAACTCAGCTCTTTGCTGAAACAATTATACACTGGTGTAGGTTAGTTCATTCACCTTGCATAAGCAATTATGATTGAAGAAATAACACTGCTTTACCTATATCCCACAATTTCCCCCTTTTTCTTTAATTATCATTTGTTATCTTCTGTATTTTTTTCATATGTTGCTTCCAAATTGACCAGCATCGTTTCTGAAATTTCATTTATTTTGGGAATCCCCCTGAGGTCACTTATTCCTTAGTTGTTTCCCCCCAATTGTTCATTAGAGGCATTTGTGTGGCCAAGGCTGTTTCAATCAATCTTTGGATTAACCCCCTGTGCACAAGGTATGATACAGCATCCTAGTGCGATTAGTACTCCCACCAATACGATCAAGGACGTAAGGACTGAAACCACCACACCCTTCCATTTTCCAAACCATGATTCTAGCCACCCAGTTAGATTCCTGACCCTTTCCATATTCTCTGCTGTTCTTATTGCTGTTTCATTGGTTAGGAGTACTTGGTCCAGCCCCTCCCAGTCTGGTTGCAATTTGGTCTCAGTCCATGATTTGACTAGGACCCAATCCCCTGGTTGGAGCGGATGGACGGTGAGTTCAAGGGGTGGAGTCTGTGCCAAGAAACTCTATTTCCTGAGGAAAGACAAAGAGGAGGTCAAGCCCAGTATATACTTCTTTAAGAACAGATCTTTAGTCTCCAGGTTTGGCAGTTCCCCTTTCATTCCCAGATAGGGCAGGCCAAACAATATCCCATAAGGAGACAGCTCCAAATCTTTCCTTGGGGCCGTCTGCACTCGCAAGAGGGCTATAGGTAAACACTTAGTCTGAGGGAGTCTGGTTTCTATTATTAATTTAGATAACTGCTGCTTGAGTGTCTGGTTCATGCTGTCAATCTTTCCTGATGAGGGTGGGTGCCAAGGGATGTGGAACTCCCAGGAGCTTCCTAACCCCTTCATTATTCCCTGGAAGTAAAATGAGTTCCCTGATCTGAATCTATGCATTCCACTATACCGTATCTAGGGATTAATTGTTCGAGTATTATCATGGACACCCCACTTGCAGTGGCAGTGGCTAAAGGGTATGCTTCCACCCATCCAGTTAGGTGATCAGCCATTACCAGCATATACCTCAGTGTTCCCACTCGGGATAATTCAGTATAATCTACCTGGATGCTCTGAAATGGTCTTAGACCAAGTTCTCTCCCTCCTGGGACTTGTTTCCTTAACACCTTCTTGTTTATTTTTTGACATGTTATGCATCCCTCACATATCTGTTTGGCTATCGTATATATCCTGAGTCTAGATTAGAGTGGTGCTGGAAAAGCACAGAAGTTCAGGCAGCATCCGAGGAACAGTAAAATTGACATTTCAGGCAAAATCCCTTCATAAGGAATACAGGCAGAGAGCCTGAAGGGTGGAGAGATAAATGAGAGGAGGGTGGGGGTGGGGAGAAAGTAGCATAGAGTACAATAGGTGAGTGGGGGAGGTATATATCCCTTTGCATCCATATTTTCTTAAGACTAAATCACAAATTGCTTGCACTCCCCAGTGACTCCCCTGGTGTAAGACAGCCATAATTTCTTGCTTCATCATTTTATTCAGCATTTCCCTCCCATTGGGTAACATCCAGCACCCATCCGCTGTCTTTGCAGCTCCTAAATCTTTTAGTTCCTTTTCCTCCTTTGCAGTAAACAACGGGGTACCCTGAAGATCGGGAATTGCAGATATTAGGGAGTGTATCACTGCTCCTTGTGGATTTAGGGTCGCTTCTTTAGCTACCTCATCAGCCAATTTATTTCCCCTTGTTTCCGGGTCATTCCCCTTCTGATGTCCGTTTATATGAACTATCGATATTTCTCTCGGGAGTAACAAAGATTCCAGCATTTGTTTTATCAATTCCTCATGTGCTAGTTCATTTCCTCTGCTATTTATCAGTCCTCTCTCTTGCCAAATTTTTCGAAATGTATGTACCACTCCAAACGCATATTTGGAGTCTGTGTATATCGTTCCTTCTTTGTTTTCTAAGGTGCTGAGAGCTCTTTCTAGGGCATAGAGTACACAAGCCCGGGCTGACCAGCCGTTAGACAGTCTTTCAGCCTCGATAATGCTTCCCTCTGTCCCATCTGCTACAGCATACCCATTGTGCCTTTTACCCTCAATCACCCGGGAGGACCCATCGATAAACAACCGAGCTCCTGCATGCAACGGGACGTCCCTTAGGTTCATCCGCACTTTAGTCTGATATTCAGTGATATCAAGGCAGTCATGTTCTGGCTTGTCAAGGGCCAGCCCCTCTCCCCGCCACAGAAATGCAGCTGGATTCAAGCAACTGTCTGCGACTAACACAAGGTCATCCTGCTCTATGAAGATTGTCTCATATTTCAAGATCCGAGAGTCTGTGAGCCATCGTCCTGCTTTCTGATTTAGTATAGTCCGTACCTGATGTGGGGTGCTGACTATTAAGGCTCCCCCAAAAGTAAGTTTCCGACGCTCCTCTACCAATAAGGCTGTTGCTACCACTGCCTGCACACACTCTGACAGTAATGTAGCTTTCCATTCTTTAATTAACAATGAATTAATGCAGTCATGTTTTAAATTAACCATGAATCAATATGACAGGTCACTGAGAATGCGTGAAGGAATCCTGTCAATTAATATTGATTCAGGCTAACACAATTGATTTATTATAAATATTAATTATTAATTATATATATTACATAATTCAGGGTGGAAACGTAACAAGTGACTAAAACATTTTAACAACTGTAATCATGCAGTTCTGTTTGTTTACCAGTCACTTGTGACTTCTCATTCTGTTTCTGTAATTGTTTTGCTCAAGTACATTCATTTTTAAAAACCTCAACAGATTCCACAGCACCATTTGTAGTTAATTCAATCCCCAATTTGGTGGCAGTATCTTGCCATGAGCGCAAAACTGATTCTTCGTGCCTCTCATCACAAAACTGTCGTCATAATCCAATTAATTCTTTTGTTCCCGCTGCCTTGGGCTCAAAATTTAAGGATGGCCTTGCTACCCCCGTATCGACCAGAAAAACTATGTCCTCTTTGTAAGGTCCCACCTTTAAATTTATCAAGGGTTCCTGGTGGGTCCCTGGGGGTAGGAACCCCTGACACCCCTATTCTTCATCAATGTTCATAAACAGTACTGCCTTTGCTTCCTTTTTCAGATCTGGACACTCTCTCTTAAAGTGACCTGTCTTTCCACAGTAATAACATCCCGCTTGTGGGGATTTCCACTTCGATGCTTGTTCCTGTTCACCAGACTCCTTAACATCTCCTCCCCAATCCCTTCTCCTCCCTTTATGTTCAGCATGCTGCCTGCCACCATTCCGGTTTCTTTCTCCTTTTAGTTTTGTCCTTTTCTTTATTATCTCATCAACCGTGGGCTAGCATTATTTGTGCCTTTTTGTTTCTGCTTTTCATGTTACGTTGCCAGATCAATTGTTGATCCCATTTAACCAACTGAACAGCTTTAGGGCCACCCATTGGCCATTCCCCATCACCCAATGTTTTGTTTAGACCTTGATTTTTTTTTAAAAGAAATATTGCGATATTTCTTGCTCCCTGTAACCTCAAATACCAGGAAGCCTCTTTCTCCCTGTAATCTCAAATACAATTTATCAATTTATGCTTGTCTAACTTTAAAGCCTGTTCCTAACTATACATTGTGGAATCTTTCTTGTAAATATATATTGATATATTATAAATTTATTTATTTAGGATTTAATGTTTAAAATTTTGAAATCCACTATAATTACCCGGTTTTAGTCCCTTAATTTGAATCCAAAATTAGTTTTTATTAAGTAGTCCTGACCAGTCATTGCTCAATTACAATGTTGAAAATGTGTTGCTGGTTAAAGCACAGCAGGTTAGGCAGCATCCAAGGAACAGGAAATTCGACGTTTCGGGCCAGATGAAGGGCTCTGGCCCGAAACGTCAAACTTCCTGTTCCTTGGATGCTGCCTGACCTGCTGTGCTTGAACCAGCAACACATTTTCAGCTCTGATCTCCAGCATCTGCAGACCTCACTTTTTACTCAATTACAGTGTTATAGGTCGTGAAATAACCAGAGCTGCCTTAAAAGGATTTGCCTATTCAAGTTAAAAAAAACCTCTCATGCATGAATAATGGCCGAATCCAAGGTCACAGATATTAACCATAGGATTTTTTTTTGATTTATTACAATCTAATGTTGAACTGAAACTTCAACTGTCCTTCATAAATTACTTTTATGTAAGGATAAAAGAGATTAGTTAGACACTGATAGTAAGACAGTCATGACCTGTAAAAAGAACAAGAGTTAACATTTTATTTCATAATCACTGTAAAATCCTTAACCTTAAAAGAAATCATGTTAAATTTCCATAATAGAAATCAGATTCAAAATAGTCTCGGATCTCAAGCTCCTGGGAACAAAGCACAAACACTAGTCACCAACAAACAAATGTGCATTCAAACCAAATGACAAAGGGTTAAACTTTCTGTTAGCTGTACAGCTCTTCTCTCTCTCTCTCACACATACACACACCATATCTCACAGACACTTTCTGAGCTTCCCGCAACGACTTCTCTAGAGGCTTCTCGCTCCACCCCTCTGTCTTTTAAATCTTTTTCTGGATGTCTGGCCATGATTTAATTACAAAGTGTACCCTCAGTATCCCTTCAGCTACTAGCCCTTCCGACACAAAGCATAATCTGATTCCTCCTGACTGTAAGGCTGTTTTCCGTTGACATATAAATTCAGATATTTACAAACACAGTCTTCGTCCGACCCGTACTTTGGCCAGAAGACAGCGGGACAAAGAATGGATTCCTCAGTGCATGCAAAGCAACAATACTTAATCATCTTTTTCATATCTTTTCACCTTGTAATCATCTTTTTCCTATCTTTTTCCCATGTACAAGTATTATTTTTCCTATTCCACAACATCCTGCCCGAGGGACTTTCTGGAGGTATGTTGTCAGGGACACTGCCTCCATTTCCATTTTCTTTTTCCCCGGAGGCTTTTTCCTTACCCTTGGCACAGCCCATATTGAGTTCCTTCGTTAGACCCTTATTAACTACTAGAACTCAATCCCAGCCACTAAGGCGGTACTTAAAAGTTAATTTTCCTACCTTGGTCCATGCATGGAGTTGCCTGGCTCCCAGTGCCTACTTACAACCTTTCACCTGGTTCAGATAGACTCTCATCGGATCTCGATCAGTCAACCAGAAGGGGGAAACCACCGCGGAGGAACACGGGACTGTTCTAAAAGAAACGGGACACATCTTCCCAGCCGTCAATGGTGCCTACCCTGCTGTGATGATGGTCACCCCGGACAAGCACCCAAATTGTGAGAAACAAAACTCACATATTAATAAATTTCAGTCCAAATCAAATTCTGAAGCAGCAAATTTTATTGAA
This sequence comes from Hemiscyllium ocellatum, assembly GCF_020745735.1. NCBI lineage: Eukaryota > Metazoa > Chordata > Chondrichthyes > Orectolobiformes > Hemiscylliidae > Hemiscyllium > Hemiscyllium ocellatum. Next base: position 39,542,440 of record NC_083435.1, read on the forward strand.
ACGTTCTTGCAAGAAGGGGTGACTAGCAAATAGCCGCCCCGATCCAGAAAATACTCCACAATTTATACAGTTTAATTCTCCATACTTCCCCATTTACCTCATTGGCCTTCAAACCTATCAATATTCCTTATTGTGTTCTGCCCCTGCCCAGCTCCACCCCGCCCTTGTTTACTTCTCCCCCGACTCCAAGCCAGGCGACACTCCCCCTATCAATGACCTGGCTCGCTTCAGTGCTGACATGAGGGACATTTGCTGAGCTTGGAATATCTTGATGTTCTTTTTCAACTTATCTATTTGTCTGTAACATCTTCCATTGTTTGCAGGCACGTTCCATTCTTGTATGCACAGTTTAGCTAACTCAGCTCTTTGCTGAAACAATTATACACTGGTGTAGGTTAGTTCATTCACCTTGCATAAGCAATTATGATTACAGAAGTAACACTGCTTTACCTATATCCCACAGGCACATACTAGTTTAAAATCAGGTAAACTAACACCTGTATGGCACTGAAGTGGCTGAACAAACAATGAGAAACAGCTCATTCCTCTATTGTCATGTTCATGCTCAACATGTTCCCTATTCTGATGACCCCAGCAGTCCATTCCCTGTCTCTCCTGCTAACCACCCTTAGCCCATATGGATGAAAATGTAATTTCCTGAGCTGCGGTGTTACTACTGACAGGAGAGAGCTCAGATATGAGGTAGCCATGATCCAGGCAACAATCAGTTTCTGGGAAAAGATTGACAACTCCTGCAAACTGTTGCAAAGATGATTGAGACTTCGAAACAGGAGCTACGTGTTATAACTGAGGCTATGCAGCTGGTGGGAAATACATCAGGGCACAGTATTGAGGGGAGTGCTCGATGGAAAGGCGTATGGCAAGATTTGGAGATAGAACATTGCCACTTAGTGGCCAAATGGCACAGCAATTCGTGAGCACCCTCTCTAAGAGGGAGAGTTAGAAACTCAGCAATGATCCAGGACAGCCTCATGTCCCACACAAAGTGACCTACCTTCCTCTGGATCACTGTCACAAACTTTGGGGAAGGAATCAGAGTGACCAATCAGGATTGCACCATGATGTCAATGCCTTGATGGCCTCACTCAGAACAGGGGCAGCACTCAGAGTGGGGGAGGGGGCAGCACTCGGAGTGGGGGAGGGGGAGCAGCACTCGGAGTGGGGGAGGGGGAGCAGCACTCGGAGTGGGGGAGGGGGAGCAGCACTCGGAGTGGGGGCGGGGATGAAGCACTCGGAGTGGGGGAAGGAGAGCAGCACTCGGAGTGGGGGAGGGGGTGCAGCACTCGGAGTGGGGGAGGGGGTGCAGCACTCGGAGTGGGGGAGGAGGTGCAGCACTCGGAGTGGGAGAGGGATGCAGCACTCGGAGTGAGGGAGGGGATGCAGCACTCGGAGTGAGGGAGGGGATGCAGCACTCGGAGTGAGGGAGGGGATGCAGCACTCGGAGTGGGGGAGGGGGTGCAGCACTCGGAGTGGGGGAGGGGGTGCAGCACTCGGAGTGAGGGAGGGGATGCAGCACTCGGAGTGAGGGAGGGGATGCAGCACTCGGAGTGGGGGCGGGGGTGCAGCACTCGGAGTGGGGGAGGGGGTGCAGCACTCGGAGTGGGGGAGGGGGTGCAGCACTCGGAGTGGGGGCGGGGGTGCAGCACTCGGAGTGGGGGAGGGGGTGCAGCACTCGGAGTGGGGGCGGGGGAGCAGCACTCGGAGTGGGGGCGGGGGAGCAGCACTCGGAGTGGGGGAGGGGGAGCAGCACTCGGAGTGGGGGAGGGGGTGCAGCACTCGGAGTGGGGGCGGGGGAGCAGCACTCGGAGTGGGGGAGGGGGAGCAGCACTCGGAGTGGGGGAGGGGATGCAGCACTCGGAGTGGGGGAGGGGGAGCAGCACTCGGAGTGGGGGAGGGGGTGCAGCACTCGGAGTGGGGGCGGGGGAGCAGCACTCGGAGTGGGGGAGGGGGAGCAGCAATCGGAGTGGGGGAGGGGATGCAGCACTCGGAGTGGGGGAGGGAGAGCAGCAATCGGAGTGGGGAAGGGGGAGCAGCACTCGGAGTGGGAGAGGGGATGCAGCACTCGGAGTGGGGGAGGGAGTGCAGCACTCGGAGTGGGGGAGGGAGTGCAGCACTCGGAGTGGGGGAGAGGAAACCAATCGGAGTGGGGGAGGGGGTGCAGCACTGGAGTGGGGGAGTGGGCGCAGCACTCAGAGTGGGGGAGGGGGCAGCACTCGGAGTGGGGGAGGGGGCAGCACTCAGAGTGGGGGAGGGGGCAGCACTCAGAGTGGGGAGGGGGTGCAGCACTCGGAGTGGGGGAGGGGGAGCAGCACTCGGAGTGGGGGAGGGGGAGCAGCACTCGGAGTGGGGGAGGGAGAGCAGCACTTGGAGTGGGGGAGGGGGCAGCACTCGGAGTGGGGGAGGGGGAGCAGCACTCGGAGTGGGGGAGGGGGAGCAGCACTCGGAGTGGGGGAGGGGGAGCAGCACTCGGAGTGGGGGAGGGGGAGCAGCACTCGGAGTGGGGGAGGGGGAGCAGCACTCGGAGTGGGGGAGGGGGAGCAGCACTCGGAGTGGGGGAGGGGATGCAGCACTCGGAGTGGGGGAGGGGGAGCAGCACTCGGAGTGGGGGAGGGAGTGCAGCACTCGGAGTGGGAGAGGGATGCAGCACTCGGAGTGGGGGAGGGGGCAGCACTCGGAGTGGGGGAGGGGGCAGCACTCGGAGTGGGAGATGGGGTGCAGCACTCGGAGTGGGGGAGGGGGCGCAGCACTCGGAGTGGGGGAGGGGGCAGCACTCGGAGTGGGAGATGGGGTGCAGCACTCGGAGTGGGGGAGGGGGCAGCACTCGGAGTGGGGGAGGGGAGACGACTTGGAGTGGGGGAGGGGAGACGACTTGGAGTGGGGGAGGGGAGACGACTTGGAGTGGGGGAGGGGAGACGACTTGGAGTGGGGGAGGGGAGACGACTTGGAGTGGGGGAGGAGGGCAGCACTCGGAGCAGCAAGATCTAGACAGTTCCAAGGTTTGGCCTCACAAGTGGTAAGTAACATTCGTGTCTCACAAATACCATCCAAGGACTATCACAAAATATATACAACCACTGCCCCTTGACGTTCAACGGTGCTACCATCACTGAATGCCCCATGATCAAGATCCTGGGAGTTACCATTGACCAGAAACTCAACTATACTCATCACATAAACACAGCAGCTACAAGAGCAGGTCAGGGCTGAGAAAACTACAGCGTGTCACTAACCCCCTGACTGCTCAAAGCCTGTCCATCATTTACAAGGCACAAGTCTGGACTGTGATGGAATACTCCCCACTTGCCTGGATGAATACACTCCAACAATCCTCAAAAAGCATGACACCAGCCAGGACAAAGTGGCCCACTTGACTGGCACCATAACCACAAACATCCCCTCCTTCCACCACTGACACTCAGTAACAGCAGTATGTACCAGTGAACAGCAGTATGTACCAGTGAACAGCAGTATGTACCAGTGAACAGCAGTATGTACCAGTGATTTTAGAGAAGGTTTGTGTACTGTCTACACAACGCACTGCAAAAAAGTCACAAAAACCCCTTAGACAGCATTTTTCAAACCCATAACCATTTCCATCTAAAGGGACACAGGCAGCAGATCCTGTGAAAGCCATCATTTTCCTGACTTGTAAATATATCACTGTTCCTTCAGTGTTGCTGTTGAAAATCCTCCATAAGAGCATGGTGGTCAATCTACAGCACATGGACTGCAGTGGTTCAAGAAGGCAGCTCACCACCACCTTCTCAAGGGCAACCAGGGACAGGCAATAAATGCTCGCCCAACTAGCAATGCCCACATCCTGTGGATGAGTAAAAGAATATTCAAAAAAATGATCCAATGCTCTCTTGAACGCCTCAATTGAAGCTGCCTCCAGCTCATTTTCAGGCAGAGCATTCCATTCCCAAACTACTTGCTGAGTGAAAAGGTGTTTGCTTGCGTTACATTTGCCTCTTTTGCAAATTACTTTAAATGCACGCCTTCTATTTTTGATTCTTTTCTGAGTGGGAATAGACTTTCCCTATCTACTCAGTCCATGAAGTACAGGATGCAGGCTGGGCCACATTAATTGCCCACAAAAAGGCATCACATCTGGCAATGATTACATAGAGATGAAGGGTTAAGTTACAACCACCAAGCCCCCATTTTGTAGAGTCCAGGGACCTAATGGATTAGGCACTAGCCTCTTTTCTTTTCAAATATAACCCGAATGAATCAATTCCAGCAACTGCAAGAATGCGCTGACAGGATTGGGATGTGCTTTGTGTGTCAGTAATTAATACTTCAAAGTATCGATTGTATGTCTTTCCAGAAGTTCCCTTGCTTGTTCTGACTCTCACTTTCAGTGATTTCCCTGACCCAGATTCCTGGCTCCTTCCTTGATCTCGCCGTATCACCCGGCCTCACTCCTCTCATCGTATCAATCACAGAGAATTCTCTTAACTTCAACCTCTGCCTTCATGTAATCACTGCCAGATTTGATGCTTTTTTTGTGGGCAATTAATCACTCCCATGGATTACTTAGCACCCACATTCCCCTTTAGCATTCCAGTTCTACCTCCTCCTGTATTTTTCCTTGGAAAAATATATTCCTCAATTCACTGATAACTGCACTCTCAAAAATCTAACTGTCCAGACCTTTACCATTCCATTCACCACAACATTTCTGCAGTGACTGATTTATTCAACCCCACCCTCACCTCCATGTGATCCCCGAGGCCCCAATAAATTATTCCCTCGCTTACCTTGGCTATTGCCCCGGATACAACCTTCATATCCACTCCCTTAACACCAAAAGAAACAGAAAAGTTACAGTGAAAATGGTTTCAGATGTGGGGAGTGCGTGTGAAACAATGCATTGTAATTCTTACAAGGAAACTACAATATAGTTCCACATTGACTTTATATCAATGATCACAAAACCAAATGATGCAGAATGACTTGCTACATTTTGTACACTTGTAGAAAAAGCATTCTGTCTTTGACTAGCAACAATATCAGATAACAATGTCAAAATCTGTTCACATATTTGATTAAAGTTCAGTGTTCGTTTGTTTAGATGTTCACGACATAAGGGATTTGGAATTTCCCAGAATATTGCAAGATCCATAAACCAACAGAAAGGTAATTTCTGAATTACCTTCGTTATGATTACAATGAGAACAGTGCAATGTTGCTCTTGTTCTTCTCCTCCAGAGTCACAATTTGATAAAAAGATTCTCAATACAGACAATCCTAAGCTTTCTTGATGCTAAGCATTGAATGTGAAGACCCATCATCCAAGTTTTATGAATAATCATAGCATCATTCATTCATTATAAAATTAAACCTATTCAATGGGGATAGAGAATGGGTTAAACACCCACAGTTTTTAATGTGAATATACAAAATGTTATCCCTCTAACCAACATAAAGACACACACACACACACACACACACACACTCTCTCTCTCTCACACACACACACACACACACACACACACACTCATTTTTCAAGCAAAGGGAAGAAACTGCAGACATTCACTTTAATGAAAGACATTTTCTGCTCTGGTGATTCATTCAGATAAATCAGAATAACGTGTAGACTATTCTGATGCCTGTCAATCTGGCAGACACAACTTACTGAGGAAATCAAACATCTCAATGTTGTTTCTGTCACTCTGCCAGAAGAAGAATTAGCTTTCACCCCTGAACTCACAAAGGTACTTCAGAAAGAGGAGACACAAATTGGACTGTTTCTTCTGCAGCAGACTTTTTCCAAATAAAATTCCAAGCATCAAGTCTGCAAACACTACTTAAACAGAACAATCATAAAATCAAGACCTGAAGGAGTTTTCCCTAAAATGAGTTCAGGCAACCAAGTGCAGTTCTAGATCAACGTGGTTTCTAAGAAATATCTTGCTTGAAGACAAAGTTCTAACATAAATTTTCTTTGGTTTTGTTTTGAAAGGTTAATATAGGTGTCTCCACAATCTTTCAACTCAAGTTCACAAAAACCATTAAATGATGCACTTTCATAACATGTTGCATTGAGAGGAAATTCAATATTATGAAATATTATTGAAGGTACAGAGCCAAATTAAATTTGTCTTTTTTTAAGCTGCAACATAGCAGACTCTCAGAATGGAGCAATGTAACATATCTTCTCAGGGGTAGGTTGTGGCAACTTCTACAACATCCACAGCACGGATAATTCAGACACACATTCTCCTGAATCACCCACTTTCTGTACCTGAGGAAACCCTCTCAGACTCACAGTGATATCTGTGCACAAGCAGGAGTTTCTACATATATATTCTGATGCCTTCATTTGGTGAGGTTTGGTGCTCCTTAAAACAACTGGACTGATGGTGGGAGAGGTTTGAGATAGACACTGCTGAGACAGACAGTGCTTTGCAATGGCAGCTCTCAGGGCAACAGAAGAGGGTGACCTGGCACCAAGTCCACGTGGAGACGCTGATGTCTGATAAGGGAGTAGGTGAAACAATCCTGGCACATGTCACACTGGAAGAGTTTGTCTCCTACGTGGATGCATTGATGTTCCAGAAGGTCCAATAACTGAGTAACAGCTTCAACACAGAACTTGGACTGATAGGGCTTCTCTTGTATCATGGCCACAACATGCGCAAGATTTCTCACACACCTCACACCTGAATGGTTTTCACTGGTACAGATCCTCTACTACATCAGGAGATTTAAAACCTTATCAGAAACACTGCATGTGAACAGTTTATATGTGGGTGTGTGTGAAAGAGGAGCAGATTCATTTAGTATTTGAAGACTCAATTGTACATGTCGACTTTGTGGGTCACTCTCCTGTGTGGATCCTCTGGTGAGTCAGCAGCCTTGTGGACGTCACAAAAGCTTTATCACAGACGAAACATTTGAAGGGTTTGTCTGGTGTATGGATCTTCTGATGGACCAAGAGGCTTGATAAGCGTGTGAAGGCTTTGTCACACATCTCACATTTGAATGGTTTTTCTCCTGTGTGAATGCGTTCATGTATGAGGAAGTTTGATAGCTGCGAGAATGGCTTACCACACACCCCGCAGGTGAATGGTTTCTCTCCTGTGTGAATGCGTTGATGTTCCCGAAGGTTTGATAATGTTGAGAATGTCTTGTCACATACCTTGCATGTGAATGGCCTCTTGCCTGTGTGAGTGTGTTGGTGTGTGTGCAGATTCGATGACTGAGAAAATGATTTGTTGCACACCTCACAGGTGAATGCTTTATCCCCTGTGTGAATGCGTTGGTGTACACGGAGTGTCGAGAGATACGAAAAAGATTTGTGGCACACACCACATGTGAATGGTTTCTCCCCTGTATGGATACGTTGGTGTCTGCGGAATGTCGATGAATCTGAGAATGATTTGTTACACACCTGACATGTGAAAGGTTTCTCCCCTGTATGGATACGTCGGTGAACACGGAGGTGTGATGACTCAGAGAAGGACTTATCACACACCTCGCAGGTGAATGGTTTCTCCCCAGTGTGAATGCGACGGTGATTATGGAGATTTGATGATTGCGTAAATGATTTTTTGCACACCTCACATGTGAAAGGTTTCTCCCCAGTGTGCACACGGCGGTGTTTCACGAGCGTCGATGACCTTGTGAAGTCTTGGTTACAAACCTCACATTTAAATGGTTTCTTTTCCATCTGTCTGTTCAACAGATGCACCTTGCATCAGGGGCCAGATGAGCCTGTAGAGCCCTCTTCCTACTTGAACAGCCTTTCCCCCGTAAGAATGAGTCAGCGGTTCATGAGACTTGGTGAATGATTGAAGCTCTTACCACATTTGGAGCCACTCACACTTCGCAGCCTCACCCTGATCAAGCTGAACCATTGGAAAGGTTGGTTCTAATGAAAGACTCCACACCACTGGCTAGTTTCAGATCTGATCCTGACCCGACCTATTTCCAGATGATGGTTTCACTGCCCAACTTTCTCTATGTTGAGCAATGCTGTGAAGGGACTGGATGCATTTCCACAGTTGTGCAGTTGTTCCTTGGATGATGGTCAGGATCTATCTGCAGTGTGTATCCTCTCTGTATTCTCTGGTGTAGTACAGTGCAATCCTTCTGTAAAACAAGAAAAGGAACGGTGATTTACTCCAATCTCCTCTCCTCCTTTGCCAAAGGGACTGACTCCTCAGTTAGAGGCAGTTCCACACACTAAGTGCCAATCTGGTGTGTGTGTGTGTGTGTGTGTGTGTGTGTGTATGTGTGTGTGTGTGTGTGTGTGTGTGTGTGTGTGTGTGTGTGTGTGTGTGTGTGTGTGTGTGTGTGTCTGTCTGTCTGTGTTGGGGAGGGGGAAGGAGGGTATCAGATACAAGTCCTTTCTTTTTCCTCATTTGACTGTCACTTGCCCTCATCATCATGAGGGAAATAGACTAAGGACAGATTCCTAAGCTGGTGTCCATGGGGTGCAATGAGCTATCAGCAGCAGCAGGATTGTATTCCACCACAATCCGACAGTCCCGATTCCATGGTTATTGTGAAAATTATCACCCAAGGAGGGAGCTTTCCCTCAGTAGTGCCCCTCCAAGGAATCTGATGGACCTCTGTATGAAAATTCTCATCCTTGTTTTAAATCCCTCCATTGTGACACTTATAGAATCTCAGAATCCCGACAGTGTGGAAACAGACCATTTGGCCCTACAAGTCCACACTGACCCACTCCCTTACCCTATTACTCTACATTTCCTATGACTAAAGCACCGAACCTACACATCCCTGAACACTATGGGCAATTTAGCATGGCCAATTGACTGACGTGCACATCTTTGGACTATGGGAGGAAACTGGAGCACCAGGAGAAAACCCATGCAGACACGGGGAGAATGTGTAAATGTCACACAGTCACCTGAGATTGGAATTGAACCCGGGTCTCTGGCCCTGTGAGGCAGCAGTGCTAACCACTGAACCGCTTTGCCACCCTATTTCCGTAATTTCCTCCAGCCCTCCAACCTGCTGAGATCTCTGTATTTCTCCAATCCTAGCCTCATAAGCTTCTCTCATTTAGATCGCTCCACCACATAAATGCACCTTTTTCAGTCATACGGCCTTTCAGACCAAATTGACTGTGATGACCTGACACCCCAATCTGACCTACTCGCATTTGCCACAATTGACACAAATCCCTCCGAACCCTTCCTATTCATGTACCCAATCAGATGCTCTTTAAATGTTGTAATTATACCAGCCTCCATCACTTCCTTGGGTAGTTTATTCCATACTGGCACCATTCTCTGCATGAAAAAGCTACCCCTCAGATCCTTATTAAATCTTTCCCATTTCACCTTAAACCTATGTCCTCTAGTTTCGGACTCCCCCGTCCTAGGAAAAAAGATCTTGGCTATTTACCTTATCCATGCCCCTCCTTGATTTTATAAAACTTTTAAAAGTCACCCTTCAGTCTCTAACACTCCAGGAAAAAATGTCCCAGCCTATTAGCCTCTCCCTATAGCTCAACTTTGCAATCCCTGCTCCCTCCTTAGTCTGCACCCTAATAAGTTTAACATCTTTCCATAGCAGGGAGACTAAAATTGAACATATTATCCCAGAAGTGGCCTCATCAATGTCCTTGATTTCCTTTTTGATCATTGAGGAGGTCATAGGGACAGGGTTGGAGGAAGATCTTGGAGGAATTGAAAATTCAAATCCCAACACACAGATAGGACTGACCACTCACTGTACACAGCATAACAACAGCTCCCAAGACAAATTCAGAACTCCTCAGTAGAAAATCAGTAAGGATCCTCAGACCCCTGCACCTCCCAGATAATGACACCTCACCTTCTCATATTCAGGAATGAGACATCAACAAAACTCAGCCTGGAAATCAGAGGGAAATGCTTCCGATAAACACACTCAATATCCAACACACAGCTCCAGTCACACAGTTCAGCACAAAGCACTGAGTAAACAGCTCTCTCAGCTGGATCTTCTCACACAGCATAAGGGACATTTCCACCCCTGATTACCCACAGGATAGTCAGACTGCCTGAAGATTGGTGTGGATATTATGGGATACAATTTGTATAAAAGCTGCTCCTTCACTCACCATCTCCTCACTTGGTTTTCAGTCCCTATAGGAAGTGAACCAGCTCTGGAAGAGGAAGAGGAGACAATGGGCAGAGTGGGTGGACTCTCTGATTGACGTCTCTCACAGTCAATACAAATATTTCTGGAGCAACATGAGTTTCCTGAAACTTGGAAACTGACTGGGAAACATACAAACATTTGAAATCGTTGAAGAATTATGCCATTCGGTCCCTCAAACCGATAAAATCATGTCTACTCTGTTTGTGTTTTGAATTTCACATCTTCCCCCTGATGAAGTTGATTTCCCTGCCCATCAGGAATCTATCCACTTCAATATTAAAGACATTTAATGACCCTGCCTCTATCCCTTCTGATGCAGCACATTTCATAGTTGCTTGACCACAATGAGAAAAAAAATTCTCTGCATCTAGTCTGACATCCTGAGGCTCAGCCAACCTTTTTATGTCACAAATCCCACAGCTCATACGGCCTCCCAGACATTCCTGTCCTCTATCACAAAGATCTGATTCGACAGCATGAGGGAGAGGTGCAACAGCCGTTATCTCCAAAGGAACTGACTAAGGCCCTCAAGATCTTTTGTGAGAGGCGCTAGCAAATGTTGTTTCCGCAAAAATCATAAGTCTGAATCATGGAGGTGGGGGTGTATGTTAAGCTAGATATGCTGTTGTGGTTCTGCTCGCCGAGCTGGGAATTTGTGTTGCAGACGTTTCGTCCCCTGTCTCGGTGACATCCTCAGTGCTTGGGAGCCTCCTGTGAAGCGCTTCTGTGATGTTTCCTCCGGCATTTATTGTGGTTTGTCTCTGCCGCTTCCGGTTGTCAGTTCCAGCTGTCTGCTGCAGTGGCCGGTATATTGGGTCCAGGTCGGTGTGTTTGTTGATTGAATCTGTGGATGAGTGCCATGCCTCTAGGAATTCCCTGGCTGTTCTCTGTTTGGCTTGTCCTATAATAGTAGTGTTGTCCCAGTCGAACTCATGTTGCCTGTCATCTGCGTATGTGGCTACTAAGGATAGCTGGTCATGTCGTTTTGTGGCTAGTTGGTGTTCATGGATACGATCATTAGCTGTCTTCCTGTTTGTGCTATGTAGTGTTTTGTGTAGTCCTTGTTTGGGATTTTGTACATTAAGTTTGTTTTGCTCATGCTGGGTATCGGGTCCTTTGTCCTGGTGAGTTGTTGTCTGAGAGTGGCTGTTGGTTTGTGTGCACAAAAGAAGGTGCATCAAGACACTGTTCAAAAGGGCCACAACACACTGCAGTACACCAGAACAAAAAGAGGAAGAAGAACACCTCTACAATGTATTCGCCAGAAACGGATACCCCCGCAACTTCATCAACAGATGCCTAAGGGGAAGACAATGGAATGAGGACATGCCACAATCCAAAGGACTAGCCACATTACTAGACATCAAGAACATTTCTGAACTGACAGCCAGACTACTACGACCACTAGGACTCATAACAGCACACAAACCAACAGGCAAGGACCCGATACCCAGCATGAACAAAACCAATGTAGTGTAGGGTGTAGGTTTGCTCACTGAGCTGTAGGTTTGACATCCAGACGTTTCATTACCTGGCTCGGTAACATCATCAGTGGTGACCTCCAAGTGAAGCGAAGCTGTTGTCTCCTGCTTTCTATTTATATCTTTTTCCTGGGGTTTGTGGTGATGTCATTTCCTGTTCGTTTTCTGTGTTTTGTACAACATAGTGTACAAAATCCCATGCAAGGACTGCACTAAACACTACCTAGGACAAACAGAAAGACAGCCAATGATGCGTATCCATGAACACCAACTAGCCACAAAACAACATGACCAGCTATCCTTAGTAGCCACACACACAGATGACAAGCAACATGAATTCGACTGGGACAACACTACTATTATAGGGCAAGCCAAACAGAGAACAGCCAAGGAATTCCTAGAGGCATGGCACTCATCCACAGATTCTATCAACAAACACATTGACCTGGACCCAATATACCGGCCACTGCAGCGGACAGCTGGAACTGACAACCGGAAGCGGCAGATACAAACCACAATAAATGCCAGAGGAAACATCACAGAAGCGCTTCACAGGAGGCTCCCAAGCACTGAGGATGTCACCTAGACAGGGGACGAAACGTCTGCAACATAAATTCCCAGCTCGGCGAGCAGAACCACAACAACGAGCACCCGAGCTACAAATCTTCTCACAAACTAGATATGCTTGCACAAACAGCTACAAGTAGCTGCATCTTGCTTCTGCAACAATCACAAGGCGGAATCATGAGGGTGTACACCAAGAAATAACTAACCGAAAAGGGAGGTGGTTGACTGGTAGAAACAGTTGTATTGACATGACAGTTGCAATTGTCACGCACATAGGGAGTTAGTATGAACAAGACAACCAAATAAGACCCAGGGTTATTTGCTCTCGATTGTCCTGATAAAGAGTGTAACCCAATATACCTAGCGATAAAGAAAACCACATGGCATGAAGTGATTCTGGGGGGCACCTATCAAGTACAATTAAATGAAACATTTGGGATAAAAATGAAAACAAACGGGAAGGATTTCTCGGGCTGTTGTTTCCCAATTAGCGTAGGACAGGGAACACGGGCAGAACTACTGGATAATAAGATACAACCGCTTCGGCGGGTCGGTGTGGACTTGTTGGGCCGAAGGACCTGTTTCCACACTGTAAGTAATCTAGTACTTCACAGATAACCTTTCACCCTTCCCGATGACCTTAAAATGGTATTAATTATAGAGGTAAAGGACTTGATACAGACCATCGAAATAGAAATTGGATATTGGGATGCAAATGCCTGGGTTGAATGGGTAAAGTATACTGTAAAAAGTCTGAACAAAAGCAATTGCTATGCATGTGCCTCCGGTAGACCAGTGGCCCAGGTGGTTCCCTTTCCGCTCGGGTGGAAGCGAGACAGGAAGGGCATGAAATGTATGCTAGCCCTGTAACAGGATGAGACTGCATGGAATGATAGCAACTGTACCTCCATATCTCTAATTTTCCCTCCCCTGGAGAAGAAAGCCTTAAAAGCCCCCACCCCACTACATTTTCAGCTGCAGTTGGAAATCACACATTGTGTGTGTGTAGACGAGATACAAATCTGTCCAGAGATTTGGGGGAGCTGAAATTATGTATAGAAATTGAGAATGTCATCGAAACAGACAAGGGAGGGACTACTCAGCACTAAAGGCTCCCCGAGTGGATCTATGGTGATACTGTGGAGGCAAAATATTGAGACCCACCCTACCTCCAGATTGGAGAGGGATATGGGCAATTGTACAATTGGCAATTCCATTTACCCTGGCATTTGAGAAGGAAAAGATAGCAACAAAAAAGGGGGAGGAATAAAATATCATTATTAGACACCTCTTTTGATGATAGGATTTACCTGGACTCTACAGGAGTTCCTAGAGGGGTACCAGATGAATACAAGGCTCATAACCAAATTGCAGCAGGTTCTGGATCGGCTCTATTCCAGTGGGTAACGGTCAACAAGAATGTGGACTGGATAAACTATATTTTCTATAATCAGCAAAGATTCATCAATTACACTAGGAATGCAGTCAAAGGCATAGCAGAACAGCTTGATGCACCCAGTAGAATGACCTGGGAAAACAGAATGGCCTTAGATATGATCTTAGCTGAAAAAGGGGGTGTATGCGTGATGTTAGGAGGGAGCTGTTGTACTTTTATTCCAAATAATACAGCACCTGATGGGTCAATCTCTCGTGCCTTGCGAGGATTGATCACCTTGGCAGAAGAACTGGCCGAGAATTCAGGAGTAGACACATCACTCACGGGATGGCTGGAATCATGGTTTGGGAAGTGGAAAGGGAGTGGCAGTCTCCATCCTCACCTCCCTAATAGTGGTAGCAGGGATACTGTAGCAATTGGCCTTTGTATCATACTTTGTGTACGGGGACAAACCCAACAGCTGATTGAGGTAGCCTTGGCAAAACAGATGCCCCTAAAAGGTAATCAGGCAGAGGAACCCTCCCTCTTGAACAATGAGGGGATGGGTGACCTTGAGGCCAAGATGGATGAAGTCTCAGGGATGATGCTTGTAAATGTGAGGGCGAAATAGGAGAGAAATACAGAAAACAACAATTATTTTAAAAAAGGGGGACTGTGAGAGGCGCTTGTAAAAGTTGTTGTTTCTGCAAAAATCACAAGGCGGAATCATGGGGGGGTGGTGTATGTTAAGCTAGATATACTTGCACAAACAGCTCCAAATAGCTGCATCTTGCATCTGCAGAAATCGCAAGGCGGAATCATGAGGGTGTACACCAAGAAATAACTAACCGAAAAGGGAGGAGACAAGGAGACTAGGACCCGTGGGCACAGCCTTAGAATTAGAGGGGGTCAATTCAGAATAGAAATGCGGAGACATTTCTTCAGCCAGAGAGTGGTGGGCCTGTGGAATTCATTGCCGCAGAGTGCAGTGGAGGCTGGGACGCTAAATGTCTTCAAGGCAGAGATTGATAAATTCTTGATGTCGCAAGGAATTAAGGGCGACGGGGAGAATGCGGGTAAGTGGAGTTGAAATGCCCATCAGCCATGATTGAATGGCGGAGTGGACTCGATGGGCCGAATGGCCTTACTTCCACTATGTCTTATGGTCTTATGGAAGTGGTCGACTGGTAGAAACAGAAGTATTGACATGACAGTTGCAATTGTCACGCACATAGGGAGTTAGTATGAACAAGCTAACCAAATAAGACCCAGTGTTGCATCAGCAAATGTAATAAGACCCAGCTATCAAGGGCAGGGGGTGGGTGGGGGTGTGGGGGTTGCACACTAACAACAGGCCACAGACAGATGTGGTAAGCCGATTAGTTTAGCAGATGCACAGAGCAATACAACTGTCACATATGAGATAAAAGGGGAGGTACAGGGAGGCTCTTAGAAAACTGTATAAATGTGCAATAATATTATTCAGAAGTCTGCCTAATCTGTGGTCACCCGGATTTGCAAGAATATATGAATAAGGACTGCTTCAGAATTTGACTCGGACTGAAATTATTGAACAGTGCGCTTCATTTCTCACACTTTGAAAAGAATAAAACTCCCAAAAGCGACAGCTTACTGGCTGTGTTCTATTCAGGTCTTTGGGATTTTATTAGTCAGGACCTGCTGGAAAGGTATGGCAGTTTGCTTCTGGCAGGTAGCATGTGCAAATCCCTGGTATTATCACCTAAACGGAGGCAGAAAGATCCTTCAGAGCCTTGCGTTCCTTAGGTATAATATTGACAATGTGTAGGACATGGGCTGGATGCCTGCCTCATCAGACTGAACCGGGAAAGGTCTTTGACAGGATACTACATGCCTACATGTGGGACATGCTTCCAAAATGGGCTTTGGGGAGGGAATCTGCAATTGGATCTGACTGCTCTATATCAACATTAGAAGTGCAGTCTCAATCAATGGGTGGGAATCAGAAAGTTTCTCGATCAGATTTGGAGTCAGGCAGGGCTCTTCCGCTTTGTTTGTGTGTTGTTTAGAGCCTTTTACCAAGTCCTTCAGGAAGGATGTGAGCCTGAGAAGATGACTATTCCAAGCAGCAGAAGCTGCAGGTCAATGCCTCCCTGTACATGGGCAAAGTTGCCATTTTCTACTCAGATTTGCTGTCAGTGCACAGACCCATGAACAGCTGCAACCCAACTGAACTGGCCTCAAGAGCCAAGAGTCAAAAAATGTGGTGCTGGAAAAGTACAGCCAGTCAGGCAACATCTGAGCAGCAGAAGAGTTAACGTTTCAAGCATAAGCCCTTCATCAGGATTGAGGAGGTGCCCAAGGGGGCTGAGAGATAAATGGGAAGGGGAAGGTAGCTGGGAATGCAATAGGTAGATGAATGTGAGAGGTGGTGGTGATAGGTCAGAGTGGAAGGCGGTGTCAAGTTGGAAGGTTGGATTTGGGATAAGATGGGGGGAGGGGAGATGAGTAAACTGGTGAAATTGACATTGATCCTATGAGGTTGGATGGTCCCAAGGCGGAAGATGAGACAATCTTCCTACAGTCATCAGGTGGTTAGAATTTGGCAGTGGAGGAGGCCCAGGACTTGCATGTCTTTGGCGGATTGGGAGGGGGAGTTGCAATGTTCAGCCACAGAGCAGTGGGGTTGTTTACTGCATGTGTCCCAGAGATTTCTGAAACGTTCTGCTGGTTGGTGTCCTGTGTGATATTAAATGGTGAGGGGTTGTCTTGTCAACATTACGATGTGTGATTTAAAGATCTTGTATAAAGGAAGGAAAAAGAGCTTTCCTGGACATACCTCACAAGCATGGTGAGGAGTGTTCAGGGTTTCTCGAAAGCTTGTTCTGCTCTGTGCTTAATCAATGTTGCTTGTTCACAGAAGTTGGCGTTTGCAGTTGCATCAAGTGTGTAAGGATCTCAGGAGAAAAGGAACATAACATTTGGTGGCAGCAATCGGATCCCAACATACACGGAGCTTCCAGGTGGACTGAATAAGTGATCATCTGAGTGGTAGTTGATAAGATTTATCTTTATTTCTCTCCTAAACCTACCACTCAGTCGCCCTCTCGTCCCCCCGGACTCTGTGGTGATGAAATCTCTGAGGTAACTTACGCACTTGCACATCAATGAGTTCGCTTTCAGACGCATAAGTTACTGAATTTAATTAGGGTTTGAGTCCCTGGACATATAGAGTAAGAAAAGTGTGAGAAGTGAGAAAGGGATTTGGGTCCCCTAGATAAAAGGGGGTTAAAGTCCCTTGGAAAAAGGAGATTAGAGTCCTCTCGTGGTGAGGTTTGAGGCTCCAGAGCATAGTATAAAAATAACTGCTGTGTCTGTATCTGCCTTAGACCGGTTGTTAGGAGGGGAGATCCCCCACGCGAAGATCAGGCCCCGAAGTGGGTGTGGAGACTACAGACACGAGGTTTGAGGCTTTGGATCACATAAAGTTAGAAATCAGAAACTTCAAAGAAAAATCATCGAAACAAAATTTGGTACTTATTAAAGTTATCACCTGATCATCCACACCTCTCCTTAGGAGTACTTTTAGGACAACATGGCGTCACCGGGAAAGGGGAAGAAAGTGGAGATGATCCACTTGGCTCCCAACACTGAAGTGCATTGACTGCTGGAGAAGCTTTGTCTGGGTTTTTGTTGTGGGAGTCTCAGATTCTGGGCTGTGGACTCGACTCTGAGTGCTTCTTCAGGGGGAGGGGGTGGCCTGGACTGCGGCGCCATGTGGTCTGCTGTGAAGTTTTTATCTTTTCATAAGTGTAAGTTCATCGAGAGGTTGCAAAAAAATGAGAAATACTGAAATTAAGGTTATAGTAATATTTGGGTCGAAAAGGAAGTTTCAATGTAAATTATGCCATATTGCATGTGTTTAATATTTAAATATTGTGGATATTTAAGTATTGTGGTTTGTTAAAATACTGGTTCAGAAAATATCAAAGTAACTGTTTTGCCTTATTTGAATTAGGATCTCAATTCAATGTCTTTTGTGGGCTACATACTCGAGCAGATTTTGTTTTTACATTAAAATTATATATTAAGACCTTTCTAAAATGATCAAACTTGTAACCTTAAAACAAATTGATTGAGGACCTTGAGTCCAATTTGTTTGAAATTCTACAGTGTCTCTTTAAAAAGAAACAATTGTGTCAGTGGTCATGCCTTAGCTAGATGAGAATATTGTATTAAAATACCTTTGCTGTTATTTTAATGCAGAGTGTTCACAAAATGAAGAGTGCATTTTAATTTGATGTTTTGTTAAGATTTTAGAGAATATTAGAACTTGAGGCTGAGCTGTTTCAGTTCTGTCAATTATTGTTAAGACTTCATTAGCCCCCTTCATATTGCAAATTCAAAGAATGTTCATCTCTACCAAAGTTGCCACTGTAATTCTGACTGTCTTATTTGGGAAGTTTCATTTGGAGAACACGTTTTAATATATCCTGCATTTGTTTGAGATTTGGTTTGAGATATTTGAGATTTAAATCTGAACTGAAACTGCCTCTTCAATGGCTAAAGCGCAGGAAACATTTTGTTGTTTTCTTGCTGTTCCAGATTTTTCAAATACTTTTCCTGACAGCTTTCACATTAGCCAAGTATTAACTTGTTAAAGGAAAATAATTTTTGATTAACCTGAACGGAGTATCCAAGGGTTTGATTTTAGGACCATTGTTTATAAATGACTGAATTGTTTCGGCAGTACAATTTAGAAGTTTATGGATTGTATAAAACATGATAATGTCATAAACAGTGAACCGGGTGACAGACTTCAAGGCAACTGAGAATGTTGAAATAGGCAGACACAATTTCGTGTGGTTAAATGTGTGACTGTCTTCATACTGATACCCACCTTGGCAAGGAAGGAATGAAAGAGGAAATGCAGATACTTTCAGGAGCTATCATCATCTCTAGAGTTTCTCCATTCACAGTTAAAACACACCTTCGGACCACCGCCCAACCCTCCACAACCTGATCCAAAGGATTCAATCAGCTCCCCAGTCATGAGCATGGAAAGTGAAGAAGCTAACAATGGAGAAGAGGAGGTCCATATGCTTTTTGTCAGTGGCTTTCCTACAGGCATTAAACCACGTGAACTTCTCTTTCGACCATTTAAGGGATATGAAGGTTCACTGATCAAGCTAACATCAAAACAGCCAGATGATTTTGTTACATTTGAAGGAGGAGTGGGAGCTGAAGCAGCAAAGAATGCTGCATTCACCTCCCCTTCTGCTGCAGCTGCTGCACTTCATGCTCAGATGCGCTGGTATCCTCCATCTGAAGCGTCTCCGCGAGGATGGAAGTCTCATCAGCTTTGTTATGTGTTTAACTGCCCTTATCCAAGAATTCAGATTTCTCCAAGGAGTGATGTGCAAGGACAGACTGGATTTTGTTTTCGGGTTGGAGTTTACCAAGAGAGATTTTGGAAAACTGGCTCATTTCCACTCAAATTGGAAAGGGCGGAGTGGTCATTAAGTACTGTGGATTTAAGAACTTTACTAGTGAACGTTTTCAATGTGGAAGGATCCTGCAGATCCTATTTACTGCATGGACATATAATTTTTGTTGTTATAATCATTGCATGTTGTGCATCAATAACTTGCTTAAATACGGGCAGTAAGATTCTTATGAAGAAGACAGTACTGCCATCTGGGTGGTTATCATGGAATGGTAAAAGGAGGGAATGTAATATTGAAGAGATCATTTGCTTTGCTGACCTGCAGAAATTGAATGCCCCGGAGGGAGGGTGGATGTCTCTGTTCTATAGATCGAATGTAAGTGAATTCACATTGTCATTCCTTGCCAGAGCCATTTGCATCATCATTACCTGATTAGATTAGATTAGATTCCCTACAGTGTGGAAACAGGCCCTTCGGCCCAACCAGTCCACAGCGACCTCCCGAAGAGTAACCCACACAGACCCACTTCCCTCTAACTAATGCACTGAACACTATGGGCAATTTACCAATGCCAATTCACCTGGGCTGCACATCTTTGGACTGTGGGAGGAAACCGGAGCACCCGCAGGAAACCCACGCAGACACGGGGAGAATGTGCAAACTCCACCCAGACACTCACCAGAGGCTGGAATCGAACCTGGGACCCTGGTGCTGTGAGGCAGCAGTGCAAACCACTGAGCCACCTATTCAGAAATCAGTTGGAACATTGCAATTGAAATTCTGACAAAAAAAGCCAATTCACACAGGATCTGTCCATTAATGGATGATTTGCATTACCTTGTTCCTGGAGGTGAGGTGGTCACTGGATGGTGTCTTGAGTGGCATGTGACTGTGAGGGAGCGGCTGGGGGTTATCTTGTGGATATTACTGACTGTGATGTAAAGACTTTGCATAAAGGAAGGATCGTTTCCTTTGTTCAGAGAGAGCATTCCTGGACATGCCTTGCAAGCATGGCGAGGAGTGTTCAGGGTTTCTCCTATGCTTCATCTGTTCTGAGCTTACTAAATGTTGCTTGTTCACAGAAGTTGGAGTTTGCAGGTGCATCAAGTGTGTAAGGATCTCAGGAAAAGAAAGAACTGAACACCTATTGCCCTAATTAGAGGAGGCCACATCAAGAGCAACGGACACAAAAAGTGACGTGTGTGGAGGTGCAGAAAAATCTGTCAGATAGAGTCATAGAGATGTACAGCATGGAAACAGATCTTCAGGTCCAACCTGTCTATGCCAACCAGATATCCCAACCCAATCTAGTCCCACCTACCAGCACCTACCAAACTCTTCCAATTCATATACCCATCTAAATGCCTCTAAACTGTTGCAATTGTACCAGCCTCCACCACATACTCTGGCAGCTCATTCCATACACGTACCACCCTCTGCATGAAAAAGTTGTCCCTTATCTCTCTTTTATATCTTTCCCCTCTCACCCTAAACCTATGCCCTCTAGTTCTGGACTCCCCCACCCCAGGGAAAAGACTTTGTCTATTTATCCTATCCATACCCCCTCATGATTTTCTAAACCTCTATAAGGTCACCCCTCAGCCTCCGACGCTCCAGGGAAAACAGCCCCAGCCTGTTCAGCCTCTCCCTATAGCTCAAATCCTCCAACCCTGGCAACATCCTTGTAAATCTTTTCTGAACCCTTTCAAGTTTCACAACATCTTTCCGATAGGAACGAGACTAGAATTGCACGCAATATTCCAACAGTGGCCTAACCAATGTCCTGTAAAGCCGCAACATGATCTCCCAACTCCTGTACTCAATACTCTGACCAATAAAGGAAAGCATACCAAACGCCTTCTTCACTATCCCATCTACCTGCGACTCTACTTTCAAGGACGTATGAACCTGCATTCCAAGGTCTTTTTGTTCAGCAACACTCCCTCGGACCTTACCATTAAGTGTATAAGTCCTGCTAAGATTTCCTTTCCCAAAATACAGCACCTCGCATTTACCTGAATTAAACTCCATCTGCCACTTTTCAGCCCATTGGCCCATCTGATCAAGATCGTGTTGTAATTCAAGGTAACCTTCTTCGCTGTCCACTACACCTCCAATTTTAGTGTCATCTGCAAATTTACTAACTGTACCTCTTATGCTTGCATCCAAATCATTTATATAAATGACAAAAAGTAGAGAACCCAACACCGATCCTTGTGGCACTCCACTGGTCACAGGCCTCCAGTCTGAAAAACAATCCTCCACCACCACCCTCTGTTTTCTACCTTTGAGCCAGTTCTATATCTAAATGGCTAGTTTTCCCTGTATTCCGTGAGATCTAACCTTGCTAACCAGTCTCCCACGGGGAACCTTGTCGAACACCTTACTGAAGTCCATATAGATCACATCTACTGCTCTGCCCTCATCAATCCCCCTCTTTGTTACTTCTTCAAAAAACTCAATCAAGCTTGTGAGACACGATTTCCCATGCACAAAGCCATGTTGACTATCCCGAATCAGTCCTTGGCTTTCCAAATACATGTACATCCTGTCCCTCAGGATTCCCTCCAACAACTTGTCCACCACCAATGTCAGGCTCACTGGTCTATAGTTCTCTGGCTTGTCCTTACCACCCTTCTTAAACTGTGGCACCATGTTTGACAACCTCCAATCTTCCGGCACCTCACCTGTGACTATCGATGATACAAATATCTCAGTAGGAGGCCCAGCAATCACTTCTCTAGCTTCCCACAGAGTTCTAGGGTACACCTGATCAGGTCCTGGGGATTTATCCACCTTTATGCATTTCAAGGCATCCAGCATTCCCTCCTCTGTAATATGGACAATTGCAAGTATTTAATCAGTATTCCACATTAAATACTGATGCAAAATACTCATTTAGTATCCCCCCCCCCCATTTTCTGCGGCTCCACACAAAGGCAGCCTTGCTGATCTTTGAGGGGCTCTATTCTCTCCCTTGTGGAAGGATCCTTTGGGGCCTTGGATGGAAGTGAGAGGGGGGAATTGGGTGTAGGTTTTGCACTTCTAATGGTGGCAGCGGTAGTTCTGGGAATGGAGGGTGGGTTGGTGGAGGGTTTGGACCTAACAAGGGAGTCAAAGGGGGAATGGTCTCTATGGATTGAAGATCATGGTGGGGAGGGAAATGTGTCTCTAGTGGTGGGTGGCAGAAATGGCGGTGGATGTTGTGTTGTATCTGGAGGTTGTTGGGTGGAAGGTAAGCACCAGGAGGGTTCTGTCCTTGTTGGAGGGGTGGGGTTCAAGGGCAGAAGTGCAGGTAGTAGAGGAAATGCACTGGAAGGCATTGTTAACCACGTGTGAGGGAAGCCGAGGCAAAAGTGAGGCCATATTCTTTGGGAATTGGACCAATTGATCCTTTAACCCTCAATGTCAGGACAGATGATGTGAAGGTGCTGGAAATATAGTTCAGAGGGGCTGAGGCGTTTGCAAAAACTTGAGAGGAGTGATTCATTAAGCTGAGGCAGAAACTGGGCAAATGGTAATAGTGCTTCCTTTCCACTGCAGGTATAAACCTGGTCATCAGGTGTGAGGAACTCTCAGTGTTGTTGCATGTGGCCCAGGTCCGGCCCATTCCCCAAAGCTGTGCCTTTGCAGTCACTCAAACTATGTTCCACTTCATTTAGAAGTGAGTGATGGACCATGTCCACAGGGACACTGTGTACAAAACTCTGGATGGCGGGGGGAGTGGCTGCACCAAACTGCGCATGGATCTTTGACACACAAACACCAAGTACCACCACGTTCTGAGATTCTACCTGTCCCCGGTGTTGCAAAGGATGGGCCTGGCCTCAACACTGTGGAATGCGCCAACTAGTTGAACTATTCAGTATTAACTGAAACTTGTGGAAAAATTTGCAAAACACATTTGACCACAAGTTCATCAGGACATTGCTTTGCTGGTTGTGAGAAGGGCACTACCCATCAGATTCTTCATGCTGCCTTCAAAGTAGCTGCGCTGATGAACAGCCTGTCACTCATTTCCTGCTGGAATGTGCCTTTGCAAAGAAGGTCCGGAGAGAAATGCAGTAGTTTTTGTCGAGGTTCATCCCAAGCAGCTCCATGACATGGGTCTCTGTGCTCTACTGTCTATTCCCCAGGATGCACATGGAGACAAACATTGGCTGCACCGGAGGCCCATCAACTCGGTGAAAGACATTTGAAATGTGTTTAACTTCCAGTGTGAGGAGTTGACTGGCACAATCCACGTTCCAGGACCAAGTGCTGAGGGATACATCAAGGTTTGGGGTAGCTGTCACCAAGGCACAGTAGGAAAAGACTAATGTCTTTCTGCCAAAGTGTAATGGGGATCCATTCACTTACCAGACCTCCCAGCCATTGCCTCAAAATGGAAATAATTTCTTCCAGCATGAGTTAAACATGCCCTTGTTATTTGCAATTGCACAGTAGCTCCATGGATGTAAAATTCCAATGCATCACTTGTGTTCCTTTTTTTCCTTGCTGGAAACATTGTACTGAACAATAATTTTTTTTAAATGAATCAAGTATATTCTTGCTATTAAAAAAAAACAATCTGTCCTGAAATGGTGATTCCTCATTTTAAAACAGTGCCCCTTAGTTCTGGACTGACCCACAAGAGGAAACATCCTTTCCAGGTGCTGGTCAAGGCCATTCAGGATCTGAGACACTTCAATTACGACACCCTCGATTGTCTAAACTCCAGTGGAAACAAGCCCAGCCTGAAAACCTATCATTATAGGACAATTCACCCACTCCAGATATCAATCTAGTAGACCTCTCTAATTTACATCCTTACATTAAGAAATCAAAACTGCACACACATAGTATTTGAGATGAGGTGTCCCCAATGTCCTGTATAACTGACACAGAACATCCTTACTTTTATGTTCAATCCCTCTCATAATAAAGGATAGAATTCCATTCACCCTCTAGGTTACATTCTGTACCTGCTTACCAGTGTTTTGTTACTAATGCAATAGATCAAAAGTAAATACCTCTGCCTTTTGGAATTCCACAGTTATTCTCCATATAAACAATACTCTGCTTTATTTTATTTTTCTATTGAAATGAACTACTTCATTTTCCCACATTATATTCCATCAGTCTGATTTTTGCCCACTCACTCCACCTATCTGTAGCTGTCTGCAATCTTGTTATTTATTCTCCGTAACATACTTTTCTATTTACTGTGTGTCATGTGTGAATTTAGCTCAAATGCCCTTGCTCCCCTCATCTAACTCATTAATATAAATTGTAAAATGCTGACACCTTGGCACATACCCGATGGGACTCCCCTTATCACATCCTGCCAATCAGACAAAGGCCCTTTTTTAGCAAACTCTCTGTTCTCTACCAGCCAGCCAATCTTCTATCCACCCTAGTATGTTAATCCCTACACCATGAACACCAGCTTTGTGCAGTAATCTGTTCTGATATACCTTATACACCTTATTAAATACCTCTGGAAATCCAAGTACTGTACATCTAAAAGTACCCTTTTACTACAGAAATTTTTTTATACTTTATTAGAATTCTAATAAATTGGTTAAACATGATTTCCCTTTCACAAAATCAAGTGCTGACCCGTAGCCTCCTTCATGATCAACTTTAACAGCTTCCCCACGACAGAATTCAAACCAGCTGGCCCATTATTGTTCCTGCTTTCTGTTTCCCTCCTGACTTAAATAGTGAGTTATATTTGGGACCTTCCTATCTGATGGCATCTTACTTAATCAAAACTAATAGCAAGACATTCACTACTTCATCAACACCTTTTTTTCACAATTTCTTTCCTCAAGCTTTTTGACAGTGATATGTAATGTGGGAATAGCATTCTTCATTCTTGGGGGGATGGGGGTGTGGGAGTGGGAGGCTTTCTGAGTGGGATATATAAAACCTTGGATGTGTCTCACGTGGAACGAAGTGAACACCGTTATGTGTTTCCCATTGTTGGAGTGTAATGACTAAATGACATGGCATGATATCCAAGTCACTTGATATCCAGATCCACTTCAAGTATCAAAAAGGTTATCGTTTTACATTGGTGAGGAGACAGTCCCTGGACAGTCAAACAAAAACATAAACTTTTAATACATTTGCTTTTAGCCCACTCTGACTGTGACAAACCCATTGAATTATTAATTGATTACTTACCCATCTAATCAGGTTAATTATGTGGCAACATGATCAGAGTGGTGCTGGAAAAGCACAGCAGGTCAGGCAGCATCCGAGGAGCAGGAAAATCGACGTTTTGGGCAAAAGCACCTCATCAGAAATTTTGCCCAAAACATCGATTTTCCTGCTCCATAGATGATGCCTGACCTGCTGTGCTTTACCAGCACCACTCTAATCTTGACTTTAATCTCTAGCATCTGCGGTACCCACTTTCGCCTGGCAACATGATCAGTCCACAGACAGCTTTATGTTATCCATGATCATAGGATGTTTACCAGACCCCTTTCAAATCAATTCTCCTTCAGCCTTCACAATACATCTTGTCCAGCCATACTCCAGACTTTGCTCTTTCCCCAGTTATACAGCATACCCCTGCCTATAGAAAGGGGACCTCTTCGATCCACTTTAGTTTAAGTATCCACAAAAATGCAGTTAATTCCCAACATGGCCATCTACTTAAATGTCTTTTTGATACATGGCATGTGGCTACAATTACCTGGGGTCTTCACATCATGTTTGTTCGACATGTCTCTTCTATTCCATAATGAACATCAGAGCAGCCGGGAACGCAGTCCTTGATCAGCATTTTTTAAAAATATATATTTATTAGCAATTTCTTTTAACTTTACAAACATATAAAATTATTGAAAAATACAATCAATAACAAACATCAATACAATAAAAAGAAAACAAACACAAAAACAATACAACTACTGTCTCCTAACTACTAACCTACCGTCTAATACAAACAAACCCTAACACTGTGCAAAGCAACACCAAAAAAATAGAAAAGCAAAAAGAACATAGAATACAGAACAGCTATGCTCGGCACAAAGCTCCCAAACAAAGGAATGGGAGTATTGTATATATACCCATATTAACTCAGGAGACCCCCTCCAGGGCCCAGGGCTTTGACAAATCTAACCATCTTGGTTAAACAAACGCCCTAGTTAAGACAACTGTCAAATCTGTTTCCAAATAACTCAAGTAGGGCTGCTATGTCTTATAAAAATTGTCTGTTGTGTGGTGCACCATGTTTGTAAAAAAGTCCAAGGGAATGTGCTCCATAATTGATTTCTGCCATCCCAGCAAGCCCGGCGGGTTCTCAGACACCCAGTTCATCGGAATATTCTTCCAAGCAGACTATGCAAGAATATTAAATAGTTTCTTCCCATGTCCGTCTAAAGATGGTAAATTCAGTAGACCTAAGATATTGGGTCTACTTTGACGTCAGTCCTCAATACCCTCCCTATCTCTCCCACCACAGCGCTCCAATAAACATGGAGTCTGTGGCATGTCCAGAAGCAATGGGTAAGAGTACTGACATTATTTTATATTTGGGGCACTCTGAAGATACCCCTTTTTTAAACTTCGCCAGACAGATGAGCCCTGTGCAGAACCTTTAACTGCGTAGCGCATGTCCTGTTACAGATTGAGATCTTTCGAGTATTCTCCCATATTTCAGAAGAGATCTCCACTCCCAGCTCTTGCTCCCAGACCTCACATAATCAGTTAATATCCTGCCAGGCCCTGCCACCCAGTAGGCAATAGAGGGCACTAACCGAAAGGGTGCTTGTGGAACATAGCAACAACCTCTCTGTATCAGACTTATAGGGCTTTGTGAAAAGCATAGTCTTCTTCTGGATGAAATCTCTAACCTGAAAAAAACCGAAAAGATCTCTGCTGGGCAACCCGTGTTTGCGGCTCAGTTGCTTAAAAGACATCATAACCTCCCCCTCGAACAAGTCTTCCAAATTAGAAACTCCTCTTGCTCCTATAGTTTGAACCCTGAGTCCATCATCCCTGGTCAGAACCCTGGCATGCCAACTATAGGTGTAAGTGGTGAAGTCTTGGATAAACAACCCTCACTCTGATGCATCGCCCTCCATGCCTTGACTGAACTAATGACAGTGGGGTTCCAGCAATGGTCCATACCTGTCCTCATCTTATCCATGAACAACAGGTTAATAAGAGGGCACTTTGCCTGGGAGGCCTCGATATCCAACCATATTGAGTTTGGATCATTACCTACCCAATCACAGACAAAGGACAGCAGGGAACTCAATTGATACCTTCTGATGTCTGGAAAATCAACTCCTCTCCCTCCTTGAGGCAACTGCAATTTAGTAAGTTTGATGAGGGGCTGCCCACGATGCCAGACAAAGGAACCAAACCACCCCATAAGCTGCCGCAGTGTTGACCTGGGAAACATTATAGGGAGCATACGCATGGGATAAAGCAAATGAGGAAGAACATTCATCTTAATGAAAGATATTCAGCCCAGCCATGATTTTGGAAGAGCCTCCCATCTCTGGAGATCTCGCCTAATATTGTCGAGCAAGTGAGCAAAGTTAGTCCGAAATAACAGATCAAACCTGGGGGTAATAAAAAATGCCTAGGTATTGGAACCCTGCCTGTGACCACTTAAAAGGGAACTTAGGGCCATCTTCAACTTCTGGCATATCTTTAAGGTTCCCCAAAGGCATAGCCTCCAATTTTGCAAAATTAATCTTATATCCTGACATATATACATTGTATCAAATGGGTACGGAGGTCATCTTGTATGCTCTTGATCCCACTTCTGGAGCGGTTATGTGGATGTCCTGAAGAATGGCCTGTGCCATCGGCTCTATCACCAACGTAAACAACGACGGTGAGAGGGGGCAGCCTTGCCGACTACCCCTGCCAATTGTAAAATTCCCAGACCTCACCCGTTGGTGATGGCCGCGGACAGAGAGTGGCGATATAAAACCTCTACCCACCTAGCAAAGACTCCACCCAACCCAAACTGTTCTAAAACATAAAAAAGATATGGCCATCCCACCCTGTCACATGCTTTCTCTGCATCTAAGGAAATCTCCAACCCCTGAATCGATCGTTGTTGACAAGCTTGGACCATATGCAGCAACTTTCTAATATTAGAGGACCTACGGCCCCTTATAAAGCCTGTCTGGTCCTCTTTAGTAATATGGGGCAACACCCTTTCTAATCTCAGCGCCAGGATCTTGGACAGAATCTTGAAGCCTGAATTTAATAGAGAGATGGGCCTGTATGAGGCGCAATCCTCAGGAACCTTTCCCTTCTTAAGAATTAGGGAAATATTAGCTTCTCTCAAAGATGGTGATAGGCGTTCATACATATAGGAGTGATTGTACATCTCCAACATCGGCCCTGACAGAATCCCTATAAACTCCTTATAAAACTCACCCTGAAGACCATCAGGGCCAGGCGCATTCCCACTCTGAAGTTGCCTAGCTGCCTCTTGTATTTCCTGAACTGTCAAGGGGGCATTAAGGAGAGAGGCCTGTTCCAAGGTTACCCCTGGGAGGTCCAGGCTCTTAAAAAAGGTTTCCATTTTAGCCCTCCTGTCCTCACTACCTTCAGACTGATACAATTCAGAGTAAAAGCTCTGAAAAGCCTCATTAATCATTTTAGCATTGTATGTAACGACCCCGGCGCTGCCTCTGATTGCAGTAATGCATTGGGGAGCGTGCTTTTTCCTGGTTAGGTACGGGAAATACTTCCCTAGCCTATCCCCATATTCAAACAGCCTTTGTCTAGCAAAAGCAAGTTCTTTCTTTGCGTTTTGTGTTAATATTGAATTCAAGGCAGCCCAGAGGGCCATGATCCGCTGTAGATTAGTCACCAAAGGCTGTACAAAATGTGCCGCCTTGGCGGCTTTCAACTGTGTCTCAAGTAGATGCTGCTGTTCCTTCTTCTGTCATTTCCGGCTAGCGAATAGGAAATAACTAGTCCCCTAGCAAAGGCCTTAGCAGTCTCCCATAACATAGATGGACTACTAGCTGTGCCTGAATTGATAGTTAAGAAACTCCTTCAAAACGTATTCCACAAAATTGACTTGGCTGAGAATACAATAGGGAGATGAAGGTGAGGGAGAAGGTGATAGGTCAGAGAGGGGGGTGGAGCAGATATATGGGAAAAATGATGGACAGATCAGGAGGGCAGTGCTGAGTTGCAGGCTTGGGACTGGGATAATGTGGGGAGAGAGGAAATGAGGAAACTGGGGAATCCACATCGATCCCATGTGGTTGCAGGGTCCCAAGGTGGAATATAAGGCATTCCTCCTCCAGGCGTCAGGTGGTAAGGGTTTGGAGATAGAGGAGGCCCAGGACCTGCATGTCCTTGGTGGAGTAGGAGGGGGAGTTGAAATGTTACAGCTATACCTGTTTATGTTCTATTGTGTATATTTCACAAGATCCTTCTTGTGTTACCTTAATCTAGTTACTTGGATATACTTCTCCTATAAAGGCAGCTAAATTACTGTAGTTTACAGTTTAAATTCAATGAGATTATGGAAGCTGCTGTTTCAGCTAAAAATCTTCCCCAGTTTATGTTAAATGAGAACCACTTTCAGCCACATACTGCTTCAGCCCTAACACCCAGACCCTCATTCTCTTTCTTCCTGAATGACCATTGTCACTCAACACTTCCCTTACTTTCTTCTTTCTCTCCTCTTCTTCCCCCCACACATACTCACTCTCCCTCCATCTCACAACCCCTCCTCCTCTTTTTCTCTCACTGCCCAGCCCCACATTTCCTCTTGCTCCCCATATTTAGGTCTGAAAGTTGGATCAGTACCCTCAGCTAGTTGTCACTAAACCTCTGGATATCTGACTTAATGTGAACAGAATTCTTTTCAGTACATGGTACATGTTACATGAGTTAACATATACAAAACCAGAAAGCACATCAGTTCTAGCTGGGATGGGAAGGGGACTATTTAGTTATATTCAATAAAAAGAGGGTTTTCAAAATTAAATAGTTACAAACCAAGAAAAAAAGTATCTTTAACTCCAAGGTGCTTAAGCTCTGTGCAAAAGAGAACTGTTTCCACCACTCTCTCTCTCTCTTTGCAACTCATAGAAAAGTTTAGTTTGGGTTTAATTTTCCTCCAATCACAGACTCTGTCACTCCAGCCCTTGCTGCTCCTCCAATCACAGACTCTGTCACTCCAGCCCTTGCTGCTCCTCCAATCACAGACTCTGTCACTCCAGCCCTTGCTGCTCCTCCAATCACAGATGTTGGTTTTAACCAATGTCGATAACATGGATACCTTCTGATACTTCAAAAGTGAGTTTCCTGCCACAACACTGTATTTTGAATCCTGAACCCGTATCAAGCTTTAAAAAACCCCAAATCCCACCGGTTCCAGTTCTGTCACACTCCACGGCAACCACTGACCATCTGAAAAACCTTGGTATTGATATCCCCCTCCCTCAAGTCATTGAGCTTTAGTGCAACCTCCTCTCACTGGATGAACTGTGCCTGGAGAGCTCCCTGTAAATCCAGGTCCTGCTGCCAACACCCCAATCAATGACATTAAAGTCAGTGGTACATGAGAGTATGAGTGACTGAGGTAGAAGAGTCTTGATCCTGATCTGGGTGTGTGAATGACCTGGGTTAATACAAGTTAGCTGATCTGTTCATGGTTTTCTTTCTTCAAATGTTCTCCTTCTTTCCTTTAAATCTGTTTTTATCACTCTTCCCTTCAAAATTGAAAATTTGGTGCTTTCTATCTTTGTGAACTAAGCTCTGATCACCACCCTTCCTGTGTTTCTCTCCAAAGTTCCAGAACTAGTTGTCATCTCCCAAACCCTGGTCAGGGACACAAGGTCAGTCAAATGGTGTCTCATTAGGTGAGGTGAGAGACCAACAGGGACATCTGTGGAGGAGTGAGGGATCAGTCACCCAAGTAACATAACCAATCTTCAAAGGACACTGTCCAAGCACAGGTACAAAGTAATGCTCTTCTAGTGACCCTCTCTTCTGCACTTTCTGATCTCATCCCTGCCTTGGATGCTGTGAGTCTTCCTCTTCTGATCTGCTGTCAAACACACACAGGGTACACATCCCACACTGATGTTGTCAGTTTAAAACCATCCAACGATGAAGAATGCTATTCCCACATGAGAAAGCTCTGTCAGACATTTACCAGGGCAACTAAGACAGCAGCTGCAACAGATTTGATTTGATTTATTGTTGTCACGTGTTCTAAGATTTAGAGAAAGTAATTGTTTTGTGTGCTCTACAGGCAGATCCTACCGAAGAAAGTTCATCAGGAAGCGGAACAGAGTCCAAAATCCAGTGTTACAGCCGCAGAAAAGGTGCAGAAAGAGAGATCAACATTAACATTTGAGAGGTCTGTTCAGAGATCTGATTGCAAATACATTCTGTTTTGTTGAAAAATCATAATCTGCAGGCAGTCAGTACAAGCATTCAATCCATGTGACATTTTGTAAATTCCTCCTTTGGAAACCGAACTAGTCTGGCTCAAGATTGGGATACAGACAGACTCTAACCTCACACCTTTAACGCATTGTCTGAGCAGAGATGTCACCTTTTTTTATAAAACCTTAAGTTATCTTGAGAACGCCCCTGGAAAGAAGTTCTTGGATTTGCATATTAATGAACCGAAACTGGCAACCCAGTCTAAAAGCTACGAGACTTAACAGCAATCTAGGTTTGTTCAATATACTGTTTCAGTTGCATGACACTGAGATCTTTTGCTGTAAATTCTGTGTCTTATGATCCTGTCCCACCAGTTACCTGATGAAGGAGCAGTACTCCGAAAGCTAGTATTTCCAAATAAACCTATTGGACTAAAACCTGGTGTTGTGTGATATTTAACTTTGTCCACCACAGTCTAACACTGGCACCTCCACATTAGAAGTTTGACAACAGTCAGCAATCTGTTTGTACATGTATTCAAAGTTTTATATCTTCTACCCAAAGGAAGAGTGTGGAGACGAGTATATGCAGGGGCCATTGATTATTTAGATTGCTTTCCAGAGGCAGCAGGAAGTACAGATAAAGTTAATGGATGAGAAACTGTTTGCATGTTTGACTGGGTTGTGTTCACTTGTTTCTGCAGTTTCTTGCAGTTTTGGGAAGTGCAGTCGCCACAGTATGACGTGATGCATCTACAAAAAAAATTAAGCATCTTTGTGGACATACCGAATGTTTTTAGTCTTCTGAAGAAATTGTTGTTTTTCCTTGACTGTCGTGACAGATTGTTGGTGATCATCATTCCCAGGAACTTGACACTCTATGACCATTTTCACCTCAGCACCATTGATGTGGACAGGTCATGAGATGTACAGCATGGAAACAGACCCTTCGGTCCAACCTGTCCATGCCGACCAGATATCCCAACCCAATCTAGTCCCACCTGCCAGCAGCCGGCCCATATCCCTCCAAACCCTTCCTATTCATATACCCATCCAAATGCCTTTTAAATGTTGCAATTGTATCAGCCTCCACCACTTCCTCTGGCAGCTCATTCCATACATGTACCACTGTCTGTGTGAAAATATTGTCCCTTAGGTCTCTTTTATGTCTTTCCCCTCTCACCCTAAACCTATGCCCTCTAGTTCGGGACTCACCGACCACAGGGAAAAGACTTTGCCTATTTATCCTATCCATGCTCCTCATAATTTTGTAAACCTCAATAAGGTCACCCCTCAGCCTCCAACGCTCCAGGGAAAACAGCCCCAGCCTGTTCAGCCTCTCCCTATAGCTCAAATCCTCCAACCCTGGCAATATCCTTGTACATCTTTTCTGAACTCTATCACGTTTCACATTTTTCCAATAGGAAGGAGACCAGAATTGCACGCAATATTCCAACAGTGGCCTATCAAAGTCCTATACAGCCGCAACATGACCTCCCAACTCCTGTACTCAGAACTCTGACCAATAAAAGAAATCACACCAAATGTCTTCTTCACTATCCCATCTACCTGCAACTCTACTTTCAAGGACGTATGAACCTGCATTCCAAGGTCTCTTTGTTCAGCAACACTCCCTAGGACCTTACCATTAAGTGTATAAGTCCTGCTAAGATTTGCTTTCCCAAAATTCAGCACCTCGCATTTATCCGAATTAAACTCCATCTGCCACTTCTCAGCCCTTTGGTCCATCTGGTCAAGATCCTATTTTAATCTGAGGTAACCCTCTTCGCTGTGCACTATACCTCCAATTTTGGTGTCATCTGCAAACTTATTAACTGTACAGTTGTGCTCTCCAATCTGCTTCCAGAAGATAGAAAACATTTTACTCAGATGGGACAATGACAAGTTTAAATCCCCACCTGATCTGCTGCTCAAAGTCACCTCCATTTCCCCGGTCAGTTTCCCAAGTTTCAGGAAACTCATGTTGCTCCAGAAATATTTGTATTGACTGTGAGAGACGTCAATCAGAGAGCCCACCCACTCTGCCCATTGTCTCCTCTTCCTCTTCCAGAGCTGGTTCACTTCCTATAGGGACTGAAAACCAAGTGAGGAGATGGTGAGTGAAGGAGCAGCTTTTATACAAATTGTATCCCATAATATCCACACCAATCTTCAGGCAGTCTGACTATCCTGTGGGTAATCAGGGGTGGAAATGTCCCTTATGCTGTGTGAGAAGATCCAGCTGAGAGAGCTGTTTACTCGGTGCTTTGTGCTGAACTGTGTGACTGGAGCTGTGTGTTGGATATTGAGTGTGTTTATTGGAAGCATTTCCCTCTGATTTCCAGACTGAGATTTGTTGATGGATCATTCCTGAATATGAGAAGGTGAGGTGTAATTATGTGGGAGATGTAGACTGTCTGAGGATTCTTACTGATTTCCTGGCGTTGAGTTCCCTGTGTGTTGGGAGCTGGTTATTATCCTGTGAACTGGAATTAATTCAGTCCCTCTGAGGGAATGTTGCCCTGTCAGAGGGGAGCTACTGAGAGAATGTTGCCTCTTTGGCAGACTGTACACAAGAACAGGAATCAGCCATTTAGTGTCTCAAGTGTGTCCTACATTCACTGAGATCACAGCGCATCTGTAAAAGAACCTTATATACTTGCTGTTTCCCCAAATCCCCTCAAGCCTTTAGTGAACAGAAATCTAAGATTTAATATTACCAATCAATTTAGCATTGATTGTCAAATTCCAAGCATCTCCCACCCTTTGTGTGCCAGTGTTTTCCAGGGGCGGGGTTTGCAGGTCCACCTGGAGGTATAAGAAGGCCGATTTTCAGTTTCCTGACACCAGGTTAAACATTTGCTGTTTTCTCATGAGGGTCAGACTTTGTAACTGCTATCTTGGGGACCAGTTTGACATTTATTAACATGTCATGAATACTCCTTAGTTCCCCAGGACAGTGGGATTTTTGGCTGATCTTTTCAGAAGCCTGGCGACACAAAGGAGGTACATATCCAGTGGTGGAGAATGCATCCTCCGAGCTCTGGTGACTACACCTTCACACATGCGGTTCCTTCAGAAGAAAGCTGTATGTTAATGCGAAGTCTCGGTGTCACAGGTGAAGTGCCTTTGTGTCGGTCAGCCTTGTGACAATTCGGTCACTTACAGTCTGGCTTGTTGTTGTTTAACGGTATTTACTATAAAGCCTGCCAGGGCCTTCCTGATGCCAACAAACCCCTCGGGGACAGGCAAGTGGGGCTGACCACAAACAACCATCCTTTCCCCATGCAATAGTTTGTTCAGAAACTATCAGGGGTGTACGTTCTCCTATTTGTAATGAAAGGTCAGTGACCTTTGATGTTTTTAAGTGCGAACCTTCGTGTTGACGTGTGGAAAGCGTTGAAGTGTGAAGTTTAAAGGTAGATTTGCGAGGGGCAGTACCACTGTGGTGCCAGGAGCGTTCCATTGCTAACTATATGGACAGCAGACAAGGTATCTGATGGAGGTGCCAGACACAAACCTCCTCTGCACTGACAATCTAACTCGCTTTTATAGGGGCATGAAGTATTGAGTAGGCAAGAGCCTGTATCCTGGTGGAGTGTAGCACTTTGATTTGTCCCCATGCGGCACTGGAGCTGCAGCCACCCATATCAAGACTCATTGCCATCCACAGTGAATCCTCGTCTCTCGTGGACAGCCTTCAGGAAGACCACATCTTTGCCCTCTCTCTGTTGTCTTCAGGGACTGTTAGGGCTGATGAGCAGAGAGACAGAGAGAGGTGGGAGCCATCAGTGTGTATTTTAAACAGGGCCCAGAAAGTCCGAGTGAGGCAGACCATTCTTAAGCCGATTGTTGCAATTTAATATTTATCTGTTTCTGAATATTGGGCTAAGCAGATGTTAGACATAACCAAGCCTAGCCCAATCAGAGGGCCCTTCCACTGTTCACCTGGTTCCCTGCTTAATCACAGAATTGAAAATTCCCTTCCACATTTCATTCCTGATTGGTCTGTCTCTAAGTTTTAGACAGTGTTCTTGTCCTAGACTTCTCAACCACTGAAAATAATTTCAGGACTGTCTGCACCACCCTCTCCCAGTCACCAGCACTGTCTGCACCACCCTCTCCCAGTGACCAGCGCTGTCTGCACCACCCTCTCCCAGTGACCAGCGCTGTCTGCACCGTCCTCTCCCAGTCACCAGCGCTGTCTGCACCGCCCTCTCCCAGTGACCAGTGCTGTCTGCACCGCCCTCTCCCAGTGACCAGCGCTGTCTGCACCGCCCTCTCCCAGTGACCAGCGCTGTCTGCACAGCCCTCTCCCAATCACCAGCACTGTCTGCACTGCCCTCTCCCAGTGACCAGCGCTGTCTGCACCGCCTTCTCCCAGTGACCAGCGCTGTCTGCACCGCCCTCTCCCAGTCACCAGCGCTGTCTGCACTGCCTTCTCCCAGTCACCAGCGCTGTCTGCACTGCCTTCTCCCAGTGACCAGCGCTGTCTGCACCGTCCTCTCCCAGTGACCAGCGCTGTCTGCACCATCCTCTCCCAGTGACCAGCGCTGTCTGCACCACCCTCTCCCAGTGACCAGCGCTGTCTGCACCGCTCTCTCCCAGTGACCAGCGCTGTCTGCACTGCCCTCTCCCAGTGACCAGCGCTGTCTGCACAGCCCTCTCCCAGTGACCAGCGCTGTCTGCACAGCCCTCTCCCAGTGACCAGCGCTGTCTGCACCGCCCTGTCCCAGCGACCAGCGCTGTCTGCACTGCCCTATCCCAGTGACCAGCGCTGTCTGCACCGCCTTCTCCCAGTGACCAGCGCTGTCTGCACAGCCCTCTCCCAGCGACCAGCACTGTCTGCACTGCCCTCTCCCAGTGACCAGTGCTGTCTGCACTGTCCTCTCCCAGTGACCAGCGCTGTCTGCACAGCCCTCTCCCAGTGACCAGCGCTGTCTGCTCAGCCCTCTCCCAGCGACCAGCACTGTCTGCACTGCCCTCTCCCAGTGACCAGCGCTGTCTGCACTGTCCTCTCCCAGTGACCAGCGCTGTCTGCACAGCCCTCTCCCAGTGACCAGCGCTGTCTGCACAGCCCTCTCCCAGCGACCAGCACTGTCTGCACTGCCCTCTCCCAGTGACCAGCGCTGTCTGCACTGTCCTCTCCCAGTGACCAGCACTGTCTGCACTGCCCTCTCCCAGTGAGCAGCAATTGTCTATACCACTCTATCCCAGTGATCACCGTTGTCTACACTACAATCTCCATTTCCTGTTGACCAGGACCTTCTGCACCTCTAGGCTTCCCCTCCATCCCTCACCTGGACTAGCCATACAGTGGCCACAAGACAGAGACGTGAAATCCTTCAGCAAATAATTCTCCTCCTGACTCTCCAAAGCCTGTCCACAAGGCATTAGTCAGGAGTGTGATGGAATACTCCCCACTTGCCAGGTTGTGTACAGCCCCACCAACACACAAGGAGCTTGGCACCATCCAAGACCAAGCATCTACTTGATTGGCACCACATGCACAAGCATCCACTCTCTCCACCATCGACACTCAATCACAGCAGTGTGTATTATCTCCAAGATGCACTGCAGAAATTCATCAAACATCCTTAGATAGCACCTTTGAAAGCCACGACTACTTCCATCTGGAAGGACAAAGTCAATAGATGTATGGGAACACCACCACCTGTAAGTTCCTCTCCAAGCCACTCACCATCCTGACTTGGAAATATATCTCCATTCCTTCACTGTCACTGTGACAAAATCCTGGAGTTCTCTCCCTCAGTCCACAAATTGCACTGGCTCAAGAGGATTGCTCACCACCATCCCTCCAGGGTAATAAATGTTGGTTCAGCCAGTACTACCCATCCCCTCCTGTTATATTTTAAAGTAAACACAGGGATCCATCCTTTCAGCAAATTAGGAGAGAGAGCTGATGGAAATCACGTGTCTCTTTCCTATTTTACAGAAGGATTGTACCGTACTAGACCAGAGAAGGATAGACATCAAAGATGGAACCTGCCCATCACCCCAGGAAATGTTGCCATCAGCCAGTCCCTTCCCAGCATTGCTGAACACACAGAAGGATGGGTGAAACCATCATTTGGAAATTGGTCGAGTCAGAGGAGCTTTGACACATCATCAAATCTGAAACTAGTCAGTGCTGTGGGCCTTCCATCAGAACCAATCTCTCTGAAGGTTGGGCTGTGGGTGATGGGTCAGGGTGAGTGGCTCCAAGTGTGGTGAGAGTTTCAATCATTCACCGAGGCTTGTGAACCATTGACTCATTCCTGCGGGGGGGAGGCTGCTTACACTGCATCTGTTGTAGATCTGTTAACATAAGGGTAGCTTCATGGAAGAGAATCCCTTCAAGTGTGAAGTCTGCAACCGAACCTTTGCACAGCCATCAACGCTTGTGAATCACCGCCGCATTCACACTGGGGAGAAGCCGTTTAAGTGTGAGCTGTGCAACCGAGCCTTTGCACAGTCATCGACACTTGTAAATCACCGGCGTATTCACACGGGAGAGAAACCATTCAAATGTGAGGTGTGCAACCAAACATTTGCAAAGTCATCCACACTAGTGAATCACCGCCGCATCCATACTGGTGAGAGGCCATTTTCATGTGCTTTCTGTAACAAAACATTCTCGCAGCCATCAAACCTCCGTGTACACCAACACATTCATACACAAGAGAAACCATTCACATGCGATGTATGTGATAAATCATTTTCAATGTTAGCGAATCTCCGTGTGCACCAACGCATTCACACCGGGGAGAAACCGTTCACATGTAAAATATGCATCAAATCATTTTTGAATTCGGTACATCTCCGGGTACACCAACGTACACACACAGGGGAGAAACCATTCACGTGCAAGGTATGTGAGAAATCATTCTCACAATCATCAAGCCTTCGTGTACATCAACGTATTCACACGGGAGAGAAACCATTTACATGTGAGGTGTGTGACAAATCATTCTCCCAGTCATCACACTTCCTCGTGCACCAGCGCATTCACACAGGGGAGAAGCCATTCACATGTCAGATATGCAGCAAATCATTCTGTGACTCATCAAAACTCCTGCTCCATCAGAGGATTCACACGGGGGAGAAACCATTCACATGTGAGGTGTGTGAGAAATCATTCTCATCATCATCCACACTGCGTGTACACCAACGCATTCACACAGGGGAAAAACCGTTCACATGTGATGTATGCAACAAATCGTTCTCAGATTCATCAACTCTCCGCAAACACCAACGCACTCACACAGGGGAGAAACCCTTCAAATGCGAAGTTTGCAACAAATCATTCTCGAGGTCATCAAAGCTCCTGCTTCATCAGAGAATCCATACAGGGGAGAAACCCTTCACATGTGAGGTGTGTGAGAAATCTTTTTCAGAGTCATCGAAACTCCTGCTGCATCAGAGGATTCACACAGGGGAGAAACCATTCAGGTGTGAGGCTTGTGACAAATCGTTCTCCCAGTCATCGATCCTCCGTGTTCACCAACGTATCCACACAGGGGAGAGACCATTTGTATGTGAGATATGTGACAAATCTTTCTCACAGTCCTCAGCCCTGTACACACATCAGTGCATCCACACGGGGGAGAAACCATTCGCGTGCGAGGTGTGTGACAAATCATTCTCACGGTCATCGAACCTCCTGCTCCATCAGAGGATCCACACAGGGAAGTAACTCTTTAACTGTGAACCTTTTGTCATGTCTTTGACTGTCTGGGTCACCACAGGATTCAGATACAGGAAGAACACTCTTCAGTTGCAACATTTCTGACAAGGCTTTCACACAGTCAGTGGATGTTTCAGCCAATCAATACACTCAAAGAGGGATGTGAGTTCTGTATTACATACTTGACACAGTTGTTGGACCTCCTAATACATCAGTGAACTCATATGAGGACTGCTGACAAAGTTCTTCACAGAGTGTCCTCATAAGTGTTTCCCTGTACCCAGTCTCACTGTGCAGGATGTTCAGTGGGACTGAGACACAGAACAAGAAGCAGCTTTCACTCCCATCAAACAACTAGTGATGACATCACCAGTGCTGAGGGATGATGATGTAACAATGGAGTCACCCTGCAGTGTGATGTCAGTGAAACAGGACTTGGAGTAACCCCCAGGCAGTGAGGACAGCCCGCTGTGTTTGTATCCAGAGGGTTTACACAAACTGAACAACACTGTACACAGACATTGAGAAACAGAGATTGGATATGTTTTTGCTTCTGAAGGAAGTTGACAATTGCTGAAAAAGAATGCTTGTTTTAAAGCTACCCATCTTGAACCCATCACGATAATTTGCAAGATATTCAAAACAGAAAAAAACATTTATACTGTATGATAGAAGAGTAGTGATTGGCAGAGAATTGTCATGAAGAATACACCGGCTAATGACTGACAGTTAATTGCAGAGCTTTGTTTATATTTTAAATCAGGCAGACGAATTCTGGTGGGTCAAGGCATTGTCCTGAGAAAATTAGGTGTGGCTAACAGCAGCTCTTGGATAACATGCAGACACCAGATGAATAACCAACAACTTGCACATCTACCAGAAGAAGAGTTGAACACTTCAGAGATTAAACACACAATGTGTGTGTAGGGACAGAAATAATTGTAACAGACAAGAGAGAACAAGTAGTGTTTTTTGCAATATTTTGGCTTGCTATACTATTGTGACCTCTGATGTCATTATATTTAAATACAGGTCTCAGGGCAGTAGCCATTTTACACACCATATGGAAAGCTCCAATTACTTCTGAAAAGCAGATCAAGGTTTAAACTTGGTTTTGTCCCATCTGAATAAAATCTCACTTATTGCAGCTGCTGTCTCAGTTTCCCTGGTAAATGTTTGACAGAGATTTCCAGTGTGGGAATAGCATCCTTCATCCTTGGAGTGTTTCAAACTGATAGCATCCAAGGCAGTGAATAGGATGGTCACAAGAACAGGAGGGAGGGGGGCATGAGCAATTATTTCTCCTCCTCCTCTTACACCTTCTTATCTATCCCTTTTCAATACCCTTCCTGCCTTCTCTCTCTGTTCTTTCCACCTGTTTCCTACGCTCCTTGCTTTTCAGTCTCTTCCTCCATCGCTCCTCTGTTATTATAAAGGTGTGAGGGATAGACAATTATGACCAACTGTGACATTTTAAACTCGTATCATAAATGGAAAACATCAGAAACTCTCTGCAGCATTATTGAGGTAATAATATCGTTCTGGCTATATTAAAGTATTTTAACTATTTCTCTTGTTTATGTAACGTAACAGAAATAAAGAGAACATCCAAAAACCAAACGTAATTTGAGGAGCCACCTCAAAACAGGGGCAGTCAACAGAAACTCACCACTCTCATTATTCCCATTCGGGCCTGTAGTCATTTCTGTGGTTCCTAGTTGATGTTTCATAAACCAGTGTTAAAGATTACAATAATGTAATTTACATTTGTCAAAATGTACATCTGAAACTCCTGATATGATCAATTTCAGGCCATGTACACTGATAAAGCTCACAGAGGCTGGTGTAAACTTTAACCTGCAACTGATGTGCTTGTGGCTATTGCATATTTGCCAAAGAATTTTACAAACCAAGTGGTCAAAACAAAAATCTGTGAGTCCAATGGCAGCAGTTTTATTTAAGGTTGGTACATGATCTCAGACGCTTCATGTGGAGATATCTACAAGATAATTTTTTAAGATTTTAGATATATTTTAACCCCCTCTATAGTTTATAGTCTGTGTAATTCTTGGTCATAATAATTAGTGCGCTAATTTTTTTTAGTGCTTTAATCTGGTTTTTGCATTTAGATATCAATGATTGACAGCTATCTAGAATCCCATGGGTGGGAAATGGACAAAAGGATGGTTGAAGAGAGGAAGACAGCAATGAATAAAATCTACAATGGACATCCTTGTGATCTCTGTTTAGTGGACAAGAGTCAAAAGATGTGTTTTTCTTCTCCTAACAACTGCAAGAACTTATTATTTTCCAACTGAGCCTGACAAACTGAGAACTGAGAGTATTTACTTCTAAGAAGGCCTTGGATAATAAATGCCCAAGTTGTTTGTTCCAACTAAAGATAGAAGTCTGATTAATCTACACAAACTGGTTTCATATGGGAGAAAGCTACAAGCTGGGCAGGGGCAAAAGTGAACATATTTGCCTGACAACAACTGCAGATCAGAGGGGATTGGATAATTATTTGTACCAGTATTTCTGACATCCCAAAAGAAGTATAAGCATCACAGAGGGAGACATATTTTCTTGGAGAAACTACATTATATATCAGATTTAAAACATTGACAAATTACACCCTTGTTTTGCATTGTTGTGTAAGCAGAGGAAGACCAGAGTCTAGAAGTGGACAGTCCAAGTAAAAGATTAAGTGTCTACAATTCCTTCAATTTTGTACAATGTGGCTGTGTTGAATAACTGGTGGTCAGGAGCAAGGACTGTTTGTACCAGGACCTCAGAGTGACCTGCTGTCAGCTTTAATCCATGTTTATAGAATAATCCAGATAGAGATGGACTTGAACCCACATCCTTGTTCTGAGTGAGAGGTTTGTGGGTTCAAATCCGAATCCACAACTTGAGCACAAAAAGTCCCGACTGACACTCCAGTGCAGGACTGAGAGATAGAAGAGATTAGAGATAGGGAGGAGCAAGGCCAGGGAGGGATTTGAAAGCAAGTTCAAAGTCCTCACTAAAACTAACACTGTGCTTTCCTGGGAAGAGTAGACTGTTCCTCAAATTTTATTCCTGTCACACTGATTGAACAGTGTCTGAACTATGGAACTTTCCTGAGTGAATGAAAGCAGAATGGTCCATCAGCAGCACTGACTGAAGACAATCCCTTAATGTTATGAACCAGACCAAATTCCCTCAAAATATTAAGAAGATAGCTTAGACGCTAAGCAATTTTTTCTTAATCTAAAGACAAGCGCCAGGCGTTGCATTTTGGATACAATTCAGGTGGTCAAACGATCAGTTTTAAAGTAAAATACACTTTATTCACACATTACAGTTAAAAGACAACAAAGGAAAGAAGAAATTGGAATATTTAAATCTATTGGAAAACCTAACAGAATAATAGATTATTGAACTCCTAAACAGTAACTGTTCGAATATAGTAATATCCCATAGGACATAGAACAATACAGCACAGAATAGGCCCTTCGGCCCACGATGTTGTGCCGAACATTTGTCCTAGCTTAATTGTCCACGTACCTATCCAATTGCCGCTTAAAGGTCACCAATGATTCTGACTCTGCCACTCCCACAGGCAGCGCATTCCATGCCCCCACCACTCTCTGGGTAAAGAACCCACCCCTGACATCCCCCCATACCTTCCAGCCTTCACCTTCAATTTATGTCCCCTTTTAACACTCTGTTATACCCAGGGAAAAAGTCTCTGACTGTCTACTCTATCTATTCCCCTGATCATCTTATAAACCTCTATCAAGTCACCCCTCATCCTTCGCTGAGAAAAGGCCTAGCACTCTCAACCTATCCTCATACGACCTATTCTCCATTCCAGGCAACATCCTGGTAAATCTCCTCTGCACCCTCTCCAAAGCTTCCACATCTTTCCTAAAATGAGGTGACCAGAACTGCACACAGTACTCCAAATGTGGCCTTACCAAAGTCCTGTACAGCTGCAACATCACCTCACGACTCTTGAATTCTATCCCTCTGCTAATGAACGCTAATACACCATAGACCTTCTTACAAGCTCTATCCACCTGAGTGGCAACTTTCAAAGATCTATGTACATAGACCCCAAGATCCCTCTGTTCCTCCACCTGACTAAGAACCCTACCGTTAACCCTGTATTCCGCATTCTTATTTGTTCTTCCAAAATGGACAACCTCACACTTGGCAGGGTTGAACTCCATCTGCCACTCCCCAGCTCAGCTCTGCATCATATCTAAGTCCCTTCGCAGCCAACAACAACTCTCCTCACTATCCACAACTCCACCAATCTTTGTATCATCTGCAAATTTACTGACCCACCCTTCGACTCTCTCTTCCAAGTCATTAATAAAAATTACAAACAGCAGAGGACCCAGAACTGATCCCTGCGGAACTCCACTTGTAACTGGGCTCCAGGCTGAATATTTACCATCTACCACCACTCTTTGACTTCGACCTGTGAGCCAGTTCTCTATCCAACAGGCCAAATTTCCCACTATCCCATGCCTCCTGACTTTCTGCATAAGCCTACCATGGGGAACCTTATCAAATACCTTACTAAAATCCATGTACACTACATCCACTGCTCTACCCTCATCCACATGCTTGGTCACCTCCTCAAAGAATTCAATTAGACTTGTAAGGCAAGACCTACCCTTCACAAATCCGTGCTGGCTGTCCCTAATCAAGCAGTGTCTTTCCAGATACTCATAAATCCTATCCCTCAGTACCCTTTCCATTACTTTGCCTACCACAGAAGTAAGACTAACTGGCCTGTAATTCCCAGGGTTATCCCTATTCCCTTTTTTGAACAGGGGCACAACATTTACCACTCTCCAGTCCCCTGGTACCACCCCCATTGACAGTGAAGACGAAAAGATCATTGCCAACAGCTCTGAAATTTCCTCTCTTGCTTCCCACATAATCCTAGGATATATCCCGTCAGGCCCGGGGGGACTTGTCTATCCTCAAGTTTTTCAAAATGCCCAACACATCTTCCTTCCTAACAAGTATCTCCTCTAGCTTACCAGTCCGTTTCATACTCTCCTCTTCAACAATACGGTCCCTCTCATTTGTAAATTCTAAAGAAAAGTACTCATTCAAGACCTCTCCTATCTCTTCC
Source organism: Hemiscyllium ocellatum (assembly GCF_020745735.1). Classification (NCBI taxonomy): domain Eukaryota; kingdom Metazoa; phylum Chordata; class Chondrichthyes; order Orectolobiformes; family Hemiscylliidae; genus Hemiscyllium; species Hemiscyllium ocellatum. The sequence goes on from NC_083435.1 coordinate 39,586,639, forward strand.
GACTCAATACACAATCTCCCACTACTGTCCTTGATCTGACCTACCTTCGTTCTTGTCATTTTCATGTTTTTCACATACGCATAAAAGCCTTGGGGTTATCCTTGATCCTATCCGCCAAAGATTTTTCATGCCCTCTCTTAGCTCTCCTAATCCCTTTCTTCAGCTCCCTCCTGGCTATCCTGTATCCCTCCAACGCTCTGTCTGAACCTTGTCTCCTCAACCTTATGTAAGCCTCCTTCTTCCTCTTTACTAGACATTCAACCTCCCTCGTCAACCAAGGTTCCCTCACACGACCATCTCTTTCCTGTCTGACAGGTACATACGTATCAAGGACACTTTGTATCTGTTCCTTGAAAAAGTTCCACATTTCAACGACATCCTTCCCTAACAGCCTGTGCTCCCAACTTATGCTCTTCAGATCCTGTCTTGCAGCATCGTATTTACCCTTCCCCCAATTGTAAACCTACCCTGTTGCACGCACCTATCTCTCTCCATAACCAAGGTGAAAGTCACAGAATTATGGTCACCATCACCAAAATGCTCACCCACTAATAAGTCCATCACTTGTCCCAGTTCGTTACCGAGTACCAAATCCAATATGGCCTCCCCTCTGGTCGGACAATCTACATACTGAGTTAGAAAAGCTTCCTGGACACATTGCACAAACACCGCCCCGAAAATCTACTTGATCTAAACAGCTTCCAATCAATATTTGGGAAGTTGAAATCGCCCATGATTACTACCCTTTTTTACCACCCTCCCTAATCTTACTGAAACATCTGTAACCAGGAACCTCCAACAACCATTCCTGTCCCTCTTCTATCCATGTGATGGCCAAGTACCGATCCACGCCTTAAGTTCACCCACCTTATTTCTGATACTGCTTGCGTTGAAGTATCCACACTTGAACCCATCACTGTGTCCACATAAACACACCCTTGCAGCAGGAAGAGAACCCCAGCTTTTAGCTGCCTCAGAGAGAGGGAAAACAGCTTCCACATCCAGTTTCAAGACCCCCCCCAACCACGACTGACGGTTAAAACTAAAAACCCCTGGTTCTGTGGGAGCTTGACCCCGCCCATTGTATTTCTATTGTTCCAACTTAAAAATAACCCAAGGCCCACAAGCAGTTTACTTATGTGCTTTGGAGCAACCTCTCTTTATTTTTTTTTAAAAACTGGACAAGAAAAACCTCTTAACTCCATAGTATTGTCACAGTTAAGATGTCCATTCCAGCTGACATTAGAGACGACACCTTTCACAGCTTCAGGAACCCAGACACAAAGACAACACTGACACCTGCAGTTCAAGTTACTCGCCACTTTTAATCAAAATCAAACATTTTGGCTGCGATTTTGCCGGGGAAAAGCATTCTGTTTACAGACTGGGGACGAAAGCCCGAGAAACTGAATCTAGACCCTGATATCGGAAAAATGTTGTTAAACTTGAAAGGAGTCAGAAATGATTTAAAGGAAGTTGCTGGAACTGGAGGGTTTGAGTTACAGGGAGAACCTGAATAGACTGGGGCTTTTTTCTCTGGAGTGTTGGATGGTGAGGGGTGACCAATTCAAATTTTGTAAAATCATGAGGGGCAATGGATAACATGAATAGCCAAGGTCTTTATCCAGGGGAGAGAAGTCCAATACTAGAGGACGTAGGTTTCAGGTGATAGGGGATAGACTTTAAAGGAAACTGAGGGGCAACATTTTCACACACAGTGTGGTGTGTGATTGGAATGAGCTGCTGGAGGAAGTGGTGGAGGCTGGTAAAATTACAACATTTGAAGGGCATCTAGATGGGTACATAAATAGGAATGGTTTAGAAGGATATGGGCCAAATTCTGGCAAATGGGTCGAGATTATAATAGACTGTCCAGTCAGTATGGGTGAGTTGGACTGAAGGGTCTATTCCCATGCTGTATAACACTATGATTATGACTGTAAGATAAATATAATCAATTGACATCCATGGTTTAGACAGTACTCTCGTCTCTGAGTGAGATGATTGTGGATTCAAGCTTCACTCCAGAGACTTGAGCATTGAGGCTGATATTCCAGTGTAGGACTGACAGAGAAACTTAAATTCAACTGAGAGGGCAGATGGAGCCTTGCATTAACTTCTCAAGAAGATAGTATCTCTGACAGTTTCACTAAGACTGTGTTGTGGAAAAACAGGGGCATTCTCCCTGATGTCCTGACAAATACCGACAACGCAATCAACTTCACAAACCATAGTTCCAATGATGGAGAGAGTATCCCAGCCTACATTGACATTGACTAATATATTGTGGACAGGATTCTTACTGTAGCATCCTGAGTGTTTCAGTGAACAGGTTTTCAGTAAATTGATCCAAATGAATTATGGGTTGGACATCTATGTAGATGAATGATGCAGCATCAGACAAACAAAAACACAATATTTAGTTGAAATTAGTCAACCAAATTAACAAAGCATTTGAAAATGACTCAAATTCTTTCCCAGAACATGAAACAAATCTTGGTAGTGTTAGGTAAATATATCATTATTATTACATTGAGGTATGATGAGCCGAGGGAACTCAGGTCTGTAAAAGCTCACTCCCACTCCCTCCCCATACTCAGGATAGTCATCCTCCCAGACAGGACAGTACAAACATTCCCCATGGTATAAAACACCCATCACCTGAAGAGGATCTGCCTATAATTCACATCCCCAATTAAAGCAGAGTCTGATTCTGCCCCATACCCAGTCCTGAGAGTTGGCTCACTTTACTAACACACACACACACACACACACATACATCAGGGGAAACTCTCTCAGAATACTACAGACAAAAATTTCTTTAAAATCCCTGTGCTCTTGTCTCGTTCCCAATTCTGATGGTCAGAAATATAACTAAACTTTATGACACAGGATGTAGCTGATTTCCAACATTCAAACTCACCAAAGGTTATAGAGATCCACTGATCACAATGGTCCATAGACCAATCAGTTTCCATTCCTGAAAGACCCTCTTTCCCCAAGGAGTTGGTCAGTGCTATCTAATTCACAACCCTCTGCTCTTTGGTCTTACATTTAATACAATGCTTCTGTGGCGCAAATTGGTTTTATAACTCCCTCATATCTACTCTCTACACTCGTTTCCAAAATGACCTTTACTCCCTTCCACATCAATATCCCTGCTTCTCAAGTTCAAGACATGAAAATCTGTTTAATCCGTCCATGATCAGACCTGACTGGGCTACACCAAGGACTAGTGGTCCCCATTTCTTCTGTCAAAACTACTCGTTAGTCCAGGGCCCACATGAAGAGAAAAGATAACCCATAACTTCTCCTCCCCAAAACCAACTGTGTCCTTGTGGAAGTTACATTCCTGTTTTACAAAGCTCTATTTAGACCCTATCTGGAGAACTGTGTTCATTTTTGGGCACTGTTCCTCAGAAAGGTGACAATTGGCTTTGGAGGGAGTGCAGCGTAGATTCTCCAGAATGTTCCTGGGGATAACAGTGTTAAGTAAAAAGTGAGGTCTGCAGATGCTGGAGATCAGAGCTGAAAATGTGTTGTTGGTTAAAGCACAGCAGGTCAGGCAGCATCCAAGGAACAGGAAATTCGACGTTTCGGGCCAGAGCCCTTCATCAGGAATAACAGTGTTAAATCATTCTGAGCCTGTATTCACTTAAATGTAGAAAATTAAGTAATAATCGAATTGAAGTGTTTAAGACGATTAAACAAGTTAATCAAGCAGTTGGAGCGAAACACTTGCTCTGAAAGGAAAGTCCAGAACAAGGGACAGAGCATTAAAATTAGAGCAAGGCTGTTCAGAGTGATATCGGCAAACAGTTTTTCACACAAAGGGGACTGGAAATCTGGAACCCTCCCCACAAAAATCTGTTGAAACTGGAGGTCATTTGAAAACTTCAAAACAAAGATTGATTGGTTTATTGTTAGGAAAGGAGGTTAAGGGTTAAAGAATCAAGGCAGGTAGATAGAGTTAAGATATAAGATCCAACTGAATGTTGCGATGGCTCCAGGGATTACTCCAACTGCTACGCTCTCCCATTCCCTGTTCACTCTCATCTCCAACAACAATTTAGTCAGTGTTGCTGGATTCAGCCTTTGGCTGAGATTCCAACACCATACCCCATCACAAAGATTACCGACTTTCCCCTGTGTGAGTCCACTCATTGACCCAAAGAATCGCTGTCAATGTGAAACTGTTGTCACACCTGAATTATTTGTTTAAAAATATTTAACCTATTTTTCTAATCAACATGTTCAGAGCTGTTATAGCACATCTTTGGAGCAGGTAGGGCCTGAACCTGGGACTCTCAGTTTGGTGTAGGGATACTATCACTGTACCACAAGAGAGCCCCACTGAAATGTTTATTCTAACTGAACCTATTTTACTAATCCAAGTTTTCATTGATGTTATTGCACATCCTGGGGCAGGTATAACTTGAACACAGGACTCCAGTGTTTGGTTGGGACGCTACACTTTGCCACAAGAAGTCTCCGTTAAATTACTTTTGGGTTAAGCAGTTTTTCCATTCACCTGTTCAGAGATATTTGTACATCCATCTGGAGCAGGTGGGATTTGAATTCAATGTTGTGATTGCAACAAGGTCAGCCAGTTGGACGTGCATTAGTGCAAATGGAGGTTCCCTGACTTCATGAAGCCTTTGTCAGACACACTGCATTTGAATAATTTCCCTTCGATTGTAGCTGCCCTTGTGCTAAACGGTGGTGCACCTTGGGTGTCAGGAGCTCACATGTGGAAAAGGACTCACAACTGCCAGGCAGCTGTAATAAGTGAGGTTTTATTCAGATGGGACAGTGACAAGTTTAAATCCCCACCTGATCTGCTGCTCAAAGTCACCTCCATTTCCCCGGTCAGTTTCCCAAGTTTCAGGAAACTCATGTTGCTCCAGAAATATTTGGATTGACTGTGAGAGACGTCAATCAGAGAGTCCACCCACTCTGCCCATTGTCTCCTCTTCCTCTTCCAGAGCTGGTTCACTTCCTATAGGGACTGAAAACCAAGTGAGGAGATGGTGAGTGAAGGAGCAGCTTTTATACAAATTGTATCCCATAATATCCACACCAATCTTCAGGCAGTCTGACTATCCTGTGGGTAATCAGGGGTGGAAATGTCCCTTATGCTGTGTGAGAAGATCCAGCTGAGAGAGCTGTTTACTCGGTGCTTTGTGATGAACTGTGTGACTGGAGCTGTGTGTTGGATATTGAGTGTGTTTATTGGAAGCATTTCCCTCTGATTTCCAGGCTGAGTTTTGTTGATGGATCATTCCTGAATATGAGAAGGTGAGGTGTCATTATCTGGGAGGTGCAGGGGTCTGAGGATCCTTACTGATTCCCCCTGCTGTTGAGTTCTATGTGTGTGTTGAGAGCTGGTTATTATCCTGTGGACTGGGAATAGTCAGTGCTCTGAGTGATGGAATCTGGATGCTGGATGTCTTTTCAATCTCTCCAGGTTTCCTAATGCCCCATCACTGTGATCTTATCAGAAAACATAAGGAATAGAACCTTTGAGAAACACGAGATGTCTCAGAGTGCTTTACTTGCAGTGAAGTACATTTTAAGTGTGGTCACTGTTGGATATGGGTACCTAAATGTGTGCACAGCAAGTTCCCACATATTTTAAGGTGAGAGAAGCAAGATTTTAAAAAGAGATGGGGGCAATTTGTTTACACAGGGAATGGTTTGCGTGTGAAACAAATGTTCTGAGGAAGTGGTGTTTGTGGGTGCAGTTTCAATGTTTAAAAGACATTTAGATAAATACATGAATCAGGAATATTTGGAGGGAAATGGGCCATGTGCGGGCATGTGGATTATGTTTAGTTTGGGATTATGGTCCTCTTGGACTGAAGGGTTTGTTTCTATGATTTCTAACTCTATGACTTTAAGTGATCATGACAACAAAAGATGATGTGATGTGATGTGATGGGATGAGATCTCTCATTGAGCTGTTTGTGGCTTTCATACCATCCCCAAGGAGACTGATAACTTTTGAACGGGTTTTGAATTCCCAGTAACAAAGTTGAAATTGCATTATAATTATGAAAATTAAGATTTTTATTTTGGCAACAAAAAGCAACATAGATTAGATAATAACCAATAGGCAATTATTATATTAGAGGACAGCAAAAATATCTCCTGTTAATGTTTCACGTGAATTTTTGCTGAATGTCACAATTAGTTTACATTCCAGTCTCGGCATTATTAGAGATTTTACAGATATCAGTCCACCCTGCCCCTCAGCTTCTAATAGGCTCACTCCTCCCTGTTTACTGAATTGTAACTTTGAGTCACTGTCAAAAACTTTTTTCTGAGTTTCCAGAGATATCTGAACCCACTGCCAACAATGAGGCTTCCTCCAGTGAGTCCTCCTCTGGCCTCACAAGGACAAATCTTGTGGAGTCTTTAGATTGTCACAGAATGTATCTGTTTAACTGGAGACTGTGTTCATTCTCATATTCTGTTAATACTCAGTGCACAGAAAGTACTCCCTCTCCTCTATGCTGACTCTCTCTCTGTCTCTCTCTGTCTCTCTCTCTCTCTCTCTCTCTCTCTCTCACACACATAGCTGCTCTTGTCTCTGTCAATAATCTCAGAGTTGGAAAGTCTGTCTAGTCAGCCCCAGGTACTCTGGCCTTTGTTTTTGGTTGCGATAACTTTGCATCTTGTTCAGCAAGTTCGAAAGTATTACCATAGTAACAAAACCACCTGACTTTTTGCCTGGCATAATAATATAATGGTCGAAGAGTGTGGTGCTGGAAAAGCACAGCCGGCCAGGCAGCATCTAAGGAGCAGGAGAGTTAACGTTTCGAGCATAAGCCTTTTATCCTGATGAAGAGCTTATGCTTGGAATGTCGACTGTCCTGCTCCTCGGATGTTGCCTGACCAGCTGTGCTTTTCCAGCACCACACTCTTCAACTCTGATCTCCAACATCTGCAGTCCTCACTTCCTCCATAATAATATAATGTCCCAGCAACATCATTTCTGAGAAATTCCATGTTTTATAAAGTATAAAGATAGCTTAAATTTTAATAATCTTCTGGATTTCACATTCATAACACACTTAGGCTTTCTCGATTGCAGGGAGGATTGGAGTAGCCTGGAGGGGAGTTCCCCCAGCTCCTCAGGAAGAGGCTGGGTTTGATCATCCACTCAATATTTTTGCCTCAAGAACTTTAACATTGAGTCTTGTTCCCGTGTGCTGGGCTCTAGCATGGCTGTGAATGGTGGTGTCATGGAACTGCCTTCTCCTGTTACTCAACTAGTTGTCCACAATTCTCAAGAAGGCGTGGTAGGACTACAGAGCTTTGTTCTAACCTGTTGGTAGTGGGGCTGTTTAGTTCAATTTATTTATTATATGTTACTATTGGTGTACAGGTTCCACTTCGTCTTCTGCAGTATGTTCACTGGGTTAGAAACCAACCTGCAGAATTTGTTCTGTGCTGTTCCGGACTTGTCTTACCTGCCTATCTTCTTTCCCACCTATCCACTCCACCCTCTCCTCCCTGACCTATCACCTTCATCCCCCTCCCCCACTCACCCATTGTACTCTATGCTACTTTCTCCCCACCCCCACCCTCCTCTAGCTTATCTCTCCACCCTTCAGGCTCTCTGCCTTTATTCCCGATGAAGGGCTTTTGCCCGAAATGTCGATTTTGCTGCACTTTGGATGCTGCCTGAACCGCTGTGCTCTTCCAGCTTGTGGGCGGCACGGTGGTACAGTGGTTAGCACTGCTGCCTCACAGCGCCTGTAGACCCGGGTTCAATTCCCGACTCAGGCGACTGACTGTGTGGAGTTTGCACGTTCTCCCCGTGTCTGCGTGGGTTTCCTCCGGGTGCTCCGGTTTCCTCCCACAGTCACAAAGATGTGTGGGTCAGGTGAATTGGCCAAGCTAAATTGCCCGTAGTGTTAGGTAAGGGGTAAATGTAGGGGTATAGGTGGGTTGCGCTTCGGCGGGTCGGTGTGGACTTGTTGGGCCGAAGGGCCTGTTTCCACACTGTAAGTCTAATCTAATCTAATCCAGCTGTTCCAGTCATGTCTATCTACTGGTTTGATAATACAAACATGGAAAAACAAGAAAGATAGAAACAAGTAATAGGAGCAGACCATTTGGCCTATCAAGTCCAATCTGCTATTCAACATGATGCTGACTGATCATTCTGTCTCAATGCCGTACTCCCCGCACCCCCCCCCCATACTCTTTGACACATTTAATCTCTACAAATCCGTCCATTTGTTTCTTAAATATATTTATTGTTAAGGCCTGCAAAGCATTTTGTGACAGAAAATTCCACAGGTTTGCCACCCTCTGAGTGAAGAATGTTTCATCATCTCAGTCTAAACTGACCTACCCTACATCCTGAGACTGTAGTGGAGTCTCCAACCATCAGCCCTGCATCAAATATATCCAGCCCAGTCCGAGTTTTATATGTTTCAGTGAGGTCCTGTCTTCTAAACTCCAATGAATACAGGCCCAGCTGATCCAAACTTTCCGAATATGACAAACCTGCCATTCTAGGAATCAGCCTGGTGAACCTTTGCTATATTCATTCGATGGCAAGTATATCTTTTCTGTTTCTCTTAGCAAAGTGGACAGCTTCACAGTTATCCACATTACACTCCATCTGTCATATATTTTCCCATTCATTCAATGAGGTTAAATCACCCTGAATCCACTTTACATCTTCCTCACCACTGACTATCCCAATTAATTTCATGCCATCAACAAACTTGGAAATAGTACATCTAAATACCTCATCAAAATTATTAATATATATGGTCATTGTAGCAATGCATGCATTCACTCCTTAAATATTAACCATTGCCTATTCACTGTCATGAATTTCAATGGAATCATCCAGTTAATTGCAGACAACACACTTATATTGTTGTAGTTTCTTTTGTTCAGATTTAGGAGCCTAGTTTTAGATTGGACTACTTCAGTTTCTATCCATATGAGAAATTCTGTCACTTGAACAAGAAATTAACTCTTCCTCAGTGTACAAAACTAGATCTAGGATTGTCTGTCATGAGTTGGTTCCTCAAAGTACTTGTCTGAAAAAATTTTTGTACACACTCTCAGAATTTACTGAACATAATATTGTTTATGAATGTGGTTTGCCCAGTCTATACACAGATTAAGGTCACCCATGAATATTGTAGCATCCTTCCTGTGAGTGTCTCTAATTTTGTGTAGAAATCCATCCTCTGCCTCATCACTACTGTTTGGAGGCTTATAGACAGCTTCCTTGAATTTTCTTTGTCCCTTCATGCAATGAGGCCTGTGAGATTTGGGGGGAAAGTAATCCTGATGCTGCTGATGCCTCACTGTGCCTCTCAGACATCCAGTTTTGGGATCTGTCCTGAGCCTACTTCCTTCGTGATGATGAACATGGCGAAGGACTCATTTATCATTTGGGAGGGGATTGGTAGTTTTCCTTGAATTTGTTTGACCTGAAGGCATTAGACTTTATGGAACCAATATGAAAGACCTTCCTGTCCTGCCAGTGGAATGGACAATCCCACGGATGGAGACAAAGGAGTCTGGGATGTTTTCAGATTGATACCATTCAGTCATTTAGCTCCTAGTGATTGAGAACCCATTTCAAACTCCACCCAGAAGGTGTTTATCTTTTCCAATGTCCTTGCAATGCCTGAGAAGATGGTCTGGGGAAGGAAAGAAAGCAGCCATACTGTCTGCTCCTAGGTGTGACAGTCAAGTGAAAACAAAATCAATTTGTGTCTGATTTCCCCAAACAGGGGAATAGCAGACTGGCACTCACTGTGGAACAGTCTCTCACCCATGAGTCAGTCTCCTTAGCAATGGAGGAGAGGGAGTTGGAGGAACTCATGTTTCCTTTTCCTGTTTTACAGAAGGATTGCACCGCACTACATCAGAAAGGATAGACACTGCAGGTAGATCCTGAACATCACCCAAGGAATGACTGCACAACCGTGGGAAGACATCCAGTCCCTTCCCAGCATTGCTCAACACATAGAAGGTTGGGCAGTGAAGCCATCGTCTGGAAATTGGTTGGGACAGAGGAGCTTTGACATACCATCAGATCTGAAACTGGTCAGTGGTGTGGAGCCTTCCGTCAGAACCAACCTTTCTGAAGGTTCGGCTGTGGGTGATCGGTCAGGGTGAGGCCGGGAAGAAGTGTCAGTGGCTCCAAGTGTGGTGAGAGCTTCAATCATTCATCAAGCCTCATGAACCACTGACTCATTCCTACAGGGGAGTGGCTGTTCAAGTAGGGAGAGGGCTCCACAGGCACATAACATTTCCAAATACGAAAGGTGCATTTGATGTATTACTGTTTAAAAAAAAAAGGACAGGTTCATGGAAGAGAAACAATTCAAGTGTGAGGTCTGCAAGCGAGCTTTTGCAAAGTCATCAACACTGGTGAATCATCGACGCATTCACACTGGGGAGAAGCCTTACAAATGTGAGGTTTGTGACAAGGCCTTTGCACAGTTATCAGCCCTAGTGAATCACCGGCGCACTCACACGAGGGAGAAACCATTCACGTGTGAGGTGTGTAACAATTCATTCTCAGAGTCATCGACTCTTCGCAAACACCAACGCGTTCACACAGGGGAGAGACCTTTCGTGTGTGAAGTGTGCGACAAATCATTCTCACAGTCATCGACCCTTCATAGGCACCAACGCATTCACACAGGGGAGAAACCGTTCATATGTGAGGTGTGTGACAAATCATTCTCAAATTCCTCACATCTCCGCAGACACCAACCCGTACACACAGGTGACAAGCCGTTCACATGCAATGTGTGTGACAAATCCTTCTCAGATTCATCAAGTGTCCTACTCCATCAGAGGATTCACACAGGGGAGAAACCGTTTACATGTGATGTGTGTGACAAATCATTCTCAGTTGTATCTTCCCTTTGTAAGCACCAACGCATTCACACAGGAGAAAAGCCTTTCACGTGTGAGGTATGCAACAGGTCATTCTCAGTGTTATCAAACTTCCGCAGGCACCAGCGCATTCACACAGGGGAGAAACCGTTCACCTGTGAGGTTTGTGACAAATCCTTTTCAGTGTCGTGGAATCTCCTGCTCCATCAAAGGAATCACACAAGGGAGTAATCCTTCATATGTGAGATTGCGGAGAACTTTTCAGGGTCTTTTGGGATGCACCAGGATTCAAACAGATTGATGTTTGTGACAAGGCTTTCACAGAGTCAGTGAAGCTCCTGGTCCATCAATGTATTTACATTGGGAGGAATCCTATCAGTGGGAGTTCTGTTATAAAGCCATCCTATAAAATGTTGGACTTCCTGGATCATCAGCAAACCCACACAGGAACTACCCAACCAGGCTCTGAGCTGGTTTTCACTCGGTCATAGCACTGCAACAGACTTGGAGCACCCCCCATGCAGTGAGACCAACCCATTGTGATTTGTGATATTACAGACTTCAGAACTTTAATAACTGTTCATGGACTGAGTGAATCAACAACGATAAACAGTTACACACAGAAAGCAGCAGCAATAGCTGTCTGAAGTAAACTGTTAAGGGACAAGCTGAGGTTAAAGGCAATCAACAACGTCTGGGAAAATAAGGAGTCGAGATTACGTAAACAAAACAGCTCGGATACCTGCTTGGTAGCTGGATGCCTCATGCCACAAGGATGAATGGCTGATCTGTTGAAGAATTTAAGGAGTAATTCCAAGACAGGATGTGTCTTTCAGCAAACAGTTAAGGCCAAATGTAACAAGGAACAAAGGAGTTACTTCTGGTAAGGAAGCCAGCTGCAGTCTCAGAGACTCTAAATGAGTAATCAATATTTTCAATAAAAGGATTCTAAAAAATCATCAATTATATTAAATCATGGACCTGAAAGACATAAAAAAGTTATTTTAGAATCGAACACCAGAACTCTGGAGAACAACATTGCATAAGGATCAAACCAAGGACACACGCAGAGCAAGACACTGTATGTGGAATCAAGGCCAGCCTTAATTGGGTAATAGCCAAGTTGGGTTGTGAGGCTTAACTTGCTCATTCGAGGAGTCTTATTTTAGTTGCTAAATTCAATAAATTTTCAATCACTGTTTCAGTACTTGGTTGTATGTGAGATTTCTTAACAAGTAGCTGAACTAAAATAGCTTGTCGTGATTGTCCACAACAAATTAGCGTCCCTGGGTGGTCTTTGATAAGGAATGACTTTAAGTTGCTCCGAAGTTGAACCTACTAGCCTTGTATTCTCAGAAATCCTGCCTGAGCCTGATTTAAGAGGCAGCTGCCCATTGTATGGCCGGGATTCAAGTGGGTGGATAAGAATAGAGGCACAAATTTTCAGATTTCCAATGCCAAATACAAAATGAACTTAGCTTTGAAATCATGGCAGAGAATCGATCTGAATGGAGGGGCGGCACAGTGGCTCAGTGGTTAGCACTGCTGCCTCATAGCACCAGGGATCTGGGTTCGGTTCCAGCCTCAGATGACTGTCTGTGTGGAGTTTGCACATTCTCCCTGTATATGCATGTTTCTCTGGGTGCTCTGGTTTCCTCCCATAATCCAAAGGTGTGCTGTTGGGTGAATTGGTCATGTTAATTTGCCCATAGTATTCAGGGATGTGTATATTAGGTGCATTAATAGGATAGTGCACTGGGGGGATGGGTTACTCTTGTTGGGCCGAAGGGCCTGTTTCCACACTGTAGCGATTCTGTGATGACAGAGAGCTTGGTTAAGGTATATTTGAATAAGGAATTGCTGAAGTGGACAGAGTATTGGAAAGCTTATGATGCTATGAGTCCCAAGGTATTGGATCATTGACAGTCAGTTAGGAAGTCTGTGGGAAGGAATTTGTTGTTTATTCGCAGAAACTTGATACATGACACGGGTGTTAAAGTGGAGAAATGCTGAGATAAGTGAGTCAAAGTCAGAAATTGCAGAAAGTTGATGCCTTAGAGGCTGTCAGGCAGAAAAGGACTGTTTCCCAGTTGTAAAACACGGTATTCAAGGGAAAGGTTAAATCCTGAGAGATTGCTAATCAAGTGAAAGTAATTTACCTCTCAATTATCAATGTCAGTTTAAGACAGCAAACAGAAATACTGAGAAGGCACATAGGCAGGTACAGGAGTCAAAAATTAAGACTAAAGAACTGGAAAGTAAATGTAAACAACTCCAGGCAACACTTACAAAGTATTGCATCAAGCACAACCTCAGCAACTAGTGCAGAGTGCTGCTCATTCTAAATACCAACAAGCAACTGGAGTTTCCCGTCAGAGAGGGTTTCCCTACACTTTAGGACCCAGCCAAACATTAGGGAATGGAAAGAGGATTGGTTGAGAGTGAAGTTATATACTATTCAGAGTAGAGCAGGGAATACAATTATAATCGCATTCAGTCTGCCCCTCTGCCACACTGTATCTCCCTGTACCAACTATATCATCCAAGTCACTGCCCCTGCCCACTGTGCCCTAAGGCATCTCAGCCTTTGGGGCAGGAAGTTAAGAAGGAGTCTGTCAATCCTTTCGGGATCAGAGGGTAAACTGAAGCGCTAAAGTAGCCTTCTCTGGTAAATCCAATCAATCCCATTCGAAAAGTCTGAATAGGATTTCAGGATGGGAATATTCAGGACAATACCTCTTATTCTGTCACACAATTACAAGATAATGCTCGGAGCATACCTACTCTTTCACCAGGCAATGACCCTGTTTACTGCCTCTCATGATCTGAGAAGGTTACACAGCTCGATAAAACAGAGGAGGGGAGACTTCCACTTGTCTGCTCAGTGATTCAATACGAGATGCACTTCCTGATCCACAAAGCATGGCAGGGGGAAAGAATCCCTGGCTGACACGGAGAAGACAATCTTGATACCAATAGATTATAGTGGAAGGGATAAAATAGAGAGGACACTGTAGATGGACTGAAAGGTAGACAAAGGAAAGAACATTCAATGGCGTTTGCCTCTCATCTCTGAAATTAGTTTATTACTGGATTTGGGACTCAGCAGGGAAATAATCTTGATGACAGACAGCGCAGCTTTGATTGTGAACTTTAATAGAACATTCCACTGAGGCATCTGGGAAAGCTTGTAAAGCCTTTGACCATGAGGAGAAATCATACTCGGATGTGTGGGCGGTACAGTGGCTCAGTGGTTAGCACTGCTGCCTCAAAATGCCAGGCACCCGGTTTCGATTCCACCCTCGGGCAACTGTCTGTGTGCAGTTTGCATGTTCTCCCCAGTTCCCTCCGGGTGCTCTGGTTTCCTCGCACAGTCACAAAGATGTGCAAGTTGGGTGGATTGGCCGTGCTAAATTGTCCATAATGTTCATGGATGTGCAGGCTAGATGAGTTAGCCATGGGAAATGCAGTGTTATAGGGTAGGGGGATGAGTCTGAGTGGGATGCTGTCGGAGGGTTGGTGAGGATCTATATGTAGATCAGAGTGGTGCTGGAAAAGCACAGCAGGTCAGGCAGCATCCGAGGAACAGGAAAAATCGAAGCTTCAGGCAAAAGCCCTTCTTCAGGAATACAGCTATATTCCTGATGAAGGGCTTTTGCCTGAAATGTCGATTTTCCTGCTCCTCGGATGCTGCCTGACCTGCTGTGCTTTTCCAGCACCACTCTAATCTAGACTCTGGTTTCCAGCAGCTGCAGTCCTTGTTTTTACTGAGAGGATCTGTATCTGTCTGGGTTCTGCAGCATGATCATTCCCGAGCCTTTCAGCACAGTCACATTTGACCAAGGCTTGTTTCCATTTCCTAGCCAGCCTCATTTATTGTCCCTTTTTTTTCATAATTCCATTATTTTGAGCAGCCCCTCTGGCCACACTTTAATGTCAGTATCAATTTGCGTTTATCTTTCAAGGATAACAATATACTTGGACCTCAAGGTTTTCCACAAGGGTTCCATAATTCCCTGTCCATATTCCATTAAAGATTACCAAAGGGTTTTTCCAACCCCAACTGTCTAGTACAGTATGTAGATGATTTGCTGCAACACATCAAACAGGAATACCTGGTCCTACCACATGAGCTTTTACCTCTGCTCACAGATGTGGGGGTGAAGGTTAACCCTAAGAAAGTGCAGATCTTGAAGCAGAAAGTTTCTTTTTTTGGAAATGGTGATGACACCTGATAAACTGGAAATAGATACGAAATGGATTGATGTATCTGTAATCAGTCTTTACCTGAAGGTGTGGTGTTTTGAGGTCGTTCTTAGGATGAGTGGGGTGCTGTAGAAATCATGCTGATGGCTTTGCTACTAAAATACCACCACTGGCAGATTT
Organism: Hemiscyllium ocellatum; assembly: GCF_020745735.1. Lineage (NCBI taxonomy): Eukaryota > Metazoa > Chordata > Chondrichthyes > Orectolobiformes > Hemiscylliidae > Hemiscyllium > Hemiscyllium ocellatum. The sequence continues at coordinate 39,601,915 of NC_083435.1, forward strand.
ACTAAAGAAGCACAGTCCTTAGCACTGCTGCCTCACATCACAAGGGTCCCAGGTTCGATTCCAGCCTCGGGCGACTGTCTGTGTGGAGTTTGCACATTCTCCCCGTGTCTGCATGGGTTTCCTCTGGGTGCTCCGGTTTCCTCCCACAGTCCAAGGATGTGCAGGCTAGGTGAATTGACCATTCTAAATTGTCAATAGTGCTAGGGCATTAGTCAGAGGGAAATGGGTCTGGATGGGTTACTCTTCGGAGGGTCGATGTGGACTGGTTGGGCCGAAGGGACTGTTTCCACACTGTAGGGAATCTAATCTAATCTAATCTCTGTGGGAATGGACAGAACAACATACACAAACAATCAGTGAATTGAAACAAGTGTTTATTCAAGCCACAGCACTCCGAGCTACCCTTTGGAGTTGAAGTAGCAGTCACCACACTAGTAGCTGTACTGTTAGAAAACAGACATGAACATTTAGGTCCTGTCTCTGACACCTCCAGGCTATTACAATTAGTGGAACCAGTTCTCGTGTTCCATTAAAAAGCATTTGCTTGCTTTTAGGACAAACAAGACAGAGTGTTTCAAGTACACTGGACAAACAAATGACAATGAGAAAAGGAACAGTTAATACAGGACTGAAGGTGTTATATCTGAATGCACACAGTATGGGAAATAAGGTAAAGGAGCTTGTGGTACAGATTAAAATTGATGGGTACGATGTGGTGGGCGTCACACAGACGTGGCTGCAAGGGGATCAGGATTGGGAGCTGAATATTCAAGGATATACATCCTATCAAAGATGGGCAGAGGGGATGGGATTGCTTTATTAGTAAGAAATGAAATTAATAGTAAGAAACTAAGTAGGGTCAGATGGTGTCGAATCTGTGTGGGTAGAATTGAGGAACTGCAATGTTAAAAAAAAAGTTGGAGTTCTGTACAGGTCTCCAAACAGTAGTCAGGAGCTGGGGTGCAAGATACACCAGGAGGTAGAAAAGATGTGTAGGAAAGGCAAAGTTACAGTGATCATGGAGGAATTCAATGTGCAGATTGGTAGTGGATTGAAAGTAAAGGAATTTGTGGAATGTCTACGAGATGGCCTTTCGGAGCAGCTTGTAGTGATGTCCACCAGGGAACAGGCAATCCTGGATTTAGTATTGTACAATGAAGCAGACTTGATAATGGAGCTGAAGGTGAAGGAACCCTAAGGAGGCAGTGATTGTAATATGATTGAATTGACTCTGCAATTTGAGAGGGAGAACATAGAATCAGGTAACAGTATTACCGCTAAATAAAGTCAACTACAGAGGCATGAGGGCAGAGCTGGTTAGAATTGACTGGGCGAGGAGCCTAGCCAGAAAGACAGTGGAACAGCAATGGCAGGAATTTCTGGACGGAAATCAGGAGACACAGCAGAGATTCATCCTGAGGGAAAAGAAGCATGGTGAGAATGTGTATAGGGTATAAGCAGGCAGGGAAAGAGTTAAGTTCTGAGTTTTGTGAAACCAGAGGTTCAGCTGAGCATGACTCAGATCAGATAAGAACTTATAGTTAACAATGGGGTGCTGAAGGCAAGAGTAATGGGTTAACAAAGTGGAAAAGCATTCATTATGTAGAACCATTTACAAGATGAGGTCGCATTCAATATGTAACATCAGTTAACAAGGTGAAAACTATTCACAATGTGAAGCCAGTTAACAAGGTTAAGAACATTCATTGTTTAACAGCAGATGGCTTAATCTTTACTGTTGACACTCACTGATTGTAACGGTCACCCAATTAATTTGTACAACACCTAGGACATTGGTAGTGGGGGATTCAATAATGGCAACACTATCAACTTTCATAGACAGTAGATAATAGGTGCAGGAGTAGGCCATTCTGCCCTTCGAATGACAGCAAGTGATAGAGCTAAGCAATTCCACAATCAATGGATCAGATAAGCTATGCAGTCCTGTCATGAGGCGGTAGTTAAATTGTTTCTTATTGGTGAAGGTCATTGCCTGGCCTTTTTGTGGTGCAAATGCTACTGCCACTTTTCAGTCCAAGCCTGGATATTGTCCAGATCTTGCTGCATTAGGACCTGGACTGCTTCAGGTTCTGAAGAGTTATGAATGGGACTGAACATTGTGTAACCAGTGGCAAAGATCTCCACCTCTGACCTTAGGATGGAGGGAAGGTCATTGATGAAGCTGAGAATGGTTGAGCCTTGGACATTAACTTAAGGAACTGCTGCAGTCATGGACAAGTGGACTGAAGGGTATGTTTCTGTGCTGTACATCTCTATGACTCTTAAGATAATTGATCTCCAACAACCACAACCATCTTCCTATGTGTCAATTATGACTCTAACCAGTGGAGAGTTTGCCCCTGCTTTCCATTGACTCCAATTTTGCTGGGGCTCCTCAATGCCATAGTCAATAGAATATGGCCGTGATGTTAAGGGCTGTCACTCTCACCTCACCTCTTAAATTCCACTTTTTTTGTCTATGTTTGAAGCAAGGATGTAATGAGGTCAGGAGCTGAATGGCCCTGAGTGGCAGAACCCAAACTAGGCATCACTGAGCAGGTTATTGCTGAATAAGTACTACTTGATAGCCCTTGAGGACCCCTTCCACCACTTTACTGATGATCAAGGGTAGACCAATGTGGCAGTAACTGGCCCAGTTGGATACATTCTGCTTTTTATGTAGAGGACATAACTGGGCAATTTTCCATGTTGCCAGGTAATTACCAGTGTTATAATTATACTGGAACAGCTTGGCTAGGTTTGCAACTAGTTCTGCAGCACAAGTCTTTTATACTATGGCTGGAATGTTATGTGGGCCCATAATCTTTGCTGTATCCAGTGCCTCTGACCACTTTTTTCTTTGTAGATATTTTTATTGAAATTTAACATTTTTGCAAATTTACAAAAATAAACAAAACTCTCAAATACAAACATTGATGTACAATTAAATCATATATACAATAGTCATAATTTAACAAAGAAAAGAGAAAGAAAGAAAACAAAAAAAGAAAAAAAAAACAAAAAAAAGAAAAAAAAACTCAACTTTCTACTAATCTAACCTATAACTAACCAGAGTGTATACCTAAGTCTCTTACATGCTCGGAATGTATAAACATCAAATATAATAAAACCCGTATTCGCGCAGGATTCCTCTCCCAAGGGGCCCCGGAGCAGCCCGGTCTGAAATCTTCACTAAATAAAAGCCCTTGTTAGGATAGCCGAAATATCTGCATTTATATAATACAAAAAGGGCTGCCATATTTTATAAAATAATTTAGTCTTTCGGTGCACCATATTTGTAAGGAAGTCAAGGGGGATATATTCCATAATTAATCTGTGCCAATTTGAAAGTCCAGGGGGGCCCTCAGCCACCCAGTTCACCAAAATATTTTTCCTTGCACAGAAAGAGAGAATAGAAAATAGTCTCTTCCCATGCATATCCAGAGATGAGAGGTTCGAAAAGCCCAAAAGGAGAGATACAGGGTCCACCCTAATTTCCGTTCCTAAAATTTCTGTCAGGGTATTTGCCACTTTAGTCCAGTATCTGCGGATTTTCTGACAACTGACCACTTCTTGATATCACATAGAATGAATCAAACTAGCTGGAGGCTGGCATCTATGATGATGGGGGCCACTGGAGGAGGCCGAGATGATTCATTGACTTGGCACTTCTGCTGAAAATTGTTGTGGATGCTCGAGCTTCGTCTTTTGTACTGTGTGGATGGGGATATTTGTGGAGATTTCTCCTTCAGGGAGTTGTGTAATTCACTTTTGGACATGACAGGACTGCACAGCTTCTCTGATCCGTCGATTGTGGAATTGGTTAACTCTATCACTTGCCACTTCTGCTGTTTGCCACACATGTAGTCTGCCACAATCACCTACTGGATGCCCGGTCTTGAATTGCTTGATCTCTTCAAAGTCTGTCATATTTAGCATGGTGATAGTGCCACACAACATGACGGAGGATATTCTCAATGGGAAAATGGTATGCCTGTAAAGTAGTTGTTGTCACCCTGAGTTTGTGGAAGTTTACAAGAGTCTTTATTTCTTTAGGAAACACACAGCTTCCTGTTGATGGAGAAATTGTCCCATTCCACAAAGACCACTGACCAATATATTGTGTACAGGAGTCTTACTGTAGGATCCTAAGTATTTCAGTGAATAGAAACACTACACTGACAAATCAAGTTTTGCCAAAATATGATTTATTATGTGTTATAAATCTATGCAGAAGATTGAAAGAACAGGAGGAAAGGAAGACAAAATTCAATTTACGCCAAAATAACAAAAGTCTTTGAAAGTGACTTATGATCTATCCCAGAAAGTTGAAATGAATCTTGGAAGAGTGTAAGGTGAACTTATCACACTTTTATTATATTATACTGAGGGAACTCACCCCACTCCCTCACTATACTCAGGATAGTAGTCCTCCCAGCCAGAGATCTATCTGGAAAACTGTATTCAGTTCTGCAGGCCACTCCTCAGGGGAGTATATTTTTCTTGGAGGGAGCCCAGCGTAGATTCATTGGAATGTTTCTGAGGTTAAATGATGAGAACAGGTTTCACAGACTGAGCCTGTATGTATTCTGTAGAGTGCAGAAAAATTAAGGGATAATTCAACTGAAATTTTTGAAGATGAGTAAACTAGCTGATTGAATAGTTTGAGAGAATAGTTCCTCGGAAAGTCTAGAACAAGGGACAGAGCATTAAAATGAAAGTGAGGCTGTTCAGGGTGATGTCAACAAACATTTCTTCACAAAAATGGGACTGGAAATCTCAAACTCTGTACCCACAAAAATCTGTTGAAGCTGGGGGTCAATTGAAAAATTTAAAACTATGATTGATAGATTTTCTGTTAGGCAAGAGGATTAAAGGTTAGAGAGCTGAAACAGGTAAGAGTTAAGACACAGATCAGCCATGATGTACCAGGCTCAATGAATCAATGCATGCTAGAGGATCCAATTTAACTCTTGAGGTGTGACAACTGTGTGAGGGATTTCGAACAGATTCAAACTCATTCTGTTGGGGTTTCTCCCAGGGGTCTGTGTACCTGTGTTGGTGGATCAAAAGCTACACTGGCCGTGTGAAAGACTTGTCACACAACTCATATCTGAAAGGTTTCTCACAGTGTGGATTTGCTGGTGCTTCAGAAGTTTGGAGGAGTGGGTAAAAGCCTCGTCACAAACATTTCAGCTAAAGGGTTCTCCCCAAGTGAGTCCTCAGATACTCGAGGAGGGAGAAGTTGTTATGAATGCTTTCCCACCTAGAAGACCAGAAGGTACAGGAACAGAAATAGGCCATTCGGCCCTTCAAGTCCGCTCTACCATTCACTCATGGCTGATTGGTTTCTCAACCCCATTCTCCCGCTTTCTCCCTGTCACCCTCAATCCCTTTCACAATCAGAACTTTTCTATCTCTGTTTTAAATATATTCAATGGCCTGGCCTCCACAGCCTCCTGTGGCTATGAATTCCATAGGTTCACCATTCCCTGGCTGGAGAGTCTTCTCCATATCACCGTTCTAAAAGTCTTCCCTTTACTCTAAGGTTATGCCTTCAGGTCCTAGTCTCTTCTACCAATGAAAACATCTTCCCAACATCCACTCTGTCCAGGCCATTCAGTATCCTGTAAGTTTCAGTCAGATATCCCCTCATCCTTCTAAATTCCATCAACTTCTAAATTCCCAGAGTCCTCAAACGTTCCTCATACCTTATGCCTTTCATTCCTGGGGTCATTCTCAGAACCTCCTTTGGACCAGCTCCATCCTTCCTGAGGTATGGGGCCCAAAATCACTCCAAATGGGATCTGAACAGAGCCTGCTACTGACTCAACCTGCAAGTTTATCTTAAGAGAAACCTGGACTAGGACTCCCAAGTCATTTTGTACTTTAGATTTCTGAATTTTCTCCCCATTCAGAAAAATATTGTATTTTATCTGCCACTCTTTTTACCAAATCCTTCTGCAGCCTCCCTGCCTCGTCAGTACTACCTGCCCTTGAACTATATTTGTATCAGCTGCAAACAAAGTTGTGGTCCCAACACTGACCCTTCTGGAACACCACTTGTCACTGGTTTCCATCCTGAGAAAGAGCTTGTTATCCCCACACTCTGCTGTCTGCCAGACAGCCAAGCTTCTATCCATGCTGGCACCTTGCCTCTAACACCATGGGCCCTCATCTTACTCAGCAGCCTCCTGTGCAGCACCTTATCTAAGGCCTTCTAGAAGTCTAGATAGATAATATCCATTAGCTCTCCTTGATCCAACCTGCTCATTACCTCCTCAAAAGAATTCCAACAGATCTGTCAGGCATGACCTCCCCTTGATGAAACCATGTTGACTTTGCCCTATTTCACTCTGCACTTCCAAGTATTTACCCACCTTGCATGTTAATGATCACTGCCTTGTGTGAATGATCTGGTGTCATACCAGGGTCTATGATTGTTCAAAGCCCTTGTTACACACCTCACACTTGAATAAACTGTGCTCTTTGTGAAACCTTTGGTGCCTCAGGAGAGGACTGGTTGGAAGCCTCTTCAGTAAATTCATACCTGTAGGGTTTCTCCCCTGTGTGGACTCTCTGATGTCTCAGGAGGCTTGTAGACTGTGTGAAACGTTTATCACAAACCTCACATTTGAAGGGTTTCTCCCCTGTATGGACTGTTTGATGAACTAGGAGGCTTGATGAATACGCGAAGGCTTTGTTACACACTCCACACACGAATGGCTTCTCCCCTGTGTGAATGCGGTGATGTACACGGAGACTCACTGAGTGTGAGAATGATTTGTCACACACCTCGCATGTAAACGGCTTCTCCCCTGTGTGAACAAGTTGGTGGGAACGAAGTTTTGAGGAGCGAGAGAATGATTTGTTACATATGTCACACGTGAAAGGTTTCTCCCCTGTGTGAATACGTTGATGTATGCGGAGTGTTGATGACTCTGAGAATGATTTGTCACACACATCACACGTGAATGGTTTCTCTCCTGTGTGAATCCGTTGATGTGCATAGAGATTGGATGACTTTGAGAAGGATTTATTGCACACCTCACATTGGAAGGGTTTCTCTCCTGTGTGAACACTCTGGTGCATCAGAAGCCTGGTCGATGTTGTGAAAGCTTTATCGCAAACCTCACATTTGAAGGGTTTTTCTCCTGTGTGGATTGTCTGATGGACCAGCAGGTGTGATAACTGTGTGAAAGCTTTATCACACACCTCACAGATGAATGGTTTCTCTCCTGTGTGAATGCGTTGGTGCACATGGAGGGTCACGAAAGATGAGAATGACTTGTTACATACCTCACATGTGAATGGTTTGTCCCCTGTGTGACTATGTTGGTGTATGTGAAGATTCGATAACTGTGAAAAGGATTTGTTACACACCTTGCACTTGAAGGGTTTTTCCCCAGTGTGAATACGTTGATGTCTGCGGAGATTTGATAACTGTGAGAAGGATTTCTCACACACCTCACACTTGAAGGGTTTTTCCCCTGTATGAATGCGTTGATGTACGTGGAAATTCATTGAGTGTGAGAATGATTTGTTGCACACCTCGCATGTGAAGAGTTTCTCCCGTGTGTGAATGAATTGGTGTTTGTGAAGACTCGATGAGAATACAAATGAGTGATTGCATTCCTTACATGTGAATGGCTTCTCCACAGTGTGATTGCTCTGGTGCATGTGAAAATTTGAGGAATCCGGGAAATCTTGATCACACAGCCCAGACTTGACTGGATTCTCCTCCATATGGAAGATCAATAGATGCACTTCACATGTCATCTGACATGATGGGCCCAACTCAAACTTGAACAGTCTCTCATGTGTAAGAATCAGTCAGTGGTTCATGAGACTCGATGAATGATTGAAGCTCTCACCACACTTGGAGCCACTCACACTTCTTCCCAGCCTCACCCTGACCCATCACCCATAGCCAAACCTTCAGAAAGGTTGGTTCTGATGGAAGGCTCCACACCACTGACCAGTTTCAGATCTGATGATGAGTCAAAGCCCCCCCTCCCCGACCTGACCGATTTCCAGATGATAGTTTCACTGCCCAACCTCCTCTGTGTTGGGTCTGGATGTCTTCACACAGTTGTGCAGTTGTTCCTTGGGTGCTGGTCAGGATCTACCTGCAGTGTTTATCCTCTCTGTATTCTCTGGTGTAGTACATTGCAATCCTTCTGTAAAACACAAAAAGGAAAAATTATTTCCTTCAATGCCCTCTCTTCCTTTGCTGAAGAGGCTGAATGCTCAGTTACAGACTGTTCCACAGTGAGTGCCAGTCTGCTATTCTCCTGTGTGGGGGAATTAGATACAAATTATTTATATTTCCTCACTTGACTGTCACATATCCTCTGTTTCTAGCAGGGACACTGGATAGTGACGAAGAGCAGACAATGTGGCTACTTTCTTTCTTCCACCCAGATCTCCATTTTCCCAGATACCATTAAAGTAACGGAAAAGACAGTTGGGCTGAGTGTAAAATGGGTTATCGATTGACCTTGAATTTGTGTTGTGCTGACGTGGACCAGTTTTACCCTTCAGGATTGTGTGTCATACAAAAACCCTAAAGAAAAAAATGTTAATTCAGTGGAGACCTAAAAGGTTAGTTTTTGAAGAAAATTATTTGAAGAAAGCACCCTGAGCAGGAAGTGCAAGAAGCTGAGGAAAATATTGTTTCAGTTTAGCTGATGGAAGGGTTCTGGTTTATAATGGGAAATTAGATGTACATGCACTGCATTCACTCAGGCGGCACATCCCAAATTCAGTCATCAGCCACAGCACTGGGCCACATGATCAAATCCAAGCCCAGGCTTTTGGGAAAGATTTTCAGGAAAAGTCTTTAAGGAAGATATTAAAAGACGTTGCAAATAGTGTGTCTCCAGGTATGGGGAGCTGAATTGCTATGGTGTTGGATTAACAATCACAGAAAGTTACACACATATAATTATGGTGAGAAACAGGCCATTCGGCCTAATTCGAAATGCTTCACATGAGCCTCCTCTCAACCTCTTCATCACACCCCATCAGCAGATCCTTCTGATCCTTTCTCTCTCATTTGCACCGGGGGTGGGGGGGGGGGGGGGTTCAATTCCCATCATCGGTATGAGGTTATCATGAAGGACTCTCCTTCTCAACCTCTTCCTTCACCCAAGTTCTGGTTGCCCTCAGGTTAAATCACCACCAGTTGCTCCTCTCTAATAAGAGAGTAGCCCCTATGGTCTGGTAAGACTATGGTGACACAACAGCTTATCTAGTTTTTTTTTAGATTCCCTACAGTGTGGAAACAGGCCCTTCAGCCCAACAAGTCCACATCGACCCTCCGAAGAAAAACCCAGCCCCCTATATTTACCCTTGACTAATCCACCTAACACTACAGGCAATTCAGCATGGCCAATTCAACTAACCTGCACTGTGGGAGGAAACCGGAGCACCCAGAGGAAACCCACGCAGACACAGGGAGAATGTGCAAACTCCACACACAGTTGCCCGAGGTCCCTGGTGCTGTGAGGCAGCAATGCTAACCACTGAGCCACCGTGCCTTAAAGGCATCTCTGCTCTTCACCTCAACCACTCCAGATTGTGAAAGTGAACTTAATCAATATTAGAATTTGTGGAATAGAATCAAAACAAAAACACGAACACTTTCAGCTTATCCTAAACATCCAAATACTGATCTTCACAAAAGTGAACCTTCTACAACTGCATGGTCTGGTTTCATGTGACTCTAGTCCTATGCAACGTAGTTAAGTTTGAACTGACCTCTGAAGAGGTTAACCAAACAATGTAAATAATTACGACAAAGTCCAATAACAAGAGGAAAATCACTGACGCTTGGACATTCCTGACATTTTGTCAGAATAAGATGAAGGTAATGTTTGCACAGTGAAATCACTTACCAAGAGCTGAGGACACGTGCCTAAGTGAGGAGGCCCACAGACTGGTCAATGGGCAGTGACATTCACTGAATCATATTGATGTGGAAAAGTCCCAGACTCGTCCATCACCCTCAATGAGCAGAACACTGCAGATGCGGGTAATATGAAATAAAGGTAGAAAATACTTTTAAATGTCAGCAGGTCAGGCTGGATCAATGGAGAAATGGACAAATGGATGTTACATTTCACATCTATAACCTTTCATCAGAACTGTGAGAAGTTGGAAATGGAATAGGTTTTGAATGAGCGGTGGGTGGGACAAGAAGAAAGACAGAAATCTGTTGCGAGAAAAGACAGAGAGGTAGAATGACACAAATGCAAATGCTCCAAGGTCAAAGGCAATGGAGATTGGGCAACAGATAAATAAACAAACAACCTACTTAAATACACACTATGAAGTGACCACTCACAGTCCACAGGATAACAAACAGCTTCCAATACACACACAGAACACAGGAAATCAGTAAGAATCTTCAGACACTCTGCACTCCCTACATAATGACACCTCACCCTCTCATATTCAGGAATGAGCCATCAACAAAACTCAGCCTGGAAATCAGAGGGAAATGCTTCCAATAAACACACTCAATATCCAACACACAGCTCCAGTCACACAGTTCAGCACAAAGCACTGAGTAAACAGCTCTCTCAGCTGGATCTTCTCACACAGCATAAGGGACATTTCCACCCCTGATTACCCACAGGATAGTCAGACTGCCTGAAGATTGGTGTGGATATTATGGGATACAATTTGTATAAAAGCTGCTCCTTCACTCACCATCTCCTCACTTGGTTTTCAGTCCCTATAGGAAGTGAACCAGCTCTGGAAGAGGAAGAGGAGACAATGAGCAGAGTGGGTGGACTCTCTGATTGACGTCTCTCACAGTCAATCCAAATATTTCTGGAGCAACATGAGTTTCCTGAAACTTGGGAAACTGACGGGGAAATGGAGGTGACTTTGAGCAGCAGATCAGGTGGGGATTTAAACTCGTCACTGTCCCATCTGAATAAAACCTCACTTATTGCAGCTGCTGTCTCAGTTCCCCTGGGAAATGTTTGACAGAGATTTCCAGTGTGGGAATAGCATTCTTCACACTAAGAGGCTTTCAAACTGACAACATCAGTGTGGGATATGTATCCTCGGTTGTGTTTGATAGAAAATCAACACAGGAAGACCCACAACTTCCAAGGCAGTGATGACGTGCTGTGATGTTAAGAAAGCACCATATTTCCAGTGGAGAGATCATCAAAGGTGAGATGGAACATGAGTCATTCTGCTGTCAGTTCATGTGCTGGATATAGTGATAATGTTATCAGCATTTTTCTTAAAGATACATACTGAACTTGAAACATAACACAACAATTAAAGCATATATGAATGATCCAGAGAGGATTGGACAATGTGCATGCTGAAAGGATGCTTCTCCTTCTGGGAGAACTAGATTAGGAGGCACAGTTTAGAAAATAACAGTCTCCCGCTTAAAATGGAGATAAGAATTTTTAATATCTGTGATTGTGAGTTTCTAGAATTCTCTTCCACAGATAACAGTATTGGCAGGGATACTAAGACTTTGACTAATATGAGTACCAATCAGAATCGAGGTAGACAGCTATTTGTCTCCGAGGCCGCAATCAGTTGATAATCACTGAATCTTACTGAGTTGCAGAGCTGGCTTGAGGGCACAATGGCCTGCTGTTCCTATCTCACATGTTTGTATTTTCTCACTGGAGTAAACCAGAAGAATCACTGTAAGTAACTATCGGTGGCACTGGGATAATTTATCAGAGACATTGGGAGGAATCAATAATAGATACTTAGTGTAATCTATAGGAACAAAAACAGACTTCTGTCAAGTTCTCCAATGCACAATCCCATGAACAATGGCCTTACGTCATTCCTGATGAAGGGCTTATGCTTGAAACGTCGATTCTCCTGCTCCTTGGATGCTGCCTGACTGGCTGTGCCTTTCCAGCACCACGCTTCTCAGCTCTACACTTTACCCTCTTAACACTATTGTATAAGCTTTTGAGAATTGACCAACAACCTACTCCCTATATGAGATATTCCAAATGTGACAATGAGTAATCAATATTAAAACATTGGACAAAAATAATTACCCACACTGAGAGTACCAGAATCTGAATAATATACAATAATTCCCCATGATCTGTGTAAAAGTGTGCGAACCCTCCACAAGTCTGAGATGTAAAATCCAGGATTGTGGTGCACTCCTTCCTGCCATGTTCTGTACCTGGAGACCAAACCAACCAGGAGTTCAGCTCCAAGCCCACAGCTTGAACCTCCCCACCGCCCCCCCCCACCCACTCCCCTCCACTCATATATACACACACACACAGCAACCTTGCTGCTGAAATTGCTGAGAGAGACAAAAGGACCCCATTAACCATAAAACCTCAACAACAGATTATTGGTTTTTATTGAGCCACTAACATGTAGATGTAACTTATTTGGTGAGACAACAGTTGACGTTGGACGCTGACTATGTCTCTATAAAAGCTGTGTCCACAACTTCCACATCCCAGTGACCATTACAGCGGATTTCACACAAAATAATCCAACACTTCAACATTTCCTCACAAAATGTTCCTGTAATTTGTGTTAAAATGTTTTATAATAAGACTGTAATATCCCTAATAGAAGAATATTTGTCAACATTTATCAGTTTTGTCCCAAAATCTTATGAAACCCAACATCTCCAGAAATACCTCGGTCATTGCAACAATAGCTCACATTTAGTGAGAAAAAGTTGGAGACATACTCTCTGGCAGTGCCTTCCTGTGTTTGACGGAGGGATGGACAGACCATCTCCTCAAACATGACTGCATTGCAGCCCCAAGCCCAGAAAGCTCCCCCTTCACTGAGATTCCTCCACAGGAACTCAGCTCAGTTCGAACCGCTCACAATCCCGCTTCGAACTACATTACCCATGCTGCATGTGGGACCCTGCGCCTGCGCAGTGAGAGGCGGCCGCATGAAACCTGGGGAGAGCCAGTCCGCGGTGCCTGACGGGGGTTGTAGTTCTGATCCACGCAACGGCGATGGGCGCCCAGCGATCGGGAATTTGAGGGCAACCCCTGTACATGGCTAAAAAAATCACACAACACCAAGTTATACCAGGTGCCCACAACCACCTGATGAAAGAGCAGCACTCCGAAAACTAGTGCTTCCAATTAAACCTGTTGGACTGTAACCTGGTGTTGTGTGATAACAGTGTTTTACATAAATTCATGCAGCAAGGATGCCCGGAGGCATGGTACATTGGGGACACCGAGCAAAGGCTACGACAATGGATGAATGGGCACCGCACAACAATCAACAGACAGGAGGGTTCCCTCCCAGTTAGGGAACACTTCAGTGGTCCAGGACATTCAGCCTCGGACTTTCGGGTGACCGTCCTCCAAGGTGGACTTCGGGACAGGCAGCAGAGGAAAGTGGCCAAGCAGAGGCTGATAGCTAAGTTCGGTACCCAGAGGGAGGGCCTCAACCGGGACCTTGGGTTCATGTCACATTACAGGTGATCACCATTGCACTACACACACACTCTCACATAAACACGGTCACAGGTACACACAGACGCGCACAAAGACACCCACACACACTCTTATAGACAGACACACTCCCACACTCACACACGCACCCCCTCACAGACTTGACACTCTGCACTCACTACACATACATACACACACACACAAACACACACTTTCTCACACTCACAACCCCACCCCAGACAGACAGACACAGACAGACAAAGACCCACATGCACACATATATTTTGTGGGGTGAATTTGTATTTGCAGAGTTACATTGTACTTTGCTCAAAAACTGCATACATTCATGTAGAACTCTGAGCTCAAAAACTGCATGAATTTATGTAAAACACTGTTATCTCACTTTTTAGATTAGAATCAATCTAAACATCAGGTCATAGACAGAGAACACAGGAGGCTAACACCTTCAACATATTGTCTAGCTATCACCATTGCTAACAGCTAACCCGAGAATGCAACTTTAAAAAAAAGGTTTTGTGATTTACACATGAAAGAAGTGAAACTATCACTGTATTCTAACAGATGAAAGGCTTAACAGACAATCAATTTTTCAATGTATAATTTCAGCTACATCACACTGTAAATTTTTGCTATAAATTCTGTGTTACGATCAAGCCCTCCACTATCACCTGATGAAGGAGCTAGTTGCTTCGAAAGCTAGTGTGCTTCCAATTAAACCTGTTGGACTATAACCTGGTGTTGTGTGATTTTTAACTCTGGTGGTTGGAGTCGCGATCGCAACCTGTTCCCCCCCTCGAGAGTTCCCCATGTCCATTCAGGCCCTCGTCTCTCCTTCAATGTAACCCCAATCCCTCCTCTTTCTCTTTCTTAAGCTAATTTCTAAAGCTCTGAAGACCTGTGGAACTATCTGTGCTCTTAGCCAAGATGTTCTAGTTCAGCTGCAATATTGGCATCTATGTGACAATGTGGAAAATTGCCAAGGTGTGTCTTCAAATTTGCATGACTTTGACTGTCCTCCACTCCTCCAGGTGGGAGATAGACTGATTAGTAAAGTTAGATCACATAGGAAAAATGGAGAGCTTATCAATTGGATACAAAATTGGCTTGACTGTAGGAGACAGACTGTGGTCATGAAGGGTTGTTGTTCAGACTGGAGGCCTGTGACTGGTGGTGTTCCACAGGGATCAATGCTGGCTCCACTGTTTTTTATTTACATGAACAATTTGGATGAAAATATAGAACGCATGATTATTAAATTTGTGGATGACATGAAAATTGGTGGCATCGTGGACAGTGAAGAAGGTTACCTAAGAGTACCATAGTACCTTGATTAGATAGGCCAAGGGGGACTAGGAATGGCAAATGGAATTTAATTTGGATAAATGTGACGTGTTGCATTTTGGTAAGATAAACAAATGCGGAGTTTACACAGTTCAGGATTGTCGGTGCAGGCATCACAGGTAGATAGGACAGTGATGAAGAAGGTGTTTGGTACACTTGGTCAGAACACTGCATGTTGCAGCTAAACAGGATGTTGGTGAGGCCATTTTTGGAGTACAGTGTGTAGTTCTGGTCACCCTGCTTTGAAAGGGGCAGCACAGTGGCTCAGTAGTTAGCACTGCTGCCTCACAACACCAGGGTCCCAGGTTTGATTCCAGCCTTGGGCAACTGTCTGTGTGGAGTTTGCATCTTCTCCCCATGTCTGCGTGGGTATCCTGCGGGTACTCTGGTTCCTTCCCACAGTCCAAAGATGTGCAGGTTAGGTGAATTGGCAATGCTAAATTGCCCAAAGTGTTAGGTGCATTCGTCAGAGGGAAATGGGACTGGGTGGGTTACTCTTCGGAGGGTTGGTGTGGACTTGTTGGGCCGAAGGGCCTGTTTCCACACCATCCCACTAAGTGTGGGATGAGGAGCCCTAGAAAAATTTGAATTAATGGGCTGGTTGGGCTCATATGTGGCACATAGAAAGATTGCTCTGTTGTTGTAGGTCAGTCACCTCAACTTCAGGACATCTCTGCATGAATTTCTCAGGGTAGTGTCCTACACCAAATAATCCTCAGCTGCTTAATCAGTGACCATCCCTCTATCATAAGGTCAGAAGTGGGGATGAAGGAACATATGTGCCACCCAAATACCAAGCAAAGATCAGCAAGAGAAACTCCAACCATGGTCTATTGATACTCTTCATATCACTGAATTCCACCACCATCAATATCCCAGGGGTAAGCATTGACCAGAAACTGAACTGGACTAGCCATGTAAATATAGTAGCAAGAAGAGCAAGTCAGAGGCCAGGAATCCTGCAGGGAATAACTCACCTCCTGACTCCCCAAAACCTGTTCAGCATCTGCAAGTATGATCGAATACTCCCCACTTGCCTAGAGAAGTGCAGCTCCAACAACACTCATGAACATTAACACCATTCAGGACTCAGCAACCCATTTCTTTGGAAATCCATACACCACCAACACTCAACGTGTGCATCATGTACAAGAGGCACTGCAGATCTTCACCAAGGACCTTGATCAACTAGAAGGATAAGGCCAGCAGATACATACAAATTTCACCAGTGAAAGTTGCCCCCAAAGGATCAATTCATTCATACTTGGCACTTCTCACTGCTTTTTAAACTGTCACTAACTCAAAATCTGGGAACTCCCAAACAGGACTGCGGTTGCACCGGTATTATACAGACTGCAACAATTCAAGAAGTCAGGTCATCACCTCTTACTTCAGAGTAATTAGGAATACTCTATAAATGCTGACAGTCAGTGAAGCCCACTTCCAGTGAATGAAAGAAACCTCCCTCAATCTGAGTAAATTTCTGAGGTAAAATCACTTGCTGAATCACATTGTTATCAGGAGTTCGGAGCAAGGGTCACTGGACATGAAATGATGATTCTGATTTCTCTCCAAAGATGCTGCCAGACCTGATAAGCTTTTCCAGCAATTTCTGTTTTTGTTGCTCCAGAAATTGGTGGGCGGCACGGTGGCACAGTGGTTAGCACTGCTGCCTCACAGCGCCTGAAGACCCGGGTTCAATTCCCGACTCAGGCGACTGACTGTGTGGAGTTTGCACGTTCTCCCCGTGTCTGCGTGGGTTTCCTCCGGGTGCTCCGGTTTCCTCCCACAGTCCAAAGATGTGCGGGCCAGGTGAATTGGCCATGCTAAATTGCCCGTAGTGTTAGGTAAGGGGTAATGTAGGGGTATGGGTGGGTTTCGCTTCGGCGGGTCGGTGTGGACTTGTTGGGCCGAAGGGCCTGTTTCCACACTGTAAGTCTAATCTAACCTAAATATTTGTATTGACTGTGAGAGACGTCAATCAGAGAGTCTGCCCATTGTCTCCTCTTCCTCTTCCAGAGCTGGTTCACTTCCTATAGGGACTGAAAACCAAGTGAGGAGATGGTGAGTGAAGGAGCAGCTTTTATACAAATTGTATCCCATAATATCCACACCAATCTTCAGGCAGTCTGACTATCCTGTGGGTAATCAGGGGTGGAAATGTCCCTTATGCTGTGTGAGAAGATCCAGCTGAGAGAGCTGTTTACTCGGTGCTTTGTGCTGAACTGTGTGACTGGAGCTGTGTGTTGGATATTGAGTGTGTTTATTGGAAGCATTTCCCTCTGATTTCCAGGCTGAGCTTTGTTGATGGCTCATTCCTGAATATAAGAAGGTGAGGTGCCATTATCTGGTAATTGCAGAGAGTCTGAAGATTCTTACTAATTTCCTGGTGTTGAGTTCTATGTGTGTTGGGAGCTGGGTATTTTCTGTCTTTTCAAATTTGTCCCAAGACCTCCCACCATTCTCTTGCTATAAGAAATTAAAAGTTGTATTTATATTGAGGCTTTCACGACTACAAGAAATTTGAAAATGCTTTACCATTAATGAAATATTTTTGAAGGTGGTCACTGTTGTAGGAGATGTGACAATTCATGTGCAAATAACAAGATCCCAAATGTGTTAACACTCTCACAATTTGCCATGGATCATTGAACTGTGTTTAAGGTCCTATATAAATGCAAGTTATTGTTTATTGTGTAAAATGTCAGATTGTGACCAGGCATTCAGTCATAGCAGCGTAACTCCCCTTATACTTCACCATCCAACTGAACCTTGGCTGTGAAACAGTTTCCTAGACTCCCAGTAAATGAAGATATAGTTATAACCTCAGATTTTCAGCACTGCAGGGTAGGAATGGATGAACATGGGTTCAAACTCAATGTGTTAAGGAGCATTGCAAGATGACCACTTGGGCTGTGGTTGCTCTCCCAGTGTGACTGACAGGGATTTGGTTCCTGCTATTAGTCCAGAGAAAAAAAAGGTAGAGGGACAGCAGTAAAGGGAGAGCCATTACTCCTGTTGACATATCTATTTACTCATTTAATGATAATCATGAAATGAGGGCTGTGCCAGGCTGTGAGACTGTGGTGGAGTCCAATCCTGCTGCTGCTGATGGCTCACTGCACCTCATGGACATCCAGTCTATTTCCCTTTTAATGATGAACATGATGAAGGACTCATTTATCAGTTGGGCGGAGAGCAGTAGATTTCCTTGAACTTGCTCGACCTGAAGCCTTGGGTTGTGACAGGGGTCAGTCAGTCATGTCAGGTGAGGATTACTTTTGTGAGGTAATGGGGGCAGTTGGATGGATTGGGATTGTGTGTGGGTTGGCAAAGGTCAGTGTAAGTGATTGCTGTGTTTGTTCTGGAATTGTCCAGATGCTGGACTAAGAAATTTTATTTCTACCTAAAACTTCTTGGTTAACTATTGGTTAAGTACCATATAAATGTCCAAAGTCTCTAACTCTGAATCAGAATCAAAGACATTTATGTTCAAGGGAGCAGGCAAATTGTCCATCTTCTGATGTATTCCGGGGTATTCTGGTCAATGAGTCAGGACTTTGACAGGGTCCTGAAGTACACATTAGGTCGTTTATCTGGCCTCTGAGCATCTCAACATTTGGTTCACTGGTTGAAAAGTCCAGTTTTTTCTCAAAAGTATGGGCTTGGATTTGATCATTTTTACCCAGAGCTGTGGCTGAAAACTGAATTTGGGATGTGCAATCTGAGTGAGTGCACTGGATCTAAATTGGTAGATTAAACGGTACCCTTCAGTCAGCTACACCGAAACAGTATTTTCCTTAGCTTCTAGAACTTCCTCCTCAGTATGTTTTCCTCAAATAAGTTTGGAAAACAAAGGGAGAACTTTCAAAATCTTTATTGAATTAATATTTCTCCAGAATGTTTTTACATTAAGCAAAGACTCTAAGGTCTTCATCAGGAAGAGTCAAGCTCACAGTGAACTGGCAGCCAGTTTTACATTCTAGTAAAAAGTGAGATCTGCAGATGCTGGAGATCAGAGCTGAAAATGTGTTGCTGGTTAAAGCGCAGCAGGTCAGGCAGCATCCAAGGAACAGGAAATTCGACGTTTCAGGCTAAAGCCCGGGCTTTAGCTCAAAACGTCGAATTTCCTGTTCTTTGAATGCTGCCTGACCTGCTGCGCTTTAACCAGCAACACATTTTCAGTTTTACATTCTACCCAACTGTTTTTTCCATTGCCCTCACAATGCCTGGAATGATGAGGTTCTTGGGGTGGGAACAATGTGGCCATGTTGTCTGCTTCGTGGGCGGCACGGTGGCACAGTGGTTAGCACTGCTGCCTCACAGCGCCTGAGACCCAGGTTCAATTCCCGACTCAGGCGACTGACTGTGTGGAGTTTGCACGTTCTCCCCGTGTCTGCGTGGGTTTCCTCCGGGTGCTCCGGTTTCCTCCCACAGTCCAAAGTGGTGCGGGTCAGGTGAATTGGCCATGCTAAATTGCCCGTAGTGTCAGTTGAAAGGGTAAATGTAGGGGAATGGGTCTGGGTGGGTTGTGCTTCGGCAGTTCAGTGTGGACCTGTTGGGCCGAAGGGCCTGTTTCCACACTGTAAGTAATCAAATCTAAAACTATGCAGTGCTCCTGCTGGAAACAGGGATATATAGCAGTCAAGTGAGGGAAACGAAAATACTTTATCCGACACCTCCCACCTCCCCCCCCTTCCCGCCCACCACCACCATCACCACCAAAGAAAAGCCCCCCACACAGGGAATAGCAAACTCACTGTGGAGTCAGCCCCTTCAGTAAAAGAGAGGAAGTTGGAGGAAATCATTCTGCCTTTTCCTGTTTTACAGAAGGATTGGCCCGTACTACAGCAGAGAATGCAGGGAGGACAGACACCGCAGAGAGACCCTGACCATCACTGAAGGAACAACTGCACAGCTGTGGGAAGACATCCAGTCCCTTTGCAGGATTACTCAACACAGAGAAGGTTGGGCAGTCCAGTCATCATCTAGGAATCCGTCAAGTCAGGGGAGCTTTGACACATCATCAGATCTGACACTGGTCAGTGGTGTGGAGCCTTCCATCAGAACCAACCTTTCTGAAGGTTCGGCTGTAGGTGATCGGTCAGGGTGAGGCTGGGAAGAAGTGTGAGTGGCTCCAAGTGTGATGAGAGCTTGAATCATTCATTAAGCCTCATGAACCACTGACTAATTCCTTACAGGGGAGAGGCTGTTTGATTGTGAGGTGTGAGAGGAGGGCCCATAAGATCCTTGAACACACAAGGTGCATCGGTTTTATAACTGTTAACACATCAACATGGAGGAGAAGCTGTTCAGGTGTGAGGTTTGTGAGATGCGTTTTACTCGATCCTCTGATCTCCTGAGGCACCAGAGGATCCACACAGGGGAGAAACCCTTCCAGTGTGAGGTGTGTGACCGAGCCTTCGCACATTCATCAACGCTAATGAATCACCGGCTCATCCATACGGGGGAGAAACCATTCAAGTGTGAGCTTTGTGATCAGGCCTTCACACGGTTATCGACTCTCATGAATCACCGATTCACCCACACAGGGGAGAAGCCGTTCAAGTGTGAGGTGTGTGAGCAAGCCTTTACTTGGCCGACCACTCTCATGAAACACCGACGTGTTCACACTGGGGAGAAACCATTCAAGTGCGAGGTGTGTGACAAGAACTTTGCGCAGTCATCAGCCTTGGTGGATCACCGACACATTCACACAGGGGAGAGACCGTTCATGTGCGAGGTCTGCACCAAATCATTCTCGCAGTTATCATCCCTCCGCGTACACCAGCGCATTCACACAAGGCAGAAGCTGTTCAAGTGCGAGGTATGTGACAAATCCTTCTTGCACTCATCTCATTTTCGTGTACACCAGCGCATTCATGCAGGGGAGAAGCCATTCAGTTGCGAGGTGTGTGACAAATCGTTCTCACATTCATCGACCCTCCGTGCACATCAACGTATTCACACAGGAGAGAAGCCATTCAGGTGCGAGGTTTGTATGAAGGCTTTCAGCTACTCCTCAAATCTGCTGAGACATCAGAGGATTCACACAGGGGAGAAACGCTTCAAGTGTGAGATGTGTGACCGAGCATTCACACACGCAGCAACGCTCGTAAATCATCGACGTGTGCACACGGGGGAGAAGCCATTCACGTGTGAGGTGTGTAAGGAGGGCTTTGCAGGGTCGTCAGGCCTGGTGAATCACCAGCGCATTCACACAGGGGAGAAACCGTTCACTTGTGAGGTGTGTGGCAAATCATTCTCACGGACTTCGACTCTTCGTGAACACCAACGCATTCATACAGGGGAGAAGCCATTCGCGTGCGAGGTATGTGAGAAAACTTTCTCAAATTCGTCCCACTTTCGCGTGCATCAACGTATTCACACGGGAGAGAAACCCTTCACCTGTGAGGTATGTGACAAAGCTTACAGAACCTCCTCGAATCTCCTAATTCATCAGAGAATCCACACTGGGGGAGAAACCCTTCAAGTGAGAAATTTATGATAAAACTCTGAATATTTCAACCTCCTGAGATACCAGGGGCTGCAGTCTGGTAAGAAATTATTCAGATGTGAGTTGTGTGACAAGGTTCTCACGTTCTTCTGGTTTCATCCGGTCCATCAATGCACTTATACCAGAAGAAACCCTATCAGTGTGGGTTCTGTGATAAAGTCTTCACAGCATTGTTTCACCTCCTGGAATATCAGTGAACCTACCTGAGAGACAGACTCTTCCAGTATGACGTGCCAGGATTGATTCCTGTCCCTGTACACTGACATCTGTCTATGTTGTTTACCGTCCAGTGCTCACAAAGGGGGAGCTGACATTCCAAGGAACTGTCTGTCTCAGCTGGGTCTATCCCAAACCACTCCCACCATCAGGTCAATCATTTCAACAAGGTCAATTTCACATTTGTCTAGATCTCCAAACTTCACCAAAAGAGGACATCAATGTGTATAGAAGCTCCTATATAAATTCATCATCCTTTCAGTAGAGGGTCAGGTACAAATCACTCACTGACTCTCACCATGACCAAGGAGACAATCAGATACTCACGGGTTAGAACTGCTTCAAATTCTCATCAACCAGCACAAGTATCCGGGGAGGAGCCATCCTTGGGTAATAATGGAGGTACCTCAATTACCCTCAGTCTGTCTGGTCAATGGAGGAGGAGAAGAATCAGCCAGGAATCAGCTGGGAAGGCAGGGGGGGGGGGGGGGGGATGGGCAGGATGTGCCTCGGCTGTGACAGTCTCCATTGTCTCTTAACATTCACTGTCTGGCTCTCCACATGCTGAATGGCCACACAAATAGAGCACCAGAGGCCAGTCAATGTCCACAGGTTGTAGAGTACAGTCTTCTTCCTCTTGGACTTCAGGTCTTGTGAGGTCATTGTGCTGCATGAATGTTCATCACTGATTGAACAATTTGCTGATCTGTCCGTTCGAATCAGTTCCCACATGGAGCGAGTGGTGTAGTCATTCCTTCAAATTTGTGACTTGGGTTTGGATTTTCCAGAGGAACCTCTGACATGTTATTTATTACCAGAAAAATGCAAGCAAAATGTCAAGGACTACATCAGGAATCCATCAATGCATTCATTGATCTGACCAAATATTTGATTCAGTCAGTCATGGGGCTCTGTGTGAATTGTGCTCCAACTGTTGGTAGAATTGGGTGTTAAGAGTTAACTGCATTGATGAACCAATCTGGTAATAGTGGTAGTCAGTTTTATTTCAAGTGCCTGTATAAATAGAAATCAGTTATGATTAATTCAAAATCTTCATTGAGATCTGCACATATTAATTGAGTTATAATATTGATTTGTCAGGTTTTGATAAGGTGGAGGTTTGAACACTCAATTTTGGACAATTTAGACCTTGAACTTCCAGTTACTTGCGATTTTAATTCTCCATCTTGGTCCCATTCTGACCTCTGCCTGCAGTGGTATTCCAGTGAAACTTATCATACTGTACCTTAGCAGCCACTTCTCTCAAAAGTCTGCCATTTATTTGGAGGGCTCACCCTGAAAAGAGTACAGAGTTTTAAAAAAAGGAAGACTTGTGAAGATGTAACACATACAGGAGATGGAATATTGGCTGCAGTTCCTTTGCAAGCCAACACAAGTCCTAGTGTACAGAGTAGTTGCTGTCACCTTCCTTCTGAAGCCCAGACTGTGTAACAGTAATGCATAACAACACTAGAGAAAGTTAATTAGCATAGCAGTAGCATTCCATTAGCATTCAGAGGACCATTGAACACTCACTGTTGTCCTTCTTGAAGCCAGGTCCACAAGCATTCAAACAAACTTGGAGCAAAATCAACTTGGAAATCTGTCCATGTGGCTGCAAATCGAGCCCTGCCCAGGTGCCACTCTCTTATATTCCAGATGAGGACAGAAGGCACTCTCAGGCTTTCCCTGAGGAACAGCAGCATTGATCTTAATGACTGGGAGGAGCTTACTACCAATCGCTCAGCGTGGTGACAACCCGTCTATTAAACTGCGTCACACCCTCATAATGAGGCAGAGCCACAGCAGAGAAGGAAAGAAAAGGAAGACAATCCTAGTCTCCGGATCTCACTGGGATGGCCCAGCCACATGAAGACCCCATATTGGAAGAAACTCAATGACCCTGTAGAGGCATCATCCTTCAACTGACAGTCAGCTGATGAGGAGGAGGAGGGGATGATTGAAAGTTCAGTCAAAGAGATGAGATTTGAGAAAGGTTTGAAATGAGAGGAGAGAGAGAAAGATGCAGAGCGATTTAAGGTGGAAATTGAGGAGCATGGATATCTGGATGGCTGAAGAAACAGCCATTAATAAGCAACTGAAGGAAATGGAGGAGCAGTGATCTTGGAGGGAGATGGGGTGGAGGTGACAGATAGGGAGAGTGTGAGACCCCGGAGAAATTTGTACTGGGGCCAGAGATTTTTAAATGGGAGGTACTGGGGACTGCAAGGTGTAGGTCAGTGAGCACAGGAGTGCTAGCTGTGAAAGTTAGGATAGAGAGTGCTGAGTTTTAGCTGAGATGAAATTTATAGAGGGTGGAAGATGGGGTGGATGCTGGGCAGGAGAACATTGGAATGGTGTAGTCTAGCCTGGAAACAGCAACAGCATAGATGAGGATTTCAACAGCAGATGGACTAATGTGGTGTTGGAAATGGGCAGTATTACAGAGGGGTAAGCAGGTGATCTGTGTGATGGAATAGTTCATTTTGACTCGATTGGCTTGATTAATCATCTTCAACACCTCAATTAGATTACCCCATCATGTTCTACATTCAAGGGAATACAAGCTCAGTCTGTACAACTTGTCCTCATAATTTATAATCCTTTAAGACCTTGGAATATTCTGTGAATATATACTTCACTCCCTCCAAGGCCGGTATATCCTCCCTGAGGTATGGTGCCCAGAACTGGACACAGTTCCCTGGATAGAGCAGCTGGAACATAACTTCCACACTGACACGGGGTCCTGCAGTAATAAGCAATTTTAACAGAGTGAAGCAGGACCTTGGTGCTTGATGTGGCCCAGATTGGGTGATGGATGAATAAACCAGTTGTTGTTGTGGTTCTGCTCGCCGAGCTGGAAGTTTTTGCTGCAAACGTTTCGTTCCCTGGCTAGGGAACATCATCAGTGCTGTTGGAGCCTCGTGTGAAGCGCTGCTTTGATGTTTCTTCCGGTATTTGTATTGGTTTGTTCTTGCCGCTTCCGGGTGTCAGTTTCAGCTGCAGTGATTTGTATGTGGGGTCCAGGTCGATGTGTCTGTTGATGGATGTTCTTGCCGTTTCCGGGTGTCAGTTTCAGCTGTAGTGGTTTGTATATGGTGTCCAGGTCAATGTGTCTGTTGATGGAGTTTGGGGATGAATGCCATGCTTCTAGGAATTCTCTGGCTGTTCTCTGTCTGGCTTGTCCTATGATAGTGGTGTTTTCCCAGTCAAATTCATGTTGCTGGCACAACCAAAAGGACTAGCCACTCTACCATACGTCAGGAGCGTCTCAGAGCTGACAGCCAGACTACTGCGACCCTTAGGACTCATAACAGCACACAAGCCAACATCCACGCTCAGACAACAACTCACTAGAACAAAGGACCCAATACCCAGCATGAGCCAAACTAATGTAGTTTACAAAATACCATGCAAGGACTGCAGAAAACACTATATAGGACAAACAGGAAGACAGCTAACAATCCGCATCCATGAACATCAGCTAGCCACAAAACGACACGACCAGCTATCTCTAGTAGCCATACACTCAGACAACCAGCAACATGAATTTGACTGGGAAAACACCACTATCATAGGACAAGCCAGACAGAGAACAGCCAGAGAATTCCTAGAAGCATGGCATTCATCCCCAAACTCTATCAACAGACACATTGACCTGGACACCATATACAAACCATGTCTACATTGCTCAGGGCATTAAGGATAACTCCAGTCTTCCACAGTTATAGCAGGCGGCTTGGAATTTTAATCACTTCAAGTTTATCAATGTATTAAAATAAATAGAAAACCCTTTGGAAATGGGTTGGACTGAAGAGGTAAAGCACTAGTTCTCTTAGGTTTGCAGTGTGTTTATTCAGACCCCCAGCTGTTGTTTCAGTTCAGTCTATAAGTAGTTTGTGGATTATGTCTAAAGATTCTCAAATATATGGAATAAAAGAATAAGAGTATTTATTACTTATTTATCATAATTTCTATTGTTAAGAAGACTATGCTTTGTTTTATTATTAAAATAAAGATTGCAACATTCCGTGCTTATGTTTTAGTAGAAGGTCCCTTTGGTAATTTTTAAGATGATGACCTCTCCAGATAGGTTCCCAACATGAACCTGACTAGTTGGGTGCTAACATCCCATGGAATTCCCCAGGACAGTTCAGTGTCAGTACCACACATTTCAATAAAACTCCAATGGGTACAGGCCCAACTTTTCATCCGAGGAAATCCATTGTGGGAATTAGTTGAATGAATCTTCTCTGATTTACTTTTAGAATTAGAATTCCTACAGTGTGGAAACAGGTCCTTCAGCTCAACAAGTCCACACCGACCCTCCAAAGAGTAACCCACCCAGACCCATTCTCCTCCCCTATATTTACCCCTGACTAATGCACCCAACCTACACATCCCTGAACAGTGTGGGCAATTTAGTATGGCCAATTCACTTAACATGCACATCTTTGGATTGTGGGAGGAAATCAGAGCACCCAGAGGAAACCCATGTGGGCATGGGAAGAATGTGCAAACTCCACACAGACAGTCACCCAAGGCTGGAATTGAACCCAGGTCCTGGTGCTGTGAGGCAGCAGTGCTAACTACTGAGCCACTGTGCCACCCTACTTCTAATGTACTTTTGAGTTTTCTTTAATTAAGAAGACCAAAACTCTGGCCAGTACTCGAGACGGGGTCACATTTTTGCCACTGGTGTTAGGGCTGGGACTAACTGATGATAACTGAGAGAATTCACTGGGGGAAACACACAGCAGTTATTGGAGCAATATAAAGGAGTGAAAACAGCTCTCTGCCAAGTTGTCAAATGCACAAACTCATAAACAGAGGAGCCAGATCAGGCACAGAGACTGACAAATATTACCTTTAATATGTTTTTGCAAGAAAACTTGTCGGACCTTATGAACAACATTCATCCTTTGAGATATTCCAAACGTGACAATGTTACTAGCTTATGAGAAAATGACCTGAAAACAAAGGACAAAAATAATTCTCCGGACTGAAAATAACAGAATCTGAATAATACACAACAATAGTTCTTCCAGACCTTTTTAAGAATGTGTGTACCTTCCACAAATCCAGGATTGTGGTGCACTTCTTCCTGCCATACTTCATGTCGTACCTGGTAGGTTTTATTTCTGATGCGTACATTACAAATGTGTGTGTGTGCAGGAGGGATTATCGTTGTTAGCAGTTTGGAACAGGAACACCTGTAAGTCCCAGGAATGTGTGAACCTCCTTCCTGTTCCCGTCTTTCTCCCTTTTCCTGTGCATGTGCTGACCCCATCATTACACAATATCAGTGTTGCTGTGGGTCTACCTCTTCTGACCTGCTTACGAACACACAACCACCCCCGACACTGTCAGTTTGAAACTCTTCAAGGGTGAAGAATGCTATTCCCATTTTCGAAATTTCTGTCAAACATTTCCCAGGGGAACTGAGACAGCAGCTGTAATAAGTGAGGTTTTATTCAGATAGGACAGTGACAAGTTTAAATCCCCACCTGATCTGCTGCTCAAAGTCACCTCCATTTCCCCGGTCAGTTTCTCAAGTTTCAGGAAACTCATGTTGCTCCTGAAATATTTGGATTGACTGTGAGAGACGTCAATCAGAGAGTCCACCCACTCTGCCCATTGTCTCCTCTTCCTCTTCCAGAGCTGGTTCACTTCCTATAGGGACTGAAAACCAAGTGAGGAGATGGTGAGTGAAGGAGCAGCTTTTATACAAATTGTACCCCATAATATCCACACCAATCTTCAGGCAGTCTGACTATCCTGTGGGTAATCAGGGGTGGAAATGTCCCTTATGCTGTGTGAGAAGATCCAGCTGAGAGAGCTGTTTACTCGGTGCTTTGTGCTGAACTGTGTGACTGGAGCTGTGTGTTGGATATTGAGTGTGTTTATTGGAAGCATTTCCCTCTGATTTCCAGGCTGAGATTTGTTGATGGATCATTCCTGAATATGAGAAGGTGAGGTATCATTATTTGGGAGGTGCAATGTCTGAGGATTTTTACTGATTTCCTGTTGTTGAGTTCTGTGTGTGTTGGTGTGTTGGTTGTTATCATGAGGTTTGTAATTTGTACAGTTCCTAAGAGAATGTTGCCTCATTGCATGGAATAGGAGTTGTGTTGAAGCTCTTATGGTGCAGTGGTTGTGACCATACCTCTGAGTCTGGAGGCCCAAGTACAAGGCCCACATGATCTAGCGGTGTATAATAACATATCTGAAAAAGGTTGATTTTAAAAAATGGAGTCAGCCATGTAGCGTCTCGAGTATGTCCCACCATTTACCAAGATCATAGTGTTTCCATAACCTCCATATTTCTGCTCTCTCCCTAATTCCCTTCAAACCTTTGGTGAAAAAAAAATCCATCTCAGATTTGATAGAAGTTGCAAATTTAGCATTAATTGTCAATTATAGCAATGAGTTCCAACCTTCTCCCACTCTTTGTGCGTCACAGTAGTTCCTTATTTCACTCCAAAAAGATCTGACTGTGTTCTTTGGATAATGCCCTGGTTCTAGACTCCCCATCCGATAAAAATAAGTTACTTCCATTGGCGTGAATTCTTCACTTTAATATTTCAAAAACGTTCATCAGATCATCTTTTAACCTTCTGAGCACTGAGGTATGTAACCCTATTTGTTTAAGCTCTCCCCATTATGTAACCTTTGCAGCCCAGAGATCATTCCAGTACTGTAAATCGGTACTGCGTTCCCCCCAAGGCCAATATCTTTTGTATGGTGAGTTATCTAGAATTGTTCTCAGTAGTCTAGTGATAATCAAACCAGGGCTTTGTGTCACTGAAATATGTTGTTTCTGTGTTGCCATAGTCTTATCAGAACGTAGGGACTAATTTCATTTTAGAGAGAGAGAGAGAGAAGTGACTGTGGTGATTTAACCTGAGGGCCACCAGACCTCCAGGCAAGGGAAGGAGAGTCCTTCATGGTAACCTCAGACCGGTGATGGGAACTGAACCCACGCTGTTGGCACCACGCTGCTCTGTAAACCAATGATGCAACCAACTGAGCTAAGCATTCTCACTGAAATAGGACTTCTACCCCATAATATTCCTTTTCTCAAGCTATTTCCATTATCCTATACTTTATGTATCTCTTCATGACATTTTAATGATCTCAATGGTCCCCAAGTCTCTTATTACCTTTTCCTGTATCCTGTTCATTACTATTTATTAAATAACAACCCCTCTACCCTGTTCCACCCCCAATGCCACTGACTCACCACTTCTATCCCACATTTACAGCCGATCGGATCAACGAAGAACCTTGAGAAGGCAAATTTGCTGGAGAGATACCGTGTGAGTGGAGTCGCAACTCCTCACACCTTCTATCCACTCTATTTCTGGGGCCAGCTGTCCACTGATTGGTCACCCAATTGTTGCATTTCCCTGAGCATCTTGCAGGTTTTTTGCCATGTATGTAGCCGTGATCTGCATGGATTTGAGTGCAGATTGTGGGGTTAATATTGACCAGAAGTTGAGCTGGATCAGTCATGTTAACACAGTGGCTGCAAGGGGCTAGGAATCCTGAGTGAGTAACTCACTTCCTGACTCCATAAATCCTGTCCACCATCTATAAGACACAGATCAGGAGTATGATGAAATATTCTCCACTTGCCTGGAAGTATACAGCACTAGCAATACTCAGAAAGCTCAACAGCACCACCAGCGCAACAAAGCCCACTTGACTGCCACTCCGTCCATCACTTGCAATGTTCATTCCCTCCAAACTGTCAGACAGTGGTAGTACTCCTGAAGATGCACTGCAGCAACTCATTAAGATTCCATCCACATCACCAACCATACCCATGATCCCACCTCTTGGAAGGTTAGGACAAAAGGTGTATTAACAGCAAAACCTGTAAGTTCCACCACCGCCACTGCCATCCCCCTCCCACCCACCCACCACCAAGCTTCACTCCACCGTGGCTTGGAACTCTACTTTGATTCCTTCACTGTCACTATTCAAACTTCTGGAACTCCCTTCCAGACAGCACTATGTGTGTCCTGACATCCCAATGGCTACAATGGTTCAAGCAGGCAGCTCATCACCACCTTCTCAAAGGCTGTTAAAAAAGGGTAGTAAATTCTGGCTTAACCTGTCACGCAGTCTTCCTGTGAAGGTTTAGGTAAAGAAACCTGTTCACCGAGGGTGGAAAGGGTAATGGAGGACGTCACGATTCCTCTTCCTGTTTTACATAAGGATTATACCGTACTGTATCACAGAGGGTAGAGGATTTAGCAGATACAAAAAGGATTGATACTATAGATAGATCCTGACAACCCAAGGAATAACCTAAATCAGACAGTACAGAGAAAGTTGGGCAGTGAAACCATTATCTGGAAGTAGATTAGGTCAGGAGAACCTTGACACATCATCAGGTTTGAAACTGGTCAGTGGTGTGGAGCCTTCCATCAGAACCAACCTTTCTGGAGGTTTGGCTGTGGGTGATCGGTCAGGGTGAGGCTGGGAAGAAGTGTGAGTGGAGAGCTTCAGTCATTCACCGAGGGTCATGAACCACTGACTCATTCCGACAGTGGAGGAGCCAGTGTTGGACTGGGGTGGACAAAGTTCAAAATCACTCTGCAGAAACTTGATGTCTTTGTCACTTCCAAATAAACCTGTTGGACTATAACCTGGTGTTGTGTGTTTTTTAACTCATTCCTATAGGTGAGAGGTGTGCGAGGTGACTGATACAGACTCCCAGGATCTAATATCATTCAGGATGCTTCTGTTACACAACTGTTGACGTAAAGACAGCAATATGGAAGAAAAGCCCTTTAAGAGTGAGATATGTGACCGAGCCTTCATGCAGGCATCAGTACTCGGGGAACACCAATGGATTCACACTGGGAAGGAGCCGTTCGAATGTGAGGTGTGTAAGCAGAACTTTACAAAGTTATCAGGCCTGGTGAATCATCGCTGTGTTCACACTGAGGAAAAACCATTCACGTGTGAGACTTGTGACAAATCGTTCTCACAGTCATCAAAGCTCCTAATGCATCAACATATTCACACAGGGGAGAAACCCTTCACATGTGAGGTGTGTACCAAATCATTCTCTGATTCTTCGACCCTCTGCAAACACCAACGCATTCACACACAGGAAAAACCATTCACGTGTGACACATGTGACAAATCGTTCTCACACTCAGAAAACCTCCGTAGACATCAACGCATTCACACAGGAGAGAAACCATTCAATTGTGAGGTTTGTAACAAATCATTCTCACAGTCAGTGAACCTCCGTGCACACCAACGTATTCACACAAGGGAAAGACCATTCAAATGCGAGATGTGTGACAAATCATTTTCATCATCATCGAACCTCCGCACGCACCGACGCATTCACACGCGGGAGAAACCATTTACTTGTAAAGTGTGTGACAAGTCATTCTCGGATTCATCCGCCCTTCGTAGACACCAACATCTTCACACCGGAGAGAAACCATTTGTGTGTGAGGTCTGTGAGAAATCGTTTGCAGACTCATCGAGACTTCTGCTCCATCAGAGGATTCACACAGGGGAGAAACCATTCATATGTGAGGTGTGTAACAAAGCATTTTCAGTGTCATCGGCCCTCCACAAGCACCAGGGCATTCACGCGGATGTGAAGCCATTCACATGTGAGGTGTGTGACAAATCATTCTCACAGTCAGAGAACCTCCGCACGCACCAACGTATTCACACAGGGGAGAAACTGTTCATGTGTGAGGTGTGCAACAAGTCATTCTCACGGTCGTATAACCTTCGCAGACACCAATATGTTCACACGGGAGAGAAACCATTCACATGCAATGTGTGCAACAAATCATTCTCGAGGTCTTGGGACTTCCTTGTCCATCAGAGGATCCACACAAGGCAATAATTGTTAAAGTCTGAGATTTGTGATGAGCTACTCAGGACACCACAGGATTTAAGAGGGAGAAAGTCTTCAGGTACAATATTTGTGACAAGTCTTTTGAACAGTCAGCATATCTCCTGATCCATTAACATTCTCACAAGAAGGAAATTGTACCAAGATGAGTTCTGTAATAAAGCCTTCACACAGTCTCGGACCTCCTGGAACATTAATGATTCCATACAGGCCCACTTGTACCAATCTGCCCTCAGACTTAAACCTGCATCCAGTCTCACTGTGCAGGGTGTTCAGTGGGACTGGGACACAGAACAAGAAGCAGCTTTCACTCCCATCAAACAACTAGTGATGACATCACCAGTGCTGAGGGATGATGATGTAACAATGGAGTCACCCTGCAGTGTGATGTCAGTGAAACAGGACTTGGAGTAACCCCCAGGCAGTGAGGACAACCCGCTGTGTTTGTATCCAGAGGGTTTACACAAACTGAACAACACTGTGCACAGATAGAGTGTAAGTGTAAGATTATTGTGCTCTGGTTATTGTGTCCTGTAAAGAATATAACTTCATGTACAGAGATATCACTGGGAAGTGAAGTACAAGCTAGGGAAGTAGGTGTACATCACTGACATGCTGTCAAGCACTGCACTCTCTCTGAAGGAAGTTGATGCTGGTACGCAGTGTGAAATATTCCAGGTTCAACAAGAAGCAACAGCATGACATGTCATACCCTGGAAACCATCAAACCAACAGAGACATTGATTCTGACAGATAGGTGTCTTGTTCAGATCAACCAAATTTCACTGAGATGCATTTCTTCAGGTGTTCTAATAAGTTGTGTTGAACGGATGGTCTGAAACCATCAAGAACGCATGTTGTTGTAAGAGAAGTATTGGACAGAGGTGAGATCATCACCCAAGATGGCATCTTGTAAAAAGGGAGCAAGATCATTCACCTAAATAGAAGAGTAAAGAGATGCTGAAACATCCTACACAATAAACAATAAGTGCAGGAGTAGGCCATTCAGCCCTTCGAGCCTGCACCGCCATTCAATATGATCATGGCTGATCATTCCTAATCAGTATGTGCTTCCTGCCTTATCTCCATAACCCTTGATTCCACTATCCTTGAGAGCTCTATTCAACTCTTTCTTAAATGAATCCAGAGACTGAGCCTCCACTGCCCTCTGGGGCAGAGCATTCCACACACCCACCACTCTCTGGGTGAAGAAGTTTCTCCTCATCTCTGTCCTAAATGGTCTCCCCCTTATCTTTAAGTTGTGTCCTCTGGTTCGGCACTCACCCATCAGCGGAAACATGTTTCCTGCTGCCAGAGTGTCCAATCCTTTAATAATCTTATATGTCTCAATCATATCCCCTCTCAGTCTTCTAAATTCAAGGGTATACAAGCCCAGTTGCTTCAGTCTTTCAATGTAAGGTAGTCCCACCATTCCAGGAATTGACCTCGTGAACCTATGCTGCACTCCCTCAATAGCCAGAATGTCTTTCCTCAAATTTGGAGACCAGAACTGCACACAGTACTCCAGGTGTGGTCTCACCAGGGCCCTATACAGCTGCAGAAGCACCCCTTTGCTTCTATACTCAATCCCTCTTGTTATGAAGGCCAGCATGCTATTAGCCTTCTTCACTACCTGCTGTACCTGCATGCTTGCCTTCATTGACTGGTGTAAAAAGTGAGGTCTGCAGATGCTGGAGATCAGAGCTGAAAATGTGTTGCTGGTTAAAGCACAGCAGGTCAGGCAGCATCCAAGGAACAGGAAATTCGACGTTTCGGGCCAGAGCCCTTCATCAGAGCTCTTCATTGACTGGTGTACAAGAACATCCAGATCTCTCTGTACTGCCCCTTTACCTAAATTAATTCCATTGCCTTCCTGTTCTTGCCACCAAAGTGGATGACCATACATTTATCCACATTAAACTGCACCTGCCATGCATCTGCCCACTCACCTAACTTGTCCAGGTCACCCTGTAATCTCCTAACATCCTCATCACATTTCAC
The DNA here is from genome assembly GCF_020745735.1 of Hemiscyllium ocellatum. NCBI lineage: Eukaryota > Metazoa > Chordata > Chondrichthyes > Orectolobiformes > Hemiscylliidae > Hemiscyllium > Hemiscyllium ocellatum. Next base: position 39,635,357 of record NC_083435.1, read on the forward strand.
CCTGCCACCCAGCTTTGTATCATCAGCAAATTTGCTAATGTTATTGCTGATACCATCTTCTATATCATTAACATATATTGTAAAAAGCTGCGGTCCCAGCACGGATCCCTGTGGTACCCCACTGGTCACTGCCTGCCATTCCGAAATGGAGCCGTTTATCACTACCCTTTGTTTCCTATCAGCCAACCAATCAAGGAATTGAATCTGTTCTGAGATAAGAGTAGTGCTCTACTGGCCAAACGTGAGAAATAAGATGAAGGACACATCAGCCAGTGCAGTGTGTGTAATAAACATCCAAGTAAATAAGATAAAGAGCTGCTCATGACTTGTGACTTACCAGAGAGTCCGTAGATGAAACTTGGAGTCGAGCTGTTCACTCTCATGGGACTGATTCTCTCGTCACAGTTGACTCCTATTTGTCAGCGGGGAGTTCGAGTAGAGATGTCACTGACTCTCAGTGAGATCAGAGAATGTCTGAAAGCACACTTCAGTCATCATGACATCCCTGACATTGTGTTCAGGGAAATTGACCTCAATTCATGAGTGAAGAATGCAAACGCTCTCTGAATGTTTGAGAAATTCAGCATCACACGTCATCCCCATACAACCCAGTCAAATGGAAGGACTGAGGCAAAAGTGAAAATTATCAAAGGGATTGTGAATAAATCAGTTATATCCAACAGAAGCCAATCTTAGAGTAGAGAGACACACTCACTGAAGAAATGGCAAGTTGTCCAGTCCAGCAACTAATGTCACACCCCACCCAAACTATTTTCCCAATAATTGAAAAGCTATTTAGGCTAGAAATAGCGATGTGAGTGCTGGCAGCCAAGTTAAACAGCAGATAGGTAAATATCAGCTTGATAAAGGTGCCACAAGCATGCAATGCACTCAGTAAAAGTTAGTCCACTTGGCAAACTGAAACGTTAATTGTGTACAGTATTTGAAGCTGAATGACCAGGTTTAGTGAAACACAGACAGTTCTGTGCACGTGGAGAAGATGCTCCATCAAAGCAGAAGAGGTAGCTCTGTCTGTACCGGCAGAGCAAGAAAATTAATAACCATCAGTTCTGGAAGTCAGCCGTTTCCAAACAAGAGCAATAGTTTGTCAGCAGCAATCACACAACAATATCCTTAGAGAGACAGAGTCACCTCCAGAACCAGCAAACATCAGATGAATAACCAACAGAAATTCCTACGCATACCTTAAGGAGACCTGCACACTTTAAAGATTATATGTGCAATACTTTGTAGAGCCAGAGACTGTGAACAAACTAGAAAAATATAACTTTTTGCTTATGTGATAATTGTGTTTCAGAAGTGTGTATACAGAATAACTTGCATGCAATTTATTTTTCTTGTAAAATGGATGGTTTCTTTTGAAAACTCAATTGTCATCTTGATCTGACTTCTCGTCATCTTCGGGAAATAAAGATTTTGAGCAAAACCATTTTTCGTGCAAATATAGTTTACTGTTGTCCAGTGTGAACCAGCTAATTCTGTGCTCGCTATCCAGTTCAGAACGAGTGAGCCCTGTCCTCTGTGTCCAGTTCAGACTGGGAGATTCCTGTGCTCTCTGTCCAGTTCAGACTAAGAGATTCCTGTGTTCTCTGTCCAGTTCAGACTGGGATATTCCCGTGCTCTCTGTCCAGTTCAGACTGGGAGATTCCTGTGCTCTCTGTCCAGTTCAGACCAGGAGATTCCTGTGTTCCCTGTCCAGTTCAAACTGGAAGATTCCTGTGCTCCCCATTCAGTCCAGACTGGGAATTTCCTGTGTTCCCTGTCCAGTTCAGACTGGGAGATTCCTGTGCCTTTGGAATAGTGTCAAATCTTAACCAAGTCTTTCTGTGCCTTAGGACTTTAGTGTTGTGAGTAAGTGCAAGTGAAAGGATTTTTAAAAAGTACTGCAGCTGCATTTTTATTTACTCATAGGAAGTGGGTTGTCCTGCATTTATTACCTGTCTCTAGTTGCCCTTTTGAAGGTAGTGGTGAGGTACATTCTTGAAACTCCACAGTCCACATGCTATGGGTTGGTCCACGATATGATTTGGGAGTTAATTCCAAGAATTTGACCCAGTAACACTGAAGGAATGGCAATATATTGAGTCAGGATGCTGAGTAGCACGTAAGGGGACTTGCAGTCAATGGTGTTCCCATGTATTTGCCGTCCTTGTCATTCAAGGTGGAAGTGTTATGGGTTTGGAAGGTGCTGATTGAGGATCATTGGTGAATTCCTGCAGTGCATCTTGAAGACAGTACCCACTGCTGCTACTGAGCATTTAGTGTGTTTAGTCCTAATCAAGTAGGCTACTCTGTCCTGGATGGTGTCAAGCATCTTAAGTGTTGTTGGAGCTGCACTCATCTAGGCAAGTGTGGAGTATTTCATAGGTGGCACGGTGGCACAGTGGGCGGCACGGTGGCACAGTGGTTAGCACTGCTGCCTCACAGCGCCTGAGACCCGGGTTCAATTCCTGACTCAGGCGACTGACTGTGTGAAGTTTGCACGTTCTCCCCGTGTCAGCGTGGGTTTCCTCTGGGTGCTCCGGTTTCCTCCCACAGTCCGAAGATGTGCGGGTCAGGTGAATTGGCCATGCTAAATTGCCCGTAGTGTTAGGTAAGGGGTAAATGTAGGGGTATGGGTGGGTTTCGCTTCTGCGGGTCGGTGTGGACTTGTTGGGCCGAAGGGCCTGTTTCCACACTGTAAATCTAATCTAATCCTGACTTGTGCCTTATAGATGGTGGACAGGTTTTGAGGAGTCATAAGATGAGTTGTTCACCACTGCATTCCTCACCTCCAACCTGCTGTTGTAGATATTGTGGCTATGTGGTGAGTCCAGTTGAGTTTCTAGTTAATGGTAACCTCAACGATGCTGATAGTCAGTGGGGAGGTTGGGGGGTGGGGGGGGTGGCGTCTGGGGAGGGAGGGAAATTTGTTCAGTGACAGTAACACCATTGAATGTTAAGGGTTGTTGGTTAGATTGTCTCTTATTGAAGATGTTCATTGTCTGGCCTTTGTGTGGCGCAAGTGTTACTTGCCACTTATCAGCACAAGCCTGGATAATGTCCAGATCTTGTTGCATTTGAACATGGACTGCTTCAGGGTCTGAGGAGTCACGAATGGTGCAGAACATTATGCAATCATCAGAGAAGATTCCCACTTCTAACCTTATGAGAGAGGGAAGGTCATTGATTAAGCAGCTGAAGATGGTTGGGCCTGAGGAACTCCTGCAGAGATGTTCTGGAGCTAAGATGACAACTGCAACCATCTTCCTCTGTGCCAGACAGAGAGTTTGTCCCTGCTTCCCACTGATTCCAGTTTTGTTCGGGCTCCTTGGAGCCACAATCAGTCAAAAGCAGCCTTGATATCAAGGACTGTCACTGTCACTTCACCTCTGCAGTTCAGCTCTTTTGTCCATGTTTGAACCAAGGCTGTAATGAGTTGAGGAGCTGAGCAACCCTGGTGGAACCCAAACTGAGTGTCACAGAGCAGGTTATTGCTGAGTAAGTGCTGTTTGATAGCACTGCTGATGACACCTTCCATCACTTTACTGATGATCGAGAGTACACAGACGGGGCAGTAATTGGCTGGGTTGGATTTGTCTTACTTTTTTGTAAATTTCACGAACCTGGGAAATTGTTTATATTGGGGAGTAGATAACAGTGTTGTAACTATAAAGAAATAGTTTGGTTCTACGTGCAGCAAGTCTTCAGTACTATTGCTGGAATGTTGCTGGGATTCATAGCCTTTGCAGTACCCTGTATCTCCAACCGTTTCTTGATATCATGTGGAGTGAAATGAATTAGCTGAAGACTGGTATCTGTAATGCTGGGGACCACTCGAGGGAGCTGAGATGGATCATCCGCTTGGTACTTCTGATGCAATTGTTTCATTCTTGTCTTTTGCACTAATGTGCTGGGCTCTCCTATCGTTGAAGTTGGAGATGTAAATAGATTCCCTACAATGTATAAACAGACTATTTGGGCCAACAGGTCCACACCGATCCTCCAAAGAGCATTCCACCCAGACCCATCCCACTGTAAACCTGCAATTCCAAAGGCTCATGAATCTACCATTCCTCAACATGATAGGAAATTTAGCACCTAACTTACACACCTTTGGACTGTGGGAGGAAACTGGAGCCCCGGAGGAAACCCACCTCCAGTGGGTTGTTTGAATGTCCACCTCCATTCATGACTGGATGTGACAGGACTGCAGAGCTTAGATCTGCTCTATTGATTGTTGGATCGCTTAGCTGTGTCTGTCACAGATGACATTTGGCATGCAAATTGTCCTGCTTTGTAGCTTTATCACGTTGACACATCGTTTTTAGGTATGCCCTGGTGCTGGTACTAGGAGAATTCCTATTGGATAGATGTTGTGAAACTTGAAAGGGTTCAGAGAAGATTTACAAGGATGTTGCTAGGGTTGGAGGATTTGAGCTACAGGGAGAGATTGAATAGGCTAGGGCTGTTTTCCCTGGAGTGTCAGAGGCTGAGGAGTGACCTTATAGCAGTTTATAAAATCATGAGGGGCATGGATAGGATAAATAGACAAAATCCTTTCCCTGGGGTTGGGGAGTCCAGGACTATAGGGCATAGATTTAGGGTGAGAGGGGAAAGATATAAAAGAGACTTAAGGGGCAACTTTTTCACGCAGAGGGTGATACTTTAGAATGAGCTGCCAGAGGATGTGGTGGAGGCTGGTACAATTGTGACATTTAACAGGCACCTGGATGTGTATATGAATAGGAATGGTTTGGAGGGATATGGGCCAGGTGCTGGCAGGTGGGACTAGATTGGGTTGGGATATCTGGTCGGTATGGACGAGTTGGACCGAAGGGTCTGTTTCCATGCTGTACCTCTCTATGACTCTGTGACTCTTAAGTGAGGACAGAAGGTGCTGGAGAGTCAGACTCGAAAAGGGTGGCACTGGAAAAACACAGCAGGTCAGGCAGCATCCGAAGAGCAGGAGAGTTGATGTTTTTGGCATAAGCCCCCATTCCTGGTGAAGGATGTATACCCAAAACGTTGACTCTCCTGCTTCTCGGATGCTGTTGACCTGCTGTGCTTTCCAGCACCACCCTTTTCGATGCTGCTCCTGGCACACCCCATTGAATTTCTATTGAATGATCCCCAGGTTTGATGATAACAGTTGAGTAGGGGAGATGCCAGGCCGTGAGGTTGCAGTTTGTATTGGAGTTAATTCTGTTGTGTTGATGGCCCACAGTACCTCATGCATGCTCAGTTTTGAGTTGCTAGATCTTTTCAATGTCTGTCCTGTTTAGATGATGATATCAATGTGAAGACGGGGCTTTATCTCCATAAAGACTGTGCAGTGGTCATTCTTACTGTTACTGTCACAGACAGATGCATGTGCAGCCAGCAGATTGGTAAGGATCAGGTCAAGTATGATTTTCCCCCTGTTGGTTCCCTCAGTTGATGCCGTGAACCAGTCTAGCAGCTATGTCTTTTAGGACCTGACCAGTTGGATCAGTAGTACTGCTGCCAGATCATTCTTAATGTGGACATTGAAATCTCCAGTGTGGAGTACTTTTTGCACCCTTGCCACACTCAGTGCTTCCTCTAAGTGTTGTTCAACATGCAGGAATAGTCATAGAGTCACACAGCATGGAAACAGGCCCTTCAGCCCAATTCGTCCATGCCCACCCGGTTTTCTAAACTGAACTAGTCTCATTTTCCTGCGTTTGGCCCATATCCCTTAAAAATATTTCTACCCATGTACCTGTCTACACTTGTTCTGGCAGCTTATATGCACCATTCTCTGCGTGAACAAGCTGTCCCTCAGATCCCTTTTAAATAACTTTTTCTAACCTGTACTGCCAGTTGAGTTAACACCGGTCAACTTTGATTTAATATCAATTTTTAACCTTACGTTTTCTATGCTCCCAGGAAACAGCGCCAATGCATTGCAAAGCTGAAAACTAGTACAGTCTCCCATATTGGAGACAACATGAAGATCATAGACCCGCTATTGTTTCAAACTTCCAAACGGTTGCTTTGTCTCAGACGCTTTGGCGCAAACAGTCTCTGGAGCCATTGTCATTCAGAATAGAACAGATTACTGCATGGAAGTGTACTGACAACTGAACAACCAGAACACTACAGGCAACTACCAGCTGATCTAACCAAAGAACATACCCGAGAATTAAACCACTGATCAGAACTTTGGATCCAGTCCTTCAGAGTTCCCTACGCATCCTCATCCCACATACTTCTCGTATAGGCGACTTCTATTGCCTTCCAAAGGTACACAAAGCCAACACACCAGGACGTCCCATCGTGTCGGGCAATGGGACCCTATGTGAGAATCTCTCCGGCTATGGAAGGCATCTTGAAACCTGTTGTACAGGGGATCTCCAGCTTCTGTCGCGACAATACGGATTTCTTACAGAAACTCAGCACCCACGGACCAGTTGAACCGGGAACATTCCTCGTCACAATGGACGTTTCCGCACTCTACACCAGCTTCCCCCACAATGACGGCATCGCGGCAACAGCCTCAGTACTCAACACCAACAACTGCCAATCTCCGAACACCATCCTACAACTCATCCACTTTATCCTCGATCATAACGTCTTCACCTTTGACAACCAATTCTTCATCCAGACACACGGAACAGCCATGGGGACTGATTCATCAGCTGAGGGAGGACAGTACCTCATAATCAGCAGGAAGTTTCCTTGTGCATGTTTAGTATGAAACCATGAGATTTCATGAGGTCTGGAGTCATGTTGAGGACTCCCAGGGAAATCCTGACTGTATGTCACCCTGCCATCATCTCTGCTGGGTCTGTCCCGCCAGTGGGACAGGAGATGGTGGTGGTGATGGTGGGAGGTGTAGAATATTGTCTGTTGGGTATGATTCCATGAGTATGGTTGTCAGGTTGTTGCTTGACCAGTCTGGTGGCTCTTGCCTCCAAATGTTAGCGATGTGAATTTTGTAGGGTGGACAGGGCTATTTCTGCCATTATCTTTTTCTGTGCATAGGTTGATGCTGGATGGCCTGTCCACTTTCATTTCTTTTCAGAGGCTTTGTAGCGATTGATACAATTGAGTGGCTTGCAATTGAAAACCAACCACTTTGCTGTGGGTCTGGAGTCACATGTAGGCCAGACTTGGTGAGGATGGTCATTATGAAGGATATTAGTGAGCCAGATGAGTTATTCCTGGCAATCAGCCATTAGATTCTTAAATGGATTTATTTTAATTCAATTCAAATTCCACTGTCTGCTGTGTTGGGATTTGAACCTGAACCCCCAGAACATTACCTGTGCTTCTAGATTAATACTGCTGCAAATGTGTTGCTGGTCAAAGCACAGCAGGCCAGGCAGCATCTCAGGAATAGAGAATTCGACGTTTCGAGCATAAGCCCTTCATCAGGAATAAGAGAGAGAGCCAAGCAGGCTAAGATAAAAGGTAGGGAGGAGGGACTAGGGGGAGGGGCGATGGAGGTGGGATAGGTGGAAGGAGGTCAAGGTGAGGGTGATAGGCCGGAGTGGGGTGGGGGCGGAGAGGTCAGGAAGAGGATTGCAGGTTAGGAGGGCGGTGCTGAGTTGAGGGAACCGACTGAGACAAGGTGGGGGGAGGGGAAATGAGGAAACTGGAGAAATCTGAATTCATACCTTGTGGTTGGAGGGTTCCCAGGCAGAAGATGAGGCGCTCCTCCTCCAGCCGTCGTGTTGTTGTGTTCTGCCGGTGGAGGAGTCCAAGGACCTGCATGTCCTCGGTGGAGTGGGAGGGGGAGTTAAAGTGTTGAGCCACGGGGTGATTGGGTTGGTTGGTTCGGGCGGCCCGGAGGTGTTCTCTGAAGCGTTCCGCAAGTAAGCGGCCTGTCTCACCAATATAGAGGAGGCCACATCGGGTGCAGCGGATGCAATAGATGATGTGTGTGGAGGTACAGGTGAACTTGTGGCGGATATGGAAGGATCCCTTGGGGCCTTGGAGGGATGTGAGTGTGGAGGTGTGGGCACAAGTTTTACATTTCCTGCGGTTGCAGGGGAAGGTGCCGGGGGTGGAGGTTGGGTTGGTGGGGGGGTGTGGATCTGACGAGGGAGTCACGAAGGGAGTGGTCCTTGCGGAACGCTGATAGGGGAGGGGAGGGAAATATATCCTTGGTGGTGGGGTCCGTTTGGAGGTGGCGGAAATGGCGGCGGATGATACGTTGTATGCGGAGGTTGGTGGGGTGGTAGGTGAGAACCAGTGGGGTTCTGTCTTGGTGGCGGTTGGAGGAGCGGGGCTCAAGGGCAGAGGAGCGGGAAGTGGAGGAGATGCGGTGGAGGGCATCGTCGATCACGTCTGGGGGGAATCTGCGGTCCTTGAAGAAGGAGGCCATCTGGGCTGTGCGGTGTTGGAATTGGTCCTCCTGGGAGCAGATGCGGTGGAGACGAAGGAATTGGGAATATGGGATGGCGTTTTTACAGGGGGCAGGGTGGGAGGAGGTGTAGTCCAGGTAGCTGTGGGAGTCAGTCGGTTTATAATAGATGTCTGTGTTGAGTCGGTCGCCCGAGATAGAAATGGAAAGGTCTAGGAAGGGGAGGGAGGAGTCTGAGACAGTCCAGGTGAATTTCAGGTCGGGATGGAAGGTGTTAGTAAAGTTGATGAACTGTTCAACCTCCTCGTGGGAGCACGAGGCAGCGCCGATACAGTCATCGATGTAGCGGAGGAAAAGGTGGGGGGTGGTGCCAGTGTAGTTGCGGAAGATGGACTGTTCCACATATCCTACGAAGAGGCAGGCATAGCTGGGGCCCATGCGGGTGCCCATGGCAACTCCTTTAGTTTGGAGGAAGTGGGAGGATTGAAAAGAGAAGTTATTCAGGGTGAGGACCAGTTCAGTCAGTCGAAGGAGGGTGTCAGTGGAAGGGTACTGGTTGGTGCGGCGGGAAAGGAAGAAGCGGAGGGCTTTGAGTCCTTCGTGATGGGGGATGGAGGTGTACAGGGACTGGATGTCCATAGTGAAAATAAGGCGTTGGGGACCGGGGAAGCGAAAATCCTGGAGGAGGTGGAGGGCTTCTAGATTAATACTCTGGCGATTATACTGCGAGGCTATTGCATTTGAGAGGCTGGATATCTGAAATGGATACATTTCATGGGGGTGAGATGTTCTTTGGAGAGTTGGGGTGGACTCGATGGTTCAGATGGCCTCTTCTACACTGTTGGGATTCTCTGAAGTTATAAATCACAGTACCAGGTTATAGTCCAACAGGTTTATTTGGAAACACTGGCTTCCGGAGCACGCACATTCGTCAGGTAGCTGGTGGGGCAGGATCATAGGATACAGAATTTATAGTAAAAGATTGAAGTGTCATACAACTGATGCGATGTATTGAACAAACTTAGGTTGCTGCTTTAATCACTCAGAATGGGGATGTAAATGTAAATTTAATGATTGAGAGGCTGAGATCCCTGGTCCCGCCACCAGAGGCCGCCATTTCCAGGTGCGCGCCTGCAGGTCCAGCACTGTCCACGTGACGGTCGCGCGCTCTCAGGTTCGAATTCCCAAGCGCCGGTTGCCAACTGTCAGTTGTGCGGTTAACAACTACAACTACCGCCAGGCACCGCGGGCTGTGGCTCCCCTAACTCCATACCTTCACCCCTCACTACGCAGGCGCAATGCCCACATGCAGCATGGGTAATGTAGTTCGGAGCGGGGTTGTGGGCGGTTTGGATGAGTTGAGCTGAGTCCCTGAGGGGGTTTTAAACAACCTCAGTGAAGGGGGAGCTTTCTGGGCTTGGGGCTGTAATTCAGTCACGTTTGAGGAGATGGCCTGTCCCTCCCTCCATCAAACACAGGAAGGCACTGCCAGAGAAAATCTCTCCAACTTTTTCTCACCAAATGTGAGTTTTTACTGATATGTGCGAGATATTTCTGGAGATGTTGGGTTTTCACAAGATTTTGGGACAGATATCTGATGATATCTGATTTTCTAATAGAGACATTACTGTCTGAATATAAAACATTTTAACACTAATTACAGGAACATTTTGTGAGGAAGGAGTTGAAATGTTGGATTATTTTGTGTAAAACCCGCTGTAATGGTCACTGTGATGTGGAATTTGTGGACACAGCTTTTATAGAGACATAGTGTCCAATGTCTCTTGTTGTCCCACCAGATAAACTACATCCCCATGTTAGTGGCTCAATAAAAAACAACAATATGTTGATGAGGTTTTATGTTCAATGTGCCATTTTAACTTTCTCGGTAATTTCAGCAGCAAGGTGAGGGGTGTGAGCTGTGGACTTGGAGCTGAATCCCGAGTCGGTTTGGTCTCCAGATACAGAGCATGGCAGGAAGGAGTGCACCACAATCCTGGAGTTTACATCTCAGACTTGGGGAGGGTTTGCACACACACACACTTTTACACAGATCACAGAGAACTATTGTTGTGTATTATTCAGAGTTTGCTATGTTCAGTCAGGGTGATTTTTTTTTGTCCTGATGTTTTTAGGTTGATTTCTCAGAATCCAGAAACGTTTTTACATTTGGAGTATCTGAAATGGTGAGTCTGTTGTTAATCGATTCTGAAGGTTTATTCACAATGTCATTCAGAGGGTAAGGTTTGCCAGTCTCTGCTTCTGAAATGTTTATGGGATTGCGTATTGAGAACTTGATGGAAGTCTGTTTTCATTCCTATAGATAACCCTCAGTGTCTCATAGATTAACTCTAGTGGTTCCTATCAATTACAATTAATGTTTCCAACAGACTATCATCAGTGGCTCCTATAGATTCTCACTCTGAGTTCTCATACCGATTATACCCAGTAGTTTCTATAGATTTATCTCCGTGTCTAATGCAGATTTCCACAAGTGGGCCCTAGATTACCCACAGCGGTTTCTATTGACTGAAGTTGTGGGCACAGCTTTTATTGAGACATGGTCAGTGTATAATATCTGTTGTTGTCACACCAGATAAATTTTGACCTTTGGTGTTGATGACACCTTCTATCACTTTGCTGATGATCAAGAGTAGACTGTTGGGGTGATAATTGGCCATTTTGGATAGATCCTGCTTTTTTTCATATGGACATTCTGGGCAATTTTCTACATTGTCAGATAGATGCCAGTGCTGTAGCATGCTTGGTATGAGCTTTGGAGCTTAAAAGTCTTCAGTACTATTGCCGGAATGTTGTCAGGGCCCAAAGCCTTTGCAGTATCCACTCCCTCCAACCGTTTCAAATTGTAGGTATGCCTGGTGCTGCACTCATTCAACCATATCTGATCTCCTGGACTTCATGATAATACTACAATTGGAGACATATAGAGACAGAAGGTTATAGGTTGCGATTGGATGTAATTTTGCTGCTGCTGATGGTCCACAATCTTGAGCTGCTAGAACTGTCTGAAATCTGTCCAGTTAAGCATGGCGTTGGTCAATGAGTGTCCTTTTAGTGAGTGCAGACATTGACGAAATTCAGCATTGCCACAGTCTGTTAGCACAGTCTTTGGCCATTTGAGGAACAGAATATTTGATGATAAAGATAACTGGTCTAACATCATGTTCACAGTTTGCAGGGCAGCTTTCTCTTGGTAAATACCCCCAGTGATGCCTCCACAACAGATTCAATCTACTGGTAAGAAAGGTGCTCTAATGTCAGTGTCCCTTCAGGGTTCCGAGCATCAATATACTGGTTGCAGTCAATCAGTGTCATTAGGTGGGCCACATCATCTGTGGCCCAGACACAAGGCTCCCAAAACAGGCTTTCTACTCTAAGTTTTGTCACCACAAGCAGTTACCAGAGTCATAGAGTCGTACAGCACGCAGCTAGACTCTTTGGTACAAATTGGTCCATGCCGACCAAAATGTCCATCCATGCCAACCCCAGTTCCCTGCACTTGGCCCATATCCTTCTAAGGAGAAAGTGAGGACTACAGATGCTGTAGAATGTGGAAAAGCACAGCAGGTCAGGCAGCATCCAAGGAGCAGGAGAGTCAATGTTTTGGGCATAAGCCCTTCATTCTTGTTGAAGGGCTTAGTCCTGAAACGTCCATTCTCCTGCTGCTCAGATGCTGCCTGACCTGTTGTGCTTTTTCAGTGCCACACTTTTCGACCCCCATAACCTTTTAATCCTTTCCTATCCATGTATTTGTCCAAATACCTTTTAAATGTTATTAATGTACCCACCTCAACCACTTCCACTAGCAGCTCATTCCACATGCATACCACTCTGTGTAAAAAAAGGTTGCTTGTCGGGTTCCCTTTTTTGTCCCTTCTAACCTTAATTCCTTGTCCTTGATTCCTCAACCCTGGGAAAAAGACTCAGTGCATTCACCCTATCCATGCCTCTCATGCTCTTATACACCTATGTAAGTATCTCCCTCAATCTCCTACACTGTAAAGTAAAAAGAGCTAGCTTGTCCAACCTTTGCTTATAACTCAGACCATTGAGTCCAGGCAACATATTTGTAAATTTCTTCTGCACTCTTTGCAGTTTAATAAAATCCTTCCTATAACAAGGTGACCAAAATTGAATACTCTACTCCAAGTGCAGCCTCACCAACGTCTTGTATAACTGTAATGTAACTTCCCAACTTCTGTACTCAGTGCCCTGACTGATGAAGCCAGTGTGCCAAAAGCCTTCTTCATTGACCTGTCTACCTGTGACTCCACTTTCAGGAGGGCAGAGGAAACACTTCAAGGACATTCAGATAGCCCATCTAAAAAAAAATCCAACATCTCCACCAAATTCTTGGAACCTCTAAAATTGCTCAAACTGAAAAAGAAGCATCTGTGAAGGTGCTAACCTTTTTGAACTTCTCCAACAGGCCCAGAGGCCAAGTGTGAACATTGTATTTCACCTACTCCTTCCAATCATCCACCCACCTTTAGCAAATGCTTTCAGTAGTATCTGTAGACAGAAATCATCCTCAATCCAAAAATTCCAAAGAAGAATGATCTTAGAAAAAGACACTTCACAGATGTTGCTGGCTGAATTCACCTTCATGTCATCGTGATCAATGCCAGCATTTTTTAGTATTTGCTCTGGGACATAGGTGGTGCTGGCTGGGCCAGAACTTGTTGTTTATTTCCAATTGCCCTGGAAGGTGGTGAGCTGCCTCCTTGAACTACTGCGGTCCTTGGAATGTAGGGCACCCCACAATGCTGTTAGGGAAAGGCTTCCGGGATATTAACTCAGCAACACTGAAGGAAAAGCAATGTATTGCCAAGTCAAGATGGTGAATGAATTGGAAGAACTTGTCCTTCTAGATGATAGAGGTCACAGATTTAGAAGATCCTGCTGAAGGAGCCTTGCTGCAGTGCACATGGAGGTGATGCACACTGTGTTTACTATGTGTTGGTGGTGAAAGGAGTGAATATTGAAGGTGATGGATGAAGTGCCAAAGAAGCAGGCTGCTTTATCCTGATTGTGTCAAACATATTGAGTCCTGTTGGAACAGCACTTGTCCAGGAAAGTAGAAGGTATTCCATTACACTCTGGCTTGTGTCTTACAATTGGGAAGGTAGTTGCTCACTGCAGAATTCTTAGCTTCTGATTTGTGCTCGTAGCACTCAATTTTAGTTCAGTTCTACTTCTGAACAATGGTAACCCATAGGATATAGAAAATGGGGGATTCAGCAATGGTAATACCATTGACTTTCAGAGATGATGGTTAGATTCTCCCTTGCTGGTGATGGCCATTTCCTTGCACTTGTGTGGCACAGATGTCACTTGCCACTTGTCAGCGCAAACCTGGATATTGTCCTGGTTTTGCTGCATATGGACACTGACTGCTTCAGTACCTGATTCTCTAGCCCTGCATCATATTTCTGTTTTTAATTGGCTTTATAGCAACTGTTGATAAATGTTTGGTTGAGGGTAGTTGAGAGTCAACTATGTTCTGCATTAGACTCAAGTTGCATGTGGATAAGGTTCCCTTCACTGAAGTGGAACTTACATGTTTTGAAGATAATCTAAAAGTCTTTGTAGAGTCGTAGAGTCATACAGCATGGAAACAGACCCTTCAATTCAGCAAGACCATGCTTTTATTTGAATCTATTCCATTGATTCCAAATGTATTGAGTTCATTGTCACAGCATGGAGCAGTTGAGGTGAAGTGCAGAGATGCCTTTAAAGGAAAACTAGATAACCTCATCAAATAGAAAGGAACAGAAGGGTCTACCGTTAGGTTGAAATGAAGAGGGGTGAGAGAAAACTCCTGTGAAGCATTTGGATCGAATGGTCTGTTTCTGTCTGAGATTCTGTATGCCTGTATGTAATTTTCAATGTTTGGGTTTGAACTCTCAATCTCTGGATTGTTGACCCAGCAAATCAGCTGCTGTCACACGAGATACATTTATTGAATTGTCTTTAAATGCCTTCTTTAAAGGTTTTATGCGAAAACCTTGGCCTTTCCCAAAAGTCTGGGTTTAGATTTCATAGTACAGGTATTGCTGTGCATGTTAGCTGAATTCGAGATATCTAGTTTGAATGTATCAAAATTCCCAGGATAAACCAGAACCCTTCAATCAGCTACATTAAGCAATGTTTTCCTTAGCTTCTAGCATTTACTGCCCAATGTGTTTTCTAAAAATAAGTTTGAAAAAGAAAGGAAGAAATTTCACAACCTCCAATGAATTAATTAGCAATTTTTCTGTCTGATATTTTTATATAAAATATGTATCCTGAGGATAAAAATTGCTGTATTTCAACACGATTCAAGATGATTGTGAATTGAGAGCCTATTTTACTCTTCTCCCGACTTTCCTCTTCCTCCTCCTCCTCTTCCTTTCACCACACATCAACAACACCAAATGGACTTGGAGCCAGGTCACCTATTTTCATTACACTGAGAGTTGTTTGTGTTGTTTCCCCTTCAGTGCTTACAAATGCAAGAGCTGTCAATCCAAAGCACTCTCTGTCTCAACAGTATCTCAAATGCAACAGCTCACTTTAACCTTTGTCATATTGTATGGTCACTTAAATGTTGTGGGCACTTATGGGCACTAGAGGTTGTGGTGAATTCCTTTGGTTTGTTGCAACATCTGATCGCTGAAGAAACCAACAATCTGGGTACTGTGTAGACAGTTTTGAAAGATTTGATGGTTGGCTTGCAAAGTTCCATTCTTTTGCGAGGTTTTCAGGGGATGTGTCAGCATAGTTCAAGATTGGTGTACAGTGGACTTTAGGCAATATGGACAGAAGCAGGAAAAAAAGAAGGTCCTTCAAGATGCCTAATAGCCAGATACTTAGGAGCATAGAAAAGAAGCTACATCCTGAAAAAGTCCTACTTCTGACTCTTCAGAGGAGCCATGAGATGCAGCTAAATGTAGGGGTTAGGGGTCAGGAAAAGCTCTAGGAGATGGGGGCACTCAGAACACAGTGTTCTATTCAAAGCACTGTACAGCTGAGAGCAAGGATGAAGGAAGGCCACAAGCATGAGTTTCTTTGTGCAGAAAGAAATGTGAGAGCTTGGAGAAAAGCAGTTTGATGAAGTTAGTTGTCTGCAAGAAGGTTGGAGTTGTGCCCATGAGTAAGTTCTGGAGTGGAAACTATGAAAAACCGAAAGAACTGCTAATGCTGTAAATCAGAAACAAAAACAGAAGTTGCTGGAAAAGCTCAGCAGGTCTGGCAGCATCTATGCAGAGAAATCAAGGTCACGTTTCGGGTCCGTTTTTTGTTTTTATTATGGAAACTATTGTCAGCCATGGTTCAGTTAGCATCCATGTCGCTGAGACAGAAGATTTTTAGTTCAAGCCTCACTCCAAACGCTTGAGTGTTGATGCTGACAGTCCAGCATAGCACTGGGAAATTACTACACTGTCAGAGATACCAATATTTTGATTCGTTAAACCAAAGCCTATTTTCCTCTCAGGTGAATGTAATAGATCCCATGACATTACAATGTAGAAGAGTAAGGGGATTATGCCTGATGCTCTTGTCAATATGAAGCCAATTTTAAAAAATCAGATCATCTGATCATCATGACTTGCTGTTTGTCAGGGTCTGGTGTGCATAAGTTAGTTACCATATTTCCAAAATTACAACAGTGACAAGACATGAAAAAGTACAATGATTTTCAAGACATTGTGCAAGTTAATATATGAACGTAATTTTCGCTGACTTTCAGAGGAGAATTTTATTCTTTGTGAGATCTGGATATTTCAAACACATTGATGGAGAAAGAATACTTCTGTTGTCTCACATAGATCGGAGAAATAGTTACAATTAACATTATCATAGAATTCCTGCAGTGCAGAAGGAGACCATTCGGCCCATTGAGTCCGTACCGACTCTTCGAAAAAGCAGCCCACGCAGACCCAAGCCCAACCCAAGCCCGTATCCCACAACCCCACATTTACCAAGACCCATATCGCAAGCTTACATATGCCTCGATACAACAGAAATTTTCCACATGGCCAATCCAGCTACCTTGCATGCCTTTGGACTGTGGGAAGAAAGTGGAGCACCCGGAGGAAGCCCGTACAGATACACAGGACGTGCAGAGCTGTGAGGCTGCAGTGCTAACCACTGAGCCACCGTGCAATCCTCAATATGTATTCATTAGAATTATAATTTCGGTTCCTTTTACTAGTCTATCTGCCTCTGCTTTATCGTGCTGGAAAAAGAGAGAGACAGGGGAATAATGAGAGAATCAGAAAGAGCGGTTCAAGAGGAGCACAAACAAATTTGGGAAGAGGAGAGAAAATAAAAGGGAAGAGAGGGGAAGGGAGTGAAATGACCAAATATAGAGGAGGAAGGGGAAGTAGAAAGGACAACAATGAGGAAACGGATGGTGAAAGGGCAAGTCGAAAATTAAAAGGTAGACATGTAGAATAAGTAATTCCCTGTCACCAGTTCCCCTGACCCTGTGCCAATTTCCCCTGAGCACCTGCTTCCCGTGCCCTACTATCCTGTTAATGTGCTGATACGACTACAGCACATTATTGGATGCTGTGGGTGTTCTTCTTCCGATCAGCTATTAAATACATCTGAGGATTCACAAGCCCACACTGCTGTTGTAAGTTTGAAAGTCTCCGAAGATGAAGAGTGCTCTTCCCACACGAGAGATCTCTGTCAAACATTTACCAGGGGAACTGAGACAGCAGCTGTAATAAGTGAGGTTTTATTCAGATGGGACAATGACAAGTTAAACCTCCAACTGATCATCTGCTCAAAGTCACCTCCGTTTCCCCGGTCAGTTTCCCAAGTTTCAGGAAACTCATGTTGCTCCAGAAATATTTGGATTGACTGTGAGAGACGTCAATCAGAGAGCCCACCCACTCTGCCCATTGTCTCCTCTTCCTCTTCCAGAGCTGGTTCACTTCCTATAGGGACTGAAAACCAAGTGAGGAGATGGTGAGTGAAGGAGCAGCTTTTATACAAATTGTATCCCATAATATCCACACCAATCTTCAGGCAGTCTGACTATCCTGTGGGTAATCAGGGGTGGAAATGTCCCTTATGCTGTGTGAGAAGATCCAGCTGAGAGAGCTGTTTACTCGGTGCTTTGTGCTGAACTGTGTGACTGGAGCTGTGTGTTGGATATTGAGTGTGTTTATTGGAAACATTTCCCTCTGATTTCCAGGCTGCGTTTTGTTGATGGTTCATTCCTGAATATGAGAAAATGAAGTGTAATTATCTGGGAGGCGCAGTGTCTAAGAATTCTTACTGATTTCCAGTTCCTGCGTTCTGTATGTGCGCTGGGAGCTGGCCATTGTCCTGTGGACTGTGAATCGTCAGTGTGTTGAGATCAGGACATTGCTTGTCTTTTCAAATCCATCCAAGGTGTGTCTGTGACCCTATATTTGTAACTACCTCACCGGATATTCCGGAATACTTTACTTCCAATTAAGTACTTTTGAAGAATGGTCATCTTTGTTATGGTCAGTGTTGCAATGCAGTGTGTACACAGCAAGTTCCCACAAACAGCTACTTCAGAGAGAGCAGAAGGGACATTTTTTTCAGATCTTCTTTCAAGTTTGGGATCTCTTGAGAGTACAACACTCCCTTACTGTTTCATTCTGTCATCCTGTTTCTGTATCAGTCTAAGCAAATGCTCAGAGACACAATGTGGGTCTACTTTCTTCATCTGTATTCCAAGCTCTGGAGAGAGTGTGATCGCCAATGTACACAAAGACATGAGTTCTCAGTCTTCTGTCGAACAGCAGATTCTTAAGGAATTATATAGTCACTTACAGGGAGCAGCATCCAAATAAGGCAACATTTATGCTGATTGGGTGACTATTACAAACAGCAAGCATGAACAGTTAAAGATCAAACCATCTGGCATTACACAGTAGATGTTCTTCACCTCGTTAAACCATCACCCATGCCTCCAATACCTCATTGTTTACTGTAAGTTCTTATCTGGTCAAAGTCCTGCTAGGCGAGCCATTGTCATGGATCCCTAAACTTAACTCCTTCTGTACCTGCTCATATCTTATAGACTTTCTCATTCCCTCCTTTTACCATTCCATGATAACCCCCTAGATGGCAGTACTATCTTCTTCATACAAATCTTACTGCCAGTATTTAAGCAAGTTATTGATGCACAACATGCAATGATTATAACAACAAAAATTATATGTCCATGCAGTAAATAGGATCTGCAGGATCCTTCCACATTGAAAACGTTCACTAGTTAAGTTCTTAAATCCACAGTACTTAATGACCACTCCGCCCTTTCCAATTTGAGTGGAAATGAGCCAGTTATCCAAACTCTCTTGGTAAACTCCAACCCGAAAACAAAATCCAGTCTGTCCTTGCATATCACTCCTTGGAGAAATCTGAATTCTTGGATAAGGGCAGTTAAATACATAACAAAGCTGATGAGACTTCCATCCTTGCAGAGATGCTTCAGATGGAGGATACCAGCGCATCTGAGCATGAAGTGCAGCAGCTGCAGCAGAAGGGGAGGTGAATGCAGCATTCTTTGTTGTTTCAGCTCCCACTCCTCCTTCAAATGTAACAAAATCATCTGGCTGTTTTGATGTTAGCTTGATCAGTGAACCTTCATATCCCTTAAACGATCGAAAGAGAAGTTCACGTGGTTTAATGCTTGTAGGAAAGCCACTGACAAATAGCATATGGACCTCCTCTTCTCCATTGTTAGCTTATTCACTTCACTGGGGAGCTGATTGAATCCGTTGGGTCAGGTGGGCGGTGGTCCGAAGGTGTGTTTTAACTGTGAATGGAGAAACTCTAGAGATGATGATAGCTCCTGAAAGTATCTTTGCATTTCCTCTTTCATTCCTTCCTTGCCAAGGTGGGTATCAGTATGAAGACATTCACACATTTAACCACACGAAATTATGTCTGCCTATTTCAACATTCTCAGTTCTCTTAAAGTCTGTTACTCTGTTCACTGTTTATGACATTATCAAGTTTTATACAATCCACAAATTTCTAAACTGTACTGCCGAAACAATTCAGTCATTTATAAACAACAATCAATGGTCCTAAAATCAAACCCTCGGGGGACCTCAGTCAGGTTATTCAAAAATTATTTTCCTTTAACAAATTAATACTTGGCTAATGTGAAAGCTGTCAGGAAAAGTATTTGAAAAATCTGGAACAGCAAGAAAACAACAAAATGTTTCCTGTGTTTTAACCATTGAAGAGGCAGTTTCAGTTCAGATTTAAATCTCAAATATTCAAGGGAAACAAATGCAGAATATATTAAAATATGTTCTCCAAATGAAACTTCCCGAATAAGTCAGTCAGAATTACAGTGGTTACAGACCAGTAACTGTATGACTTTGGTAGAGATCAATATTCTTTGAATTTGCAATATGAAGGGGTGCAATGAAGTCTGAACAATAATTGACAGAACTGAAACAGCTCAGCCTCAAGTTCTAATATTCTCTAAAATCTTAACAAAACATCAAAATTAAAATGCACTCTACTTCTTGTGAACACTCTGCATTAAAAAGAAACAAAGATATTTTAGTACTGGCTAAAGCATGACCACTGATACAATTGTTTTTTTTAAACAGGCATTGTAGAATATCAAACAAATCAGGGGCTCAAAGTCCTCAATCAATTTGTTTTAAGGTTACATGTTTGATAATTTTAAAAAGGTCCTAATGTTGTCTAATATTAATGTAAAAACAAAATCTGCTCTATTACATAGCCCACAAAATACAAATCTCTCAGCATCTCAATTCAATGCATCATCAATAGTCACAGGTGAGGTGCTGAAAGACTGGAGATTGGCTAACGTGGTGCCACTATTTAAGAAAGTTGGTAAGGACAAACCAGGAACCTATAGACCGGTGAGCCTGATGTTGTTGGTGGATAAGTTGTTCGAGGGAATCCTGAGGAACAGGATGTACATGTATTTGGAAAGGCAAGGACTGATTAGGGATAGTCAACATGGCTTTGTACTTGGGGAATCATGTCTCATAAACTTGATTGAGTTTTTAAAAAGAATAACAAAGAGGATTGATGAGGGCAGAGTGATAGATGTGATCTATATGGACTTCAGTGAGGCATTTGACAAGGGAGACTGGTTAGCAAGGTTAGATCTCATGGAATACAGGGAGAACTAGCCATTTGGATACAGAACTGGTTCAAAGGTAGAAGACAGAGGGTGGTGGTGGAGGGTTGTTCTTCAGACTGGAGGCCTGTGACCATTGGAATGCCACAAGGATCGGTGCTGAGTCCACTACTTGGATGTGAACATAGGAGGTATAGTTAGTAAGTTTGCAGATGACCCCAAAATTGGAGGTGTAGTGGACAGCAAAGAAGGTTACCTCAGATTACAATGGGATCTTGATCAGATGGGCCAATGGGCTGAGGAATGGCAGATGGAGTTTAATTTAGATAAATGCGAGGTGCTGCATTTTGGGAAAGCGAATCTTAGCAAGACTTATACACTTAATAGTAAGGT
Organism: Hemiscyllium ocellatum; assembly: GCF_020745735.1. Classification (NCBI taxonomy): domain Eukaryota; kingdom Metazoa; phylum Chordata; class Chondrichthyes; order Orectolobiformes; family Hemiscylliidae; genus Hemiscyllium; species Hemiscyllium ocellatum. The sequence continues at coordinate 39,656,206 of NC_083435.1, forward strand.
CCTAGGCAGTGTTGCTGAACAAAGAGACTTTGGAGTGCAGCTTCATAGCTCCTTGAAAGTGGAGTCACAGGTAGATAGGATAGTGAAGAAGGTGTTTGATATGCTTTCCTTTATTGGTCAGAGTATTGGGTACAGGAGTTAGGAGGTCATGTTGTGGCAGTACAGGACATTGGTTAGACTGCTTTTGGAATATTGCGTGCAGTTCTGGTCTCCTTCCTATCGGAAAGATGTTGTGAAACTTGAAAGGGTTCAGAGAAGATTTGCAAGGATGTTGCCGAAAATGTGCTGCTGGTCAAAGCCAGGCAGCATCTCAGGAATAGGGAATTTGACGTTTCGAGCATAAGCCCTTCATCAGGAATCAGGGCTTATGCTCGAAACGTCGAATTCCCTATTCCTGAGATGCTGCCTGGCCTACTGAGCTTTGACCAGCAGCACATTTTCGGCTGTGATCTCCAGCATCTGCAGACCTCATTTTTTACTTTGCAAGGATGTTGCCAGGGTTGGAGTATTTGAGCTATAGGGAGATGTTAAATAGGCTGGGGCTATTTTCCCTGGAATGTTGGCGACTGAGGGGTGACCTTATAGAAGTTTATAAAATCATGAAGGGCATGGATAGGATAAATAGACAAAATCTTTTCCCTGGGATGGGGTAGAATTTGAGGGTATAGGATTAGGGTGAGAGGGGAAAGATATAAAAGAGACCTAAGGGGCAACTTTTTCACACAGAGGGTGGTACTTGTATGGAATGAGCTGCCAGAGGAAGTGGTGGAGGCTGGTACAAATGCAACATTTAAAAGGCATCTTGATGGGGGTTATGAATAGGAAGGGTTTGGAGGAATATGGGCCGGGTGCTGGCAGGTGGGACTAGATTAAATTGGGATATCTGTTCGGCATGGATGGGTTGGACCGAAGGTTCTGTTTCCATGCTGTACATCTCTATCACTCTGTGACTCTAAATAAGGCAAAACAGTTACTTAAAAGGATTTTCTGAACCAGTATTTTAACAAACCAAAATATTTAAATAGCAAACGCTTTCAGTAAGGCATAATTTGTATTGAAACTTCCTTTCTCGACTGAAGTTTTCGTGCCACCTTAATTTCAGTGTTTCTCATTTTTTTCTCACATCCTCTTAATGAAATTACATTTACACTACACGGCGCTGCAGTCCATGCCACTTCCCATCCCCCACAAGAAAGGCTCGCCGAATCGAGTCCACAGCCCAGAAACTGACATTCCCACAACAAAATCCTGAACCAAGCTTCCCTAGCAGTTAATGCACTTCACTGTTGGGATCTGAGCGGACCAGCTCCATTTGCTGCCCCTTTTCCTGGTGACACCATGTTTTTCTCAAAGTCCTTCTGTGGGGAGGTGTGGGGAATAAAGGTGATAACTTTAAGAAGTACCAAATTTTGTTTCTATGTTTTTTTTTGAAGTTCCTGATTTCTAACTTTCTTTTTTGCTCCGGAGCATCAAATCTCACCACTAGAGGATTTTAACCCCCTTTTACCTAGGGGACTCAAAACCCCTTCTCACTTTACTTCACATGGGGACTCTAACCCCATTTCTTATTGTGTATGTCTGGGGACCCATACCCCAATTAAAACCCGCGGGTTTGAACCCCAATTAAGTTCAGGGGACTCGAACCCCTGTTTGTCAGCGCATTTACAAAACTGTGTCTCTTGACTGACTATTTACCGTTCGAGGAGTCCGTAGAATAGAAAGCGTTTGAACGAGGAGACCGTTTCCGACACACAGGAATATCTAGACAGACCGAGTTTTAAAATCTTAGCTTGTGGGCCTGTCTGTCTCGAGATACTGGTCTTCCGGGTGATCGCTGACACCGTCCGATCATAACTATAACTTATAGCGGCACGGTGGCTCAGTGGTTAGCATTCCTGCCTCACAACGCCAGGGACCCGGGTTTAATTCCCGCCTCAGGCAACTGTCTATGTGGAGTTTGCACATTCTCCCCTTGTCTGCGTGGGTTTCCTCCCACAGTCCAAAGATGTGCAGGTTATGTGAATTGGCCGTGCGAAATTGCCTGCAGTGTCAGGTACATTAGTCAGGGGTGAATGTAGGGGAATGGATCTGGGTGGGCTGCTCTTCAGAGAGTCAGTGTGGACTTATTGGGCTGAAGGGCTTGTTTCCACACTGTAGGGAATCTAATCTAAATCATAACTATTTGTTTGTCCTCCTACCTGGCTCACCAATATTGTTGTCCTGTTTCTGTGTCAATTGAAACAAACACTCAGAGACACAGTATGGCTCTAACTTCTTCATCTTTATGCTGAGCCCTGGAGAGAGCGCAATCGCCCATGTACACAAAGACATGAGTTCTCAGTCTTCTCTCCAATGACAGATTCTTTTTTTTTAAAGATATTTTTATTAGAAATTTAATATTTTGACAGATTTACAAAAATAAACAGAACTTTCAAGCACAAACATTAATATAAAAATAGATCTTAAATATATAATCATCAAAATTCAAAGGAATGATACTAAAGAAGAAAGAAAAACAATGAAACTCAGTTAACTACTAATCTAATCCACAATTATCCAGAGTGTATAGTTGAGTCACTTACATCCTTCAAACAAGAGAAAATGTTCTCTAATACACTCATAACAGTATAATAAAAAGGAAACTATTTCCAAACAATAAGAACAAAAAAAAACATGTTTGAATGGAGATCCTCCCCCTTATTCTCAGGGGGCCTTACTTCCTTTCTAAAGGTCCACCATATCCTCTCCCAAACAGTGTCCCACCCTTGACCCGGGCGCTCCTTAATAGGATTTAGATATAATACCGAGCTAGAGTTAACAGTGAGCGCCCCACCCCCACCCCTCCCCACCCATACCTGAGTATATCTGATAGCATCAATGCCACGTACAAACACACATAACTGTAATTTGTTGGAGTTGTAATTTTATAGTTAAGTATAATAACATAAAATAGCAAGGGAAGACAACCCTGCTCCCAGAAGCAAAAGTAAAGTAGAGTAAAGTATCCATTTTTCCCCACGGAGTGTGGAAGAGGCAAGCCAACATAAATTGTCTCTTACGATTTATTTAAACGAGTCTAAAAGTTCCTTAGCCTCTTCTGGTGATCTAAAATTATACTCGGATCCTTCGTGGTTAAAGCATAACGTCGCTGGGTAGCGTAAGATGTATTGAATATTTAAGTTCCTTAGACATTTCTTCACCTCATCAAACGCCTTCCTCCTTCGTGCCAAAGCCGGGGAGAAGTCCTGAAATAACATAATCTTGGATCCTTCATGAATCATGGCTTTAGGATCCTTTCCAAGCTTTCTGGAGGCGTCCAGGAGTATCTGCCTCTCCCTATAACTCTGCAGCCGGAACAGGACCGGGCGTGGGCGCTGGTTTGGGCCAGATCCGCGTACTGCGACCCGGTAGGCCCACTCCACCCTTACCCGATCAGTTTCAGCCCCCAGGTTTAAAAGCTGGGGCAGCCATCGCTCCAGAAATACTGCTAACTGTCCTTTCCCTTCTTGTTCAGGGAGGCCCAGAAGACGGATATTCTTTCTCCGATTTCTATTATCCAGGTCATCCATGTAGATTTCAAAGGCCCGGACTCTCTGCTCCAGAGCTCGCACCTGTTCTGCAGCTGTTTGTGCTGCAGCCTCGGAGGTCGTGGCCTTTAGCTCCGCCCCCTTCACTCGGCCCTGCAATTCCTCGATAGCCTGGCTGTGCTTTTGTAACTTTTCTTCGAATGAGTTCCATCTCTGTCTGGATTCTGCGATGAAATTGACGAGTGTCGTTTCCAGCCTGGCAATCATCTCTTCAAGGCCTGTTTTTACATCAGCTGCAGCCGGAGGAGGAGAGGAGGGTGAGGGAGGGGTCTTTGTTTTCTGAGAGCTGCGGGATCCCTTTGGTTTACTCATTATCCACTTAATATTAAACTGCTTAAATATAATAGTAAACAGCTAATTAAGGTTAGAAAATTTTTTTGGGTGGTTTGGTAAGTGTGGTGGGGGTGAGTAACTCACTTTACCCAGGTTTTGGGAAGAGCACTGTAAACTCAGACTTGCTGAGTCGCCGCCATCTTGGATCTCCCAATGACAGATTCTTAAGGAATTATATAGTTACTTATAAGGAGCAGCATCCAAATAAGGCAACATCTATATTGATTGGGTGACTGTGACAGTCAGCAAGCATCAACAGTAAAGATTAAGCCATCTGGCATTACACAATTTTTTATTTCAAAAATATACTTTATTCATAAAATCTAAAGTCTGTACAGTTGGTCATACCATACATATGTAAACATTTACATACAGAGATCAGAATTGATCATTTTTACATACAGGTCTGTACACTTTTCAATCATATGCCCATATATTTAGCTGAGGCGTCAGCAGAGCCCAAATGACTGCACGGGCCCCCTGTACTTCTTTAGACAGGCAGATGTTACACGGTGGTCTTTCCCCACCGCGCCTTGGCGGCAGTTGCCCCAAGCTTCAGCGCCTCCCTCAACACGTAGTCCTGGACCTTGGAATGTGCCAGTCTGCAACAACTCAGTAGAGGTCAACTCCTTCAGCTGGAAGATCAACAGGTTTCAGACCACCCAGAGAGCGTCTTTCACCGAGTTGATGATCCTCCAGGCACAGTTGATGTTCATCTTGGTGTGCGTCCCGGGGAACAAACTGTAGAGCACGGAGTCCCGCGTCATGGCGCTGCTTGGGACGAACCTCGACAAACACCACTGCATTCCTCTCCAGACTTCTTCTGCGTAGGCATATTCCAGAAGGAGGTGTGTGACAGTCTCTTCCCCCCCGCAGCCGCTTCGTGGGCAGCGTGCGGTGCGGCTGAGAGTCCGGGCGTGTATAAAGGATCTCACAGGCAAAGCCTTTCTCACCACCAGCCAAGCCATGTCTTGGTACTTGTTGGAAAGTTCTGGCGATGAGGCATTCTGCCAAATGGCTTTAACAGTCTGCTCAGGGAACTGCTCGATAGGATCCGCCCTCTTCTTTTCCCGAAGGGTCTCAAGGATGCTACGTGCTGACCACTTGCTGATGGACTTGTGGTCAAAGGTGTTTTTCTTCATAAACTTCTCCACGAAGGACAGGTGATATGGAACGGTCCAACTACTCGGAGCGTTCCACGGCAGTGAGGCCAGGCCCATCCTTCGCAACACCGGGGACAGGTAGAACCTCAGTACGTAGTGACACTTGGTGTTTGCATACCGGGGTTCCACGCACAGCTTGATGCAGCCACACACAAAGGTGGCCATCAGGGTGAAGGTGGCATTGGGTGTATTTTTTTCCTCCGTTGCCCAGATCTTTGAACAGTGAGTCCCTTCAGACCCGGTCCATCTTTGAACTCCATATGAACTGGAAGATGGCCCGGGTGACTGCAGCGGCGCAGGTTCTGGGAACAGGCCAGACCTGTGCCACGTACAACAGCAATGACAATGCCTCACACCTGATGACCAGGTTTTTTCCCGTGATGGAGAGCGACCGTAGCTTCCACCTGCCCAGTTTCTGCCTCACTTTACTGATACGCTCCTCCCAAGACTTGGCGCACGCCCCAGCCCCCCGAACCAAATACCCAGCACCTTCAGGTGGTCGGTCCTGACGGTGAAGGGGATCGAGGATTGGTCGGCCCAGTTCCCGAAGAGCATGGCCTCGCTCTTGCCTCAGTTTACCTTGGCCCCCGAGGCCCGTTCGAATTGGTCACAAATGCACATGAGCCTGCGCACGGACAGCGGATCCGAGCAGAAAACGGCGACGTCATCCATGTACAGGGAGGCCTTAACCTGCAGGCCCTTGCTGCCAGGAATAGTCACCCCTCTCAGGCTCACATCCTTCCTGATGGACTCAGCAAATGGCTCTATGCAGCACACAAACAAGGCAGGAGAGAGAGGGCAGCCCTGCCTGACTCCAGATCTGACTGGGAAGCTATCTGATTCCCACCCATTGATTGAGACTGCACTGACAATGTTGGTGTAGAGCAGTCTGATCCAATTGCAGATTCCCTCCCCAAAGCCCATTTTGGAGAGAACATCTCTCATATACCTGTGTGATATCCTGTCAAAGACTTTCTCCTGGCCCAGGCTGATCAGGCAGGCTTCCAACCCTCTGTCCTGCACGTAGGCGATCGTATCCCTGAGGAGTACAAGCCTCGCGGTGATCCTCCTGCCTGGTACAGCACAGGTTTGGTCAGGGAGAATCACTGACCCCAGAGCAGACATGACCCGGTTGGCGATTACCTTTGACATAATTTTGTAATCCGCATTCAACGGTGTGATTGGTCTCCAATTTTTGAGTTCCTCCCTCTCCCCCTTCCGCTTGTAGATGAGGGTGATGATGCCTTTCCTTATGGATTCGCTCATGGTACCTGCCTGAAGCATACTGACATACACCTCCAGCAGGTCCTGGCCAATCAAGTCCCACAGAGCGGAATAGAGCTCGACCGGTAAGCCGTCGCTTCCGGGAGTTTTATTCTTTTCGAAGGACTCGAGGGCCTTGGTCAGCTCGTCCAGAGATAGCGGCTGGTCCAGCCTCTCGTGTGTTCTGTCGTCTAAGACCTCCGTGATAGACGACAGGAACGACTGGGAGGCCGCGCTGTCGGTCGGCTTCGCGTCATACAGACTGGCATAGAAGGATTTACTGATCCTCATGACGTCAGCCTGAGATGACGTTATCGAGCCGTCTTCTTCCTTCAGGATGTTGAGCACAGAGCTCTCTTTGTGCACCTTCTGGAAGAAGAAACATGAGCACGTCTCGTCCTGCTCCACCGTGCGGACCCTGGACGGGAAGATTATCTTGGAGGCCTCCAAGGCAAAGAGCGAGGCTTGCTGGATCTTCACCTCCTAGAGGTCCTCCGTGACATTGACTCCCATCGTCTGCAGCAGGAGCAGGTTCTGCATACTTTTCTGGAGCTGGGACAGTTTTCCCCGCCTCTCTCTCGCCTCCTGAACACCTTTGAGGATGAAGAACCTCTTGATGTTCCCTCTTACTGTTTCCCACCAGTCTGCTGGAGACTCAAAGAGGGGCTTCACAGTTCTCCAACCTACGTAGTCCCTCTTGAGCTCCTCAATGTTTCCCGGCATCAACAGCTTTGTGTTCAGCTTCCACGTTCCCTTCCCAGCCCGCTGCTCATTCTGTAGGTGACAGTCGGCCAGCAGGAGGCAGTGGTCAGAGAAGAACACCGGCTTGACGTCGGTGGATCTGACCGAGAGCGTTCGGGACACAAACAGGTAATCTATCCTTGAGCGGATAGACCCGTCTGCCCGTGACCAGGTGTATCTACGCTGCGCTCCATCTGCAGGGGTGCTGAAGACGTCGGGCAGCTTGGCATCTTTTACCGTGTCCATCAGGGCTCTGGACGTGGCGTCCAGTTTACTGCCCCCCCTGCCAGATTGTCCATCTGCATCAATGATACAGTTGAAGTCTCCGGCCAGAATGACCGGCCTGGACGTAGCCAGCAACAGTGGAAGCTTCTGCAGGATAGCCAACCGTTCACTCTTACCCACTGGGGCGTACACATGAATCAGTCCTGTACATGACGTCGGCGACGAGGAGGCGCCCACCCTCCACCTCCTTAACCTCGGAGATGGTGAAGTTGCCTCCTCGCAACAGGATACCCAGGCCAGAGGCGCGGCTATCGTTGCCCCCCGACCAAACTGACTGCCCATGGGCCCACAAGCTCGACCATCTCCTGTAGCTGCTGAGGTGCGGTATCCCACACTCCTGCAGAAACAGGAGGTCGGCTTTAACGCTGGCCATGAAGGCCATCGTAGAAACACATCGCGTAGCCGATTTGATGCTACTCACATTGATGCTGGCAATTCTTATCCCCATTTTAACAGTTTACGAGGTTACCAGTGTCCATTTGCTGCTGGTCTTGCCTCTCTGGGGTATCTGTGTGCATCCCCGTGGTGACGGCAAACTGCTGGACCCTCCCAGGGCTGAGGTAGCTGTCTGGCTCCACGCTGGAGCCATTTCCCCACTCTGGTGTCTTCGGGTCAGGCCCAGGGTCCGCACAGTCCAGTTCTCCATCTGACAGTGGGGCTGTCACAGAACCGCTGCTCCCAGTTGCCTGGAGCTGTGGGCTGGTGGGTACCTCTTGGTGGGGGGAGGTCTTTGCCCATCCTTTCAGAGGGATCATCTTTTCCTGCTTGGCAGTGCTGCACTCCTTTTTTCCCCGCGGCGCTCTGTCTCTTCCTCTGATGACAACTCTCCTTGCGCCCGTCCTTACTGTCGGAAAAGCTGCCTGTATCCTCGTCGTGTAGGTGTCACATCCCCCTTTGCTGGGTGGCTTTGGGGGCCTGGTGAGGTTTCATCTTCCTGTTTTTGACCGTAATTCAATCCTCTGCCTCCTTTGTTCCCTCCTCTTCCATTTCCTCCGTCTGTCTTGAAGGAGCTTGAATCGGCTGCTGCATCTCCCCGCTGTCTGCTGTCTACTCCACTATAGCCTGCCCTTCCTTCTGGGTGCCTCCAGACGCCGTTCCCGTGCTGTTTTGTGGTACCTTGCAGGTCTTAGGCGGTCCACGGCTTGTGTTGCCACCTCCGGCCATCTGTGCGTAAGTGGCGGCTCCTCGTCTTGGGCAGGCCTTACATACATAATAGATGTTCTTCACCTTGTTAACTGGCATTACACAATGGATATTCTTCACCACGTTAAACCCTTGCCTCCAGCACCTCATCGTTTACTACAAGTTCTCACCTGGTCAAAGTCATGCTGGCTGAGCCTTTGTCATGCAACCCTAAACTAACCCTTTTCCTACCTGCTCATATCTTATACACTTTCTCAAGTGGATTTGAGCTCATGTCCTTGCGTTCTTTAAAAAAATTATTCATGGGATGTAGATGTCACTCACCAGGCCAGTATTTGTTGCCCCTTCCTAATTGCCCAGATGACAATTAACCATAGTGCTGTGGTTTTGGAGTCACATGTCAGTCAGCTACGTAAAGACAGTGTTTCCTTCCCTAAAAGGCTTTACTGAACCAGAAATATTTTATGACAATTGATGGTCGTCACTGAATTCCAGAATTTTCATTGAATTCAAATCCACCGTCTGCCATGGTGGGATTCAAAGCCAGTTCCCCAGAACATTACCTGGATCTCTGGATTAATAGTTGAGAGTATGTTGCTGGAAAAACACAGCAGGTCAAGCGGCATCCGAGGAGCAGGGAAATCGACGTTTTGGGCTGGAGCCCTTCATCAGGCACTCAGTCTTCCATGCTTCTCCAGTGCCACACTCTCAACTCTGATTTCCAGCATCTGCAGACCTCACTGTCTTCTCTACTGATGTTATTACTGGATTGGCTCCCCTAGAAGTGGGTCTTGAACCTACAACCTTTTAACTCAATGGTGAGAGTCATACCTCCTGAACTGGAGTTGTAAGTCAATGCAGTCCTTCATCCCTCTCAGATATTTCCACCCTTTCAATTATAATTTCTTGAGCATCTGTGATTTTGATTGTTGGCCGTGCCTACAGCTGCCAGAGTCCTTAGCTCTGAATTTTCTGACTGATCATCTTTGTCTCCACATTTCTTTAGCCTTCTGCAAGGGTGCTAAATAAATGCACAATGTTCTATATATATTAGAGACAAAAAAAATCTGTAGATTTTGGAATCCAAAATCGACAGGCAGAATGCAGCAGAGTCAGGCAGCATCCAAGGAGCAGGAAAATCGATGTTTCGGGTAGAGCCTTTCCTGATGAAGCCCTTCATCAGAAATCAGAGTCGAGTCATAATCTCGACTCTGATTTCCAGTATCTGCAGTCCTCATTTTTACTTCAATTCCCTTTAATCCTAGAGGACTCATGTTTCTGTCATTCCATCTCTCCCTGTCATCCCCCGTCACAGATCTTCCTTTTGTCCTTGTCCCACTCACTCCTCACTCAAAATTTAGTCCATCTCCCATTTTTCCCATTTGTGCTGGAAAGTCACCAACCTGAAATGTTAACTCTCTGTTTTTCTCTCTAGACAGATATTGGCTGGCCACCTGAGTTTTAAAAGCATTTTCTATTTATATTTCATATTTCCAGTAAATGTAGAATTCTGCTCGTTGATGATGATGATGATGATGATGGAGGAGTCTGGGATGTTTCAGATTGATACAATTCAGTGAGTATCACTGCCACTTGACCAGTCTGTGGGGCAGCTCTCCTCATTTGGGAAGTTCTCCTCAGACCTTGGTAAGAGAGACATTTACAGATTTCACTGGGCTGAGATCATCTTCATCTTATACTGACACGATGTCAGGATTGTTTCGCTCTCTCTCATTTTCCTCTTCTTATTGGATTTTGTATTGTCAACCATGTTGTTTTGAGTTACATGAAGACCAGACCAGATAGTTGTAGCAAGTTTCTTTCCTGGACAGACAATATTTGGGGTTTTAGAACCATCTGAAAATTTTAATGTTTTGTTTTAAATCTGTTTCCAAAATGTATCAACAGTCAATAGATGCAAAGCTGGAGAAGCACAGTAGGTAAGATAGCATCCGAGGAGCAAGAAAGTCAACGTTTTGGGCTGAAACTCTTTATCAGGACTGGGGAGGCACAGGACCCCAGAGGTATGTAGAAGGAATGGGGTGGGGCTGGAGGAAGGATAGGTGGGATAGTGCCAGGTGGATGCCTGAAGGGGGTTATTGTGATTGGCCAGTGGGGAAGATGGAGCGGATAGGTCAGTAGGAAGATGGACAGGTGAAGTCAGGTCAGGGAGGTGAGGAGAAGGGGTGGCACTGGACATGGGATAAGGCTGGGGATGGAGGGAGTTTGAAGCTGGTGAAATCAATATGTGAGCTCCCCACCTCTCCTCAGTCCTGACAAAGAGTTTCGGCCCGAAATGTTGGCTTTCCTGTTCCTCGGATGCTGTCTGACCTGCTGTGTTTTTCCAACTTCACATCTATTGACTCTGACTTCCAGCATCTGCAATCCTTACTGTCTCCAAATTTTATTAAGTTGTGTTTCACAACATGCAATGGTTGAGGTGAGAGCAATGACGTGTTTCAAAGGAAATTAGATAAACTAGATGAAGTAAAAAGGAACTGAAGAATCTCTCGACAGAATAAGTGAAGAGGATCATGTGAAGTATAAATACCAGCATGGACGAATTGGACAAATGGCCCGTTTCTGTCTGTAACTCTATCTATGTAATTTTTTGGGATTGGATTTGAGTTCTCAGTCTCTGTATTGTAATCTAGCACCATTATAATTCAGCTGCCATAGCTGGAGATGCATTTATTGAAATGTCTTTTTAAAGGTTTTACCTCAAGATCTCAATCTTTCCCAAAAGCCTGGGCTTGGATTTGATCCTTTCTTCCAGTGCTGTGGCTGATAGCTGATTTTGGGGTGTGGAGTCTAGTTGAGTGCAGTGTATCTAATATCCCAGAACAAAACAGAATCCTTCAATCAGCTACACTGAATTAATATTTTCCTCAGCTCCTAACACTTCCTGCTCAGTGTGTTTTCTTCAAATAACCTTGGAAAACAAGTGGAAAAATTTCAAAGTCGCTACGGAATTAACATTTCTTTTTAGTGCTTTGTTATATTAAAGAGATGTGCACTTAGGGTAAAACAGATCTCCAGTTTAACACAATCTCAAAATGATTTGATAACCAGTGATGTCTGTGTCCTGTGAATGTATTAACATAAAAACTGTAGAGTAAGCCCCAACAAAGGAGGAGAGGCAGCCCGAGGAAATCATATTTCCTTTTCCTGTTTTACAGAAGGATTGCATCATAATACACCACTGGATACAGAGAGGATAGACACAACAGAGAGATCTTGACCATCGCCCAAATTACAATGGCCAAACTGTAGGAAGACGCCCAGTCCCTTTCCGGCATTGATTTCACAGCCCAACCTGTGTTCTGCAGTCAGATTGGGGGGCTTGGACTTATCTTCAGATCTAAAACTGGTCAATGGCATGGAGCTTTCCATCAGAATCAGGTTCAGCTGTGAGCGATTGGTCAGGATGCAGCTGGATAGAAGTGTGAGTTCATCGAGTCTCATGGACCACTAACCCACTCTGAGAGGTGGGAGGCTGTTCATGTGTGAGGAAGGCTCCACCAGGTCATTAAATCTCTCCATAGATAAGGAACATCTTTTGAACAACCGGATGGAAGAAAAACAATTCAAATGTGATGTGTGTAACCAAGACTTCACACGCATATCGTCGCTTGTGAAACACCAACGCATTCACACAGGGGAAAAGCCATTCAGGTGTGAAGTGTGCAACAAAGCATTCTCTGATTCATCAAATCTTCGTGTCCATCTGCGCATTCACACAGGGGACAAACCTTTCAGATGTGAGCTTTGTGACAAAGCCTTCATACAGTTATCGAGCCTGCTGGTCCATCAGACAATCCACACAGGGGAAAAACCCTTCAAATGTGAGCTTTGTGGTAAGGTTTTCTCAACATCCACCAGGCTTCTGATGCACCAAAGAGTTCACACAGGAGAGAAACCCTTCAGATGTGAGGTTTGTGAGATGGCTTTCACCCGATCCTCTGAACTTCTGATACACCAGAGGATTCACACAGGAGAGAAACCCTACAAGTGTGAGTTTTGTGACAAATCTTTCTCACAGTCTTTGAATCTTCGCAGACACCAGCGCACTCATACACAAGACAAGCCATTCAAGTGTGAGTGGTGTGACAAATCATTTTTTGAGTCCTCAAACCTCTGCAGACACCAACGCCATCATACAGGGGAGAAGCCATTCAAATGCGAGGTGTGTGACAAATCATTTTCAGAGTCGTCAAACCTCCGCAGACACTTGCGCCTTCACACGGGAGAGAAACCATTCAGATGTGAGGTGTGTGACAAATCATTCTTTCAATCATCATATCTCCACACACACCAACGCATTCACACAGGGGAAAAGCCATTCACATGTGAGGTGTGCAAGAAATCATTCTCATACTCCTCGATACTCCGTGAACACCTACGCATTCATACGGGAAAGAAACCATTCACATGTGAGCTTTGTGACAGATCTTTTTCACGGTCATCGAACCTCCGCAGACATCAGTATATTCACACAGGTGGGAAACTATTCACGTGTGGTTTGTAACATATCATTCTTGCAATTATTGTATTTTCCCTGTACACCAACCCATTCACATAGGAGAGTACCGTTTTCGTTCAAAGTGTGTGACAAATAAATCTCTCACATAACTAAACTCTTGCATGCACTAATGCATTCATACAGGGTAGAAGTTGTGCCAAGTTTGTGGCAAATTTTTCACACAGTTACTGAGTTCCCTGGGATATCAGACAATCCACACACGGGAGAAAACCTTCAAGTGTGTGACTTATATTAGAACTTTCCTGACATCTAGAAGGCTCTTGATGCAGAAGAGAATTTACCGGGGAGAGAGATACTTCTAATGTGAGGTGTGTGATCAGGGCTTTGCATGATCATTGAAACTGGTGAGAAGACAATGCATTTGTACACGGAGATCTTGTTCATCTGCAAAGCTAGCTACAAAGCTTTCCACACAGTTATCGATGCTCCTGGTCCAAAAGAGAATCCGGCTGGGAGTGACCTTTAAAATGTGTGGCTTGTAATATTGGAGCAATATTGGTTTAGTTCTGCTGCCTCACAGCGCCAGGAATCTGGGTTTGATTCCACCTTTGGACAACTGCCTGGGTGGAGTTTGGACATTCTCCCCATTTCTATGTAGGTTTCCTCCATGTGCTCTGGTTTCCTCCCACGATCCAAAGGTGTACAGGTTAGGTGGATTGGCCATGCTAAATTTCTCCATAGTGTCCAGGGATGTGCAGACTGGGTGGATTAGCCATTGGGAATGCAGAGTTGCAGGGAGAGGATGGGTCAGGGTGGGATGCTCTTCGGAAGATTGGTGTGGACTTGATTGGCCGAATGGCCTGCTTTTCACTGTTAGGAATCTTCTTCAATGATTGATCTTCTTAGGATATCAGTGAATGCATATTGGTGAGAAAACAATTTGAATTAGCTTAATGACAAAGCTTTTTCACACATTCAGCTTAACCATGATCCATCAATGCACTTAGAAATGAAAGAAATCCTCCCAATGTGAGTTCTGTAATAAAGTCTTACACGTGTTAGAACTCCTGGAACATTGCTAAGCCCACATGGGAGACACGTGCCACGATTATTTCTTGTACTCTCTGTCTCTCACCACGCAACAATACTAACATTGAACCAGGTCACTTGCTTTCATTGCACTAAAAGATGTCTGTTGTTTATTGTCCAGTGCTCACATAGGGGAGCTGTCAATCCAAAGCACTGTCTATCCCAGTAGTGTCTGTCACAAACCTCTTCTACAATCAGTCCAGTTGTTTCAACAAAGTCAATTTAACCTTTAACCTGATCACTAAATACCTCCAAAAGAAGATATCAGTGCATATCAACACTCCTGTATAAACTCAGTATCCCTTCAGTTCATGTATAAATCACTCACTGACTTTACTCTGACTAAGAGGACAAGCAGATACTCGGTGGTTGGAAAGGCTTCAGCTTCTGATTGACCAGCACAAGGACTTGGGTGTAGCCATTCCTGGGGTAGTATTGGGGTACTTCAATTAGCCTCCGTGTCTCTGGTTTGTACAAGTGGAGCATCAGCCAGGAACCTAGTTCCTCATCAGTGAGCCCAGCTGGGAAGTCAGGGGGAGGGCAGGATATATCTTGGCTGTGACAGTCTCCACTGTCTCACAACATTCACCGTTTGGCTTTCCACATGCTGAACAGCCACTTAAACAGAGCACCAGAGGCCGCTCAATGTCGACAGACTGTCCTCCAGGTCAGTGCCTTGAGAATTGGAGGGAATGTCAGAGGACAGCAGCTCCTATTTATAGAGCACTTTGAATTTGTAAAACATCCCAAAATCATTCAAGGACATGTCATCAGAAGAAAAATGATATAGAAACAAAAAAAGAGATTTTAGGAGAGGATGACAAAAACTATGATCAAAGGAGTGGAATATACATAGGACAGAGAGATAAAGATTTAAAAAAAAGTTTAATGAGGGAATTATAAAGTCAAGAGACTGATGTGGTTGCCAATGATCTAGTAAATGAACACACTGTAGGGGGAGTGGACTAAAAACTAGAATTCAAGGAGTACTGAGATCACAGAGGAAGTTGAGGCTTAAGTTGCCAGAGATAAGGAGTGGGTGAGGCCACTTGAGCATGAGAATTTTAAATTGAAGAGATTGGGAAGCAGTGTAGGTCAGTGAGTACAGGGATGATAGGCATGAGAGTTAGAATTGAGAATGCAGATTTTCTTTTAGCTCTACCTTCTGCCATGGTAATATTTGAACCCATGTCCTCATGTTCTGGGTTCTGAATTACTAATCCAATGAAACAACTATTACATCACCACCTTGCTAAGGATATAATCTAATCAGTCAGTTCAGAGATTGAGCAGAACTGAAGTTTATGGAGGGTGGAAGATGAGAAGCTGGACAGGAGAGTAATGGAATGGTCTAGTCTAAAAGCAGCAACAGCATGGATGAGGATTGAGATGTTGATGGTGTTAGCCCCTGTATTCCCTGTCTGTGCCATAATGTTTAGACTGATTCTAATCTAAGATGAGTGTCTGTGAGAGAGAGTGTATATGTGTGTGTGAGTGTAAAGCGTCTAAGTCTGTGAGAGTGTGCATGTCTGTGTATAGGAGTGTGTGTGACATGAACCCAAGGTCCCAGTTGAGGCCCTCTGTATGGGTATTGAACTTAGCAATCAGCCTCTGCTCGGCCACTTTTCGCTTCTGCCTGTCACAAAGTCTGCCTTGGAGGATGGTCACCCGAAGGTCCGAGATTGAATGTCCTGGACTGCTGAAGTGTTCACCAGCTGGGAGGGAACCCTCCTGTCTGCTGATTGTTGTGTGGTGCCCATTCATTCGTTGCTGTAGCCTTTGCTCGGTTTCACTAATGTACCATGCTTCAGGGCATCCTTGCCTGCAGTGTATGAGATAGACAATGTTGGCTGAGTCACATGGTTACCTGCTATGTACAAGGTGGGAGGTGTCCCCACGCGTAATGGTGGTATCTATGTCCACACTCTGATATGTCTTGCAGCGCCAACCGTGACAGGGTTGTATGGAATTATCCTGAAGTCTCGGCTCCTGGGAAATACTGGACAAGGAAGGTACCCTGTCGGTTGCAGCTCATGTCTGTCTCCTGAGGAGGTCATTATAGTACCTTGCTGTGGCACATCGGAACTGGTGGTCAATGAGTTGAGCAATGTATCTTATGAGGGCATCCTGAGTATTTTCAGTTGCCCGTCCCATTCCTCCTCATCTGAACAGATCTGCTGTATGCGTAGGGTTTGTCCATAGGGGATGGCTATTTTAATATGTTTTGGGTGGAAGCTGGAGAAGTGTAGCATTGTGAGGTTGTCTGTGGGTTTGTGGCTGAGTGTGGTGCTGAGGTGTCTGTCCTTGATGGAGATGCATGTGTCCAAGAACGAGACAGATAGTAGAGAGTAATCCATGGTGAGTTGATGGTGGGATGAAACTTGTTGTTGTCACTGTGTAGTTTTATCAGTGACTCCTCGCCATGGGTCAGAGGAAGAAAATGTCGTCAATGTACCTGGAGTATAATGTTGGTTGGAGGTCCTGTGTAGAGAAGAAGTCTTGTTCGAGCCTGTGCATGAAGATGTTTTGGGGTGCAAATTTAGTCCCCATGGCTGTTCTATGTGCCTAGATGAAGAACTGCTTGTCAAAGGTGAAGATGTTGTGATCGAGGATAAAGCAGATGAGTTGTAGAACGGTGTTCGGAGATTGGCAGTTGTTGGTGTTGAGTACTGAGGCTGTTAATACCAGCCCAGTTGGAGAATACTTCAGTGGTCCAGGACATTCGACCTCAGACCTTCGGGTGACCATCCTTCAAGGCAGACTTCGTGACGGGCAGCAGTGAAAAGTGGCGAAGCAGAGGCTGATAGCTAAGTTCGGTACCCATAGGGAGGGCCTCAACCGGGACCTTGGGTTCATGTCACATTACAGGTGACCACCATTGCACTATATACACACACACACACACACACACACAGGCACTCCTATTCACAAACACACACATACACTCCCACACTCACACATGCACCCTCTCACAGATTTAGACACTACACTCACACACACATATACACTCTCTCTCACAGACACTCTTAAATCCCCAACCAGACACACAGACACGCACAGACACAAACATGCACACATAAAAACCCACATGGACACATACACATATACGTTTGTGGGCTGTATTTGTACTTACAGAGTTACATTGTACTTTGCTCAAAAACTGCATCCATGTAAGACTCTGTTAACTAATTTTTTTAGATTAGAATCAGTCTAAACATTATGGCACAGACAGGGAACACAGGGGGCTAACACCTTCAATATCTCAAAATCTTATCTGCGCTGACACCAATTGTTACAGTTAACCTGAGAATGTAACTTTTAAAAAAAGGTTTTGTGATTTACATATGAAAGAAGTGAAACTATCATGGTCATTCTAACAGATGACAGATTTAACAAACAATCAAGGTATTTTTCAATGTATAATTTCAGTTATGTCACACTATAAACATTTGCTATAAATTTGTGTTACAATTGTGTTGTCCACAACCACCTGATGAAGGGGCAGCGCTCCTAAAGCTAGTGCTTCTAATTAAACCTGTTGGACTATAACCTGGTGTTGTGTGATTTGTAACTTTGTCCACCCCAGTCCAACACCGGCATTGCCAAATCAGGTTATTACCTTTCACTTCAAAAAAAAATCAAATTTGGTTTGTTAAACAGCAGCCTGAAAGCTGGTACCAACCACAGAAATGACCATGGCCCTGGGTGAGAGTGGTGAGTATCTACCAGTTATGCTTGTTTGAGATGATTTCAAATTACAGTCAGGGATTTTGAGCGTTCAGGCTCAGCCTACAAGCTAATAGTTTAGTTCAGTTGTGTCATGTCAAGTGAAGAAACACTCAAAATAATTAAATGTAGGCCTCATTATTAGCTCAAAAATATGGTGTGGAGCTTCTGCTTTAATTTTCTTTTCATTTACAGCAGAATTTAAATTCTGCGGATAGATCTAAATGTAATGGAACACTCGGAGTAGAGGTCACGACTTTGATGGAATCGCTGCATCCTTAAAATGCTGAGAGTAATTGGTCACATCCACACATTGTTCCCTCTGAACTGCATCAGCGCACAGCCGCTCCAATATCCTGCACATGGCGATCGGCCTTGCTTTCCAATTTCGGAACTCGCTGCCAAGCACGGGCCTCAAAGACGTGCAAGCGGTAAGAGAATGAGAGGGAACATCCCTCACATGGTATTGAAGGTCGCCTGAGGAGACTGACAGGAGTTGTACTTCCTCTCCTTCGTGGTGTGCGTATTGGCCGTATGAGAATACTCCATGTGAACCTACTCACTGGATTATCCCATAACGCTTTCATTGACAGACATCACATGCATATCTGGGGAAGGTGATGGAGCTGATGGTTAGCTTGGTTGCGGACAAGGTCCATCCCTTCCTTCCCTGGCTGATGTCTCAATTTCAGGCAGCACACACTGAGGGGGGTTGTTTATTCAGACCGTGTGTCTCTGAGGCAGCTCACCGAGAGAAACGAATGGGATGCTGAGGAATTGTTTCAGTTCTGAGTTACGCTTGGAATGGATCACAGTGTTCCCCAGAGAAGGGGAATGGCAAGAATCATCTACGTGTTATGCTGAGAAATATCGCTCTGTTCAGACAGAGGAGCCCAGGAAAGGTGAATGGGCTGGGTCATCTTAGGACGAATGAACATCCTAGTGAACGTTGAGCTTCAGAAACTTCGAGCTGAAAGAAGTGATCCTCCAGAGAAGTTAACCCTTGCAGTTGTTATGGCTATCAGACATCAATTCATGAGGCACCTCCATTTCCCCGGTCAGTTTCCCAAGTTTCAGGAAATTCATGTTGCTCCAGAAATATTTGTATTGACTGTGAGAGACGTCAATCAGAGAGCCCACCCACTCTGCCCATTGTCTCCTCTTCCTCTTCCAGAGCTGGTTCACTTCCTATAGGGACTGAAAACCAAGTGGGGAGAAGGTGAGTGAAGGAGCAGCTTTTATACAAATTGTATCCCATAATATCCACACCAATCTTCAGGCAGTCTGACTATCCTGTGGGTAATCAGGGGTGGAAATGTCCCTTATGCTGTGTGAGAAGATCCAGCTGAGAGAGCTGTTTACTCGGTGCTTTGTGCTGAACTGTGTGACTGGAGCTGTGTGTTGGATATTGAGTGTGTTTATTGGAAGCATTTCCCCCTGATTTCCAGGCTGAGTTTTGTTGATGGCTCATTCCTGAATATGAGAAGGTGAGGAGGAGGTCGGGTTTAATCATCCGCTTGATATTTTTGAATATTGAAAACACTTGTGTCTGCGTTGAACTCCAACATGGTTAAGAATGAAATAAAACAGAAAATTCTGGAAAAGCTGAGCAGGTCAAGCAGCACCTGCAAGGAGAGAGAAATAGATTTAAAGTTTTCACCATGACTGGGATAAGTTAAAGTTAAATGAAGTGTGGGTGGGACAGGGGAAAGACAGGAGACATTGAATAACAGACTAGTGAGTGCTCTAGGTTCAAAGGCAAATGGGGCAAAAAAGAAACAAAAGATGGACCAAGAGCAGGTGCTGTGGACTGAAAGAGCAAATAATGTAACAAGCAAAGAAAAGGAACAAAATGGGACAGAGTTTATGGTCTGAAATTGTTGAACTGAATATCAAGACTGTAACTGACTGATCAGATGTATTTAACTGCAACAATGCAGTTCCTCTGTTTCCAACACATCTGTTCTAATGATTCAACCCTCCACAACATAATTTTGCTCAATTGAAGACTCTGCCTCACCCCCAACATTAGAATGATAGAACTCAGCAGTGAGTTCCATAATTTCCGGCTGTGAACTGTGTTTCCCAGTTTGTTTCATTTTCTTTGCTTGTTTGTGTTTGTTCTTTCAGTCAGCAGCATCTGCTCTCAGTAATCTTTTGTTTTTTTTTCTTGCCACATGCCCATTTCTTTTGACTCTGGAGGATTCACTTTCATGTAATTCAATCTTGCCTGTCTTACCCCCACCCCTATCACAATCCTTCTTTCTATCCCACTCACCTCTCATTTAAAACCTATTTCATCTTCAACTTTTCCCTATGATAGAAGGTCACAGACCTGTAATGTTAACTCTGTTTCTCTCTCTTCATAGATCCTTTGAGTTTTAAATGTATTTTCTGTTTTTATTTCATATTTCGAGCATCCACAGCATCCTGCTTATCAGTGGTAGCAGAGGAGTCTGGGATGTTTCCAGATTGATGCAGTTCAGTGAGTATCACTGCTACTTCACCAGTCTATGGGGCAGCTCTCCTCACTTGGAGACTTGTCGTTAGACCTTGGTAAGAGAGATTTTACAGATTTCTCTAGGCTGAAATCACCTTCATCTTGTTTTTACACAATGTCAGGCTTGTCCAGATCACTCTGATTTTCATCTTATTGTTGGACTTTGTGGTAATTTCATCATAGTTTGGTCAGCTACTTCGAAGGGCAGTTTAGGGTCAACAATGTTGTGTGGGACTGGCGTCACATGTAGACTAGGCAAAGCAATGGTAGTTGTGTCACTTCAATTTTGAATCATGTCGACAAATTGCAAGATTTATTAAATTGCATTTCACAACATGGAGTGGCTGAGTGTTACAAAATGGCGGTGAACCCTTCTGTTAATTAAACCAAACGCTTAGAAAAGCTCACCTCGCCTTGTAATCTGTTAAAATATGAGCAACAGAAACTCCTAAATTTCACTATTTAAAGAAAATAATATCAATTTATTCTTTAGCTCTCAAAGTGAACATTAACCAACAACTATTCACAACTCTAAGCCTCCCCCTTTCTCTTAACTGCTTATTATCTGCCTCCAACTCTCTAACAATATACTGTTCCAATAAAATACTTATTAAAATTACATCAACTCAATTTCAAAACCATACAGTGGCTATTGCCTTCTTCCGGCTGAAGATCTCCTTGGGTCATCTTCTTTCTTTTACTGCGAATATATTTCATATGAAAAGGTATCTTGGATAGAGAGTGCTTCAATGGTAGTTGCTCTGTCAGACTTTCAAAATGCCTGCTCCAACATCAGGTTGATTCATTGGTTCGATGCTGGCAAAAAAAACAAAAGTTCAAACTTGATTGGGTTTTAGTATTTTGGGCATAATTTAAACTGATTAGTTAAATTCAAATTGTTGTTAAAACAGCAACCAACTCAGCTATCTATAATTTTCCAGTGCAGTCTGAGATTGCTCTTGTAAGCTCTTAGTGCAGAACAGCATTCATTCTCTCTTAAAGGTATAGTATATGCCTTCGACTTCATTAAATGAGATAAAGAGAAGAGATTAGATTAGGTTAAATTCCCTACAATGTGGAAACAGGCCCTTTGGCCCAACAAGTCCACACCGACCCTCTGAAGATCAACCCACCCTGACCCATTTCCCTCTGACTAATGCGCCTAACACTATGGACAATTTAGCACGGCAAATCCACCTGACCTGCACATCTTCTGGATTGTAGTGGGAAACTGGAGCAACTGGAGGAAACCCACGCAGACACTGGGAGAATGTGCAAACTCCACACAGTCACCCAAGGAATCGAAATAGGGTCCCTGCCGCTGTGAGGCTACAGTGTTAACCACTGAGCCACCGTGCCACCCATTTTTCTACTTATCTTTAAGGAAAACCAGATAGGCAGATGAAATAAAAAGGAACAGAAGGATCTGCTGATAGGGTGAGATGAAGAGGGTGAGAGGAGATTCACGTGAAATATGAACACTTGTATGGACAAATTGGGTCAAACTGCCTGTTTGTAACTTTCCATAGTTGGATTTTAACTCAATCACTGGATTAGTAATCCAACACCATTGCACTCAGTTGCCACACTTGGAGACACACTTATTGAAAATATCTGTTGAAAAGTCTTTAATGCCTCTTTTTAAAGATGTTACCTGAAGGCCTCAGCCCTTCCCAAAAGCCTGGGCTTGGATTTGATCGTTTTGACCAGTGTGGTGGCTGACAGCTAAATTTGAGATGTGCAGTCTGAGCGAGTGCAGTGTATCTAATTTCCTAGGGTAAATCAATACCCTTCAATCAGCTACACTAACCAATAAGGTAAAAACAATGACTGCAGATGCTGGAAACCAGATTCTGGGTTAGTGCTGCTGGAAGAGCACAGCAGTTCAGGCAGCTTCCCAGGAGCAGCGAAATCGACGTTTTGGGCAAAAGCCCTTCATCATAACCAATACTTTCCTCAGCTTTTCCCACTTCTTGCGCAGTGTGTGTGTTTGTTTTTGGCAAAATAAATGAGAGAAGTTTCTAAATCTCCATTGAATTAATGTTTATCCTAAGAGTTTTTTTTATATTAAACACATATTCTAAGGGTTAAACTGGTCTTCACCGTCACAACACGCACTCATTGCAATTTGGAATATGTTTTACACTCCGCTTTTCAGTCTTTCCCTTATGGTGTCTGGAAGATGGGGTTATGGGTGGAGAAAATAAAGTAGCCACATTGTTTGCTCCTGATCAGTATCCAGTCTCTCTGCCGGAAACAGAGGGTGTGTGACAGTCAAGAAAAGGAGGGGGCTTGCATCTGATTCCGCCACACAGGGCAATAGCAGACTGGGACTCATTGTGGAGTCAGCCCTTTCAAGAAAGCAAAGCATAGGAGCTAGAGGAAATCATGTTTCCTTTTTCTGTTTTACAGAAGGATTGCACCATACTACACTACAGAATACAGAGATGACAGACTTTGCTGATAAATCCTGACCATCACCCAAGGAATGACTGCACAATTGTGGGAAGATATTCAGTCCCTTTGAAACATCGATGAATAACTAGAAAGTTGGAACAGTGAAACTGTCATCTGGAAATCTGTCAGGTCAGGGGAAATTTCATTATATCATCAGATCCGAAACTATCAGTGGTGTGGAGCCTTCCATCAAAGCAAACCATTCTGAAAATTTAACTGTGGACAATCGATCAGGGAGAGGCTGGGAAAAGTGTGAGCATCTAAGTGTGGAGAGCGTTTGAATCATTCATTGAGCCTCATGAACCCCTGACTCATTCCTACAGTGAGAACGTGTATATGTAAGAGGTTTGTGAGGAGGGTCCCATGATGTCACAATATTGTCCAACACCTAAAGTGCATCTTTTGAACTGAGCCATGGAAGAGAATCTATTTGAATGTAAGATATATGACCAAGATTTTGGACAAGCCTCGAATCTCCACACAGATGAAAGCATTTATAGTGGGGAGAAGGTGTTCTCATGTGAGGTCTGCAATAGGTCCTTCTCACAGTCATCAAACCTCCGTGTACACCAACGCATCCACACAGGGGAGAAACCATTCATGTGCAGGATTTGCAGTAAATCGTTTGGATATTCATCAACACTCCGTGAACACCAACGTATTCATACAGGCGAGAAACCATTCAGATGTGAAGTCTGTGACAAATCTTTCTCCCGATTATCTAACCTCCGACAACACGAGCGTATTCACACTGGGGACAAACCATTTACGTGTGAGACTTGTGACAAATCATTTTCATGGTTGTCAAACCTCCACGAACACCGACGCATTCACACAGGGGAGAAACCATTTACATGCCAAGTCTGCAACAAATCATTCCCATACTTAATGAATCTCCGGGTTCACCAACGCATTCACACAGGAGAGAAACCGTTCACCTGTGAGGTGTGTGACAAAGCTTTCACACAGTTATCACACCTGCTGGTCCATCAGACAATCCACACAGGAGAAAAACCCTTTAAATGTGAGGTTTGTAATAAATCTTTCACAACATCGACCAGGCTTCTGATGCACCACAGCATTCACACGGGAGAGAAACCCTTCAAGTGTGAATTCTGTGAGATGTCTTTCACACAATGTTCTGAACTTCTGACACACCAAAGGATTCATACAGGGGAGAAACCCTTCAAATGTGAGATGTGTAGCAAATCCTTCTCACAGTCATCGAATCTCCATGCACACCAACGTATTCATACAGGGGAGAAACCATTCACATGTAAGGTGTGCAACAAATCCTTTTCCCGATCCTCGAACCTTCGCGCCCACCAACATATTCACACAGGAGAGAAACCATTCACATGCGAGGTGTGTGACAAATCATTCTCTCACTCGATGAACCTCCGTGTACATCAACGTATTCACACAGGGGAGAAGCCATTCACATGCAAAGTGTGTGACAAAGCATTCACCCAATTATCAAATATTCTGAGACATCAAGCAGTTCACACAGGGGACAAACCCTTCAAATGTGAGGTTTGTGATAAAGCTTTTACAACATCGACCAGGCTTCTGATGCACCACAGCATTCACACAGGAGAGAAACCGTATAGGTGTGAGATTTGTGAGAAGGCTTTCACCCAATCTTCCGACCTCCTCAGGCACCAAAGGATTCACAAAGAGCACAGTCTATTTAAGTGTGAGGTGTGTAACAAGGGCTTTGAACAATCATCAAGCCTGGTGTGTCACCAGATCATTCACACAAGGTAGTACCTATTAATGTGCAAGTGAGTAGTAAAGCTTCCACAACATCTTTACGCTCCTCGGCTATCAGGAGATTTACATGGGGAGAATCAGTCAGTCCTCTGATCCCCTGAAGCACCAGAATATCCACATTGTGAGGAATCTTTCAGGTATGAGATGTGTGACAAATCTTTCACACATCCACCAAAACATACACACACACACACACACACACACGTACATTTCCCCTGACATGAGTGTGTGTTCAAGAAGTGAGCCAGCTGTCAGGAGTGGGTATGGGTTAGAACTGAACCCAGCTTTAGTTGGGAATGTGAATTACAGAAGATCCCCTTCAAGTGACGGGTGTTTGACTAATACCACGGGGAAAATTTGTACTCTCCCGTCTGGGAGGCCTACTATCCTGAGTATGGGGAGGGTGTGGGGATGAGCCTCCACAGACCTGAGTTCCCTCATCCCACCATATGTCAATGTAATAACAGTGTTCACCTTTTATCCAGGCCCTATACTCTTCCAAGATTCATTTCATATTCTGGGAAAGATCTTAAGTCATTTTTAGTGCATTTGGTTTGGTTGAATATTGTTCAATATTGCTGTTCCTTCAATCTTCTGTATAGATTTTTAACTCTCAATAAATGACATTTGACATTAGCCAAACTACCTGATATGTCAGTATGGTGTGTTCCTACACACTGAAAAACTCAGGAGCTGACATGAGAGTCATGTACGCTGAGTGTGTGTGGACTGGGATATATTCTTTATCAGTGGGTTTATAATTTCTTATTCATAGGATGCATAATCTTTGTCTAAGAAAGAAAGAGTGGCATTAATAAACTTTCACAATCTTGGTATTAAAAAGTACTTTGTAGCCAATTAGGTACTTTTTGAAGTGTGTTCACTGTTGTAATGTAGGAAGCGCAGCAGCCAATGTGTGCCCAACAAGCTCCTACAAACTGCAAGGTGATAATGATCTCTTCATTCCTGCTGCTGATTGAGGGATTCTTCCAAATAATACCAATCACCTCGTCTGAAAGATGGCTTCTCTGATTGTGTGGCTCTGCCCAACTCCTTCTGTGTCAATCTATCCTGTGGCTTTGTATGATTCTATGAAAGTTTCTCTATTACCATCCATGGCTCAATGTTATTTCTCAATGTTGGTCAGGAACTGGACAATGTGCACAGGAAAGGGACAAGATTCACTCAGAGGAGAGACCAGTGACATACTGCCTCAACTCATCTGCTGCTGAGATCCTCGTTCATGCTTTTATAGGCTCTAGATTGAATATTCCAGTGATTTCCTGGTTGTTCTCACATCTTGCTTTGTAAACCGGAGCTCCTCCAACATACTGCAGTCCAGGTTCTAATTCACTAATCACCCCTGTACTACAGTAGGCTGTCAATCAAGCAACATCTCCATTAAATCTTGTTGACAAATTCTTTCATGGTCATCATCTTCCCTCTCTGAAATGTCCTCCAGCCTAACAAGCATCTAAAACACCTGCACTTTGCTAATTCCAAACATGACGTCCTTGATTTTATTCTGTTGGTGTAAGCTGTTGAATACCCTCTCAAAACCATTCCATCTTTACATGTACCTTTCCTCCTAAAGATACTACTTAAATCTACCTTTTAAAATTTTTAGACACCTGCACAAATATTAACTGATGTGCCTCACTGTAAAATATTAATATTCTTGCAAAACATCTTGGGATTCTGAACTATGTTAACAGTCCCATATCAATGGAAGTTGTTGTATATTACTTTTGCGTAAAAACTCAGGCATTCATTTGGAACACTGTGACTCCCTTCATGGTTCAATATTCAACTGTCCCTCACTGTGAAGCAGTCTCCCAGTACAAGTACAGACTCAGAAAGTATAACCTCGACCTGGCACCACAGCAGAGTAGAATGGCTTTATGTGGCCTTGAACTGTGCATCAAGGAGGATGCTCCTTCAGCCTGCATTTCCCCTCCCAGTGGAGACTGGGGAAACAGCTTGTAATGTTGGGACTGAGAAATGAACAAGACTTGGTGTCAGTTTAGATACTGTATGGTTTTGGGAAATTTTTTTGATGGTGTCAGATTCTGTGAAAGTTGAGGCTATTGTTTCTCCACTTGCAGATACCTTTCATTTTCCCTGTAATTCCCTTGCCCTTCTAGATGGATGTGGTCATGCATTTGAAAAGTGCTGTCTAAGGAAACCTGGTGAATTTCTTCAGTGCATCATGTAGGTGGTATACAATAAACATCGCTGCTACTAAGCATTAGTGGTGGAGAGAGTAAACATTCATGGATGTGGTACCAATAAAGTGGACTGCTTTATCCTGGATGGTGCCAAACTTCTTGAGTGTTACTGGAACTTCACTTATCCAGGCATACTTCTGACTTGTACTGTGTCGATGGTCAACAGGATCTGGGGAATCAAGAGGTGAATAACTCACTGCAGGATTCCTAGTTTCTGACCTTCTCTTGTAGACATGGTATTTAAATGGATAATTCTATTCAATTTTCTGGTTGATGGTAGCTCCCAGGACGTTGATAGTGTAGGATTCAGTGATAATAATGCCATTAAATTTCAAGTGGGAGTGGTTAGATTCTGCCTTGTTGGAGATGGTCATTGCCTGGCATTTATGTACCAAGTTTATCTCCAATCAGCAGAAAGATTACTCCCTGATTCCCACTGACTGGCGTTTTGCTCAGGCTTCTTCATCCCACACACTGTCAAATGCAGCCTTGATGTTGAGGGCTGTCACTGTCACCTCACATCTGCAATTCAGTTATTTTGACCATGTTTGAACCAAGGCTGTAATGAGGTCAGGAGCTGGGTGGCCCTGGCGGTACCCAAACTGAGCAGGCTATTGCTGAGCAGGTGCTGCTTGATAGCACAGTTGATGCCACCTTCAATCACTTTTCTGATGATCGAGAGGAGACTGTTGTGGTGGTAATTGGCCGGGTTGAATTTGTCCTGCTTTTTTGTGTACAGAACATACCTGGGCATTTTCCCACATTGTTGGATGTATGCCAGTATTCTAACTTGGCAAGGGGTGCGGCAAGTATTGCTGGAATGTTGTCAGGGCCTGTATCTTTTGCAGTGTCCAGTGGTTCAGCTGTTTCTTGATATGAAGAAAAATGAATTGAATTGGCTAAAGACCAGCATTCATGATACTGTGGAACTCTGGAGGATTCATGGCTCAGTTCTGAAAATGATTCCTCCAGCGTTAATGGATAGCATTGTCATTAGATTAGATTACTTACAGTGTGGAAACAGGCCCTTTGGCCCAACAAGTCCGCATTGACCTTCCGTAGAACAACTCACCAAGACCCATTCCCCTACATTTATCCCTTCACCTAACACTACGGGCAATTTAGCATGACCAATTCACCTAACCTGCACATTTTTTGGACTGGAGCACCCAGAGGAAATCCACGCAGACACTGGGAGAAAGTGCAAACTCCACACAGACAGTTGCCTGAGGTGGGAATTGAACCCGGATCTCTGGCAATGTGAGGCAACAGTGCTAACCACTGTGCCACCGTGTCGCCCACAATGAATGGCTGGCACCAAGTCAAACTGGTGTCTCACACTTAGCATGTCAGTATATTAGATTAGGCTAGATTCCCTAGAGTGTGGAAACAGGCCCTTCAGCCCAATAAGTCCACACCGAGCCTCCAAAGAGTAACCCACTCCCCTCTGAGTAATGCACCTATCACTGTGGACAATTTAGCACGGCCAATTCACCTGGCCTGCACATCTGTGGAATGTGGGTGAAATCCTTAAGAAGAGAAACAGCATCCTAGAAATGAAGGGAATTCTGTTTATTTGCCCTTGGTTTTGATATGACCCTGGTGACTTGAACACTTTTCAATGTCACGATCAGCATGTTGTTGAATTTGTCAGATTTTCTGTTCCCATGTCATTTGTCTTGTGGATTTGTCTTTGGGTGTCAACCTTGTGCTGTTGAAATGCTGAGTTGTTCCTTGGGGTGTTCGCCTCTTTCTTGCTTCCAAGCTCTTGTATTAGTTTAAAAGGCCCTTTAAAATTAGAATTGTAAAAGGTCTTGGTTTTTAAAAGACCAAGTCTAGGAGGGGCCCTCGCCTTAGACTGTATCAATTCTTTGACTGGATTCTCAACCTCATTTAAATTGAGTTCCCCATGCCTGCTCCAAGGAACTCATATTGGGAGAATATCTGGGGTCTCTTCTGTCTGGGTGTAGACGGACAACTGAGTCACATTATGGTCACAGGCCTTCAGTCCGGGAGATGGATCCAAATACACCTCCTGCAGACATAGTCTCCAGGGAAAGTAAACTGTTCCAGAAATTCCCACATCCAACTGGGGGAGGGCATACCACTGCATTGACTGCCATAGTTGTCCTTAAAATTTGCTCACTTAAATTTTCCCCAAAAGACCCATACTTTTTTCAAATCCAGTGTTTATAGACTGATTATTGCTTTTGTTTCATTATGTTCTTTTTTTAATTCATCACTTAACTGTTTGCTTATCTGTCTATCTTTTACATGAATGGAGCTGAAAACAAAAGTTTAAGTCACAGGCTAAATGTTTTAAGCTACAACCCTAGTGTTTGGAATCGATTACTTATAAATTTATTCAAGAGAGTTTGGTTAGGATCCACTTAGTCAATTTTGAGGATCGTTGAAAGTTTTAACTTTGCTGTTTTGTGAATAGAGGGGTAAGTTTGAATTAGCTGTCTGTCTAAGTCATAATACCATAAGACATAGGAGTGGAAGTAAGGCCATTCGGCCCATCGAGTCCACTCCCCCAACACTAATCAGCTTCACTAATCATATGTCGAAGAGTGTGGTGCTGGAAAAGCACAGCCAATCAGGCAGCATCCAAGGAACAGGAGAGTCGATGTTTCAAGCATAAGCTCTTCATCAGGAATTCTTTCACTAATCATATAAAATGATATGATTTTAGAATTGTATGAAATGAAATGGGATCAATGAGAATGAATAAGGTTTTATGTAAAACAGACATCGTGTCAGGGTAAGAGAATGGGGCTTTTGCACAAAATGAACATGGAATTAGTGGAATTAAATAGTGTTTTTTTAGAAAACAAACATGGGATTAGTGGGAGTGAATGAGTTTTGTGTAAATGAACATGGGATCACATGGGTGTAAATGTGGTTTTGTGTAAAAAGAATATTACGTCAGTGGAACAGGATGAGTTTTTAAATAAAATGAACATGGTTTCAGTGAAAGTGAATGGTTTTGAATAAAATGAACATGGGATTAGTGGGAATGAATGAGATTTTGTGTAAAATGAATATCATATCATTGGGAGTGAATGGAAGTTTTAAGTAAAATGAACATGGAATCAGTGTACATAAATAGGGTTAAACTTGAAGAACAGCATCTCATTTTCCACTTGGTGATGCTGTAGCCTCTGGAACTCAATGTTGAGTTCAATAACAAGAGCCTAATTCATCCTTCCATGTTTTTTTTACCCAGCTCCACACCCAGTCATCTTATAACTTGGATTGCTTTGAGCACAGCCAATCCATTTTCACCTATGTTCAGGCCTGTTATCATATTACATTGTTTGCTTACAGTACAAACTATCCTTAGCTCTCATTATTACTTATTCAGCTTCTCTTCTGTCCTGCCATTTATAATCCGCTCAATTACTGACCCCTTTCATATTTCTCTATCCATTTCCATCTATCTGTTCACTGCACTTTCCCGCCATCATCCAACCTCTTCTTCAGCGTAACTAGCTGCTATCAGTTCTGATGAACAGCCTCTGACCTTGAAACCTTAACTCTGCTTTCTTCCCACAGGTGTGGCCAGACCTGCTGAGTTTTGTCAGCAATTTCTGTTTCTCTTTCAGATTTCCAGCATTCCCAGTTCTTTATTTTATGTAACGTCTGAAAATACCTGGTTTTCCTCAAAGAAACTGAGCTGCAATGCCCCTCCCATCACTAAATGCGCTGTGACTAGAGTGCTTCCAGTTTGACTGGGTCCTGCTGTCAAATACAGGACAGTCCGAGTGACTGAGATGAGAGAATCTTAATTCTGATCCAGATAGGAGTGATCCAGGTTAATCCAACACTCCGGGCACAGTTTAGATGGAGCTTGACTTTGTATCTAACCTATACCGGAACTCCTTTGTGAGTATCTGATGGGACAGAGCGGATGTGGAGATTATAATGATGGAGATTATAATGTTGTTCATATCTGAGTGTTTTTAAAAATATGTTGAGGACTTCAGTAAGGCGTTCAACAAGGTTCCCCATGGGAGACTGATTAGCAAGGTGAGATCTCATGGAATACAGGGAGAACTAGCCATTTGGATACAGAACTGGCTGAAAGGTAGAAGACAGAGGGTGGTGGTGGAGGGTTGTTTTTCAGACTGGAGGCCTGTGACCAGTGGAGTGCCACAAGGATTGGTGCTGGGTCCTGTACTTTTTGTTATTTATATAAATGATTTGGATGTGAGCATAAGAGGTACAGTTAGTAAGTTTGCAGATGATACCAAAATTGGAGGTTTAGTGGACAGCAAAAAGGGTTACCTCAGATTACAACAGGATCTTGACCAGATGGGCTAATGGGCTGAGAAGTGGCAGATACGAGTTTAATTCAGATAAATGTGAGGTGCTGCATTTGGGGAGTGTTGCTGAACAAAGAGACCTTGGAGTGCAGGTTCATAGCTCCTTGAAAGTGGAGTCGCAGTTAGGTAGGATAGTGAAGAAGGCGTTTGGTATGCTTTCATTTATTGGTCAGAGTATTGAGTACAGGAGTTGGGAGGTCATGTTGCGGCTGTACAGGACATTGGTGAGGCCACTGTTGGAACATTACTTGCAATTCTGGTCTCCTTCCTATCGGAAAGATGTTGTGAAACTTGAAAGGGTTCAGAAAAGATGTTGCCAGGGTTGGAGGATTTGAGCTACAGGGAGAGGCTGAACAGGTTGGGGCTGTTTTCCCTGGAGCGTCGGAGGCGGAGGGGTGACCTTATAGAGGTTTACAAAATTATGAGGAGCATGGTTAGGATAAATCGACAAAATCTTTTCCCTGGGGTTGGGGAGTCCAGAACTAGAGGGTATAGGTTTAGGGTGAGAGGGTCAAAGATATAAAAGAGACCTTAGTGGTACGCATATGGAATGAGCTGCCAGAGGATGTGGTGGAGGCTGGTACAATTGCAACATTTAAGAGGCATTTGGATGGGTATATGAATAGGAAGGATTTGGAGGGATATGGGCCGGGTGCTGGCAGGTGGGACTAGATTGAATTGGGATATTTGGTCGGTATGGACAAGTTGGACCGAAGCGTCTGTTTCCATCTTGTACATCTCTATGACTCTATGATTTCTGCCTCTATCACCCTTTTAGACAGAGTTCCAGATCTTCACCACATGCTGGTGAAAAGAATTACTCTCAACTCCTCACTAATCCTTCCACCCATTACTTTAAATCTCTGCTCCATGGTTATTGATTTCCCTGTTCAGGGAAAGAAGATTGAAACAGCCGCATCAGCTGCCTCTGCCATTTTCCATCCTTTAACTAATCCCCCGAGCAATCTTCCATTCATGCTCCTTCCCCCCAAGCCCAAACTGTTTGTCTCATTTGTCTCATATCTCCCTTTACTCTGTCTATGAACACATCGTGTCCATGTGAACCATCGTCTGTTCCAACAACTCTGCTAATCACCCAAATTTTCAGTCGTGGTCCAATGTTTGCTGATATTATTCTCATGTTCGTCCTCATTAGATATTGTCCTGCTCTCCTTTCAGTCTGATGTGATCGTCCACTCTTCAAAAGAACTATTCCATCCTTGAAATCGAGCGATTGATAAATTAGCATTACCAGATATCGTGTTCTGCTTTAAATACTGCCATGAGATCTTTCACGCTGAGCTTAGAGAGAGCGAAAAAAGGCATGGGGTATGGCATCAGCAGATGGACAACGGAGAGGTATGGCAATGAATGAAAAATCACTCCCCAGGTCTCACCTGCAACCATAGAGTCCATCTCTGAATCTCTGTAATTCTCCAAGCACAGGTACACTTAGGAACAGAATCACTACCGAGCCCGCAAAGTTACCTCCATTTCCCCGGTCAGTTTCCCAAGTTTCGGAAAACTCATTTTGCTCCAGAAATATTTGGATTGACTGTGAGAAACATCAATCAGAGAGTCCACCCACTCTGCCCATTGTCTCCTCTTCCTCTTCCAGAGCTGGTTCACTTCCTATAGGGACTGAAAACCAAGTGAGGAGATGGTGAGTGAAGGAGCATCTTTTATACAAATTGTATCCCATAATATCCCACCAATCTTCAGGCAGTCTGACTATCCTGTGGGCAGTCAGGGGTGGAAATGTCCCTTATGCTGTGTGAGAAGATCCAGCTGAGAGAGCTGTTTACTCGGTGCTTTGTGCTGAACTGTTTGACTGGAGCTGTGTGTTGGATATTGAGTGTGTTTATTGGAAGCATTTCCCTCTGATTTCCAGTCTGAGTTTTGTTGATGGCTCATTCCTGAATATGAGAAGGTGAGGTGTCATTATCTGGGAGGTGCAGCATATCTGAGGATTCTTACTGATTTCCTATTGTTAAGTTCTGTGTGTGATAGCAAAAAAATTGTCTTTGAGAACCACATAATGTCCCACAGCAATGTGAAGTCCTTTTGATGTGTTGTCTCTGTGGTGACATGATAAATATGATTGTCAATGTGTGCAAAACAAGCTTCACAAACAGCAACATGAGAATGACCAGATAATTTGACTTTTGGTGGTGTTCATTTGTTGAACTAACACTAGACACCAGGGACCAGGGATAACTGTCTTGTTTTGCTTTAAAATAGTGCTGTTTTTTAAATAGGGCCATTGGATCTTTTAGATTCAGGTGAGAGGGAGAGAGAGAGAGAGAGAGAGAGCAGAAGGGGCCTCTGTTTAACATTCCCTCTGAAAGATGGCTTTCATTATTACACTGGAGTGTCACTGTGTCGTGCTCAAATCCTGAAATCTCCCATTGGGATAGTTTGGATGTTGAACTTTTTAAAGGTGCTCTGTAAATGCAAGCTGCTGTCTGTTGTTCTGTAAGATGTAGACAATGATTAGGCATTCAGTCAGAGCAGCGTGATCTCCCCTTCACCGTTTACCATCAAACTGTGAAGTCGTCTCTCAGGCAGGCTTACCCTCAAGAGAGAGGGTTATAACCTCAAACTGGCACCAGAGCAGAATTCATGGAGAGAAGCAAGTGGCATAGTGGGAGCAGGGATCTCTTCAAGGTGATGGTTATTCTGACCAATCTGGTGTTGAGTCATGTGAGCTCTATCCTGTCTGCTGTCCAGTCAGTTCTGCCATTACATAGTAATTCAGTTCTTGTGCAATCCTGTGTTATAAGAAAACTACATAATAGTAGCACCATTTAAACCAATGGGGCTGGACTTGCATTATAAGCAATATAGAAACAGTGTCCCCAATTTGTCAATCCTGTCATAGCAAATTCGCGTTAACAAAATGCTTGTTATAGCAGAATGACCTATATTTCAATTCATGGGTCTCTCACTAGATCAATACACTGTGGTGTTTGCATCATCGGCTCCTGCAAACATATTTTTGTCTGAAGTGAAGTTAAATACTCAGCAACATCACTTCTGAGTGGACATGGAGGCTTGAAGAGACTGTTCTTCTGTGTTGATACAAAGATCTGGGCTCCCATCAGTTCGATGTTATTTCACTGAAATCTGAAAGCATCTACTGATTTACATGTTGGTGGGGGTTCCATTCATCATCTACTTCAGACATTTCATGGTGGAGGGTGAAAACTGGTAAGGACATCGGAATGATGGAAGAGTGAGCAGGTAATACATGGATCAGGGGTTTAGCTTGAATAAAGAAACCATTAGTAACAGAAGAAGAATTGGGAGTGCATAGTATTTTTGGTCTTTCTTCATCTTTCCAGCTTGTCTTGTTAATTACTATAGCTACTGAATATAGGAAACGTGTAAAGGTATTTCTGTCAGTGGAGGTAGGTAAGAAAGGAGAGGATTCTGTCGAGAAGGTATAGGTGGTCAGTCTCAAGACAATAGGCGCCTTAGGGTTTGGTGATTTCAGTACTATGTGCTTAATACTGCAATCTGTACGGTCCATTTTGAAAGGGGAACAGACAAACATCTCAAGCTCGCAGTGTTCGGTTGACAGAATGGATGAGGCTGTGGAGTTGTGCCATCTCATGATAACTGGCATAGAAGTGTTGCGAGGATGACAATAAGGTCGAGAGTGATGTTTGGACACACTATGAATAGTTTAAATGAGTTTCAGCTGGGCATCTGCATTCATAACTTTCAATGGTATTAGTACAGCTTTCATTTATACAGTCACATTGGAGTTTTAGCCAATCTGAGATGTTACAGATGAGTTGGTTACATCTGGGAGCATGTACTTGGGTTTTCATTGGATACTTGTATCAGTACTAAGACTGAGAGGGGGATACAGGCTTGCATGTTGAATGTCCTTCTACCTTTACTGCAGTTTCAGTTGTCAGAATTTGATAAGGACCTTTCCAGCAGGGGCCCAATTTTTCATAATTAAAGTCTTTCAATAGTATGTAGTCACCAGGGTTAATGTCTTTAAACTTTGGAGCTCTTTCTTCTTCCTTCCCTGGTACTCGATATGCTTCTTTGACCTGTTGATGATAAGATTGCATTG
Organism: Hemiscyllium ocellatum; assembly: GCF_020745735.1. Taxonomy (NCBI): domain Eukaryota; kingdom Metazoa; phylum Chordata; class Chondrichthyes; order Orectolobiformes; family Hemiscylliidae; genus Hemiscyllium; species Hemiscyllium ocellatum. The sequence continues at coordinate 39,691,395 of NC_083435.1, forward strand.
CGTTGGTTAGCTTAATCAGGTACCAATACATCTCTTCTGCCATGATATGCACATCAACAGGGTATTGAGCAGTTAATGGTGCAGACCAGGGAGTCCTCAGGGGCTTTCTAGATATTAGTTCAGCTGCCGAGAATCCCGTCTTTTTCTGTGTCATGGTTCTCATATTAAAAAGAACAATTGGGAGTACTTGCATCCAATTAAGGTCCGTTTCTTCTACCAACTTGCCTAGCTGACTTTTTAGGGTACTATTGGCTCTTTCTACAATTCCTGCTGCTTGGGGATGGTTGGCACAATGGAATTATGGATTCATATTCAAGCTCTTACATAGTTTCGTGTTTAGCTCCCCACAGGAGTGGGGGCGATTATCGGCAGAGAGCCGTTACTGGTATTCCAGATCTGGATATGATTTTCCTTGGTAGAATTTTACAGTCGTTATTGCTGTGCAGTCAGTACAGGATAAGCTTCAATTTATTTAATAAATACATCAATTATCACTGAACAATACTTGTAACAATGACATCTAGGTAACTCTATAAAATCTAACTGGATAGTATCAAAATGTGCACTTGGCAAGGAAGTTTCATCTGGTGGACACTTTACTCCTTTCCCGGGATAATGTTTTTGACAAATTAGGCAATTTGCAGCTGATTGTTTTGCTTTTTCTTGCAGGTGGGGATTCCACCAAGTTTGGTGATTTCTGTCCACCATTCCCTCCTTCCCTACATGTGTATGTGTGTGAACATAATCAACTAGGATAGGCAGAAGTGAGTCGGACAGACATGTCTGGCGTAACCCCAAAGCTTACTGTAACTACTTGCATAACAACCATGGTTCATCCATCTTTGTTTTTCCTTATCAAAGGCATCCCCCTGCTAGGTCTGTATTTGCTCAAGGTGAGGCATGGTCGGATTGTCAGAAGAGGAAGTAGGAAAGTCTCCCTTTGGTTTCCCATTCGTCATTTGTGGAACCATGTCTTTTTGCTCAAAAGTTGCTTGCTTAGCAGTTGCCTTTAGTGACATCGGAAGTGCCAGAGGAGTGAGCAGAACATTAAATAATTACCAATTAGATTAGATTACTTACAGTGTGGAAACAGGCCCTTTGGCCCAACAAGTCCACACCGACCCGCCAAAGCGCAACCCACCCAGACCTATCTGGCAATTTAGCATGGCCAATTCACCTGACCCGCACATCTGGCCTGTGGGAGGAAACCGGACCACCCGGAGGAAACCCACGCAGACACGGGGAGAATGTGCAAACTCCACACAGTCAGTTGCCTGAGGCGGGAATTGAACCCGGGTCTCTGGCGCTGTGAGGCAGCAGTGCTAACCACTGTGCCACCGTGCCGCCCTGAGAGAAGTTGAATAGCACTGAGGAGACGAGCAACATAGGCAACATTGAGGATAGGGTTCCTGATGAGGTAAGGAAACTGTGCTGCTGTCAGAGTTGACCAAAATCATGAGCCCACCCAAAGGCGTAGCGGGAATCAGTATTGATATTAGCTGACTCTCCTTCAGCAAGTATGCAGACACAGATCAGAGCAAGGAGCTCAGCTTGCTGGGCGGAACAGGATGGGTCAACAGAATAAGCTTCTGTTGTAAGCAACAAAGTGACAATCGCATATCCCGATATGTGTTTGCCCTTTGGAGAGATAGAAGAAGAACCATTGACATAAAGTGTAAGGTCTGGGTTAACAAGAGACTGATCCGTAAGATCAGAATGTGGTTTAGTAACAAGGTCATTTTATGAGGACACAATCATGGGAGGATCAGGCAGTTCAAGAGGTTCTTCCTGCAGGAATGTAGCGGGGTTAATGTTAAAGCAGTATTTAAAGGAGAGAAGCGGATACTGAGTGGAGTAAGTTTAGAAGTAAGCAAGGATACAGTAGCATGGGAGGTACAGACTTCTACATTTTGATAGAATGGATAGTTAGGAGAACCTGGGTGCAGTTTTAAAATAATCATGCAGAAGCCATGTGTACTTTCATCTTGAATTAGATTAGATTCCCTACAGTGTGGAAACAGGCCACTCGGCCCAACCAGTCCACACCAAGTAACCCACCCAGACCCATTTCCCTCTGACTAATGCACCTAATACTATGGGCAATTCACCTGACCTGCACATCTTTGTGACAGTGGGAGGAAACCGGAGCAAACCCACTTAGACACGGGGAGAATGTGCAAACTCCACACAGACGGTCACCTCAGGCTGGAGTTGAACTTGGGACCCTGGTGCTGTGAGGCAGCAGTGTTAACCACTGAACCACCATGCCGTCCCAAATTAATTAAATGTGGTTACCAGTAGAATGCCACAGGCTGTCTGTGAATACTAATTAGGAGGCAGAGTTGTAACTGCCAACCTGTACAGTGGCCTCATCCTTCGAATCGGAATTATGAATTATACTAGTTTAAATTTAACTTTGCACCTCTGGTTGTTTTAAAGTCGAATCGAAATTTATTTTTGAAAAGCTAGCAAGGTTTCGGTTCTTTCAGCAGTGCATCATTTTCTTTCACTGTTAAAGAGTACGCACTGGTTTTAAAAGCAGCAGTTAGATTTGATCAAAATCAGAGGCCTTAACTTCACTCATCAGTGCAATTGTAACACTCCTAACACAGGGAAAAATGATGCGTTGGGGGAAGGGCATGGGCCTCAGCATATTTGGTCCTCAGAGTAGGGAGAGGGAGATTCAGGTTATGAAGGGTGTTCACTTTGGCTGTACTGCAGGTGAGTTTTGAGGAGTTCAGCTGACAGCAGGAGAGGCATAAGATATTTCCTTCTCCAAATCAGAATCCCATTCCTCATCCACAGATGGATCAGGATACTTTAGTAATAGGTTTTTGGGAGAAGGGAGGGTGGGGTATAAGGAACAGTCTCTGTCATTCGTCCGGTCCTGTATGGCTACAGCCTATTCTTACTCACCGGTTTTCCTTTTCATTGAGGCCCCTGATGTTCCAGCTGAGGCTGTGATTCTTTGCTTTCCTTTTTTTTCTATTTTCTCCCCAGCCAATTTCGATTCTGCTTCGAAATCATGTACTTCACATTTGTGTTTTAGTTCTGTCCAATCTAGTTCAGTTCCTTCCTCAGTTAATGGACTAATTCCCCTTTTAATACAGTTTTGTCTCCAGGATGACTGCATGGGTTTTTCCCACTTTTCCGAGCTACCTTTTCCATGCTGATAAGGCTTCTTTCTGCTTACTTCCCTTTCTTTCTCCCCAAATCCCTTGTTCAATTTTAATGAGTTAAATCACGTGTGCTTCCGAGAGGCCAATGCTTACTTTTGTTGAGCAGCTGCAGCTGATATTTTCCTTCCTTGTTTCTCATAATTAGGATACAGACTTATTATTTCTTTTGTCTTTCATCTTATCTAGGGTTGTACCCTTATTTATCCTACCTACATTAAATCTTCACAAAATTACTGATCTATTAGGGCCTCTAACCTCACAGAGCAAAGCACAGGGGCCTCTAACCCCACAGAGCAAAGCACAGGGGCCTCTAACCCCACAGAGCAAAGCACAGGGGTCTCTAACCCCACAGAGCAAAGCACAGGCGTCTCTAACCCCACAGAGCAAAGCACAGGGACCTCTAACCCCACAGAGCAAAGCACAGAGACCTCTAACCCCACAGAGCAAAGCACAGGGACCTCTAACCCCACAGAGCAAAGCACAGGGGCCTCTAACCCCACAGGGCAAAGCACAGGGGCCTCTAACCCCACAGAGCAAAGCACAGGGGTCTCTAACCCCACAGAGCAAAGCACAGGGGTCTCTAACCCCACAGAGCAAAGCACAGGGGTCTCTAACCCCACAGAGCAAAGCACAGGGGTCTCTAACCCCACAGAGCAAAGCACAGGGACCTCTAACCCCACAGAGCAAAGCACAGGGGCCTCTAACCCCACAGAGCAAAGCACAGAACACATACACAGAACACAAACAGTCACTCACCAACAAACCAGTGTGTATACAAACGAATCTCAAAGGGTTAAACTTTCTGCGAGCTCTCGAGAGTTAGTACATAGTCTCTGTCACGCGCTTTGTCTTTCTCATGAACATTTTAGAAGATAACAACCCGACAATGAACAACAAGACTAATTATTTCTGCAAAACATTCTCGACATTTCGTACCTATTTAAGCGGTCATTTAGGGTTCCGTCAGGATACTGTGGGAGTGAAACTGGGGAAGCCACACACACAACAATACAGATCGAGAGCAATCAAGGTATAACCTTACCTTGTGGGCCCATTGGTCTCGGGTCTGACCCTTAGATGAAGCTCCTCTTTTCCAGTTTCATTCAAACGTAGCCCTTGTTGGAACCCTGCTCGCAGCACCAAATTGTTAAATCACAGATTTGAGGTGGCCCAGGGAATCTCTTGTGGACTCAGACCTGTAAAGCCTCTCTCTAGGTTTGTCCCGGAGATTGTACGCTTTGGAAGTCTGGAATAAAACCTCGTACAGACAGTTTAGTTTAATTTTAGTCATCCCCTTTATTTACTAATAGCATCAATGCTCTGACGTACTGATACAGTGGTTTCCTTTATACAAAAGTTTACAAAAACATTGCATGTTCTTAATTACACAGATAACAGTGAAAGACAATAATTTGTAAGGAAGAAAAGTTAATTGACAGATCTGTCTGCACTTGATTAATCACTCCTACACGCCCTCAGCCTTTCATCAGGTGGAAAAAACATACCCAGCTGAGTTGGGTGCCTGCTAGTGAGATAAACTTCTATCATAAAGAGGTACCAGTCTGAGCTAATTGGAGAGTTCATAAGGTAACCTTGCACAGCTCACATGTCTGCTACAATTATTTTACAAAATGGCTTCTTAGCCAGGAGGGCAAACTTTTGACCATAAAATGGCTTCCTGACACATTGTGCCAGAATCTCTTCAATGTTAGGCTTAGAGTAATTTCTAAGCTAGGTGCATATTCCTGTTTTTAAGCACTGAACCATTCTATACCTGAGGCTGAGATGTTACTGTAAGGTTGCATTTAAACTGATTCACTAGTCTTCAAATTAAACATGCTTTCTTTTCTGGGTTTTGATTCAAATTCAAATAAGACATAAGATCTGATTAATTAGAATTGATAGTGGGGCAATTTGTAAGGTCTGTAGAGTGGTCTGTAAGAACAGCAAGTAAGTTAAAGCTTCATCAATATTACCTTTTACAGAGTTTGTATTTAATCACCGGCAATAGCTACTCAATATCATCATAAAGTCCCAAAATGCAATTAAATCCAATCCATAGCAGGTAAGCACTAAGAGTTAATTTTCTACTGGCTTCAGCAGATTCAGCACTAAAATGGTCTCTCTCTCTCTCTCTCTCTAGTGTCCTTTTGAGCTCTCAAGTCAGCTTCTTGTAACAGTAAAGATGTTTTTCTCTCTGTGTCTGCCCCGCTTGCAAGGGGTAATAAGAATCCATTATAATTGACAGGATCTGACCATTAATTACAAGGCTTTTGATAGTACCAAGTTTTGTTTCAGGGTCAGAATCAAACACTGTCATTAATTTCGCAAGGGAACGGCCATGTCCTGTTCACACAGATTCACCGATGCTAAGGCAAATGTTTTTAATTGCCTTACAGCATCCTATTATCACTTGGTGAGCACAGATGTCTCTATCTTCTGCATTCCTTGAGTTCCCCCCTTTTTCTGAGCCTTCCTGCCTGTCTATTTTCTAATGCAGTAAATGTATTCTATAATTCAGCATTACATTTTAGTCTAAATGTTTAAAGACAAGTTTTAAGGCTATAGACTTTCTCAATTTCAGAGGTTGGTGGAATGATTTAAACGGGAGATACTCAAGAGACCAGAATTTGGAGAAATGCTGAAATTTCAGAGAGCTGTAAGATTGGCAGAAATCATAGAGATGTGGAGCTGTGAGGCTATGGAGGGACTTGAAAACAAGGACGAGAAATTTAAAAGTGTGATATTATCAGATGGAGAGCAATGAAAGTTCATTGGACACAAAGGGGAGTATTATGTTATGGACAAGACCAGACCCCCTCAAAATATTTCAAGAAAGTAGCCTGGACCCTAACTTTGCTCGTTGTTTTAAGCAGTAAAGTGGTATAAAGTTCTCTATTCCAGGAGTGATGCAGCTGGCCCAACTACTTGGTTTTAAACATAACAGAATTTATTTGCAAGATTACCAAATAAAACACAAACAAAAGAGAACAGAATATAGAATAACTTAACCTATCCGAAAACCCAACAAATTATTCCAATTTAATAATCTGTTCCAAATTCCTGCAACAATCCCCATAAACACCCCTTGACACAAAAGGTAAAATCAAACACTGAGAGATGGCAGAGAGATCTAGCATGGAACACCTTCTTCCATGTAGCTGTTTCTTTGACCAGCAACCTCAAAATGGACTGACTAGCTGCTATGAGCCCAAGCAAAACCAGACCAGAGAAAAGCTGAGCTGGGAGAACCGGCCACTCCCCCTTTCATCGTGTAAGTGTTTTTTTGAAAACTTAAAAGCCTTTTGCCTGAGGCAGTATCTGTTAGTTATAATCAAACTGGCTCTAAACCTAGACCTCTTGGAACCGGTGTCTTTATGACTGCTCTGAAAAATAAACTAAGGACAACATAAACTTGTTAAAGGAGCAGCATCATCACAAGTGAACAGGACATAGTGAAAGTCAGGATACAGGCAGCAGGTTTTGAACATACAATTAATGAGGAAAAAGAAAGGAATTGCAACTGATGTAATCTAGTTCCCCACACTGAGGAATTGTTACACATTAAATGATGAGTCAGCCCCTTCGGCAAAGGAAAATAGACAGTTAGAGGAAATCATGTTCCCTTTTCTTGTTTTGCAGAAGGATTGCACTGTACTACATCAGAGAATACAGAGAGGATAGCCACTGCAGATCGATCCTGACCATCACCCAAGGAATAATTGCACAACTGTGGGAGGACATCCAGTTCCTTCCCAGCATTGCTCAACACAGAGAAGACTGAGCAGTTGAATCATCATTTGGAAATCGGTCGGGTCAGGGAAGCTTTGACACATCATCAGATCTGAAACTGGTCAGTGGTGTGGAGCCTTCCAACAGAACCAGCCTTTCTGAAGGTTCGGCTGTGGGTGATCGGTCAGGGTGAGGCTGGGAAGAAGTGTGAGTGGCTCCAAGTGTGGTGAGAGCTTCAGTCATTCATCAAGCCTCATGAACCATTGACTCATTCCTACAGGGGAGTGGCTGTTCAAGTTGACGTGTTAAAGGAGGACAACACAGGCTTCAAACATCTCCCACATACAGTGAACCAACTGAATAATGGTTAAAATAAGGGCAACTTCCTGCAAGTGAAACAATTCAAGTGTGTGTTGTGCAAACGAATGTTTGCAAAGATATCGACACTTGTGAGTCATCAGCACATTCACAGTGGGATGAAACTATTTGTATGTAAGGTGTGTAACAGGGGCCTCACACAGTTACCAGGCCTGGTGAAACACCAGCACATTCACACTGGGGTGAAACCATTTACCTGCACGGTATGTGACAAATCATTCTCAGAGTCATCGCACCTCTGCGTTCACCAGCAGGTTCACACAGGGGAGAAACCCTTTTCATGTGAGGTGTGTGACAAATCATTCTCAGAGTCATGGATCCTCCGCAGGCACCAACGCATTCACACAGGGGAGAAACCCTTTCTTTGTGAGGTCTGTGACACATCATTCTCACAGACATCTACCCTCCGCATACACCAACGCATCCATACCGGGGAAAAGCCATTTACCTGTGAGGTGTGCGACAAATCGTTCTCCGATTTATCAACTCTCCGCAGACACCAACGCATTCACACAGGAGAGAAACCGTACAAATGTGAGGTGTGTGACAAGTCGTTCTCAGAGTCATCAATCTTGTGGGTACACCAGCGTATTCATACTGGGGAGAAGCCATTCACATGTGAGGTGTGTGAAAAATCATTCTCAAATTCATCACATCTCCGCAGACACCAACCTGTCCACACAGAGAAGAAACCATTCATGTGCGATGCATGTGACAAATCCTTCTCAGATTCATCGAGTCTCCTGCTCCACCAAAGGATTCACACAGGGGACAAACCATTCAAGTGTGATATATGTGACAAAGTGTTCGCAGAATCATCAACTCTCCATGTACACCAACGCATTCACACAGGAGAAAAACCATTCACCTGTGAGATGTGTGACAAATCATTCTCAGAATCATCAACCCTTCGCAGACACAAACGCACTCACACAGGGGAGAAACCATTCATGTGTGAGGTGTGTGACAAATCATTCTCAGACTTATCGAGCTTCCACAGACACCAACTCATTCACACAGAGGTGAAGCCATTCTCATGTGATATGTGTGGCAAATCATTCTCAGTTTCATCCAGACTCCTCCGACATCAGAGGATTCATACAGAGGAGAAACTATTCACATTTGAAGTATGTAACAAATCATTCTTGGACTCATTGCATCTCCTGTTCCATCATAAGATTCATACGGGAAAATATCCTTTCAGTTCTGAGATTGTGATGAACCTTCCCTGATTCCTCACCAGGATTCACACAGGGGAGAAACTCTTCAAGTGTGATGTTTGTGACAAGGCTTTCACAGAGTCAGTGAAGCTCCTGGTCCATCATTGTGTTTACATTGGGAAGAATCCTATCAGTGGGAGTTCTGTCATAAAGCCATCATATAAAATGTTGGACCTCCTGTATCATCAGCAAACTCATCAAGGAACTACCCAACCAAGTTCTTGGCTCGTTTTCATTCAGTCATAGCACTGCAACAGACTTGAAGCAAGCCCCATGCAGCAAGGACAACCGGTTGTGTTTATGTCCAGAGCATTAACACAAACTAAACAGCATTGTACACAGAGATTGCAAAGGAAAGTCTGAATATTGTCTTTGAATCTGAAGCTTTCAACCAGTACCTGACTGGGAGAGAGAAAGTGACGGCAGAGTTTGACCATAAGTTATTTCAAAACATCTTTCTCAAACCATTTCTAACTGCTCCAGACTTTGCACAGGATTTGATTTTGCTTTCATAGATATCTCTTGAAAGTGAAGTGTAAGCAAGGGAAGCAGATGAACATCAATGACCTGCTCTCAGGGGCTGCACTCTCTCTGATGTAAGTTGAAGCTGGTACACAGTGTGAAGTCTTCCAGATACAACAAGAAGCAACATCACAATATACTCTGGAAATCATCAATCCAACAGAGAAATTGAATCTGACAGACAATCACCTTGCTTAATTCAAACAAATTTTGCTACGAGGTGCAACACCTCAAAAGACCAAAAGTAAGAACAGGAATGAGTGACAAAATCAAAGAGAAATGATAGGAAGCCATTATTTCACTTTGGTAATACTGTCAAATCAGTGCCAAAGCTGATCCTGGGAAGGCAGTCAGAGTGCAAACATTGAACACACTTATCAGTAATCAGATCAGTTGGTAACATGGGAACTGTGTAGAGAATTTGCCAGCTTGATCATACACAAAGTGCCTTACTAGGTCAATACTGCAATCAGAGAAGGTGCTGTTTCAGCAGACAGTTGATGAGGTAAATCTTATGTCAGTAACTAGCAATGTGCTGAATGCCATCATTTCCAAAGGCCATCCTTTCTGTGTGATTTAAACTTTTCATTGTCCCATCTGAATAAAACCTCTTATTGCAGCTGCTGTCTTTGGTTTCCCTCGTCAACACTTGAGAGAAATTTCTAGTAATGGGAATAGCATTTTTCATCCTCAGAGGTTTTCAAATTGACAACATCAGTGTGGGATGTGTATCCTCTAATGTGCGTGACAGCATATGGGAAGAGGAAGACCCACAGCATCCAAGGCAGGGATGATATGTTGTAGTGGGATCAGCATATGCACAGGAGAAAGAAAGATGGGAAAATGGTTCTTCAGGACATTATGAGTTTGGTGAGTGAGGGCGTGGGGGAGCTGGAGAGAAACTGGAGAAAGACTGAGTTCAGGGCTAGGCCAGGCGCGTGTTAATGGAGGTTTGTCCAAGGTGGGCTTAATGGAAGGAAAGAAAGTGCCATGTACATTAATGGGATTGTTTCAATCTTATTTACCTGAGCAGGAAGATTAATAGACAGAGAGCAGAGATTTAAGACAATTGATGGAAGGATCAGTGGAGAGCTGAGTAATCTTTTTTCACCCAGAGGGCTGTGAGGGTCTGAACACCTTGACATTGTCCCACCAAATTCTCATAGAGAAGATACAGCAATGTATGGAAACCAGCTTCCTATGTTAGTGCACTGGTCATAAACCAGGATATGGAATTGTTACAATCTCTAAGATGACACAGATTTAGGTAGGGGTTTGTCAACGGTGTCATATTTTTGGTAGTTTTATAAAACGTGTGTTTAGCAGGAAGCGTGGTTGTAGCAGATGGTAGCAGTAGTAGAGAGCAGCAGCAGATAACAACAAAAGTAGACAGCGATGGCAGCACTACACAGTATAGAGCTGCTCAGAAAATCAGTTTAATAAGTGGATTGGATAAACTCAAACGGGACAATGAAGCTAAAGGAACAGCAGCAACATTTCAGAAGCAACACTTCAAAGGTTAATGGCAAGAGTGCAACTCAGACGTTCCGAATATTAGATTACTTACAGTGTGGAAACAGGACCTTCGGCCCAACAAGCCAATACCATCCCAAAACCCACCCAGACCCATTCCCCTACACCTAACACTACGGGCAATTTAGCATGGCCAAATCACCTAACCTGCACAGTTTTGGACTGTGGGAGGAAACCGGAGGAAACTCACGCAGACACAGGGAGAATATGCAAACTCCACACAGTCAGTCGCCTGAGGCAGGAATTGAACCTGGGTCTCTGACGCTGTGAGGCAGCAGTGTTGTGTCGCCCATGGACAGAGTTTGAGTTTGATAGTGATTTAACTCAGAAAGGGACTGATATTTCCAAGCTTTTGAATGTTACAATAAACTATTAAAAAGAGGAGTTCTGAACATTGACTCGTTTTCCGACCTGGACAGGTTCAGGGTGAACCCTGGAGATTGGAATATATGAGAGAAGTTTAGGTTCACCCACCTATAGCATAGAATAACTTCTCTATGAAGACATTGTCTCATCAAACACTCACAGAGAAGAGACAGCATAGATTTGATACAGAGACAAGCTCCATCTATACTGTCATGGAATATCACTCACACCCAGATCAGGCTTCAGACTATCCAGCCTCACTCTTTCAGACGCTCCTGTATCACTGACCTTAATCAAATTCGATGCTGTGTTTCCTCTATACTGGGGAGATGAAATGCAGGCTGGATGAATATGCTTTTAAAAATTGTTCACTAGATGATATAGTCACTGGCTAGGCCAGCAGTTATTGATCAACCGAGAGGGCAGTCCCGAGTTAACCACGTTGCTGTGGGTCTGGAATCGCATGTAGTCCAGACCTGGTAAGGATGGCAGTTTCTGAAAGGACATTCGTGAGCCAGGTGAAGTTCCTTTTTTGCTCTGACAATTGATAATGGTTTCATTGTCATCACTAGACCCTTAATTCTCGATTTTCACTGAATTCAAATTCCATCATCTGCCAATGGGAGGATCCTAACCCGTCCTCTGGATTAACAGTCCAACAATAATACCACTAAGCCATTGTCTCCCTGTTGCTTTGCCAAACACCTCTGCTCTGTCTTCTAAAATAATTCTGAGCTTCTAGTTGCCTACCACTTCCACAGGCCACTGTGTCCCCAAAACAATGTTTCTGTCTTAGATTTACTCCAGTGAAGCTCAACTCAAGCTGGAAGATCAACATCTCATCTTTGCTTGGGGACTGTACAGCCTTGAGGACTCAACATTGAGTTTAAAAGTTTTAGAGCATATACCCTTGACCCACCCTTACCTCCCAGGCTAAGTCATGACGTGTTTCTTTCAGCACAACCAACACATTTTTACCCACTCATAGACCCCATTATCACCTATCTAGTCCTTGTTCATCCCTAATTTGCTATCAACAATTCCTTTGCCTGTTTTTTTTTCTCTCTGGGCTCAGTTTCCATCCATCCATGCACTCCCTCCACTTACCCCCTTCCCATAGCCATGTCTCATGTCATCAGCAGAAATATGATCTTTTCTACTATCAGTTCACAAGAAGGGTCACTGGACTCAAAACATTAACTATTTTCTTTCCACAAATGCTGGCAGCCTGGTGAATCTCTCCAGCAAAATTTGTTTTTGTTACAGTGGGGTGGTGCACTGCAGCTCCGTTTCGCAGGAATACAAGGGATTTTCAGATAGAGTCATAAAGTCGTAGAGATGTACAGCACGGAAACAGACCCTTCGGTCCAACTCGTCCACACTAACCAGATATCCCAACCCAATTTAGTCCCACCTGCCAGCACCCAGTCCATATCCCTCCAAACCCTTCCTATTCATATACCCATCCAGATACCTTTTAAAAGTTGCAATTGTAGCAGCCTCCACCACATCCTCTGGCAGCTCATTCTATACACGTACCATTCTCTGAGCGAAAAAGTTGCCTTTTAGGTCTCTTTTTAATCTTTCCTCTCTCACCCTAAACCTATGCCCTCCAGTTCTGGACTCCCTCACCCCAGGGAAAAGACTTTGCCTATTTATCCCATCCATGCCCCTCATAATTTTGTAAACCTCTATAAGGTCACCCCTCAGCCTCCGACACTCCAGGGAAAACAGCCCCAGCCTGTTCAGCCTCTCCCTGTAGCTCAAATCCTCCAACCCTGGCAACATCCTTGTAAATCTTTTCAGAACCCTTTCAAGTTTCACAACATCTTTCCGATAGGAGTTGATGGTTGTTCTGGAGTGTGACTGTACTTGTGCATGTGAGATTTAGGATGTTCGTTGATGTGGAGATCACCTATCAGTACCCAGTCTGTTAAAGGTTTCTGGCTCCTAGAGTCAACCCACTTTTCTCCATCAGTTTCACTTCTCCTGACACCTGGGACTTCAAAATTTTTCACGGCTTCAGGAACCCAGGCACAGATAACACTGACACTTGTAACTAGTGACCACTTTAAATCAAACTTTCAAACTGCCGATTTGCAGGGGGTAAGTATTCTAAACACAGCTTTGGCAGTAACCCTTAGATACTGAATCTAACAGAAATTTATGTTATTGTCAGCCATGGTCTGTTTCAAAGGCTGAACAGTTTGTACATTTAATGTATTTTCACTGTCTCATGAAAGGACAAAATCATCAACTCACAGCTCTAAGAGGCTTCTAATTCCAACAGTGTTTCCTCAAGGCTGAGCCTGTAGCGCCAGCACAAATTCGAACACGTTTCTCTGATTGACGGTAACTATACCCAAAGACTTTCTCTACAATGAACTGGCCACTAGGTCATGACTTTCTGGGCGTCCATATGTCTGCTACAGGGATACCTGTTGGTGAAATAAGGTCACAGACATTGACACTGACAATGCGTCAGGGAAGACTGTGGCTGACAGCCCTAACCTCTGCAGGTTTACTGTTTGGAAGAGGCGAGCAGAAATGGAAAGCTTAGCCAGTCGTGTGGATGGCCCAAAAAAAAACACGTTAGCGAATGCTGAACATTCTGATCCTACGGGCTTTCTCTGCAGCAAGTGTGGCGGAGCCTGTAATGACAGAGTGGAGCTCCTGAGCTACACAATGTGACGTTTAACAGAAAGTCAACTACCACTATCAATATATTCTCCACATTCACTGTTTCCACACTCCATGTACCTGGTGATCCCCATTGTACGCCAAGAGCAAATGAGGGGTTAACACCCTCAAGAGTCAATCCCTGAATTAAAGTCAATATTTCCCTCCAGTCCTGTATTCTGTGTCCCACCCTCTTGTGACACTTGCTCCGAATACAGGTGCTCATCCGACCACTGCGCATCATCACTGCCTTGGATACTGTGGGTCTTCCTCTTCTGGTCTGCTGCCAAGCACATTCCAAGGATACACATCCCACTGATATTCACAGTTTGAAAGTCTCTGTCAAACATTTGCAGCTGCAATAAGTGAGGTTTTATTCAGATGGGACAATGACAAGTTTAAATCCCCACATGATCTGCTGCTCAAAGTCACCTCCATTTCCCCGGTCAGTTTCCCAAGTTTCAGGAAACTCATGTTGCTCCAAAAATATTTGGATTGACTGTGAGAGACGTCAATCAGAGAGCCCACCCACTCTGCCCATTGTCTCCTCTTCCTCTTCCAGAGCTGGTTCACTTCCTATAGGGACTGAAAACCAAGTGAGGAGATGGTGAGTGAAGGAGCAGCTTTTATACAAATTGTATCCCATAATATCCACACCAATCTTCAGGCAGTCTGACTATCCTGTGGGTAATCAGGGGTGGAAATGTCCCTTATGCTGTGTGAGAAGATCCAGCTGAGAGAGCTGTTTACTCGGTGCTTTGTGCTGAACTGTGTGACTTTGTAGCATAGTAGACAGTGAAGAAGATTTTCTAAGATTACAAAGGGATCTTGATCAAATGGGTCAATGAGGTGACAGATAGCAAATGGAGCTCAATCTGGATAAATGCGATGGACCGCATTTTGGTATAACAAACAAGGGTAGGGCTTATACAATTATTGGTAGGGCCTTAGGTAGCGCTGTAAAACAGAGGGACCTAGGGGTGCAGGTAGACAATTGTTTAAACTTTGTGTCACAGGATAGTTAAAAAGGTGTTTGGCACGCTTGCCTTCATTGCTCAGTCCTTTGAGAATAAGAGTTGGAATGTTATGTTGAGGACATTGTTGAGGCCTCTTCTGGAATACCATGTCCAGTTCTGGTCGCCCAGTTAAAGGAAGGATATTATCAAGCTGGAGAGGGTTCAGAAGAGATTTACTAGGATGTTACCGGGTATGGAAGGTTTGAGTTATAAAGAAAGGCTGGATAGGCTGGGACTTTTTTCAAAAAGTGTGGTACTGGAAACGCACAGCCGGTCAGGCAGCATCTGAGGAGCGGAACAGTCGACGTTTTGAGCATAAACTCTTCATCAGGAATATGTCTTTTCGAGCATAAGCTTGAAATATTCTACATTCCTGATGAAGAGCTTATGCTCGAAATGTCGACTGTCCTGCTCCTCAGATGCTGCCTGACTGATTGTGCTGTTACAGCACCACACTTTTTGACTCTGATCTCCAGCATCTGCATTCCTCACTTTCTCCTAATGGGACTTTTTTCACTGGGGTGTAGGAGGTTGAGAGGTGACCTAACAGAAATTTATAAAATAATGAGAGGTATAGATAGAGTTGATGGTAGTTGTCTTTTCCTCAGATGGGGAATTTCAAGACTGGGGGTATATATTTAAGATGAAAGGAGATAGATTTAAATAAGACATAAGAGGCAATGTTTTTACACAGAGAGAGGTTCGCATGTGGAATGAACTTCCTGAGCAAGTGGTGAATGCGGGTACAGTTACAACACTTAAAAGACTTTTGGATGGTTACATGAAGAGGAAAGGGCCAGGAACAGGCAGGTGGGATTAGTTCAGTGTGGGATTATGTTCGGCATGGACTGGTTGGACTGAAGGGTCTATTTCCATGCTGTACGACTCTATGACTGGAGTTGTGTTGGATATTGATTGTGTTTATTGGAAGCATTTTCCTTCTAATTTCCAGGCTGAATTTTGCTGATGGCTCATTCCTGAATATGAGAAGGTGAAGTATAATTATGTGGGAGGTACAGAGTGCCTGAGGATTCTTACTGATTTCCTGTTGTTGAATTGTGTGTTGGGTGTTGGTTATTATCCTGTGGACTGTGAATAGTCAGTTCTCTGTTGGGATTTGGATGTTGCCTGTTTTTTTTTAAACCTCCAAGACCTCCCTTCCCCCATTTCTGTAACCACCTGAAAAGGGTTAAAAATCTCTAATTATTTTGGACCTTTCATGACCACATAGTGTCTCAAAAGAATTTATGTCCAGTAAAGTACTTTTGACATCTGGTCACTGTGGTAACACTCAAAATGTGATTGTCAATATGAACCCGCCACAAACAGCAAAGTAAGAATGACCAGGTAATCTGTTTTTTAATGGTGTTGACTGATGAATTAATATTGGGAGAAAGTGAGCACTGCAGATGCTGGAGATCAGAGTCAAAGGGTGTGCTGCTGGAAAAGCACAGCCGGGAAGGCAGCATCTGAGGAGCAGGCGAATTGATGTTTCGAGCATAAGCTGTTGTCAGGAATGAGGGGCTGCCCCAAGGGGGCTAAGAGATAAATGGGAGGGGAATGGTGCTGGGGGCAAGGTAGCAGATGGGGAGCAGAAGGGTTCCCTGTGTAACATCCCCTCTGAAATATGGAACCTCTGAAAGTGGCACACTCCCTCACTACTGCACTGTAGTGTCAGCCTCAGTGCTGAAATCCTTGAGTCTCCCCTTAGGTCCTTTTGACCATTGAACTATGTTTAAAATGCTGTATAAATGGAAGCTATTGCCTATTGTTGTTGTGTAAAATGTCAGATAGGTTTTCAGTCAGATCAGTGTGATTCCCCCTCATGATGTACCATCCAACTGACCCTCATTGTGAAGCAGTTTCCCAGTGAAAGGAGAGTGTAAAGGGAATTAAGGTTGTAACCTCGAAATTGCAGCATGTGAATTCACGAAGGCAATGGTCAGAGATGGGAGTGGCAGAAAGGGAACAGAGACGTGGAACTGTTGATCATTCTGACTAATCTGGTCTAAGGGATATGAGCTCTATTTTGTGTGCTGTATTTCTGTTCATGGCTTCCTCAGTCCAGCAATACACACTGGTGTTTATGTCGTCTGCTGCTTTCAATGATGTGAGGTGAACTACTTGGCACCATCAGTTCTAAGTGGACTTTGAGGGCAGCTGAAGGCACAGCCACAAATGTTGGAACAGTTACAATGGGAGCTGCTCAAGAATTTGAAGCAATGTGAAGGTTTCAGAGGGTTATAGGGCCAAAAGAGATTATGAAGTTGGGGAGAAATGAGGCCATGGAAGAATTTGAAAACAAGGATGAGGAATTTTAAAAATGAGATGTTTTCAGACTGTGGCCAAAGAAAAGCCAGGAAATGCAAAGATGACGAATGAATGGGACACAATGGAAGTTAAGATACAGGCAACAAGTTTTGAATTCTCAATGCCTGGATTGTTAATCTTTTCTTGGAGACACATTTCTTGAAATTGTATTTTCATGCCTTGTTTAAATTTTTTATCTGAAGTCCTCAACTTTTCTCAAAAGCCTGTGCTAGATTGATTTTTTTTTTCCCCCAGTGCTGTAGCTGAATTTAGGATGTGCACAGAAAGGGGGTGCAATGTACCTAATTTCCCAGGATAACCTAGGACCCTTCAAACAGCTACACCAAAGTACTATTTTTCCTTAACTTGTAGCATTTCCTGTCCAGTTTGTTTTTTTCCTCAAATATATTTCTAAAGGATATATTTGTGAGTGTGATTAGGATGGGTTTAAACTAAAATGATATAAGGATAAGAATCTATACAAAGAGACAGTAGGGAGGTAAAGATGGATAAAAGCGAAAGACAGAACTGGAAATCAGAGGAGTGATGGGCAATGAATTCAAGCTACAGTGCTAAATAATGTAAGGAAGATTAAAAGTATTGGGAAGGCCAAACTTAAGGTATTGCATTTAGGGGCGGCACGGTGGCACAGTGGTTAGCACTGCTGCCTCACAGCGCCAGTAGACCTGGGTTCAATTCCCGCCTCAGGCGACTGACTGTGTGGAGTTTGCACGTTCTCCCAGTGTCTGCGTGGGTTTCCTCCGGGTGCTCCGGTTTCCTCCCACAGTCCAAAGATGTGCGGGTCAGGTGAATTGGCCATGCTAAATTGCCCATAGTGTTAGGTAAGAGGTAAATGTAGGGGTATGGGTGGGTGGCGTTTCGGCGGGTCAGTGTGGACTTGTTGGGCCGAAGGGCCTGTTTCCACACTGTAAGTAATCTAATCTAATCTAATCTTAATGCTCAATGCTTTCTCAATGAACTGGATGCAAATAGATATAAATGGGTATGATATAGTTGGGATTACAGACATGTGACTGTGGGATGACCAGGATGGGAATTGAATATCTGGGCATTCAGGTTTTAGGAAGGACAGATAAGAGCAAAAGGAGTGGGGCAACATTGCTGGATAGAGGGACCATTGATGCAATAGTGAGGAAAGATATTAGCTGTGGTGAAATGAACTTGTATGGAAACCATGGGCAGAAAACAATAGTGGGGATTGTACATAGACCCCTGAACTGTAGTGGTAATGTCAGGGAAGGAATTAAACACATGAAATTGGAACCAAAAACAACAAGGGTGTAGCTGTCATTATGGGTGAGTTTCATTTGCCTATAAATTGCACAAATCCAATCAGTAACAATGCTGTAGAAGTTGCATTCTTGGAGTATGTACAAGATGGTTTTCTGGATCAAAACATTCGAGACTGGATATTGTGAGATAAGAAAGGGATAATTGGCAGTCTAGCTGTGTGAGGCCCCTTGGGGAAGAGTGACTTTAGTATGATACAGTTCTTCATGAAGGTGGAAAGTGACATAGTTAATTCTGAGAGTAGAGCCCTGAATCTAAACAGAGGAAACTAGGATGACATGAGGCATGGGTTGACTATAATAAATTGGTGAGTGTTATTTAAGGAGATGACAAACGAGAGGCAGTGGCAAACATTTAAAGAGGAACTGCAATAATTGTTCATTCCTGCCTGGCGCAAAATAGGAAAAATGGCCTGTCCGTGGCTAGCAAAGGAAATTAGGGATGATATTAGATCGAAGGAAAGGGCATACAAAATGTCTAATAAAAGCAGTAGACCTGAGGATTGGGAGCAGTTTTGATTTCAGCAAAGGAAATCAAAAGGATTAATTCACAGAAAAACAAATATGAGAGTAAGCTTGCAGGGAAAGTATAGACTAATTTAAAAAGCTTCTGTAGGCATTTGACAAGAAAAAGATTAGTGAAAACAAATGTCAGTCCATACAATCAGAAACAAGGGACGTTATGATGTGGGACAAAGAGATGACAGACCAATATATATTTTGGCTCTATTCTCACAAAGGACAAAAATAATATCCTAAAAATGTTGGTGAACACAGTCGTGTGAGAAAGAGGAACAGAAGGAAAGCAGTATTAGTATGGAAATGGTGTTGGGGAAATTGGTGAGATTTAAGGCCAACACGTCCCCAGGGCCCGACAATCTACATCATAGAGTGTTGAAGGAAGTGGTCTAGAAATTGATGCAATGGTTGCCATCTTTTGAGACTTTGGAACAGTTCCTATTCATTGGAGGGTAGTTAATCAAGCCGTAAGGTTAAAAAAAATGTAGAGAGAAAACAGGGCATTATGGGGTCAGCCTGATATTGGTAATAGGGAAATGCTAGAGCCTATTATAAAGTAGCAGAAAATGGTGACAACATTTGACAGATTTAGTATGGTTGTGCAAAAGGGAAATCATACTTGACAAATCTATTGGAATGTTTCAAGGATGTAACTGGTAAAGTTGATATGGGGTTGCCAGTCGGTGTGGTTTACTTGGACTTGCAGAAGGGACCCACACAACAGATTAGCATGTCAATATTAAGTGGCTGGTATTGGGGATAGTGTACTGACATGGATAGAGAACTGAGCAGACAGGAAACGAGAGTAGGAACAAATTTTCTAAGGGGCACCCAGTGGCTAGTGAGGTACTATTGGGATTAGTGCTTGGACTTCACCTCTTCATAATATGTATGAATGATTTATGAGAGGAGATGAAATGTTATATCTTCAAGTTTGCAGACAGCATAAAACTAGGTGGGAGGGTGGACTGCACGGAGGATGTAGAATGTTTTAGTGTGATTTGGACAAGTTGATTGGGCAAATGCATAGCAGATGAAGTAAATTTTGGATAAAGGTGGTTTGTTATCAGAATGGCAATAGACTGGGAACAGGGGAAGTGCAATGAAACCTGAATGTTCTTGTACACCAGTCACTGAAAGTATAGGTTAGTGTAGGTTAGATGGGTTTCAGATTGATTTCACAGGTCGGCACAACATAGAGGGCTGAAGGGCCTGTACTGCACTGTAATGTTCTATGTTCTAAGTAAGCATGCAGTTGCAGCAGGTGGTGAAGAAGGCAAGTTGTGTGTTGACCTTCATAGCAAGAGGATTTGAGTAC
The DNA here is from genome assembly GCF_020745735.1 of Hemiscyllium ocellatum. Taxonomy (NCBI): domain Eukaryota; kingdom Metazoa; phylum Chordata; class Chondrichthyes; order Orectolobiformes; family Hemiscylliidae; genus Hemiscyllium; species Hemiscyllium ocellatum. Next base: position 39,711,477 of record NC_083435.1, read on the forward strand.
AGGAGCAAGGATGTCATGCTGCAGTTGTATAAGAGTGAAGAGTGTGCTGCTGGGAAAGCACAGCAGGCCAGGCAGCATCTGAGGAGCAGGAGAATCGATGTTTTGGGCATAAGCTCTTGAACAGGAAGGACTTATGCCGGAAATGTCGATTCTCCTGTCCTCGGATGCTGCCTGGCCTGCTCTGCTTTCCCAGCACTACACACTCGACTCTGCTGTATAGCATCTGCAGTCCTCACTTTCTCCTTGCAGTTGTATAAGGTCTTGGTGATGCTACACCTGGAGTATTGAGTGCCGTTTTGGTCTCTTTTTCTGAGGAAGGATGTTCTGGCTATGGAGGAATGCAACAAATGTTTACCACATTGATTTCTGAGATGGTGGGACTGATATATGAAGGCAAACTAGATTGATATGCTCACTGAAGTTTAGAAGAATGATAGAGGAATCTCATAGAAACCTATATTTAAAGGCAAAACAGAGAAAATGCAGCAAGAATGTTTCCAATCATCATACAGTCCAGAATTGGGGTCACAGTCTAAGGATACCGGTGTAGCCCATTTAGGACTGAGATGAGGAGAAATACCTTCATCCAGAGAGTGGTGAGTCTGTGGAATTCTCTGCCTCAGAAAGTAGTTGAGGCCAAAACATTAAATGTTTTCAAGAAGGAGTTAGATGTAGTTCTTGGGGCTAGAGGGATCAAAGGTTATGTAGAGAAAGCAAAAAAAGGACACTGAGTCGGATGATCGGTATAACCGTATCAAATGGCAGAACAGACTCAAAGGGTCAAATGGTCCACTCTGTACATATTTTCTCTATTTCTATCAGGACTCATTCTGCTAAGATAATCACTAACACATTTACAGTTAACTTTGTCATTGCTGGTTGAATCGCAAGATCCAAATCTGGGATTTGAGGTCACTTGCTTTTTGACTCCCCCTGAAAGGTGAACAGGGCATCAGGCTGGGTTGACTGCTTATGCTTGGACACTGCATCTCTGACTCTAAGTTGCTAGCTGGAAAGACCCCAACACTTTACTGCAGGAAGGAAAATGATTGGACTCAGCTCCACGAGGAAGCTGTTCTTGAACTCTGAGAAGTTATACCTCAAGTTAACTGATTTTTTTAAAGCTCTGGACCTACTAATACCTGCAGTTGATCACCTATCTCCTCTACTGACCTATCCTTAGTTACATAATTTCCCCTCCTCCCATTTTAAATGATTTGTCATGAAACCCTATCTATAATTTCATATTGAAGCTTTTTGTTGTGGATTCACTTCAAATATATGAAATCTGAAAACTAAGTATTTGGGAAATCCCTTCTCTCTACCCCAGCAAGGGACCAGAAGAAATTGGGAAAGGAGTTAACTCCCTGTCTCAGAATTAAGAGAGAATGCAATCTTAATTTAAGTTCACCCTAATATTTCCTTTTACTTTGAGAAAGCTATCTGAGATATAAGGGGGAGGCAATGGCCTAGTGGTAGTATTGCTGGGCTATTAATGCAGAAACTCAGCTCATGTTCCAGGGAATGGGTTCAAATCCTGCCAGGCAGGCGGTAGAATTTGAATTCAATGAAGAATCTGGAATTAAGGGTCGATTGTTGGAAAAAAAACCCATCTGGTTCACTCATGTCCTTTAGGGAAGGATTTCTGTCATCCTTACCTGGTCTGGACTACATGTGACTCCGGACACACAGTGAAGTGGTTGACTCTTAATAGCCCTCTGGGCATTTAGGGATGGGTAAGATTTGCCAGCCTAGGCAGAGATGCCTGCATCCCGAGTGAATAAAAATAAATTTCAAATCTCCATTGTATTTAACACTTTGCTTGAATTTTTTCATAAACAAATAATTTAAGTGCAACACTAGCTACATGACTTGAACACATAGTGAATTGATGGCCCATTTTACACTGCACCTGACTGTCTTTCCTATGGCTATCATGGGGTCTGGGAAGATGAAGGTTTGGGCAGAGGAAAGAAAGTAACCACATTATCTACTCCTGGTCACTATCCAGTGTACCTGCTGGAAACAGAGTGTACGTGACATTCAATGAGGAAAAAGAAAGGACTTGTATCTTATCCCCTACCACACAGGGAATAGCAGACTCATATTCACTGTGGAACAATCTCTAACTGAGGAGTCAGTCCCTTCAGCAAATAAAGAGATGGAATTGGAGGAAATCAAGTGTTCTTTTCCTGTTTTACAGAAGGATTGCACCGTACACCAGAGAATACAGAGAGGATAGGTACTGCAGACAGTTCCTGACCATTATCCAGTGGAACAGCTGCACAACCGTGGGAAGCCATCAGTCCCTTCACAACATTGCTCAAAACAGAGACCCTTTGGAAATTGATCGGGTTAGGGGAGCTCTGACATATCATCAGATCAGTGGTGTGGAGCCTTCCATCAGAACCAACCTTTCTGAAGGTTTGACTGTGAGTGATCGATCACAGTGAGGCTGGGAAGAAGTGTGAGTGGCTCCAAGTGTGGTGAGAGCTTCAATCATTCATCGAGCTTCATGAACTACTGACTCATCCCTACACATGAGAGGTGAGGGCTCCACTGGCACAGAAAATCCATACACAAGAAAACAGTTGTCCAACTGTTAAAGTAAGGGCAGCTTCATGGAAATGAAACAATTCAAGTGTGAGGTCTGTGAACGAGGTTTTGCAAAGTCATCAACACTGGTGAGTCACCGACGTATTCACACTGGGGAGAAACCATTCGTATGTGAGGTGTGTAACAGGAGCTTTACACAGCTCTCAAGCCTGGTGAAACACTGGCTTATTCACACTGGGGAGAAGCCATTTACCTGCAAGGTGTGTGATAAATCATTCTCAGAGTCATCATCCCTCCGGGTTCACCAGCGTATTCACACCGGGGAGAAACCCTTCACATGTGAGGTGTGTGACAAATCATTTTCAGAGTCATCAACTCTTCGCAGACACGAACGCATTCACACCGGGGAGAAACCCTTCACATGTGAGGTGTGTGACAAATCATTCTCGCAGATATCGACTCTGCGCGTGCATCAACGCATTCACACGGGGGAGAAACCATTCACTTGTGAAGTATGTGACAAGTCATTCTCCGACTTATCAACCCTGCGCAGACACCAACGCATTCATACAGGGGAGAAACCATTCAAATGTGAGGTGTGTGAGAAATCATTCTCAAATTCTTCACACCTCCGCAGACACCAACCCATTCACACTGGGGTAAAACCATTCACGTGTGTGGTGTGTGACAAGTCATTCTCTGATTCATCAAGTCTCCTGCTCCATCAGAGAGTCCACACAGGGGAGAAACCTTTCAAGTGTGAGGTGTGTGATAAATCATTCTCAGAGGCATCCACCCTCCATGTGCACCAACGCATCCACACAGGAGAGAAACCTTTTGTGTGCGAGGTATGTGATAAATCATTCTCAGAGACATCAACTCTTCGCAGACACGAACGTATTCACACGGGGGAGAAACCTTTTGTGTGTGAGGTGTGTGACAAGTCATTCTCGCAGACCTCGACTCTCCGCGTGCACCAACGGATTCACACAGGGGAAAAGCCATTCACTTGTGAAGTATGTGACAAATCATTCTCCGACTTGTCAACTCTTCGCAGACACCAACTCATTCACACAGGGGAGAAACCATTCACGTGTGATGTGTGTGACAAATCATTCTTGACTTCTTCACACCTTCGCAGACACCAACCTGTCCACACTGGTGAGAAACCATTCTTATGTGTGGTGTGTGACAAATCATTCTCAGTTTCATCGAGTCTCCTGCACCATCAGAGAGTACACACGGGGGAGAAACCTTTCACATGTGAGGTGTGCAAAAAATCATTCTCAGAATCATTGACCCTTCGCAGACATCACCGCATTCACACTGGGGAGAAACCATTCAGGTGTGAGGTATGCAACAAATCATTCTCACGGTCATCAACTCTTCGTGTACATCAACGTATCCACACAGGAGAAAAGCCGTTCACATGTGAGGTGTGTGACAAGTCCTTCTCAGATTTATCGAGCTTCTGCGTACACCAACGAATTCACACTGGGGAGAAACCATTTACATGTGAAGTATGTGACAAATCATTCTCAAGGTCATCGCACCTCCGCAAACACCAACGCATTCACACAAGGGAAAAGTCTTTTACATGCAACGTGTGTGGTAAATCATTCTCAGATTCATCAAGTCTTCTGCTCCATCAGAAGACTCATACAGGAGAGTATCCTTTCAGTTCTGAGATTGTGATGAACCTTCCCTGATGTGTTTGAACATTTGGAATGCACCAGGATTCACACAGGGGAGAAACTCTTTCGGTGTGCTGTTTGTGACAAGACTTCCACAGAGTCAGTGAAGTTCCTGGTCCATCATTGTGTTTACATTGGGAAGAACCTAAGTAGCTACCTGATAAATAAAAGCAAATCACTGTGGATGCTGGAGATCTGAAATGAAAATGGAAAATGCTGGAGATACACAAGAGAACTTGCAGCATCTATGGAGAACGAAACAGACTTAACAGATTGACTTAATGTTTGACGAGTAAAGTTATCATAGAATCCCTACAGTGTGGAAATAGGCCCTTCGACCCGACAAGTCTGCACTGACTCTCCGAAGAAAATCCCACCCAAACCCATTCCTTTACCCTATTACTCTACATTTCACCCTGACTAATGCACCTAGCCTACACATGCCTGAACACTATGGGCAATTTTGCAAGGCCAATTCATCTAACTTGCACATCTTTGGATTGTGGGAGGAAACCACAGCCCCCAGAGGAATCCCATGCAAATACTGGGAGAATGTGCAAACTCCGCACAGACAGTTGCCTGAGGCTGGAATTGAACCCCTGGCACTGTGAGGCAGCAGTGCTAATAAATGAGCCACTGTTCCTTCCAAAGTAGAGTTATATTGGACTCAAATGTTAACTCTGTTTCACTCTCCACAGATGTTGCCAGAACTGCTGTATCCAGCACTCACTGTTTTTATTTTAATTACCCAGCAAATGCCAGATAGGAAAAGAAGCTTGTCTACCTTTTAGGTAAACAAAGATTTGATAACCCACACAACTCCCACCACCAGTCATGCTGGCCTGACCACGCTCCCTTCAGCCCCGAAGAGAACTGATGACCCACCACCCTGATGATCTCCACACCGACCTGACTAATTCCCACAGACCAACTACCCCAGACGTGACTTGATTAGCTCCCTCCACCAGCTATCTCTGTGTGGATTCCTGCGCTGATCCACTTCACTGCTCCCTGGCCTGTGTACCAAAAGACCAGGGTCATTATCACTAATGAGATGAGAAAAAAAGATACTGAAGCATATCCCACACAAACCATCAAGGAATCGGGTCTAGTTTGAGGAAGGTAAGAGAAGTGTCTTCCTGGCCAAACATGAGTAATGAGATGAAGGACCATATCAGCCTTGCAGTGCTTGTACTGAACATTTTGAAATAAGATATAGAGCTGCTCATGACTCGTGACATCCTATCCAGCCCATGGATGAAGCTTGGAATAAACTGTTCACTTTCACTGGAACTGATTATCTCATCGCAGTCAATTACTATTCAGATGACGGGAGCTGACGATTCCCAGTGAGGTGTAGAATCTCTTAAGGTGCACTTCTGTTGTCAAGATATTCCTGACATTGTGATCGGTGACAAGGACCTCAATTCACAAGTAAGGCATATATACACTTCATGAATTATTTGGAAAACCATTTGGAAACACCGTACATCATCTACACACTATCCCCAGTCAAATGGAAAGGGTGAGATATTGGTGAGAGTTATTAAAGTATCTTCAGAAATTCACTAAGATTCACTGGACTTGTGTATAGAAGTTATTACTTCGATCACATATAATGAAAGTGAACCCCAGCCATCCACATGCAATTAGAGAAGTTGCTCCTTCATAAGTCAATGAAGATGATTTCATCAGTTTCGAACTGGATAACCATCAGCCCTAGAGATCAACCATTCTCCAACCAATGCCACAGATCAGCAAGAACGATCAGCATAGCAACAACATTTGCCATGGCAAGGACCCCCAGGCAAACAACAGATCCTAGATTAGCAGCCCATAACAATTCACACGCATACCAAAAGGTGACCTGAAACCCGAAAGATCATGTGCAATGTGTGTGGGGGACAGATAAAATTGGAACAGATTAGAGACAGGAAAATGCTTTTTTTTGTTGATGTGTGAAGAATTTCTATTTGGACCAGCATATGTAATAACTTTCAAATTATAGTGCATACAGTATTGTTTCTAATCTAATGAAAGGTGAATGTTTAGATAAAACATTCATGGCTTGCTATGTTAATGTCATCTCTGTTGTCAACAAATTTAATTGAATATTTGAGGGCTGCAATCATTTTTACACACCACATGAAACATTCTTTAAAATTCAGATACTTTAAATATTCTTAAGGAACATTATTTCTTAAGGATTAGGAAACTGACTGGTGAGGTGCAGAGCAGGTGGGGATTTAAACTTGTCATTGTCCCATCTGAATAAAACCTCACTGATTGCAGCCATTGTCTCAGTTCCCCTGGTAAATGTTTGACAGAGATGTTGAAGGTGAGAATAACATTCTTCATCCTGAGTGGATTTCAAACTGACATCAATGTGGGATGTATATTGTCGAATGTGTTTGAGAGCAGATCAGAAGGGGAAGACCACAGCGTCGAAGGCAGGGATGACATGCAGTGGTGGGATCAGCACAAGAGTGGGAGTCAGGAGAGTGATTTGGAGATGAGAGGAATGTGAGTAATTCACTCTCTCCTGTTTTTCTTCACCTCCTGTCTCTCCTACCTAACTGTGCACTCCTACATTCCACCTTGCCCTATTGCCTGCTTGTCCTTGCTCCTCAGTTCTATCGTCTCTTGCCTTTCTCTCTAATCTGTGTTCCTCCTGTGTTACAAAGGTGAGAGGAAAGAGAGCGAGAATGCACCATTTTAAGCAACAGTAAATCAAAATTAGTATAAAATGTGTACTATTAGCGAGGTGACAATGTAATTGTGACAATATTAAATTATTTTTATCTGAGACACAACTGGAATAAACTATAATCTAGTTTGCCAGAATAATTGCTGGCCACAGCACATAGACTGAGGTTATGAATATGACTGCCTGTTGGTGCCTAAACACTGAAAACCCCTGAGACATTTTGAAGAGTTGCCTCAAACAGGCACAATCAGTAGCAACTCACCAACCTCATTACTCCTATCTGGGGGATGTCGTCATTTCTGTGGCTGATGTTTAATAAACCAATGTCGAAGATCACGAAAGGTCCATTTACATTCATCATAACTGGCAGTTACATTTCCAGTTATGGTCAATTTCAGCATGATTATGATGATAAAACAAACACAAACAAAGCTAAACGCTTGGCCAGTACCTGTGCACTAGTGCTTGTTTTACAAAAGCAAACCTTTCAAAATATTCTGTGTGACCAAGTATGAAGGTTTCACGATCAATGCAGTGTGTAAAACAGATCTTGGATAATTTTATAAGAATTAAGATATATGTTAAGTTCTTTGTATGTTTGTCCAAGTAGTTCTTAGTCTGAGTAATTTGTGTATAATTGCTTTATTAATTTTGTTGTGGATTTTGTACATACATAACTCAATTGTAAATGGCTATTGACAGTCCTGTGTGTGAGGGATAGACACAATGCCGGTTGAAGGGAGGAAGGCACCAATAACTGTAGAAGTCATGACCTTGAGATTACTATTTGGTGGACAAGGCTCAAAACAATGTGTTTTTCTGCTTTAAACATCTGCAAGAACTTGTTAATTTCCTATTGGGCCTGACAAGGTGAAAACTGGGACTATTTACCTTTCGGAAGGCCTTTGATAATAAATGCTGAAGTCGATATTTTCTCATCAAAGGTCTAAATCTGATGAACCTGTAAAACCTGGTTTAATGTGGGAGAAATGAAAAGCTGGACAGAGGCAAAAGTGAATGCAACAGCTTGGCAGCAACCACAGATGAGAGGGCATCAGATTAAACTATGTGCCATTTTTGTGACATCCTGAAAGGGGTGTGAACATTGGTCTGAGTGACACATCTCATACCTTAAACATGAGGAGCTTGAAGGGGTCAGTGCGATTGTCGGGGAAGGTGGTCTGGTCAACCTCTGAGGTGGTAAAAATGCCTGATTCAGCAGTTTGGCCACCTGAGGACAAACCCTGATCACACAGGAGAGCCAAGTGCCAGTTTTGTGGGTTTACTTGTAGCAGCTCCATATACACATATATATGTGTGCATATATACTCAATAAAGAAACTTGACACCCCAGACTTACTCTGCACCATTGTGTTTCCAAAGGAAGACTAGGCGAAATCATCATTTAATACCCTCTTGAATGCCTTAGTTGAACCTGCCTGTGACAAAGATGGAGAACTCAATATTCCAAGGGTATTTGATGTTCCAGAAAAATAGGTGGAAAGGAGGTGGGGCAGCTTTGTTAATAAAGGATGAGTGAGAGGTGATCTGACTGAAACATACAAGATTCTGAGAAGCTTGAGAGGATGGATGATGAGAAGATGTTTCCACCAGTAGGGAAATATCAAACTAGTGACATAACTACAGAACAAGGGGACACCCACTTAAAAATGAGATGTGAAGTGATTTCTTTGCTCAAGCTACAGTGAATGTCTAGAATTCTCTGTGGAAGTAAAGAGGAGATAAGTAGATTATCAAAATATCAGGAGTGCTTAGGATGCCTGAGTTCCAACTGCTAAAGCAAATCATCTTCTCTTAACTCAAGGAAGGCATTTGAACAATAGGCGACAAAGAAAACATTTTAAAGACTCTAAAGGCATTTTCAAGAAATGCAACATAGTGTGGGAGACCCTGATTCAGAAGAAACTGATTTAGAATAAGAGAGACACTTCTTTGAGAAAACCCCTCAGCAAGAGGGAAGATGACAAAGGAACCAGGGAAATGAATGCCAGTGAACTTGAGGCCAGGACCAATTCTACATCCTGGAAACATCTGCCAAATATGGAAATGCAGCTCTTGGATTGCGCTCCTCATCACGCAAGGATTCAACCCTACTAGGTAGTGCATTCCAGACTCTAAACTATTCACTATGTGATAATGTTTTTTCTTACACAACACTTTCTTCTCCTGAAAATTACCTGAAATCACAGAATCATAGGTTCCCTACAATGTGGAAGCAGGCCATTCGGCCCATCGAGTCCACACCGACCCTCCAAACAGCATCGCATGCAGACCCACCCCTAGCCCTGTAACCCTGCATTCCCCATGGCTAACTCACATAGCCTGCACACGATCGGCAATTTAGCATGACCACTCCACCCAACTTGTACTTCTTTTGGACTGTGGGAGGAAACCGGAGCACCCGGCGGAAACCCACGCAAACATGGGGAGAAAGTACAAACTCCACACAGTCACCTCAAGGCTGGAATTGAAACTGAGCTATGAGGCAGCAGTGCTAACTACTGAGCCACTGTGCCGCCCATCTCAAGTTCTCTATTCTTTCCCAGCAGGCAACACTTTTTCCCTGGCTACTCTGTAGGCAACTTATGAAATTGAAACTTCTACCAACATTCCTATTAGCTGTCTCTTCTTCAAGGAAAATAGCCCTAACTTCTTTGGTCAGTCTTCACAATGAAGTTTCTCAAGCCCGGAACCATTCTTGTAAATTTCATTTAATTTTACAACATGACTGGGTTTCAGTGGTCAGGGGTGAGGGGAGTGATTGTGCAGGGAGCCCACAGCCTGAAGGATTCTTCATCAGAACGTGACAACAATTTGGAACAATCCACCTGGAGTTGGAGCACAACCCACAACCTTGTTCTCTGAGACAGAAGATTGTGTCCTTCTCGAAGACTAGCACAAACAATCCTGACTGATATTCCAGTGCAGTACTGAGGGGTGGAAGAGATTCCAATGATGGGGAGAGGCGAGAACATGGAGGGATTTGAAATCAAGTTAAAAAATCTCACTAAAACTAACACTGAGCTTTCCTGGGAAGAGAGGGTTACTCATCAGTTTTATTCCTGACACAGAACTGTGTCTAACAATAGATATCACTGCTTGAGTGAATGGAAGCAGAATAGTCCATCAGCATAGAGTAATACAGCATGGAAACAAACTCTTCAGCCCAACTTGTCCATGCCAACAGGTTTCCTAACTTGAACTAGACTTGTTTGCCTGGGTTTGGTCTATATCCCTCTAAACCTTTCCTATTCATGTACCTGTCCAAATGTCTTTAAAATGTTGTAATTGCCCTTACCTCTATCACTTCCTTTGGCGTTTCACTCCATACACGTATCACCCTCTGTGTGGAAAAAGTTCTCCCTCAGATCCCTTTTAAATCTTTCTCCTCTCAACTTAAACCTACACCCTCCAGTTTTGAACTGCCCTACTCTGGGTAAAAAAGATCTTGGCTATTTATCTTATCCATGCCACAGTACTGGTTGAAGACAATCCCTTAAGGTGTCCATTCCAACTAATACAAGGGACGTTATCACCTTTCACAGCTTCAGGAACCCAGATTCAAAGACAATGCTGATATTTGGAGCTCAAACTAAATACCAGTTTAAATCACACTTTCATGGCTCACTGGGGTAGTGCGCTAGAAATTGAGCCTTCCTATTCCCAGAGTTATCACAAAAGTGATGGATTTCAGAACCTTCAGATCCAGGTTGATAGAAAACACAAATCAGGTTTCAGTGCAATATGACTTATTACAACTAATTCGCCTCTACCTTCAGGCATAACAGTTATAAACTGTTAGCATGTAACAACTCACTAAATCTTTAAACCCCTCAAAAACTCTTCCTTACACATGAACAAGCTTTAATACATTGTGGACAAAGAGGAGAAACTGGAAAGACACTTCAGTAGTCTTTGTTCCCAGGTGCTGTTGTTGAGGTGACCTTTATGACTGTTCAGATGGCCAGTCCATTTCTTCAGTTGTCTTCTACTTGCAAGAGACAGAAAGTGGCCAGTTCTTAAGAAAAACTCTTGAGTTATTAGTTTAAAGGGACAGCTTATAACAACTGTTGCAGGAAAGACAAACTTGTTTTCTTCAGGCTTACTGTGAGTTTGACTCCACAGAACTAAGAGACTACTCCTGAGCTGGGGAAGGACTGGTTACTTTTCTGCCTCTCTGCAACTTGTATCCAGCTCCAAGCTGTTCATTGGCTGAGAACCAATCACACCGTTGTTGGCAAGCGAAAAAAAGGTCTCTGTCAATGATAACTGGCTACTAATTCCTAGATAAGTCAACTTCTTTACACCAGCATCTGCACAAACCCTTGGCTCAAACTTCATTGTTCAATGTTTACAATGTATGGCATGCTGCAGCCACATTTTCAGACAGTGGTTTTAAAACAGTTCATCCTCATTTCAAACTGTTGTTTAATGCATGGCATGCTGTAGCCACAGTTTCAGGCACTGGTTTTCAAACAGCTCATCCTCATTTCAAACTACCATTTGTTCACAAAAATAACATGGGTTCTTAAAAAATTAAATATTCAGGGTGCCAGTTTACAACAGGAAAACATTCTGGTCCTGGGCTTCAGATTAACCCCTTTAAATTGAATGTAGCAAATGCACAGTTTATAGTGAGCCACGAATGAGTTAGCATGATTGTATCTGAGTCAGAATATTGTAAATTCAGAAATGGGGTAGTTTATTGGTGATTCAATACCATTCACAACTCGGATACTAAAGCAATCTGTCTCCAAGTGCAGTGAGACCAGGACATCATCCAGGTTTGGGCAGAGAAGCAGCAAGTAACATACTTGCCAGAAGTGCTCGGCAATCCCCATCTTCAACAAGACCATTATCCCTTGATGTTCAATGGCACCACATTCACCGACACGATCCCCATGCCAAAACTACATCAATATTTCAACATCCAAGGGGCTACTATTGACCAGAAACTGAGACGGTCTAGTTACAAAAATACTGCAAATACAGAGAAAGTTAGGCAGGAATTTCAAAAGGAGGTCCTTGAGGATAGTAATATCTGGATTAGTCCCACTGCTACGAGCTAGTGAGGGTAGAAATAGGAGGATAGAGCACATGAACTTGTGGCTGAAGAGCTGGTGCAGGAGAGAAGGGTTCACATTTTTGAATCATTGGAATCTCCTCTGGGGTAGAAGTGACCTGCACAGATTGCACCTGAATTGGAAGGAGACTAATATACTGGCAGGGAGATTTGCTAGAGCAGCTCAGGAGGATTCAAACGTGTAAGGTTGGGGGGGGGGGGGAGCGTGGGAGGCGATCCAGGGAAATAGTGAAGAAAGAGATTAATCTGAGACTGCTACAGTTGGGAAAAGGAGCAAGTCAAACAGGGCAGGCAGGATCAAAGCAGAGAACAAGGTATGACTGATAAACTGCATTTATTTCAATGCAAGAGGCCTAACAGGGAAGGCAGATGAACTCAGGGGATGGTTAGGAACATGGGACTGAGATATCATAACAATTTCAGAGACGTGGCTCAGGGACTGGCAGCTGAATGATCCAGGATCTGAATGTTCCAGGATACAAATGCTACAGGAAAGATAGAAAGGGAGACAAGAGAGGAGGGGGAGTGGCGTTTTTGGTAAGGGTAGGCATTATTGCATACTTAGGATATTCCTGGAAATACATCCAGGGAAGTTATTTGGATGGAACTGAGAAATAAGGAAGGAATGATCACCTTATTAGGATTGTATTACAGACCCCCTAACAGTCAGCGGAAAATTGAGAAACAAATATGTAAGGAGATTTCAGCTATCTGTAAGAATAATAAGGTGGTTATGGTAGGGGATTTTTAACTTTCCAAACATAGACTGGGACTAGCAGAGTGTTAAAGGTTTAGATGGAGAGGAATTTATTAAGTGTGTACAAGAAAATTTTCTGATTCTGTATGTGGATGTACCCACTGTAGAAGGTGCAAACTTTAACTAACTCTTGGGAAATTAGGCAGGGCAGGTGACTGAGGTGTTAGTGGGGGAGCACTTTGGGCACCAGCGACCATAATTATATTAGTTTTAAAATAGTAATGGAAAAGGATAGACTGGATCTAAAAGTTGAAGTTCTAAATTGGAGAAAGGCCAATTTTGATGGTATTAAGCAAGAACTTCCAAAAGCTGATGGGGGCAAATATTCTCAGGTAAAGGGGCAGCTGGAAAATGGGAAGCCATCAAAAGAGCCTGCACTGATTCCCCTCACTAATGTCTTTGTGGATTCCTGCACTGATTCCCCTCACTGCTGTCTGTGTGGATTCCTGCACTGATTCCCCTCACTGCTGTCTGTGTGGATTCCTGCACTGATTCCCCTCACTGCTCTCTGTGTGGATTCCTGCACTGATTCCCTTCACTGCTGTCTGTGGGGATTCCTGCACTGATTCCCCTCACTGCTGTCCGTGAGGATTCCTGCGCTGATTCCCCTCACTGCTGTCTGTGTGGATTCCTGCACTGATTCCCCTCACTGCTGTCTGTGTGGATTCCTGCACTGATTCCCTTCACTGCTGTCTGTGTGGATTCCTGCACTGATTCTCTTCACTGCTGTCTGTGTGGATTCCTGCACTGATTCCCCTCACTGCTGTCTGTGTGGATTCCTGCACTGATTCCCTTCACTGCTGTCTGTGTGGATTCCTGCACTGATTCCCCTCACTGCTGTCTGTGTGGATTCCTGCACTGATTCCCCTCACTGCTCTCTGTGTGGATTCCTGCACTGATTCTCTTCACTGCTGTCTGTGTGGATTCCTGCACTGATTCCCCTCACTGCTGTCTGTGTGGATTCCTGCACTGATTCCCCTCACTGCTGTCTGTGTGGATTCCTGCACTGATTCTCTTCACTGCTGTCTGTGTGGATTCCTGCACTGATTCCCCTCACTGCTGTCTGTGTGGATTCCTGCACTGATTCTCTTCACTGCTGTCTGTGTGGATTCCTGCACTGATTCCCCTCACTGCTGTCTGTGTGGATTCTGCACTGATTCCCTTCACTGCTGTCTGTGTGGATTCCTGCACTGATTCTCTTCACTGCTGCCCCTATGGATTCCTGCACTGATTCCCTTCACTGCTGTCTGTGTGGATTCCTGCACTGATTCCCTTCACTGCTGTCTGTGTGGATTCCTGCACTGATTCCCCCACTGCTCTCTGTGTGGATTCCTGCACTGATTCCCCTCACTGCTGTCTGTGTGGATTCCTGCACTGATTCCCTTCACTGCTCTCTGTGTGGATTCCTGCACTAAATCCCCTCACTGCTCTGTGTGGATTCCTGCACTGATTCCCCTCACTGCTGTCTGTGTGGACTCCTGCACTGATTCCCCTCACTGCTGTCTGTGTGGATTCCTGCACTGATTCCCCTCACTGCTGTCTGTGTGGATTCCTGCAATGACTCTCTTCATTGCTGTCTGTGTGGATTCCTGCACTGATTCCCCTCACTGCTGTCAGTGTGGATTCCTGCACTGATTCCCCTCACTGCTCTCTGTGTGGATTCCTGCAATGACTCTCTTCATTGCTGTCTGTGTGGATTCCTGCACTGATTCCCCTCACTGCTCTCTGTGTGGATTCCTGCACTGATTCCCCTCACTGCTGTCTGTGTGGATTCCTGCAATGACTCTCTTCATTGCTGTTTGTGTGGATTCCTGCACTGATTCTGTATTGAAGAAAGCTGGCCACAGAATGTAGAATGGAATCATGAATATGACTGACTGTTGGTACTTGAACGCACATAATCTGAGTATAATTTGAAGAGTCACTTCAAACAGTTGCCATCGGCAGGAACCCACCATTCTCACCGAGGGCTCTGACTGTTTCGTGGTTGGTACCAGCTTCCTGGCTGTTGTTTAATAAACCAGTGTTAAGGATCACAATAGTTCAATCTCGGCTTGATGTAACATACATTTAAACTTTCTGATATGGTCGATTTCAGCAAGATTACAGTGATTAAAACCACATAAACGAAGATCAATGCTTGGCCAGAACCTGTGCCCTTCTGCTTGGTTTATGAAAACAAACCTTTCAAGTAATGATTTGTCACTAAATGGTGGAGGTTTCATGTTCACTGCAGAGGATGAACTGTTCCTGAATAATTTTGTAAGAATTAAGACTCTTTAAATCCCTTCTCTTCATATTTTTTAGTCCCAATATATCTGTCTTAGTAATTTGTGTATGAATCTTTTCTGAGTGTTTTGTTGTGGATTTAGTGCAGAGATACTCATTTATAGATGGGTCTTTAAATATGTGAAAAAAGGTGGTTGAAGACAGTTAGGAAACAGTAACAGAAATCTCCAGTGCGTAGCCTTGAGGTCAGTAATTAGGTTCAAAAAGATGTAATGTTCTGCTTTAAATATCTGCAAGAGCTTGTTATTTTCCAACTGGGCCAGACAAGATGTGAACCAAGACTATTTACCTTTAAGAAGAGCTTGGATAATAAGTGCTGATGTGTTTTTTTTCTGATCACTCTACAAAAAAACGGTTAAATGTGGGAGAAAGTCACAAGCTGGGCAGGTGAAAAAGTCCCAGGTCAGAGGGAATTGAATAAATGTTTGTGCCACTGTTGTCTGACATCCCAGAGCAGATATGAGCATCAGCATGAGTGACTTTCTTCACATGCTAAACATCAGGAGCTCAAGAGGGTCAGTGTGATCATAGGGAGGAGTGGTCTGATTAACCACCGAGGTTGTAAAAAGTCTTGTCCAGCTGTTTGACCACCTGGGGGTCAGACCTTTATCACTGAAGGCCAATTGCCAGTTTTATGAGTTAATTGCAGAAGCGCCATTTATATAGATATGTGAGTGTATACTCAATAAAGAAGCTTGATGACACCACATGCTTTTTCTGCACTGTTTGTATCCAGAGGAAGACCAGAATCTAGAAGCTGGATTCCACAGGTGTAAGAGAAGATTTTATCAATTTAAAAGTTTCTGAACTGTTATAGTGCAGCTATGGGGGGATTGAGCCCATTATAAATGCACAAGCTCTCTGAATGATCAGTATGATTTTGTGTCATTTTTCTGTTAACCCTTTATATTGTTTCCATTTAAAATAATTATTCAGCATCCTCTTCAACAACTCAGTCGAACCTGCTTCCATTTCATTTCCAGGCAATACATTCCAGACCCGAATGACTCAGTGTGACAAAGGTGTTTTTTCCATTGCATTTGCTTCTCCTGCAAATTAGTTTTAATCTGTGTCATCTTGTTCTCAATCCATTTACAAGTGGCAACAGTTACCCTCTATCTAGTTTGTCCAAACTCTACACAATTTTGAGAACTTCGATCAAATCTCCTCTTTACATTCTCCCCGCCAACGAAAACAGTCACATCCTCTCCGATCTATCTTTGTAACTGACGTTTCTCAACTGGGGAACTGTCCTGGTAAATCTTCTCTCTCGGTTTACAGCATAGTTGGGTTTTAATAAACTGTAGTCAGGGGTGAGGGGAGTGATTTTGCAGGGAGCACACAGCATTAGAAATTAGAGTCGTACAGCACAGGAACAGACCCTTTGGTCCAACTCTTCCAAGCTGACCAAGTTTCCTAAACCAAACTGCTACTTGGCTGCATTTGGCCCATTTCCCTCTAAACCTTTCCATTCTTGTACCCACCCAAACATTTTTTTTTAAATGTTGTAACTATCCAAATGTTTTTTTTATATATGTTGTAACTGTACCTGCATTTACCACTTCATTTCACATATGAAAGAGTTCCCCTCAGGTCCCTTTTAAATCTTTCTCCTCTTAACTTAAAAATATGCCCCCTAGTTATGAACACCCCCACTCTAGGGAAAATACCTTTGCTATTCACCTTATCTGTGCCCCTCATAATTTTATAAACCTCTCAGGTCACTCTTCAACCTCCGATACTCCAGTGAAAAAATGTCCCAGTTTATCCTTATAATTCAAATCCTCCAATCCTGGCAACATCCTGGTAAATATTTTCTGAATCCTCTCCAATTTAATAATATCCTTCCTATAGCAGGGCAACCAGAACACAGTACTTCAAAGATAACCTCAGCAATGTCCTGTAGACCTTATTATATGACATCCCAACTCTGAAACTCAATGGTCTCAGCAATGAAGGCAAGCGTGCTAAACACTTCTTCACCACCCTATCTACCTGTGATGCAACTTTCAATGAACTATGTCCCTGAACTCCTTGGTCTTTCGGTTCGACAACACTATCCATGGCCCTACTCAAAATGTCAACTCTCCTGCTCCTTGGATGCTGCCTGACCGGGTGTGCTTTTCCAGCACAACACTGTTCGACTCTGATCTCCAGAATCTGCAGTTCTCATTTTCCCCTACTATTAACTTTATATGTCTTGCTCTTGTTTGTTTTACCAGAATACAATACCTCGCATTTATCCAAATTAAACTTCACCTGCCATGCCTCAGCCCATTGGCCTAATTGATCAAGATCCCT
This sequence comes from Hemiscyllium ocellatum, assembly GCF_020745735.1. Lineage (NCBI taxonomy): Eukaryota > Metazoa > Chordata > Chondrichthyes > Orectolobiformes > Hemiscylliidae > Hemiscyllium > Hemiscyllium ocellatum. The sequence goes on from NC_083435.1 coordinate 39,728,885, forward strand.
TTGTAATCTTTGGTAACCTTCTTCACTGTCAACTAAACCACCGATATTGGTGTCATCCACAAACTTACTAACCATGCCTCCTAAATCCTCAAGCCATTTATATAAATTGCAAATAAAAGTGAGGCGGAACACTGGCTCAGTGGTTAGCACTGCTGCCTCACAGCGCCAGGGACCCAGGTTTGATTCCACCCTCGGGTGACTGTCTGTGTTGAGTTTGCACATTCTCCCGTGTCGGCTTGGGTTTCCTCCAGGTGCTCCGGTTTCTTCCCACAATCCAAAATATGTGCGGGTTAGGTGAATTGGTCATGCTAAATTGCCCATAGTCAGGGGTACTTATAGGGAAGGGGAATGGGTCTGGGTGGGTTACTCTTCAGAGGGTTGGTGTGGTTTTGATGGGCCCAAGAGCCTGTTACCATACTGTAGGGAATCTAATCTAATCAAAAAATGGACCCAACACTAATCCCTGTGGAACGCTGCTGGTTACTGGCCTCTAGCTTGAAAAACAACCCTCCACCATCACTACCTATCCCGCCATTAAACCAATTTTATATCCAATTGGCAAGCTCTCCCTGAATCTCATGTGACCTAACTTTACTAATTAGCCCACCAAGCAGAACCTTGTCAAAGGATTTACTAAAGTCCATGTAGACAATTTCCACTGCTGTGTCCTCATCAATCTTTTTGGTTACATCCTCAAAAAACACAATCAAGTCAGTAAGACATGATTTCCCATGCATAAAGCCATGCTGACTATCCCTAATCAGTCCTTGCCTTTCCAAATGCATGTAAATCCTATGTTTCAGAATCCCCTCCAACAACTTACCTACCATTGAAGTGAGACTCACACGTTTCTAGTTCCCATGTTTCTCTTTACAGCCTACCTTAAATAACTTCATGATAACATGACAAATTTAATCCATATTCACTGTGCATTATAAATCTACACAGAAGATTCATAAACCAACAAACAAACAGAACATTCAGCTTAGCTCAAGTTTTGCATTCACCAAAATCACAAAGCATCTGAAATTTATTCAAGATTTTCCCAGAAATTGAAGTGAACCTTGAAAAAGTGTAAGGTGAATATATCACGCTGTTATTTCATTGAGGTATTATGGACTGAAGGAACTCAGATCAGCAAAGACCCACCCCCACTCCTTCCCCATATTCCAGATAGTAGTTCTCCCAGATAGCAGAGTACAAACATTCTCCATGGTATTAGTTAAACACCCATCATCTGAAGAGGATTTGTCTATAATTACATCCCCAACTAAAGGAGGGTTTGATTCTACCACATACCCATTCCTAAGAGCTGGCTCACTTTACTAACACACACACACACACACGTTTCTTTAAAATCCCTCTGCTTTGGTCTGGCTCCCAATTCCGATGATCAAAATTGGTACCAAACTTTAGTGACACAAGATAATGCTTTCCTCTGTCAAAACTGTTCATTTCTCCAAGACTATCCAAAATAGAAAATATAACGGATAACACTCCTCCTCAAACCTACTGGGTTTTTGTGGAAGTTATTTTCCAGTTGTACAGTACTCTGTTCAGAGTCAAAATATGTGGTGCTTGAAAAGCACAGCAGATCAGGCAATTCTGAGGAGCCTGACCTGATGTGCTTTTCCAGCAATGCACTTTTTGACTCTGATGTCCAGCATCAGCAGTCCTCACATTCTCCTAGTGCTCTATTTAGACCCTATTTTGAGAACTGTGTGAGTTCTGGCCACCACTCCTCAGGAGAGCTATCTTGGCCTTGGAGGGAGTGCAGTCCAGATTGTTTCTAGGGTTAAAAGGGTTAAATAATGGAGACAGGTTGCACATATCTGGTCAGCATGGACGGGTTGGACCGAAGGGTCTGTTTCCATGCTGTATGTACATGTCTATGACTCTGTGACTTTCAGTGCAGAAAATTAAGAAATAATCTAATTGAAGTGTTTAAGATGATTAAACAAGTTGATTGAGTAGTTCAAAAGACATAATTCCTCTGGTGGGAGAGCCCAGAACAAGGGAGAGAGCATTAATTTTACAGTGAGGCTACTCAAGGTGGTTTCAGCAAACACTTCTTCACAAAAAGAGGATTGGAAATGAGGAAACCTCTCCCCACAAAAATCTGTTGAAGCTGCAGATCAATTGAAAATTTCAAAAGTGAGGTTGATAGTTCTATTGTTAAGCAAGGGAATTAAGGGTTTCTCCCCTGTGTGAGTGTGCTGATGGACCAAGAGGCACGCTGACTATGTGAAAGCCTTGTCACACATCTTGTGCTTGAAGGCTTTCTCACCTGGTGATTCGGGAGACAGGAGTGGGTGAAATCTTTATCACAAACCAAATGATCAAAGGATTTACTCTCCAGTGTGAATTCTCTGATGAAGCAGGAAGTTCCATGACTGTGAGAACGATTTGTCACAGTTACCACACTTAAAAGCCTTTTTCCTAGTGTGTGCATCGGCGTTTCACAAGTATTGATATCTGGGTGAAGGTTTGGTTGCGTTCCTCACACCTGTATGGTTTCTCCCCCGTGTACATCCTCTGGTGTCTCAGGAGGGTAGAGGACATCACAAAAGCTTTATTACAAAACTCAACACATGAATGGTTTCCCCCCTTTGTGCATACATTGGTGTGATAACTGTGAGAATGATTTGTTGCACACCTCACACATGAAGGGCTTCTCTCCTGTGTGAATACATTGATGTACACGGATATTTGATGAGTCCAAGAATGATTTGTCACACACCTCACATGTGAAAGGTTTCTCTCCTGTGTGAATGTGTTGGTATGCACGGAGATTAGATTACTTACAGTGTGGAAACAGGCCCTTCGGCCCAACAAGTCCACACCGACCCGCCGAAGCGCAACCCACCCAGACCCATTCACCCCGTTACCTAACACTACGGGCAATTTAGCATGGCCAATTCACCTGACCTGCACATCCTTGGACTGTGGGAGGAAACTGGAGCACCCGGAGGAAACCCACACAGACACAGGGAGAATGTGCAAACTCCACATAGTCAGTCGCCTGAGGCGGGAATTGAACCAAGGTCTCTGGCGCTGTGAGGCAGCAGTGCTAACTGCTGTGCCACCGTGCTGACTCTGAGAATGATTTGTTGTACACTTTGCAATTAAATGGTTTTTCCACTGTATGAGTGTGCTGATGAAATGTCAGGCCTGAGGATTGTGCAAAGCGCTTATTTGAATGGCTTCTCTCCCGTGTGGGTGCGTCGGTGATTCACAAGTCACAACCACCTGATGAAGGAGCAGCGCTCCGAAAGCTAGTGCTTCCAATTAAACCTGTTGAACTATAACCTGGTGTTGTGTGATTTTTAACTTCAGAAAGGTTGGTTCTGATAAGGCTCCACACCACTGACCAGTTTCAGATCTGATGATATGTCAAAGCTCCTCTGACCTGGCTAATTTCCAGATGATGGTTTCACTGCCCAACCTGCTCCATGTTGAACAATATGTCTTCCCACAGTTGTTCACTGGGTGATGGTCAGGAGCTATCTGCACGGAGATTAGATTACTTACAGTGTGGAAACAGGCCCTTCGGCCCAACAAGTATTCTCTGTATTCTCTGGTGTAGTATGGTGCAATTTTTGTAAAATAGGAAAAGGAAACATGATTTCCTACAACTCGCTCTCCTCCTTTGTTGAAGGGGCTCACTCCTCAGCTAGGGACTGTTCCACAAAAAGCACCAGGCTTCTATTCCCCTATGTGGGGGGATTAAATACAAGTAATTTCAAGTGCACTTGACTGTCACACTCTCTCAGCAAAGACACAGGATAGTGACCAAGAGCAGATAATGTGGCTACTTTCTTATCTCCATCTAGACCCCCATCTTACCAGACACCATGAAGGCAATGGAAAAGACAGTCGGGCAGAATGTAAAATAGGCTGTTGATTGATCTTGTGTCATATGGGTGAAGACCAGTGAGTGTGTATTTAAAATAAAAGGATAAATATTAAATTCAGTGGAACTTTTGAAATGTCTCCTCTGGTTTTCCAAAATTATCGGAAGAAAATAAACTTGGAAGATGTGCTTGAACCTGAGGAAAATATAGCTTCAATGTAACTGATTGAAAAGTTCTGGTTTAACCTGGGAAATGCGATATACTGCTTTCACTCAAACTGCACATCCCATGCTACAACTATCTGGCCTGGTCTCCATTTGACTCTGAACTCTCTCCGAACTGCCTGATTAAACAATGATGAACAATGTCCAGTACATCTGATTATAAGAGGAAGATCAGAGAGATCTTGACATTGTGTCAGAATAGGATGAAGGTGATCGCAGCCCTGAGAAATCTGTAAAGTCTCTCTTACAAAGGGCTGAGGAAAAATTTAGGCAACTATGTGGGAACTTTTTCATCTGCTCATGTCAGACACCTCATTCTGAGACTCAGTCAGAAGATCTGCACCAATATTAAGGATTCCCTCACCTTTGGGATGATGATGAAGGAGTCTGGGATGTTCTCAGATTGATACAATTCAGTGAGTATCACTGCTATTTGACCAGTCCATGGGGCAGCTCAACTTTACTTAGGGACTTGTCCTTAGGAATTCCACCTTCCCGTGAGATCTCCAGTTTACCTGTCTGGGCAGTAGTCCATCACAGTGCAAAGGATTTGAAGCCAAGCAATCATGATATTTGAGCAATTGGGAATCTCCCTCAGGGCTTCATACAGCTACTGAAGGGCCATGCAGCTGAAGGAAATCAGCAACCAATGATGGAACAATCCAGAGAGGTTTCAGAGGAAAGCTGCACCCCTTGGATCATCACTTTTGGTACATAGGTTACACTGTGCCCTCTGAGTTGGAGGTTGTGGGTACAAGTCTCACCCAAAACTTGAGCACTGAGGCTGATGTGAAGGATTGCTGCAATGTCATTGGAGTCATGTTTCAGAGAACACATCAAACCACAGAATCACAAGATTGTTTTAGCACAAAAGGAGGCCATTTGGCCCATCATCTCTGCATCAGTTCTTCAAACAAGCATCATTACCTAGTCGCAATCTCCTGCCTGTTCCCCATATCCCTGCACACCATTTATATCCAAATAATGATTCAGTTCCCTCTTGAATGCCTCAATTGAACCTGCTCCATCACATTTCCAGAGAGTCCATTCCATTCTCTAACAACACTCTTGCTTCTTTTGCACAATACGTTTTAAGTCCACACCCTCTTGTTCTTGTTCCTCTTACAAGCAGGAGCAGCTATTCCCTATCCACTCTAACTAGCCCATTCACAATTTTGAAAACTTCTGTCAAATTTGCTCTCAGCCTTCTACTCTCCGGACAGAAATATCCCAACTTCTTCAATCTATCCTCGTGACTGAAGTGTCTCATTTCTGGTACCATTCTTGTAAATCACTTTGGCACTCTCTCCAAAGCATTCACATCTTTCCTATAATGATGAGTCCACATTGGCATATACTATTCCAATTGATATCTAACATAAGCCTTGTACAAGTTCAACATCACCTCCCTGCTCTTGTAATCTGTGCCCGTATTAATAATGTTGAGGAGAGTGTACTTTGTTCTCTCCACTTGTCCAGCCATCTTCAATGATCCATGCACATATACACCCAGATCCCTGTGCTCCTGCACCCATTTTCAAATTTACCCTCTATTTTATATCATCTTGTAACCAAAGTGAGTTCACACTCCCTGCATTGTATTTCATCTGCAACGTCTAGACCCCACTGCACCAACTTGTCAGTGTCCTTTTAGAGTTTCTCATTGGCCTTCTCCTAGTTTCCAATTCTTCTCAGTTTAATGTCATCTGTAAACTTGGAAATCACCCCCTGAACACCAAGATCCAGATCATCGATATATACCAGGAAAAGCAAGGGTTCCAAAACCAACCCCTGGGGAACTCCATTAGAAACCTTTCTCCAGCTTGAAAGATAGCCATTACTTTCTATTTACTATCATTCAATTGTGTATCCACAGTACCATTGCCCATTTTATACGATGATCTATATCATTCCTCATAGATCTATTGTGTATCACTATCTCAAATGCCTTCTGGAAATCCATGTATATCATGTCAACAGTGTTATCCTCATTGAACTTTCTGTGACCTTTTCAAAAGACTCCAGCAAGTTAGCTAAACCCAATATTCCCTTTAGATATTCACGCTGTCTCTTCTGAACCAATCCATCTTTTTTCATGTGACAAGTGATTCTATTCTGAATAATTATTTCTGTAAGTTTCCCCATTATAGTTTAACTCATTGATCTGTAATTGTTGGGATTATCCCTGCCAACTTTCCTGAACAAGACCACAATGCATGCAATTCTCCAGTCTTCTGCCACTTCCCCTGGGTTCAGGGGAGATTGAAATAGTGTGGCTATACTCTTGTTAGTGGGTTTAGGATTTTTATATTTTTGTAGTTCCTTGCCTGTTGTGTCAAGACCATGTTTTTTTTTATTTTTCTGTATTTTTGAATGTGGACTAAACTTAAAAGAAAACCTTTTAACAGCTTCAGAGCATTGAAGGAAAAACAAAAAGCTGGAGAAACTCGACAAGTTTTTCAGCATTGGCCAAAGAATCAGCGTTCAAGTCCAATATGACTTTGTGGAACTGTTTATATTTAAGGATTGTTGAAGGGTTGCTGCACTTTTGAAAACAAGTTGCCTGGTGATAAGTGCTATTTGCACAGCTGTTGATTCAAACAGTGGGGAAAGCCAGGTTGTACACGAGCTAGAGCTGCGGTGTTGTGTATGAATGGAGATTTGCTGCCCGATAGCTCGAGAGAGGAGATGTTTCTGTTCTGCATTAAAGAAAATCACCTCAAGCCTGAAGATACTCAGTTTATTTCCCTTCAGTTGCTGTAAACTTGTAACCAGTAGATCAGAGAATTTTGGAAGTGGGAGCCATTCACTCAGTGCTTCCTGTAAATAATAGAAGTACCTGGAGAAGAAAGATCAAACACAATTATTCTGATCAGATAAAGGATCTTCTCATAATCAATGAACTATCGTCCCAGTCTTAGAGTGTAGGAGAAAGTGAGGACTGCAGATGCTGGAGACCAGAGTTGAAAAGTGTGGTGCTGGAAAAACACAGCAGGTCAGGCAGCATCCAAGGAGCAGGAGAATCGACGTTTTGGGCATAGGCCTTTCTTCAGGAATGAGGCTGGTGTGCCAAGCAGGCTCTTGACCTGCAATCTTCTTCCTGACCTCTCCGTCCCCATCCCCTCTCCGGCTTATCACCCTCACCCTCACCTCCTTCCATCTATCGTATTCCCAGCACCCCTCCCCAAAATTCCCTCCCCCCTACCTTTTATCTCAGCCCACTTGGCACACCAGCCTCATTCCTGAAGAAGGGCTTATGCGCGAAACTTCGATTCTCCTGCTCCTCGGATGCTGCCTGACCTGCCGTGTTTTTCCAGCACCACACTTGTCAACTCTGTTTAGATCGCAGTTTATAACCGGGTTAGAGTTATATGTCAGCAGTTCACTGTTGTTTACATGTAGTTAGAATTCTATTTATTTATAACAAATAATAATTCTTGTTCAATATAAACTTGGTCCATGCTTTCTGTCAACTTCAGTCTAAAAGATAGGTAAATTGTAGAATTCTGCATACTTTTAAAAATCTTTAACTTTTGTGATGACTCCAGAAATAGGAGATTTTGATTTCCAGCACTCTGCCCCAGTGAGATGTAACAGTCGGTTGTCCCTCACTCCTGGAGTCTACCCACTTTTCTCCGTCAGTTTCATTTCTCCTGACACCAGGGACTTTACCACCTTTCACACCTTCAGGAACCCAGACACAAAGGCAATGCTGACAACTGCAGCTCTAAACTAGTTACACTTTAAATCAAATCAAACTTTCAGGCTGTCTGTTTACAAAGGGAAAAACATGCTGTTCACCCTTTTGACTTAACTACTTAGAAAGTGAATCTAGCATGACAGAAATATAACACTTTCTTCTTAGCCCTGGAAGACACTCCAATCTAGAAGGTTATGGATTCAAAGCTAACTCCAGAGGCATGAGCACTGAGGCTGCCAGTCCAGTGCAGTACTGAGGGAATTCTGCACTATCGGAGCTACTATCTTTCCGATCAGCTGATCCAAGTTTTCATCTGCTCTATCAGATGAATGTAAAATATTCTGTGGCACACATCGTAGGACAGCAGGAGGACCAATCCCTGATGCCCTGACCAAAATGAATCCTGATGACAATGGAAAATGATTTGGTAATTACCATATTTCTGTTTGAGAGAGCTTGTGCTGCATAAACAGGCAGCCAAACCTCCCTCATTACAATAATAATTACATCTTAAGGGGCATTTAACTGACTAAAACACTTTGGAATATCCCAATTTCATGAAAATTTTTCCTGGGATAATACACTGCATCCTCGAAACTGGAAATTCTGGTGGAGAAAGTATCTCAGCCCACAATGATATTGACCAATATATTGTGTACAGCACTCTTACTGTAGGATCCTGAGTGTTTCAATGAATGGTAATACACCGTGACGATCTTTCAGATAGTTCAGGTGAAGAAACAAAAGTATAACTCTGAGCGATAAATCTATATAGAAGTTTGATCAAACAACAGACAAACAACAACTCAACACTCTTGGAAGAGTGTAAGTGACCATTTCACTCTGATATTACATTATGGTATAATGAACTGAAGGAACTCAGGTCTTTTGAGACTCATCCTCACCATACTCAGGACAGGCATCCTCCCAGTATAAATATTGCCCCATGCTATTAGTCATCACCTGAAGAGGATCTGTCTATAATTCACATCACCAAATAAAGGGTCTGATTTTACCCCATAGCCACTCCTGAAAGCTGGCTCACTTCACTAACACAATCACACTCACATCAACAGAAACTCTCTCAGAATACAACAGACAGAAGCTTCTTTAAATTCCCTGTGCTTTAGTCTGGTTCCCAATTCCAATGGTCAGAAATGACACGACTTTAGTGACACAGGATAGAACTTGTTTCCATCCTACAAATCCACTGATAGTTACAGAGATCAATAATCACATTGGGCCCATGGACCACATTCCATTCCTGGAAGACCCACTTCCCCACGTGAATTGGACAGTGCTTTCCAATTCCCAACTCTCTGCTCTTTGGCCCTCTATTCACCACAATGCTTCTGTAGGAGTCAATGTTGTTTAACCACTCACTCAGATCCACCTTCTATGCTCCAAATGACCTTTACTCTCTTCCTTCCTGGTCATTCACCCTGTTCCTCAAGACTAAGAAGAGAGATTTCAGGGCATCTGATGCACAATTGATTTATCCATCAGTCATCATATCTGACTGATCCACACCAAGAACCAGTGATCTTCTATCAAAACTGCTCATTACTTCTGAAGGGAAAACATAATCCACAATCTCTCCTCCCAAACATCAACTGGGTCCTTGTGAAAGTAATATTATAGCTGTACACAACTCTGTTTAGACCCTATATGGAAAACTGCATGCAGTTCTGGGCACTGCACATCAGGAAGGATATATTGGCCTTGGAGGGAGTGCAGCATAGATTCACCAGATTGTTCCAGGGCAAAAAGGGTTAAATCATGAGAACATAGACTGAGCTTGTATTCCCTTAAATGCAGAAAATTAAAGGTAATCTAATTGAATTGTTTAAGATTCATAAACAAGTTGATCAAGTAGTTGGAGGGAAATGATTCCTGTCATCGGAGAGTCCAAAACAAGGGGCAGAGCATTAAAATTAGAGCAAGGCTGTACAGGATGATGTCAGCAAACACTTCTTCACAAAAAGGATTCTGGAAATCTTGAACTCTCTCCCCCAGAAATCTGTTGAAGTTGAAGGTCAGTTAAAGACTTCAAACCTGAGATTGATAAGTTTATTGTTAGGAAAGGGGATTAAGGGTTACAGAGACAAGGCACGTGGACAGAGTGAAGATAATGCATCAGCCATGATCTAATTGAATGGTGTAAAGGGCTCAACAGGTGTACTTTAGTCCTAGATTCCATACGTTCCTCCCGTTTGCTGTCTCCCCTCTCATCTCCACCTACAACTGGTCACTGTCATCCTCTTTAATCTATAGCTGAGTTCCCGACCCCCAAACCTCTGCATCACAAAGATCACCCACTTTCCCCTTTGGAATGTCCCTCATTTCCCACATTCTCCACCCACGTTAGTCTTCAACCTCCTAAACCTCAGCTCAGCTAAACTCTGCACTCTCTATCCTAACTCCCACACCTAATACCCTTGTACTCATTCACCTGCACAGGCGCCCAGTCCTTCCACTTTAAAATTCTCATTCTCCAAAATGAATTGTTTCTGTCACATGTAACTTCATCTCCCACCAAGATTTCTGTACCCGTCCTTTGCTGATGGATTTTCACTGTGCTCTGATGTGTCACTGACCCACAGTCCCAATCTCACTGCTGTGCTGGAGCACGGTGGCAGCAGCTCGTTGGCATTTTGTTTACTTGCAGAGGTTTTTATAAAAAAAGTTTTTCCGAAGGACGTGAGCATTGATGACAAGCAACATTTTCTGCTCCTCCCTCTTCATTCCATGAAGATGGTGGTGAGTCCTTTAATTGATCTTCTGCAGTCACACCCTTGGTGTTGTTGTTTGTAGGAGGCTGAACTAACTTAGCTGATGGGTGCTAGATTTCTCTGTCAGTGAGAGAGGTGTCTGTTGAGGTCCGAGAAGCATTTAAAAGATTTCAGAGTCCTTCAAAACAGATGGGAAATGAAATATTTGATCGACCAGATGTGGGCTGATACAAGTTTTGTTTTGGCAACATTCCAGGGCAGGCTAAGTTTCTATTATGAAGAGTCAGACTGAGAATAGATTAAAAATCTTTTGCAGAGTGAACAACTCTATTCCCTTTCAATGCTCCATCTCTGACATCCCGCGCATGCCAATCAACATCAACAATGCCAATCAACATCAACAATGCCAATCACTACACTAACCTCTGGTTCCAGAAGACATTGCTGCACATGGACCTCAGAAACTAGCACAGCCAATATGAAAATTCGAGGGATTGCTGATGGACAGCCACACTGTGGTGATCTGTAAACTGGAGATCATGTGAATCTATGATGGTCAGCTTAGTTTTGGCATGAAGGGGACTGAGGTAAATAAGTTTTCCATCGAGACAGTGTTTAGCACTGACACCAGAAGGCAACTGATCTTTGAAGAAGTCAATATTTACTGTCAGGCAGATTGTGAATAGAATGGGGCATGATCACACAACCTTGCTTGACATCAGTCTGGAATTCGAAGAGTTCTGTTTCAGATCTCCCACTCAAGACAGTTACAGTCATATCCCCACGAAGCAATTGCAGAGTTGGCATGAATTTTCTTGGACATCTAAATCAAGGGCTACTCCCCAGGATCCTAGTGCTGGTCAATCAGCAGCTGAAGCCTTTCAAACTACTGAGTATCTGCTTGTCCTCTTGGTCAGAGTGTGAGTCCATGACAGTCTTGTACTTAATCCGGCACTGAAAGGATGCAGAGTTTGTACAGAAGCTTCTATAATTGACCTTCTTGAAACAATGGGAATGATGGTGGGAGAGGTTTGAGACAGACCCTGCTGAGACAGACAGTGCTTTGGATCAACAGGTCCCCTTGTGCGGGCTGTGGAGGGTAAACAATACAGACAGCTCTAAGTGCAACAGGAGCAGGTAACCTTGCTCCAGGTCAATTTGGTGATGTTGGTGCCTGGTGAGTGAGGAGGAGGAGGTGAAACAATCCTGACACATGTCACACTGAAAGATCTGTCTCTCATGTGAATTCATTGATGTTTCAGGAGGTCCTCCAACTATGGTATTATCACAGGTCTCTCCCCTACGGAGTTCCTCACCCATGTGAATACATTTAAGATGTAGGAGATATACAGACTGTGCAAAAACCATGTCACACAATGGACATCTGAATGGTTTTGTTTACTGCATATCTAGAGCAAAACACAAAATGCTGGAGAAACTCAGCAAGTCTGGCAGCATCTTAGAGATTGGAATCGGGTGACTCTTCTTCAGAAGTGCTGGTGCTTCAAGAAAAGATTGGGTGAAAGTTTTGTTTCACTTCTGATTGCATCCACTGGTGTTTAGGAGGAGTCAAAATCTTCAGGAGATATCTGTTGTAAACAGTGAACTATACAGGTTACTCTCCTGCGTGAATCCTCAGATGGACCAGAAGGCTCGATGAGTTTGTGAAGGCTTTGTTGCACACCTCACATTTGAAATCCTTTTCCCCGGTGTGAATGCGTTGGTGTACACGAAAGTGTGACGAGCGCGAGAATGATTTGTCACACACTTTGCACGTGAATGGTTTTTCCCCTGTGTGAGTGCGTTGGTGTGCACGGAGGGACGATGACTGTGAGAAGGATTTGTCACAAACCTCACACATGAATGGTTTTTCACCAGTATGAATACGTTGGTGCACACGGAGGTTCTGTAATAGCGAGAAAGACTTATAGCATACTGCACACGTAAACGGTTTCTCCCCACTGTGAATGCGACGATGATTCACCAAGCGCCAGAACTGTGCAAAACCCTGGTCACACACCTCACACGTGAAAGGTTTCTCCCCAGTGTGAATGCGTTGGTGTACACGGAGGTTTGATGACTGTGAGAATGATTTATTACACACCTCACAGGTGAATGGTTTCTCACCCGTATGAACACGTTGGTGTTCCACAAGCATTGTCGACCGTGTAAAGGCTCGGTCACACAACTCGCACTTGAAAGGTTTCTCTCCGGTGTGAATCCTCTTGTGTATCAGGAGATCGGAGGACTGGGTGAAACCCATCTCACAAACCTCACACCTGAAGGGTTTCTCCCCTGTGTGAAACCTCTGGTGCGTCAGGAGGCTTGAAGATGTCACAAAAGCTTTATCACAAACTTCACATTTGAAGGGTTTCTCCCCAGTGTGAACTGTCTGATGGACCAACAGGCCCGATAACTGTGTAAAGGTTTTGTCACAAACCTCACACTTCACTGGTTTCTCCCCTGTATGAATGCGCTGGTGCACTCGGAGTGATGAAAATAGAGTAAAAGATTTGTCACACACCTTGCACGCGAATGGTTTTTCTCCAGTGTAAATGCGTTGGTGTATGCGAAGGTTTGATAACTGTCTGAAGGATTTGCCACAGACATCACAAGTGAACGGTTTCTCCCCAGTGTGAATGCGCCGGTGATTCACTAAGCTTGCTAATCGAGCAAGGCCCTTGTTGCACACTTCGCATGTGAATGATTTCACTTCCATGTAACTGGTCTTGCATGAACACATGAACTTTGATAAGCTATGGAGACCCCTCACATTTGAACAGTCTCTCCCCTGTAGGAGTGGTTCATGAGACTAAGTGAATGATTGAAGCTCTCACCACACTTGGAGCCACTCACACTTCTTCCCAGCCTCACCCTGACCGATCAGCCACAGCTGAACCTTCAGAAAGGTTAGTTCTGATGGAAGGCTCCATACCACTGACCAGTTTCAGATCTGATGATGTGTCAAAGCTTCTCTGACTCAACTGATTTCCAGATGATAGTTTCACTGCCCAATCTTCTCTATATTGAGCAATGCTGCAGAAGGACTGGATGTGTTCCCACAGCTGTGCAGTTGTTCCTTGGGTGCTGGTCAGGATCTGTCTGCAGTGTCTATCCTCTCTGTATTCTCTGGTGTAGCACAGTGCAATCCTTCTGTAAAACAGGAAAAGGAAACATGATTTTCTCCAACTCCCTCTCCTCCTTTGATGAGGAAGCTGACTCCTCAGTTAGAGACTGTTCTACAGTGAGTGCCAGTCTGCTATTCCCCTGTGTAGAAAGATCAAGTGTACAAGTAATTTATTTTTTCTCACTTGACTGTACACACCCTCTACTTCCATCAGGGACACTAGATAGTGACCAGAAGCAGATAATGTGAGTAATTTCTTTCCATCTTCCCAGACACCATAAGGGCACTGGAAAAGACAGTCGGATAAAGAGTAAAGTGGGATATCAATTCACTATGAGCTTGTATTGTGCAGTCGAAGACCAGATTTCATGTTAGAGTATATGTTTAATGAAAAAAACACTCAGATGAAATGTTAATTCAATACAGATTTTGAAATTTTGCCCCATATTTTCCCATATTATTTTAAGAAACTGCACTAGTCAAGAACTGATAGAACTTGGACTATAGAGAGAGAAAATCATGATCGCTGGTATTTCTGGACTCCTTATCTCCACATTCCCACCAGCCCACGAACCACACCACCCTTCCCATCTGTCCAACCTTTCTGATTCCTAGAATTGGGAACCATAGTCACAGTGGGGTCAAATTCTTTTTTTTACAAACATTGGAAAACATCTCGGCTTTTGCACTCTGCACATATGTCCTTACACAAAGCAGGTTTGTGTGTGTGTGTGTGTGTGTGTGTGTGTGTGTGTGTGTGTATTTGGGTCAGTCTCAGTCCTAGGGCTGTTTCTCACTCACACACTCTTCTTCTCATACACACTCATATTTGCACGTGAGTCAGGATCCCTCCACAAAAGGACTAAATTGAGGTGAGGAAGGAAAGGGCCTAGGTCCGAGATACCATAAAGTGAGATGAGGAGGAGAAGTCAGGAAACCTAGGGCCTTGTAGAGTTAATCTAAACAGAGCTTTTACCAGTAGCCTCTAGCCAGGTGCAGGAACAAAGGAACACATGTTGACCTTTCACAATTTTCAGTGTGTCCTGACATTCAAGGAGATCCTGGCTGATCCTAGCTCCATACACCTGCCATTGGCCCATATCCCCTTAATTTTTGTTAAGCAAAAGTATTATGTATCTCAGATTTAAAATTAACAACTGATCCTGCAACCACTGCCAGTTGTGGAAGAGAATTACAAACATCCATGACCCTTAGTGTGCAGAAGTGCTTCAAAGCATCCCTCCCGAAAGACAATGCTCATGGACCAAGCCCCTACAATCCCTAACCTGTGGAAATAATTGATCTTTACCTATCCTGTATTAACACCTTGAAGGCTTCAATCAGACACACCCCTCCCCATGGAGAAAGTGAGGACTGGAGATGCTGGAGAGTCAGAGCAAAAAAGTGTGCCACTGGAAATGCACAGCAGGTCAGGCAGCATCCAAGGAGCAGGAGAATCGACACTTTGGGCATAAGCCCTCTCCACATACATTCGGGACACCACCCGCAACCTTCCACCTCCTCCATGATTTTCATTTTCCTAGCCCCCAATGCCTCATCTTCACCATGGACATCCAGTCACTGTACACCTCCATCCGCCATGAGGAAGGCCTGCAGGCCCTCCGTTTTTCCCTCTCCCAGTGACCTAACCAGTACCCTTCCACTGACACACTCATTCAATTGGTGGAACTGGTCTTCACCCTTAACAACTTTTCCTTTGAATCCTCCCACTTCCTTCAGACCAAGGAGGTAGCCATGAGTACCCGCATCTGCCCCAGTTATGCCTGTCCCTTCGTCAGCTACATGGAACAGTGCATCTTCCACAGTTACACCAGCACCATTCCCCTCCTTTTCCTCCACTACACTGATGACTGTATCAGCGCCACCTCATGCTCCCAGGAAGTGGTTGAACAGTTCATCAACTTCACGAACACCTTCCACCCTGACTTCAAGTTCACCTGGACCATCTCGGACACCACCTTCCCTTTCCTGGACCTCTCCATCTCCATCTCTGGTGACTGACTCACCAAGGACATCTACTTCAAACCCACTGACTCCCACAGCTACCTCGACAATACCTCCTCCCATTCGCCCCCCCCGACCCTCGTAAAAACGCTATCCCTTACTCCCAATTTCTCCTCGTCCTCCGCCGTTTCTGCTCCCAGGAGGACCAATTCCACTCCAGGACATCCAAGATGGCCTCCTATTTCAAGGATCGCAATTTCTCCTCCCATGTGGTCAACAATACCCTCCAGCACATCTCCTCCACTTCCTGCACCTCTGACCTTCAACCTCACCCCTCCAACCACAACATTCCACCCCACTAATCTTCAGATACAACGCATTATCCTACGCCATTTCACCCCTACAAACAGTCCCGGCACCACAGACACATTTTCCTCCCCTCCCCTATCAGCATTCTGCAGAGATGACTCCCTCCACGACTCCCTCGTTAGGTCCACATCCCCTACCAACCATTCTCCACTACCAACACCTTCCCTTGCTGCTGCAAGAAGTGTAAAACCTGCACCAATACCTCTTCCCATTCCTCTGCCCAAGACCCCAAAGGATCCTTTCGCATCTGGCAGAGATTTTTCTGCAAAATCCAAACATCTCATCTACTGCGTCCGTTACTCTTGATGTGGTCTCCTCTAAACTGGGGAAACAGGACGCCAACTCACGGAACGTTTCAGGGAATATCTCTAGGACACATGCAGTAAACAACCCCACCTGTGACCTGTGGCCAACCATTTCAACTCCCCCTCCTATTCTGCCAAGGACATGCAAGTCCTCCTCTGCCTCCTCCACTGCCAAATCCTCGCCACCTGATGCCTTTAGGAAGAACGCCTTGGGACCCTCCAACGACATGGCATCAACGTCGATTTCACCAGTTTCCTCATCTCCCCTCCCCCCCCCACCCCATCCCAGATCCAGCCCTCCAACTTGGCACCGCCCTCTTGAACTGTCCATCTTCCTTCCCACCTTTCCATTCCACTCTCCCCTCTGACCTATCACCATCACCTCCAACCTCCATCTACCCACCACATTCCCAGCTACCTTCCCCCCCCACCCCAAGTCCTACGTCCACCCTCTTATTTATCTCTCTGCCCCCTTCCCCAACTCCCCCAACATTCCTGATGAAGGGCTTATACCCAAAATGTTGATTTGCTGTGCTTTTCCAGCACCACACATTTTGACATCCCTCCCCATAACCATCTAAATCTCAGAGAAACAGGCCTAATTGCAATAATCTCTCATATCTCTTATATCATTCTCGTAAAACAATATTATACACCCCCTAAGGCCAACACATTCTTCCTAAGGTGTGGTGTCCATATCTGCTCACAGTACTGGAGATATGATGAAGAGTTCAGAAATGAGCAGACCAGACACAAACAGGTTCTTCCATGAGGTCAGCAAGAAGGAAGGATCTGAGGAATTTGGTCGAATTCCATTGTGCAACTGGTGATGTTCAGAACAAGAGCAACCATTGGATGGGCTGTGTGTCAATCATTATTATCATTGTGTTAGATTGGCTGCTTGGGACAAAGACACTGCAGATCGACAGATCTATCAATCAATCAGAAAGGGTCTTAGTGAGGCCCAATCCACCTTCTCCTGGTCTCTGGTTCAAAACCAATGGCTCTTGTTTCAGGCTAGCTGATTGGAGGATTCTGTTTATCCTGGAAATTAGATACACTGTAGTCACTTCGGCTGCACATCCCAAATTCAGCTATCAGCATCAAAACTGGATAAAACGATTAAATCCAAGCCTGATTTTGGGAAAGGCTGACACACTCAATTAAAATCTTAAAAAGAACATCTAAAAAGATATTTCAAATATTGCATAGTGAATGCAAGGCCATGAGGGAATTTGAAAACAAGGAAAAGAATTTTAAAACGGAGGTGTTGCTTGGCCTGGAGCCAATGTAGAGCAATGAGCAGGGGTGATTGATTAATGGGTCTTAGGACCTGGACAGTCGTGTTTTAGATCAGCTCAGGTTAAAATAGCAAGACGTGAGAGCAACCAGGAGAACATTGGAATAATTCAGTCTAAAGCCTACCCAGATATGAATGAGGGTTTCAGCAGCAGATGAGCTGAAGCAGGGAGCACTGTTCCCTCTTGTGAGTGAAACTTGCACCTCCTCATACATGTGGTGTCCCAGTACCTGATCAACATCGGGAAGTGATAATGAGAGCTAGGGATAGTAATCGAGACCCTTCATAGAATCAGACACCATCAGAGAATATTCCGGAGTAAGGCAGAGCCACAATGTTAGAGGAACCATCTTTCAGAGGAAATCACAAACATGGCCCCTTCTGCTGTCTCTGAGTTGGAGGTAAAAGATCCCATGCCACTATTTTGGAAAACAGGGGAGTTATGTCTTGAACAACAGCGATCCCTCAAACAATACCAATGACAAACACATTGTCTGGTCATTCACATTGCTGTTTGTAGGAGATTGCTGTACACACACTGGCTGCCAAATTTCCTACATTACACCGTGATCTCACTTTCAAAGGACTTCATTGGCTGGAAGGTGCTTTGGGACATCTGGTGATTGCAAAAGTGTACATATATACATGTTACTAACATAGAAGCTGGGAGCAGGGGAAGGCCCCCATTCAGCTCTTACAGCCTGCTCCACCATTCAATAGCCATATCTCAGATCCATATTTGCACTTTCTCCCACAGTTTTTAATGCTTTTCATGCCTAAAAAATAATCAATCTCATTACTGAATGTACTCAGTGACTCAGACTCCACAGCCTTCTGTGGTAGAGAATTCCACACATTCACAACCCTTTAGGTGAAGAAATATTTCCTTATTTCAGTCCAAAATGGTCCACACTTTATCCAAAGATTGTGTCCCCTGGTTCTAGACTTCCCAACGAGGGAAATCATCCTCCCTGCAACTCCTCTGTCCATCACAGTTAGAATTTTATATCTTTCAATCAGATCCCCTCATCCTTCTAAACTCTGGTGAATACTGGCTCAGTAAAACCAATCTCTCTCATTTGACAGTCCTGCCAACCACAGTATCAGGCTAGTTAACCTCCACTGTGCTTTCTCTGTTCTCCCTATCTTTCTTAGATAGGGAAAACAAAACTACACAATACTCCAAGCATGGTCTCACCACGGCACTGTGTAACTGAGTTACACATCCCTTCTGATTAACTCAAATCCTCTGTCTGTTTCACTGACTGGTGTACAAGGACACCCAGCTCACTTTGTACATCCACATTTCCTAGACATTTTTAAAATTGTTTTAGATTAGATTACTTACAGTGTGGAAACAGGCCCTTCGGCCCAACAAGTCCACACCGACTCGCCGAAGCGCAACCCACCCATATCCCTACATTTACCCCTTACCTAACACTACGGGCAATTTAGCTTGGCCAATTCACCTGACCCGCACATCTTTGGACTGTGGGAGGAAACCGGAGGAAACCCACGCAGACACGGGGAGAATGTGCAAACTCCACACAGTCAGTCGCCTGAGGTGGGAATTGAACCCGGGTCTCAGGCGCTGTGAGACAGCAGTGCTAACTACTGTGCCACCGTGCCGCCCGTTTTCTTCAGTAGGTTACAGAAATAGTGTAGGGGAAAGGCCTTGGAGGCATTGAAAAGACATGCATATTCCTGATCCCAACACAGAGAGAAATGACCATTCACACTCCACCAGAGAATAACCAACACCCAAAACACACAATTCAACAATCGGAAATCAATAAGAATCTTCAGATATGCTGCATCTCCCGGATAATGACACTTAACCTTCCCACGTTCAGGAATGAACCAGTAACAAAACTCACTCTGGAAATCAGAGGGAAGTGCTTCCAATAAACACATGTGTTGCTGGTCAAAGCACAGCAGGCCAGGCAGCATCTCAGGAATAGAGAATTCGACGTTTCGAGCATAAGCCCTTCATCAGGAATAAGAGAGAGAGAGCCAAGCAGGCTGAGATAAAGGGTAGGGAGGAGGGACTAGGGGGAGGGGCGATGGAGGTGGGATAGGTGGAAGGAGGTCAAGGTGAGGGTGATAGGCCGGAGTGGGGTGGGGGCGGAGAGGTCAGGAAGAGGATTGCAGGTTAGGAGGGCGGTGCTGAGTTGAGGGAACCGACTGAGACAAGGTGGGGGGAGGGGAAATGAGGAAGCTGGAGAAATCTGAATTCATACCTTGTGGTTGGAGGGTTCCCAGGCGGAAGATGAGGCGCTCCTCCTCCAGCCGTCGTGTAGTTGTGTTCTGCTGGTGGAGGAGTCCAAGGACCTGCATGTCCTCGGTGGAGTGGGAGGGGGAGTTAAAGTGTTGAGCCACGGGGTGATTGGGTTGGTTGGTTCGGGCGGCCCAGAGGTGTTCTCTGAAGCGTTCCGCAAGTAAGCGGCCTGTCTCACCAATATACAGGAGGCCACATCGGGTGCAGCGGATGCAATAGATGATGTGTGTGGAGGTACAGGTGAACTTGTGACGGATATGGAAGGATCCCTTGGGGCCTTGGAGGGAAGTGAGTGTGGAGGTGTGGGCGCAAGTTTTACATTTCCTGCGGTTGCAGGGGAAGGTGCCGGGGGTGGAGGTTGGGTTGGTGGGGGGTGTGGATCTGACAAGGGAGTCACGAAGGGAGTGGTCCTTGCGGAACGCTGATAGGGGAGGGGAGGGAAATATATCCTTGGTCCTTGCGGAACGCTGATAGGGGAGGGGAGGGAAATATATCCTTGGTCCTTGCGGAACGCTGATAGGGGAGGGGAGGGGGCCTATCACCCTCACCTTGACCTCCTTCCACCTATCCCACCTCCATCGCCCCTCCCCCTAGTCCCTCCTCCCTACCTTTTATCTCAGCCTGCTTGGCTCTCTCTCTCTTATTCCTGATGAAGGGCTTATGCTCGAAACGTCGAATTCTCTATTCCTGAGATGCTGCCTAACCTGCTGTGCTTTGACCAGCAACACATTTGCAGCTGTGATCTCCAGCATCTGCAGACCTCATTTTTTATTCCAATAAACACACTCAATATCCAACACACAGCTCCAGTCACACAGTTCAGCACAAAGCACCGAGTAAACAGCTCTCTCAGCTGGATCTTCTCACACAGCATAAGGGACATTTCCACCCCTGATTACCCACAGGATAGTCAGACTGCCTGAAGATTGGTGTGGATATTATGGGATACAATTTGTATAAAAGCTGCTCCTTCACTCACCATCTCCTCACTTGGTTTTCAGTCCCTATAGGAAGTGAACCAGCTCTGGAAGAGGAAGAGGAGACAATGGGCAGAGTGGGTGGGCTCTCTGATTGATGTCTCTCACAGTCAATCCAAATATTTCTGGAGCAACATGAGTTTCCTGAAACTTGGGAAACTGATTTTGAGCAGCAGATCAGGACGGGATTTAAACTTGTCATTGTCTCATCTGAATAAAACCTCACTTATTGAAGCTGCTGTCTCAGTTCCCGTGTCTAGTGTGGATATAGCATTCTTCATCTTTGGAGTTAAAAATCACACAACACCAGGTTATAGTCCAACAGGTTTAATTGGAAGCACACTAGCTTTCGGAGCGACGCTCCTTCATCAGGTGATTGTGGAGGGCTCGATCGTAACACAGAATTTATAACAAAAATTTACAGTGTGATGTAACTGAAATTGAAAAATTGATTGTCTGTTAAGCCTTTCATCTGTTAGAATACAGTGTTAGTTTCACTTCTTTCATGTGTAAATCACATCTTTGGAGGATTTCATCTTTGGAGGATTTCAAACTGACAATATCAGTGTGGGATGTGTGTCCTCGAATGTGTTTGACAGTGGATAAGAAGAGGAAGACACACAGCATCCAAGGCAGGGATGATGTGCAGTGATGGGATCAGCACATGTAAAGGAGGGAGGGACACAAGAAGTACGATATTGGAAAGAAATCAAGAGAGCAGTTTGAGTCAATGTTTGAGGCCTGACTCTTGGATATGTAAAATGACCCTGATTGACAACGGATTGCCTGTATCTTGAGGCAGTGACTCAGGGAGTACACTTTGGGTTTTGAGAGTGATTCTGTGACTTGGAGGTGTACTTAGTGCTTGGGGAATAATCGGTAAAAACAATGACTGCAGATGCTGGAAACCAGATTCTGGATCACTGGTGCTGGAAGAGCACAGCAGTTCAGGCAGCATCCAAAGTGCAGCAAAATTGACGTTTCAGGCAAAAGCCCTTCATCAGGAATAAAGGCGGTGAGCCTGAAGAGTGGAGAGATAAGCTAGAGGAGGGTGGGGGTGGGGAGAGAGTGGTATAGAGTACAATGGGTGAGTGGGGGAGGGAATGAAGGTGATTGGTCAGGGAGGAGAGGGTGGAGTGGATAGGTGGAAAAGGAGCTAAGCAGGTAGGACAGGTCATGGGGACAGTGCTGAGCTGGAAGTTTGGAACTAGGATGAGGTGGGGGAAGGGGAAATGAGGAAACTGTTGAAGTCCACATTGATGCTCTGGGATTGAAGTGTTCTGAGGCGGAAGATGAGGCATTCTTCCTCCAGGTGTCTGGTGGTGAGGGAGCGGCGGTGAAGGAGGCCCAGGACCTCCATGTCCTCGGCAGAGTGGGAGGCGGAGTTGATCTCCGGTTTACCCGCACCAATCAACCACACCGCCCCGTGGCCCAACATTTCAACTCCCCCTCCCACTCTGCCGAGGATATGGAGGTCCTGGGCCTCCTTCACCGCCGCTCCCTCAACACCAGACGACTGGAGGAAGAACACCTCATCTTCCGCCTCAGAACACTTCAACCCCAGAGCATCAATGTGGACTTCAACAGTTTCCTCATTTCCCCTTCCCCCACCTCACCCTAGTTCCTAACTTCCAGCTCAGCACTGTCTCCATGACTTATCCGGATTTGTCCTACCTGTCTAGCTCCTTTTCCACCTATCCACTCGACCCTCTCCTCCCTGACCTATCACCTTCATCCCCTCCCCCACTCACCCATTGTACTCTATGCTACTCTCTCCCCACCCCCACCCTCCTCTAGCTGATCTCTCCACGCTTCAGGCTCACTGCCTTTATTCCTGATGAAGGGCTTTTGCCCGAAAGTCGATTTCGCTGCACGTTGGATGCTGCCTGAACTGCTGTGCTCTTCCAGCACCAGTGATCCAGAAACTTGGGGAATGATGGCGTCTCAGAGATCAACTCCAGGGTGACCATCTGCGAGGACACAAAATAAGGAATACTTTAATCATGGAACCTGAGTAGTGGGTGTTGTGTAAGGCAGTCATGGTGTGAATTGATTGCGCAGATATGGTCTAGAGTGCATGCGTGGTGTGCTGGTGAGGGCACTTGCTGGTGTGAGCAGGGATTGTTTTCTAACAAAATGAAGAAATGCTCAGATGCAATCTAGTTTCTGATGAAGGATCATGTTGAGCTGAATTTTTAACTCTGTTTCTTTCCACAGATTCACCCGTGCTGCTGAGTATTTCCAGCATTTTAATTTTCATTCTACCTTTTAAAGCACAGAAATAGATCCAACTGCTTTCTCGTGGTACTTCTGCTCCATGTGGGCTTTTTCCCTCCCTATATTCTGTCACCCCTCAGTAGATTTTTCTATTCCTTTCACCGTCATGGACTTAACCAACTTCCTGTCAAATGCATCGAAACTATTTCATCAACGACTCCTTGTGAAAGCAAGTTCAACATTCTGTATGGAGCAGGCTTGAGCCCCCAAAACATTTTTAAGCAGGTAGCCCAGACCGTAACTTTGCTATTTGTTTCAACTAAATGGATATTCCTAGAATGAATTAGCTGATCTGACTGCAAAGTTTTAAACAAACAGAATTTATTTACAAAGTTACAAATGAAACACAAAGAACAGAAGATAGAATACTAACTTATCCTATTCCACAACCCTCTAGCTTATCTCTCCACGTTTCAGGCTCTCTGCCTTTATTCCTGATGAAGGGCTTTTGCCCGAAACGTTGATTTTACTGCTCCTCGGATGCTGCCTGAACTGCTGTGCTCTTCCAGCACCACTAATCCAGAATCTGGTTTCCAGCATCTGCAGTCATTGTTTTTACCTCTTCAACAACCCAACAGACTATCCCGACTTAATGATGCTGTTCCAAAAATCCCAATAAACACATCCCTTAGCACAAAGAGTAAAAATGAGACCAACCAGGGCTTACAGGCTTGAAGTTATAGAGGGAGAGTACCCGGCTGGACTTGCCCCAACAGCCTTTTTCACACACACTGCTGCTGAACTGAAGCAAACCCTCTAATCTAAACGAAGGCGAGTTACACAGCTAGCTAGCTGCTACCATTTGATTATAGTTTTTTAAAGACATGAAAGCCTTAGACCGGAGGCTAAACAAAAAGGGTAAGCAAAAAGGGCCCTAATAAACCTTTCAAACCTAGCCGAGTTGGATCCTGGCCACTTAGCCCCTCTCTGGAAATAAACTCAAGGACATAATAACCTTGTAAAAGACCAACATTGTGACAATTCTCATCATTCTATTGGTGGAGAAGTTTCTCCTGAATTCCTCATGAGATTTACCATTGACTATCTTACACTGATTAGTTTTGGACTAATTGCTTGGTAGTGCAGAAGATGACAGTAGCACAATGGCTCAGTGGTTAGGAATGCTGCATCACAGCACCAGGGACCCCAGTTCGATTCCACCCTTGGATGACTGTATGTTGTGGACTATGCACATTCTCTCCATGTCTTCGTGGGTTTCCACCAGGTGCTCTGGTTTTCTCCCACAAAGATGTGCAGGTTAGGCAGATCGGTAATGCTACATTGCCCATAGAGTTCAGGGATGTGTCGACTAGCTGGGTTAGCCATGAGAAATATAGAGGGCTGGGGCTGGGTGGGATGCTGTTCAGTGTGGACCCATTGGGCCAAATAGCCTGTAGGGATTCTATGATAAATATTGTTAAAAGGAGACACGAAGCCTAGGCTTTTCATCTTGTTGCACCAGGACAAGGATATAATAATCAAAACTAGAGAATAAACAGTATTTGAAACAGCATGAGAGTAGAGTTCTAATTCATTGGCGTGGAGATGCAGCAAGAACTGTGAATATTGGTTCTCAGATTAGGCAGGTAGGTTCTGATCGGTCACGCTATGAGAGTGCAACAGAGATTGGTATTCTCAATGACCCAATTGTTTATACTCAATATCATACTTTCTGTATCCCTCCCTCCGAAATATGTGCTGATCCCTTCGCTGCACATCATCACTGCCTTAGATGCTGTGTGTCTTTCTCTTCTAACCTGCTGACAAACACATTCGAGGATACACATCCCACACTGCTGTTGTCGGATTGAAAATTTTCCAAGCTGCTATTCCCACACTCGAAATGTCTGTCAAACATTTCCCAGGGGAACTGAGACAGCAGCTGTAATAACTGAGGTTTTATTCAGATGGGACAGTGACAAGTTTAAATCCCCATCTGATCTGCTGCTCAAAGTCACCTCCATTTCCCCGGTCAGTTTCCCAAGTTTCAGGAAACTCATGTTGCTCCAGAAATATTTGGATTGACTGTGAGAGACGTCAATCAGAGAGCCCACCCACTCTGCCCATTGTCTCCTCTTCCTCTTCCAGAGCTGGTTCACTTCCTATAGGGACTGAAAACCAAGTGAGGAGATGGTGAGTGAAGGAGCAGCTTTTATACAAATTGTATCCCATAATATCCACACCAATCTTCAGGCAGTCTGACTATCCTGTGGGCAGTCAGGGATGGAAATGTCCCTTATGCTGTGTGAGAAGATCCAGCTGAGAGAGCTGTTTACTCGGTGCTTTGTGCTTAACTGTGTGACTGGAGCTGTGTGTTGGATATTGAGTGTGTTTATTGGAAGCATTTGCCTCTGATTTCCAGGCTGAGATTTGTTGATGGATCATTCCTGAATATGTGACGATGAGGTGTCATTATCTGGGAGATGCAGAGTGTCTGAGGATTCTTACTGATTTCCTGTGTGTGTTGGAGCTGGTTATTATCCTGTGGTCTTTCTGTATTGGGCTTTGGATGTTGCCTTTCTTTACAATCCCTCCAAGATCCCTCCCACTACATTTCTCCGTAATCTAACACAGAAGAGTAGATCAAGCCTGGTTCAATTACGACTGCAGGAGGACATTGCATGCTGAACAACATAGGCAGCAATTGACAGACAAAAGCAAGTGACCCCACATCCAATGGATTAGATCTAAGCTGTGCAATCCTGTCACGTTCATTGTGAATGGTAGTCATGGAGATGTACAGCATGGAAACAGAACCTTCAGTCCAACTCATCCATGCCAATCACATATCCTAAATTAATCAAGTCCCATTTGCCAGCAATTGGCCCTATCCCACTAAACCCCATCTATTTCTATACCGATCCAGATGCCTTTTAAATGTTGTAATTGTATCAGCCTCGAAGAAAGTGAGGACTGCAGATGCTGGAGATCAGAGCTGAAAATGTGTTGCTAGAAAAGCGCAGCAGGTCAGGCAGCATCCAAGGAGCAGGAGAATCAACGTTTCAGGCATGAGCCCTTCTTCAGGAATGAGGAGAGTGTGCCAAACAGGCTAGGATAAAAGGTAGGGAGGAGGGACTTGGGGGAGGGTCGTTGGAAATGCAATAGGTGGAAGGAGGTCAAGGTGAGGGTGATAGGCCGGAGTGGGAGTGGGGGCGGAGAGGTTAGGAAGAAGCTTGCAGGTTAGGAAGGCGGTGCTGAGTTCGAGGGATTAGACTGAGACAAGGTGGGGGGAGGGGAAATGAGGAAACTGGAGAAATCTGAGTTCATCCCTTGTGGTTGGAGGGTTCCTAGGCGGAAGATGAGGCACTCTTCCTCCAGCCGTCGTGTTGTTATGTTCTGGTGATGGAGGAGTCCAAGGACCTTCCATGTCCTTGGTGGAGTGGGAGGGGGAGTTGAAGTGTTGAGCCACGGGGCGGTTGGATTGATTGGTCCGGGTGTCCCAGAGGTGTTCTCTGAAACGTTCTGCAAGTAGGCGGCCTGTCTCCCCAATATCAGCCTCCACTGCTTCCTCTGGCAGTTTGTTCCATAAACGCACCACCCTCTGCATGAAAAAATCCCTTTTAAATTTTTCCCCTCTCACTTTAACCCTGTGCCCTCTAGTTTAGGACTCCCCTACCTGGGGGAAAGACCTTGAGTATTCATCCTATCCATGCCCCTCATGATTTTATAAACCTCTATCAGGTCACTTCTCAGCCTTCGACGCTCCAGGGAAAACAGCCCCGGCCTGTTTAGCCTCTCCCTATAGCTCACATCCTCCAACTCTGGCAACGTCCTTATAAATCTGGACAAGCACACAATTCACCGAATGAGGAAGTGTCACAAATATCTCCATTCTCAATGATGGGTGAACTCAGCAGATCAGTGCAAAAGCTAAGGCAAAAATCTTCAGCCAGAAATGCTGAGTGAATGATCCATCTCAGTCTCCCCATAAAGTCTCGAGCATCACAGATTTCAGTCTTCAGCCAACATCAATACATTCCATGTGATATCAAGAAATAGCTAGAAGACTACATCAGTCTAGCAAGAGTCCTGAAGACTTCTACTTCAGAACTTGCTGCATCCCTGACCAAGCTAATGTAGCACAGCTATAACACTGGCATTTTCTCAGTGATGTGGAAAATTGCCCAGGTATATCTTATTCACAAAATATCCAACCGAGTCAATTACTGGCCTCTTTCATCTGCTCTTAATCATCAACGAAGTGACAGAATGTTCATCAATAGTAATCCAACACCACTGCAAATAAGCTGCTGTAGCTGGTGACACATTTATTGAAATGTTTTTTAATGTCTTTTCAGGTAAATGTCTTTTCAGGTAAAGATTTTACCTGAAGGCCTCGGCATTTCTCAAAAGCCTGAGCTTGATTTTGTGCGATGCATTCTGAGTGAGTGCAGTGTATCAAAATCACAGGAAAAACCGGAACCCTCAAGTCAGCTACACTCAGCAATATTTTCCTCAACTTCAAGCAATTCCTACTCAGTGTGTTTGTATTAAATAATGTTGAAAAATAAGGGGAGTAATTTCAGAATCTCCAATGAATTAATATCTCTCCTGAGTGTTTTATTTTTGATTAAATTCATATACTAAAACTAAAACTGGTTTTCTCCAATAGTACATTAAGTTATAGTGAATTGATAGCCCATTTTACACCCCACCCCACTGTCTTTTCTATGGTGATAGGGGCTGGGCAAAGAAAAGAAAGGAGTCACGATTCCTGCTTCTGGTCAGTATCCAGGGTGTCCGCTGTAAACATAAGGTGAGGAAGAAGAAAGAACTGTATCTAATTCCCCCACACAGGGACTCACTGTAGAACAGTCTCTCACTGAGGAGTGAGCCCCTTCAGCAAAGGAGGAGAGGAAGTTGGAGGAAATCATGTTTCCTTTTCCTGTTTTACAGAACGATTACAGCATAACACACCAGAGAATACAGAGAAGATAGACATTGCTAATAGATGCTGCCCATCACCCAAGGAACAACTGCACAACTGTGGGAAGACATCCAGTCCCTTCGTAGCATTGTTCAATACAGAGAAGATTGGATAGTGAAACCATCGCCTGGAGATCAGTCAGGTCAGGGGAGCTCTGACATACCATCAGATCTGAAACTGGTCAGTGGTGTGGAGCCTTCCATCAGAACCAACCTTTCTGAAGGTTCGGCTGTGGGTGATCGGTCAGGGTGAGGCTGGGAAGAAGTGTGAGTGGCTTCAAGTGTGGTGAGAGCTTCAATCATTCAATGTGTCTCATGAACCACTGACTCATTCCTACAGGAGAGAGGCTGTGAGATGTGAAGTGTGAGATGTGTGAGGCGAGCTCCTTAGACTGATACACAGCTTTCCTCTGATGTACAAACGGTTGACAGAAGAACAGCGGCATGGAAGAGAAACTATTCCAGTGTGGGTTATGTGACCAAACATTCACACAGTTCACGACCCTTGTGCAACACCGAGGCATTCACACTGAGGAGAAACCTTTCAAGTGTGAGGTTTGCCACAAAGCATTCTCGTGTTCATCTCACTTTCGCATACACCAGCGTATTCATACGGGGGAGAAGCCATTTGTTTGCAAGGTTTGTGAGAAATCATTCTCACAGTCATCACACCTCCATGCACACCAGCGCATTCACACAGGGGAGAAACCGTTTGTATGTGAGGTGTGTGACAAATCATTCTCACATTTAACAAACCTCCGCGCACATAAGCGCATTCACACCAGAGAGAATCTGTTTCGGTGTGAGGTTTGTGACAAATCCTTCACTCAGTTATCAAACCTCCTGGTCCATCAGACCATCCACACAGGGGAGAAACACTTCAAGTGTGAAGTTTGTGGGAAAGCTTTCGCAACTTCGACAAAGCTCCTGAGACACCAGAGCATTCACACAGGAGAGAGACCTTTCCGCTGTGATGTTTGTGAGATGGCTTTCACCCAATCTTCTGATCTGCTGACACACCAAAGAGTTCACACTGGGGAGAGACCCTTCAAGTGTGAGGTGTGTAACAAATCGTTCACACAGTCATCGACACTTGTGCAACACCGGCGTACTCACACAGGGGAGAGGCCTTTCAAGTGTGAGAAATGTGACAAATCATTCTCACGCTCATCTCACTTGCGTGTACACCAACGCATTCACACAGGGGAGAAACCATTCAGATGTGAAATGTGTAACAAATCATTCTCAAGGTCCTCCACTCTCCATGAGCACCAACGCCTTCACACAGGGGAGAAACCATTTATGTGCCAGGTTTGTGATAAGGGCTTTGCACAGTTATCAGGCTTGTTAAATCACCGACACATTCACGCAGTGGAGAGGCCGTTTACGCGTGAGCTGTGTGACCGTGCCTTCACACAGTCATCAGCGTTAATGACACAGTGATACTTCCACACTGGGGAAAAGCCTTTCACATGTGAGGTGTGTGACAGAGTTTGGTATCCTTCCTGATACACCAGGCAATTCACACAGAGAAGTTTTGTTCAAGTGTAGGATGTGGACCTTTCCCTCTTAATGTCAGTGACATTTGTGAAACACTGTCATAGAGTGGAGAATATGTTTAACAATGAGGTTTGTAATGAGTGTTTTGCACAAGTTTCAGGCTTGTACTACCAAACCATTTATACAAGGGGGAAACTACTCAAATATATGGTCTGTGACAAAGAATTTCCAACCTCATCGAATGTTCCTGGTCCATCAAAGGATTCACACACCATGACCCTACAAGTGTGAAATTTATGAATAAAATTCTCTAGAAAACTTCTAACCTCCGGAGGCACCATGGAACTCAAGGAAAAAGGAGGTTTTTAGGGAATCGAACATTCAACAGTTTTGTGAAAGGGAAATCATGTTTAAACATTTTTCTGGAGTTCTTCGAGGTAAAACAAGTAAAGTTGAACTGGTGGATATGTATTTGGATTTCTGAAGGAATTCAATAAGGTGCCACATAAAAGGTTTACAATGTTTAAAAAAATCACACAACACCAGCTTATAGTCCAACAGGTTTATTTGGAAGTACTAGCTTTTGGAGTGCTGCTCCTTCATCAGATGATTGCCTGATGAAAGAGCAGCGCTCTGAAAGCTAGTACTTCCAAATAAACCTATTCGACTATAAGCTGGTGTTGTGAGATTTTTAACTTTGTACACTCCAGCCCAACATCGGTGTCTCCAAATCGTAACATAAAAGGTTATTGCACAAGATTGGGAGTAATGTACCAGCGTGGATTGAGGATTGGTTAACACACAAAAGACTGAGTTGCTATTTATGGGGCTTTTTCAGGTCGGAAAGACATAACTATTGGAGTGCTACAATTGAGAACTTCAATTATTTAGTACCTATAAGACTATTAAGACACAAGAGCCCGTCACATCCATCCTGCCATTCACTAATATCATGACTAACTGATAATTGTCAACTCCACTTTCCTGCCTTTTGCCCATAACCCTTGATTCCCTTTCTGATTAAAATATCCACCTGTCTCAGCATTAAATATATTGAACAGGCCTACTTAATAAGGCTCTGCTGGAAAGAATTTCACTGATTCACCACTCTTTGATGAGAGAAAAACAACCTCATCTCTGTCTTAAGTGGCTGATCCCTGAGATGAGATTATGCCCGCTGGTCCAAGATTGGTCCATGAGAGGAAACACCTCTGCCTCTACCCTGAAAAGCTCCCTAATTGTCTGTTATGTTTCATAAGGTCTCATTTCACTCTTCGAGACTGCAAAGAGTACAGGCCTAATTTACTCAACCTCTCCTTATAGATAATCCAAGATGGAGGGCGGGAAACAACTGTGGTTGTAAGAGCTGCTCCTCTTTTGCGGTATTTTAGGTGTTGGAAGTGATGACCTCGAATTCCAGGAGCAGCAATTACTGTTTAATATGCCGTTGCGTTGTTTTGGAACTTTAAGGAAAAAAGATCAATACAATAGCACTTTTCAAAGGTGGGAGAGAGACAAAGGCAGCGACCACATGGTCAGAGAAAGGAAGCTGTCCCTGCTGTCTGACACAGCAGTGAAGCTGCACAGTTACTGCCTTTGCTGTTTGAGTTCAAATATCTCTGGACATTGGAGTGTGTCTGGGAAAAATTAACAAACAGCGAAAATCCCAGCTGACCTTGGACCCACCTGTGTGGGGAGAACTCACGGGATCAGAGAAGTGCGTAGTTTTTGAGTGTAACCTTGCTGTAAATCTACAATAGTGAGTAGAGTGGGTTCTTTGTTGATAAGATCTGTCTCTTGATTAAATTTCAAAAATATAAACCATAAGTACTAAGTTAGCCTGGAGCAGTGTTTTTTCTAGAACAATAAGATGGTGCTATTCTCTGGGTCTGTAGATTGTGAGGGAGCAAAGATTGCCTTTAGTAGAGTGATGTGCTCTTACTGTCAGATGTGGGTGCTTAGGAAGAGTTTCCATGTTACTGATGATTATGTCTGCAGTAAGTGTGTTTAATTGGGAATCCTACCAGATCGCATGGATCGGTTGGAGTGGCAGTGAGAGGCAATTAGGAATTTACAGGAGCTAGGGGGTATGATGGATGGCAGTTGTAGGAAGGGAGAAAAAGCTGCACACAGTCAGGTAGATGGGTAACCTCCAGGAAAGATAGGAGGGGTGGGCAGGCAGTACAGGAGGCTCCTGCGGCTATCCCCATTTCAAGCTAGTATGCTGTTTTGGAAAATGTAGGGGGTGATGGACTCTCAGGACAAGGTAGCACAAAGAGCCAAGTTTCTGGTATTGAGACTGGCTTAAGTGTATAAGGGGTATGTCAGTTTCCAAGCAATCGATTGTGTTAGGGGATCCTTAGTCAGAGGCACAGACAGACATTTCTGCGGCCGGCAGTAAATGTCAGAATGATGTGTTGATCCCTGGTGCCGGGATCAAGGATGTCTCAGAGAGGGTGCAGAATGTTCTCAAAGGAGAGAGGGGCCAGCAGGAGGTCATTGGAACTAACGACATAGGAAGGGAAAAGGATGAAATTCTGAAGGGAGAATATAGAAAGTTAGGCAGGAATTTAAAATGGAGGTCCTCGACAGTAGTAATAAATGGATTACTCCTGGTGCTACGGGCTAGTGAGGGTAGGAACAGGAGGATAGAGCAGATGAATGCGTGGCTGAGGAGCTGGTGCAGGGGAGAAATGGTTACATTTTTGGATCATTGGAATCTCCTCTGGGGTCGAGGTGACCTTTACAAGAAGGATGGATTGCACCTGAATTGGAAGGGGACTAACATAATGGCAGGGAGATTTGCTAGAGCTGCTCGTAGGATTTAAACAAGTAAGGTGGGGGGGGGGGGGGTGCAATGAAATAGTGAGGAAAGAGATTAGTCTGAGACTGGTACACTTGGGAACAGGAACAAGTCAAACAGTCAGGGCAGGCAGTAGCAAAGCAGAGAACAAGAAAGGACTGATAAACTGCATTTATTTCGATGCAAGAGGCCTAATAGGGAAGGCAGATGAACTCAGGGCATGGTTAGGAACATAGGACTGGGATATCATAGCAATTTCAGAGATGTGGCTGAGGGATGGACAGGACTGGCAGCTGAATGTTCCAGGATACAAATGCTACAGGAAGGATAGTAAGAGAGGAGAGGGTGAGGCATTTTTGATAAGGGATAGCATTACAGCTGTGCCCAGGGAGGATATTCCTGGGAATACATCCAGGGAAGTTATTTGGGTGGAACTGAGAAATAAGATGGGGATGGTCACCTTAGAGGGATTGTATTTTAGACCCCCTAATAGTCAGAGGGAAATTGAAAAACAAATTTGTAAGGAGATCTCAGTTATCTGTAAGAATAATAGGGAGGTTATGGTTGGGGATTTTAACTTTACAAACATAGAATAGGACTGCCATAGTGTTAAGGGTTTGGATGGAGAGGAATTTGTTAAGTGTGAACAAGAAAAATTTCTGATTCAGTATGTGGATGTACCTAAGATGCAAAACTTGACCTACTCTTGGGAAATAAGGCAGGCCAGGTGACTGAGGTGTCAGTGGGGGAGCACTTCGGGGCCAGTGACCATAATTCTATTCGTTTTAAAATAATGATGGAAAAGGATAGACCAGATCCAAAAGTTGAAGTTCAAAATTGGAAAAAGCTGACTGGGGGCAGATGTTCGCAGGTAAAGGTACGGCTGGAAAATGGGAAGCCTTCAGAAATGAGATAACGAGAGTGCAGAGACAGTATATTCCTGTCAGGGTGAAAGGGAAGGTGGGTAGGTATAGGGAATGCTGGATGACTAAAGAAATTGAGGGTTTGGTTAAGTAAAAGAAGGAAGCATATGCAAGGTATGGACAGGATAGATCGAGTGAATCCTTAGAAAAGTGTAAAGGCAGTAGGAATATACTTAAGAGGGAAATCAGGAGGGTAAAAAGAGGACATGAGATAGCTTTGGCAAATAGGGTTAAGGGGAATTCAAAAGGTTTTTTTACAAATACCTTGAGGACAAATGGGTAGGGAGCGAATATAGCCCCTCAAAGATCAGCAAGGAAGCCTTTGTGTGGAGCCATAGGAGATGATGGAGATACTAAACGTGTATTTTGCATCAGTATTTACAATGGAAAAGGACATGGAAGATATAGAATGTAGAGAAATAGATGGTGACATCTTGAAAAATGTCCAGATTACAGAGGAGGATGTGCTGGATGTCTTGAAATGGGTAAAGGTGGATAAATCCCCAGGACCTGATCAGGTGTACCCGAGAACTCTGTGGGAAACTAGAGAAGTGATTGCTGGGCCTCATACTGAGATATTTGTATCATCAAAAGTCACAGATGAGGTGCCGGAAGACTGGAGGTTGGCAAACGTGGTGCCATTGTTTAAGAAGGGTGGTAAGGACCAGCCAGGGAACTATAGACTGGTGAACCTGACCTCGGTGGTGGGCAAGTTGTTGGAGGGACTCCTGAGGGGCAGGATGTACATGTATTTGGAATGGCAAGGACTGATTAGGGATAGTCAACATGGCTTTGTGTGTGGGAAATCATGTCTCCCAAACTTGATTGAGTTTTTTGAAGAAGCAGCAAAGAGGATTGATGAGGGCAGAGCGGTAGATGTGATCAATATGGGATTCAGTAAGGCATTCAGCAAGGTTCCCTATGGGAGGATGGTGAGCAAGATTAGATCTCCTGGAATACAGGGAGAACTAGCCATATGGATACAGAACTGGCTCAAAGGTAGAAGACAGAGGGTGGTAGAGGAGGGTTGTTATTCAGACTGGAGACCTGTGACCATTGGAGTGCCACAAGGATCAGTGCTGAGTCCACTACTTTTCATCATTTATATAAATGATTTGAATGTGAGCATAAGAGGTATGGTTAGTAAGTTTGCAGATGACACCAAAATTGGACGTGTCGTGGATAGCAAAGAAGGTTACCTCAGATTACAACAGGATTTTGATCAGATGGGCAAATTGGCTGAGAAGTGGCAGATGGAATTTAATGTAGGTAAATGTGAGGTGCTGCATTTTGGAAAGGCAAATCAGAGCAGGACTTATACACTTAATGGTGAGGTCCTAGGGAATGTTGCTGAACAAAGAGTTCTTGGAGTGCAGGATGGTGGAGAAGGTGTTTGGTATGCTTTCCTTTACTGAACAGTGCATTGAGTTTAGGAGTTGGGAGGTCATGTTGCAGCTGTACAGGATATTAGTTAGACCACATTTGGAATATTGTGTGCAATTCTGGTCTCCTTCCTATCATAAGGATACTGTGAAACTTGAAAGGGTTCAGAAAATAT
Source organism: Hemiscyllium ocellatum (assembly GCF_020745735.1). Classification (NCBI taxonomy): domain Eukaryota; kingdom Metazoa; phylum Chordata; class Chondrichthyes; order Orectolobiformes; family Hemiscylliidae; genus Hemiscyllium; species Hemiscyllium ocellatum. Next base: position 39,763,703 of record NC_083435.1, read on the forward strand.
TTACAAGGATGTTGCCAGAATTGGAGGATTTGAGCTTCAGGGAGAGGCTGAATAGGCTGGGGCTATTTTCCCTGGAGTGTCAGAGGCTGAGAGGTGACCTTATCAAGGTTCATAAAATCATGAGGAGCATGGATATGATAAATAGACAAGGTCTTTCCCTTGGGGTGGTGGAATCTAGAAATTGAAGGCATAGGTTTAACGTGAGAGGGGAAAAATTTAAAAGGGACCTAAGGGGCAACTTATTCATGCAGATTGTGTTGCATGTATGGAATGAGCTGCCAGAGGAAGTGGTGGAGGCTGGTAGAATAACAACATTTAAAAGGCATCTGGATGGGTATATGAATACAAAAGATTTGGTGAGATATGGGCCAAGTGCTGGCAAATGGCACTAGATTAGGTTAGGATATCTGGTCAGCATGGACGGGTTGGACCAATGAGTCTGTTTTCATGCTGTACATCTCTATGACTCTAATCCCTCCATTTCCAGAATCAACATTTTAAAGCTTCCCTGCCCTGCTTCTTTAGGTAAGGGGGCTAGAACTGTTCACAGTATTCCACTGTGGTCTGAATAATGTCTTGTATATTTGAGTCTTGGAGATGTACAGCACAGAACAAGTCCCTTCAGCCCATCCTGTCCGACTGGTTAACAACTACTTACCTATTCTAATCCTGTTTTCCAGCACTTGGCCCATAGCCTTGTATACCTTGGCATTGCAAGTGCCCATCTAAATACTTCTTAAATGTTATGAGACTTTGTGCCTCTAACATCCTTACAGGCAGTGATTTCCAGCTTCCACCGCACTCTCGGTGAAAAAGAGCTTCTCTTCATATCCCAACAAAACCTTCGGCTCCTTACCTTAGATCTATGCCTCCCCGATCATTGATCCTTCCATCAAAGGGAACAGTTTGAGTCATGGGCAGTATGGTGGCTCAGTGGTTAGCACTGCTGCCTCACAGCACCAGGGTCTCACGTTCGATTCCAGCCTCGAGCGACTGTCTGTGTGGAGTTTGCACGTTCTCCCCATATCTGTGTGGGTTTCCTCCGGGTGCTCCGGTTTCCTCCCACAGTCCAAAGATGTACCGGTCAGGTGAATTGGCCATGCTAAATTGCCCATTGTGCTAGGTGCATTAGTCAGAGGGAAATGGGCCTGGATGGGTTACTCTTCCGCGGGTTGGTGTGGACTTGTTGGGCCGAAGGGCCTGTTTCCACACTAGAGACTCTAATCTAATTTCGCCTTGTCTATGCCCCTCATAATTTTATACATCTCAGTCATGTCACCACTCAGACTGCTCTACTCCAAGGAAAATACCTCCAGTCTGTCCAATCTCTCTTCATAACTGAAACTCTCCAGCACAGGCAACATCCTAGTAAATCTCCTCTGCACCATCAGGAGTGCTATCACATCCCTCCTACATTACGAATTCCAGAACTGCACACAATGCTCTCGCTGTGGCCTCATCAATGTTTTATGCAGTTTTTTTGCTCCCTTCTCTGAAAACCTGGTTCAGTTCATAAAAGCAAGTATCCCATCTGCTTTCTTCACCACTTTATCCACTTGACCCAACACCTTATAGTTTTAGCAAGACCCTCTCCATTTTTATACTCCATTCTCTGAAATCAAGGCGGACATTTCATTTGCCTTCCCTATTACACACTGAACTTGAATGCTAGCATTTTGTGATTCATGCACTAGGACTCCCAAATCATTCTGTCCCACAACTTTCTGCAGTCTTTCTCCATTTAAACAACATTCAACTGCTCTTATTCTTCCTGCCCAAGTGCATAACCTCTGGGTCATTCACTGGTCATATCCACTGGTCTTCCTGATCCAGATCAGCCTTGGATAGTGAATTTTTCTACCTGAGAGGATTATGGAAGCTAGATCAGAAAAACAATGTAAAAAGGATGTAGACAGAATTTTGAAATTCCAGGGAGTTGACAGCTATGAGGAACTGGCACAAAAGAGGAGTTTGGATGGCGGACAGATCAGCCATGAAGTTATGGAATGATAGGGCAGGTCTGAGGGGCTCCGATCTCTTATGTTTGACCATTCACTGGAATGCCTAATGCATCAGCACAAACACAGGAGACAGTCAATCAGTGTCTCTCCAGATCTGACCACATATTCAGATGATAGAAACCACATCTGTATCAGTAATAAAACATTCAGACAGTTGAAAGACCCCCTGGAAAATCAGTGAACCTACACAAGAGATAAATCCTATCGATGTTACATATGCAAAGATTGTTTCACCTCCTAATCTCATCAGACACCAACGTTTCCACACAGTCTCAGAACCAGATCACCTGCTTCTGTTGCACTGAGAGCTGTTTGTGTTGTTTACCTCCAGTGCTCACACAGGGACAGCTGTCATTCCACAGCACTGTCCGTCTCAACAGGGTCTTTCTCAAACCTTTCCCACCATGAGTCAAATTGCTTCAAGAAGGATAATTTAACCTTTCCTCTCCAAACGTCATTAAAAGAAGACATCAAGATGTAGAGAAGCTCTTGTACAAACTCAGCATCCTTTCAGTGTCACATCAGGTACAAAGTCACTCTTTACAAATGTTCATAATACAAAATTACAAAAGTAAAATAGCTGCCATGACCCTGGATGTAAATCCTTCGCACCTCTCTTTCAACAAAATAATCTGAATCTTTTCTGATCCTTAATGATGAAATACTCAGGCTTAATGTCAGGCAAACTCCAGCAGTCACGTGACTCTTCATTTACCTCAATTTAATGATACTATTTCAAATAATAAAGCCCACTAACCGAAAGATTTAATAAGTGTTAAAACCTCACAAATTTAGCACTGAAAAATTGAATCAACGTGTTTTAATAGGAAAACCCTGGAAGGTTATTTTGTACTTTCTGGTGAATAGTCTACAGATTGTAGTGCAGTTAAGATTACTATATTTAATTATTAGGTGCTTCCCAAAACCTACCAACAATATCTTCTATTTGTCAGGAAGAAATAAAATTAGATGTTTGTGGCATATGCTGGAAAAAAAAGAGATGATTTGTGATCAATCATTTACTCCAATCACGTTAAATCAGGATTTTGAAAAGAGAAAGTGAGGACTGCAGATGCTGGAGATCAGAGTTGAAGAGTGTGGTGCTGGAAGAGCACAGCAGGTCAGGCAGCATCCGAGGAGCAGGAGAGTCAACATTTCAAACATAAGCTCTTCATCAGGAATATGGGGGAGACCCAAGGGGGGAGCTGAGAGATAATGGGGGGGCTGGGGGGAAGGTAGCTGGTAGTGTGACAGGTAGATGAAAGTGGGGGTGAAGGTGATAAATTGGAGAGGAGGGTGGAGGAGATAGTTAGGAAGGAAGATGGCCAGGTAGGACAGTTCAAGAGGCTGGTGCCGTGTTGGGATCTGGGAAAAGATGGGGATGGGGAAATGAGGAAACTGGTGAAATCCACATTGATCCCGTGTGGTTGGAGGGTCCTAAGGTGGAAGTTGAGGCGTTCTTCCTCCAGGCGTCAGGTGGCTAGAGTATGGCAGTGGAAGAGGTCCACGACTTGCATGTTCTTGGCAGAGTGGGAGGAGGAGTTAAAGTGTTTGGTAACAGGGCAGTGATGCAGTGGTGCATCTCCTCCAATTCCTGCACCTCCGCCCTCAAACCCCACGCCTCCAATCGGAACATGGACAGAATCCTCCCTCGGTCCTCACCTTACACCCCACCAACCTCTGGATACCGTGCATAATGCTCCGCCATTTCTGGCACCTACAAACAAACCTCACCACCAGAACATATTCCCCTCCCCCCCCCCAATCTGCTTTTCAGAGAGACCATTCCCTCCATGTCTCTCTTGTTAGGTCCATGCCTTCCATCAACCCACCCTCCATTCCTGGCACCTTCCCCAACCACCGCAAGAAGTGCAAAACCTGTGCCCACATCTCCCCCACACACCTATTCAAGGCCCCAAAGGATCCTTCCAATTCTGACAGAGATTTTCCTGCACCTCCAAACATATCATTACTGTGTCCGTTGCTCTCGATGTGGTCTACTCTGAATTGGGGAGACAGGACACCAACATGCAGAACATTTCAGAGAATATTTCTGGGACACATGCACTCAGCAACCCCACTGCTTGTGGCCGAACACTAACTCCCCATCTCACTCCGCCAAGGACATGCAAGTCCTGGGCCTCCTCCACTGCCAAACTCAAGCCACCGACACCTGGAGGAAGAACGCCTCATCTTCCACCTCTGGACTCTCTAAACACACGGGATCAACGTGGATTTTACCAGTTTCTTCATTTCACCCCCCCCCCCCCCCCCACCTTATCCCAGATCTAACTTTCCAATTTGGCACCACCCTCTTGAACTGTCCTACCTGTCCATCTTCCTTCCCCCCAATCCACTCCATCCTCCTCTCAAACCTATCACCCTCACCCCCACCTTCATCTACCTGTCGCATTCCTAGCTACCTTTCCCCCAGCCCCACCCCTCTCCCATTTATCTCTCATCCCCTTAGAACACCCCCTCATTCCTGATGAAGAGCTTATGCTCGAAGTGTTGACTTTTCTGCTTCCCTTCCATGCTGCAGGGCCTGTTGGGCTTTTCCACATTCTTCGACTCAAGATTTTGAAAACCTGATAGAGATGTTGTTAATGGGATAATTTTGGAATAATATTCTTTTCCAAATCAAGTTTTCCATGGGATGCCATAAAGTTTCTAAGTTAATGAAAGCAACTGTTTTGCTGATAGCTACAACTTATCCACAAAAGCCTAAATGGCAGCAAGTCTTTTGTAAATCAGTACAGAAGTTGGAGAAAGACATGGCAATAAACAAAACACAACTGCACTGTAAGGGAAATAAGGCTGATTTGATCCTGTCATAAAGCAGGAAGTGTGAAGGAAGAATGCTGGAAGTTAAAATCTTAAACAGAGATGTTGGTGACTGTGCCTAGTCGCTCTCCAAAGATTGCTGTGTACCAGCTGGAGGATCTGCTGACCATTCAGTAAAAGGCTGCATATCTTCAGTGGATATAACTCCAAACACAAATGATTGAGATTTTATATTTGAGATTAAAGGAACACCACTTCTCTCTGATAAGGCCACAAATAGCCCTTGGGAATAGAGGGTCAGTTCAAAGCTTGACATGAGCAAAACATGTGAATTTTTCTCCAGAGAATGGTCTAAAGAATAAAGTTTTAATACAAGGCATTCATGGAAACTGTTTCCCTGTTTTATTCAGTTGGTCTGTTATTCTTGGTGTGCTGTTTGCATTGTTTTATTAATTGGGTCAATCTTATTGTAGTAAATGAGCTTTCCATCTCCTGAGATGGGAGACAAATGAATTGAAATTGACAATGTACACAAAGAACCTGGGATTAATTGTAGTTCTGTTGCTGGAAGAACTGTTTCTGCTAAAGCTGAGTTCAGAGAGACCAAAGTTCATATACTGACAGGTGAGGGAGAGTAACACCTCCGACTGTCTACAAGGAGTTAAAAGTCAATTGCAAACAAACTGACTCTATCCACTTTGAATATGGCTGCAGCCTCGCCGTCATGGAAACCAGTTCAGACACAGCAACAGAAATCCACATTCCTGACCAAAGGAAGACAGCAGTTTGAAGCAGGAGAATGTGTTTGTGGTGAATGCTTTAATTTTGGAGCAGTGAGGGTATATTCAAGTTTCAGAAAACACACAGAGGCTTCGGAGGAAAAACTTCTCATGCAGTGTTTAAACCTGGAAAGACAGTAGTTGTTTGTTTGATTGAAACCTTTCTCAATGATCTGATCCTCAAAGGTTCGATATCCATGAAAGGTGAACGAAAATCAAAAGGCAAAAATCCACAAACATGATGATCCAAAAATGGAGTTAGCAATACAACAGCCTAATGAAAAGTTAAATTCCACTTTTTGAAAGGAGTAAAGGAATAACAAGGGGAGACTTAATAGAGACGTACAAGATAATACATGGCTTGGAAAGGGTGGACGCTAGGAAATTGTTTCCATTAGGCGAGGAGACTAGGACCCATGGACACAGTCTTAGAATTAGAGGGGGTAAATTCAGAACAGAAATGCAGAGACATTTCTTTAGCCAGAGGGTGGTGGGCCTGTGGAATTCATTGCCACAGAGTGCAGTGGAGGCCGGGACACTAAATGTCTTCAAGGCCGAGATTGATAGATTCTTGTTGTCTCGAGGAATTAAGGGCTATGGGGAGAACGCTCGTAAGTGGAGTTGAAATGCCCATCAACCATGATTGAATGGCGGAGTGGACTCGATGGGCCGAATGGCCTTACTTCCATTCCTATGTCTTATGGTAAGTCCAGAAAGTATGATGGAGAATTTCCTCTGAATCCACCAGTTGCAGCTTTGGTTTCCAGAAACCAGAGGAACTATCAGAGAAGGACAGCATTATTCTAGAGCCATTTTCCCAGATCAAAATAGACCGTCTTTTAACCAAGGGAATGGAAACAAAGTGGATTTTAATCATTAGTAAGGAACAACTAGCTTCAAAACCATTTCTCTGCCATTTGAAATGAAGAACTTTAATAGTTGAGGTCATAGAATCACAGAATAATTGCAATGCAGATGACACTAAACTTGGAAGAATTGTAAACTGTATCAAATACCTTCTGGAAATCATGTCCTGCAGTGTTACCCTCATCAGAACTTTTTGTTACCTCTTCCAAACATCCACAAATTACTAAAACTAGATTTCCGTGAGAAGTCAATACTGACACTTCCAAATCAACCCACCTTATTGCATATAATTACTGAGACTGTCCTGAATAATTGTTTCCAAATGTTTCCCCACTACTGAAGTTAAACTAACTGGCCTGGAAATGCCGAGACTAGGCTTACAACCTTTCTTGATCACAATGTAATATTTCCAAGGCTCCAGTCTCCTGGCTCCTTGCCAGGAGTACTGAGTACAGGGAAGACTTAAATATATGCCAGTGCCTCTGCGATTTCTATCCTCCCTTCAAAGTCGGTGAGTGCATTTCATCTGTTTTCAGTGTCTTGTTGCCAACAATCTACCCAAGACTTCCGACTTGTACAGACAACATCTTCCCAGAGCCAGTCCTAGTATCCCTGGAATCCAAAGCCCTCCCTTCTTTTTATTTATTTCAAAAATATACTTTATTCATAAAATATTTGATACACTGTACATTAGGTAATGCCATACATATATCAACATTTACATACACAGCTCAAAATTATCATTATTACATACAGATCTGTGCATCTCTCACTCACATATTGAGCTGAGGCATCAGCAGAGCCCAAATGACTGCAGGGCCCCCTGATCTTCTTTAGACAGGCAGATGTTAAACGGTGGTCTTTCCCCACCGCGCCTTGGCGGCAGTTGCCCCAAGCTTCAGCGCGTCCCTCAACACGTAGTCCTGGACCTTGGAATGTGCCAGTCTGCAACACTCAGTCGGGGTCAACTCCTTCAGCTGGAAGATCAACAGGTTTCGGACCACCCAGAGAGCGTCCTTCACCGAGTTGATGATCCTCCAGGCGCAGTTGATGTTCATCTCGGTGTGCGTCCCAGGGAACAGGCCGTAGAGCACGGAGTCCCGCATCACGGCGCTGCTCGGGACAAACCTCGACAAATACCACTGCATTCCTCTCCAGACTTCCTCTGCATAGGCACATTCCAGAAGGAGGTGTGTGACAGTCTCTTCCCACCCGCGGCCGCTTCGAGGGCAGCGTGCGGTGCGGCTGAGAGTCCGGGCGTGCATGAAGGATCTCACAGGAAGAGCCCTTCTCACCACCAGCCAAGCCATGTCTTGGTGCTTGTTGGAAAGTTCTGGCGATGAGGCATTCTGCCAAAGGCTTTGACAGTCTGCTCAGGGAACCACCCGATAGGATCCGCCCTCTCCTTTTCCCGAAGGGTCTCAAGGACGCTACGTGCTGACCACTTCCTGATGGACTTGTGGTCAAAGGTGTTTTTCTTCAAAAATTTCTCCACGAAGGACAGGTGGTACGGAACGGTCCAACTACTTGGAGCGTTCCGCGGCAGCGAGGCCAGGCCCATCCTTCGCAACACCGGGGACAGGTAGAACCTCAGTACGTAGTGACACTTGGTGTTTGCGTACCGGGGATCCACGCATAGCTTGATGCAGCCACACACAAAGGTGGCCATCAGGGTGAGGGTGGCATTGGGTGTATTTTTTCCCCCGTTGCCCAGATCTTTGTATAGCGAGTCCCTTCGGACCCGGTCCATCTTTGAACTCCATATGAACTGGAAGATGGCCTGGGTGACTGCAGCGGCGCAGGTTCTGGGAATAGGCCAGACCTGTGCCACGTACAACAGCAATGACAGTGCCTCACACCTGATGACCAGGTTTTTTTTCCGTGATGGAGAGCGACCGTAGCCTCCATCTGCCCAGTTTCTGCCTCACTTTACTGATACGCTCCTCCCAAGACTTGGCGCGCGCCCCAGCCCCCCCGAACCAAATACCCAGCACCTTCAGGTGGTCGGTCCTGATGGTGAAGGGGATCGAGGATTGGTCGGCCCAGTTCCCGAAGAGCATGGCCTCGCTCTTGCCTCGGTTTACCTTGCCCCCGAGGCCCGTTCGAACTGGTCACAAATGCACATGAGTCTGCGCACGGACAGCGGATCCGAGCAGAAAACGGCGACGTCATCCATGTACAGGGAGGCCTTAACCTGCAGGCCCCCGCTGCCCGGAATAGTCACCCCTCTCAGGCTCACATGATGGACAGAGAAGAAAAAGATCAGAGGTTTGGATTTGATCTTAGAGCAGAATATTTAACTTTTCAGCTCAGTCCCCTTAGCAGTAGGCTTTTAGTTTATGAAGCCTCCAAGAATGAGTGCTTATATATATCTTTTCACATTGTCAGAGCTACAAAAGAAAGATATTGAGGCCATCAGAATTGAAAACAGTCCATACCATCTGATCTGAAAAAAACTGGAAGAATCATTTGTTTTCTATCTGCGATTTCTATCCTCCCTTCAAAGTCGGTGGATGCATTTCATCTGTTTTCAGTGCCTTGTTGCCAACAATCTCCCCAAGACTTCATCCTGATTAAATTTGACTCTTTTAATGACAGAGTTTCTTTCTCTGTCAATACAATCCAGGCAGCCTCCTCCTCTTTTGTGGAATTCCCTACGGCGTGGAAATCATCCATTAGGTCCTACAAGTTCACACTGAGAAGATGGTCCATTTTCAGGTACTGGTTTTCCTGCCAATCTCTAATTCCAATTAATCCTGCTCAGCTCTATTCTTGCCCAATAAAAGTCAACTCTCTGCTCATTGACTTCACTTACTCTGGATTGTTGCATTTCATTTTTCAATATTCTGAATCTTATGATATGCTAATCTCCTAAATGTTCCCCCACTGACACTCGATTCACCTTATTTCTAAGGACCAAATCCAACAATGCATGCTGCTGTACAAAACGTTCCAGAACACAATGTAGGAACAATTGGCCCTCTCTGCCTCTTACACTACCACTACCCTTGCCTATATTTGGGTAATAGACGTCCCCCCTTATAAGTACTCTGTAATGCTGGCATTTCTCTGTAATTTCCGTGCAGATTTGATCCTCTAAATCCTTTCCACTTTTTGGTGGTCTGTAGACTACACCAAGCAATATAATGTCATCCATTGTATTCCACAACTGTAGCCAAATTGACTCTCTCTGTGAACCCTCTGAGATATTTTCCTTCTCTGGGACTGCAAATGCCAGCTTTAACCAATTCTGCTACCCCTCCTCCTTTCTTTCCATTTTCATCTTTCCTGTGTCACTTATGCCTAGGAAGTCTTGCCCTTCCTTGAACCAGATCTCTGTCACTGCTGCAACATCATCAGACCACATTGCAATCAGCAGCTCTTAATCCTCAACTTTATGAATTGTGTTCTGTATATTTAAATAGAAGCATGGGAACTCTGTTTTGGACTTTCTTTCTCCCCTGTTTCAACTTCACATGTTACCTTTCTATTTTCTACGCTAGTGCTAACTATATTCTTAAGTATTTTGTTTGCATTGCTATTCATCTCTCATATCTCTTGGATCCCACACCTCTGCCTACACCTCACCAGGAACTCAGTCCCAGCTAGGTTTCAGGCAATCCATCCGACTTGTACAGGCAACATCTTCCCAGAGCCAGTCCTAGAATCCCTGGAATCCAAAGCCCTCCCTTCTGCTCCAGCCATGTTTGAGGCCATGCATTCACCTGTCTTATCCTCCTACTTCTGCACTCACTTGCACATTGCACTGGGAAGAATCTTGAGATTACTACATTTGAGGTGCTGCGGGATAACTTTCTATATAACTCCCAGAATTCTGATTGATATACCGCATCCTCCATCCTACATAAGCCCCCAACATGGACCACAGTCTCTGGCTGTTCACCCAAAGTAAAATAAGGATTTAAATTTTGGACATTACAGATATTGAATTGTTGAATATAAATCATGATGAATCTGCCATGATAATTATTTAATGAACAATGTCAGAGCAAAGTGCTGGGAGAGAAAGTTACTTGTACTTTATGTAAAATATTAGTTGTAACTTAGCTGTTGAAGTGTATACAATGTTTTAAATTGGTTGTTTCGAAGGTTTTTTTAGCTGATTCATGTTTATAGGATTGTGGATAGTAATTGGTTTGAAGAGACTGAGAAGATTCTTGAACTATTTTTGATTTAAAAAGGGTCATTAAAATGTCAGATTAAGTCTCCTTTTGAAAAACCATTTTGGAAGTCACGTAGTTCAAACTAATTGCTTGGGCCTATTTCCTGGAAATCACATACCTAGGTTTATGACTGTCATGAATTTGTGGGTTTTTTTGGACATTGTTTGGAGTTCATTTGGGGTACAGCATGACAAGAGACAGAATATAGCCAGCTCACCCTTTCCCATTCTGAGAAAACCCTTTGTGGGTCCAGTACAACTGAGGGGGTGGTCAGTAGTGTTATGTAAACACAGGGCTGGGGGGTTGTTGTAAAATGACTGTGGTGTGTTATATAAACACTGGGCTGGGGGGGATTGTTATAAAATGACTGGGGGAGGGGTGCTATATAAACACTGGGATTGGGGTTGTTCTTATAAAATGATCACGCGAGTTATATGAACACCGGGCTGGGGCTGTTATAAAATGACTGAGGTATATTATATAAACACTGGGCTGAGGGGGTTGTTATAAAATGACTGCGGGGTGTTATAAAATCACTGGGCTGGGGGGTCTTCCTTCAGGCCCTCAGACCACTGTACACTGGCAGGGTATGCCGTCTATTCCCCTTTCACAGTCCGAGAGTCAGCTGCACTGCCGGATGGCACATCTGCACAGGCTGCGGAGCTGTTTGGGGTCACTAGGGCTTGCATCATTGCAAAAGATTACACAGCAAACATTGATACTGACTCTAGATAGGCCTTCAGAGTCGTCCATGATTTTAGCCCACTTTGGAAACAGAGAGGCTTCATCACGTCAGAAGGGAGGCCACTACAACACGCTGTGCTGAACTCTAACCTCCTGGAAGTAGTCCTCTTATCCTCCGTCCTAGCCATTATAAAATGAGCTGCCCATACCTCTGCCACTGGCCGTGTCACCCTGGGGAATGCCTCAGCTGACCCAGCAGCCTGGGAGGCCGCACTGACCCCCACCACTCACCCCCTGCCCACCCCAGAATAGGGAAGGCCCCAGTATTGCCTGACCCTATGGAGACAGTGTGAGATGCCAAACAGGCTTCTCCACCACAAGGAAAGGAGAGTTGGGCCCCACATTGGGACCACACAGTCTCCTTCCCTCCAGATGCTCACACACCCTGTTGGCCACATCATTTACCCAAGAGCCCACCTACACTCACTGACCCTCGCAGCCCATGTCATTGGCCACATGGGCAAGAGGGGCATGATGCACACTTTAACGCAGTCCTGGTATGCACCGGGTTTTGCTGCCACTGCCCTGCTAGATTATGTTCAGGCCCTGAGCAGGAGCATTAGTGTTACACACACCCAGGTCAGAGGTTGTAGCAAAACATTGCCCCGGTGGGATGGATCTTTGAGAATACTGGCGGCCTTTCCTTGACAGTGGGCCTAGTAGATGGATTCTATAGATGGGAGGTTGGCCTTTGTGATTGTCCGGGCTGAGTTCACCACTCTCTGTAACCGTCTCTGATCTTGAATGGTATAGTTGCCATACCAGGTAGTGAAACACCCAGACAGAATGCTCTCGATGGTGCACCTATAAAAGCTGGCAAGGGTATTCACCGTCATGCCAAATTCCCTCAGCTGCCTGAGGAAGAAGAGACATTGCTGGGCCTTTGTAACCAGTACGTTCACATGAAGAGTCCAAGAAAGCTTGTTGTGGATGACCACTCCCAGGAGCTTGACACTCTCCACTCGTTCCACCTCTGTGCTATTGATGGGTAAGGGGCATGGGTTACATCCCACTGAAAGTCAGTAATGAGTTCCTTGGTTTTGCGACATTGAGAGCTAGGTTGTTCTCAGTGCACCATTTTTCAAGGTCTTCCACCTCCCCGTCTGTGACCAATTTTGTCGCCATCTGAGATTCAATGACTGTGGTGATGTGATCAGCAAACTTGTAAATGGCATTAGTCTGGTATTTGGTGATGGGTATACAGTGAGTACAGTAAGGGACTGAGTATGCACCCCTGGGCCGGTTCCAGTGTTGAGTGTTAGTGAAGGTGAAACATTGTCCCCAGTTTTCACTGATTGTGGCCTGTGGGTCAGTGAAGTGAGGATCCAGTTGCAGAGAGTGGGGCTCAGTCTGAGATCACTGAGTTTAGTAATCAGCCTCAAGGGAATAATAGTGCTGAAGGCTGAACTGTAGTCAATGAGAAGGAGTCTTGGTGTCAAGATGTTCTAGGGAGGAGTGAAGGGCAAGTGATGTGGCACCTGACGTGGATCTGTTGGTCCGATAGACAAATTAGAGTGGGTCAAAGAGGAGTGGGGAGGCTGGAGTTGACTAATGCAATGATCAGCTTTTCAAAGCACTTCATGACCACCAAAGTTAGGGCCACTGGGCAGTAGTCATGGACACATGCTGCATGAAACTTCTTAGGCATAGGGATGATGTTGGCCCTCTTGAAGCAGGCAGCGACAGTGGCTGGCTGCAGGGAGAGCTGGAAGATGTCCGAGAAGACCTCTGCCAGTTGGTCTGTGCATGCTCTGAGTGCACGGCCTGGTACTCCATCTGGTCCCATCGCTCTCCTTGGATTCACACGAAGGAAAACTGATCTGACCTCTAATGCAGTGACTGTTGGGATAGGTTCGTTAGGACTTGTCAGAATAGGTGTTACCTCCCAACCGAAATTCTGCTCAAAGCGAGCATAGAAGGTGTTGAGACGGTCTGGGAGGGATATGTCATCGTCTGCTGTCTTGTCCCTTTTTAAAGAAATTACAGCTCTTTTGGACTTCTGAAAACAACATTGGCCAATTGAATGGCCTGCTGGGAAAAGTGGATAACTGAAGTTGGATCAGGCCAGACCAACAGGTATGCACACTGTTCCCCTGATTGATGATATGGAACAGGTTTTAATAGGACAGTGGGAACTGCGGTATGAAGGCAGGAAGCTTGCAGCATTCACTGCGATCAAGTCAGACAGATATACAGGCCATTCAACTTGATTGATTGAATAGGTGCTGACAGGACAATGCTGCAAGGTTTCGGGTGGGACAGTAGATCTGAGTTTCAGTCAAACTGCTATTGAGACAGTTTGGCTCCTCAGGTCTGCTCAGTCAATAGGGAAATGACAATATCCAACACTGTCTATTGTAACAGTCTTCCCGAGGTAGAATGTCAATTAACATCAAGTAACTAATTTGTTATGCTTCTGTATCCTGCATTTGTGATAAAATATATATATATTTATATATGATTGTCTCTCTTCCTCTCACTCCCCACTCTCTCGTCACCTTTTTCCTCTCCTCTTCCCCCTTTGCTACCCTTCTCCCTGTTCTCCATTTTGCCTCTGCTTCATCCATCCCCCATATATTTTGTCATATAGCACTGGCTTCAGTCTTGGTCATTCACAGCTCCTAATCTCCCAATAATCTCTGTCATTATCATCTCTTTATTGCTCCCTTTGCTTCTGGAGCCATGACTCACCTTCTCTCTCCTAGCCGAGTATAAATACCTCCCTATTTCTCCCGTTTTGTTTAGCTTTGACAAAGGGTCAGTTAGACTTGAAACGTCAGCTCTTTTCTCTCCTTACAGATGCTGCCAGACCTGCTGAGATTTTCCAGCATTTTCTCTTTTGGTTTCAGATTCCAGCATCCACATTAATTTGCTTTTATCCATGGTTCTGGGTGGATTCCTCTTCCAAGGGTCTGTGTGGACTTGTTGGGCTGAAGGGCCTGTTTCCTCACTGTAGGGAATCTAATCTTGTACTTCAACCATAATAACCAGGTGTCATGGTAAAACACGTGTCATTATTAGTATAAGTAAGCAAGTAAATCAAAGACATATATGAAAATAATATTTACATTTGAATCACAGGCGACTGTTTTTCGAAACAACAGAGGGTGTTGAAAACGTGGAATGTGCATCCAGAAAAGGTGGTGCTGCTCTCAGTTTAATGTCACATCCAAACAGCGTTGAGAAATATTTCCTTGTTCCTGGCACCTTTCACCTTAACCGTGAGGTCTCCTGTAGTGATTGATTTGCATGGTGGGCCACAGAGGGGGGAAGATTGCAAAGCTGCAGTTTCACAAAAGAAGATTTGTTCAATTTGGAGGGATTAGGAAAAAGTGATTTCAAAATAGCTTTCAAGTTTTACCAGCAAAGCTTAAAAATTGCTTTTATTCGCGTTCACCTCACATTGTAAACAGTGTTTGGTAACAGATTGCTTCAAGTGTATGAGCGATGTTTGGGGCTTTGTTTTGGTGAAGAAGGAGGCAGTGTGAAGGGGGCGGGGAAGGGCGGAGCTTTTCCGTTTAAGGACGATATGCAAATTATCGCAGCTTCTCAGGTCGCCCAGTGAGTGTCGGATTGAGTGAAAGCTGAGCCTTTCGGGATGTTCTGTGATCCGGGTGAGAAATTGCGCTGTTGTACAGACAGGTAACTTTAGAGAGGTTTATTTGCGATTTTCGAGCCGGCAGTTAGTATGAGTGTAAGAGGTATGGGGTGTTGTTGGGTTTGAGCGAGTGAGAGTATTGAGCATACTTACCTGGCAGGGGAGATACCATGAACAACAAGGTGGTTCTCCCAGGACGAGGCTATCCCATTGCACTTCGGGTGTGCTGACGCCTGCGATGTCCCCAAATGCGGGATACTCGACTGCAAAATTTGTGGTAGTGGGGGACTGCGTTCGCGCTCTCCCCTGATTTACAAGCAAAAAGCAGATCTTTCAGTAGATGGCGCTCACTTGTGCTTCATGCGGCTTCCTATGTCCCGCGCACCGATGTTCAATTCCGTTTTCTCCAAATGGACAGATAATGCCCCACGTCTTACTTCATCCTGCAATAAACTACTGTGTTCAAAGCTTTTCATAAGAGGACCAAGCCCTTCAAATAACCAAATCTGCGCCCACATTTGCTCCATTTCCCTCTATTAGTGGGCGGCACAGTGTAGTGTTGGGTAAGGGATAAATGTAGGGGTATGGCTAGATTGCGGGTCTGTGTGGACTTGGGCCGAAGGGCCTGTTTCCACACTGTAAGTAGTCTAATCTACTGCCTATCTATTCCAGTGTTGCTCAAAGTGCCTCTTTCAACAATTTATTCGACAGATTATATTCAGCTCTGTCCACTGATTCTTCACCACCAGCTCCAGGTAAAAGGAGAGGTAACTGGGAGCAGCGAACCTGTGACAGCCCCGCTGTCAGATAGAGAACTGGACGGTGCGGACCCTGGGCCTAATCTGAAGACACCAGAGTGGGGAAATAGCTCCAGCCTCAGCCCTGGGAGGGTCCAGCAGTTTGCCGTCACCACAGGGATGCACACAGCTACCCCAGAGAGGCAGGACCAGCAGCAAATGGACACTGTTAACCTCGTAAACTGTTAAAATGGGGTTAAAAATTGCCAGCATCAATGTGCGTAGCATCAAATCGGCTACATGATGTGTTCGTGGCCGATGTTAAAGCTGACGACCTGTTTCTGCAGGAGTGTGGGATACCGCACCTCAGCAGCTACAGGAGATGGTCAAGCTTGTGGGCCCATGGGTCGTCAGTTTGGTCGGGGGGCAACGATAGCCGCGCCTCTGGCCTGGGTATCCTGTTGCGAGGAGAAAGTGAGGTCTGCAGATGCTGGAGATCAGAGCTGAAAATGTGTTGCTGGAAAAGCAGAGCAGGTCAGGCAGCATCCAAGGAACAGGAGATTCGACGTTTCGGGCATAAGCCTCATTCCTGAAGAAGGGCTTATGCCCGAAACGGCGAATCTCTTGTTCCTTGGATGCTGCCTGACCTGCTGCGCTTTTCCAGCAACACATTTTCAGCTCTATCCTGTTGCGAGGAGGCAACTTCACCATCTCCGAGGTTAAGGAGGTAGACGTTGGGCGCCTCCTTGTCACTGACATCATGTACAGGAATGCTCCCCTGAGACTGATCAATGTGTACGCCCCAGTGGGTAAGAGCGAACGGTTGGTCGTCCTGCAGCAGCTTCCACTGAGGGACTACACAGGTTTGAGAACCGTGAAGCCCCTCTTTGAGTCCCCAGCGGACTGATGGGAAACAGTAAAAGGGAACATCAAGAGGTACTTCATCCTCAAAGGTGTTCAGGAGGCGAGAGAGAGGCGGGGAAAACTGTCCAAGCTCCAGGAAAGTATGCAGAACCTGCTCCTGCTGCAGACGATGGGGGTCGATGTCACGGAGGGCCTCAAGGAGGTGAAGGGCCAGCAAGCCTCGTTCTTTTCCTCGGAGGCTTCCAAGATAATCTTCCGGTCCAGGGTCCGCTCGGTGGAGCAGGACGAGACGTGCTCACGTTTCTTCTTCCAGAAGGTGCACAAAGAGAGCTCTGTGCTCAGCAGCCTGAAGGAAGAAGACTGCTCGATAACGTCATCTCAGGCTGACGTCATGAGGATCAGTAAATCCTTCTACGCCAGTCTGTATGACGCGAAGCCGACCGACAGCGCGGCCTCCCAGTCGTTCCTGTCGTCTATCATGGAGGTCTTAGACGACAGAACGCGGGAGAGGCTGGACCAGCCGCTACCTCTGGACGAGCTGACCAAGGCCCTGGTTCGTGGGGGCTGGTCTTGCGCCAAGTCTTGGGAGGAGCGTATCAGCAAAGTGAGACAGAAACTGGGCAGGTGGAAGCTACGGTCGCTCTCCATCGCGGGAAAAAACTTGGTCATCTGTCAGTGTTGCACTGTCAGTATTGTTATACGTGGCCCAGAACCAATCTGCTGGAATGCTGGTTTCCACAGCATGTTTTAGATTAGATTAGATTACTTTACAGTGTGGAAACAGGCCCTTCAGCCCAACAAGTCCACACCGACCTGCCCAAGCACAAACCACCCATACCCCTACATTTACCACTTATTTAACACTACAGACAATTTAGCATGGCCAATTCACCTGACCTGCACATCTTTGGACTGTGGGAGGAAACCGGAAAGGGAGAATGTGCAAACTCCACACAGTCAGTCGCCTGAGGCGGGAATTGAACCCGGGTCTCTGGCACTGTGAGGCAGCTGTGCTAACCACTGTGCCACCGTGCCGCCCATGTTGTGCTGTTGCTTCTGGTTAAATCTGAAATATTTCACACACTGCATCAGCATCAACTTCAGAGAGAGTGTAGCTCTCAGCATGTCACTGATGTACATCTGCTTCCCTTGCTTGTACTTCACTTCCCAGTGACATGCCTCTAAATGAATTGGCATATTTTGTAGCTGCTTTAAAGCAAATGCAGGTGATTTGAGAAAGATGCTCTGAATTGCCTTGTGGTCAGACTTTACCATCATTTTCTCTCTCCTTAACGGGTGCTGGTTGAGCAGCTCACAAACAAAGATAATATCCAGTCTCTCTGTTTTTAATCTATGTACAGTGTTCAATTTGTGTAAACCCTCTGGATACAAACACAGCGGGCTGTCCTCACTGCCTGGGGGTTACTCCAAGTCCTGTTTCACTGACATCACACTGCAGGGTGACTCCATTGTTACATCATCATCCCTCAGCACTGGTGATGTCATCACTAGTTGTTTGATGGGAGTGAAAGCTGCTTCTTGTTCTGTGTCCCAGTCCCACTGAACACCCTGCACAGTGAGACTGGGTACAGGGAAACACTTATGAGGGCAGATTGGGCTAAGACTTAGTGAGCTAGTTCACAAACCCAATAAAATTACTGAACTGCCTTCACATCTGTCGGTAGCTCCTATGTTGGTGTGCTGATGATCCAGGAGCCCCAGCAATTGCATAAAAGCTTTATTACAGAATTCTCATATAATAAGAGTTCCTTCTCTTTGTGGGTATAGTGACGGATCAGGAGATACATTGACTGAATGAATGTTTCATTAAATATTTCAAACAGGAGTTTCTCTCCTATGCAAATAGTCTGGTGCTTTGAGAAATTGGATGAAGGTTTACTCCCTTTTGTGGATCCTTTATTGGAACAGGAGATTCCATGACCTTGAGAATGACTTGTCGCACACATTGGATGTGAATAGCTTCTCCCTTGTGTGAATGCGTTGATGTCTGCGGAGGCTGAAACGTCGAATTCCCTATTCCTGAGATGCTGCCTAACCTGCTGTGCTTTAACCAGCAACACATTTTCAGCTGTGATCTCCAGCATCTGCAGATCTCATTTTTTACTACAGAATGATTTGTACACACACTTCACACGTGAATGATTTCTCTCCTGTGTGAATCCGCTGATGAACATGGAGGCCTGCTAAGTCTGAGAATGATTTGTCACATACCTTGCAGGTGAATGGCTTCTCCCCTGTGTGTATCCGTTGGTGTGTACAGAGGGTTGATAAGTGTGAGAATGATTTGTCACACACCACACGCATGAATGGTTTCTCCCCTGTATGAACGCGCTGGTGGATCCGCAGAGTTGATAAGTGTGAAAACGATTTGTCACACACCTCGCATGTGAATGGTTTCTTCCCAGTGTGAATACGTAGATGTGTTCGAAGGGTTGATGAACGTGAGAAAGATTGCTCACACACCTCGCAAGTGAATGGTTTCAGCCCTGTGTGAATGTGCTGATGTGTGCGCAGAGTTGATGAGTGCGAGAATGATTTATCACACACCTCACATGTGAATGGCCTCTCTCCTGTGTGGACACGTTGATGTGCACGGAGGGTTGATGAGCGGGAGAATGATTGGTCACACACTTCACAAATAAATGGTTTCTCCCCTGTGTGAATTCTCTGGTGTGTCAGGAAATCAGAGGATTGGGTGAAAGTCATCTTGCAAATGCCACATCTGAAGGGTTTCTGCCCTGTGTGATTACGTTGATGTCTCAGAAGAGTTGAAGAGGCCTCAAAAGATTTGTCACACGTTTCACACTTGAAGGGTTCATGTTCCATGTAGCTGCCCTCGTATTAACAATTGTGAAACAGATGTACTTTGTGAGTTTGGAGATCTGAGCCTGAGGAACTCTCCTTGCACTTAAACAGTCGGAATGAGTCAGTGGCTCATGAGGCTCGATGAACGATCGAACACTTAAAGCCACTCACATTTCTTCCCAGTCTCACCCTGAATAACCACCCACAGCCGAACCTTCAGAAAGGTTGGTTCTGATGGACGGCTCCACACCACTGACCAGTTTGAGATCTGATGATATGTCAAAGCTCCCCTGACCTGACTGATCTCCAGATGTTGGTTTCACTGCTCAACTTTCTCTGAGCAATGCTGTGAAGGGACTGGATGTCTTCCCACAGTTTTGCAGTTGTGTCTGGGATATGCTGAGCATCTATCTGTGGTGTCTATCCTTTCTCTTAATACCATGCAATCAAAGTTTGTGAGAAGATTTGTACCTCGGGTGCTCGTTGTTGTGGTTCTGTTCACCGAGCTGGGAGTTTTTCTTGCAAGCGTTTCGTCCCCTTTCTAGGTGACATCTTCAGTGCTTGGGAGCCTCCTGTAAAGCGCTTCTGTGCTGATTCCTCCGGCATTTATATGAGTGCCATGCTTCTAGGAATTCCCTGGCTGTTCTCTGTTTTACCGCAACTACAACCCAAACTATGGATCAGATACGTGGACGACACCTTTGTAATCATAAAAAACACAGATATAGAGAACACACACCGGATCATCAATGCCACACACTCACAGGAATCCGATTCACGAGAGAGGAAGAAAAGGACAACCAGCTCCCATTCCTGGACGTAATGGTACAAAGAACACCGAACGGAGAATTCACCACGAAGGTATACAGAAAAGCCACACACACAGACCAAGTCCTGAACTATGAAAGCAACCACCCCAACACACACAAATGAAATTGCATCAGGACATTATTCAAAAGGGCCACAACACACTGCAGCACACCTGAACTACAAAAAGAGGAAGAAGAACACCTATACAAGGTATTCAACAAAAACGGAAACCCAAGCAATTTCATTAACAGATGCCTCAGGGAAAGACAATGAAATGAGGACGTGCCACAACCCAAGGGACTGGCCACACTCCCATACATCAGGAGCATTTCTGACGGCTGCGACCCCTAGGACTCATAACAGCACACAAACCAACAGCCACTCTCAGACAACAGCTCACCAGGACAAAGGACCCGATTCCCAGCATGAGCAAAACCAACGTGGTTTACAAAATCCCATGCAAGGACTGCACAAAACACTACACAGGACAAACAGGAAGACAGCTAACAACCTGCATCCATGAACACCAACTGGCCACGAAACGACACCACCAGCTATCCCTAGTAGCCAGACACTCAGGTGACAAACAACATGAATTCGATTGGGACAACACCACCATTATAGGCCAGGCCAAACAGAGAACAGCCAGGGAATTCCTAGAAGCATGGCACTCATCCATGAATTTGATCAACAGACACATTGACATAGACCCTATATACCGGCCACTGCAGTGGACAGCTACTGACAGCTAGAGACAGTGAATTCAAGATACAATTTTCAAAAAGGCAAATGCCAAAAGGCCCTGTGTGGTTTGATTTGATCAAAGGTTCACACTGTTAAGTTTATGATGGACAGAGAAGAAAAAGATCAAAGGTTTAGATTTGATCTTAGAGCAGAATATTTAACTTTTCAGCTCAGTCCCCTTAGCAGTAGGCTTTTAGTTTATGAAGCCCCCAAGAATGAGTGCTTATATATATCTTTTCACATTGTCAGAGCTACAAAAGAAAGATATTGAGGCCATCAGAATTGAAAACAGTCCATACCATCTGATCTGAAAAAAACTGGGAAGAATCATTTGTTTTCTATCTGCGATTTCTATCCTCCCTTCAAAGTCGGTGGATGCATTTCATCTGTTTTCAGTGCCTTGTTGCCAACAATCTCCCCAAGACTTCATCCTGATTAAATTTGACTCTTTTAATGACAGAGTTTCTTTCTCTGTCAATACAATCCAGGCAGCCTCCTCCTCTTTTGTGAAGACAGATGAAAACTATTAATTTAATATGTTAACAATGCCCCTGCCTCCATCCGAAAGCTTCCTTGTTGATTTCTGATCGGCCCTACTTCTCCTTGAACTGTTTATGCACCTTTTATAGAATTCCCCACAGCGTGGAAATCATCCATTAGGCCCTACAAGTCCCCACTGATCGGAGAAGATGATCCATTTTCAGGTACTGGTTTTCCTGCCAATCTCTAATTCCAATTAATCCTGCTCAGCTCTATTCTTGCCCAATTAAAGTCAACTCTCTGCTCATTGACTTCACTTACTCTGGATTGTTGCATTTCATTTTTCAATATTCTGAATCTTATGATATGCTAATCTCCTAAATGTTCCCCCACTGACACTCGATTCACCTTATTTCTAAGGACCAAATCCAACAATGCATGCTGCTGTACAAAACGTTCCAGAACACAATGTAGGAACAATTGGCCCTCTCTGCCTCTTACACTACCACTACCCTTGCCTATATTTGGGTAATAGATGTCCCCCCTTATAAGTACTCTATAATGCTAGCATTTCTCTGTAATTTCCGTGCAGATTTGATCCTCTAAATCCTTTCCACTTTTTGGTGGTCTGTAGACTACACCAAGCAATATAATGTCATCCATTGTATTCCACAACTGTAGCCAAATTGACTCTCTCTGTGAACCCTCTGAGATATTTTCCTTCTCTGGGACTGCAAATGCCAGCTTTAACCAATTCTGCTACCCCTCCTCCTTTCTTTCCATTTTCATCTTTCCTGTGTCACTTATGCCTAGGAAGTCTTGCCCTTCCTTGAACCAGATCTCTGTCACTGCTGCAACATCATCAGACCACATTGCAATCAGCAGCTCTTAATCCTCAACTTTATGAATTGTGTTCTGTATATTTACATAGAAGCATGGGAACTCTGTTTTGGACTTTCTTTCTCCCCTGTTTCAACTTCACATGTTACCTTTCTATTTTCTATGCTAGTGCTAACTATATTCTTAAGTATTTTGTTTGCATTGCTATTCATCTCTCATATCTCTTGGATCCCACACCTCTGCCTACACCTCACCAGGAACTCAGTCCCAGCTAGGTTTCAGGCAATCCATCCGACTTGTACAGGCAACATCTTCCCGGAGCCAGTCCTAGAATCCCTGGAATCCAAAGCCCTCCCTTCTGCTCCAGCCATGTTTGAGGCCATGCATTCACCTGTCTTATCCTCCTACTTCTGCACTCACTTGCACATTGCACTGGGAAGAATCTTGAGATGACTACATTTGAGGTGCTGCGGGATAACTTTCTATATAACTCCCAGAATTCTGATTGATATACCGCATCCTCCATCCTACATAAGCCCCCAACATGGACCACAGTTTCTTGCTGTTCACCCAAAGTAAAATAAGGATTTAAATTTTGGACATTACAGATATTGAATTGTTGAATATAAATCATGATGAATCTGCCATGATAATTATTTAATGAACAATGTCAGAGCAAAGTGCTGGGAGAGAAAGTTACTTGTACTTTATGTAAAATATTAGTTGTAACTTAGCTGTTGAAGTGTATACAATGTTTTAAATTGGTTGTTTCGAAGGTTTTTTTAGCTGATTCATGTTTATAGGATTGTGGATAGTAATTGGTTTGAAGAGACTGAGAAGATTCTTGAACTATTTTTGATTTAAAAAGGGTCATTAAAATGTCAGATTAAGTCTCCTTTTGAAAAACCATTTTGGAAGTCACGTAGTTCAAACTAATTGCTTGGGCCTATTTCCTGGAAATCACATACCTAGGTTTATGACTGTCATGAATTTGTGGGTTTTTTTGGACATTGTTTGGAGTTCATTTGGGGTACAGCATGACAAGAGACAGAATATAGCCAGCTCACCCTTTCCCATTCTGAGAAAACCCTTTGTGGGTCCAGTACAACTGAGGGGGTGGTCAGTAGTGTTATGTAAACACAGGGCTGGGGGGTTGTTGTAAAATGACTGTGGTGTGTTATATAAACACTGGGCTGGGGGGGATTGTTATAAAATGACTGGGGGAGGGGTGCTATATAAACACTGGGATTGGGGTTGTTCTTATAAAATGATCACGCGAGTTATATGAACACCGGGCTGGGGCTGTTATAAAATGACTGAGGTATATTATATAAACACTGGGCTGAGGGGGTTGTTATAAAATGACTGCGGGGTGTTATAAAATCACTGGGCTGGGGGGTCTTCCTTCAGGCCCTCAGACCACTGTACACTGGCAGGGTATGCCGTCTATTCCCCTTTCACAGTCCGAGAGTCAGCTGCACTGCCGGATGGCACATCTGCACAGGCTGCGGAGCTGTTTGGGGTCACTAGGGCTTGCATCATTGCAAAAGATTACACAGCAAACATTGATACTGACTCTAGATAGGCCTTCAGAGTCGTCCATGATTTTAGCCCACTTTGGAAACAGAGAGGCTTCATCACGTCAGAAGGGAGGCCACTACAACACGCTGTGCTGAACTCTAACCTCCTGGAAGTAATCCTCTTATCCTCCGTCCTAGCCATTATAAAATGAGCTGTCCATACCTCTGCCACTGGCCGTGTCACCCTGGGGAATGCCTCAGCTGACCCAGCAGCCTGGGAGGCCGCACTGACCCCCACCACTCACCCCCTGCCCACCCCAGAATAGGGAAGGCCCCAGTATTGCCTGATCCTATGGAGACAGTGTGAGATGCCAAACAGGCTTCTCCACCACAAGGAAAGGAGAGTTGGGCCCCACATTGGGACCACACAGTCTCCTTCCCTACAGCTGCTCAGACACCCTGACGGCCACATCATTTACCCAAGAGCCCACCTACACTCACTGACCCTCGCAGCCCATGTCATTGGCCACATGGGCAAGAGGGGCATGATGCACACTTTAACGCAGTCCTGGTATGCACCGGGTTTTGCTGCCACTGCCCTGCTAGATTATGTTCAGGCCCTGAGCAGGAGCATTAGTGTTCCACACACCCAGGTCAGAGGTTGTAGCAAAACATTGCCCCGGTGGGATGGATCTTTGAGAATGCTGGCGGCCTTTCCTTGACAGTGGGCCTAGTAGATGGATTCTATAGATGGGAGGTTGGCCTTTGTGATTGTCCGGGCTGAGTTCACCACTCTCTGTAACCGTCTCTGATCTTGAATGGTATAGTTGCCATACCAGGTAGTGAAACATCCAGACAGAATGCTCTCGATGGTGCACCTATAAAAGCTGGCAAGGGTATTCACCGTCATGCCAAATTCCCTCAGCTGCCTGAGGAAGAAGAGACATTGCTGGGCCTTTGTAACCAGTACGTTCACATGAAGAGTCCAAGAAAGCTTGTTGTGGATGACCACTCCCAGGAGCTTGACACTCTCCACTCGTTCCACCTCTGTGCTATTGATGGGTAAGGGGCATGGGTTACATCCCACTGAAAGTCAGTAATGAGTTCCTTGGTTTTGCGACATTGAGAGCTAGGTTGTTCTCAGTGCACCATTTTTCAAGGTCTTCCACCTCCCCGTCTGTGACCAATTTTGTCGCCATCTGAGATTCAATGACTGTGGTGATGTGATCAGCAAACTTGTAAATGGCATTAGTCTGGTATTTGGTGATGGGTATACAGTGAGTACAGTAAGGGACTGAGTATGCACCCCTGGGCCGGTTCCAGTGTTGAGTGTTAGTGAAGGTGAAACATTGTCCCCAGTTTTCACTGATTGTGGCCTGTGGGTCAGTGAAGTGAGGATCCAGTTGCAGAGAGTGGGGCTCAGTCTGAGATCACTGAGTTTAGTAATCAGCCTCAAGGGAATAATAGTGCTGAAGGCTGAACTGTAGTCAATGAGAAGGAGTCTTGGTGTCAAGATGTTCTAGGGAGGAGTGAAGGGCAAGTGATGTGGCACCTGACGTGGATCTGTTGGTCCGATAGACAAATTAGAGTGGGTCAAAGAGGAGTGGGGAGGCTGGAGTTGACTAATGCAATGACCAGCTTTTCAAAGCACTTCATGACCACCAAAGTTAGGGCCACTGGGCAGTAGTCATGGACACATGCTGCATGAAACTTCTTAGGCATAGGGATGATGTTGGCCCTCTTGAAGCAGGCAGCGACAGTGGCTGGCTGCAGAGAGAGCTGGAAGATGTCCGAGAAGACCTCTGCCAGTTGGTCTGTGCATGCTCTGAGTGCACGGCCTGGTACTCCATCTGGTCCCATCGCTCTCCTTGGATTCACACGAAGGAAAACTGATCTGACCTCTAATGCAGTGACTGTTGGGATAGGTTCGTTAGGACTTGTCAGAATAGGTGTTACCTCCCAACCGAAATTCTGCTCAAAGCGAGCATAGAAGGTGTTGAGACGGTCTGGGAGGGATATGTCATCGTCTGCTGTCTTGTCCCTTTTTAAAGAAATTACAGCTCTTTTGGGCTTCTGAAAACAACATTGGCCAATTGAATGGCCTGCTGGGAAAAGTGGATAACTGAAGTTGGATCAGGCCAGACCAACAGGTATGCACACTGTTCCCCTGATTGATGATATGGAACAGGTTTTAATAGGACAGTGGGAACTGCGGTATGAAGGCAGGAAGCTTGCAGCATTCACTGCGATCAAGTCAGGCAGATATACAGGCCATTCAACTTGATTGATTGAATAGGTGCTGACAGGACAATGCTGCAAGGTTTCGGGTGGGACAGTAGATCTGAGTTTCAGTCAAACTGCTATTGAGACAGTTTGGCTCCTCAGGTCTGCTCAGTCAATAGGGAAATGACAATATCCAACACTGTCTATTGTAACAGTCTTCCCGAGGTAGAATGTCAATTAACATCAAGTAACTAATTTGTTATGCTTCTGTATCCTGCATTTGTGATAAAATATATATATATTTATATATGATTGTCTCTCTTCCTCTCACTCCCCACTCTCTCGTCACCTTTTTCCTCTCCTCTTCCCCCTTTGCTACCCTTCTCCCTGTTCTCCATTTTGCCTCTGCTTCATCCATCCCCCATATATTTTGTCATATAGCACTGGCTTCAGTCTTGGTCATTCACAGCTCCTAATCTCCCAATAATCTCTGTCATTATCATCTCTTTATTGTTCCCTTTGCTTCTGGAGCCATGACTCACCTTCTCTCTCCTAGCCGAGTATAAATACCTCCCTATTTCTCCCGTTTTGTTTAGCTTTGACAAAGGGTCAGTTAGACTTGAAACGTCAGCTCTTTTCTCTCCTTACAGATGCTGCCAGACCTGCTGAGATTTTCCAGCATTTTCTCTTTTGGTTTCAGATTCCAGCATCCACATTAATTTGCTTTTATCCATGGTTCTGGGTGGATTCCTCTTCCAAGGGTCTGTGTAGACTTGTTGGGCTGAAGGGTCTGTTTCCACAATGTTAGGGAATCTAATCTTGTACTTCAACCATAATAACCAGGTGTCATGGTAAAACACGTGTCATTATTAGTATAAGTAAGCAAGTAAATCAAAGACATATATGAAAATAATATTTACATTTGAATCACAGGCGACTGTTTTTCGAAACAACAGAGGGTGTTGAAAACGTGGAATGTGCATCCAGAAAAGGTGGTGCTGCTCTCAGTTTAATGTCACATCCAAACAGCGTTGAGAAATATTTCCTTGTTCCTGGCACCTTTCACCTTAACCGTGAGGTCTCCTGTAGTGATTGATTTGCATGGTGGGCCACAGAGGGGGGAAGATTGCAAAGCTGCAGTTTCACAAAAGAAGATTTGTTCAATTTGGAGGGATTAGGAAAAAGTGATTTCAAAATAGCTTTCAAGTTTTACCAGCAAAGCTTAAAAATTGCTTTTATTCGCGTTCACCTCACATTGTAAACAGTGTTTGGTAACAGATTGCTTCAAGTGTATGAGCGATGTTTGGGGCTTTGTTTTGGTGAAGAAGGAGGCAGTGTGAAGGGGGCGGGGAAGGGCGGAGCTTTTCCGTTTAAGGACGATATGCAAATTATCGCAGCTTCTCAGGTCGCCCAGTGAGTGTCGGATTGAGTGAAAGCTGAGCCTTTCGGGATGTTCTGTGATCCGGGTGAGAAATTGCGCTGTTGTACAGACAGGTAACTTTAGAGAGGTTTATTTGCGATTTTCGAGCCGGCAGTTAGTATGAGTGTAAGAGGTATGGGGTGTTGTTGGGTTTGAGCGAGTGAGAGTATTGAGCATACTTACCTGGCAGGGGAGATACCATGATCAACAAGGTGGTTCTCCCAGGACGAGGCTATCCCATTGCACTTCGGGTGTGCTGACGCCTGCGATGTCCCCAAATGCGGGATACTCGACTGCAAAATTTGTGGTAGTGGGGGACTGCGTTCGCGCTCTCCCCTGATTTACAAGCAAAAAGCAGATCTTTCAGTAGATGGCGCTCACTTGTGCTTCATGCGGCTTCCTATGTCCCGCGCACCGATGTTCAATTCCGTTTTCTCCAAATGGACAGATAATGCCCCACGTCTTACTTCATCCTGCAATAAACTACTGTGTTCAAAGCTTTTCATAAGAGGACCAAGCCCTTCAAATAACCAAATCTGCGCCCACATTTGCTCCATTTCCCTCTATTAGTGGGCGGCACAGTGTAGTGTTGGGTAAGGGATAAATGTAGGGGTATGGCTAGATTGCGCTTCGGCGGGTCTGTGTGGACTTGGGCCGAAGGGCCTGTTTCCACACTGTAAGTAGTCTAATCTACTGCCTATCTATTCCAGTGTTGCTCAAAGTGCCTCTTTCAACAATTTATTCGACAGATTATATTCAGCTCTGTCCACTGATTCTTCACCACCAGCTCCAGGTAAAAGGAGAGGTAACTGGGAGCAGCGAACCTGTGACAGCCCCGCTGTCAGATAGAGAACTGGACGGTGCGGACCCTGGGCCTAATCTGAAGACACCAGAGTGGGGAAATAGCTCCAGCGTGGAGCCAGACAGCTACCTCAGCCCTGGGAGGGTCCAGCAGTTTGCCGTCACCACAGGGATGCACACAGCTACCCCAGAGAGGCAGGACCAGCAGCAAATGGACACTGTTAACCTCGTAAACTGTTAAAATGGGGTTAAAAATTGCCAGCATCAATGTGCGTAGCATCAAATCGGCTACATGATGTGTTCGTGGCCTTCGTGGCCAACGTTAAAGCCGACGACCTGTTTCTGCAGGAGTGTGGGATACCACACCTCAGCAGCTACAGGAGATGGTCAAGCTTGTGGGCCCATGGGTCGTCAGTTTGGTCGGGGGGTAACGATAGCCGCGCCTCTGGCCTGGGTATCCTGTTGCGAGGAGAAAGTGAGGTCTGCAGATGCTGGAGATCAGAGCTGAAAATGTGTTGCTGGAAAAGCAGAGCAGGTCAGGCAGCATCCAAGGAACAGGAGATTCGACGTTTCGGGCATAAGCCTCATTCCTGAAGAAGGGCTTATGCCCGAAACGGCGAATCTCTTGTTCCTTGGATGCTGCCTGACCTGCTGCGCTTTTCCAGCAACACATTTTCAGCTCTATCCTGTTGCGAGGAGGCAACTTCACCATCTCCGAGGTTAAGGAGGTAGACGATGGGCGCCTCCTTGTCACCGACATCATGTACAGGAATGCTCCCCTGAGACTGATCAATGTGTACGCCCCAGTGGGTAAGAGCGAACGGTTGGTCGTCCTGCAGCAGCTTCCACTGAGGGACTACACAGGTTTGAGAACCGTGAAGCCCCTCTTTGAGTCCCCAGCGGACTGATGGGAAACAGTAAAAGGGAACATCAAGAGGTACTTCATCCTCAAAGGTGTTCAGGAGGCGAGAGAGAGGCGGGGAAAACTGTCCCAGCTCCAGGAAAGTATGCAGAACCTGCTCCTGCTGCAGACGATGGGGGTCGATGTCACGGAGGGCCTCAAGGAGGTGAAGGGCCAGCAAGCCTCGTTCTTTTCCTCGGAGGCTTCCAAGATAATCTTCCGGTCCAGGGTCCGCTCGGTGGAGCAGGACGAGACGTGCTCACGTTTCTTCTTCCAGAAGGTGCACAAAGAGAGCTCTGTGCTCAGCAGCCTGAAGGAAGAAGACTGCTCGATAACGTCATCTCAGGCTGACGTCATGAGGATCAGTAAATCCTTCTACGCCAGTCTGTATGACGCGAAGCCGACCGACAGCGCGGCCTCCCAGTCGTTCCTGTCGTCTATCACGGAGGTCTTAGACGACAGAACGCGGGAGAGGCTGGACCAGCCGCTACCTCTGGACGAGCTGACCAAGGCCCTGGTTCGTGGGGGCTGGTCTTGCGCCAAGTCTTGGGAGGAGCGTATCAGCAAAGTGAGACAGAAACTGGGCAGGTGGAAGCTACGGTCGCTCTCCATCGCGGGAAAAAACTTGGTCATCTGTCAGCGATGCACTGTCAGTATTGTTATACGTGGCCTAGAACCAATCTGCTGGAATGCTGGTTTCCACAGCATGTTTTAGATTAGATTAGATTACTTTACAGTGTGGAAACAGGCCCTTCAGCCCAACAAGTCCACACCGACCTGCCCAAGCACAAACCACCCATACCCCTACATTTACCACTTACTTAACACTACAGACAATTCACCTGACCTGCACATCTTTGGACTGTGGGAGGAAACCGGAAAGGGAGAATGTGCAAACTCCACACAGTCAGTCGCCTGAGGCGGGAATTGAACCCGGGTCTCTGGCACTGTGAGGCAGCTGTGCTAACCACTGTGCCACCGTGCCGCCCATGTTGTGCTGTTGCTTCTGGTTAAATCTGAAATATTTCACACACTGCATCAGCATCAACTTCAGAGAGAGTGTAGCTCTCATCATGTCACTGATGTACATCTGCTTCCCTTGCTTGTACTTCACTTCCCAGTGACATGCCTCTAAATGAATTGGCATATTTTGTAGCTGCTTTAAAGCAAATGCAGGTGATTTGAGAAAGATGCTCTGAATTGCCTTGTGGTCAGACTCTACCATCATTTTCTCTCTCCTTAACGGGTGCTGGTTGAGCAGCTCACAAACAAAGATAATATCCAGTCTCTCTGTTTTTAATCTGTGTACAGTGTTCAGTTTGTGTAAACCCTCTGGATACAAACACAGCGGGCTGTCCTCACTGCCTGGGGGTTACTCCAAGTCCTGTTTCACTGACATCACACTGCAGGGTGACTCCATTGTTACATCATCATCCCTCAGCACTGGTGATGTCATCACTAGTTGTTTGATGGGAGTGAAAGCTGCTTCTTGTTCTGTGTCCCAGTCCCACTGAACACCCTGCACAGTGAGACTGGGTACAGGGAAACACTTATGAGGGCAGATTGGGCTAAGACTTAGTGAGCTAGTTCACAAACCCAATAAAATTACTGAACTGCCTTCACATCTGTCGGTAGCTCCTATGTTGGTGTGCTGATGATCCAGGAGCCCCAGCAATTGCATAAAAGCTTTATTACAGAATTCTCATATAATAAGAGTTCCTTCTCTTTGTGGGTATAGTGACGGATCAGGAGATACATTGACTGAATGAATGTTTCATTAAATATTTCAAACAGGAGTTTCTCTCCTATGCAAATAGTCTGGTGCTTTGAGAAATTGGATGAAGGTTTACTCCCTTTTGTGGATCCTTTATTGGAACAGGAGATTCCATGACCTTGAGAATGACTTGTCGCACACATTGGATGTGAATAGCTTCTCCCTTGTG
The DNA here is from genome assembly GCF_020745735.1 of Hemiscyllium ocellatum. Taxonomy (NCBI): domain Eukaryota; kingdom Metazoa; phylum Chordata; class Chondrichthyes; order Orectolobiformes; family Hemiscylliidae; genus Hemiscyllium; species Hemiscyllium ocellatum. The sequence goes on from NC_083435.1 coordinate 39,794,789, forward strand.
TGAATGCGTTGATGTCTGCGGAGGCTGAAACGTCGAACTCCCTATTCCTGAGATGCTGCCTAACCTGCTGTGCTTTAACCAGCAACACATTTTCAGCTGTGATCTCCAGCATCTGCAGATCTCATTTTTTACTACAGAATGATTTGTACACACACTTCACACGTGAATGATTTCTCTCCTGTGTGAATCCGCTGATGAACATGGAGGCCTGCTAAGTCTGAGAATGATTTGTCACATACCTTGCAGGTGAATGGCTTCTCCCCTGTGTGTATCCGTTGGTGTGTACAGAGGGTTGATAAGTGTGAGAATGATTTGTCACACACCACACGCATGAATGGTTTCTCCCCTGTATGAACGCGCTGGTGGATCCGAAGAGTTGATAAGTGTGAAAACGATTTGTCACACACCTCGCATGTGAATGGTTTCTTCCCAGTGTGAATACGTAGATGTGTTCGAAGGGTTGATGAACGTGAGAAAGATTGCTCACACACGTCGCAAGTGAATGGTTTCAGCCCTGTGTGAATGTGCTGATGTGTGCACAGAGTTGATGAGTGCGAGAATGATTTATCACACACCTCACATGTGAATGGCCTCTCTCCTGTGTGGACACATTGATGTGCACGGAGGGTTGATGAGCGGGAGAATGATTGGTCACACACTTCACAAATAAATGGTTTCTCCCCTGTGTGAATTCTCTGGTGTGTCAGGAAATCAGAGGATTGGGTGAAAGTCATCTTGCAAATGCCACATCTGAAGGGTTTCTGCCCTGTGCGATTACGTTGATGTCTCAGAAGAGTTGAAGAGGCCTCAAAAGATTTGTCACACGTTTCACACTTGAAGGGTTCATGTTCCATGTAGCTGCCCTCGTATTAACAATTATGAAACAGATGTACTTTGTGAGTTTGGAGATCTGAGCCTGAGGAACTCTCCTTGCACTTAAACAGTCGGAATGAGTCAGTGGTTCATGAGGCTCGATGAACGATCGAACACTTAAAGCCACTCACATTTCTTCCCAGTCTCACCCTGAATAACCATCCACAGCCGAACCTTCAGAAAGGTTGGTTCTGATGGACGGCTCCACACCACTGACCAGTTTGAGATCTGATGATATGTCAAAGCTCCCCTGACCTGACTGATCTCCAGATGTTGGTTTCACTGCTCAACTTTCTCTGAGCAATGCTGTGAAGGGACTGGATGTCTTCCCACAGTTTTGCAGTTGTTTCTGGGATATGCTGAGGATCTATCTGTGGTGTCTATCCTTTCTCTTAATACCATGCAATCAAAGTTTGTGAGAAGATTTGTAGCTCGGGTGCTCGTTGTTGTGGTTCTGTTCACCGAGCTGGGAGTTTTTCTTGCAAGCGTTTCGTCCCCTTTCTAGGTGACATCTTCAGTGCTTGGGAGCCTCCTGTAAAGCGCTTCTGTGCTGATTCCTCCGGCATTTATATGAGTGCCATGCTTCTAAGAATTCCCTGGCTGTTCTCTGTTTTACCGCAACTACAACCCAAACTATGGATCAGATACGTGGACGACACCTTTGTAATCATAAAAAACACAGACATAGAGAACACACACCGGATCATCAATGCCACACACTCACAGGAATCCGATTCACGAGAGAGGAAGAAAAGGACAACCAGCTCCCATTCCTGGACGTAATGGTACAAAGAACACCGAACGGAGAATTCACCACGAAGGTATACAGAAAAGCCACACACACAGACCAAGTCCTGAACTATGAAAGCAACCACCCCAACACACACAAATGAAATTGCATCAGGACATTATTCAAAAGGGCCACAACACACTGCAGCACACCTGAACTACAAAAAGAGGAAGAAGAACGCCTATACAAGGTATTCAACAAAAACGGAAACCCAAGCAATTTCATTAACAGATGCCTCAGGGAAAGACAATGAAATGAGGACGTGCCACAACCCAAGGGACTGGCCACACTCCCATACATCAGGAGCATTTCTGACGGCTGCGACCACTAGGACTCATAACAGCACACAAACCAACAGCCACTCTCAGACAACAGCTCACCAGGACAAAGGACCCGATTCCCAGCATGAGCAAAACCAACGTGGTTTACAAAATCCCATGCAAGGACTGCACAAAACACTACACAGGACAAACAGGAAGACAGCTAACAACCCGCATCCATGAACACCAACTGGCCATGAAACGACACGACCAGCTATCCCTAGTAGCCATACACTCAGGTGACAAACAACATGAATTCGATTGGGACAACACCACCATTATAGGCCAGGCCAAACAGAGAACAGCCAGGGAATTCCTAGAAGCATGGCACTCATCCACGAATTTGATCAACAGACACATTGACATAGACCCTATATACCGGCCACTGCAGCGGACAGCTACTGACAACCGGAAGCGGCAGATTCAAACCAGTATAAATGCCGGAGGAATCAGCACAGAAGCGCTTCACAGGAGGCTCCCAAGCACTGAAGATGTCACCTAGAAAGGGGACGAAACGTTTGCAAGAAAAACTCCCAGCTCCGCGAACAGAACCACAACAACCATGCAATCCTTCTGTAAAACACCTGATAAAAAGTATATAACATATATTACTATCATTTGGAATTAGGATATTTAGAGTCATGTGTGTTGGTTTCAATTCTGTTAGAAGATTCAGGCGAGAAAATCATTAGAGACAGTGAATTCAAGATACAATTTTCAAAAAGGCAAATGCCAAAAGGCCCTGTGTGGTTTGATTTGATCAAAGGTTCACACTGTTAAGTTTATGATGGACAGAGAAGAAAAAGATCAAAGGTTTAGATTTGATCTTAGAGCAGAATATTTAACTTTTCAGCTCAGTCCCCTTAGCAGTAGGCTTTTAGTTTATGAAGCCCCCAAGAATGAGTGCTTATATATATCTTTTCACATTGTCAGAGCTACAAAAGAAAGATATTGAGGCCATCAGAATTGAAAACAGTCCATACCATCTGATCTGAAAAAAACTGGGAAGAATCATTTGTTTTCTATCTGCGATTTCTATCCTCCCTTCAAAGTCGGTGGATGCATTTCATCTGTTTTCAGTGCCTTGTTGCCAACAATCTCCCCAAGACTTCATCCTGATTAAATTTGACTCTTTTAATGACAGAGTTTCTTTCTCTGTCAATACAATCCAGGCAGCCTCCTCCTCTTTTGTGAAGACAGATGAAAACTATTAATTTAATATGTTAACAATGCCCCTGCCTCCATCCGAAAGCTTCCTTGTTGATTTCTGATCGGCCCTACTTCTCCTTGAACTGTTTATGCACCTTTTATAGAATTCCCCACAGCGTGGAAATCATCCATTAGGCCCTACAAGTCCCCACTGATTGGAGAAGATGATCCATTTTCAGGTACTGGTTTTCCTGCCAATCTCTAATTCCAATTAATCCTGCTCAGCTCTATTCTTGCCCAATTAAAGTCAACTCTCTGCTCATTGACTTCACTTACTCTGGATTGTTGCATTTCATTTTTCAATATTCTGAATCTTATGATATGCTAATCTCCTAAATGTTCCCCCACTGACACTCGATTCACCTTATTTCTAAGGACCAAATCCAGCAATGCATGCTGCTGTACAAAACGTTCCAGAACACAATGTAGGAACAATTGGCCCTCTCTGCCTCTTACACTACCACTACCCTTGCCTATATTTGGGTAATAGACGTCCCCCCTTATAAGTACTCTATAATGCTAGCATTTCTCTGTAATTTCCGTGCAGATTTGATCCTCTAAATCCTTTCCACTTTTTGGTGGTCTGTAGACTACACCAAGCAATATAATGTCATCCATTGTATTCCACAACTGTAGCCAAATTGACTCTCTCTGTGAACCCTCTGAGATATTTTCCTTCTCTGGGACTGCAAATGCCAGCTTTAACCAATTCTGCTACCCCTCCTCCTTTCTTTCCATTTTCATCTTTCCTGTGTCACTTATGCCTAGGAAGTCTTGCCCTTCCTTGAACCAGATCTCTGTCACTGCTGCAACATCATCAGACCACATTGCAATCAGCAGCTCTTAATCCTCAACTTTATGAATTGTGTTCTGTATATTTAAATAGAAGCATGGGAACTCTGTTTTGGACTTTCTTTCTCCCCTGTTTCAACTTCACATGTTACCTTTCTATTTTCTACGCTAGTGCTAACTATATTCTTAAGTATTTTGTTTGCATTGCTATTCATCTCTCATATCTCTTGGATCCCACACCTCTGCCTACACCTCACCAGGAACTCAGTCCCAGCTAGGTTTCAGGCAATCCATCCGACTTGTACAGGCAACATCTTCCCAGAGCCAGTCCTAGAATCCCTGGAATCCAAAGCCCTCCCTTCTGCTCCAGCCATGTTTGAGGCCATGCATTCACCTGTCTTATCCTTCTACTTCTGCACTCACTTGCACATTGCACTGGGAAGAATCTTGAGATTACTACATTTGAGGTGCTGCGGGATAACTTTCTATATAACTCCCAGAATTCTGATTGATATACCGCATCCTCCATCCTACATAAGCCCCCAACATGGACCACAGTCTCTGGCTGTTCACCCAAAGTAAAATAAGGATTTAAATTTTGGACATTACAGATATTGAATTGTTGAATATAAATCATGATGAATCTGCCATGATAATTATTTAATGAACAATGTCAGAGCAAAGTGCTGGGAGAGAAAGTTACTTGTACTTTATGTAAAATATTAGTTGTAACTTAGCTGTTGAAGTGTATACAATGTTTTAAATTGGTTGTTTCGAAGGTTTTTTTAGCTGATTCATGTTTATAGGATTGTGGATAGTAATTGGTTTGAAGAGACTGAGAAGATTCTTGAACTATTTTTGATTTAAAAAGGGTCATTAAAATGTCAGATTAAGTCTCCTTTTGAAAAACCATTTTGGAAGTCACGTAGTTCAAACTAATTGCTTGGGCCTATTTCCTGGAAATCACATACCTAGGTTTATGACTGTCATGAATTTGTGGGTTTTTTTGGACATTGTTTGGAGTTCATTTGGGGTACAGCATGACGAGAGACAGAAGATAGCCAGCTCACCCTTTCCCATTCTGAGAAAACCCTTTGTGGGTCCAGTACAACTGAGGGGGTGGTCAGTAGTGTTATGTAAACACAGGGCTGGGGGGTTGTTGTAAAATGACTGTGGTGTGTTATATAAACACTGGGCTGGGGGGGATTGTTATAAAATGACTGGGGGAGGGGTGCTATATAAACACTGGGATTGGGGTTGTTCTTATAAAATGATCACGCGAGTTATATGAACACCGGGCTGGGGCTGTTATAAAATGACTGAGGTATATTATATAAACACTGGGCTGAGGGGGTTGTTATAAAATGACTGCGGGGTGTTATAAAATCACTGGGCTGGGGGGTCTTCCTTCAGGCCCTCAGACCACTGTACACTGGCAGGGTATGCCGTCTATTCCCCTTTCACAGTCCGAGAGTCAGCTGCACTGCCGGATGGCACATCTGCACAGGCTGCGGAGCTGTTTGGGGTCACTAGGGCTTGCATCATTGCAAAAGATTACACAGCAAACATTGATACTGACTCTAGATAGGCCTTCAGAGTCGTCCATGATTTTAGCCCACTTTGGAAACAGAGAGGCTTCATCACGTCAGAAGGGAGGCCACTACAACACGCTGTGCTGAACTCTAACCTCCTGGAAGTAGTCCTCTTATCCTCCGTCCTAGCCATTATAAAATGAGCTGCCCATACCTCTGCCACTGGCCGTGTCACCCTGGGGAATGCCTCAGCTGACCCAGCAGCCTGGGAGGCCGCACTGACCCCCACCACTCACCCCCTGCCCACCCCAGAATAGGGAAGGCCCCAGTATTGCCTGACCCTATGGAGACAGTGTGAGATGCCAAACAGGCTTCTCCACCACAAGGAAAGGAGAGTTGGGCCCCACATTGGGACCACACAGTCTCCTTCCCTACAGCTGCTCAGACACCCTGACGGCCACATCATTTACCCAAGAGCCCACCTACACTCACTGACCCTCGCAGCCCATGTCATTGGCCACATGGGCAAGAGGGGCATGATGCACACTTTAACGCAGTCCTGGTATGCCCCGGGTTTTGCTGCCACTGCCCTGCTAGATTATGTTCAGGCCCTGAGCAGGAGCATTAGTGTTACACACACCCAGGTCAGAGGTTGTAGCAAAACATTGCCCCGGTGGGATGGATCTTTGAGAATGCTGGCGGCCTTTCCTTGACAGTGGGCCTAGTAGATGGATTCTATAGATGGGAGGTTGGCCTTTGTGATTGTCTGGGCTGAGTTCACCACTCTCTGTAACCGTCTCTGATCTTGAATGGTATAGTTGCCATACCAGGTAGTGAAACACCCAGACAGAATGCTCTCGATGGTGCACCTATAAAAGCTGGCAAGGGTATTCACCGTCATGCCAAATTCCCTCAGCTGCCTGAGGAAGAAGAGACATTGCTGGGCCTTTGTAACCAGTACGTTCACATGAAGAGTCCAAGAAAGCTTGTTGTGGATGACCACTCCCAGGAGCTTGACACTCTCCACTCGTTCCACCTCTGTGCTATTGATGGGTAAGGGGCATGGGTTACATCCCACTGAAAGTCAGTAATGAGTTCCTTGGTTTTGCGACATTGAGGGCTCGGTTGTTCTCAGTGCACCATTTTTCAAGGTCTTCCACCTCCCCGTCTGTGACCAATTTTGTCACCATCTGAGATTCAATGACTGTGGTGATGTGATCAGCAAACTTGTAAATGGCATTAGTCTGGTATTTGGTGATGGGTATACAGTGAGTACAGTAAGGGACTGAGTATGCACCCCTGGGCCGGTTCCAGTGTTGAGTGTTAGTGAAGGTGAAACATTGTCCCCAGTTTTCACTGATTGTGGCCTGTGGGTCAGTGAAGTGAGGATCCAGTTGCAGAGAGTGGGGCTCAGTCTGAGATCACTGAGTTTAGTAATCAGCCTCAAGGGAATAATAGTGCTGAAGGCTGAACTGTAGTCAATGAGAAGGAGTCTTGGTGTCAAGATGTTCTAGGGAGGAGTGAAGGGCAAGTGATGTGGCACCTGACGTGGATCTGTTGGTCCGATAGACAAATTAGAGTGGGTCAAAGAGGAGTGGGGAGGCTGGAGTTGACTAATGCAATGATCAGCTTTTCAAAGCACTTCATGACCACCAAAGTTAGGGCCACTGGGCAGTAGTCATGGACACATGCTGCATGAAACTTCTTAGGCATAGGGATGATGTTGGCCCTCTTGAAGCAGGCAGCGACAGTGGCTGGCTGCAGGGAGAGCTGGAAGATGTCCGAGAAGACCTCTGCCAGTTGGTCTGTGCATGCTCTGAGTGCACGGCCTGGTACTCCATCTGGTCCCATCGCTCTCCTTGGATTCACACGAAGGAAAACTGATCTGACCTCTAATGCAGTGACTGTTGGGATAGGTTCGTTAGGACTTGTCAGAATAGGTGTTACCTCCCAACCGAAATTCTGCTCAAAGCGAGCATAGAAGGTGTTGAGACGGTCTGGGAGGGATATGTCATCGTCTGCTGTCTTGTCCCTTTTTAAAGAAATTACAGCTCTTTTGGACTTCTGAAAACAACATTGGCCAATTGAATGGCCTGCTGGGAAAAGTGGATAACTGAAGTTGGATCAGGCCAGACCAACAGGTATGCACACTGTTCCCCTGATTGATGATATGGAACAGGTTTTAATAGGACAGTGGGAACTGCGGTATGAAGGCAGGAAGCTTGCAGCATTCACTGCGATCAAGTCAGACAGATATACAGGCCATTCAACTTGATTGATTGAATAGGTGCTGACAGGACAATGCTGCAAGGTTTCGGGTGGGACAGTAGATCTGAGTTTCAGTCAAACTGCTATTGAGACAGTTTGGCTCCTCAGGTCTGCTCAGTCAATAGGGAAATGACAATATCCAACACTGTCTATTGTAACAGTCTTCCCGAGGTAGAATGTCAATTAACATCAAGTAACTAATTTGTTATGCTTCTGTATCCTGCATTTGTGATAAAATATATATATATTTATATATGATTGTCTCTCTTCCTCTCACTCCCCACTCTCTCGTCACCTTTTTCCTCTCCTCTTCCCCCTTTGCTACCCTTCTCCCTGTTCTCCATTTTGCCTCTGCTTCATCCATCCCCCATATATTTTGTCATATAGCACTGGCTTCAGTCTTGGTCATTCACAGCTCCTAATCTCCCAATAATCTCTGTCATTATCATCTCTTTATTGCTCCCTTTGCTTCTGGAGCCATGACTCACCTTCTCTCTCCTAGCCGAGTATAAATACCTCCCTATTTCTCCCGTTTTGTTTAGCTTTGACAAAGGGTCAGTTAGACTTGAAACGTCAGCTCTTTTCTCTCCTTACAGATGCTGCCAGACCTGCTGAGATTTTCCAGCATTTTCTCTTTTGGTTTCAGATTCCAGCATCCACATTAATTTGCTTTTATCCATGGTTCTGGGTGGATTCCTCTTCCAAGGGTCTGTGTGGACTTGTTGGGCTGAAGGGCCTGTTTCCTCACTGTAGGGAATCTAATCTTGTACTTCAACCATAATAACCAGGTGTCATGGTAAAACACGTGTCATTATTAGTATAAGTAAGCAAGTAAATCAAAGACATATATGAAAATAATATTTACATTTGAATCACAGGCGACTGTTTTTCGAAACAACAGAGGGTGTTGAAAACGTGGAATGTGCATCCAGAAAAGGTGGTGCTGCTCTCAGTTTAATGTCACATCCAAACAGCGTTGAGAAATATTTCCTTGTTCCTGGCACCTTTCACCTTAACCGTGAGGTCTCCTGTAGTGATTGATTTGCATGGTGGGACACAGAGGGGGGAAGATTGCAAAGCTGCAGTTTCACAAAAGAAGATTTGTTCAATTTGGAGGGATTAGGAAAAAGTGATTTCAAAATAGCTTTCAAGTTTCACCAGCAAAGCTTAAAAATTGCTTTTATTCGCGTTCACCTCACATTGTAAACAGTGTTTGGTAACAGATTGCTTCAAGTGTATGAGCGATGTTTGGGGCTTTGTTTTGGTGAAAGAGGAGGCAGTGTGAAGGGGGCGGGGAAGGGCGGAGCTTTTCCGTTTAAGGACGATATGCAAATTATCGCAGCTTCTCAGGTCGCCCAGTGAGTGTCGGATTGAGTGAAAGCTGAGCCTTTCGGGATGTTCTGTGATCCGGGTGAGAAATTGCGCTGTTGTACAGACAGGTAACTTTAGAGAGGTTTATTTGCGATTTTCGAGCCGGCAGTTAGTATGCGTGTAAGAGGTATGGGGTGTTGTTGGGTTTGAGCGAGTGAGAGTATTGAGCATACTTACCTGGCAGGGGAGATACCATGATCAACAAGGTGGTTCTCCCAGGACGAGGCTATCCCATTGCACTTCGGGTGTGCTGACGCCTGCGATGTCCCCAAATGCGGGATACTCGACTGCAAAATTTGTGGTAGTGGGGGACTGCGTTCGCGCTCTCCCCTGATTTACAAGCAAAAAGCAGATCTTTCAGTAGATGGCGCTCACTTGTGCTTCATGCGGCTTCCTATGTCCCGCGCACCGATGTTCAATTCCGTTTTCTCCAAATGGACAGATAATGCCCCACGTCTTACTTCATCCTGCAATAAACTACTGTGTTCAAAGCTTTTCATAAGAGGACCAAGCCCTTCAAATAACCAAATCTGCGCCCACATTTGCTCCATTTCCCTCTATTAGTGGGCGGCACAGTGTAGTGTTGGGTAAGGGATAAATGTAGGGGTATGGCTAGATTGCGCTTCGGCGGGTCTGTGTGGACTTGGGCCGAAGGGCCTGTTTCCACACTGTAAGTAGTCTAATCTACTGCCTATCTATTCCAGTGTTGCTCAAAGTGCCTCTTTCAACAATTTATTCGACAGATTATATTCAGCTCTGTCCACTGATTCTTCACCACCAGCTCCAGGTAAAAGGAGAGGTAACTGGGAGCAGCGAACCTGTGACAGCCCCGCTGTCAGATAGAGAACTGGACGGTGCGGACCCTGGGCCTAATCTGAAGACACCAGAGTGGGGAAATAGCTCCAGCCTCAGCCCTGGGAGGGTCCAGCAGTTTGCCGTCACCACAGGGATGCACACAGCTACCCCAGAGAGGCAGGACCAGCAGCAAATGGACACTGTTAACCTCGTAAACTGTTAAAATGGGGTTAAAAATTGCCAGCATCAATGTGCGTAGCATCAAATCGGCTACATGATGTGTTCGTGGCCGATGTTAAAGCCGACGACCTGTTTCTGCAGGAGTGTGGGATACCGCACCTCAGCAGCTACAGGAGATGGTCAAGCTTGTGGGCCCATGGGTCGTCAGTTTGGTCGGGGGGTAACGATAGCCGCGCCTCTGGCCTGGGTATCCTGTTGCGAGGAGAAAGTGAGGTCTGCAGATGCTGGAGATCAGAGCTGAAAATGTGTTGCTGGAAAAGCAGAGCAGGTCAGGCAGCATCCAAGGAACAGGAGATTCGACGTTTCGGGCATAAGCCTCATTCCTGAAGAAGGGCTTATGCCCGAAACGGCGAATCTCTTGTTCCTTGGATGCTGCCTGACCTGCTGCGCTTTTCCAGCAACACATTTTCAGCTCTATCCTGTTGCGAGGAGGCAACTTCACCATCTCCGAGGTTAAGGAGGTAGACGATGGGCGCCTCCTTGTCACCGACATCATGTACAGGAATGCTCCCCTGAGACTGATCAATGTGTACGCCCCAGTGGGTAAGAGCGAACGGTTGGTCGTCCTGCAGCAGCTTCCACTGAGGGACTACACAGGTTTGAGAACCGTGAAGCCCCTCTTTGAGTCCCCAGCGGACTGATGGGAAACAGTAAAAGGGAACATCAAGAGGTACTTCATCCTCAAAGGTGTTCAGGAGGCGAGAGAGAGGCGGGGAAAACTGTCCAAGCTCCAGGAAAGTATGCAGAACCTGCTCCTGCTGCAGACGATGGGGGTCGATGTCACGGAGGGCCTCAAGGAGGTGAAGGGCCAGCAAGCCTCGTTCTTTTCCTCGGAGGCTTCCAAGATAATCTTCCGGTCCAGGGTCCGCTCGGTGGAGCAGGACGAGACGTGCTCACGTTTCTTCTTCCAGAAGGTGCACAAAGAGAGCTCTGTGCTCAGCAGCCTGAAGGAAGAAGACTGCTCGATAACGTCATCTCAGGCTGACGTCATGAGGATCAGTAAATCCTTCTACGCCAGTCTGTATGACGCGAAGCCGACCGACAGCGCGGCCTCCCAGTCGTTCCTGTCGTCTATCATGGAGGTCTTAGACGACAGAACGCGGGAGAGGCTGGACCAGCCGCTACCTCTGGACGAGCTGACCAAGGCCCTGGTTCGTGGGGGCTGGTCTTGCGCCAAGTCTTGGGAGGAGCGTATCAGCAAAGTGAGACAGAAACTGGGCAGGTGGAAGCTACGGTCGCTCTCCATCGCGGGAAAAAACTTGGTCATCTGTCAGTGTTGCACTGTCAGTATTGTTATACGTGGCCCAGAACCAATCTGCTGGAATGCTGGTTTCCACAGCATGTTTTAGATTAGATTAGATTACTTTACAGTGTGGAAACAGGCCCTTCAGCCCAACAAGTCCACACCGACCTGCCCAAGCACAAACCACCCATACCCCTACATTTACCACTTATTTAACACTACAGACAATTTAGCATGGCCAATTCACCTGACCTGCACATCTTTGGACTGTGGGAGGAAACCGGAAAGGGAGAATGTGCAAACTCCACACAGTCAGTCGCCTGAGGCGGGAATTGAACCCGGGTCTCTGGCACTGTGAGGCAGCTGTGCTAACCACTGTGCCACCGTGCCGCCCATGTTGTGCTGTTGCTTCTGGTTAAATCTGAAATATTTCACACACTGCATCAGCATCAACTTCAGAGAGAGTGTAGCTCTCAGCATGTCACTGATGTACATCTGCTTCCCTTGCTTGTACTTCACTTCCCAGTGACATGCCTCTAAATGAATTGGCATATTTTGTAGCTGCTTTAAAGCAAATGCAGGTGATTTGAGAAAGATGCTCTGAATTGCCTTGTGGTCAGACTCTACCATCATTTTCTCTCTCCTTAACGGGTGCTGGTTGAGCAGCTCACAAACAAAGATAATATCCAGTCTCTCTGTTTTTAATCTGTGTACAGTGTTCAGTTTGTGTAAACCCTCTGGATACAAACACAGCGGGCTGTCCTCACTGCCTGGGGGTTACTCCAAGTCCTGTTTCACTGACATCACACTGCAGGGTGACTCCATTGTTACATCATCATCCCTCAGCACTGGTGATGTCATCACTAGTTGTTTGATGGGAGTGAAAGCTGCTTCTTGTTCTGTGTCCCAGTCCCACTGAACACCCTGCACAGTGAGACTGGGTACAGGGAAACACTTATGAGGGCAGATTGGGCTAAGACTTAGTGAGCTAGTTCACAAACCCAATAAAATTACTGAACTGCCTTCACATCTGTCGGTAGCTCCTATGTTGGTGTGCTGATGATCCAGGAGCCCCAGCAATTGCATAAAAGCTTTATTACAGAATTCTCATATAATAAGAGTTCCTTCTCTTTGTGGGTATAGTGACGGATCAGGAGATACATTGACTGAATGAATGTTTCATTAAATATTTCAAACAGGAGTTTCTCTCCTATGCAAATAGTCTGGTGCTTTGAGAAATTGGATGAAGGTTTACTCCCTTTTGTGGATCCTTTATTGGAACAGGAGATTCCATGACCTTGAGAATGACTTGTCGCACACATTGGATGTGAATAGCTTCTCCCTTGTGTGAATGCGTTGATGTCTGCGGAGGCTGAAACGTCGAATTCCCTATTCCTGAGATGCTGCCTAACCTGCTGTGCTTTAACCAGCAACACATTTTCAGCTGTGATCTCCAGCATCTGCAGATCTCATTTTTTACTACAGAATGATTTGTACACACACTTCACACGTGAATGATTTCTCTCCTGTGTGAATCCGCTGATGAACATGGAGGCCTGCTAAGTCTGAGAATGATTTGTCACATACCTTGCAGGTGAATGGCTTCTCCCCTGTGTGTATCCGTTGGTGTGTACAGAGGGTTGATAAGTGTGAGAATGATTTGTCACACACCACACGCATGAATGGTTTCTCCCCTGTATGAACGCGCTGGTGGATCCGAAGAGTTGATAAGTGTGAAAACGATTTGTCACACACCTCGCATGTGAATGGTTTCTTCCCAGTGTGAATACGTAGATGTGTTCGAAGGGTTGATGAACGTGAGAAAGATTGCTCACACACGTCGCAAGTGAATGGTTTCAGCCCTGTGTGAATGTGCTGATGTGTGCACAGAGTTGATGAGTGCGAGAATGATTTATCACACACCTCACATGTGAATGGCCTCTCTCCTGTGTGGACACATTGATGTGCACGGAGGGTTGATGAGCGGGAGAATGATTGGTCACACACTTCACAAATAAATGGTTTCTCCCCTGTGTGAATTCTCTGGTGTGTCAGGAAATCAGAGGATTGGGTGAAAGTCATCTTGCAAATGCCACATCTGAAGGGTTTCTGCCCTGTGCGATTACGTTGATGTCTCAGAAGAGTTGAAGAGGCCTCAAAAGATTTGTCACACGTTTCACACTTGAAGGGTTCATGTTCCATGTAGCTGCCCTCGTATTAACAATTATGAAACAGATGTACTTTGTGAGTTTGGAGATCTGAGCCTGAGGAACTCTCCTTGCACTTAAACAGTCGGAATGAGTCAGTGGCTCATGAGGCTCGATGAACGATCGAACACTTAAAGCCACTCACATTTCTTCCCAGTCTCACCCTGAATAACCATCCACAGCCGAACCTTCAGAAAGGTTGGTTCTGATGGACGGCTCCACACCACTGACCAGTTTGAGATCTGATGATATGTCAAAGCTCCCCTGACCTGACTGATCTCCAGATGTTGGTTTCACTGCTCAACTTTCTCTGAGCAATGCTGTGAAGGGACTGGATGTCTTCCCACAGTTTTGCAGTTGTTTCTGGGATATGCTGAGGATCTATCTGTGGTGTCTATCCTTTCTCTTAATACCATGCAATCAAAGTTTGTGAGAAGATTTGTACCTCGGGTGCTCGTTGTTGTGGTTCTGTTCACCGAGCTGGGAGTTTTTCTTGCAAGCGTTTCGTCCCCTTTCTAGGTGACATCTTCAGTGCTTGGGAGCCTCCTGTAAAGCGCTTCTGTGCTGATTCCTCCGGCATTTATATGAGTGCCATGCTTCTAAGAATTCCCTGGCTGTTCTCTGTTTTACCGCAACTACAACCCAAACTATGGATCAGATACGTGGACGACACCTTTGTAATCATAAAAAACACAGACATAGAGAACACACACCGGATCATCAATGCCACACACTCACAGGAATCCGATTCACGAGAGAGGAAGAAAAGGACAACCAGCTCCCATTCCTGGACGTAATGGTACAAAGAACACCGAACGGAGAATTCACCACGAAGGTATACAGAAAAGCCACACACACAGACCAAGTCCTGAACTATGAAAGCAACCACCCCAACACACACAAATGAAATTGCATCAGGACATTATTCAAAAGGGCCACAACACACTGCAGCACACCTGAACTACAAAAAGAGGAAGAAGAACACCTATACAAGGTATTCAACAAAAACGGAAACCCAAGCAATTTCATTAACAGATGCCTCAGGGAAAGACAATGAAATGAGGACGTGCCACAACCCAAGGGACTGGCCACACTCCCATACATCAGGAGCATTTCTGACGGCTGCGACCCCTAGGACTCATAACAGCACACAAACCAACAGCCACTCTCAGACAACAGCTCACCAGGACAAAGGACCCGATTCCCAGCATGAGCAAAACCAACGTGGTTTACAAAATCCCATGCAAGGACTGCACAAAACACTACACAGGACAAACAGGAAGACAGCTAACAACCCGCATCCATGAACACCAACTGGCCACGAAACGACACGACCAGCTATCCCTAGTAGCCATACACTCAGGTGACAAACAACATGAATTCGATTGGGACAACACCACCATTATAGGCCAGGCCAAACAGAGAACAGCCAGGGAATTCCTAGAAGCATGGCACTCATCCATGAATTTGATCAACAGACACATTGACATAGACCCTATATACCGGCCACTGCAGTGGACAGCTACTGACAACCGGAAGCGGCAGATTCAAACCAGTATAAATGCCGGAGGAATCAGCACAGAAGCGCTTCACAGGAGGCTCCCAAGCACTGAAGATGTCACCTAGAAAGGGGACGAAACGTTTGCAAGAAAAACTCCCAGCTCCGCGAACAGAACCACAACAACCATGCAATCCTTCTGTAAAACACCTGATAAAAAGTATATAACATATATTACTATCATTTGGAATTAGGATATTTAGAGTCATGTGTGTTGGTTTCAATTCTGTTAGAAGATTCAGGCGAGAAAATCATTAGAGACAGTGAATTCAAGATACAATTTTCAAAAAGGCAAATGCCAAAAGGCCCTGTGTGGTTTGATTTGATCAAAGGTTCACACTGTTAAGTTTATGATGGACAGAGAAGAAAAAGATCAAAGGTTTAGATTTGATCTTAGAGCAGAATATTTAACTTTTCAGCTCAGTCCCCTTAGCAGTAGGCTTTTAGTTTATGAAGCCCCCAAGAATGAGTGCTTATATATATCTTTTCACATTGTCAGAGCTACAAAAGAAAGATATTGAGGCCATCAGAATTGAAAACAGTCCATACCATCTGATCTGAAAAAAACTGGGAAGAATCATTTGTTTTCTATCTGCGATTTCTATCCTCCCTTCAAAGTCGGTGGATGCATTTCATCTGTTTTCAGTGCCTTGTTGCCAACAATCTCCCCAAGACTTCATCCTGATTAAATTTGACTCTTTTAATGACAGAGTTTCTTTCTCTGTCAATACAATCCAGGCAGCCTCCTCCTCTTTTGTGAAGACAGATGAAAACTATTAATTTAATATGTTAACAATGCCCCTGCCTCCATCCGAAAGCTTCCTTGTTGATTTCTGATCGGCCCTACTTCTCCTTGAACTGTTTATGCACCTTTTATAGAATTCCCCACAGCGTGGAAATCATCCATTAGGCCCTACAAGTCCCCACTGATTGGAGAAGATGATCCATTTTCAGGTACTGGTTTTCCTGCCAATCTCTAATTCCAATTAATCCTGCTCAGCTCTATTCTTGCCCAATTAAAGTCAACTCTCTGCTCATTGACTTCACTTACTCTGGATTGTTGCATTTCATTTTTCAATATTCTGAATCTTATGATATGCTAATCTCCTAAATGTTCCCCCACTGACACTCGATTCACCTTATTTCTAAGGACCAAATCCAGCAATGCATGCTGCTGTACAAAACGTTCCAGAACACAATGTAGGAACAATTGGCCCTCTCTGCCTCTTACACTACCACTACCCTTGCCTATATTTGGGTAATAGACGTCCCCCCTTATAAGTACTCTATAATGCTAGCATTTCTCTGTAATTTCCGTGCAGATTTGATCCTCTAAATCCTTTCCACTTTTTGGTGGTCTGTAGACTACACCAAGCAATATAATGTCATCCATTGTATTCCACAACTGTAGCCAAATTGACTCTCTCTGTGAACCCTCTGAGATATTTTCCTTCTCTGGGACTGCAAATGCCAGCTTTAACCAATTCTGCTACCCCTCCTCCTTTCTTTCCATTTTCATCTTTCCTGTGTCACTTATGCCTAGGAAGTCTTGCCCTTCCTTGAACCAGATCTCTGTCACTGCTGCAACATCATCAGACCACATTGCAATCAGCAGCTCTTAATCCTCAACTTTATGAATTGTGTTCTGTATATTTAAATAGAAGCATGGGAACTCTGTTTTGGACTTTCTTTCTCCCCTGTTTCAACTTCACATGTTACCTTTCTATTTTCTATGCTAGTGCTAACTATATTCTTAAGTATTTTGTTTGCATTGCTATTCATCTCTCATATCTCTTGGATCCCACACCTCTGCCTACACCTCACCAGGAACTCAGTCCCAGCTAGGTTTCAGGCAATCCATCCGACTTGTACAGGCAACATCTTCCCAGAGCCAGTCCTAGAATCCCTGGAATCCAAAGCCCTCCCTTCTGCTCCAGCCATGTTTGAGGCCATGCATTCACCTGTCTTATCCTTCTACTTCTGCACTCACTTGCACATTGCACTGGGAAGAATCTTGAGATGACTACATTTGAGGTGCTGCGGGATAACTTTCTATATAACTCCCAGAATTCTGATTGATATACCGCATCCTCCATCCTACATAAGCCCCCAACATGGACCACAGTCTCTGGCTGTTCACCCAAAGTAAAATAAGGATTTAAATTTTGGACATTACAGATATTGAATTGTTGAATATAAATCATGATGAATCTGCCATGATAATTATTTAATGAACAATGTCAGAGCAAAGTGCTGGGAGAGAAAGTTACTTGTACTTTATGTAAAATATTAGTTGTAACTTAGCTGTTGAAGTGTATACAATGTTTTAAATTGGTTGTTTCGAAGGTTTTTTTAGCTGATTCATGTTTATAGGATTGTGGATAGTAATTGGTTTGAAGAGACTGAGAAGATTCTTGAACTATTTTTGATTTAAAAAGGGTCATTAAAATGTCAGATTAAGTCTCCTTTTGAAAAACCATTTTGGAAGTCACGTAGTTCAAACTAATTGCTTGGGCCTATTTCCTGGAAATCACATACCTAGGTTTATGACTGTCATGAATTTGTGGGTTTTTTTGGACATTGTTTGGAGTTCATTTGGGGTACAGCATGACAAGAGACAGAAGATAGCCAGCTCACCCTTTCCCATTCTGAGAAAACCCTTTGTGGGTCCAGTACAACTGAGGGGGTGGTCAGTAGTGTTATGTAAACACAGGGCTGGGGGGTTGTTGTAAAATGACTGTGGTGTGTTATATAAACACTGGGCTGGGGGGGATTGTTATAAAATGACTGGGGGAGGGGTGCTATATAAACACTGGGATTGGGGTTGTTCTTATAAAATGATCACGCGAGTTATATGAACACCGGGCTGGGGCTGTTATAAAATGACTGAGGTATATTATATAAACACTGGGCTGAGGGGGTTGTTATAAAATGACTGCGGGGTGTTATAAAATCACTGGGCTGGGGGGTCTTCCTTCAGGCCCTCAGACCACTGTACACTGGCAGGGTATGCCGTCTATTCCCCTTTCACAGTCCGAGAGTCAGCTGCACTGCCGGATGGCACATCTGCACAGGCTGCGGAGCTGTTTGGGGTCACTAGGGCTTGCATCATTGCAAAAGATTACACAGCAAACATTGATACTGACTCTAGATAGGCCTTCAGAGTCGTCCATGATTTTAGCCCACTTTGGAAACAGAGAGGCTTCATCACGTCAGAAGGGAGGCCACTACAACACGCTGTGCTGAACTCTAACCTCCTGGAAGTAGTCCTCTTATCCTCCGTCCTAGCCATTATAAAATGAGCTGTCCATACCTCTGCCACTGGCCGTGTCACCCTGGGGAATGCCTCAGCTGACCCAGCAGCCTGGGAGGCCGCACTGACCCCCACCACTCACCCCCTGCCCACCCCAGAATAGGGAAGGCCCCAGTATTGCCTGACCCTATGGAGACAGTGTGAGATGCCAAACAGGCTTCTCCACCACAAGGAAAGGAGAGTTGGGCCCCACATTGGGACCACACAGTCTCCTTCCCTACAGCTGCTCAGACACCCTGATGGCCACATCATTTACCCAAGAGCCCACCTACACTCACTGACCCTCGCAGCCCATGTCATTGGCCACATGGGCAAGAGGGGCATGATGCACACTTTAACGCAGTCCTGGTATGCACCGGGTTTTGCTGCCACTGCCCTGCTAGATTATGTTCAGGCCCTGAGCAGGAGCATTAGTGTTCCACACACCCAGGTCAGAGGTTGTAGCAAAACATTGCCCCGGTGGGATGGATCTTTGAGAATGCTGGCGGCCTTTCCTTGACAGTGGGCCTAGTAGATGGATTCTATAGATGGGAGGTTGGCCTTTGTGATTGTCTGGGCTGAGTTCACCACTCTCTGTAACCGTCTCTGATCTTGAATGGTATAGTTGCCATACCAGGTAGTGAAACACCCAGACAGAATGCTCTCGATGGTGCACCTATAAAAGCTGGCAAGGGTATTCACCGTCATGCCAAATTCCCTCAGCTGCCTGAGGAAGAAGAGACATTGCTGGGCCTTTGTAACCAGTACGTTCACATGAAGAGTCCAAGAAAGCTTGTTGTGGATGACCACTCCCAGGAGCTTGACACTCTCCACTCGTTCCACCTCTGTGCTATTGATGGGTAAGGGGCATGGGTTACATCCCACTGAAAGTCAGTAATGAGTTCCTTGGTTTTGCGACATTGAGAGCTCGGTTGTTCTCAGTGCACCATTTTTCAAGGTCTTCCACCTCCCCGTCTGTGACCAATTTTGTCGCCATCTGAGATTCAATGACTGTGGTGATGTGATCAGCAAACTTGTAAATGGCATTAGTCTGGTATTTGGTGATGGGTATACAGTGAGTACAGTAAGGGACTGAGTATGCACCCCTGGGCCGGTTCCAGTGTTGAGTGTTAGTGAAGGTGAAACATTGTCCCCAGTTTTCACTGATTGTGGCCTGTGGGTCAGTGAAGTGAGGATCCAGTTGCAGAGAGTGGGGCTCAGTCTGAGATCACTGAGTTTAGTAATCAGCCTCAAGGGAATAATAGTGCTGAAGGCTGAACTGTAGTCAATGAGAAGGAGTCTTGGTGTCAAGATGTTCTAGGGAGGAGTGAAGGGCAAGTGATGTGGCACCTGACGTGGATCTGTTGGTCCGATAGACAAATTAGAGTGGGTCAAAGAGGAGTGGGGAGGCTGGAGTTGACTAATGCAATGATCAGCTTTTCAAAGCACTTCATGACCACCAAAGTTAGGGCCACTGGGCAGTAGTCATGGACACATGCTGCATGAAACTTCTTAGGCATAGGGATGATGTTGGCCCTCTTGAAGCAGGCAGCGACAGTGGCTGGCTGCAGGGAGAGCTGGAAGATGTCCGAGAAGACCTCTGCCAGTTGGTCTGTGCATGCTCTGAGTGCACGGCCTGGTACTCCATCTGGTCCCATCGCTCTCCTTGGATTCACACGAAGGAAAACTGATCTGACCTCTAATGCAGTGACTGTTGGGATAGGTTCGTTAGGACTTGTCAGAATAGGTGTTACCTCCCAACCGAAATTCTGCTCAAAGCGAGCATAGAAGGTGTTGAGACGGTCTGGGAGGGATATGTCATCGTCTGCTGTCTTGTCCCTTTTTAAAGAAATTACAGCTCTTTTGGGCTTCTGAAAACAACATTGGCCAATTGAATGGCCTGCTGGGAAAAGTGGATAACTGAAGTTGGATCAGGCCAGACCAACAGGTATGCACACTGTTCCCCTGATTGATGATATGGAACAGGTTTTAATAGGACAGTGGGAACTGCGGTATGAAGGCAGGAAGCTTGCAGCATTCACTGCGATCAAGTCAGGCAGATATACAGGCCATTCAACTTGATTGATTGAATAGGTGCTGACAGGACAATGCTGCAAGGTTTCGGGTGGGACAGTAGATCTGAGTTTCAGTCAAACTGCTATTGAGACAGTTTGGCTCCTCAGGTCTGCTCAGTCAATAGGGAAATGACAATATCCAACACTGTCTATTGTAACAGTCTTCCCGAGGTAGAATGTCAATTAACATCAAGTAACTAATTTGTTATGCTTCTGTATCCTGCATTTGTGATAAAATATATATATATTTATATATGATTGTCTCTCTTCCTCTCACTCCCCACTCTCTCGTCACCTTTTTCCTCTCCTCTTCCCCCTTTGCTACCCTTCTCCCTGTTCTCCATTTTGCCTCTGCTTCATCCATCCCCCATATATTTTGTCATATAGCACTGGCTTCAGTCTTGGTCATTCACAGCTCCTAATCTCCCAATAATCTCTGTCATTATCATCTCTTTATTGCTCCCTTTGCTTCTGGAGCCATGACTCACCTTCTCTCTCCTAGCCGAGTATAAATACCTCCCTATTTCTCCCGTTTTGTTTAGCTTTGACAAAGGGTCAGTTAGACTTGAAACGTCAGCTCTTTTCTCTCCTTACAGATGCTGCCAGACCTGCTGAGATTTTCCAGCATTTTCTCTTTTGGTTTCAGATTCCAGCATCCACATTAATTTGCTTTTATCCATGGTTCTGGGTGGATTCCTCTTCCAAGGGTCTGTGTGGACTTGTTGGGCTGAAGGGTCTGTTTCCACAATGTTAGGGAATCTAATCTTGTACTTCAACCATAATAACCAGGTGTCATGGTAAAACACGTGTCATTATTAGTATAAGTAAGCAAGTAAATCAAAGACATATATGAAAATAATATTTACATTTGAATCACAGGCGACTGTTTTTCGAAACAACAGAGGGTGTTGAAAACGTGGAATGTGCATCCAGAAAAGGTGGTGCTGCTCTCAGTTTAATGTCACATCCAAACAGCGTTGAGAAATATTTCCTTGTTCCTGGCACCTTTCACCTTAACCGTGAGGTCTCCTGTAGTGATTGATTTGCATGGTGGGACACAGAGGGGGGAAGATTGCAAAGCTGCAGTTTCACAAAAGAAGATTTGTTCAATTTGGAGGGATTAGGAAAAAGTGATTTCAAAATAGCTTTCAAGTTTTACCAGCAAAGCTTAAAAATTGCTTTTATTCGCGTTCACCTCACATTGTAAACAGTGTTTGGTAACAGATTGCTTCAAGTGTATGAGCGATGTTTGGGGCTTTGTTTTGGTGAAAGAGGAGGCAGTGTGAAGGGGGCGGGGAAGGGCGGAGCTTTTCCGTTTAAGGACGATATGCAAATTATCGCAGCTTCTCAGGTCGCCCAGTGAGTGTCGGATTGAGTGAAAGCTGAGCGTTTCGGGATGTTCTGTGATCCGGGTGAGAAATTGCGCTGTTGTACAGACAGGTAACTTTAGAGAGGTTTATTTGCGATTTTCGAGCCGGCAGTTAGTATGCGTGTAAGAGGTATGGGGTGTTGTTGGGTTTGAGCGAGTGAGAGTATTGAGCATACTTACCTGGCAGGGGAGATACCATGATCAACAAGGTGGTTCTCCCAGGACGAGGCTATCCCATTGCACTTCGGGTGTGCTGACGCCTGCGATGTCCCCAAATGCGGGATACTCGACTGCAAAATTTGTGGTAGTGGGGGACTGCGTTCGCGCTCTCCCCTGATTTACAAGCAAAAAGCAGATCTTTCAGTAGATGGCGCTCACTTGTGCTTCATGCGGCTTCCTATGTCCCGCGCACCGATGTTCAATTCCGTTTTCTCCAAATGGACAGATAATGCCCCACGTCTTACTTCATCCTGCAATAAACTACTGTGTTCAAAGCTTTTCATAAGAGGACCAAGCCCTTCAAATAACCAAATCTGCGCCCACATTTGCTCCATTTCCCTCTATTAGTGGGCGGCACAGTGTAGTGTTGGGTAAGGGATAAATGTAGGGGTATGGCTAGATTGCGCTTCGGCGGGTCTGTGTGGACTTGGGCCGAAGGGCCTGTTTCCACACTGTAAGTAGTCTAATCTACTGCCTATCTATTCCAGTGTTGCTCAAAGTGCCTCTTTCAACAATTTATTCGACAGATTATATTCAGCTCTGTCCACTGATTCTTCACCACCAGCTCCAGGTAAAAGGAGAGGTAACTGGGAGCAGCGAACCTGTGACAGCCCCGCTGTCAGATAGAGAACTGGACGGTGCGGACCCTGGGCCTAATCTGAAGACACCAGAGTGGGGAAATAGCTCCAGCCTCAGCCCTGGGAGGGTCCAGCAGTTTGCCGTCACCACAGGGATGCACACAGCTACCCCAGAGAGGCAGGACCAGCAGCAAATGGACACTGTTAACCTCGTAAACTGTTAAAATGGGGTTAAAAATTGCCAGCATCAATGTGCGTAGCATCAAATCGGCTACATGATGTGTTCGTGGCCGATGTTAAAGCCGACGACCTGTTTCTGCAGGAGTGTGGGATACCACACCTCAGCAGCTACAGGAGATGGTCAAGCTTGTGGGCCCATGGGTCGTCAGTTTGGTCGGGGGGGCAACGATAGCCGCGCCTCTGGCCTGGGTATCCTGTTGCGAGGAGAAAGTGAGGTCTGCAGATGCTGGAGATCAGAGCTGAAAATGTGTTGCTGGAAAAGCAGAGCAGGTCAGGCAGCATCCAAGGAACAGGAGATTCGACGTTTCGGGCATAAGCCTCATTCCTGAAGAAGGGCTTATGCCCGAAACGGCGAATCTCTTGTTCCTTGGATGCTGCCTGACCTGCTGCGCTTTTCCAGCAACACATTTTCAGCTCTATCCTGTTGCGAGGAGGCAACTTCACCATCTCCGAGGTTAAGGAGGTAGACGTTGGGCGCCTCCTTGTCACTGACATCATGTACAGGAATGCTCCCCTGAGACTGATCAATGTGTACGCCCCAGTGGGTAAGAGCGAACGGTTGGTCGTCCTGCAGCAGCTTCCACTGAGGGACTACACAGGTTTGAGAACCGTGAAGCCCCTCTTTGAGTCCCCAGCGGACTGATGGGAAACAGTAAAAGGGAACATCAAGAGGTACTTCATCCTCAAAGGTGTTCAGGAGGCGAGAGAGAGGCGGGGAAAACTGTCCCAGCTCCAGGAAAGTATGCAGAACCTGCTCCTGCTGCAGACGATGGGGGTCGATGTCACGGAGGGCCTCAAGGAGGTGAAGGGCCAGCAAGCCTCGTTCTTTTCCTCGGAGGCTTCCAAGATAATCTTCCGGTCCAGGGTCCGCTCGGTGGAGCAGGACGAGACGTGCTCACGTTTCTTCTTCCAGAAGGTGCACAAAGAGAGCTCTGTGCTCAGCAGCCTGAAGGAAGAAGACTGCTCGATAACGTCATCTCAGGCTGACGTCATGAGGATCAGTAAATCCTTCTACGCCAGTCTGTATGACGCGAAGCCGACCGACAGCGCGGCCTCCCAGTCGTTCCTGTCGTCTATCATGGAGGTCTTAGACGACAGAACGCGGGAGAGGCTGGACCAGCCGCTACCTCTGGACGAGCTGACCAAGGCCCTGGTTCGTGGGGGCTGGTCTTGCGCCAAGTCTTGGGAGGAGCGTATCAGCAAAGTGAGACAGAAACTGGGCAGGTGGAAGCTACGGTCGCTCTCCATCGCGGGAAAAAACTTGGTCATCTGTCAGTGTTGCACTGTCAGTATTGTTATACGTGGCCCAGAACCAATCTGCTGGAATGCTGGTTTCCACAGCATGTTTTAGATTAGATTAGATTACTTTACAGTGTGGAAACAGGCCCTACAGCCCAACAAGTCCACACCGACCTGCCCAAGCACAAACCACCCATACCCCTACATTTACCACTTATTTAACACTACAGACAATTTAGCATGGCCAATTCACCTGACCTGCACATCTTTGGACTGTGGGAGGAAACCGGAAAGGGAGAATGTGCAAACTCCACACAGTCAGTCGCCTGAGGCGGGAATTGAACCCGGGTCTCTGGCACTGTGAGGCAGCTGTGCTAACCACTGTGCCACCGTGCCGCCCATGTTGTGCTGTTGCTTCTGGTTAAATCTGAAATATTTCACACACTGCATCAGCATCAACTTCAGAGAGAGTGTAGCTCTCAGCATGTCACTGATGTACATCTGCTTCCCTTGCTTGTACTTCACTTCCCAGTGACATGCCTCTAAATGAATTGGCATATTTTGTAGCTGCTTTAAAGCAAATGCAGGTGATTTGAGAAAGATGCTCTGAATTGCCTTGTGGTCAGACTCTACCATCATTTTCTCTCTCCTTAACGGGTGCTGGTTGAGCAGCTCACAAACAAAGATAATATCCAGTCTCTCTGTTTTTAATCTGTGTACAGTGTTCAGTTTGTGTAAACCCTCTGGATACAAACACAGCGGGCTGTCCTCACTGCCTGGGGGTTACTCCAAGTCCTGTTTCACTGACATCACACTGCAGGGTGACTCCATTGTTACATCATCATCCCTCAGCACTGGTGATGTCATCACTAGTTGTTTGATGGGAGTGAAAGCTGCTTCTTGTTCTGTGTCCCAGTCCCACTGAACATCCTGCACAGTGAGACTGGGTACAGGGAAACACTTATGAGGGCAGATTGGGCTAAGACTTAGTGAGCTAGTTCACAAACCCAATAAAATTACTGAACTGCCTTCACATCTGTCGGTAGCTCCTATGTTGGTGTGCTGATGATCCAGGAGCCCCAGCAATTGCATAAAAGCTTTATTACAGAATTCTCATATAATAAGAGTTCCTTCTCTTTGTGGGTATAGTGACGGATCAGGAGATACATTGACTGAATGAATGTTTCATTAAATATTTCAAACAGGAGTTTCTCTCCTATGCAAATAGTCTGGTGCTTTGAGAAATTGGATGAAGGTTTACTCCCTTTTGTGGATCCTTTATTGGAACAGGAGATTCCATGACCTTGAGAATGACTTGTCGCACACATTGGATGTGAATAGCTTCTCCCTTGTGTGAATGCGTTGATGTCTGCGGAGGCTGAAACGTCGAATTCCCTATTCCTGAGATGCTGCCTAACCTGCTGTGCTTTAACCAGCAACACATTTTCAGCTGTGATCTCCAGCATCTGCAGATCTCATTTTTTACTACAGAATGATTTGTACACACACTTCACACGTGAATGATTTCTCTCCTGTGTGAATCCGCTGATGAACATGGAGGCCTGCTAAGTCTGAGAATGATTTGTCACATACCTTGCAGGTGAATGGCTTCTCCCCTGTGTGTATCCGTTGGTGTGTACAGAGGGTTGATAAGTGTGAGAATGATTTGTCACACACCACACGCATGAATGGTTTCTCCCCTGTATGAACGCGCTGGTGGATCCGCAGAGTTGATAAGTGTGAAAACGATTTGTCACACACCTCGCATGTGAATGGTTTCTTCCCAGTGTGAATACGTAGATGTGTTCGAAGGGTTGATGAACGTGAGAAAGATTGCTCACACACGTCGCAAGTGAATGGTTTCAGCCCTGTGTGAATGTGCTGATGTGTGCACAGAGTTGATGAGTGCGAGAATGATTTATCACACACCTCACATGTGAATGGCCTCTCTCCTGTGTGGACACGTTGATGTGCACGGAGGGTTGATGAGCGGGAGAATGATTGGTCACACACTTCACAAATAAATGGTTTCTCCCCTGTGTGAATTCTCTGGTGTGTCAGGAAATCAGAGGATTGGGTGAAAGTCATCTTGCAAATGCCACATCTGAAGGGTTTCTGCCCTGTGTGATTACGTTGATGTCTCAGAAGAGTTGAAGAGGCCTCAAAAGATTTGTCACACGTTTCACACTTGAAGGGTTCATGTTCCATGTAGCTGCCCTCGTATTAACAATTGTGAAACAGATGTACTTTGTGAGTTTGGAGATCTGAGCCTGAGGAACTCTCCTTGCACTTAAACAGTCGGAATGAGTCAGTGGCTCATGAGGCTCGATGAACGATCGAACACTTAAAGCCACTCACATTTCTTCCCAGTCTCACCCTGAATAACCACCCACAGCCGAACCTTCAGAAAGGTTGGTTCTGATGGACGGCTCCACACCACTGACCAGTTTGAGATCTGATGATATGTCAAAGCTCCCCTGACCTGACTGATCTCCAGATGTTGGTTTCACTGCTCAACTTTCTCTGAGCAATGCTGTGAAGGGACTGGATGTCTTCCCACAGTTTTGCAGTTGTGTCTGGGATATGCTGAGCATCTATCTGTGGTGTCTATCCTTTCTCTTAATACCATGCAATCAAAGTTTGTGAGAAGATTTGTACCTCGGGTGCTCGTTGTTGTGGTTCTGTTCACCGAGCTGGGAGTTTTTCTTGCAAGCGTTTCGTCCCCTTTCTAGGTGACATCTTCAGTGCTTGGGAGCCTCCTGTAAAGCGCTTCTGTGCTGATTCCTCCGGCATTTATATGAGTGCCATGCTTCTAGGAATTCCCTGGCTGTTCTCTGTTTTACCGCAACTACAACCCAAACTATGGATCAGTTACGTGGACGACACCTTTGTAATCATAAAAAACACAGACATAGAGAACACACACCGGATCATCAATGCCACACACTCACAGGAATCCGATTCACGAGAGAGGAAGAAAAGGACAACCAGCTCCCATTCCTGGACGTAATGGTACAAAGAACACCGAACGGAGAATTCACCACGAAGGTATACAGAAAAGCCACACACACAGACCAAGTCCTGAACTATGAAAGCAACCACCCCAACACACACAAATGAAATTGCATCAGGACATTATTCAAAAGGGCCACAACACACTGCAGCACACGTGAACTACAAAAAGAGGAAGAAGAACACCTATACAAGGTATTCAACAAAAACGGAAACCCAAGCAATTTCATTAACAGATGCCTCAGGGAAAGACAATGAAATGAGGACGTGCCACAACCCAAGGGACTGGCCACACTCCCATACATCAGGAGCATTTCTGACGGCTGCGACCCCTAGGACTCATAACAGCACACAAACCAACAGCCACTCTCAGACAACAGCTCACCAGGACAAAGGACCCGATTCCCAGCATGAGCAAAACCAACGTGGTTTACAAAATCCCATGCAAGGACTGCACAAAACACTACACAGGACAAACAGGAAGACAGCTAACAACCCGCATCCATGAACACCAACTGGCCACGAAACGACACGACCAGCTATCCCTAGTAGCCAGACACTCAGGTGACAAACAACATGAATTCGATTGGGACAACACCACCATTATAGGCCAGGCCAAACAGAGAACAGCCAGGGAATTCCTAGAAGCATGGCACTCATCCATGAATTTGATCAACAGACACATTGACATAGACCCTATATACCGGCCACTGCAGTGGACAGCTACTGACAGCTAGAGACAGTGAATTCAAGATACAATTTTCAAAAAGGCAAATGCCAAAAGGCCCTGTGTGGTTTGATTTGATCAAAGGTTCACACTGTTAAGTTTATGATGGACAGAGAAGAAAAAGATCAAAGGTTTAGATTTGATCTTAGAGCAGAATATTTAACTTTTCAGCTCAGTCCCCTTAGCAGTAGGCTTTTAGTTTATGAAGCCCCCAAGAATGAGTGCTTATATATATCTTTTCACATTGTCAGAGCTACAAAAGAAAGATATTGAGGCCATCAGAATTGAAAACAGTCCATACCATCTGATCTGAAAAAAACTGGGAAGAATCATTTGTTTTCTATCTGCGATTTCTATCCTCCCTTCAAAGTCGGTGGATGCATTTCATTTGTTTTCAGTGCCTTGTTGCCAACAATCTCCCCAAGACTTCATCCTGATTAAATTTGACTCTTTTAATGACAGAGTTTCTTTCTCTGTCAATACAATCCAGGCAGCCTCCTCCTCTTTTGTGAAGACAGATGAAAACTATTAATTTAATATGTTAACAATGCCCCTGCCTCCATCCGAAAGCTTCCTTGTTGATTTCTGATCGGCCCTACTTCTCCTTGAACTGTTTATGCACCTTTTATAGAATTCCCCACAGCGTGGAAATCATCCATTAGGCCCTACAAGTCCCCACTGATCGGAGAAGATGATCCATTTTCAGGTACTGGTTTTCCTGCCAATCTCTAATTCCAATTAATCCTGCTCAGCTCTATTCTTGCCCAATTAAAGTCAACTCTCTGCTCATTGACTTCACTTACTCTGGATTGTTGCATTTCATTTTTCAATATTCTGAATCTTATGATATGCTAATCTCCTAAATGTTCCCCCACTGACACTCGATTCACCTTATTTCTAAGGACCAAATCCAGCAATGCATGCTGCTGTACAAAACGTTCCAGAACACAATGGAGGAACAATTGGCCCTCTCTGCCTCTTACACTACCACTACCCTTGCCTATATTTGGGTAATAGACGTCCCCCCTTATAAGTACTCTATAATGCTAGCATTTCTCTGTAATTTCCGTGCAGATTTGATCCTCTAAATCCTTTCCACTTTTTGGTGGTCTGTAGACTACACCAAGCAATATAATGTCATCCATTGTATTCCACAACTGTAGCCAAATTGACTCTCTCTGTGAACCCTCTGAGATATTTTCCTTCTCTGGAACTGCAAATGCCAGCTTTAACCAATTCTGCTACCCCTCCTCCTTTCTTTCCATTTTCATCTTTCCTGTGTCACTTATGCCTAGGAAGTCTTGCCCTTCCTTGAACCAGATCTCTGTCACTGCTGCAACATCATCAGACCACATTGCAATCAGCAGCTCTTAATCCTCAACTTTATGAATTGTGTTCTGTATATTTACATAGAAGCATGGGAACTCTGTTTTGGACTTTCTTTCTCCCCTGTTTCAACTTCACATGTTACCTTTCTATTTTCTATGCTAGTGCTAACTATATTCTTAAGTATTTTGTTTGCATTGCTATTCATCTCTCATATCTCTTGGATCCCACACCTCTGCCTACACCTCACCAGGAACTCAGTCCCAGCTAGGTTTCAGGCAATCCATCCGACTTGTACAGGCAACATCTTCCCGGAGCCAGTCCTAGAATCCCTGGAATCCAAAGCCCTCCCTTCTGCTCCAGCCATGTTTGAGGCCATGCATTCACCTGTCTTATCCTCCTACTTCTGCACTCACTTGCACATTGCACTGGGAAGAATCTTGAGATGACTACATTTGAGGTGCTGTGGGATAACTTTCTATATAACTCCCAGAATTCTGATTGATATACCGCATCCTCCATCCTACATAAGCCCCCAACATGGACCACAGTTTCTTGCTGTTCACCCAAAGTAAAATAAGGATTTAAATTTTGGACATTACAGATATTGAATTGTTGAATATAAATCATGATGAATCTGCCATGATAATTATTTAATGGACAATGTCAGAGCAAAGTGCTGGGAGAGAAAGTTACTTGTACTTTATGTAAAATATTAGTTGTAACTTAGCTGTTGAAGTGTATACAATGTTTTAAATTGGTTGTTTCGAAGGTTTTTTTAGCTGATTCATGTTTATAGGATTGTGGATAGTAATTGGTTTGAAGAGACTGAGAAGATTCTTGAACTATTTTTGATTTAAAAAGGGTCATTAAAATGTCAGATTAAGTCTCCTTTTGAAAAACCATTTTGGAAGTCACGTAGTTCAAACTAATTGCTTGGGCCTATTTCCTGGAAATCACATACCTAGGTTTATGACTGTCATGAATTTGTGGGTTTTTTTGGACATTGTTTGGAGTTCATTTGGGGTACAGCATGACAAGAGACAGAATATAGCCAGCTCACCCTTTCCCATTCTGAGAAAACCCTTTGTGGGTCCAGTACAACTGAGGGGGTGGTCAGTAGTGTTATGTAAACACAGGGCTGGGGGTTGTTGTAAAATGACTGTGGTGTGTTATATAAACACTGGGCTGGGGGGGATTGTTATAAAATGACTGGGGGAGGGGTGCTATATAAACACTGGGATTGGGGTTGTTCTTATAAAATGATCACGCGAGTTATATGAACACCGGGCTGGGGCTGTTATAAAATGACTGAGGTATATTATATAAACACTGGGCTGAGGGGGTTGTTATAAAATGACTGCGGGGTGTTATAAAATCACTGGGCTGGGGGGTCTTCCTTCAGGCCCTCAGACCACTGTACACTGGCAGGGTATGCCGTCTATTCCCCTTTCACAGTCCGAGAGTCAGCTGCACTGCCGGATGGCACATCTGCACAGGCTGCGGAGCTGTTTGGGGTCACTAGGGCTTGCATCATTGCAAAAGATTACACAGCAAACATTGATACTGACTCTAGATAGGCCTTCAGAGTCGTCCATGATTTTAGCCCACTTTGGAAACAGAGAGGCTTCATCACGTCAGAAGGGAGGCCACTACAACACGCTGTGCTGAACTCTAACCTCCTGGAAGTAGTCCTCTTATCCTCCGTCCTAGCCATTATAAAATGAGCTGTCCATACCTCTGCCACTGGCCGTGTCACCCTGGGGAATGCCTCAGCTGACCCAGCAGCCTGGGAGGCCGCACTGACCCCCACCACTCACCCCCTGCCCACCCCAGAATAGGGAAGGCCCCAGTATTGCCTGATCCTATGGAGACAGTGTGAGATGCCAAACAGGCTTCTCCACCACATGGAAAGGAGAGTTGGGCCCCACATTGGGACCACACAGTCTCCTTCCCTACAGCTGCTCAGACACCCTGTTGGCCACATCATTTACCCAAGAGCCCACCTACACTCACTGACCCTCGCAGCCCATGTCATTGGCCACATGGGCAAGAGGGACATGATGCACACTTTAACGCAGTCCTGGTATGCCCCGGGATTTGCTGCCACTGCCCTGCTAGATTATGTTCAGGCCCTGAGCAGGAGCATTAGTGTTCCACACACCCAGGTCAGAGGTTGTAGCAAAACATTGCCCCGGTGGGATGGATCTTTGAGAATGCTGGCGGCCTTTCCTTGACAGTGGGCCTAGTAGATGGATTCTATAGATGGGAGGTTGGCCTTTGTGATTGTCCGGGCTGAGTTCACCACTCTCTGTAACCGTCTCTGATCTTGAATGGTATAGTTGCCATACCAGGTAGTGAAACACCCAGACAGAATGCTCTCGATGGTGCACCTATAAAAGCTGGCAAGGGTATTCACCGTCATGCCAAATTCCCTCAGCTGCCTGAGGAAGAAGAGACATTGCTGGGCCTTTGTAACCAGTACGTTCACATGAAGAGTCCAAGAAAGCTTGTTGTGGATGACCACTCCCAGGAGCTTGACACTCTCCACTCGTTCCACCTCTGTGCTATTGATGGGTAAGGGGCATGGGTTACATCCCACTGAAAGTCAGTAATGAGTTCCTTGGTTTTGCGACATTGAGAGCTAGGTTGTTCTCAGTGCACCATTTTTCAAGGTCTTCCACCTCCCCGTCTGTGACCAATTTTGTCGCCATCTGAGATTCAATGACTGTGGTGATGTGATCAGCAAACTTGTAAATGGCATTAGTCTGGTATTTGGTGATGGGTATACAGTGAGTACAGTAAGGGACTGAGTATGCACCCCTGGGCCGGTTCCAGTGTTGAGTGTTAGTGAAGGTGAAACATTGTCCCCAGTTTTCACTGATTGTGGCCTGTGGGTCAGTGAAGTGAGGATCCAGTTGCAGAGAGTGGGGCTCAGTCTGAGATCACTGAGTTTAGTAATCAGCCTCAAGGGAATAATAGTGCTGAAGGCTGAACTGTAGTCAATGAGAAGGAGTCTTGGTGTCAAGATGTTCTAGGGAGGAGTGAAGGGCAAGTGATGTGGCACCTGACGTGGATCTGTTGGTCCGATAGACAAATTAGAGTGGGTCAAAGAGGAGTGGGGAGGCTGGAGTTGACTAATGCAATGACCAGCTTTTCAAAGCACTTCATGACCACCAAAGTTAGGGCCACTGGGCAGTAGTCATGGACACATGCTGCATGAAACTTCTTAGGCATAGGGATGATGTTGGCCCTCTTGAAGCAGGCAGCGACAGTGGCTGGCTGCAGGGAGAGCTGGAAGATGTCCGAGAAGACCTCTGCCAGTTGGTCTGTGCATGCTCTGAGTGCACGGCCTGGTACTCCATCTGGTCCCATCGCTCTCCTTGGATTCACACGAAGGAAAACTGATCTGACCTCTAATGCAGTGACTGTTGGGATAGGTTCGTTAGGACTTGTCAGAATAGGTGTTACCTCCCAACCGAAATTCTGCTCAAAGCGAGCATAGAAGGTGTTGAGACGGTCTGGGAGGGATATGTCATCGTCTGCTGTCTTGTCCCTTTTTAAAGAAATTACAGCTCTTTTGGGCTTCTGAAAACAACATTGGCCAATTGAATGGCCTGCTGGGAAAAGTGGATAACTGAAGTTGGATCAGGCCAGACCAACAGGTATGCACACTGTTCCCCTGATTGATGATATGGAACAGGTTTTAATAGGACAGTGGGAACTGCGGTATGAAGGCAGGAAGCTTGCAGCATTCACTGCGATCAAGTCAGGCAGATATACAGGCCATTCAACTTGATTGATTGAATAGGTGCTGACAGGACAATGCTGCAAGGTTTCGGGTGGGACAGTAGATCTGAGTTTCAGTCGAACTGCTATTGAGACAGTTTGGCTCCTCAGGTCTGCTCGGTCAATAGGGAAATGACAATATCCAACACTGTCTATTGTAACAGTCTTCCCGAGGTAGAATGTCAATTAACATCAAGTAACTAATTTGTTATGCTTCTGTATCCTGCATTTGTGATAAAATATATATATATTTATATATGATTGTCTCTCTTCCTCTCACTCCCCACTCTCTCGTCACCTTTTTCCTCTCCTCTTCCCCCTTTGCTACCCTTCTCCCTGTTCTCCATTTTGCCTCTGCTTCATCCATCCCCCATATATTTTGTCATATAGCACTGGCTTCAGTCTTGGTCATTCACAGCTCCTAATCTCCCAATAATCTCTGTCATTATCATCTCTTTATTGCTCCCTTTGCTTCTGGAGCCATGACTCACCTTCTCTCTCCTAGCCGAGTATAAATACCTCCCTATTTCTCCCGTTTTGTTTAGCTTTGACAAAGGGTCAGTTAGACTTGAAACGTCGGCTCTTTTCTCTCCTTACAGATGCTGCCAGACCTGCTGAGATTTTGCAGCATTTTCTCTTTTGGTTTCAGATTCCAGCATCCACATTAATTTGCTTTTATCCATGGTTCTGGGTGGATTCCTCTTCCAAGGGTCTGTGTAGACTTGTTGGGCTGAAGGGTCTGTTTCCACAATGTTAGGGAATCTAATCTTGTACTTTAACCATAATAACCAGGTGTCATGGTAAAACACGTGTCAATATTAGTATAAGTAAGCAAGTAAATCAAAGACATATATGAAAATAATATTTACATTTGAATCACAGGCGACTGTTTTTCGAAACAACAGAGGGTGTTGAAAACGTGGAATGTGCATCCAGAAAAGGTGGTGCTGCTCTCAGTTTAATGTCACATCCAAACAGCGTTGAGAAATATTTCCTTGTTCCTGGCACCTTTCACCTTAACCGTGAGGTCTCCTGTAGTGATTGATTTGCATGGTGGGACACAGAGGGGGGAAGATTGCAAAGCTGCAGTTTCACAAAAGAAGATTTGTTCAATTTGGAGGGATTAGGAAAAAGTGATTTCAAAATAGCTTTCAAGTTTTACCAGCAAAGCTTAAAAATTGCTTTTATTCGCGTTCACCTCACATTGTAAACAGTGTTTGGTAACAGATTGCTTCAAGTGTATGAGCGATGGTTGGGGCTTTGTTTTGGTGAAAGAGAAGGCAGTGTGAAGGGGGCGGGGAAGGGCGGAGCTTTTCCGTTTAAGGACGATATGCAAATTATCGCAGCTTCTCAGGTCGCCCAGTGAGTGTCGGATTGAGTGAAAGCTGAGCCTTTCGGGATGATCTGTGATCCGGGTGAGAAATTGCGCTGTTGTACAGACAGGTGACTTTAGAGAGGTTTATTTGCGATTTTCGAGCCGGCAGTTAGTATGAGTGTAAGAGGTATGGGGTGTTGTTGGGTTTGAGCGAGTGAGAGTATTGAGCATACTTACCTGGCAGGGGAGATACCATGATCAACAAGGTGGTTCTCCCAGGACGAGGCTATCCCATTGCACTTCGGGTGTGCTGACGCCTGCGATGTCCCCAAATGCGGGATACTCGACTGCAAAATTTGTGGTAGTGGGGGACTGCGTTCGCGCTCTCCCCTGATTTACAAGCAAAAAGCAGATCTTTCAGTAGATGGCGCTCACTTGTGCTTCATGCGGCTTCCTATGTCCCGCGCACCGATGTTCAATTCCGTTTTCTCCAAATGGACAGATAATGCCCCACGTCTTACTTCATCCTGCAATAAACTACTGTGTTCAAAGCTTTTCATAAGAGGACCAAGCCCTTCAAATAACCAAATCTGCGCCCACATTTGCTCCATTTCCCTCTATTAGTGGGCGGCACAGTGTAGTGTTGGGTAAGGGATAAATGTAGGGGTATGGCTAGATTGCGCTTCGGCGGGTCTGTGTGGACTTGGGCCGAAGGGCCTGTTTCCACACTGTAAGTAGTCTAATCTACTGCCTATCTATTCCAGTGTTGCTCAAAGTGCCTCTTTCAACAATTTATTCGACAGATTATATTCAGCTCTGTCCACTGATTCTTCACCACCAGCTCCAGGTAAAAGGAGAGGTAACTGGGAGCAGCGAACCTGTGACAGCCCCGCTGTCAGATAGAGAACTGGACGGTGCGGACCCTGGGCCTAATCTGAAGACACCAGAGTGGGGAAATAGCTCCAGCCTCAGCCCTGGGAGGGTCCAGCAGTTTGCCGTCACCACAGGGATGCACACAGCTACCCCAGAGAGGCAGGACCAGCAGCAAATGGACACTGTTAACCTCGTAAACTGTTAAAATGGGGTTAAAAATTGCCAGCATCAATGTGCGTAGCATCAAATCGGCTACATGATGTGTTCGTGGCCGATGTTAAAGCCGACGACCTGTTTCTGCAGGAGTGTGGGATACCGCACCTCAGCAGCTACAGGAGATGGTCAAGCTTGTGGGCCCATGGGTCGTCAGTTTGGTCGGGGGGCAACGATAGCCGCGCCTCTGGCCTGGGTATCCTGTTGCGAGGAGAAAGTGAGGTCTGCAGATGCTGGAGATCAGAGCTGAAAATGTGTTGCTGGAAAAGCAGAGCAGGTCAGGCAGCATCCAAGGAACAGGAGATTCGACGTTTCGGGCATAAGCCTCATTCCTGAAGAAGGGCTTATGCCCGAAACGGCGAATCTCTTGTTCCTTGGATGCTGCCTGACCTGCTGCGCTTTTCCAGCAACACATTTTCAGCTCTATCCTGTTGCGAGGAGGCAACTTCACCATCTCCGAGGTTAAGGAGGTGGACGGTGGGCGCCTCCTTGTCACCGACGTCATGTACAGGAATGCTCCCCTGAGACTGATCAATGTGTACGCCCCAGTGGGTAAGAGCGAACGGTTGGCCGTCCTGCAGCAGCTTCCACTGAGGGACTACGTAGGTTGGAGAACCGTGAAGCCCTTCTTTGAGTCCCCAGCGGACTGATGGGAAACAGTAAAAGGGAACATCAAGAGGTTCTTCATCCTCAAAGGGGTTCAGGAGGCGGGGAAAATGTCCCAGCTCCAGGAAAGTATGCAGAACCTGCTCCTGCTGCAGACGATGGGGGTCGATGTCACGGAGGACCTCAAGGAGGTTAAGGGCCAGCAAGCCTCGCTCTTTTCCTCAGAGGCCTCCAAGATAATCTTCCGGTCCAGGGTCCGCTCGGTGGAGCAGGACGAGACGTGCTCACGTTTCTTCTTCCAGAAGGAGCACAAAGAGAGCTCCGTGCTCAGCAGCCTGAAGGAAGAAGACGGCTCGATAACGTCATTTCAGGCTGACATCATGAGGATCAGTAAATCCTTCTATGCCAGTCTGTATGACGCGAAGCCGACCGACAGCGCGGCCTCCCTGTCGTTCCTGTCGTCTATCACGGAGGTCTTAGACGACAGAACGCGGGAGAGGCTGGACCAGCCGCTATCTCTGGACGAGCTGACCAAGGACCTCGAGTCCTTCGAAAAGAATAAAACTCCCGGAAGCGATGGCTTACCGGTCGAGCTCTATTCCGCCCTGTGGGACTTGATTGGCCAGGACCTGCTGGAGGTGTATGTCAGTATGCTTCGGGCAGGTACCATGAGTGAATCCATGAGGAAAGGCATCATCACCCTCATCTACAAGCGGAAGGGGGAGAGGGAGGAACTTAAAAATTGGAGACCGATCACACTGTTGAATGCGGATTACAAAATCCTGTCAAAGGTAATCGCCAACCAGGTCAGGTCTGCTCTAGGGTCGGTGCTTCACCCTGACCAAACCTGTGCTGTGCCGGGCAGGAAGATCGCTGAGAGTCTCGCACTCCTCAGGGATACAATCGCCTACATGCAGGACAGAGGGTTGGACGCCTGCCTGATCAGCCTGGACCAGGAGAAAGCCTTTGACAGGATATCACACAGGTATATGAGAGATGTTCTCTCCAAAATGGGCTTTGAGGAGGGAATCTGCAATTGGATCAGACTGCTCTACACCAACATCATCAGTGCAGTCTCAATCAATGGGTGGGAATCAGATAGCTTCCCTGTCAGATCTGGAGTCAGGCAGGGCTGCCCTCTCTCTCCTGCCTTGTTTGTGTGCTGCATAGAGCCATTTGCCGAGTCCATCAGGAAGGATGCGAGCCTGAGAGGGGTGACTATTCCGGGCAGCGGGGGTCTGCAGGTTAAGGCCTCCCTGTACATGGATGACGTCGTCGTTTTTCCTCGGATCCGCTGTCTGTGCGCAGACTCATGTGCATTTGTGACCAGTTCGAACGGGCCTCGGGGGCCAAGGTAAACCGAGGCAAGAGCGAGGCCATGCTCTTCGGGAACTGGGCTGACCAATCCTCGATCCCCTTCACCGTCAGGACCGACCACCTGAAGGTGCTGGGTATTTGGTTCGGGGGCGCTGGGGCATGTGCTAAGTCTTGGGAGGTGCGAATCAGTAAAGTGAGGCAGAAACTGGGCAGATGGAAGCTACGGTCGCTCTCCATCACGGGAAAAAACCTGGTCATCAGGTGTGAGGCACTGTCATTGCTGTTGTACGTGAGACCCTTCGGGAAAAGGAGAGGGTGGATCCTGTCGAGTGGTTCCCTGAGCAGACTGTCAAAGCAATTTGGCAGAATGCCTCATCACCAGAACTTTCCAACAAGCACCAAGACATGGCTTGGCTGGTGGTGAGAAGGGCTCTACCTGTGAGATCATTTATGCACGCCCGGACTCTCAGCCACACCGCACGCTGCCCTCGAAGTGGCTGCGAGGGGAAGAGACTGTCACACACCTCCTTCTGGAATGTGCCTATGCAGAGGAAGTCTGGAGAGGAATGCAGTTGTATTTGTCGAGGTTCGTCCCGAGCAGCGCCGTGACGCGGGACTCCGTGCTCTATGGCCTGTTCCCCCGAACGCACACCGAGACGAACATCAACTGCGCCTGGAGGATCATCAACTCAGTGAAGGACGCTCTCTGGGTGGTCCGAAACCTGTTGATCTTCCAGCTGAAGGAGTTGACCCCGACTGAGTCTTGCAGACTGGCACATTCCAAGGTCCAGGACTACGTGTTGAGGGACGCGCTGAAGCTTGGGGCAGCTGCCGCCAAGGCGCGGTGGGGAAAGACCACCGTTTAACATCTGCCTGTCTAAAGAAGATCAGGGGGCCCTGCAGTCATTTGGGGTCTGCTGACGCCTCAGCTCTATATGTGAGTGAGAAATGCACAGATCTGTATGTAATAATGAAAATTCTGAGCTGTGTATATAAATGTTGACATATGTATGGCATTACCAAATGTACAGTGTATCAAATATTTTATGAATATTTTATGAATAAAGTATATTTTTGAAATAAAAAAATGGAGACCTGGCTCAGTGACAGGACTGCATTTTAAATACTTCAAGTATTTAAATATTTCCACCTTACTGATAGTACCAAGTAAAGAGAGTTTTGCTGGACTGGAGAGACAGAGGATATCGAGAGGACACATTTTATTTGACTAGAGCTAATATATAGAAAAAAAAGTTGCAATAACTTTGCTTAATGTAATCTATAGATCACCAACTAGTGAAAAGGCTGTGGAGGAACAACTTTGCAGTAAAATTATTGAGTAGTTAGAATGGGGATCTAGACTGGGATGGTAGTAGTGTAAAGTGCAGAGATGTGAAAGAAGTCCTAGAAATACTTTCTTCACCAATATTTTCTACAACTTTTTTCAGTCTAATTGGGGAAGAGGCAGCATTCTTGGGAATGAGGTGGACCAATAGATTATATATCTATAAGAGAACATTCGTGATGGCTATGGAAAGGGATAAAGAACATTCTACAGTAAGATAAATTAAGTTACTCCCAATGTGCAATAAGAATGGGTCAATGTTGAATAGGCTGGAATCAAAGATTAGCAGCAACATAGGATACCTTTAAAAGAAGGCATAGCTTGGACGTAGTGCAAAGGTTTGAGCATCTTGAGATCTTAAATTCTTTGGATTCAAATATGCAAATTCCACATTCTTAATTTACAAAAATGTGTTCTTATTTGTACCTGTCATAATAAGGTATGAATAAGTAGTGTTTGTGAATTAAGTCAAATTCCAGAAGTAAATGTTAAACATGCTAAACACAAAGCAGTGAAGATAGCGAAAGTTTCTTATCTCTCAAGGGCCTAAGATCCCTAAGTTATAAAAATAAATTTAAAATCTGGTTCATTGCTGAGAAGAAAGCCGACAGCACAAGCAAGGTCTTTCTTCTTCTGCCTTGGAAGTGTTGTCAAAATGTGTCTTCAGATATTTGCACCACCATACAACAGTAGAACTGTGCTGAATCAGGCATTTTAAAATATGTGTGTTTTGTCCTTTAGATTCGGCTCTTTCCCTTCAAATCTGAATTACATAAATGACAGTCTAAAAGTTATAGGAGAAAGTGAGGTCTGCAGATGCTGGAGATCAGAGCTGAAAATGTGTTGCTGGAAAAGCGCAGCAGGTCAGGCAGCATCCAAGGAACAGGAAATTTG
This sequence comes from Hemiscyllium ocellatum, assembly GCF_020745735.1. Lineage (NCBI taxonomy): Eukaryota > Metazoa > Chordata > Chondrichthyes > Orectolobiformes > Hemiscylliidae > Hemiscyllium > Hemiscyllium ocellatum. The sequence continues at coordinate 39,834,416 of NC_083435.1, forward strand.
ATGTTTCGGGCATAAGCCCGAAACATTGAATTTCCTGTTCCTTGGATGCTGCCTGACCGGCTGCGCTTTTCCAGCAACACATTTTCAGTCTAAAAGTTATAATCCTAAAACTAAAAATTGTATTCCTAAATATATGAACCATGAATTAAGTATTCACAGGAGCACCCCTCCACCAGGAGAAAGTGCAAATATGCCACTAGTTGATGGGGTTTCATCTGTACCATGTAGGCTATTTCAACCTGTAATAAATATGAACTCAGCGCATACAATGCACACAAAATCGTAATTCCCTCATTGTCCAATCAACTTAAAAAGGTCATTAGCAAACTGTGGAATTCCGTGGACTGTTTAAAATGATTACTTTAATTGTTGTGATCCCAACTAATGTTAGTACTGTCCAAGACTGAAACTGAGACTGATAGATGAAATGTTGATTAGTTTTGATTTCAGTGATCTGTTGCTGAAAGATAAGCACACAACGCTACATAGTTTTCTTTAATGATAAAAAAGCTTATTAACAAAATAGAAAACAAAATAAACCAAACTATCCCCTTAGAATACAAATTTAAAGAATTTTTAAAATGTACAGGAAAGGTGTAATCCCATTAATCCCAAAATGAGCTTTTATAGATTAAAAAGATCGACATCTTTTGTATAAGATCCTAAAATAAACACCTAGTCCAGTACCCAACAATTCCACTTGTACAGTTCTAACATCACAGTACTTGTCTTGAACACCTTGTTTGGTTTAAGCTACTCGTGACTTTAATTTAACAACTGGAACTGTATAAAGCTTCTTCCTGGAGCTATTTAAGAACCAGAGCTTAAACATAGCTTCAAATAACCTCTTAAGACTTTTAGCCCAATTCTTCATTCTGGGATTAATACTGACTCTTTACTCTAAGGCAATCTAGTTTTATATTGTCCTTTCCTGTTGACTGGCATAAGTCTATACGTATCTTCATCAAAGGACTGCAAAAATCTCAAAGCTATGGCTGCTTTCTTTTAGCTTAAAAAAACTCTCCAGCTCTTCTAAAGTTGAATTTGTTGATTTTATTTGGTGTAAAACCCTCTCAATGTAGGTGTCAGTGTTGTCTTTGTGTCTGGGTTCCTGAATCTGTGGAAGTCCCTGGTGTCAGCTGGAATGGACATCTTAAGAGATTGTCTTCAATCAGTGCTGCTGATGGACCATTCTGCTTTCATTCACTCAGGAAAGTTCTATTGTTTAGACACAGTTCTAATAGCCAGTCAGGAATAAAACTTGAGGCATTATCCACTCTTCCTAGGAAAGCTCATGTTTGTTTTAGTGAGGTTTTTGAGCTTGTTTTCAAATCCCTGCATGGCCTCACCCCTCCTGACCTCTGTAATCTCTTCCACACCTCAGCATTGCAATGGAATGTCAGAGAGATTATCTGTGCTCCATTCCTGGGGTGGGATTGAACTCGCAACCATCTGACGCAGAGAGCAAGCTTATTGGTTCAACTCCAACTGCAGATCAATGATTCCATTAACATGAATTAAAGTTGTCGTCAGGGCCATACAAAGATTTCCTCAGACTTTGGGGCTCCCCCTACCCACCCCCTCCACTAACATCTAACCACCATTTATGGAACACAGCCATGTTGTAAAATGACTGAAGAAGCTGTAGACACCTCCTCTGCTGCAGAACAAATGTGTGGAGTAATCAAGCTTCTTTATTGAATAAATGTTCACATCTATATGTACACGGAGCTGCTACAAGTAAACTCACAAAACTGGCAATGGGCCTTCCGATGTGATGAGGGTTGTCATCAGGTGGTCAAATGACTGATAGTAACCTTTTCATGATTTCGGTGGTTAGCCAGACCATACCTCCCTGACAACCATACTGACTGTCTCAAGTTGCTAATGCTGATCCCAGGAATGAGAAACTTCAGATATGAGGATAGATTGAAGAAGTTGGGATTGTTTTCTGGCATGGTGGCACAGTAGTTAGCACTGCTGCCTCACAGTGCCAGAGACATGGGTTCAATTCCCAACTCAGACGACTGACTGTGTGGAGTTTGCACATTCTCCCTGTGTCTGCGTGGGTTTCCTCCGGGTGCTCGGGTTTCCTCCCACAGTCCAAAGATGTGCAGGTCAGCTGAATTGGCCATGCTAAATTGCCTGTAGTGTTACGTAAAGGGGTAAAGGGAATGGGTGGGTTGCGCTTCGGCGGGTCAGTGTGGACTTCTTGGGCCGAAGGGCCTGTTTCCACACTTTAAATAATCTAATCTAATCCTTCGAAAGAAGAAGGCTGACAGGAGATTTGATAAAGGCTTTCAAAATCGAGAGCAAACTGGACAAGGTCAATATGGAGAAGCTGTGTGGATTTAAAATGATGTGCAAAAGGAGCAAGACTAAAGTTAGGATAAACCTCTCATGCAGTGAACAGTTCAGGTATGGAATGCAATGCCTGGAAATTGGTGGAGCAAGTTCAACTGACGCATTCAGCAATGCATTGGATGATTATTTGGATAGAAATGAAATGCATGAGTATTGGGAAAAGATAGGAAATTGGAACCAGGTAATAAAACCATTGAGGCATCTTTCTATACTATGTCACTATGACTCCTGTCTACATGATGTGGCCAGCAATTATTTCAGTAATTTAGTTGATTATAGATAACTTTAATTTGTGACACATCAGCAGGTGAAATAGTTGTAAGACAATTAAAAAAGTCAAAATAACATTACTGCACAGACTTTCTGCTTTGCTTTCCTTTGTGATAGAGTTTAAAATAGTGCACACGCTCTGCATAATGCCAGATGAGGAGAGATAGCAAAGGGACAGAGATAGCGAGGAGGAAGAGGATTGCTGATGGAGGACAGGTGGAAAAAACAATGAGGTGGAAGAGAGAGCAAAGTAGGAAAGACAGAATAAACAGAAGAGAAAATAAGACCCCTTTCTTATTACTGCCTCCAAATGTTTTGTGCACCTTTCTGCTGGGCATGTACTGATCCCACTACTGTAGCTCATCACTGCCTTGGATGCTGTGGGTCTTCCTCTTCTGATTGGTCACACACATCCGAGGATACACATCCCACACTGATGACAGTTTGAAAGCCTTTGAGGATGAAGAATGCGATTCCCACACTAGAAATCCCTAACAAACTTTTCTCGATTCATTGAGTGTCTTCATGTAGATAACGAGATGAGACAATTTAGATTTTAGGTAATCACACAATTTAATTTTAACAAAGCATGCTACTTGGTGGTTATATACATCATAAATTGCAAAGCTAAATAAAAAGGAAAAACAGCTCATTTAGACATTACTTGTTACAAACAAAGCACTTTTAAAAGGAGGTAAGGATATCTGTCAAACTTCAAGCTAAGTTAAACTAAACTTTGACCCCCAAGAGAGTGGGATAATGGGTTCACAATGAATTTGAAGTAAATCTGACTGAATTCAACAAATATACAAATTGTTCATGTTTTGTTGAACAACTCATAATAAATTTTTGGCATTCTGTATTTAAGAGGTTGCATGGTAATAGTCACTCAAGAAATAATAGAGCACCAAAATACTGTCCTAGATTAAGCGAAGAGGACAATCTATTGTAATGATGATTTGGAGATGCCGGTGTTGGACTGTAATGATGATGCCTATTTAATTCCTAAAAACAATCTTAAATTTATTCTTGAGAACTAGCATTAGGGAGCAGTCATGTTGGTCAATCTGATTATTCACGGTAGCATTTCAAACAAGACATTAAGACTTGGGGCCTAGTGTTTCTTTTATCTGTTTTTTCTTATTTACCTATCAGATCTCACAATAACATTTGTGTTTGTATTAAAGCAGGAATCCACACGATTCCATTTTTTATTTGTGTGTAATTCTCATCAACAGCTTCACATTCTTGTGAAGGGAATTGATCATGTTAGGCTTGCAAATGAGCTTGGTTAAAAACTGCAGTCACCAGTCAGTTTTTCTGATCAGCACTTTTTAAACTATTTGTATGCATGTATTTTGAACCTGAATCCTTCAGTCTCTCTGGGGAACATTGTTGCCGTGGGAAGATATTGTTGTTGTACATGTGTTGGAAAAGGATTGACCACTGTACTGATGGGCATTCAGTTCTTTGTTCGGTTGGTGAAATCAAACCTAACTCATCAGCTACTACAGTGAAGGAGCAGTTATCCAGATGGACACATAAATATCTGCAGGTGAGACAACAGATCTGGCCATTCATTTTCATCATTTACATCCAAGGTGAAACTTCTCCACACAGGTCTCTAGTTGCCAAAATGAGCTGACTTCTGTGTAGTGCGTTGAATGTTTACATTCTGACTATTTCTTCTGGAAGTGATTTGGAAACTTGATCAAAGTGACATTTGAATTTCTGTCATTTTACTTTGACCACGTTACTCTCGGCTGTTACAAGTTGAGGCTTCATTAAGTTTGTACTGTTGGAAGAACAGTCTGGCCACGACATGATATTGGTAGCTGGCTAAACTTTTTGATCATTATTTTAGCAATTGTTACCACTGCCTCAGCCTTTCCATTTGACTGGGGATAGTGTGGAAAAGATGTGTGGTTCTGAATTTTTCAGTCATTCCGGAAGTGTCTGAATTCTTCACTGTAGTTGACTGTGATGATAATCAGTTCCAGTGAGAGTGAAGAGGTCTACTCGAACCTTCATCAATGAGCTGTTTGAAATGTCATGAGTCATGAGCAGCTCTTTATCTTCTTGAGTTTGATGTTCATTACAAGCACTGCACTGGCTGATGTGGTCCTTCATTTCTTTACTCATGTTTAGCCAGTACAGCACTTCTGTGACCTTTCTCAGACTGGACTCGAGTCCTGGATTCTTGGTTTGGGATATGTTTCATCATCTCTTTTCTCATATTTTTAGGGCGAATGGTCATAGAGTTATAGAGTCTGGCCTGGAGACAAGCCCTTTGGCCCAGACTGGTCCATGCCAACCAAAATATCCATCTATGCTAACCCCATTTCCCTGCACTAAGCCCATATGATTACATTAGATTAGATTACTTAGTGTGGAAACAGGCCTTTCAGCCCAACAAATCCACACCGACCCACCGAAGCGCACCCACCCAGACCCATTCCCCTACATTTACCCTTGCACTAACACTACGGGCAATTTAGCACGGCCAATTCACCTAACCTGCACATTTTTGGAATGTGGGAGGAAACTGGAGCACTCAGAGGAAACCCATGCAAACACGGGGAGAATGTGCAAACTCCATACAGTCAGTCGCCTGAGGTGGGAATTGAACCTGGGTCTCTGGCACTGTGAGGCAGCTGTGCTAACCACTTTTCCTATCCATGCATTTGTCCAAATGCCTTTTAAATATTGTTAATGTACCCGTCTCAACCACTTCATTTCATATGCATACCAACCTCTGTAAAATCATTGCCCCTCAGGTTCCCTTTTATTCTTTTCCCTCTAACCTTAAGCTGATGCCCTCTTGTCCTCGATTCCCCAACTCTGGGAAAAAAGACTGAGTGTATCCATGCCTCTTATGATCTTATACACTTCTTTAAGACTCCCCCCTCAGTCTCATGGGCTCTAGAGAAAAAAGTCCTAGCTTGCCTAGCCTCTGTCTAAAACTCAGACTCTTGAGTCCTGGCAACATCATTATAAATTGTTTCTGCACTCTTTCCAGTTTAATAACATCCTTCCTAGAGCAAGGTGACAAGGTGACCAAAACTGAATACAATACTCGAAGTATGGCCTCACCAACATCCTGTACAACTACAACATAACTTCTCAGCTTCAATACTCAGAGCTCTGACTGATGAAGGCTAGTGCACCAAAAGCCTTCTTCACTGCCCTGTCTATCTTTCACTCCACTTTCAGAGAACCTTGCACCCAAACCCCAAGATTCGTCTGTTCCACTACATTCCTTCAGGCCCTACCATTCACCATGAAACTCCAACCTTGATTTGTCCTTCCAAAGATCTCACACTTATTTATATTAAACTTCATTTGCCATTTCTTGGTCCACTACCCCAGGTGATCAAAGTCCTGCTGCAATTTCTGATAACCTTCCTCACTGTCCAAGATACTGCCTATTTTAGTGTCATCTGCAAACTTACTAATCATACCTTGGACATTCTCATCCCTGTCCAAGGTATGATTAGTAAGTTTGCAGATGACACTAAACTTTTTATGCTAACCACTGAGCCACCATGCTGCACCTGAGCTAAGTGTACCTGAGCTATGCCTTCTTTTTTCTGGCAAAGCCTCAATATCTCTTGTCACCCAGGGTTCTGTATCCCTGTCAACCTTGCCTTTCATCCTCACAGGAACATACAGACCTTGAATTCTAGCTATCTCACTTTTAAAGGAATCCCACTTGCCGGAGGTCTCTTTGCTGCAAACAAACTACTGCAATCAGAGTCCTGCAAGTTCCTGTCTAATTCCATCCAAATTCGCCTTGCCCCAATTTAGAACTTAAACCTGTGGACCAGTTTTTTTTCCATCTCCATAGCTATCTTAAAATTAGTAGAACTATGATCACTGGTTCCAAAGTGCTCCCCTATTGTCACCTCAGTCACCTGTCCTGCTCTATTTCCCAAGAACAGATCAAGTTTTGCCTCTTCCTGCATTGGAGAAAGTGAGGACTGCAGGTATTGGAGATTCACATTCTTCAACCCTTGCCGAGTAGGACTCTCCATATTCTGTTTGAGGAAAATTTCCGAAAAACACTTAACAAATTCCTCTCCATCGAAGCCCTTAATGCTATGGCAGTCCCAATCTATGTAAAGAAAATTAAAATCTCCCACTATGACAAACCTTTTGCTCCTGCAAGTCTCCCTATTATCCCTGCATATTTGTTCCTTGAATTCCTGTATACTTTTTGAGGGCTATAGTATAACCCCAATAACGTCACCATCCACTTCTTATTTCATAGCTCCACACATAAAGCCTCACTGGATGATTCTTCTGCAATTTCATCTCTGATTACTGTTGTGATACTCATGTTAATCAAACATGGAACCTCCCTCTCCCCTCTTTCCACCATCCCTGTCCCACATAAAGCACGTGTACCCTGACACATTAAGCTACCAATCCCATCCATCCCTTAGCCATGTTGTTGTAATGACAATAATATCCTGCCATCTTGGGCAATCACTTCATCTCTGTAGCCTTTGAAGCATTATTTTTGTGTGATATTATCTGTCAGATTCAATGTCTCTGCTGGATTGCTGGTTTCCACAGCATGTTGTGCTGTTGCTTCTGGTTAAATCTGAAATATTTCACACACTGCATCAGCATCAACTTCAGAGAGAGTGTAGCTCTCATCATGTCACTGATGTACATCTGCTTCCCTTGTTTGTACTTCACTTCCCAGTGACATGCCTCTAAATGAATTGGCATATTTTGTAGCTGCTTTAAAGCAAATGCAGGTGATTTGAGAAAGATGCTCTGAATTGCCTTGTGGTCAGACTCTACCATCATTTTCTCTCTCCTTAACGGGTGCTGGTTGAGCAGCTCACAAACAAAGATAATATCCAGTCTCTCTTTTTTTAATCTGTGTACAGTGTTCAGTTTGTGTAAACCCTCTGGATACAAACACAGCGGGCTGTCCTCACTGCCTGAGGGTTACTCCAAGTCCTGTTTCACTGACATCACACTGCAGGGTGACTCCATTGTTACATCATCATCCCTCAGCACTGGTGATGTCATCACTAGTTGTTTGATGGGAGTGAAAGCTGCTTCTTGTTCTGTGTCCCAGTCCCACTGAACACCCTGCACAGTGAGACTGGGTGCAGGTAAACACTTATGAGAGCAGATTGGGCTAAGACTTAGTGAGCTAGTTCACAAACCCAATAAAATTACTGAACTGCCTTCACATCTGTCGGTAGCTCCTATGTTGGTGTGCTGATGATCCAGGAGCTCCAGCAACTGCATAAAAGCTTTATTACAGAATTCTCACATAATAAGAGTTTCTTCTCTTTGTGGGTATGGTGACGGATCAGGAGATACATTGACTGAATGAATGTTTCATTAAATATTTCAAACATGAATAGTTTCTTTCCTATGCAAATAGTCTGGTGCTTTGAGAAATTGGATGAAGGTTTAATCCTTTTGTGGATCCTTTATTGGAGCAGGAGATTCCATGACCTTGAGAATGACTTGTCGCACACATTGGATGTGAACAGCTTCTCCCTTGTGTGAATGCGTTGATGTCTGCGGAGGCTTGATGATTGTGAGAATGATTTGTCACACACTTCACACGTGAATGATTTCTCTCCTGTGTGAATCCGCTGATGAACATGGAGGCCTGCTAAGTCTGAGAATGATTTGTCACATACCTTGCAGGTGAATGGCTTCTCCCCTGTGTGAATCCGTTGGTGTGTACAGAGGGTTGATAAGTGTGAGAATGATTTGTCACACACCATACACATGAATGGTTTCTCCCCTGTATGAACGCGCTGGTGGATCCGAAGAGTTGATAAGTGTGAAAACGATTTGTCACACACCTCGCATGTGAATGGTTTCTCCCCAGTGTGAATACGTAGATGTGTTCGAAGGGTTGATGAACGTGAGAAAGATTGCTCACACACCTCGCAAGTGAATGGTTTCAGCCCTGTGTGAATGTGCTGATGTGTGCGCAGAGTTGATGAGTGTGAGAATGACTTATCACACACCTCACATGTGAATGGCCTCTCTCCTGTGTGGACACGTTGATGTGCACGGAGGGTTGATGAGCGGGAGAATGATTGGTCACACACTTCACAAATAAATGGTTTCTCCCCTGTGTGAATTCTCTGGTGTGTCAGGAGATCAGAGGATTGGGTGAAAGTCATCTTGCAAATGCCACATCTGAAGGGTTTCTGCCCTGTGTGATTACGTTGATGTCTCAGAAGAGTTGAAGAGGCCTCAAAAGATTTGTCACACATTTCACACTTGAAGGGTTCATGTTCCATGTAGCTGCCCTCGTATTAACAATTGTGAAACAGATGTACTTTGTGAGTTTGGAGATCTGAGCCTGAGGAACTCTCTTTGCACTTAAACAGTCGGAATGAGTCAGTGGTTCATGAGGCTCGATGAATGATTGAACACTTAAAGCCACTCACACTTCTTCCCGGTCTCACCCTGAACGAGCATCCACAGCCGAACCTTCAGAAAGATTGGTTCTGATGGACGGCTCCACACCACTGACCAGTTTGAGATCTGATGATATGTCAAAGCTCCCCTGACCTGACTGATCTCCAGATGATGGTTTCACTGCTCAACTTTCTCTGAGCAATGCTGTGAAGGGACTGGATGTCTTCCCACAGTTTTGCAGTTGTTTCTGGGATATGCTGAGGATCTATCTGCGGTGTCTATCCTTTCTGTTAATATCATGCAATCCTTCTGTAAAACACCTGATAAAAAGTACATAACATACATTACTATCATTTGGAATTGGGATATTTGGAGTCATGTGTGTTGGTTTCAATTCTGTTAGAAGATTCAGGCGAGAAAATCATTAGAGACAGTGAATTCAAGATACAATTTTCAAAAAGGCAAACGCCAAAAAGACCTGTGTGGTTTTATTTGATCAAAGGTTCACACTGTTAAGTTTATGATGGACAGAGAAGAAAAAGATCAGAGATTTAGATTTGACTTTACAGCAGAATATTTAACTTTTCAGCTCAGTCCCCTTAGCAGTAGGCTTTTAGTTTATGAAGCCTCCAAGTACTGAGTGCTTATATATATCTTTTCACATTGTCAGAGCTACAAAAGAAAAATATTTAGGCCATCAGAATTGAAAAAAGTTCATACCATCTGATCTGAAAAAAACTGGGAAGAATCATTTGAGGAAGAAATTAAAGAGGTAAGTCAGAAATGATGTTTCTAAGGGCTTGAATATCTGTGAAGAATATTGCTGGGAATAGGTTGTCATTTTATTTCACTGTTTATGTTTGGTACTTTCATAAATGTCTCTACATGTAGCTTTATTTGTTTATTCCTCTTTTGTGTAAAACAATTTATGTCCTTTTGTTAAAGGACAAAGTCTTTTTCCTAGGGTGGGGGAGTCCAGACCTAGAGGGCATAGGTTTAAGGTGAGAAGGGAAAGATATAAAAGAGACCTATGGGGCAATGTTTTCATGCAGAGGGGGGTACGTGCATGGAATAAGCTTCCAGAGGAAATGGTGGAGGCTGGTACAATTACAATATTTAAAAGGCATCTGGATGGGTACATGAATAGGAAGGGTTTAGAGGGATATAGGTCAAATGCTGGCAAATGGGACTAGGTCAGATTGGTAGGTCAGATTGGGATGTCTAGTCAGTGGGGCAACTTGGACTGAAGGTTCTGTTTCCGTGCAGTATGACTCTACAACTTGAACATTTGCAGCGTAATTGGTACATGTTTAGGCCACCACAGTAGCCAACTACAAAAATGAAACTTACTATCCATTGAGCCATGTTTTCATTCTGGGTTCTCAACAGATAAATATAAGCTCCAGCTGGGATCAAAGCAATAGGAAAAGAACATGATATAATTTAACTCCCTCTTTTCCTTTGTTGAAGAAGCTGACTCTCCAGTTAAAAACTGAGTGAGTGCCATAGTGAGTGCCAGTTTGCTGTTCCCCTGTGATGTGGGATCAGATGCAAATCCTTTCTTTTTCCTCAGTTGACAGTTATACACCCACTGTTTCTAACAGGGACACCACATAGTGACCAAGAGCTAATAATGAGGCTACTTTCTTTCCTCTGCCCAGACCCCCATCTTCCCAAGCACGGTGAGGGTAATGGCAAGACAGTCAGGTGGAGTGTAAAACAGGTTTCCAATTCACTATGAGCTCAAATAACTCTGGCATGGACCAGTTTTACCCTTAGATTATGTATTTCATATTAAAATAAGCTCAGGAGAAATTTATTCAATGGGGATTGTGAAATTTTATCTGCTGCTTTCCAAAGTTATTTGAATAAAACATACTAGGTAGGTAGTGCGAGATTACAAATCTTCTCAAACCTCACTAGGTCATGTGAGAAGCTGAGCAAAATATTGTTTCAATATAGCTGATTGAAAGGTTCTGATCTATCCTGGGAGATTAGATACACTGCACTTGCTCAGTCTGTACATCTCAAATTCAGATATCAGACATAGCATAAGACAAAACTATCAAATCCAAGCACAGGCTTTTGGGAAAGGCCAACATCTGGCTTGAACCACTATGTTGATGACCATGCTCTTGACCCACTTTAGGAAATGACAGTTAGAGTCAGGGATGGTGACAGAGAACTCTTTATAGAATCAGACACCATCATAAAATAGCTTAACACAAAAGGAGTTTGGCAGAGCTGAAATGTCAGGAGAGCCATCTTTCAGGTGAAATCTCAAATGAGGTTCCTTCTCTCAGTGTAAAAGTGATGGTAAAAGATCCTACACAGTATTGTTTTGAAAAGGAACATGGCAGGTATCCCTGGACTCCTAGCTCAATGTTCATCCCTCAATCAACGCCAAGAAGTATGAAACTATCCAGTCATTATCACATAGCTGTTTGTGGGATCTTGCTGTGCACACCTTGATTACCACATTTCCTACATTACAACTATGACCAGTTCAAAAGTACTTCATTTTCTGTAAATCAGTATGGAATTTTTGTTGGATTTAAAAGGCTCTCCATAACCTTTTTAAAAATTTATTTTCTGAGAAGGTAACAGAGACAAGACGGCGAGATGTCTTAAAGAATAGTGCAACAAGCACTTGGAGAAAAGCAACATGCAAGATGAAGGCTTTACAGAATGAAAATAACAGGTTAGGTAGAAGATTAAAAAACCTAACCTCAAAAGTAGTCATCTCTGGGTTAGTCCCGGTGTCAAATTTGAATGAGGGAAGGAATAAAAGGTTAAAGGAGATAAAGCAATGGCTGAAGAGGTGTTATATTGTTCAGGGATTCAGTTAGAGTTGTAGAGGTGTACATCACAGAAACAGATCCTTCGGCTCAACTTGTCCATGCCAACATGATATCCTAAATTAATCTAGTCGTAGTTGCTAGCATGTTGCCCATATCCCTCTATTCATTCACCCAACCAGATGCCTTTTAAGTGTTGTAATATTATCAGTCTCCACCAGTTCCTCTGGCAGTTCATTTCATACGCACCACACTCAGCATGAAAACATTGCCCCTTAGGTCCCTTCAAAATCTTTCCCCTCTCACCCTAAACCTATGCCGTCAAGTTTGGGACTGCTCTACCATGGTATAAAGACCCTGGCTGTTCACCCTTTCTATGCCTCTCATGATTTTTCTTGGATTATTGGGATCTCTTCTGTTCAAAAAGGATGGACTTTACCTGTTCTGGAAAGGGACTGACGTTCTGGTGGGGAGATCTGCCAGTTCTATTATGGGAGACTGTAAACTATTAGAGAGGATGTGTGGTGGGATCCTAAGTAGCAGAGACAGATGAGGATCGTTCTGAACCTGAAAAGAACAAGTTAATCAGAAAAGACAGACAAAAGCAAGTCAGAAAATGAAGTAATTCTGAAGAATTAAACTACATTTATTTCAATGCAAAAAGTTTTACAGGTAAGGTTGATAAACTCAGGGCATGTTTGAGAACATCGGATTAGGACGTCATAGCTATTACAGAAACTTGGCTGAGGGCTGGACAGGACTGGCAGCTCAATGTTCCAAGTTTCAGATGCTATACGAAGGATGGAAAGGGAGGCAAAAGAGCAGGGGGAAGTAGAGTTTTTGATTAAGGAAAACATTATTGCTGTAACTAGAGAAGATATTTCTGAAAAATCATCCATTGGTTGAAATTAGAAATGAGAAAGGAATGATCACCTTGATGGGACTGTACTGTAGACCCACTAATAGTCAGAGGGAAATTGAGGAACAAATATGTGAAGAGATCACAGATATATGTGGAAATAATAAAATTGAAATAGAAGGTGATTTTAATTTTCCAAATATTGACTGGGACTACATGCTAGAGAAGGAACAAAACGTTACCTTCTCTTGCGTCATAAAGCAGGGCAAGTGCTTGAAGTAATATTAGGGGAACACTTTTAGTTTAATATTCATAATTCAATTTGTTTTAAAATGGTTATGGAAAAGGATAGGCCTTCCATAACAGTTAAAGTTTTTAATTGGAGCAAGATAAAGTTTAAGTGGTGGGTCATTTGTTGGAGGTGATTCTGAAAGATAAGATTTACATGCATTTGGAAAGGCAAGAAATGATTAGAGATCGTTTCCATGATTTTGTGAGAGGGAAATTGTGTCTCACAATTGATTGAGTTTTTTGAGGAAGCAACCAAGAAGATTAATGAGGGCAAAGTGGTAGATATTGTTTTCTTGAACATTAGTAAAGTTTTTGACAAGGTTCCACACTAATTATAAAGTTAAATCACATGGGACTCAGGGAGAGCTTGCCAACTGGATACAAAATTAGCCTAATGGCAGGAGACAGAGAGTGGCGGTGGAGGGTTGTTTCTTGGACTGGATGCCTGTTCCAAGCAGTGTTCCACAGGGATCAGTGTCAGTTCCCTTTTTTTGTTTGTCATTTATATATCTGATTTGGATGGGAATATAGGAGGCATGGTCAGTAATTTTGTGGATGACACCAAAATTAGTGGTATAATGGACAGTGAAGAAAGGTTATCTAAGATTACAAAGAGTTCTTGATTAATTAGGTCAAGGTATTGCATTTTGGTAAAACAAGCAAGGGCAGGACTTATACAATTCAAAAGTGGGCCTTTGGTAGTGTTGTAGAACAGTCAGACTGAGAGGTTCAGGTATGTAATTCTTTGAAGTTTACATCACATATAGACAGGGTGGATTTATTGCTCATACCACTGAGGAGAAGAGTTGGAAAGGCATGTTGAGGTTGTACAGGATGTTGGTGAGGCCTCTTCTGGAGAACTGTGTCCAGTTCTGGTTGCCCTATTATAGGAAGTATATTATTAAACTGGAGAGGGGTCAGAAAAGATTTACCAGGATGTGGGGGGAATGGAGGGTTTGAGAAACAAGAAGAGGCTGGATAGGCTAGGACTTCTTTCACTGGAGCAAATAGGAGGTTGAGGGGTGACCTTATATATGTTTATAAAATCATAAGGGGTATAGATAGGTTTAATGTCAGGTGTCCTTTCTTTCAGTTCAATTTCAAGACGAGGAGACGTATTTTTAAAGTGAGCGGAGAAAGACTTAGAAAAGACATGGCGGCAATTTTTTTACACAGAGTGGTTCATGTGTGGAATTAATTTCCTGAGGAAGTGGGGGATGCAAGCACAGTAACAACGTTGAAAAGGCATTTAGATAAGTACATGAATAAGAATTGGTTGGGTCATGCGCAGGAAGGTGGGACTAGTTTAGTTTGGGATTATTTGTACCGAAAGTTCTGTTTCTGCGCTGTATGACTCTATGTCTCCACACAGATCCTAACACGCATAGAGAACTGATCATTCAGAGTCCACTGGATAATAACCAGCTCCCGACACACACACACACATCTCAAAAACAGGAAATCAATAAGAATCCTCAGACCCTTGCATCTCCCAGATAATGAAACCTCACCTTCACATATTCAGGAATGAACCATCAACAAAACTCAGCCTGGAAATCAGAGGGAAATGCTTCCAATAAACACACTCAATATCCAACACACAGCTCCAGTCAAATAGTTCAGCACAAAGCACCGAGTAAACAGCTCTCTCAGCTGGATCTTCTCACACAGCATAAGGGACATTTCCACCCCTGATTACCCACATGATAGTCAGACTGCCTGAAGATTGGTGTGGATATTATAGGATACAATTTGTATAAAAGCTGCTCCTTTACTCACCATCTCCTCACTTGGTTTTCAGTCCCTATAGGAAGTGAACCAGCTCTGGAAGAGGAAGAGGAGAAATGGGCCGAGTGGGTGGGCTCTCTGATTGACGTCTCTCACAGTCAATCCAAATATTTCTGTTAAAAATCACACAACACCAGATTATAGTTCAACAGGTTGATTTCGAATTACTAGCTTTCAGAGCGCCGCTCCTTAATCAGGTATGCTCCGAAAGTGAGTGCTTCCAAATAACCTGTTGGACTATAACCTGGTGTTGTGTGACTTTTAACTTTGTCCACCCCAGTCCGACACCCGCACCTCCACATCACAAATATTTTTGGAGCAACATGAATTTCCTGAAACTTGGGAAACTGACCGGGGAAATGGAGGTGACTTTGAGCCGCAGATCAGGTTGAGATTTAAACTTGTCATTGTCCCATCTGAGTAAAACCTCACTTGTTGCAGCTGCTGTCTCAGTACCCCTGGTAAATGTTTGACAGATTTCTTGTGTGGGAATAGTATTCTTCATCTTCATAGTATTTCAAACAGAAAACATCAATGTGGGATGTATATTCTAGGATGTGTTTGACAGCAGATCAGAAGAAGCAGACCCACAGCATCCAAGGAATGGATGATGTGCAGTGGTGGGATCAGCACATGAACAGGCGGGAGGAACACGTTGGGAGTTAAAAGGGAAACGGACAGAGAAGAAATAACAAGAAATGATTGACTGGGTGCTGAAGAATGATTCTGTGACTTGGCAAGTGAGCTGTGTCACACTGTGTGTGGCCCTCGACTTGATATCTGACTTCCCGGCCTTGCTCACAGCTCCCACCTACAGCGATTCAGTTCCCCTCAACTTCAATTTCTGAGGCTTAATAGTCACATCATCAGTTCCCAGTACCTTTAATGTAAAATTCTCATGCTCCAGTACAAATTGCTGCATGGCCTCACTCCCAATCTCTGTCACCTTCAGCCCCATCTCTTTTTGAGATCTCTACACTTCTCCAACTCTGGAGTTTAGTTCATCCATGCCACTTTCCTCACTTCCCAATTGTGTCTTCAGCATTCAGGGTTCATACTCATGAATTCCCTCCTTAAGTCTTTGCATAGTTATCGCCACTTTGAGGAAACCTTTAGTCATCCCCTCCTGCTCATTAACTGTACCTCAATTCAAAGGTGATATTGTTTTATGGTTCTACTGTCTTTACACCCAGCAAGTTTAACTTATCCATTTGAACGTATTGCTACCTTGAAATCTCAAATGGGAGAGACTTTAAATCATTCCTGGGTTTCAATTAATATTACTTGCTATAGACTTAGGCCACATGCAAAACGATCTCCACTCGAGGAGACTGCCAAATTTATCTCTGGATGAAATTAATCTACAAAGGTACATCATAGATGTTCGCACCGCTGCCTCACAGCGCTAGGGACTCAGGTTCAATTCCAGCCTTGGGTGACTGTGGAGTTTGCACATTCTCCCCTTGTCTGCGTGGGTCTCCTCCGGGTGCTCTGGTTTCCTCTCACAGTCCAAAGAATTGCAATTAGGGTGGACTGGTGATGTTAAATTGTCCTGTAGTGTCTAGGGATGTGCAGGCTAGGTGGATAACCTTGGTGGGCTATGTCTAGGGGGGTGCTATTCTGAAGATCAGTATTGACTTGATGGGTCAAATGGTCTCCTTCTGCTGTAGGGATTCTATGATTTTAAGAAACAACTCACACAAGTTAATTACTATCACTGAACAGAATCCTAACTTGTGAATTCCAGAATATTTATGTTTGTTTTCTGGAATGGGTCCTTGAGGCATTAAATGTGAGTCTACAATTTTTCAATGAGTACTATCAATATTTTATTATAAGAATCAATTCTAGGTTGCATTATGTAATGAGTATAATATTATGTAGTTTAGGATGATTAAAAGTTAACTCATCTGAAAATAACCATGACAGTATGACCCACCAAAAAATAATGCCGGTAATATATACTTATTGATGAAAAAAATTGAACTTAACCGCTTCTAAAGGCTAAGACAAGACAAAAAAACTTAAAATTTATCTTGACATTTCAAATACATATTTTTGTAAAATATTTGGATATTCTGAAGCTATTTTATGGTATATTTGGCCTTGGCTGAGAAGTGGCAAGTAACATTCGCATGACATAAATGCCGGACAATGATCATCTTCAATAAGAGACAATTTAACCATCACCCTTTGACATTCAGTGCTGTTACCATCACTGAATACCTCACTGTCAACATCCTCAGGGTTACCATTAACCAGAAACTGAACTAGACCAGCCGTATGAATACAGTGGCTACAAGACCAGGTTTGAGGCTAGAAATCCTGCAGCAAGTAACTCACTTCCTGACTCCCCAAAGTCTATTCACCATTTACAAGGCACAAGTCAGGAGTGTGATGGAATACTCCTTACTTGCCTGAATGAGTGCAGCTTGGCACAATCCAAGATGAAGCATCCTGGCACCACATCCCCAGTCAATTACTCCACCACTAACACCCAGAAGCAGCAGTGTTTATTGTCTATAAGGTGTACTGCAGAAATTCAGCAAAGATCCTTAGACATCACCTTCCAAACCTACGACCATTTCAATCTATAAGGAAAAAGGTATCAATTACATGGGAACACCATCACCTGCAAGTTCCCCTCCAAGCCATTCACCAACCTGACTTGGAAATATATTGCAGTCGTTCAAGAAGGCATCTCACCATTATCTTCTCAAGAGCAACTAGTAATGGGCAATTAATGCAACTAGCCACACCCATGTCCCACCAGTGAATAAAAAGAACATTAAAAATATAGTTTTCAAATCCACCTCAAAATGGATTGAAGATATACAAATATTTTGCAGAAGATGTACTTTAAATCCAAATATAAATACACAGATTTTTAATGTCTTGTGTCAGCCTTTCAGAGATCTTATTCAGACCTCGACGTTACATTGTGTCAAAGTTAACCAATTTCTTCCAAGTAACAAGTAGATAATTCAAATAATTATAGAGTCATTGGGTCAAAGAACTGTTCAGCATGGAAACAGACTGTTCAGTCTAACTCATCCATGCTGATCAGATATCCTAAATTAATCTAGTCCCACTTGTTAGCACTTGGCCGATATTGCTCCAAACTCTTCCTATTCATATACACATCCAGATGCCTTTTACATGTAATAATTGTACCCGCCTCCATCATTTCCTCTGGCAGCTCATTTAACACACGCACCACCCTCTGTGGGAAAACTTTGCTTGTTAGGTTCCTTTTAAATCTTTCCCCTCTCATCTTAAACCTATGCCCTCTAGCTTTGGACTCATCCACTCCAGGAAAAAGTCCTTGGCTATTCACCCAATCCATGCTCTTCATGATTTTATTTGAAACAGCAGAGGCAGTCAGCATTGAAGATTCACTGCTGGGTCAGACAGTTGTGCTGGTTTACTTCTCCATTTGTTTCACCTTCCACGTAGTCCCTGCTTTGTCTCTCTTCTTCCTTTTTCAAAGTGCTTGTTGTTTTGGATTTTTTTCCCAAAGGTTCTAAACACTGCAACAGCTTATAAAGCAGTAATTGCTGCTGCTAAAATTGGAGGAAATCAGCTCCAACATTGAAAATACCTCAAAAAAGGAGCAGCTCTTACAGTCACAATTTTTTCCTGTCCTCCATCTTACTAACATAGTACTTCTGAAAATAACTTATTTTATTCATGGTGGGATTGTGTGAGGGATGCATTGGAGGACTAATATACATTTTAAAAACGTATGCCTTACGAAAAAACTTCTTGGAAGATGTCACATATGTCACCTCAAGATTTTATTTTTAATTCACTCATGGGGTGTGGGCATCTCTGACCTGCAACCATTTATTGCCTGTCCCCAGTTTCCCTTGAGAAACCGGTTGCGAGCTGCCTTCTTATACTGCTGCAGTCCATGTACTATAGGTTGACCCACAATGCTGTTAGGGAGGAAATTCCAGGATTTTGATCCAGCATCAATGAAGGAACGCTGATGTATTTCCAAGTCAGGATGGTGAGTGGCTTGGAGGGGTACTTGAAGGTGGTTGTGTTCCCATTTATCTGCTGTCCTTCTCAATGGAAGTGGTGGCGTGTTTAGAAGGTGCTGCCTCAGGATCTTTGGGGTATTTCTGCAGTGCATGTTAGATAGTACACACTGTTGCTACTGAATGTTGGTGGTGGAGGTAGTGAATGCTTGTGGATATGCTGCCAGGTAAGTTCTGTCCTTGGTGATGTCAAGCTTCTTAAGTTTTGTTGGAGCTGCTCCTATCCAAGCAAATGGGGAGTATTCCATCACACTCCTGAATTGTGCCTTGCAGGTGATGGGCAGACTTTGGCGAGTCAGGAGATGAGTTACTTGCTGCAGGATTTCTAGCCTCTGACCTGCTCTTGTAGCCACTGTATTCAAATGGCTCATCTTGTTCAATTTTTGGTCAATGGTACCTCGAGGATGTTGAAAGTGGGGGATTCAGTGATGGTAGCACCACTGAATATAGGTTGTTTCTTCTTGGATATGGCATTTGTGTGATGCAAATGTTATTTGCCACTTGTCAGCCCAAGCCTGGATATTGTCCAGATCTTGTTGTATTTGAACTGATTCAGGATCTGAGGAGATGCAAATGGTACTGAACATTGTGCGATCATCAGCGAATATTTCCACTTCTAACCTTATGCTGAAGGAAAGGTAATTGATAAAGCAGCTGAAGATGGTTGAGCCCAGGCCACTAGCCTGAGAAACTCCTGCAGAGATGTTTTGTAGCTGAGATGACTGACTGCCAAAAACCACAAACATCTTCCTATCTGCTAGTTATAACTCTAACCAATGGAGAATTTGCCCAAATACCCATTGATTCCAAGTTTGCTAGGGCTTCTTGATGCCACTTTCAGGCAAATGTGACTTTGATGTCAAGGGCTGTCACTCTTACAAGTTATTTTGATAAAGATTAAGATTTAGGTGTTTTTAATGTATTCTTTTTTTAAAGTTCAACACTAATTACTGCTTAATTTTGTGATTCTCCTCATGCTATTGTAGTGAAAACGTCTATATGTCTATGTCAGGTCTTCAAGGTCCCATGAAATTCTGGGAGAAAGTCTGGGTGAACTTCTCAAAATTGTCCATGACACCTGACGATTCTTCCTAATACAGTATTTGTCTTCTGGGTTTGTAAACACTACTCCGTCTCCCATGAAAACAGACCTTTCTCAAATATCTTTCCTATCTTCCCATATTCTATCTCTGAGCCCACCTTAACATTTTTTGCCCATGTTGAATGATTGTATTCTGATCACTTCTCCGATTCCAAGCTCTGGCAATAATTTGGAAGCTTTATCGAAGTGACATTTGGCTTTCTGTCATTTCACTTTATCTTGTTACTGTTGTTACTTCTGGCCTCATTAGTTTTTTTCAATTGGAAGGGTAGTTCTTGTAGTGTGATATTCATCACTGGTTTGGTCAAATCTCCATGCCTTTAGTAGGTGTGTTTGTCCATTCTAAGATGACCTTGCACACATCTGTGTCAGCTTATTATTTATTCATCATTGACATCATAGTCCCTCAGCACTAGTGATGTTTGATGGGAATGAATGTTGCTTCTTGTTCTGTGTCCCAGTCCCACTCAACATCCTGCACAGTAAGACTGTGTACAGGTTTGCACACTGAGGACAGATTGGGCACGAATGTAGCTGAGTAGTCCTCATGTGTTGCTGATATTCTAGGATGTCTAACCTCTGTGTGAAAGTTCTATTGCAGAACTCACACAGACAGGCTTTCTGCCATGTGAATGCATTGATAGATGAAGAGATTTGCTAACTGTTTGGAGGTCTTTTCACACCCCAATGGATTCTCTCCAATGTTGATCTGTTGGTGTCTTTTGAGATCATGGGAATGGCTGAAACATTGCACCTGAAGAGTTTGTTCCCTATGTGAATTCTCTTATGTCCCTGGAGAGTCAACAATGACACAAAATCTTTCTCTGAAATATCACACTTAAATGATTGCTCCCCTGTGTGGGGTCCTCTGATGGAGCAGAGCATTTGATGAGAGTGAGTATGATTATTGATGTATCAGCCTTGAATAATTTCTCTCTATTTTGATGTGATGATGAGTGCAGAGGGTGAGAATATCAATAATGAATTGTCATACATCTCAAACGTACATTAGAGTGGTGCTGGAAAAGCACAGCCAGCCAGGCAACATCCGAGGAGCAGGAAAATCGACGTTTCGGGCAAAAGCCCTTCATCAAGACTGAAGCCCGAAACATCGATTTTCCTGCTCCTTGGATGCTGCCTGACCGGCTTGGCTTTCCCAGCACCACTCTAACGTAGATTCTGATTTCCAGCATCAGCAGTCCTCACTTTTGCCTAAACATCTCAGACATGTATGTTTATCCCTAGTGTGAAGACATTATTGTTTGTACAGGGCAAATGAATCTGAACTTGGAGAATATGAATGTCTTGCTGATTATGAAGGTTCGAGGATTCTCTGAATGACTTGTCACATACAATGTATGTGAATGGCTTGTCCCTGGTACAAATACATGAATGTGTACAGACATTTTTTAAAAATTTATTTTTTAGTGGGATGTGGGCATTGCTGGCTGGCCAGCATTTATTGCCCATCCCTAGTTTCTCTTGAGAAGGTGGTGGTGAGCTGCCTTCTTGAACTGCTGCAGTCCACCTGCTGTGTCTTGACCCACAATACCCTTAGGGAGGGAATTCCAGAATTTTGACCCAGCAACAGTGAAGGAACGGTGATATATTTCCAATTCACAATGGTGGCTTGAGGGGAACTTGAAGCTGGTGGTGTTCCTATATGTCTGCTGCCCTTGTCCTTCTGGATGGAAGAGGTCTTGGGTTTGGAAGGTGCTGTCTGATGATCTTTGGTGAATTTCTGCAGTGCACCTTGTATATAGTACACACTCCTGCTACTGAGAGTTTGATGATCTCAAAAACATTTTTGTCACACACCTTACACATGAGGATTACTCCCATGTGTGGATCCTCTGATGGAGCAGGAGGGTCAACAACTGTGAGAATGATTTGAGACACAGCTCAGACATAAATGGTTTCCTCCCTGTGTGAATGCGTTGGTGTACACCGAGGGTCCATGTCTCTGGGAATGATATATCACACATCCCGCAATTGAATGGTTTCTCCTCTGTGTGAATGCATTACTGAGTGTGAAGGGTCAATAAAATTTGTCACATGCCTTGCAACTGAATGGTTTCTCTCCTATATGAGTGCATTGATAAACACAGAGTGTTGATCAATCAGAAAATGATTTGATAAACACCTTGCATGTGAATGGCTTCTCTCCTGTGTGAGTGTGTTGGTGCACAAGGAGTGTTGATGACTATGAAAATGTTTTGTCACACACCCTACATTTAAATGGTCTCTCCCCAGTTTGAATACATTGATGATTCACAAATGTTGATGAATGTATAAAAGCTGAGTGATATGGCTCACATTTTGATTGTTTCTCTTCCATGTACAAACATTATTCTTGTGTTAGGAATTCATATCAGCTTGCTAAGTCTTCCTCACACTTGAACAGTCATATCTGTAGGGGTGAGTTAGTAGTTCATGAGGTTCGATGATTGATTAAAGCTATAACCACACTTGGAGCTCATTCACACTTCTTCCCAGCCTGATCCTAACCAATCACTCAATGTGCCCCTGACTCAACCAATTTGGTTTCACTGCCTAACCTTCTCTGTGTTGAGCAATGTTGTGAAAGGACTGGATGACTTTTCACAACCGTGGAGCTGTGTTTTGGATAATGGTCAGGATCTATCTGCATGTCTAACTTCTCTGTATCCTCTGGTACAGTGCTGTCTTTCTGTAAAACAGGAAAAGAAAATACAATTTCCTCCAGTTCTCACTTCTACCCTGTTCAAGTGGCTGATTTCTCAGTTTTTTTATTGTTTATTCTTTTATAGGCTGTGGGCATCACCAGGTAAGAAAGCATCTCTGGTCCATCTCTGATTGCCTTTGAGAATTTCATGCTGACACCTCCGTCTTGAACAATTGGAGTCCATGTGCTTTGTTAAAGAATATTTTGGCTTTGTAATAAATGATAAGAGTTCTAAATCCGAATGGTGTTGCTTGGTGCTGGTGGTCTAATGCTTTTGCTGCCCTTAGCTTTTCAATTGTAGTCGGTCATGGGTCTGAAAGTGCTGTCAAAGATGCCTTACTGTGTTCCTCCAGTGTAGACTGTACACACCATCCTGACTTCACAGAATCTCTACAGTGTGGAAGCAGTGTGACACATCCCATCCAGAGCCCTACCCTACCCCTGCAACCCTGCATTTTCCCACGTCTAATCCACATAGCCCACACATTCCTGGACACTATGGGCAACTTAGCATGGCCAATCCACCTAACCTGTACATCTATGGACTGCGGGAGGAAACTGGGGCACTTAGAGGAAACTCATGCAGACACAGGGAGAATGCATAGACTCCACACAGACAATTCCTTGTGGCTGGAATCGAACCTGGGTCCCTGGTGCTGTGAGGGAGCAGTGTTAACCACTGAGCTATTATGCCGCTGATTAAACTAAATTATGTTTTCTGCACTGTTGCTGGGCCTAAATCCTGGAACTTCCTCTCAAATAGCTCTGCAGGTGTCTCAACACATAGACTTCTGGTTTTCCACAGCTTCTTGCCTTGCCTTGAACAATCAGTAGCTGTTCCTCTTCTATAGTTTCTGCAGTTCACCACCAGCTTCTGCAGCGATTGAAGAATAAATACTGGGGAAGCCAGTGACCACCATCTCCCTTGAATAAATTTTTAAAAAGATTTGTGCAATCATCAGCACGTCTGAGGTTATGATGGAGGGAAAGTCTTGATGAAGCAGCTGAAAATAGTTGGGGCTAGGACACTACCCTGAGGAACTCCTCCAGAGATGTCTGGGAGCTGAGATGACTGATCTCCAACACATGCAACCATCTTCCTTTGTTGTATGTATGCAGCTAGTGGAGAGTTTTCCCCTGATGTCCATTGTTCCCAGTTTTGCTGAGGTCCTTGATGCTACAATCGGTCAAATGTGAACTTGATACCAAGAGTTGTTACCCTCACCTCACCTCAGGAATTCAACTCTTTTGTCCATGTTTGAACCAAGGCTGGAATGAGGTTAGGAGCTGAGTGACCCTGGGCATCTGTGAGCAGGATGCAGATAATAATTTTAAAGACCCTTCCCATGACAGAGAGAGGGAGTATTTATCTGGCTCAGATTTGTCCTGTTTTTTGTGAACAAGGCATACCTGGACACCTTTCCACAACGTCAGGTAGGCACCAAGCTAGTACAGAACAGCTTGGCTCAGAGAGTGGCAAGTTCTGGAGCACAAATCTTCAATACTATTGTGAGAATGCTGTCAGGGTCCATTTCCTTTGCAGTATCCAGTGTCTTCAGCTATTTCTTGCTATCATATGGAATGAGTCAAATTGGCATCTGTGATGAGAGGGTCCTCTGGAGAAGGTTCAGATGGATCATCCACTTGGTACTTCAGATTGAAGATAGATATAAAGGCTTCAGTTTTGCTTTTTGAACAGATGTGCAGGGCTTCTCTGTTATTGAGGATGAAGATATTTCTGAAGTTTCCTCCTCAGTGTGTTATTTAACGTTTTCAATTGACTACAGATCTTCAATCTAATCTTTTGGGCTGAAGATCATTGAGCTTTATATAATCACTTGCTGTTTGTGCTGTTTGGGTGTAAGTATGTGTTGTTGGTACACTAGGTTGACACCTCATTTTTAAGGATGCCTGATGCTGCTTCTACCATGCCCTCTTGCATTCTTCACTGAATCAGAATCGATTCTCTGGATTGATAGTAATGGCAAAGTGGGAAATATGGTGGGACATGAAGTTACAGATTGTGGTTGAACACAATTCAATGAGTGATGGCCCACAACACCTCTTGGATGTCAGTTTTACGTTAATAGATTTATTTGCAAACTAAAGCATTTAGTATGGTAGTCACTTTTTGCCCATACTGCTATGAATAGATGTACCTGTGCATTTGGATTGCTGAGGATGAGGTTAAGGACACTTTTCTCCTTTGTTGTTTCCCTTGCAACCTGTCGCAGACACAGGCTAGCAACTATGTCCTTTAGGACCTGACCAGCTCAGCAGTGATGCCACAGTGACATTCCTGGTGATGGTCAATGAAGTTCCTCACCCAAAGTATATACTGTGCCCCTGCCACCCTCAGTACTTTCTCCAATCTATGTTCAACATGCAGGACTGATTTATCAGCTGAGGGTGATGGTAGGTGGCAATCAGGAAGAGATTTCTTTGCCCATATTTGATCTGATGCCATAAGAACCAGAGACAATGTTGAGGACACTGACAGCAGCCCCCTTTCAACTGTACGCCACTTTTTCAACACCATCTCTTGTGGGAGAACCCAGAGAAGTTGATGGTGGTGTCTGGGACATGTTATACTTACAGAAACATAACTTACAGGCAATGTCAGGCTACTACTTATGGGTCTGCTCTCCTAATCTGGGAACAAGTCTCCAACTGTTGGATAGGAGGATTTCAGGATTGACTAGGCTGGGTTTGCCATTTTTATTTTTTGTGATACGGTTGATTTATTCCTTTATAACTTCACAGAAATTTGATAAACTTTTGTAAATTATTGATCATTTCTTTGGCATTTATATTTGATTCTGGAATCATATGTAAGCCAAACTAGGTAAAGAAGCAGATGTCATTCTCTGAAGGATGTAAACAAGCTATATGAGTTATTATGGTAATCTACAGTGGTTTCATAGTCAGCATTACTGAGACTAGTTTATATTTCCAGATTTATTAATTGAATTTAAATTCTATCAGTATTGTCATGGGCTTTGAACTAATGTCCCCAGAAGATTACCCTATGCCTTTGGATCACTCGTGACTACCTCACCACCTCCTTTTCAGTTCCACAGTGAGCGCCAGTCAGTTATGCCCCTGTGTGGGAGATGAGACACCAGTCCTTTTTTTGCCTTCACTTATCACATCCTGTGACTAGAAGCAGACAATGTAATTTATTTCTAAAAACTTAAATATTATCCTTTCGAGAAGGGAATTTGCCACAACTGCCTCGTCTGGTCTCCATGTGACTCCTGTTCCAGATAAAGTGAGCATCACTGATTGGGTCAGCACTTATTCCTCACTGTGAAGAAAACCAGATTGAAATGGACAATCTTTTAAACTTCTGCACTTCTGATACATAGTATTGTTGCCTCAGTGCCAGGAGTGACAGGGCACCACTCCATCAGTGCTGCTTACTTTAACATCCAGAGGTATGGATGATGGTTTCAGCAGCAAATCAGCTGAGGCGGGAACTCACTGGTCTCTGGCTCTCAGTACATCGTGCACCTCTTCCTGCGCATGGTTTCCCTATTCCTGACCCGATATAGGGAAATGACAGTGAGAGCCAGAGATCATAATGGACAACTCTTCATGGAATCAGAAGCCATCATAGTTCAACACAATACATTGCGGCTGTGCCTCACTCCTCAGTGAGGAGGGAGGAGGGCTGGGGTCAGGGGGAACGGTGAAAACTTGGCAGGGCTGGGAGCTAGGACCTGGTGTAGGTGTGGAGATGCCCTCCAATGTATCTCGTCCACATCCCACCCCTCTACCCTCAAACCCCACCCCTCCAACCGTAACAAGGACAGAACTCCCCCTGGTGCTCACCTTCCACCCTACCAACCTTTGCATAAACCACATCATCCAACAACATTTCCGCCACCTCCAAACGGACCCCATTACCAGGGATATATTTCCCTCCCCACCCATTTCCCCTTTCTGCAAAGACCATTCCCTCCGTGACTACCTAGTCAGGTCCATGCTCCCCCAACAACCCACCCTCCCTTCTTGGCACCCTCCCCTGCCACTGCAAAACCTGCGTCCACACCTCCTCCTTCACCTCCATCCAAGGCCCCAAAGGAGCCTTCCACATCCATCATAGTTTTACCTGCACATCCAACAATATCATTTATTGTATCCGCTGCTCCCGGTGCTATCTCCTCTACATTGAGGAGACTGGACGCCTCCTAGCAGAGCGATTTAGGGAACATCTCCAGGACACCCGCATCAATCAACCCCATCGCCCTGTGGCCCAACATTTCAAGTCCCCCTCCCACTCTGCCAAGGACATGCAGGTCCTGGGCATTCTCCACCTCCGCTCCCTCACCACCCGACGCCTGGAGGAAGACCGCCTCACCTTCCGTCTTGGAACACTTTCAACCCCATGGCATCAATATGGATTTCACCAGTTTCCTCATTTACCCTTCCCCCACCTCATCCCATCTCCAACCTTCCAGCTCAGCACCACCTTCATGACCTGTCCTACCTACCTATCTTCCTTTCCACCTGTCCATTCCACCCTCCTCTCTGATCTATCACCTCCATCCCCACCTCCATTCACCTATTGTTCTCTATGCTACTCTCTCCCCACCCCCATCCCCCTCTCATTTACCTTTGCACTCTGCAGGCACCCTGCCTCTATTCCTGATGAAGGGCTTTTGCCTGAAACGTCGATTTTCCTGGGTCCTTGGATGCTGCCCGACCTGCTGCGCTTTTCCAGCACCACTCTAATCTAGACTCTGGTTTCCAGCAGCTGCAGTCCTTGTTTTTACCCTATGCTCAAAAAGTCGATTCTTCTACTCCTAGGATGCTGCCTGACCAGCACCACAGTTTTCAAATCTGATCTTCAGCATCTGCAGTGCTCACTTTCTCCTTATTGAAGTTGCTGTCGCAGTTCCCCTAGTAAATGTTCAACAGAAATTTCCAGTATAGAAATAGCATTCTTTATCTTCAGAGACTTTCAAACTGACAACATCAATGTTGGATGTGCATCCTCAGATGTGTATGACAGCAGATCTGATCACAGCGTCCAAGGCAGTGGATGGGATCAGCACATGCACAGGAGAGAGAGAGAGAGAGAGAGAGAGAGAGAGACGTGGGAGAGGGGGTGAGAGCCACATAAGTGAAGACTAAAACTTAATTATGTTCTAATTATGATAATCAAGTCACACTACTGCACAGTTGCAATATCAGTATTATGTGTTTGAATTCAGTTACCAGAATGGCCAATTGTTTTTCTATGGAACTGCTCTCCAGTAAAGAGATTTTCACCAATAAAAAGACTTTCATTTTACTTCTTCAACAATCTCAACATAATCTATTCATTATAACAAAAAACATATTCTTAGAATCACATGACAAAATTGGTTAACATTTAATTCCGAGTTAGAACTCTATCCCCTTCTAAACCCAAACAAACATGCACACACACTCAGAGGACAAAGAGGCTCTTCAGAAATAATATTTTATAAACAAAATGGAAAAATCATCTTCATCACCGTTGTTCCGTAAATCAAATGATAGAGGTTGATGAGTCCTTGTAGTCCACTTAACTTCTCATTGGCAAAATCGAATTGCTGACAGCCATTTACTATGAAGAACTTATCTAATAAAACTTCAGTTAGATTGGAAATAAAACTGGTCCCAAGCTTGTGGAAACTTGTCACAGCTAACCTTCTCGGAGTTTGCCATTTAGTAACAATATTCCAGTGTTGATTTTCTCAAGTTTCTGAATTACAACCAGGAGAAAGAGACAGAGGTGCTGCAGCCTCCTGATTCTTTCTGCTGCTTCTCCTTATCATGCTTTCCCCTCTGGAAGCAGAAGTGAAACCCAACCAGGTTTGTTAGCAGCACAGAGGCAAATATTCCAGCAAGTGGCCAACAGTGATTTTTCATATAGTCCACAAATATATCCATAGATCTCCCGTGTTGTTTGATGAGAGGAATAACCCAGTCCAAACACTCGGGATACCTCATACTGGTTACCTTTATTGAAGCATATGTGGGTCAGTCAAAGGTCAGAGTGACATAGAGTCATAGAGTTATACCAGCACAGAAGCAAACAATTTGATCCAACTCACCCATGCCGACCAAGTATTCAAACTAAGCCAGTCCCACTTGCTTGCATTTGGCCCATATCCACCTAAACCTTTCCTATTCTCTTCTGACTCCCAGAACAATGGTTACAGTTTATCTCTAGTTTCAAAAGTATGATAGATTACAGTGTTCACTTGACCCATCAATTACACAAGAGGTTACATCCAAACCTGTGCAACATGATGTTAACCAACATGATACATTTTTTGGCCAGAGTCTTTTCATTCACTGTTCTTGGTTACTTGCCCATTGGTCAGGGCTCACCCACTCCCTATGATTGCCCAGTCATATTTGTGCTTTACTAATGCTTTCCCATCATACCTATTTGCCTCTGTTTGTGCCTTGAAATGATTTACTTTGTCGTTTAAAGTCTGCAACATTCAGTTGGGGTCAACTCCTTGTTTTGGAAGATCGACAAGTTTTGGGCAGACCGAAGAGTGACTTTCACTGAGTTGAGAGTCCTTCAGATACAGTCGATCCTTGTTGTGGGGAACAGACTGTAGAGCACAGAGTTGTGCAATATGGAGCTGGTCAGGATGAATCTTGACAAAAACCACTGAATTTTTCTCCAGTCTTCTTCTGCAAAGGCACATTCCAGCAGGAGATCATAGATCATACAATCCCTACAGTGTGGAAACAGGCCATTTGGCCCACCAAGTCCACACCAGCCCTCTGAAGAGTATCAGGCCCTGTACCACCTCACCGCCATCCCCATGTGACAGTGTCTACCACCCTACAGCCACTTCAAGGACAGTACATGATGGCGCAGACTAACCAGGGCATATATAAAGGATCTCACCAGTAGTGCCCTTTTCACCACCGGCCTAGTGATGTTTGGTCCTTGTTGGAAAATTTTGGTGATGAGGCATTCTGTCAAATGACTTTGACAGTCTGCTCAGGGAACTGCGCAACAGGATCCACCCTCAGGGTCTTGAGGACACTATGTGCTGACCACTTCCTGATGGACTTGTGGTCAAAGGTATTTTTCTTTGTAAATTTCTCCACAAAGGACAGATGATATTATATAGTTCAATCACTTGTAGCATTCTGCAGCAATGAGGCCAGTCCCATCCCTACCTCTACTGGTGACAGATAGAAACTCAGTACCTAGTGGCATTTGGTGTTTGTGTATCCAGGATCTGTGCACAATTTGATGCAGCAGCACACAAAGGTGACCAATGCCTCAGAAATGGATGGCCTCCACATCAATTCTTGAGCCATTTGTAGAATTAGAACTAGAAATCAGCCTCCAATACTTCAGGAGCTGGACCCCAAGTACACGTGTTTTGATTGAATCATCAAATGGGCCAAATTGCTTCACTTTATCATTGTTATCCAAAACAAAGGAGGTTTCCAGTGGGTTGCTTGAATAAACTCAAAATAACTGCTTTATTGTATACAAAATTTATTCTTTAAGCGTGCGACAACAAAGATAAATATACTATTGCTCCATGACATTCAGTAGCCTCACCTCCTATCAAACTGCCTGAGTTTTCCCATGTTGTTCGGTAAGAGGAATTATCCAGTCCAGATGCATGAGGTATCTCGTACTGATCACCTTTATCGAAACATACGCAGAACAGCCAAAGAACAGAGATAAGGAGAAAGTGGGGACTGCAGATGCTGGAGATCAGAGTCAAGAGTGTGGTGCTGGAAAAGATGTTTTTCTTCAGGCATGAGCCCTTCATCAGACATCTCTCCATCACTCCTTCCAGTTCCCACTCTTCATGGTCTACTCTATCTGCTAAGTGCTGTACTTCTTGCACTGCCAGTTCCTCTATCCTGAGACCAAATATCTTTATTTCTTCTTCTTCTAGTTTCTCCTCAAATGCCTTTTGGCCAACATTCTTCTTGTTGTCAGCCTCCTATGGGCCTTAATCTTAATCGCATCTCCAGCCATGAATCCTTTTGTAGCATTTACCAGTTGCCTAAGTATTTCCTCAGGCCTGTATTGAGTTCCACTGGAGGTGACATGACCCCTTCCTGCTCCATGTTACCATGAAGTTGTAACCCAAAGGAGTAGTGACCTGTTTACCTTTCGCTCACTCCAGGGAATGTGTCAGGGCGATGAACTCCGCCACTTGGGTCGGGTAGTCCCCAAACAATTGTTCCATCTTACACACCATACCTTCTCCAACCACCACAGTATCCCCTATTCCAGTATTTCCACCCTAATGCTTCCATGAGCCAACAATATACTGCTCCATATCCACTCCTTTCAGGGGTTCTTCTATCAAATCCTTAGTTTGCCCTCTTGCCTATATACGTGAGGCACTCATAGGCATTTCCTTATCCTAGTGTCATTCCATGCGCTAAGTAATATCCTATAGCCTGCACCACTCATACAGACTCACCCTGAGGGAATAATGTGGTTTCCCAAGCTGCCTGACAGTTGTCAGGTACCAATTGCAGCCATCTCTCATTTAGTCCCTACAGGACAGTGCATTTTGTATAATAACCTTCCACTGTTCATTGTGAGTAGATCACAGACTTCATGAGCCACAAGGCACAATCAATGGCTGCTCCATAGCATGGCAAACCTGCCACCGCCAGTGACTGTGTTTTTGAGATGGACACCAAAAGCCACATCTGTTCTCTATGCTTCTGAGTCAGTATGGTGCCATGGTGCTTTCTTTCATCAAGATACAAGGACCTTCTCAAGATGTGGAAGTCCCACTGCAGGTGCTTTCAAGAGGACTTTCTTTATTTTGGTATGTGCCTTTTCTTTTCTCACCCCAAAGTATCACCTTGTCTCTAGGACAACCCTATCCTGCTGCCTTTACAAGGAACTGCAGGGAGCTATCATTTCTGTGCAGCTCTCAACAAAGTTTCTATAATAGTTAGACAGCCTCAGTAGTTCTATGTATTTGTGAGTCGCGACATTTTTTCAAATGGCTCATTTTGTGTAATAGCAACAATCTCTCCCTCAATGTTGGCAAAACGAAGGAACTGGTCAGTGACTTAAGGAAGCGAGTGGAAGACATGCCTTTGTCCATATCTATGGTGCTGAGGTGGAGATGGTTGAGACTTTCAAGATCCTAGGAATAAATATCACCAACAATCTATCCTGGTCCATCCACGTCAATACTATGATAAAAAAAACACATCAATACCTCTACTTCCTCGAAGTATGGGCGGTACGGTGGGTCAGTGGTTAACACTGCTGCCTCACAACACCAGGGACTTGGATTTGACTCCAGCCTCAGGCATATATCTGTGCGGAGTTTGCACATTCTCCCTGTCTCTGTGAATTTCCTCCAGGTGCTCTGGTCCTCCCACAGTCCAAAGACACACAGGTTAGTTGAATTGGCTGTGCTAAATTGCCCATAGTGTTCATGGATGTATAGGTTGAGTGCATTAGTCAGGCGTAAATGTAAAAGAATGGGTCAGGGTCAGTGTGGACTTGTTGGGCTAAATCCCTACAGTTTTCACACTGTAGGAATTTTATGAAAAGGCTCAGGAAATTAGGCATGTCCACGGTCACTTTTATTAATTTTTTAGATGCACCATAGAAAGCATCCTTTCTGGATGTGTCACAGCCTTGGTATGGCAACTGCTCTGCCAAGACTGCAAGAAATTACAGAGTTGTGAACACAGCCCAGTCCATCACTTCAACTAGCCTTCCCTCCATTGAGTCTATTCATACTTCCTGCTGCCTTGGAAAAGCAGCCAATATAATCAAAGACTCCTCCCACCCAATTACTCACTTCCACCCACTCCCATTAGGCAGAAGATATAAAAGTTTGAAAATACACACCAACAAATTCAAGAATAGCTTCTTCCATGCTGTTATCAGATTTATGAATGGACTTCTTACATATTAGAGTTGATATTTCTTCTTTGTAACTGTAATGCGATATTCTACATTCTGTTTAATTATCCAATGTACTTATATAAGGTATAATTTGACTGGATGGCACGCAAAATAATAGTTTTCACTGTATCTCAGTACACGAGACAATAATAAATCAAATCAAATTTCCAGGTCTCAGACATATCTGTCAGTCCCTATGAGATCCTGTTCCTATGTTGGAGACCTGAGGTCTCCCCACTTGGGCATTTTTGAAGCTAATCTTAAATCTGCCACAGTCTACACCTTCTAACAGGGATAATAAGGCCCTGACATGCACTTTTTAATCCCTGCAGATGTCAGTAGCAGGTCATCAATTCACTGAATCAGGAGGGTCTCTCCTCCTATCATATTTGCTGGAGCAGCCCAGTGAAGTCTATCTGGGCAATAGTGGAACCCTGGGGTCAGGCAAGTTCATTACACCATGCATTATGAGAAACTGTAATTATGGTATTCAGCAAACCGATCATAGTTGGCCCAAAATCCATTGTTGTCCAGGACAGTAACTATCCAGTGTTCTAAACTTTAGTTATCAAATATCCTGGTGGGGCTAGGAACTATAGGGTACTCTGCGGGGTCATCTCATTTAAGGCTGTACACCCACTCTGTTGAGTATTGGGGTATGGTCTTCTGGTGGATAATAACTAATGCGGATAGCACTCCATTGTAACTCTCCAACGTACCGTGCAATCAGACCGGATAAATCAACGAGAAAAAGAAAAGATGGAGTCTGGGACTAATATCATGAGTAGATGGCTATGTGGCTAGCAAATCAGCAAATAATGAAGACCGAGTGCAGAATCTGTGGTAAACCAATAGGACCCATCTGGCTTCTGGACTGGCTGAATGAGCATGTTAGCCTGGGCCAGTGGATGTGGTTTATTTGGACCTTCAGATGGCTTTCAATTCCATGTCCCTCATAAGAGGTTAGCATGTAAAATTAAAGCATATGGAATTGAAATGGATAGAGAACTGTTGGCAGACAGGCAACAGGGAGCTGAGATTAACAGCTTTTTTTTCTGAGATGCTAGCACGATTTTTTTGGGGGTGGGTGGGGTGGTGCTAGATGGGGAGGTGGGATTCCACAGGCATCAGTACTGGATCCCAGCAATGCACAATATATATTCAGCCAGACAGTAGTGTTTGAATGGTGGAGCAGACTTGATGGGCTAAATGCCCTAAATTCTGCTCCTATGTCTAATGATAGAGGCAAGGAATAAAATGTTATATCTCCAAATTTGCAGATCAAAAAGCTGGGTGAGAGGGTGAACTGTGAAGATGATGAAGTGATTTTGACAAATTGAGTGAGTGGGCAATGCATGATAGATGCAGTATAATTTAAGGTTATCCACTTTGGTAGCAAAAACAAATTATTTTCTGAATGTCAATAAATTGAGAGGGGGGAATGCACAATGAGCTTCATTCAGACAAAGCTGTCCTCCCTCAGATCTCCTCAGTTTCTTATGTTTCACTTAAGATATACTGCAATATGGACACCTCCGGTCCCCATCCTGACTCCAAACATCTCCTGCTATTCTGTCTTCATGCTCACTTTCCCCTACCTTTGACCCATCAGTCATCACTCAGCATGGTGGCTCAGTGGTTAGCTCTACTGCCTCACAATGCCAGGAACCCAGGTTCAATCCCAGCCTTGGGTGACTGTCTGTGTGGAGTTTGTACATTCTCTCTGTGTCTGCCTGGGCTGGATCTGGGTGCTCTGATTTCCTCCCACAATCCAAAGATATGCAGGTTAGGTAAATTGGCTGGACTAAATTGCCATTCATGTTCAGGAGTGTGGAGGTTAGGTACATTGTTCAGGGGTAAATATAGGATACTAGGGAATGGGGCTGGGTGGGTTACTCTCAGAAGATCGGTGCGGACTTGTTGGGCTATTGGGCATGTTCCCACACTGTAGGGATTCTATGGATCTTCTGTAATTCTTTATCTGTTTTCTGTCTTCCAAACACAAATATCCTGATGATGATACAAAGTGTTATGTGGTGAAAAGAAGAATCTAGTCCAGACACTCAAGGGAGCTCTCATTAAGCAACTTTATTGAAGCATATAGAGTCATAGAGACTTACTACAGCACAGAAAACATACCCTTCAGTCCAACTCTTCCATGCTGACCAGATTTCTTAAATTAATTTAGTCTCATTTGCCAGCACTTGGCCCATATCCCTCTAAACCTTTCCTATTCAGAAACCCATCCAGATGCCTTTTAAATGTTGAAATTGTACCAGCCTCCACCACATCCTCTGGCAGCCCATTCCAAACATGCACCACTCTCTGCATGAAAAAGCTGACCCTTAGGTCCCTTTTAAGTCCCTCTAGTTTGGACTCCCACACCCCAGGAAAAGACCTTGTATATTTACCCTATCCATGCCCCTCATTATTTTATAAATCTCTGTTAGGTCACCCCTCAGCCTCCAGTACTCCAGGCAAAATAGCCCCATCCTGTTCAGCTATCCCTATAGCTCAAACCTTCCAACCCTGGCAACATCCTTGTAAATCTTTTCTGAACCCTTCCAAGTTTCACAACATCATTCCTATAGGAGGGAGACCAGAATTGCACAAAATATTCAAAATGTAGCCTGACCAATGTCCTGTACAGCTGCAACATGACCAACTACGAGACCCAATTCTCTGACCAATGAAGGAAAGCATATCAAATGCCTTCTTCACTATCCGATTTACCTGTGACTCCACTTTCAAGGAACTATGAACCTGTTCTCCAACGTCTCTTTGTTCAGCAACACTCCCCAGGACCTTACTATTAAGTGTATAAGTCCCGCTCTGATTTGCTTTTCCAAAATGCAGCACCTCCCATTTATCTAAATTAAACTCCATCTGTCATTCCTCAGTCCATTGGCCCATCTGATCAAGATCCCATTGTACTCTGAGGTAACCTTCTTTGCTGTCTACCACATCTCCAATTTTGGTGTCATTTGCAAACTTACGAACTATACCTCCTATGTTCACATCCAAATCATTTACATAAATGACAAAAAGCACTGGACCCAGCATCAATCTTTGTGACAAATCACTGGTCATGTTGTGGTTGATAGCACCTTTTAGGATTGATCAGGAGATGCAGAGAATTCCTCAAGCTGGTAAGCCTTCATTTGCAACAAAAGCTGTGGCCATCAGAGCAAACAACCCTGAAAGCCCCCTAACTGTAAGCATACTCTAAAAGTCATGCGCTATCCCTGTTACATTAGCAAAACCAATCGCACTAAGTCTAAATTATATCCCCTTGACAATCAGACTCTGCCACAATTGTCCTCTGGATTACTGCAGACCCTCATGTTGTGCCATGGTCATCTTTCTTCAACTGACAGCTGCAGTCACACAAAGGTAAAAATCACACAACACCAGGTTATAGTCCAACAGGTTTAATTGGAAGCACACTAGCTTTCGGAGCGACGCTCCTTCATCAGGTGATTGTGGAGGGCTCGATCGTAACACAGAATTTATAGCAAAAATTTGTGCAGTCACACAAGGCTGATTCAAGCACACAACCCAGTAACATCCCAACATGTATTACTTTGTAGTCTGCAACCTAACTTCGGGAGCCCCGTTACCTATTATAGCAACACCTTCAAATCTCCCATAGACAACAATTGTCCTGTGGTTTCATCTTCAAAGGCTCTAATCCGCTTCCCATTCCCTTCCCTGGGCAATGCATTTCTCAGCCCCTCCAGATCATGGGTTCCCCAGGGAACATATTGTGACCGTCTGCCCCTCGGCTACGAGCAAAGACATCATTCCTTTTGCCTGTAGGGGCTCTTTCTCCCTGCTATCATCCTCATCCAGGTAGTTGCCTTCAGATCCTGACCCTGATTCTATCTCCAACTCATCCCACCTGTCGTGTGCTGGCTCTCTTTGGACCCTCCTCTGATACGCTTTTGCTCCTTCAAAGGGTCACATTTTCTCTAATCCCAATCAATAGTCTGTTTATTGTTTAGAGACTTCTCGTACTGTTTCTGCTCCCTAATTGTCCACAGTGACCTGATTTCCTCCTCCAATTCCACCCTTAGTGTTTTAGTTTTGTCTACTATGTCCCATAACAATTCTCTCTCATGCTGCCTTTCCTTGATTAACTCCTTCACTTCCTCTCTTCTCTGGTTCAGTTTAGCTTTATTGTCCTCGTCCTCAGTCCATTCAATCTCTTCTCCTATTTTCACCGTTCCCTGAATCAAAGGACATTGCTTTGTGTTTTCTGTGTTCGAGTAAGGTGGCAGTTTATCTAGTTCCTGCAAGTTAGGAAACAAAAGAGACTTGTCTTTCTGACCTTCAGCTTTCACAGACTGCATACGTTGTTGTTTGGTAGCTTGCCTGGTATGCTTTTATCAGTTTCTCTCCCTCTTGTCTGAAAATTTTTAAAAATTCTATCTCCTATTCCCTTTTCTGATTTCTCTTATTAGAATCATCTTTTGGTTTGTAATTTTTAATTAATCCTTCCATTTCTTCACAAATATTTATATCAAAGGTACCTGATTTTGGCCACTTAGTTAATAAGTTCTTTTTTCCCATTTCTCTAAGATCCTCGCAATGTCATGTTTTGATACAGCGAGTTTTTTTACCCAATATTTAAACTGTAGTTTCTTTGTTCATTCTGACATATATTTCAGTCCAGCTAATCTATTGCCTTTGTTCTCAGTTCATTCCCCTTTGCCTTACAAGTCCAGTAGCGCCTCACCAATTATTATAAGTATTCCCTAATTCTACAGCTTGTAATTGTCCTTTATCGATCTAAACTTCCTTGGTTTCAACTAATTAAAAAAGACAATCTATCCTCATTTGTTCTACCTATGCAGACCCCTATTGTTCTAGGGCTGTATCCGCAGAAATCACCAATCACTGATAGTTCCTTAACCACCTCAATCACCAACAAGCAATTGTGCATTCAAACTAGATCACAAAGGATTAAACTTGGAGTGTGTGTGTGTGTGTGTGTGTGTGTGTGTGTGTGTGTGTGTGTGTCTGTGTCTGTCTGTCTGACTCTCTCTCTCTCACACACACACACACACACGAACTTTTCTGCAAGCAGCCAGGAACTCAGCACTGAGACAGAGTTTCTCTCTCTCTCACACACACACAGGTCCTGCCTGAGCAGGCACTTGCGACCGGCGAGGTGGTAACCACAAGGACTTACTAACGTGGAATTTTATATCAGACAATTTCTATTCTCACTCACGCACTGCACAATTATCTTGACCAATCCTCAGAGTCTCCTCAAATTTCAGTTTATTACTGGACTCTTTGGATCAGAGAGACCTTTCAGCAGCTTTTCTGCACTTCTGCATCCCCAAGGACCCCCCTTGCTCAACAGAATTTAATCTGAACTATCAGCAAAACACTTATCTCTTTCTGTGGGTGGCCAGCCCTTATTCTGTCAGGCTCGGGAGGGTCCTCAATAGACCAGGAAACAGCCTTGGGCTGCCACTTCCTTTGTGTAGGTCTCTTTCTGACCCTGCTCTCAATGCCAATTCTATTGTGGTTGATAGCACCTTTCAGGAATGAGGGCAGCACGCTGGCTCAGTAGTTAGCACTGCTGCCTCACAGCCTGGTTCTATTCCCGGCTCGGGCAACTGTGTGGAGCTTGCATGTTCTCCCCGAGTCCGCATGGGTTTCTTCCCACAGTCACAAAGGTATGCAGGTCAAGTGAATTGGTCATAGTATTAGGTGGATTAGTCATGGGTAAATGTAAGGGAATGGGTGGGTTGCTCTTCAGAGGTTCGGTGTGGACTTGTTGGGCCGAAGAGCCTGTTTCTACACTGTAGGGAATCTAATCTAAAAAATAATTCCTCAAGATGATAAGTCTGTATTTGAAAACAAAAGCTGTGGCCATCAGAGCAGACAACCCTGAAAGACTCTGAACAGCAAGCATACTTTAATATTTATGCTGTTCTAAAAGCCATGCCCTATACCTGTTACATTAGCATAACCCATCACACTAAGCCTACATTGTATTCCCGTGACTAATCAGACTCTGCCACAATTGTCTTCTAGATTGCTGCAGACCCTCATGTTGTGCCGTGGTCATCTTTCTTTACCTTTTGTCGCCTGACAGGCTGCAGTCACGCAAGGCTGACTCAAGCACATAACCCAAAATGTACACTAATGTAACATCCCAACATGTATTACTTTGTGGTTGTATTCATATTTACCATAGCCACAGGCCTCCAGTCTAAAACGCAACCCAACATCACCATCCTGTCTTCTTCCTTCGAGCCAGTTCTGTTTCGAAACGGCTAGCTCTTCCTGGATTCTATGATATCTAACCTTACTAACCAGAACCTTGTTAAATGCCTTATTGAAGTCTCAGTAGATCATGTCCACTACTCTGCCCTCATCATTCCTCTCTGTTACTTCTTCAAAAAACTCAATCAAGTTAGTGAGACATGATTTCTCATGCACAAAGTCATGTTGATTATCCTTAATCAGTGCTGAAAATGTGTTGCTGGTTAAAGCGCAGCAGGTTAGGCAGGAACAGGAAATTCGACGTTTCGGGCCAGAGCCCTTCATCAGGAATGAGGAGAGTGTGCCGGGCAGGCTAAGATAAAAGGTAGGGAGGAGGGACTTGGGGGAGGGGCGATGGAAATGTGATAGGTGGAAGGAGGTCAAGGTGAGGGTGATTGGCTGGAGTGGGGTGGGGGGCGGAGAGGTCAGGAAGAAGATTGCAGGTTAGGAGGGCGGTGCTGAGTTGAGGGAACCGACTGAGACAAGGTGGGGGAGGGGAAATGAGGAAACTGAAGAAATCTGAGTTCATTCCTTGTGATTGGAGGGTTCCCAGGCAGAAGATGAGGCGCTCTTCCTCCAATCGTCGTGTTGTTATGTTCTGCCGATGGAGGAGTCCAAGGGCCTGCATGTCCTCGGTGGAGTGGGAGGGAGAGTTAAAGTGTTGAGCTACGGGGTGGTTGGGTTGGTTGGTCCGGGCGTACCAGAGGTGTTCCCTGAAGCGTTCCGCAAGTAGGCGGCCCGTCTCCCCAATATAGAGGAGGCCATATCGGGTGCAGCGGATGCAATAGATGATGTGTGTGGAGGTGCAGGTGAATTTGTGGCGGATATGGAAGGATCCCTTGGGGCCTTGGAGAGAAGTAAGGGAGGAGGTTTGGGCGCAAGTTTTACATTTCCTGCGGTTGCAGGGGAAGGTGCCGGGAGTGGAGGTTGGGTTGGTGGGGGGTGTGGACCTGATGAGGGAGTCACGAAGGGAGTGGTCTTTGCGGAACGCTGATAGGGGAGGGGAGGGAAATATATCCCTGGTGGTGGGGTTCGTTTGGAGGTGGCGGAAATGACGGCGGATGATATGCTGTATACGGAGGTTGGTGGAGTGGTAGGTGAGAACCAGTGGGGTTCTGTCTTGGTGGCGGTTGGAGGAGCGGGGCTCAAGGGCGAGGAGCGGGAAGTGGAGGAGATGCGGTGGAGGGCATCGTCGATCACGTCTGGGGGGAATCTGCGGTCCTTGAAGAAGGAGGCCACCTGGGCTGTACGGTATTGGAACTGGTCCTCCTGGGAGCAGATGCGGTGGAGACGAAGGAATTGGGAATATGGGATAGCGTTTTTACAGGGGGCAGGGTGGGAGGAGGTGTAGTCCAGGTAGCTGTGGGAAACCAGTTGCCTTTCCAAATACATGTAAATCCTATCCCTCAGGATTCCCTCCAACAACTTATCACCACTGATGTTAGGCTCATCAGTTTACAGTTCCTTGGCTTTTCCTTACCACCTTTCTTAAATAGTGGCACCACATTAGCCATCCTCCAGTCAAATATTTCGGCAAGGGACCCAGCTTCCCAAAGAGTTCTAGGGTACACCTGATCAGGTGCTCAGGATTTATGCACTTTATGCTTTTTAGAACATCCAGCACTTCCACCTCTGTAATATGGACATTTCAAATTGTCACCATCTATTTCCCTACATTCTAAACACTGATGCAAAATAATCATTTAGTATAGCCCCAAGTTCTGCGGTTCCACACACAGACTGCCTTGTTGATCTTTGAGGGGCCCTTTTCTCTCTCTAGTTACTCTTTTGTAGTTAATGTATTTATAAAATCCCTTAGGTTCTCCTCAACCCAATTTGCCAAATCTATCTCACATCCCTGGTATGCCCTCCCAATTTCCCTCTTAAAGCTACTAGTTTCATATTATTCTAAGGATTCACTTGATCTCTGTTCAGTATACATGACATATGCTTCCTTTTTTTTGACCAAAACCTCAATTTCTCTCAACATTCAGCATTCCTACACTTACTAGCCTTGCCTTTCACCCTAACAGGAACACAACTGACTCTGGACTCTCATTATCTCATTTTTGAAGGCTTCACGTTTTCCACCTGTTCCTTTACCTGTGAAAATCCGCCCCCAACCAACTTTTGAAAGTTCTTGCCCAATACTGCCAAAATTCACCTTCCGCCAATTTAGTACGCAGGGGAGCCAAGGAATAGAGTAATGTCTCTCCTCTGACTCACAGATCAATAGCTACAATGTATTTTACAATATCAAAATATGATAGATTACAGTGTTCATATGATCCAGTAATTATGCAAAAGGTTACTGTAGTGATTGTAATGAGGTTAGCCAGGTGGACCTCACAGACTGTGGGTTCTCTGATTGGAGTTGTTAACTTGGGAATATTTGGAAGCCCTGTCAGACATCCTGTTTAATCTGAGAGCTAGCACTGAGGGAACAGAATCAGTGTCAAGGATTCTCCACGAGTAAATAAAGAGTGACTTAGTGAAGAGATACTGGCCTCTCTGACGACGAGAGAAAAGCATGTTCCCGAAAAATTCGCTGACAACAGAAATCTTTGAGTTGGCATCAGGAACACCTATGCCAGACATAGAACTCTGCTAAGGAACAGCAATGGTTTACATCAGTGGACGAAGTTTGGTGCAGTAACAACAGAAATATACCTGCATGGGTAAGAAACATGGTCAATGTGAGGTCAGGTCCAGTGAGGTATCACATTTGGGAAGGTGCGGTGGTCTTGAATAAGCATGCAGACCATATGAAAGCTGCAAGGAGTGCAGGGGCAAAACGTGCCCAGCTCTTAAATAGCCTTTTCTGCTGTTCTGGGATGTGGAGGCTCTTCCTCTCCACCAAATCTGTTTTGAGACACAAATGCCTTCTGGAAATCTATTTGTATCATGTCATAAGCATTATCCTCATCAACTTTTTCCCTTATCCCTTCAAAAACTCCAGTAAGTTAGTGAAAACATTTTTCCTTTTAGAAATCCATGCTGACTTTTCCTAATCAACCCACCGTGTTCCATGTGACTACTGATTCTATCCCAAATAATTGATTCCAAAAGATTCCCCACAATCGTCAAAGTTAAACTGACTAGTTTGTAAATGCCCAGATTATCCTTACAACCTTTCTTGAACAAGGCCATAATGTTTACATTTCTCCGTTCTTCTGCCATCTCCCCCAAGTTCAGGGAAGACTTTAATATGATGGGTAGAGCCCCTGCAATTTCTACCCTCACTTCCTTCCAACTCTTTCAATATGTCTCATCCGCATCTGGTGCCTTGTTAACTTTAAATGTCAGCAATCTATCTAAGACTCCTTCCTTTTTAATCCCTTCTAGTGATAGAATTTCTTCCTCCCTCACCATGATCTGGGAAACATCCTCCACTGTATTGTCCAATCTGCAACAGATCTGCAAACCATTCTCAATCTCTTTAATTCTCCATATAAGATATTCAGCCTGTCCTTGGATAATGTGAAAAGAAAACTCAGTCATCAGCCCACACCTGGTCAGCTAATTATTTTACTTCCCCTCTGTGTTGAAGGAGAGATTCTGGAATATGTTGAATAAAATCTGATTGAAGATTTGTAGCTCGGGTATCCGTTGTTGTGGTTCTGCTCGCCGAGCTGGAAGTTTTTGCTGCAAACGTTTCGTTCCCTGGCTAGGGAACATCATCAGTGCTGTTGGAGCCTCGTGTGAAGCGCTGCTTTGATGTTTCTTCCGGTATTTGTATTGGTTTGTTCTTGCCGCTTCCGGGTGTCAGTTTCAGCTGCAGTGATTTGTATGTGGGGTCCAGGTCGATGTGTCTGTTGATGGGTGTTCTTGCCGTTTCCGGGTGTCAGTTTCAGCTGTAGTGGTTTGTATATGGTGTCCAGGTCAATGTGTCTGTTGATGGAGTTTGGGGATGAATGCCATGCCTCTAGGAATTCTCTGGCTGTTCTCTGTCTGGCTTGTCCTATGATAGTGGTGTTTTCCCAGTCAAATTCATGTTGCTGGTTGTCTGAGTGTATGGCTACTAGAGATAGCTGGTCGTGTCGTTTTGTGGCTAGCTGATGTTCATGGATGCGGATTGTTAGCTGTCTTCCTGTTTGTCCTATATAGTGTTTTGTGCAGTCCTTGCATGGTATTTTGTAAACTACGTTAGTTTGACTCATGCTGGGTATTGGGTCCTTTGTTCTAGTGAGTTGTTGTCTGAGCGTGGATGTTGGCTTGTGTGCTGTTATGAGTCCTAAGGGTCGCAGTAGTCTGGCTGTCAGTTCTGAGACGCTCCTGACATATGGTAGAGTGGCTAGTCCTTTTGGTTGTGGCATGTCCTCGTTCCATCTCTTAGGCATCTGGTGATAAAGTTGCGTGGGTATCCGTTTTTGGCGAATACCTTGTATAGATGTTCCTCTTCCTCTTTTCGCAGTTCTGGCGTACTGCAGTGTGTTGTGGCCCTTTTGAATAGTGTCCTGATGCAGCTTCGTTTGTGTGTGTTGGGGTGGTTACTTTCATAGTTTAAGACTTGGTCTGTGTGTGTTGGTTTCCTGTGTACCCTTGTGGTGAATTCTCCGTTGGGTGTTCTCTCTACTAACACGTCTAGGAATGGGAGTTGGCTATCCTTTTCCTCTTCTCGTGTGAATCGGATTCCTGTGAGTGTGGCGTTGATGATTCGGTGTGTTTTTTCTATATCTGTGTTTTTGATGATTACAAAGGTGTCATCAACATATCTGATCCAGAGTTTGGGTTGGATTTGTGGTATGGCTGTATGTTCTAACCTTTGCATAACTGCCTCTGCTATGAGTCCCGAGATTGGTG
The DNA here is from genome assembly GCF_020745735.1 of Hemiscyllium ocellatum. NCBI lineage: Eukaryota > Metazoa > Chordata > Chondrichthyes > Orectolobiformes > Hemiscylliidae > Hemiscyllium > Hemiscyllium ocellatum. Next base: position 39,878,047 of record NC_083435.1, read on the forward strand.
ATTCCCATGGGTGTTCCGTTGATTTGTTCGTATATCTGATTTATCTAGGATGACAAACAGCGAGACAAACGGTAGTACCCATGATGATAAGAAAACGACAAACACATAACCTCAACACCAAGGAGAGGGAAGCACTGAAAGCACTGAAAAATGACAAAAACATAATCATACTACCGGCAGATAAAGGCAGAATGACGGTCATCCTAGATAAATCAGACTACATCAGTAAAGCACAACAACTACTCGCAGACACCAACACCTACCAAATGAAGGATTCCGACCCCACACCACAACTCACCAATAGAATAAACAACACACTAAGGAATCTACAAGAAAAGGGACAGATAACCAAAGCGGACCAGCAAAGAATGAAACCTGAAAGCAACAACACCCCCAGATTCTATGGACTACCCAAAGTACACAAACCAGACATCCCACTCAGACCCATAGTATCACTACCAGGGACACCAGCATACAAACTGGCCAAAGAACTACAACAAAAACTGAAACACCTAGTCAGCGGATCCAAACACTCCATACAATCAACACAGGAATTCTTGGACGTCATCAGGAATACACACATAGACAAAGAAGAAACCATGGTATCATTCGACGTGACGGCACTGTTCACTTCAATTGACAAAACCCTAGCCAGAGAAACAATAGCCAACCTACTGGACATACATAACAGAACACAGGAGGCCGAACCTATCAACAAGGACGGCATACTTAAACTACTGGACCTGTGCCTCACCACACACTTTACATTCAACAATCAGATATACGAACAAATCAACGGAACACCCATGGGAATCACCAATCTCGGGACTCATAGCAGAGGCAGTTATGCAAAGGTTAGAACATACAGCCATACCACAAATCCAACCCAAACTCTGGATCAGATATGTTGATGACACCTTTGTAATCATCAAAAGCACAGATATAGAAAAAACACACCGAATCATCAACGCCACACTCACAGGAATCCGATTCACACGAGAAGAGGAAAAGGATAGCCAACTCCCATTCCTAGACGTGTTAGTAGAGAGAACACCCAACGGAGAATTCACCACAAGGGTACACAGGAAACCAACACACACAGACCAAGTCTTTTTTTTTATAGATATTTTTATTGGGAATTTAACATTTTGACAAATTTACAAAAATAAGCAGAATTTTCAAGCACAAACATTAATATAAAAATAGATCTTAAATATATAATCATCAAAATTCAACTAATCCACAATCATCCAGAGTGTATAGTTGAGTCGCTTACATCCTTCAAATAAGAGAAAATGTTCTCTAATACACTCATAACAGTATGATTAAAAGGAAGCTATTTCCAAACAATAAGAACAAACAAAAAAAAAATTCAACATGTTTGAATGGAGATCTTCCCCCTTGTTCTCAGGGGGCCTTACTACCTTTCCAACGTTCCACCATATCCTCTCCCAAACAGTGTCCCACCCTCGACCCGGGCGCTCCTTAATAGGATTTAGATATAATACCGAGCTAGAGTTAACAGTGAGCGCCGCACCCCCACCCCACCCCACCCATACCTGAGTATATCTAATAGCATCAATGCCACGTACAAACACACATAACTATAAAATTACAACTCCAACAGATTACAGTTAAGTATAATAACATAGCAAGGAAGACAACCCCGCTCCCAGAGGCAAAAGTAAAGTAGAATAAAGTAACCATTTCTCCCCACGGAGTGTGGGAGAGGCAAGCCAACATAAATTGTCTCTTACGATTTATTTAACCGAGTCTAAAAGTTTCTTGGCCTCTTCCGATGATCTAAAATTATACTCGGATCCTTCGTGGGTAAAGCATAACGTCGCTGGGTAGCGTAAGGTGTATTGAATATCTAAGTCCCTTAAACATTCCTTCACCTCATCAAACGCCTTCCTTCTTCGTGCCAAAGCCGGGGAGAAGTCCTGAAATAACATAATCTTGGATCCTTCATGAATCATAGCTTTAGGATCCTTTCCAAGCTTTCTGGAGGCATCCAGGAGTATCTGCCTCTCCCTATAACTCTGCAGCCGGAACAGGACCGGGCGTGGGCGCTGGTTTGGGCCAGATCCGCGTACTGCGACCCGGTAGGCCCACTCCACCCTTACCCGGTCAGTTTCAGCCCCCAGGTTTAAAATCTGCGGCAGCCATCGCTCCAGAAATGCTACTAACTGTTCTTTCCCTTCTTGCTCTTGAAGGCCCAGCAGCCGAATATTCTTTCTCCGATTTCTGTTGTCAATATCATCGATGTAAATTTCAAAGGCCCTGACTCTCTGCTCCAGAGCTCTCACCTGTTCTGCAACTGTTTGAGCTGCAGCCTCAGAGGTCGTGGCCTTTAGTTCCACCCCCTCCACTCGGCCCTGCAGCTCTTCCATGATTTGATTCTGTTTCTGCAGCTTTTCTTCGAATGCATTCCATTGCTGTCGGGATTCTGCGATGAAATTGACGAGTGTCGATTCCAGTCTAGCAATCATCTCTATAAGGCCTGTTTTTACATCAGCTGCAGCCAGAGGAGAGGAGGGTGGGGGAGGGGTCTTTGTTTTCTGAGAGTTGCGGGGTCCCTTTGATTTACTCATTATCCACTCAGTATTAGACTATTTAAATATAATATTCAGCAGCTAATTAAGATTAAAGAAATTTTTTGGGTGGTTTGGCAAGTGTGGTGGGGACAGGAAACCCACTTTACCCAGGTTTTGGGAAGGGCTCTGTAGACTCAGACTTGCTGAGTCGCCGCCATCTTGGATCTCTCCACACAGACCAAGTCTTAAACTATGAAAGTAACCACCCCAACACACACAAACGAAGCTGCATCAGGACACTATTCAAAAGGGCCACAACACACTGCAGGACGCCAGAACTGCGAAAAGAGGAAGAGGAACATCTATACAAGGTATTCGCCAAAAACGGATACCCACGCAACTTTATCACCAGATGCCTAAGAGATGGAACGAGGACATGCCACAACCAAAAGGACTAGCCACTCTACCATATGTCAGGAGCGTCTCAGAACTGACAGCCAGACTACTGCGACCCTTAGGACTCATAACAGCACACAAGCCAACATCCACGCTCAGACAACAACTCACTAGAACAAAGGACCCAATACCCAGCATGAGTCAAACTAACGTAGTTTACAAAATACCATGCAAGGACTGCACAAAACACTATATAGGACAAACAGGAAGACAGCTAACAATCCGCATCCATGAACATCAGCTAGCCACAAAACGACACGACCAGCTATCTCTAGTAGCCATACACTCAGACAACCAGCAACATGAATTTGACTGGGAAAACACCACTATCATAGGACAAGCCAGACAGAGAACAGCCAGAGAATTCCTAGAGGCATGGCATTCATCCCCAAACTCCATCAACAGACACATTGACCTGGACACCATATACAAACCACTACAGCTGAAACTGACACCCGGAAACGGCAAGAACACCCATCAACAGACACATCGACCTGGACCCCACATACAAATCACTGCAGCTGAAACTGACACCCGGAAGCGGCAAGAACAAACCAATACAAATACCGGAAGAAACATCAAAGTAGCGCTTCACACGAGGCTCCAACAGCACTGATGATGTTCCCTAGCCAGGGAACGAAACGTTTGCAGCAAAAACTTCCAGCTCGGCAAGCAGAACCACAACATATGTTGAATACTTTCCAGACCTCAAGACACCTCTTTCAAAAGATTGCCATTGGCAAGGATATCCAACAATGATCAGCTGTATTAGTTATGCTTATATCAACAGATAGCACCAAGGGTTTGACTTCAGAGGATCAACCCAATGATTACCATAGATCAGGCCCAGTGATTACTGTGGATCAGTCATACTGACTACATCTGAATTGTGAGCAGGAGAAAGCCATTTGGCCCCCCAAGCTATCTCTACTTTTCAGTGAGAACATGGCTGATCTGATTTCGGCCTCAGCTCCAAATGTCTGCCTACCCTGAGTATTTTTGACTTTCTTGTTAGTGAAAAAATTATCAACCACTACTTTAGAAAATATCCAGTGACCCTGCCTCCACCATTCTCTGGGGAAGAGAATTCCTCAGACCTCCAACCCTCTGAAAGAAAGAGTATCTTTTGATATCTGATTTCAAAGAAACACTCTACTTTTAAATGGTGTACCCTAGTTTATCTGTCTTCCACAAGGGAAAGAGTCCTTTCAGCGCCAGCCTTTTCAGTCCCCTCAGAATCCTATATGTTTCAATAAGATCATCTCTCACCAGTTGGAAGTGAAGAAAATGCTTAAATATTCAGTTGTAGAACTCTGTAAATCACACAGAGGAAAAAGCTCAGCTCAGAGAAGCCCAAAAATGTAAAATGTGATCTAAATACAACTCAGTTCACTCCTCTCTGTATGTGCCTAAAATTAGAGACGACCAGGGAAGTCAGAGACAGCATAAAAACAAAGAGAAAGCTATAATGTGGCAAAGGGCATTGGGAAACCAGAGGACTGGGAAGCGTACAAAGACCAACAGAGGACAATGAAGAAAGAAATAAGAAGGGAGAAGATTAAATATGAGGGCAAGCTAGCCAATAACATTAGGAAAGACTGCAAGAGATACTTTAGATATAGAAAGGGGAAAAAGAGAGGCAAAAGTGGGCATTGGGGAACTGGAAAATGATGCTGGAGAAGTAGTAATGGGGAACAAAGAAATAGCTGTGGAGTTGAATAAGTAATTTGCATCAGTCTTCACAGTGGAAGACATGAATAATATCCCAAAATTTCAAGAGAGTTGGGGAGCAGAGATGAGTACCATGGCGATCAACAAGAAGAAGGTGCTAGAAAAGTTGAAAGATCTAAACATGGATAAAATCACCTGGACTAGATGGACTACACCCCAGAGTTCTGAAGGAGATAGCTGAAGAGATAGTGGTGACTTTAGTAATGATATTTCAAGTATCACCGGAGACAGGGAGGGTCCCGGAGGACTGGAAAATTACTAACACAACCCAATCCCTCCCTCCGTTTAAGGGAGTAAGGCAAAAGATGGGAAATTATGAACTCATTAGTCTGACCTGAGTCATTGGTAAGATTTTTGGAGTCCATTGTGAAGGATGAAATTTCTGAATATTTGGAAGTGAATGGTAAATAGGGCAAACTCAGCATAGTTTCATCAAGGGGAGGTCATACCTGACAAATCTGTTAGAATTCTTTGAGGAGGTAAAGAGCAGGTTCGACCAAGGAGAGCCAATGGATGTTATCTATCTGGACTTCCAGAAGGCCTTTGATAAGGTGCCGCACAGGCTGCTGAGTAAGATAAGAATGCATGGTGTTAGAGGCATGATACTGGCATGGATAGAAGATTGGCTGTCTGGCAGAAAGCAATGGGTGGGGATAAAAGGATCCTTCTTAGGATGGAAGTCAGTAATGAGTGATGTTCACAAGGGTGAATGTTGGGACCACAACTTTTCACTTTATATGTTAATGATTTGGATGAAGGGCATTCTGGCTCAGTTTACAGATGATCCAAAGATAGGTGGAGGGACAAGAAGTAATGAGGAGGCAGGGAGACTGCAGAAAGATTTAGACAGTTTAGGACAGTGGGCAAAGAAGTTAACAGATGAAATACTATATATCGCATACTTTGGTAGGAAGAATAGAGGCATGTCAGAAATCTGACATGCAAAGAGACTTCAGAGTCCGAGTCCAGGTTTCTCTTAAGGTAAACTTGCTGGTTGAGTTGGTAGTTAGAAAGGCAAATATGATGTTGTCATTCTTCTGGAGAGGATTGGAATACAAAAGCAGGGAAGTATTTCTGAGGCTTTATCAGACTCTGATCAGACCACATTTAGAGTATTGTGAGAAATTTTGGGCCTTATACCTCAGGAACGATGTATTGGCCCTGAAGCAGATCCAGAGGAGGTTCATGAGAATGATCCCAGGAATTAAAGGCTTAACATATAAAGGAATGTTTGAGGACTCTGGGACGATACTTGATGCAGGTTAGAAGGATGAAGGGGGATCTAATTGAAATTTACAGAATACTGAATGGCCTGGACTGAGTGGAAATTGAGGAAATGTTTCCATTGGCAGGAGAGACAAGGACCTGAGGACACAGCCTAAGAGTAAATGGAAGACCCATTAGAATGAAGATAGGGAGGAATTTCTTTAGTCAGAGAGTGGTGAATCTGTGGAAACCTGCTGAAGGCTGTGAACGCCGGATCTTGAGCATATTTAAAACAGAGATAGATAAGTTCTTGATTGCTGAGGGTATCAAGGAGAAACCAGGAAAACAGGGTTGAAAAATCTTATCAATCATGATTGAATGGCAGAGCAGAATTGATAGGCCAAATGGCCTAATTTTTGCTGCTGTCTTCTGATCTTATGGTCTTCTTCGCAACGAACAAGAAGGTTGTTGACGAGGGTTTGTCTACTGGGTCAGTATGAGTCATAGAGATGTATAGCATGGAAACAGACTCTTCGGTCCAACCTGTCCATGCCGACCAGATATCCCAACCCAATTTAGTCCCACCTGCCAGCACCTGGTCCATATCCCTCCAAACCGTTCCTATTCATATACCCATCTAAATGCCTCTTAAATGTTGCAATTATACCAGCCTTCACCACATCCTCTGGCAGCTCATTCCATACAGATACCACCCTCTGTGTGAAAACGTTGCACCTTAGGTCTCTTTTATATCTTTCTCCTCTCCCCCTAAACCTATGCCCGCTAGTTCTGGACTCCCCTATCCCAGGGAAAATACTTTGTCATTTATCCTATCCATGCCCCTCATAATTTTGTAAACCTCTATAGGGTCACCCCTCAGCCTCTGACACTCCAGGGAAAACAGCCCAGCCTATTCAGCCTCTCCCTATAGCTCAAATCCTCTGACCCTGGCAACATCCTTGTAAATCTTTTCTGAACCCTTTCAAGTTTCACAACATCTTTCCGATAGGAAGGAGACCAGAATTGTATGCAATATTCCAACAGTGGCCTACCCAATGTCCTGTACAGCCGCAACATGACCTCCCAACTCTTGGACTCGATACTCTAACCAATAATGGAAAGCATACCAAACGCCTTCTTCACTATTCTATCTGCCTGCGACTCCACTTTCAAGGAGCTATGAACCTGCACTCCAAGGTCTCTTTGTTCAGCAACACTCCCTAGGACCTTACCATTAAGTGTATAAGTCCTGCTAAGATTTGCTTTCCCAAAATGCAGCACCTCACATTTATCTGAATTAAACTCCATCTGCCACTTCTCAGCCCTTTGGCCCATCTGGTCCAGATCCTGTTGTAATCTGAAGTAACCCTCTTCGCTATCCACTACACCTCCAATTTTGGTGTCATCTGCAAAGTTACTAACTGTACCTCTTATGCTTGCATCCAAATCATTTATGGAAATGACAAAAAGCAGAGGACCCAGCTTTTGATCCTTGTCACACCCTCTGGTCACAGGCGTCCAGTCTGAAAAACAACCCTCCACCACACCCTCTGTCTTCTATCTTTGACCTGGTTCTGTATCCAAATGGCTAGTTCTCCCTGTATTCCATGAGATCTAACCTTGCTAATAAGTCTCCCATGGGGAATCTTGTCAAACATCTTACTGAAGTCCATATAGATCACATCTACTGCTCTGCCCTCATCAATCCTCTTTGTTACTTCATCAAAAAACTCAATCAAGTTTGTGAGACATGATTTCCCAAGCACAAAGCCATGTTGACTATCTCTAATCAGTCCTTGCCTTTCCAATACATGTACATCCTGTCCCTCAGGATTCCCTCCAACAACATGCCCACCACTGAGGTCAGGCTCACCGGTCCACAGTTCCCTGGTTTGTCTTTACCGCCCTTTTTAAACAGTGGCACCACGTTTGCCAACCTCCAGTCTTCTGGCACCTCACCTGTGACTATTGATGATACAAATATCTCAGCAAGAGGCCCAGCAATCACTTCTCTAGCTTCCCACAGAGTTCTCAGGTACACCTGATCAGGTCCTGGGGATTTATCCACTTTTAGCCGTTTTAAGACATCCAGCACTTCCTCCTCTGTAATCTGGACATTTTGCAAGATGTCACCATCTATTTCCCTACAGTCTATATCTTCCATATTCTTTTCCACAGTAAATACTGATGCAAAATATTCATTTAGTATCTCCCCTATTTTCTGTGGCTCCACACAAAGGCCGCCTTGCTGATCTTTGAGGGGCCCTATCCTCTCCCTAGTTACCCTTTTGTCCTTAATATATTTGTAAAAACCCTTTGGATTCTCCTTAATTCTATTTGCCAAAGCTTTCTCAAGTCCCCCGTTTTGCTCTCCTGATTTCCCTCTTAAGTTTACTCCTACTTCTTTTACACTCTCTAAGGATTCACTCGATCTATCCTGTCTATACCTGACATATGCTTCCTTCTTTTTCTTAACCAAACCCTCATTTTCTTTAGTCATCCAGCATTCTCTATACCTACCAGCCTTTCATTTCACCCTGACAGGAATACACTTTCTCTGGATTCTTGTTATCTCATTTCTAAAGGCTTCCCATTTTCCAGCCGTCCCTTTACCTGTAAACATGTGCCTCCAATCAGCTTTCGAAAGTTCTTGCCTAATACCATCAAAATTAGCCTTTCTCCAATTTAGAACTTCAACTTTTAGATCTGGTCTATCCTTTTCCATCACTATTTTAAAACAAATAGAATTATGGTCACTGGCCCCAAAGTGCTCCCCCACTGATACCTCAGTCACCTGCCCTGCCTTATTTCCCAAGAGTAGGTCACGTTTTACACCTTCTCTAGTTTGTACATCCACATACTGAATCAGAAAATTGTTTTGTACGCACTTAAGAAATTCCTCTCCATCTAAACCTTTAGTACTATGGCAGTCCCAGTTGATGTTTGGAAAGTTAAAATCCCCTACCATAACTACTCTGGGTGAAAGTCAGTAACAGGAAAGGAACAGTCACTTTATCGGATGTTTTCTATCGGAACCCCCACCCCGCAATAGTAACTGAGAGATGGAAGAACAGATTGGACAGCAAATCATGGAAAGGTGCAGGTGTATCAGAGTTGTTATTATGGGTTACTTCAACTTCCCCAATATTGATTGGAACCTCCTTAATGCAGATGGTCTGAATGGAGTCGATTTTATTAGGTGTGTCCAGGACGGATTCCTAACTCAACATGTAGATAGGCTGACCAACAGGTGGCCATATTGGATTTGGTGCTAGGCAACAAGCCAGGCGAGATGTCAGATCTCTCAGTGGGAGTACATTTCGGTGACAGTGACCACAACTGCCTCACCTTTAACATAGCCATGGAGAGGGATAGGGGCAGACTTCATTGGAAAGTATTTAATTGGGTGAGGAGAAATTATATTGCTATTAGACAGGAGCTGTGGAGTATAAATTGGGAACAATTGTTCTACTGGAAAGGCACAACAGAAATGTGGAGGCTGTGTAAGATGCACACGTTGCGAGTGTTGGATGACTTTGTCCCACTGAGACAGACAAGGAAGGATAAGATGAGGGGCCTTGGATGACAAGAGCAGAGGACCTTCTCATCAAAAAGAAGAAGGAAGCTTACTTAAGGTTGAGGAAGCAAGGATCTAGCACAAATTTAGAGGATTACAGGGTAACAAGGAAAGAACTCAAAAATGGACTGAGGAGAGCTAGGAGGAGGCACAAAAAAGACTTGGTGGGAAGGATTAGGGAAAACCCAAAGGCATTCTACATGCACGTGTGGAATAAAGAATGATCAGAGAGAGGGGAGGGCCAATCAGTGATAGTGGAGGGAACTTGTGCCTGGAGTCGGAAGAGGTATGGTAGGCCCTAAATGAGTTTTTTATTTCAGTATTCACTAGAGAGAGGGACATTGTTGATAGTGAGAACACTGTGGACCATATTAATAGGCTTGAACAGATTGATATTAAGGAAGTCTATGTGCTGGAAACTCTGGGAAGCATCAAGATAAATAAATCCCCAGGACCGGACCAGATATATTCAAGGTTACTGCAGAAAGCTAGGAATGTGATTGCAGTGCCTCTGGTGATGATCTTTGCATCCTCATTCTCCCCAGGAGTAATTCTGGCTGATTAGAGGGAGGCAAATGTTTTTCCTCTGTTCAAGAAATGGAATAGGGAAACCCCTGGAAATTACAGTCTTACATCAGTGGTCAGCAAGGTACTGGAAAGGATTGATTAAAGATAGTCAGCATGGCTTTGTGAGGGGCAGGTCATGCCTCACAAGCCTTATTGACTTCTTTGAGGATGTGACGAGACAAGTGACAAAGGTCGAGCAGTGGATGTGATGCATATGAATTTCAGTAAGGCTTTTGATAAGGTTCCCCATGGTAGGCTCATTCAGAAAGTTAGGAGGTAGGGGATAGAGGGAAATTTGGCTGTCTGGATGCAGAATTGTCTGGCCAAAGGAAGACAGCGAGTGGTAATGGATGGAAAGTATTTCGCTTGGAGGTCGGTGACCGGTGGTATCCTGCAGGGCTCTGTTCTTGGACCTTTGCTCTTTGGAGTTTTTATAAATAACTTGGATGAAGAAGTGGAAGGGTGGGTTAGTAAGTTTTCCAATGACACAGAAGTCGGTGAAGTAGATAGTATCGAGAGCTGTTTCAGGCTACAACATTACATTGACAGGATGTACAGCTGGGCTGAGAAGTGGCAGATGGAGTTCAACCTGGATAAATGCGAAGTGATTCATTTTAGAAGGTCAAATTTGAATGCTGAATACAGGATTAAAGATAAGATTATTGGCAATGTAGAGGAACAGCGGGATCTTGGGGTCCTTGTATATAGATCTGTCAAAGTTGCCACCCAACTGATAGGGTTGTTAAGAAGGCGTATGGTGATTTGGCTTTCATTAATAGGGGGATTGAGTTTAAGAGCCATGAGGTTTTGCTGCAGTTCTATAAAACCCTGGTTAGACCATACTTGGAATATTGTGTCCAGTTCTGGTCACCTCATTATACGAAGATGCAGATGCTTTAGAGAGGGTGCAGAGGAGATTTACCAGGCTCCTCCCTAGATTGGAAGGCTTGTCTTATGAAGAGAAGTTGAGTGAGCACAGGCTTTTCACACTGGAGAGAAGAAGGAAGTGAGGTGACTTGATAGAGGTGTACAAGGTAATGAGAGGCATATATAAAGTAGATAGCCAGAGACTTTTCCCCAGGGCAGAAATGGCTGTCACGAGGGGTCATAATTTTAAAGTGATTGGAGGAAGGTATAGGGGAGGTGTCAGAACTAGGTTCTTTATCCAGAGAGTATTGGGTGCGCGGAATGCACTGCCAATGGTGGTCGTAGAATTAGAGACATTATGGGCATTTAAGTGACTGCTTGACAAGCACATGGACGGCAGTAAATTGAGGGGTGTGTAGGCTAGGTTGGGATTAAGATAAATGCTCAGCACAACACTGTTGTCCAAAAGGGCCTATACTGTGCTCTATTATTCAGTGTTCTATATTCTAAAGAGATGCCAAACAAGATTTTCTCAACAACCTCCTAATGCAGACTAATTAAGACTTTTCATCACCAAGTATCTGTATAATACAAGACAGTAAATTAAGCCTTGTTAATTTCACAAATATGTCAACAGGGAAACAAAACCACTTTTGTTTTAAAAACACTGTGTCTAAATATCAAGGAAGAATATTGAAAAGCAGAGACATTCCTTTAAACTTGTCTGGGATCTTATTCAGAACATACTCAGAGCACTGGAGTATGATCTCCATACTGAAAAAGGACATCAAGGAACTTAATAAGATGTGAAAACCATTGACAAGGATGAGATTAAGAATTGAGACATTGTAACTTTCAAAGAGACTTAACAGAGCAGCACATTATTCCCTAGGAAAAGGCTGAGGGCTGACATAATAGTAATTTTCCCAATCTTTCACATTAAGAACTCTAGGGTAAATGGAAGGGAAATTCCCCGTCTTTATGTGTGGAGAGCTTAAAACTAAGGGCTATCAATATAAGATGGTCACTAATAAATCCAATGAAGAATTCAGGAGAAACTCTCCAACAAACAATGATAAGAATGTGGAACTTGCTCCCACAGGGAATGGTTGACAAAATAGTTTCAATTAGGAAGCTTGATAAGTCCATGAGGGAGAAAGGAATAAAATAATTTGCTGACGGGGTTAGACAAAATAGGGAGAGTGAAAGCTCATGTGCAGCATAAACACAGGGAGGAAGCAGTTGGGTCAAATGGTCTGTTTCTGTGTTTTTGAAACTAGAATAAGGTGGGGAGACAATGGTCTAGTGGTAACATTGCTGGACTAGTAACTTAGGAATGCCTGCAGAACTGGGCTTGAATCTCACTGTTGTAGTTGGTGGAATTTGTGTTCAACTTTAAAGCTCCTCATGGGGCAAAGTGGTCATATCCCTACCCCTGAAACCAGAAAGCCTGGGCTGACCGGCTGCAGAGCAGCATCTGTGGAGAGAAACAGAGTTAACATTTCAGCTTGAGCTGACCCTTCATCAAAAAACTAGGTGCAATGCAAGGAGGTTCCTCCAACTGTCACACAACCTTTACCTCTGGTGTCCCCTGCACAGGTCTCCGACTTTTATCCACACAATCCTCCCCCTTTCCATTACCACCCACTGTATTCACAGCATCACTGCCTATTTGGATCTCAAAGTTAGAGTGTTCCTCAGAGATGGTCACGCTAGCGTCAATTTTTGAGTCAATCACTCCCCAGCTACAAAGTAAATCCTCAATTTACAATACTACTGTCTGAGAAGAGAAGCATTCATGAAATCACCCCCAAAGCCCAAGTGACGCTTCCTGTGACGCTGTGTTACTTTCAGTGCAGACTCCCTCTCATAACCTTTTGCATATACCCCTCCCTCCTTCCTGGGCATGTGGTGATCCCACCATTGCTTGTCATCACTGTCTTGGATACTGTAGGTCTTCCTCTTCTGATCTGCTGTCAAACACATCCGAGGATGCCCATCCCACATTGATATTGTCAGTTTGAAAGTATCCGAGAATGAACAATGCCATTCCCACACTAGAAATTTCTGTCAAACATTTACCAGGGGAACTGAGACAACAGCAGCAATAAGTGAGGTTTTATTCAATAGGACAATGACAAATTTAAATCCCCACCTGATCTGCTGCTCAAAGTCACCTCCATAGCACCGGTCAGTTCCCCAAGTTTCAGGAAACTCATATTGCTCCAGAAATATTTGGATTGACTGTGAGAGACGTCAATCAGAGAGCCCACCCACTCTGCCCATTGTCTCCTCTTCCTCTTCTAGAGCTGGTTCACTTCCTATAGGGACTGAAAACCAAGTGAGGAGATGGTGAGTGAAGGAGCAGCTTTTATACAAAATTGTATCCCATAATATCCGCACCAATCTTCAGGCAGTCTGACTATTCTGTGGGCAGTCAGGGGTAGAAATGTCCCTTATGTTGTGTGAGAAGATCCAGCTGAGAGAGCTGTTTACTCGGTGCTTTGAGCTGAACTGTTTGACTGGAGCTGTGTTGGATATTGAGTGTGTTTAGTGGAAGCATTTCCCTCTGATTTCCAAGCTGTTTGTGAATGGTTCATTCCTGAATATGAAGAGGTGAGGTGGAAATACCTCGTAGATGCGGCGTGTCTAAGGATTCTTACTGATTTTTTTGTTGTTGAATTCTGTGTGCGTTGGGAGCTGAGTATTGTCCTGTGGACAGTGAATGGTTAGTTCTCTCTATTGCGATTGGATGTTTCCTGTATTTTCAACTCCCCCCCCCCCAAAGCCTCCTGTCACCCTATCTCTATAATCACCTCAAAAAAAAGGGAAGCTTTGAATTTATATAGAGGCTTCATGACACTATGCCTCAAAGCAGTGTTATAATGTAGGAAATGTGACAGCCAGTGTGTGCCAATGGTTCTTGCACAAGCAGCGATATGATGTATTTTTATTGGAGTTGATTGAGGGATTGTTAACAGCCATGCAGAGACTTATAACTTTTCAAGAGGTTCCTATTCCCAGTCACTATTTTAAATGTATTGCATGACGATTTCAGACTTTTAGTTAGTAAATCAAGGAAAAGCAACATTAACTAAACAATGACAGAAATTGCTGGAGTAACTTTGTAAGTCCTGGCAGGATCTCTGAAGAGAGAAACTGAGCCAATGTTTCAAGTTCAGTGACTTTCCTTCAGAATCCCTAAACAGGAACTCATGCATTAAGTTTTAAGATACTAAAGCGATACTTCAGGTGTTGCTAACTGTAGAATCACAGTCTTCACAGAGTGCATCTGGTCACCCATAGCTTTAAAAAAAACACCCTTTTTTGTTTCTTTAAATCGTATTTGTCAAAATCCATTTGTCTGAGTTTCCAGAGACATCTGAACTAAATGTTAACACTAAGGCTCCCTCCAGTGATTCCTTCCCTGGCTACACCAAGATGAATATTCTGTAGTCTTTAAATTGTCACAGGGTCTATCTCTTCAACCAGAGATGTATATTCAACTACAGGGTGTATTCTCTCCCACATTCTGCTTGGCAGCTCACAGAGAGGAAACCCCCATTTCTAGGATATTCTGTTTATTACCTGTTACTCTTGGTGTTTAACCTGGATTATGTCTATATATGTAACCCTCTGTAATACATTCACTAGGTTCAAACCTGGACTCTAAAGTATCCCCAGTGTTGCTCCTAACCTGCCTCTTCACTGGGCTGTGTCAGGCTGTGAGATTATGGTGGAATACAATCTTGCTGCTGCTGATGGCTCACTACACCTCATGAACACCCAGTTTTGGAATCTGTCCTTAGCCCTTATGATAATGAACATGAGGAACTGCTCATCATTTGGGAGGGGTGTGGTAGTTTTCATTGAACTCGTTTGACCTGAATCCATGGGACTCCATGTTGCTGACACAAATCAAATTTCTTTTTCCTGTTTACAGAAGGATTGCACTGTACTACACCAGACACTGCAGATAGATCCTGACCATCACCCAAGGAACTGTGGGAGGACATCCAGTCCCTTCAAAGCATTGCTCAACACAGAGAAGGTTGGCCAGTAAAACCATCATCTGGAAATTCGTAGGGTCTTGGAAGCTCTGATATGTTATCAGATCTGAAACTGGTCAGTGGTGTGGAACCTTCCAACGTAACCAACCTTTCTGAAAGTTTAGGTGATCGGTCAGGATGAGGCTGGGAAGAAGTGTGAGTGGGCTCCAAATGTGGTGAGAACTTTAATCATTCATTGAGCCTTATGAGCCTCATTCCTATTGGTGAGAGGCTGCTCAAGTGTGAGGTGTGTGAGGCGGGCTCCAGAAGTTTAGCAGATAAGGTGTATTTTGTTAGACAAACTATTAACACAAACAGCTACATGGAAGAGAAACCATTCAAGTGTGAGGTTTGTGATAAATCTTTCATGACCTCCACAAGGCTCCTGACACATCAGATGATTCACACTGGGGACAAACCCTTCAGGTGTGAGGTTTGTGAGAAGGCTTTCACTCACTCCTCCCATCTTCTGAGGCACCAGAGAATTCATACAGGGCAGAAACCATTCACATGTGATGTGTGTGAAAAATCATTCTCAATCTTATCAAATCTTCGTGTACACCAACGCACTCATACCGGGGAGAAGCCATTCTCATGTGAGGTGTGTGACAAGTCATTCTCAGACTCATCGAGTCTCCGCAGACACCAACGGGTTCACACAGGGGAGAGACCATTCGCTTGTGAGGTGTGTGACAAATCTTTCTCATCATCATCGCACCTCCATGGACACCAACGCACTCACACTGGGGAGAAGCCATTCACATGCGAGATCTGTGACAAATCATTCTCAGATTCATCGAGTCTCCGGAGACACCAACGTATCCACACAGGAGAGAAACCGTTCTTGTGTGACGTGTGTGAGACATCATTCTTGTATTCATCGAATCTCCGTGTGCATCAGCGTATTCACACAGGTGAGAAACCATTCCTGTGCAAGTTATGTGATAAATCATTCTCAACATCGTCACTTCTCCGCATACACCATCGTGTTCATACTGGGGAGAAACCATTCAAGTGTGAGGTGTGTGACAAATTATTCTCAAGGTCTTCCAACCTTCTGGTTCATCAGAGGCTCCACACAGGAGAAAAACCTTTCAAGTGTGAGGTGTGTGAGAAATCATTCTCAAGGTCATCGCATCTCTTGCTCCATTGGAGAATTCACACACAGGAATAGCCTTTTAAATGGGAGATGTTTTAAAAAACCTTCATAATACCTTTGATCCTCCTGAAACCTCACAGGTTCACAATGGGGAAACTCTTCAGGTGCGATTTTTGTGAAAAGACTCACTCACTATGCTAATCTTCTAAAGTCTTCACACAATTGATGGTCCTCCTGGAAGTTCAGCAAACACAAGTAGACCTAGGCAAGTTCTTATCAACTGCCATCAGAGTTGGTTCTCAATACAGTCTCACTGCGCAGGACGTTTAGTGGGACTGGGACACAGAACAAGAAGCAGCTTTCACTCCCATCAAACAACTAATGATGACATCACCAGTGCTGAGGGATTATAATGTCAATAATGGAGTCACACGGCAGTGTGATATCAATGAAACAGGACTTGGAGTGACCCGCATGCAGTGAATGTTTGTATCCAGACAAATTGAATAACACTGTGTACAGATTGAGAAAGATGGATGGAATATCGTCTTTAGTATTTCAACCAGTACCTGTTTAGAGAGAAACTAGGTGTCAATTTTGACCACAAGCCAATGACATCTTGCGAAAAACATTTCTATTTATTCCAAATTATTTGCAAAGGACATCACTTAATTTGCTGAGTTGTCACGTGGAAGTGAAGTACAAGCAATGGAAACAGATGGATGTCACTGACTTGCTGTCAAGAGCTGCACTCTGAAGGAAGTTTGTGCTGATACAGTATCTGAAATATTCCAGATTCAACAAGAAGCAACAGCATGACGTGCTCTGGAAATCATCAACCCAGCAGAGACATTGAATGTCACAGACAGACATCTTGCTGAGATCAAACAAATTTCACACCAAGATACAACCTTTCAAATGTAAAAGGACATTATGATGAAGGAATGGACTGAATTCATCAAGGGCACTCTGTTAATATGAGAGAGTATTGGACAAGCAAGTAATCACTCAAGGTGGTATCTTATGCAAAAGAAGCAGGTTCATTATTCCAAAAGAGATGCTGAAGCACATCCCACACAAACTATTAAGGAATCGAGTCCAGTCTGAGGAAGGTAAGAGCAGTGTTTTACTGGCCAAACATGAGTAACGAAATGAAGGATCACATCAGCCAGTGCAGTGCTTGTAATGAACATTAAACTAAACAAGATAAAGAGCTGCTCATGATTTGTGACATCCCAAACAGTCCACAGATGACGCTTGGAGTAGACCTATTCATTCTTTAAGTTGCTAATGGAAAGGTAGATGGAAAGGTAAGCTGTTTAGAGGACATAGAAAGGCTACTAAGATGGACAGATTAAGTAAGTGGGCAATACGATTGTCGATGACGTATATTGTGGGGAAGTGTGAGCTGTTCACTTTGATCATTAGAGTAGAGAAAGAGAATAATTTTCAAAAAGTAAGAAAGATCAAAGTGTGGATGTTCAAAGAAAAGTGTGTGCAGAAAGTTAGCAAGCGGATATAGTAAGCAATTCAGACAATGAACAGCGAGGGATTGAAGAACAGCCAAAGAAAAGTGCTACTGCCATTGTACAGGGCTTTGCTGAGATTATATCTGGAGGACTCTGTGCATTGTTGATCTCCACACTTAAGAAAGGAAATATTGTACTGGAGGCACTATAGTGAAGGTTTAACTTAGTCTCTTGGGATGAGAGGGATGTACTGTGATGAGTGGCTCAGTAAATTATAATAATATTTAGTGAGGTTTAGAATTAGAGACAATTTCATTGAAACATACAAGGTTGTAAAAAGGCTTGAATCATGGACACTGAGAGTTTGCTTCCATTGATCAGGAAATCTAGAATCATAGGAACACAGTCTCAGGATAAGGGACCAGCTCCAATCATGTTTTAAACATGAAGAAGCTATTTCTTAGGTTTATATTTGGATTAGTGCTGGATCCACTGCTTTTTGTTATTTATATAAACGATTTGGATAAATACAGGTATGGTTAGTAAGTTTGCACATGACACCAAAATTGGTGGTGTAGTTATCTCAGAATACAATTCGACCTTGATCTGATGGACCAATGGGCAGAAGAGTGGCAGATGGAGTTTAATTTAGATAAAAGTAAGGTGTTGCATTTTAAGTAAGGCAAATCAGGATAGGACTTATACAGTTAATGGTAGGGTCCTGGGGAATGTTGCCAAACAAAGAGAGCTAGGGGTGCAGAAGCATAGCTCCTTGAGGCACATGGGATAGTAACAAAGGCATTTGACAGGCTTGCCATAATTGGTCAGTCAGTGCATTTAGTTTAGGAGTTGGGATGTCATGTTGCAGCTGTACAGGACACTATGAGGTCACTTTTAGGATACTGCATTAACTTCTGGTCTCCCTCATATAGGAAGGATGTTGTGAAACTTGAAAGGGTTCAGAAAAGATTTACAAGGATGTTGCCACGGTTAGAGAGTTTGAGCTATAGGGAGAGGCTGAACAGGATGGGGCTATTTTGTCTGGAGTATTGGAGGCTAGGGGGTGACCTTACAGAGATTTATAAAATTATGAGGGACATGGAAAGGGTGAATAGCCAAAGTCTTTTTCCAGAGTAGGGCAGGCCAAAACTAGAGGGTATAGGCTTAAAGTGAGCGGGAAAAGATTTAAAAGGGACCAAGGGGCAACATTTTCATGCAAAGGGTGGTGCATGTATGGAACAAACTGCCAGAGGAGGCGGTGGAAGCTGGTACAATTTCAACATTTAAAAGGCATCTGGAAGGGTACTTGGGAAAGGTTTAGACGGATATGGGCCAATTGCTGGCAAAAGGGACGAGATTAACTTAGGATATCTGATTGGCATTGGATGAGTTGGACCAAAGGGTTTGTTTCTGTGCTGTACATCTCTATGACTCCATAACTATATCTAACTTCTTCTTGAAAACAAGCAAGTTTTTGCCTCAAGCCCGTTCTGTGGAAGAGAATTCTATACGCTCACCATTTTGTACATGAAGACATTTTTCCTTATTTTGGGCCTAAATAGCTGACCCCATATCCTTAAACTGTGACCCCTGGTTCTGGATTCCCTGGTCATTGGGATCATCCTTCTTGCATTTACTGTTTGAATTTTAAAGGTTTTTACAAGATCTCCCCATATTCTTGCAACTTCCAGTGAATGTAATTCTAACTCATCCAGTCTTTCTTCATATGTTAGTCCTGCTTCCCATGAATCAGTCTGGTAAATGGTTTTTGCATTCCCTCTCCAGCTAGAGCATCCTTCCTTAAATAAGGAGACCAGAACAGCACACAATACTCTAGATATGGTCTTGCCAAGGCCCTGTACAATTGCAACAAGACATTCCTGTTTCTGTACATTAATCCTCTCAGTATAAAGGCCAATACAACATTTGCCGCCTTCACAGTCTGCTACACCTGCATGCTTACTTTCAGTAACTGTGTGTAGGAGAAAACCTGGGCCTCACTGCACTTCCTCCTTTCTAATCTGTTGCCATTCAGGTGGTAATCTGCCTTCCCATTTTTTTCTGTCAGTGTAGAAAACCTCATTTTTATCGATATTATACTTAGCTGCCATGCATTTGCCCACTTAGTCAACTCGTCCAATTTTTTGTTTATTATACAGAAACATGGCTAAGGGAGGGTCAGGAGTGGCAGCGTAATGTGCCTGGGTGCAGGTGCTTTAGGTGGGACAGAGGCAATGGAAAGAGGAGAGGGGGAGTTGCATTTTTGATTCAGGTGGGTACCACAGCAATAGTCAGAGATGAAATAACTGAAGGATCACCCAGTGATGTTTTGTGGGTGGAGCTATGAAATAAGAAGGGAATGGTAACGTTATTAGGGTTATATTATAGGCCCCCAAATAGTTAACGGGAATTAGAGGAATGAATATGCAGGGAGATTGGGGAGGCTTGCAGGAGCAACAGGGTTGTAATTATAACGGATTTTAATTTTCCTAATATAGATTGGGACTGCCAGAGTGTTAAAGTCTTAGATGGAGTGGAATTTGTTAAGAGCGCTCAGGAAAATTTCCTCAAGCAGTATAAACAGGATCATACAGCCATAGAGTAATACAGCATGGAAATAAACTCTTCAGCCCAAACTGGTCCATGCTGATCATGATGCCCACTCAGCTAGTTCCAACTGCTCGTATTTAGTCCATATCTCTCTAAACCCTTCCCATCCATGTACTTATCCAAATGTTTTTGAAATGTTGCTATTTTACCTGCCTTAACCACTTTCTCTGGCAGCCCATTCCATATAAACACCACACTCTGCATGAAAAAGTTATCCCTCAGGTCCGTCTTAAATCTTCCCCCTCTCATCTTAAACCTATGCCCTCCAGTTTTCAATTCCCCATCCCTGGGAAAAAGATGATCTGTATTTATCCTATCAATTCCTCTCATGATTTTATACACCTCAATATGGTCACCCCTTATTCTCCTGTGTTCCAAGGGCTAAATTCCTATCCTGGCCAACATCTCCCTATAACTCAGGCCTACTAGTCCTGGCAACATCCTCGTAAATCTTCTTTGCACTCTTTCCAGTTTGACTATGTCTTTTCTATAACAGGGTAACCAAACCTGTACACAATACTCCAAGAGCGGCCTCACCAATGACTTACAAAATTGTAACATAATGTCCCAACTCCCATACTCAATGCCTTGATTGATGAAGGTCAGCAGGCTAAATGTCTTCTTCATCAACTGTGACACCTCTTTCAATGAACTGTGTACTTGTACTCCTAGGTCCCTCTGTTCTACAACACTCCTCAGTACCTTACCATTTACTGTATAAGTCCCACCTTGGTTTGACTTTCCAAAGTGCAACACCTCACACTTAGGGTCATCGAATCAGAGATATACAGTACGGAACTCTGGATTGAATTGCATATGCCAATCCTCAGCCCAGTTTGCCATTTGATCAAGATCCCTCTGTAATTTTTGATATCCTTCCTCACTAGCAATAATGCCTCCCAATTTGGTCCTACTTGGGATGGGGCAAAACTCAACCTACTCTTGGGAAATAGGGCAGGACAGCTGACTGAAGTGACAGTGGGAGAGCACTTTGGGACCAGTGACCACAGTTGTATTAATTTTAAAATAATAATGGAGCGGGTCCATAGGTTCAGGTTCTAAACTGGGGCAAGGCAAATTTTGATGGAATTAGGCAGGAGGAACTTGCAGGGGTTGATTAGAGTATTTGTTTGCTGGAAAAGGGACCTACGGCAAGTGGGAGGCCTTTAAAAGTGAGATAGCTAGAATTCAAGGTCCATATGTTCCTCTGAGGGTGAAGGGCAAGATTGGCAGGAATAGAGAACCCTGGTTGACCAGAGATATTGAGGTTTTGAGCAGAAAGAAGAAGGAGGCATGGCCAAGTACAGGCAGCTGAGATCAAGGGAATTTCTGAAGGTATATAGGGAATACAGGAGTTTACTGAAGAAGGAAATCAGGAGGACAAAAAGGGGGCATGAGATAGCCTTGGCTGAGAAGATTAGGGTGAATCCAAAGAGATTCTTTAAGTATATTAAAAGGAAAATAATTACTAGAAAGAGAATTGCAACCCTCAAGGACCAAAGTGGACATGTGTTTGTGGAACTGCAGGAAATGAGCGAGGTCCTAAATGAATATTTCTCTTCAGTTTTAATATGGAGAAAAACATAAGACTTGGAAACTTGGGGAGGTTAGTGGTGATATCTTGGGACAATCCATATCACAGTAGGGAGGTGTTGGATGTATTAGAATATATGAAGCTGGATAAATCTCCTGATCCTGACCAGATATATCCAAAAACCTTGCAAGAGGCTAGAGAAGAAATTGTGGGGACCCTGGCTGATATTTCTGCATCATTGTTATCCACGGGTGAGATCTGGAAGATAGGAGGATAGCCAGTGTTGTGCCCTTTTTCAAGAAGGACTGCAAAGAAAAACCTGGGAACAAATTACCGGTAAGCTTAAAATCTGTAGTGAGTAAGTTATTTGAGAAGCTTCTGAGGAATAAGATATACATGCATTTGGAAAGACATTCAATTAGAAGTAGTAACATGGCTTTGTAGTTATCATGCCTCACAAACTTGTTAGGAGTTCTTTGATGAAGTGACCAGGAAGGTTGATGGGGGCAGGATGGTTGATGTAGTCTTTATGGACTTCAGTAAGGCCTTTGATAAGGTTCCATATCGAAGGCTAGACTGCATGGAATCCAAGGGGAGCTGGCAAATTGGATACACAATTGGCTTGATGGTAGGAGGCAGAGGGTAACAGTGGAAAGATGCGTGTCAGACTGGAGGCCTGTGACTAGTGGTGTGCCTCAGGGGTTAGTGCTGGACCAATTACTGTTTGTTGTCTATATCAGTGTTCTGGATAAGAATGTCCAAGGCATGATTAGTAACTTTGCTGGTGACACTAAAATAGGCAGTAATGTGGACAGTGAGGAAAGTTATCAGAAATTGCAGTAGGACCTTGATCAGCTGGGCAAGTGGGCTAAGAAATGGCAAATGGAGTTTAATATAGTTAAGTGTGAGGTCTTGCATTTTGGAAAGTCAAATCAAGATAGGAGTTTCATGGTGAATGGTAGGGTCTTAAAAGAGTGTAGTGGAAGAGGGACCTTGGAGTTCAGGTGCCTGGTTCTCTGAAAGTGGAGTCAAATGTAGAAAGGGCAGTGAAGAAGGCTTTTAGCATACTAGCCTTCATCAGTCAGAGCTCTGAGTATAGAAGTTGAGAAGCTACGTTGCAGTTGTAGAGGATGTTGGTGAGGCCGCACTTGGAGTATTGTATTCAGTTTTGGTCACCTTGTTTTTGGAAGGATGTTATTAAACTGGAAAGAGTGCAGAAGAAATTTACAACTATGTTGCCAGGACTCAGTAGTCTGAGTTATAGGGAGAGATTGGAACGAGCTAGGACTTCTTTCTCGAGACCGTAAGAGACTGAGGAGGAATCTTATGGAGGTGGATGAGATCATGAGAGGCATGGATATGGTGAATAAACTCAGTCTTTTTTCCCAGGGTTTGGACTCAAAACTTAGAGAGCATCAGTTTAAGGTAAGAGGGGAAAGAATAAAAGGGAACCTGAGGGGCAACTTTTTTTACACAGAAGCTGGTATGCATATGCAATGAGCTGCCAGCAGAAGTGGTTGAGGTGGGTAACATTAACAGCATTTAAAAGACATTTGGACAAAAACATGGATAGAAAAGATTTAGAAGGATATGGGCCAAGTGCAGAGAAATGGGGTCAGCGTAGATGGACATTTTGGATAGCATGGACCAGTTTGGGCTGAATGGCCTACCTCCGTGCTGTAGGACTGTATGATTCTATTCACTCATGGGACTTGGGTATTGCTAGCTGGCTAGCATTTGTTGCCCTAGCTTCCTTTGAGAAGGTGGTAGTGTCACAAAGTTGGTGTGTTAAAATTGTAAAATGGGGGAAAGCATTACACTGTCCCTTTAAAAATGTTTTTTTTTCAATGCTTACAGATTTTAAAATGAATGTCTGTCAGCGGCTACAGGTGCTTGAACTGAAATGTTGTATCAAAACGTCATTCAGTTAGCAGGCCCAAGCAGCATTCTTACCCAGACAACAGATCAGCCAATTAATTTCAAAAGGCATTTGGAAACTCAGCACCAATTAAATTTAGATCTGATGGTGTTGACAAAGTTGGACCCATCAGGTTGTAAAGAAATTAATATGTCCATATGGTATAAAAACAGGGGCAATTGGACAGAGAGGGGAGAGCTAATTGCCATCTGAAGAGATAAGAAATCTCCACATTCTCAAAAAAACATGGCACATTTAGCAAATATTCCTGACACCAGAATTCAACAAAGAGCGATTTTCAGAACAGAAGAATTACAGAGAAAACATCCCCGACAGCAGAATCTGTGGCGAGGAATAGGAGCATTCCTGGAATACAAACTGTGTGAATTTTGAGAGACTGAGTTTTAATTTATTATTCTTATTACCTGGATTTATATAAGTGGGGCCTGTGTTAATGAAACAGCATACCATTAGAATTTCGTTCAGTTAGGAAATAGGTAGTAGTTAGCGAGTAATTGTTCAGTTTGTTAGGAATTCTGTTAATTTGTTCACTGTTGGAGTTAGATAAATAAACTGATAATCGTTAATTGTAGAGTGAGTAAAAGGATTTCATTTCATTTGACCACTCCTTTATAACAGATTGTGGGATGAGATTTAGGCTATACCCCTGTCACACTTCTTCATCAGATTATGAGGTGAGGTGTTCCTCTTTGGATGTTTCGGTTTTAATTATAAGAGGGGTGTCAATCTCCCCTTCATAACAGTTGGAAGTTGGTTTCTTGAACTTCTACAGTCCATCAGGGAGAGATTTCCAGGATTTTGTTCTAGTGACAGTGAAGGAATGGCGATAGATTTCCAAATAAGGATGTTGAGTGGCTAGGGAGGGAACTAGTGGTTCCCAGGTATCTTCTGCCCTTGTCCTTCCAGATGGAAGTGATCATTGATTTGCAAGGTACTATCTAAGGATCTTTGCTGACTTTCTGCAGTGCATCTTGTAGATAGTAAACACTGCTGCTACTGAGCATCGGTGGTGGAGGAAGTGAATGCTTGTGGATGTGCTGCCAGTCAAGAGGACAGCTTTATCGTGGATGGTTCATGGGCTTCTTGAGTATTGTTGGAGCTATTCTCAAATAAACAAGTGGGGAGTATTCCATCACACTCTTGACGTGTCCCTTATACATGGTGGACTGGCTTCGGGGAGTCAGGAGGTGAGTTATTTGCAGCAGTATTCCTAACCCCTGACCTGCTTCCTGACTGATGCATTCTCTAAACTGACACCCGTACCCATGGTAACCCGGTGACTGACACAACCCCTCCCTAATACAACCTTTACAGCCCCCCAACCAACAACCCCTGACCAGCATGTCCCATAATCCACAGCCTTTCACCCATGACATGACATCCCTCACCCCCAACCTAAAGTACACGCAAACACCTAAGCCCTCTCTGACATCCCAGTGCCTTACCAACCCAGTACTTTACCATCACGCTGAAGCAGTAACCTGATCTCTCAAC
Organism: Hemiscyllium ocellatum; assembly: GCF_020745735.1. NCBI lineage: Eukaryota > Metazoa > Chordata > Chondrichthyes > Orectolobiformes > Hemiscylliidae > Hemiscyllium > Hemiscyllium ocellatum. Next base: position 39,903,182 of record NC_083435.1, read on the forward strand.
CACTGAGCACCCTAACACCTCGCCCATCCAGTGCCCTACTCCCGCACCTGTCGCCTCACCCATCTGCCACCCTCCCCCAACCCACCCTACCCCTCACCCACCAGCGACACAGTCCTTAGCAGCTTCTCAGCAGCTGCTGAGTCAAAAGTGGCTGCAGCATGTTTAAACAACTGTATACAGCATATTTCCTACTATAAAAGAGGGTGTGGGAACCCCTCTGATCCACGTGTTGTTGGTTCTTTGTATTCATGGATTTATCCTTCCTGATTCAGAAAGCTCTTCGTAAATTGGGTTTTCATCGCTGGTTGGAAAACCTGGGCCAATATTAGCAGTAGATTTAGCACCGATTGTAGTTTGTAGAGGTGAGTTCCAATCTTCTTCCATCCTTTGTCTGTCAAAGTGTTTTCTCATTTCAGTCCTGAAAGGTTTGACTTTAATTTTTAGATGATGCCATCATCATTGACTCTCTAATTAGTAAAAACAAGATTATCTCCATTCATCTGATCTTTTCACCTTAATATCTCAAAACATAGATCAGATTCCCCCGTAACATTCTAAACTTTGGGAAATATAATCCTAGTTTGTTTAATCTCTCCTCATAATGTAACCATTCCAGTCCAGGGATCATTCTGGTAAATTTACACTGCACCCCCTCCAAGGTCAATATCTCCTGCCTGTGGTGAGGTTCCCATGACTGTTCTGGTATTCCAGGCGTAATCAAACCAGGGCTTTGTATCACCGAAGCATGATTTCTAACCCCTTGTATTTGATTGTTTCAGATCTCCAGCATCTACAGTTCTTTGTTTATTCTGTCCCTTTGTATTATTTTTCTGTTTATAAAGGACAGCATTCCATTGGACTTCTTGACTAATTTCTGTCTCTGTTTTTTGATGTTGGCCTAATCTCTATACCTATATGTCAATGTGCCTTTTGTAATTTGATGTTTCTATATATGTTGCTTACATGCCACTAATTTTGTGTCATCCATAAACTTGGAGAGACAGGCCCATATGTTTAGACATGAAGATCGTCTTTTCAGCAGTTTGGACTAAAGCTCTGCATCAAGACCCTGTGGAAATTCTAATGCATGAACCTATGCAGAAGATGTCCAGTCTGATTTTTAAACTGCCAGTTAATATTTTATTTCTTAGTTGATAGCCATGTAAATCTTAACAGCAGTGCAGACTTTCACTGAAATCCTGGATGATACCAGGCTAATTCAAAAGATTTCCTTTGTCTTTTTCATCAATAATTTAACACTAGCAAGAAAAAGCAGCAGCTGAATTGGAGAACTTGTAAAACTGCTTTTTGATGTTTAATAAGTATTCCAATTGTGTAACTCTGGAAAATGTGTGAAAAAGATGGAGATATCATTTAGTGTACAGACGTTTTCACATAATTCCGGTGTTTATTGCTTTTAAAAAGGGCATCCTGATGCAGTAGGAAGTATTCACCTTTTGAATCTCATGAGTGAAGTATTTCTCAAAACTAAAAGTGATACATGTAACAAGGAGCTCTTTAATTTGCTAATTACATTAGGAGCAATGAATTATGTCATTTTGATTTAAGAATATTTTTAAAACATGCAATGTGTTATAAACCACATACACGAATTGCCTGTAAGCTGATGTGAGCTATTACTTCAACAGGTTTTCCGGAATCCATTGTGGAATCAAACCCTGAACAGAAGATATGTTTACCTCCTGGCACCTCAGAAATCGTGCTTTGTGTGTTGTAACCATGAGCCTTCTGCTGAGGGCACAGAACAAGCAAGGAAATGATTGGACATCTCTTTGAAATTTGGATGGTGAGCTGAAGACAGCCTCAAAATGCCGCACTGCCTTATCAGAGCTGATGAAAGTCACGACAGCACTGAATTTCTTTGCCTCTGGGTCACCTCAGCCTGATATTGGTGACTTGTGTTACATTCCCGACAACAGTATGAGGGCCTGTGTTCACCAGGTCACTGAGGCCATTTTCCATAGAACTTCTGATTTCATTCACTTTGATATGTCCTTTATGAGGATGAAACAAAGGGCCCTTATGTTCTCTAAGATCACTGGCTTCCCAGATGTGATTGGGTCTGTCAATGGAACACACATTCCACTGAAGGCACCAAAAGAGAAACCTGTTTTGTTCATAAGCAGGAAGAGCTTCCATTCACTGAACATGATGATTGAATGTGGTACCCATATGAAGATCCTAAATGTAAATGTGGATAACTGGAGAAGTGCACATGATTCCTTTGTCCTAGTGACCTCAAGGTTGTACCTTACCATGAGTGTGTCACTGGGAATTACAAGCTAGTTACTGGGGCATGAGGGATATCTGTTGAGGACGAGGCTGATGAAACTGTACCTGAGGACGAGCAACAAAGGGTATGAATGACACAATCGTACACATGTAGCAACACGTCAGGTGGTGGACAGAATAATCTGGTTCCTCAAGTCACATTTCCATTACCTGGAGAGGTCAGAAAGCACTTTATGATTCTCACTGGTGAGTGTTGTGTGTGTTGCACAACTTTGCCATCCACCCAGAGAATGCTTTTGAGCCAGAAATTGAAGAGTTGGAGGAGCGCAATGTGGATCCAGATGCAGATGGGCTGCTCAGAGAACGTGAGAAGTCTCCAGCAAGAGCTGCCATCATAGCAACTCAAGATTGCCTGGTTGCATCTGCTTTCAGACACTGTGAATTGAACAGTCTCTGTCTGTCCTTCCTTTCCTCTCAAAATAAAACAAGAATGGTACTTACAAGTCCAGCCTTACCATTGGAAAGACCTTTGAAATAGTTACTGCTGAAGAGGGTAAAACTCAGCTGTTCAAACAAAAGATTATTTAAACAAATTATGTTTTCAAATATTTAACATCTTGAACCACTTTTCATGAGCCTCTTCTGAATAAAATATTTAAGAAACTTTTGAAAGATGACTGTGTTATGATGTCAGCTGATGGTAAAACCAACAAATCGGACTCCAAAATGAAGCCTGGCATGTTAGATCAGAAGTTTCATTTTTCTTATGGTTAGCATGGTTCTTCTCTGAACACATAGGAGGGGGTCAGTCAGTTCAGTTGGTTGGATGATAGGTTTGTGATGCCAACAGCTTGGTCAATCGTACTGGCTGAGGTTACCATGAAATCCCACCTTCATAACCTCACCCCTTGCCTGAGGCATAGTAACCCTCAGGTTAAACCACCAAATCCTCTCTCTGATGAGAGAGTAGCTCTATCATCCTCTGGGACTATGGCAACTTTACTTCTAATGAAAAAAAAATGTTTATCATACAAAGGAAGAAAAGCAACAAATCAGCTTTCTGACAATCTATAAAGATCTTAGCATAAGCAGTACAATGTTTTAACCTGTTTTAACCTGTTTCCCAACACTATCCTTTACAGATACTCAATTCCTGATAAATATCACTTCTTTCTCATTGTCTGATTCTATTGTCTGATTCTTGAACTGCTGGAATAGTATACAATTTCTTTATAAATCTGCTGGCATTTTGGTTTCAATTCTGATGGCTTAAACCTCTCTTTTCATTCTGATAACTTAACAATTTCTCTCCACTCTCACAACCCGAGAATTCCACAGAACCTAAACAACTGTTGGGGTGACTGGTTCCTCCAGAGAGGGATCTTTTTGCTGCCAATTTGGAGTCATAAATATCTACAACACAAAAAAGGATCCTTTGGCCCATTGAGTCTGTGCCAGACCAAAACAGTCACCTAACTGTTTTAATTCCATTATCCAGTACTTAGCCCATAGCCTTGTTTCTCTTACAGTAAGTGAATTCCAGACTGCTACCATCCTCTGAGTGAAACCATTTTTCTCTCACGCCCCCTCAAACCCACCTGCCCTTTACCTTAAATCTATTGATCTCTCCACCAAGGGATGTATGCCGTCTTAATTTTATACATCTCAAGCATGTCCCTTCTCAACCTCCTCTGCACTCTGTAACACAAACCCAGGCTGTCCAATCTCCCTTCATAACTGAAACTCTCCAACCCAGACAATGTTCTTGCAGGTTTCCTCTGCATCCTCTCCAATGCTATCACAACCCTCCTATAATATGGACTCCCAAAACTGCACTAGCTATGGCCGAACCAATGTTTTGTATAGTTACAGCATAATCTCCCTGCTCTTAAACTATCTGTCTCAACTCATAAAGGCAGGTATATCATATGCCTTTTTAACCACGTTATCCACTTATCCTGATACCTTAAGGGGCTGATGACCATGCATACCAGGGTCCCTCTGATCCTCGGTGCTTCCCAAGGTCAATCATGTATTCCCTTGCCTTGTTTGTCCTGCCCAAGTGTACCACTTCACATTTTTTTCTGGATTGAATTACATTGTTACTAATCAGCCCATCTGTATCCTTTTGTAGTCTAAGGCTGTTCTCACTATTTACCAGGGTACAAAATGAGGTCTGCAGATGCTGGAGATCACAGTTGAAAATGTGTTGCTGGTTAAAGCACAGCAGGTCAGGCAGCATCCAAGGAATAGGAAATTCGACGTTTCGGGCATAAGCCCTTCATCAGGATTCCTGATGAAGGGCTTATGCCCGAAACGTCGAATTTCCTATTCCTTGGATGCTGCCTGACCTGCTGCGCTTTAACCAGCAACACATTTTCAACTCACTATTTACCATCCCATCAATTTTTGTATCACCTGAAAACTCTGATCAATATTACTGAAGTTACTTAATGATCTACATTCAAGTTTAAATCATTGATATAAATCACAAATAACAAGGGCCCCAATATTGACCACTGTGGGACACCATTCTATACAGACATCCAGTCAAAAGAACACCTCTCTGCTTCCTTCCACTCAGTCTAATGGATCTAATTTGCCAAATTTCCTTGCGTTTGTAGTCTCTCTATCGATCTCCCATGCAGGAACCTTTAAAAAGCCTTGCTGAAATTCAAATAGCTGACATCAAAAGCATTGCCATTGTCTAGATACCTGGTCAGCTCTTCAAAACTTTAATCAAGTTGGTCTGACATGACCTCTCCTTAACATAACCATACTCTTGATTAATTCTTGCCTCACCAAATGCAGATTAATTCTATCCTCCAGAATTGCTTCCAAAAGCTTCCCCACCACCGAGGTTACACTGACTGGCCTGTAGTGTCCTGTTGCTTCTTGATGGTTTGTTCCTTCAACTAAAGCACCAAGTGAAAAACCACCTTCAGTTCAGAGGCTGTGTTGTTAGGCAACCTTCTGCACAGAGTCCCTTAAATCATTCTGTCCAGCAATTACAAGGAATGAAACTAATTTCTTATCTCTGCTAAATAGACTGTATTGCATTCTTTCCACAAAGTCAGTTGAATTTTTCAGAACAGCAAGTGAATCATAACATGCTTCTGACATGATCCTTGTCCACAGTGAACAGGATTAGAGACGTCAGGTGGGGAGTCATAGGACTGTACAGCACAAAAACAGGTCGTTCAGCTCAATTCATTCATGCCAACCAGGTTACCTAGACTGAACTAGTCACATCTGTTTGCATTTCGCCCATATTCCTCTAAATATTTCCTATCTGTGTACCTGTCCAAATGTGTTTTAAATGTTGTAACTGTACCCACCACTACCAATTCCTCTGTCAGCTCATTCCATAAACACACCATCCTCTGTGAAGGAAAAGTTGCTCTTCAGGTCCCTTTTAATTTTTTCCACTTTCCCCTTAAATCATTCCCCTCTAGTTTTGGACTCCCCTACCTTGGGGAAAAGACCTTTGCTATTCACCTTATCTGTGCCCCTCATGATATTTTAAACCTCAATAAGTTCACCCCTCTGCCTCCAGGGAACAATGTCCCAGCCTATCCATTCACTCTCTATAACTGAAGCCCTCCAGTCTCTGTAACATCCTTGTAAATCTTCGCTGCACCCTTTCCAGTTTAATAACATCATTTGTATAGCAAGGCAACCAGAATTGTTCACAATTCTCCAAATATGGCCTTGTATAGCCAAAACATGACATCTCAACTCTTGTACTCAATGCTTTACCCAAAAAATACAAGCATGCCAAATGCCTTCTTCAGCACTCTGTCTACCTGCACTCACTTTCAAGGACTGTGTGCCTGCATCCCTGGTTGTTTCTGTTCAACAACATTCCCTAGGGCCCTACCACTAATTGTGTAAATCTTGCCCTCATTTGTCTGACCAAAATGCAACACTTCATATTTCTCTGCATTAAACTCGATCTGCCATTCCTCAGAGATCAAACTCCCATTTTACTTTTAGATAACTGCCTTCACTGTCCATTATACCACCAAGTTTGGTGTCATCCACAGACTTACTAACCATATCTCCAACACTCTTATCGACACTTTTTATAAATGATGAACAACAGTGGACCCAGCACCAATCCTTGTGGCACACCACTGGTCACAAAAGATGCAAACAGAAAAGTCAAGCTCCCCACCATCAGCACTCCCGCACCACCCCCACCACTGAAACTGCCCCCATCACTTCTGTGACAGGAGCAATGCCAGGTTAAGTATAGAGTAAAGCTCACTCTACTCTCTTAAAACAAAAGTAAAAGTTTCCCCAACTCTCAACTGAAATAAAGTTCCTGTGACTCACTGGAAAACACACAAATAAACAAACGGCTTTCCTTGATTCTGGGGTAGGTACAATAAGGGGCTGAAATGTGGAATAAACATTCCTTGACTCAATCGTACGCAAAGGCGACTGAAAATCAAGATCCCTCAGCTCATTCCTCAACGAATGCTCCTGGGACAGGAACAATAATCGAAAGATCAGAGGGAAAGGTCCCTGTACCCATTGCAAATGAAAATAAAGTTCCCCTTACACAAACTCAATCAAGCATGTCTAGGACAGGGACAGTACAAAGATAAATTAAAAGCCCCGTTGGCTCTTTCAAGGAGTCCAAAGCTGATACAAAGGGAGAATAAAGCAGGTCTCTTCCAGGGGCACCAAACCAAAAGCAAATGCAAACTCAAAATCAAATGGAAACTTACACTAAGGAAACAAAACTAAACCAGAACGTCGTTATCCAGGTGATAATGCACTGCAGCCCCTGCGGCACCTATCGGTTGTGAAAGGCCACCACCATGCCGGTTAGCACCCTGTGCTCTTGCACCAGGGACACCCGAGTGTGGACATAACCGTGACAGAGGGGCATATAGTCACAAATAACGATGCCCTCTTCGGCCTGATATGTGGATCTATTAATGGCCATCTTGGCCAGGTCCAGGAACAAGAAGGTGCATAGGTGTACTAGGTGCCCATAGATCAGGTGCGTGGGGGATGTAGTGCAAATAAAGTTTTAGCAACAGCCCCCTCAAAAAGCCAAAAAGGGGCTGCTAATGAACTCACTCAACTTAAATGTGAAATACCATCTCCTCCAGGCCACGGGACACGCACATCCACAGAAATTTGCTCAGTCGCCGGTTTCACGGGACAGACGCGTGCAGCACTCCAGCCCCAGAGCCCATGTGTAGAGGGCCTTCCACCAGAGATCTCCACCACTGGGGTCAAAACGTTATGCCAAGGTGCGTCTGGGCGGCAGGCGAAAGTGTAGGAATGAAGAAAGTGCAGCATCAACCCATACAGATAGTACCCCCGCGCTGTGCAAAAGGACACTGGGAGGATGTCCCTGAGATGGCTCCAATTGTGGGGCACTGCGCCACCGGAGAGGGTCCACGGCATGGGTCGATGTCAAGTTCCGGACAGACGGGTCAGTTCGCCTGGAAGCCAATCGCAAACTTGAACTACTTCAAGTCTACACAAGGTGCCAGAGCCGAGAGTCTTGTCCGTCAGGCTCTGGATGGCTCGGGTCGCAAACTAGAGGCGGACGGATGCCCTCGTGGCCAACTGTGCCAGCGTTATCCAGCTCATTCCTCTGCCATTCAGTGCATCCCTGACTCTGGTGAACCCTGCATCCCCAGCTCTCTCCTCCCTTGGCATCAATAAAACAGCCTGCAAATCAGAAGGAAAATGCTTCAAATAAACATTAAATGTCCAACAAACAGTTTCAAACGGTTCAGCACACAGCACCCGTGTATGTCACAACATTGATCATACCTCTAAAGTACATCATTGATGCAATGAGCTTTGGAACATCTGATAACTCTACATAAAAGGCAGTGTTTTATTTTCTGAGAAGGTTACCTAGATAGGTTGGTGGAAGATCTAGGAGGGATTTGGAAGCTTGGGAATGGGTGAATGGTTGTGATATTCCGACCTACGGTGCCTGTTGGGAGCTGTAGTCCAGAGCTTCCCAGTATCCGGAGCTCGAGCGCGGGCGGTTGGAGCTCGTCGTCAGGTGCTCGAGCGCGGGCGGTTGGAGCTCGTCGTCAAGGAGCTCGAGCGCGGGCGGTTGGAGCTCGTCGTCAGGTGCTCGAGCGCGGGCGGTTGGAGCTCGTCGTCAGGAGCTCGAGCGCGGGCGGTTGGAGCTCGTCGTCAGGTGCTCGAGCGCGGGCGGTTGGAGCTCCTCGTCAGGTGCTCGAGCGCGGGCGGTTGGAGCCCGTCGTCAGGTGCTCGAGCGCGGGCGGTTGGAGCCCGTCGTCAGGTGCTCGAGCGCGGGCGGTTGGAGCCCGTCGTCAGGTGCTCGAGCGCGGGCGGTACCTCAGTTGTTCTCGTTTTCTGACCGACAACAACCCCACTTTCGCCTTGTGTGTGAAATTTTTATCTCCTCTCCTGAACACACCCTGGTTTGTTGCGGTGAGTCTTGGCGCGGTATCTGTACATTCAGCTCTAAGGCAGAAGGTTGTGTTACATCAAGTTCCACAAAATATTAACAAATGACACCTCGGCAGAAGCTTCAATGTGGATGTCCCCCTTTTTCCAAAAACGTCTGCCTGTCCGACTAAGGTAGTCCATGTTGTAACTTTGATGGTGAAGGTATCTGGCGTCCCTGTAGCTCAGATCCTCCAGCCCTGGCAACATCCTTGTAAATCTTTTCTGACTTTTCCGAAAGGAAGGAGACCAGAATTATTAAGGTATCAGGAACAGGTAAAATAAAGTGGTTCAGGAAGGACCACTTGCCATTCTAAGCCGAGATGTGCTGTTTATAGGAGCAGGGAGCCAATGCTGCGAGAGTATTGTGCGCGATTCGTGAATCCACATTCCGGGACGGATGTGGAGGGTGGTGACTGAGGAGATTTACCAGGATGTTCCTTGGGCTGGAGAGTTTCAGCTGCAAAGAGATCGGACAGTGGGATAGACGAAGCTGTTTTCCCCGGAGTGGAGGAGGCTGAGTGGGGAGGTGATTGAGATGTTCAAAATTATGAGGGGTATAGACGGGGAGAAACCTTTTCCCCTTGGTGGAGGCATCAGTAACCAAGTATATAAATTTAAGGGTAAGGGGGAGGAGTCTGAGAAGGGGGTGTGAGGGGAGGTTTTATCACCCAGAGAGAGGTGGGAATCTGGAACTCACTGCCTGCAAGGGTGTAGGAGACATAAACTCTCGGTAACAATTAAGTATTTAGATGCGCACTTACAATTCCGAAACAAACAAGGCTCTGGGACAAGTGCTGGAAAACGGGGTTAGAGTAATTACGGGGTCGTTTCTGACCAGCGCAGACTTGATGGGCCAAATAGCCTTTTTCTGTGCTGAAGTTCTCTGACTTTATAAAAAGCGCTCCTGATGTAGGGGATGCCATAACTGATTGCCTAAAAAAGCATAAACTATCTCCTCAAACCTGTCTGAATTGCAGGCCCAAGCCTAGAAAGCTCTCCCTTAAAACCCCCCACAGGGACTCAGCTCCTGCTCTGAACTACATTACCCATGCTGCATTTGGGGCCTGCGATCTGTGAGGTAGCTGTATGGAATAAGCGGAAAGAACCTGCCCGCGGTGTCTGACGGGAGCTGTAGTTCTAACTGCATTGCAGGTGTGGGGAGCCTGTCTTCGGCGGTTCAAATCTGAGGCACGAGCGGCTGGTCCATGGGCAGCGCTGGAATTTGAGGTGCGCACGTGTAAATGACGACCCCTGCTGGCAAAAACCAGGATTACTGTATTTCTGATTTGGAGATGCCAGTGTGGGATTGGGGTGTACAAACTTAAAAATCACACAACACCAGGTTATAGTCTATCACCTGATGAAGGAGCGAAGCTCCGAAAGCTAATGTGCTTCCAGTTAAACCTGTTGGACTATAACCTGGTGTTGTGTGACTTTTAACTTACTGTATTTCCTCCATTCCACATCCCTCTCCTGATTAGTTCCCTGGAAAGTTCACAACCTGGAAGCTGCTTCTGATTGGTTCTCCCGCGTGAATGCAGAGGGGAATTCCTCGATGCAGTTCACAAAGAACAGATAATCTGGTCATGATCAACTGCCAGTTTGCGGATTCTTATTGTGCATATATTGACTGCCAAGTTTCTGACACTACAATAGTGTCTTCTCTAGGGTGAATCCACTTGCCTGACTGCTTCTCAGGACACAAACGATTCACACAAGGTTTCAACGTTAGCAGGGAAAGAAATATTGACTGTAAACAAGCTTATGTTCTAACAAACCAGAAAAGATGACTATTATTATGCATGTACCCCCAATAGTCAGCGGGAAATTGAAAAACAAATTTGTAAGGAGATTTCAGTTACCTGTAAGAATAACAGGCTGGTAATGGAAGGAGATTTTAACTTTTCAAACAGACAGGGACTGCAATAGTGTTAAGGGTTTAGATAGAGAGGAATTTATCAAGTGTACAAGATAATTTTCTGATTTAATACGGGAATTACGTACTAGAAAAAGTGCAAAACTTGACCTACTCTTGGGAAATAAGGCAGGGCAAGTGACTGAGGTGTCAGTGGGAAAGAACTTTGGGGCCAGCAACCATCATTCTATTATTTTAAAAATACTGATGGAAAAGGATAGATAGGATCTAAAAAGTTAAAGTTTGAAATTTGGAGGAAGGCCAATTTTGATGATATTAGGCAAGAACTTTCAAAAGTTAATGGGGGGGGCAGATGTTTGTAGGTAAAGGGACAGCTGGAAAATGGGAAGCCATCAAAAATGAATAACAAGAGTCCAGAGATAGTATGTTCCTGTTAGGGTGAAAAGCAAGGCTGGTAGGTATAGGGAATGCTGGATGACTAAAGAACTTGTGGTTTTTTTAAGAAAAAGAAGGAAACATATGTCAGGTATAGTGAGCAGAGATCGAGTGAATCCTTAGAGTATAAAGGCAGGGAGAGTATACTTAAGAGGAAATCAGGAGGACAAAAAGGGGACATGAGATAGCTTTGGCAAATAGAGTTAAGGAGAATCCAAAAGGATTTTATAAATACATTAAGGGCAAAAGGACATCTAGACCAATAGCAGTCCTCAAAGATCAGCAAGGCCACCTGTGTGTGGACCCTCTGAAGATGGGGGAGATAGTAAATGAGTATTTTGCATCAGTGTTTACTGTGGAGAAGGACATAGAAAATACAGAATGGGAGAAATAGATAGTGACATCTTAAAAGATGTCCATATTTCAGAGGAGGAGGTGCTTGATATCTTGAAATGGGTAAAGGTGGGTAAATCCCCAGGACCTGATCATGTTTACCCTAGAACTCTGTGGGAAGCTAGGGAAGTGATTGTTGGGCCCCTTGCTGAGATACTTGTTTTCAAATTTGTTTACAAAGATTACAAATCTTCTCCAAACTCACTAATATTTGTGTCATTGATAGTCACAGGTGAGGTGCCAGAAGACTGGAGGTTGGCTAATGTGGTGCCACTATTTAAGAAAGGTGGTAAGGAAAAGCCAGGAACAGTATACTGGTACGTCAGTAATTCTGAGGAACTGGATTTACATGTATTTGAAAAGGCAAGGACTAATTTGGGATAGTCGTCATGGCTTTGTGTGTGGGGAATCATGTCTCACTAAGTTGATTGAGCTTTTTGAAGAAGTAACAAAGAGAATTGATGAGAACAGAACAGTGGATGTGATCTATACGCACTTCAGTTAGGTGTTTGACAAGGTTCCTCAAGGTGGACTGGTTAGCAAGGTTCGATCACATCAATTACAGGGAGACCTAACCATTTTGGATACAGACTGGCTCCAAATAGAAGACAGAGGATGGTGATGGAGGGTTGCCTTTCAGACTGGAGGTCTGTGACCATTGATATTCCACAATGACTGGCGCTGGGTTCATTGACTTTCGTCATTTATATAAATGATTTGGAAATGAACATAGGAGGTATAGTTAGTAAGTTTGCAGATGTGTATTGGACAGCAAAGAAGATTATCTCAGTACAATGGAATCTTGATCAGATGGGCCAAAGAGTGACAGATGGAGTTTAATTCAGATAATTGTGAGGTGCTACATTTTGGAAAGGCAAATTAGGGCAGGAGTTATATACTTAATGGTAAGGTCCTGGGGAGAGTTGCTGAACAGAGACCTTGGAGTGCAGGTTCATAGTTCCTTGGAAGTAGAATTGCAGGTAGATAGCATAGTGAAGAAGGCATTTAGTATACTTTCCTTTATTGGCCAGAGCATTGAGTATAGGAGTTGGGAGTCCTGTTGCGGTTGCACAGGACATTGGTTAGATTACTTTTGGAATATTATGTGCAATTCTTGTCTCCCTCCTATAGGAAGGATGCTGTGGAACTTGAAAGGGTTCAGAAAAGATTTACAAGTCTTTTGTCAGGGTTAGAGAGTTTGAACTATAGGGAAAGGCTGAGTGGCTGGGGTTGTTTTCCCTGGAGCATCGGAGGCTGAGGGGTGACTTTATAGAGGTTAATAAAATCATGAGTGGTATAGGTAGGGGTATCGGATAAATAGACAAGGTTTTTTCCCTGGGGTGTGAGTGTCCAGATCTAGACGGCATAGGTTTAGGGTGAGAGGGGAAAGACTTAAAAGTGACTTAAGGGGCAAACTTTTCACACAAAGGGTGGTGCATGTGTGGAATGAGCTGTCGGAGGAAGGGGTGGAGGTTGGTACAATTCCAACATTTAAAAGGCATCTGAATATGAAGAGGGTATATGAATAGAAAGGGTTTAGAGGGATATGGACCAGGTGTTGGCAAATGCGACAAGATTAATTTGTGATATCTGGTTGGCATGGACAAGTTGAACTGAAGGGTCTGTTTCCCTTCTGCACATCTCACTCGATGACTTGAAAATGTACCCTTTTAAATCCCAAACATAAAAGGATGAATTCATATACAAGACAGACAAAACCAGATGGTTTGAGGGCAGTCAGTTCACTGGCTAGCTGGTCTGTGATGCAGGGTATTGCCAACATTGTGGGTTCAATTTCCTGAATGACCGAAATTACCACAAAGGACTCTTCTGGTAACCCTCAGGTTAAAGCACTATCACTCCTGTCTCCCTGTCGGTCTGTCTCCCTGTCTCTCTCTGTCCAAAAAGTAGACAAGAATTCTGTAGTACAATAGACTGACCACAAGTGTGGAAAATTATTTCTCACAGTTGTTTTGATTTTAGCAATGATGACACGATGTTGATTGCACACTAGTCAATCTTTGATTCTAAGTTTATATAGGAGCTTCTATACATTTGATGTCTTCTTTTGGTGATCAGATCAAAAGTAAAATTAACCTTCTTTGTCAAAAATGGGACTGATGGCGGGAGAAGTTTGAGACGGACCCTGCTGAGACAGACAGTGCTTTTGAATGACAGCTCCCCTGTGTGAGCAGTGGGGGGAAACAACATCGACAGCTCTCCGTGCAACAGAAGCAGGTCTCCTGGTTCCAAGTCATGTGGATCCACACAGTGAGTGAAGAGGAGGAGGTGAAACAATCCTGGTACATGTCATATGAGAAGGTTTTGTATCCAGTGTGAGTTCATTGATGAGCCAGGAGGTCTGACAACCATTTGAAGACTTCATTATGAAACTTGCATTGATAGGATTCTTCCTACTCTGTCAGCATGTTGATGGACCAGGAGATTCATTGTCTCTGAAAACCTTGTCTCACACCTCATACATGAATGATTTCTTACCATTGAGGATCTCAGGATGCTTTGAGAGGTGGCAAGAGTGGGTGAAAGGATTCTCACAAACATTGCACCTGAAGAATTTGTCACCTGTGAACTACCTGATGGCCCAGGGTGTTGAGGAAGCCATCAAAGCTTCACCACAAACCTTAAGCTTGATTCTTTGAGGATCCTCTGATGAAGACGTTTGCTCTGGAGAACAATACACTGCACATGAATGGTTACTCCTGTGTGAAGGCAAGAAATTGTAACAGTGCATGATTTACTGTATACATCATACTTTTCTCTACTGTGAAGGTATTGGTTTATTTGGTAGTTCCATGACCACATACAAGTTGTAGCACAATTTCTTAAATATGGTGACTTCTTGCGCACTCTTTGGTCTTCCTTGAGGCTTGGAGAAAGTGAGGACTGCAGGTGCTGGAGATCAGTCGAAGAGTGTGGTGCTGTGTCGGAGAAATTAGCCCAATAAAGTAGAGACCACACAAACCAGATTGGATGAAATTGACAAGCTGTTTATTACAAGTGATATTGCTGGAAGAGAAATTGACTAGGCTGACACAGAACTGACAGTCTGTACAGGGAGATCAAGGGTTGTCTTCCTTGAGCTGAGGAAGAAGCCAGGTTTTATAATAATCTTGTACAATAAGGTTAACTAGAAATGGGGAAAGATACAATGTATCTGGAAATGAGGTAATCTAGATACAATGATGCTAATTGGAAAACAGTTATCAGATGAATGTCCTGATTCTCGATACAATGGCAACATCCTGACAGTATCAATGGATCCAGAGCTTCCAGTTCTCTTCGCAGGTAGGTGCTAATGTCTCTTCTGAAACAGTAAGGTGCTTCCATTGTCTTGTCCTGGGAGCAATACTCATGGTAGTGCCTCTCTGTCTGACCTGTTCTTATGTGGCTTTGATATTGCTGGTTTATGAGACTGCCCTTGGGGCTTTGGAACAACTGTGTTGATCTGCCATTATTAGTGGGTGTTGGGAAGTGTATTCTCTTGTCTGCGAGTGCTGTCTGATTTCGCTTGTCAGCCTGCTTGGTCCCTGCTGAGGCATTCTGGGTGCTTTTGGTATAGGTTGGCCAAGTTTGCTTTCCTATGTTCTGTGTGGGTCTATTATGGGTTGGCAGGGTAGCAGATCTTTTCCAACATATTGGAAAAGCACAGCCAGTCAGGCATCATCTGAGGAGCAGGATAGTCAATGTTTCGAGCATAAGCCCTTCATTGGGAATCCTCATTACTCCTCGAGATTAGATTAGATTACTTAGATTACTTACAGTGTGGAAACAGGCCCTTCGGCCCAACAAGTCCACGCCGACCTGCCGAAGCGCAACCCACCCATACCCCTACATTTACCCCTTACCTAACACTACGGGCAATTTAGCATGGCCAATTCACCTGACCCGCACATCTTTCGACTGTGGGAGGAAACCGGAGCACCCGGAGGAAACCCACGCAGACATGGGGAGAACGTGCAAACTCCACGCAGTCAGTCGCCTGAGCCGGGAATTGAACCCGGGTCTCAGGCGCTGTGAGGCAACAGTGCTAACCACTGTGCCACCGTGCCAGCATCCTCATCATTATCATTCCTGATGAAGGGCATATGGTTGAAACGTCGACTCTCCTGCTCCTCGGATGCTGCCAGACTGGCTGTGTTTTTCCAGCAACACACTCTTCGACTCTTCCTCGAGGCTTACTGATTTCTCACCAGCATGAATGCCTTGGTGCTCCACCAGGTTGGATTATCATCCAAAGCTCTCATTGCACACTTGACACTTCATGTTTCTTTCTGGTGTTGAAGTGCTGATGCGCGCAAAGGTTTGGCAATGCCAAGAATGATCTTTCATACAGTTCATATGTAAATAGTTTCTCCCTTGTGTGAAGATGTTTGTGTTCAAGATTTGTATTTGACCAGGAGAATGATTTGTCACAACTCATGCATGAATTGCTTTTCTCCTCTGTGAATGCACCAGTGTGTGTGGAGGGGTGATGATTGAGAGAATGATTTGTCACACACATCACATTTAAAAGGCTTCTCCCCAGTGTGGGTGCACTGTAAAACACCTGACATTGGAATGGTTTCTCCCCCATGTGAATCCTGTAGTGTAACAGGAGGCTTGAGGACACAAGGAAAGCTTTATTACAAACCTCACACTTGAATGGTTTCTCCCCTGTGTGAATTCTCTGCTCTCAGAAGGGTCAAGGGCATCACAAAAGCTTTATCAGAAACTTCGCACCTAAATGATTTCTCTCTTGTCTGAATCATTTGGTGTGCACAGAGGTGGGTTGACCATGGGAATGCTTTGTCACACCTCTCATGTGAATGGTTTCTCGCCTGTGTGGATGCGCTGGTGATCACAGAGGGTAGACGACTGTGAGAACGATTTCTTACACACCTCACACTCAAACAGGTTCTCCTCAGTGTGGGTGCGTCAATGCTTCATAAGTATTGATGCATGTGTAACGATTTGGTCACACACTTCACATTTGAAGGGCTTCTTCCCCAGTGTGAATTCTCTTGTGTCTCTTCAGATCAAAAGAGTGGGTGAAAACCTTGTCACAGCAGAAGGGCTTTTCCTCTGTGTGAACATTTTGGTGTATCAGCAGTCTCATAGATGCCACAAAAACTTTATTGCAAATCTCAATTTGAAATGGGGATTGTCTAATGGACCAGGAGGTTCGATAATCGTGTAAAGGCTTTGTCACACTTCATATATGAACAACATCTTCCCCCATGTGAATACATTGGTGTACACAGAGGTTCGTTAACTCTGAGAATGGTTTCTCACACATTTCACATATGAATGCAAGGAAATGCCATGCATCTGACAATGATTGGTTGCACACATTACACTTGAAAGGCTTCTCCCCAGTGAATGTATGTAGGCGTTTCATGACGTTTAATGAATGTGTGAAGTGTTGCTTGCACAATTCACTTGAATAGTTTCACTTTCACTCAGCAGTTCAACAGATAGATCTTGCATGTTAGGACAACATTTTGAGCCTGTGGAGTCCTCTTTGTATTCTCCAAACCAGAATACTGTAATCCTTCTCTAAAACAGGAAAAGGAAATATGATTTTCTCCAACTCCCTCTCCTCTTTTGCTGAAGGGACTGATTCCTCAGTTAGAGACTGTTCCACAGTGAGTACCAGTCTGCTATTCCCGTGTAGGGACTCTTTCGTTTTCCTCACTTGACTTTCACACACCCTTTGTTTCAAGTCAGGACATCGCCTGCTCCTGGTTACTATCCAATGTGGCTACATTGTTTCCTCTGCTTGGACCCCCATCTTCCCAAGTCCATGAGGCAATGGAAAAGACAGTTAGGCAGAGTGCAAAATGGACCATCAATTCACTATGCGCTCACATCATGATTGATTCTGAACTGCCCTCTGAAGTGGCTGAGCAAACAATGATATACAGTCACTGTAAAGTCCAACACTAAAGAAAATCAGAGAGATCTGGAGTATCCCAACATTGTGTCAGAATAAAATGAAAGTGATCTCAACCCAGTGAAATCTGTGTAGTCTCTCTTACCAAGGTCTGTGGTGAGGAGAGCTCCTCCACAGATTACTCAATCTGAATCATATTAATCTGGAAACATCCCAAACTCCCCTGTCACCATCCCTGTGAATGTCCAATCACATTGGCAGGTGGGTAAGACCTCAATATTGACTCCAAGGAGTTCTGACTTCAGATCAAGCAAATTCAAAGAAAACTACCACTTCTCTCCCAACAAATGAAGGAGTCATTCATCATGTTCACCACCAATGGGAGAAGTAGATTTAGGACGGTTCCCAAAACTGGGCGTCAATGAGGTGCAGTGAGCCATTACCAGCAGCGCGATTGTATGCCATTACATTCTCACAGTCCAGCAGTGCCGTCATTCCATGATTATCATCAAACTAGTCTCTCCATGTAATCCTCTCTAATCTGGAACAATTCCAGTAAATTTCTTCTGTACCAACTCCAACATTCATGGCTGAACATTCCCCAGACCACCTCAGCCTCTCTCTCCACAAACGGGCTCAGTGTGAGACATAATTTGACACTGAGCCACATGAGATATTAAGCAAGATGAGAAAATATTTGAACAAAAAGGTAGATATGAAGAAGTATCTTAAAGAAAGAGAGTGGTGGAGAGATTTAGTGAGAGAATTCCAGAGATTAGGGCTCAGAAAGCTGAAGGCACAGACACCAAAAATGGAACAGATAAAACGGATGCTACAGAGACTAAAATTAGAGGAGCAATGGTGACTTAACAGGATCTAAGATTGAAGTGATTATCAAGGCCATATCCTCAGCTCTGAATCAGAAGTTGTGGCTTCATATTCCATTTGAGAATATGGACACCGGGACTTACCGTGAGGGAATGCTGCATTGTCAGAGGTACCACATTTTAGGGACATCTTTTGTTTCCCTAAGCTCTTTGTTTCCTTTTGAAATAATGAAAATACAGAGTTAATTCCAATATCTTGACCAATATTATTGTCTTCATCACCTCCACCTGTCTGGTCATTTTCAAATTGCTGTTTGTCAAATTTTGTTGTATTCACACTGGTTGCACATTTTCAACATTACTGCAATGACCAGACTTCAAATTGACTGCGTTTGGAACCTCTGAAAGGTCCCATAACAATAAAAATGATTTCTTTTGTGTGGAGGTTACAGAGATAGGGTACTGGAGGTCTTGGAGGAGTTTGAAAAGACAGGAAAAACTCAGCAATAGGAAATCAATGAAAATCAGATAATTATACCTCACCTTCTCATAATCAGAAATGAGCCATCAACAAAACTCAGCCTGGAAATCAGAAGGAAAATGTTTCCAATAAACACACTCAATATCCAACATACAGCTCCAGTCAAACAGTTCAGCACAAGGCACCGTAAACAACTCTCTCAAATGGATCATCTCACACAGCATAAGGGACATTTCCACCCCAATTGCCCACAGGATAGTCAGACTGCCTGAAGATTGGTGCGGATATTAGAACATAAAACCGTACAGCACAGAACAGGCCTTTCAGCCCATGATGTTGTGCTGACCATTGATCCTCATGTAAGGTCAACCTAATGTACGAACCCTCAAATTTCTGTGACCATATGCCACCTCTCAGCCCATCTCTGCATCCTGTCAATGTCATGCTGCAGCCTATAACAGTCCTCTATACTGTCAACGACACCTCCAACCTTTGTATCATCTACAAACTTGCTAACCCATCCTTCAATCTCCTCATCCAAGTCATTAATAAAAATTACAAAGAGTAGAGGCCGAAGAACAGAGCCCTGTGGAACACCACTCACCACTGACTTCAAGGCAGAATACTTTCCTTCCACTACCACTCGCTGTCTTCTGTCGACCAGCCAATTCTGTATCCAGACAGCTAAATTTCCCTGTATCCCATTCCTTCTGACCTTCTGAACGAGCCTATCATGGGGAACCTTATCAAATGCCTTGCTGAAATCCATCTCCACCACATCCACCACTCGATCCTCATTAACTTGTCTAGTAACATCCTCGAAGAACTCAATAAGATTCGTGAGAAATGACCTGCCCCTCACAAAGCCGTGCTGACTGCATTTAATTAAGCCATGCTCTTCTAGATGGTCATAAATCCTATCCCTCAGAATCCTTTCTAACACCTTGCAGACGACAAAATTATGGGATATAATTTTATATAAAAGCTGCTCCTTCACTCACCATCTCCTTACTTGACAAAGGAGCAGCACACTGAAAGCTTGTACTTTCAAATAAACCTGTTGGACTATATTCTGGTGTTGTGTGATTTTTAACTTTATCCATTCTAGTCCAATGCCGGTTCCTCCACAACAGCTCTGGAAGAGGAAGAAGAGTGAGTGGGCAGAGTGGGTGGGCTCTCTGATTGATGTTTCTCACAGTCAATCCAAATATTTCTAAAGCAACACAAGTTTTCTGAAGCTTCGGAAACTGACTGGTGAGATGGAGGTGACTTTCAGCAGTAGGTCAGGGGGAGATTTAAACTTGCCATTGTCCCATCTGAATAAAACCTCACTTATTGCAGCTGCTGTCTCAGTTGCCTTGGTAAATATTTGCCAGAGATTTCAAATGTGGGAATAGCATTCTTCATCCTCAGAGGCTTTCAAACTGACAACATCAGTATGGGATGTGCATCCTTGAATGTGTTTGATAGCAGATCAGAAGACGACTCACAGTATCCTTGGCAGTGATGATGTGCAATGAAGGGATCAGCACATGACAGGAAGGAGAGTTGCAAAAGGGAGATAACACGAAGAATTGTCAGGATAGAGAGTGTCATAGAGGGAGAGACAAGATTGACCAAGTGATTGTAGTGTGCCTTTATGTCTTGAGAAGAAATCTGATGTCTTTGGGAATGAAATAGGGCTAACTGCATGAGAAGATGTCCTCGGTGTTGATATCTGCCCAGTCCATGGGTTACCCATAAAGAATCTGTTCTCAGCTCCAGTTTCTGAGCCCCAGTATTCATGATGTCAAGTTCATCTCCCGAAGAAGTCCTGGTTCTTTCATCTCTGCTGGATATTCTGGTCCATTCCTCACTTGGGGAAACTGGTAGTAATGTCACTGAGCTTGTAATCTAGAACTCCAAGGAAATGTTCTGGAGACATGATTTCAAATCCCACTATGGCAGATGATGACATTTGAATTTAATAAAATCTAGAAAAAAGAACTAGTCTAATAGTGCACATGTAAACATTCTGGATTGTTGTGAAAATGTTTCTGGTTCACAAATGTCTTTTTAATTGTGTTGGATGATTATGTAAGTCCAGACCCACAGCCATCAATAAACACACCACCTCCTCAAAGTGTCACAGAGCTGTTAGTGTGGAAGGAGGCCATTCTCCTGCCATACTCTGTCAGTATTTCCTCCTTTTTTTGTCTCAAATGAGCCTGCCTTCAACACAAGTCAGTGCATACTAGACCAAAGCTAATCATTGTATGAAAATCATGCAATGATTCTTTTGCAAATCACTTTAAATCTGTGCCCTCTCTTTTTTGATTATTTTACAACTGGAAGCAGTTTTTTCCAATTAACTATACCCTCTCATTATTTTGAAAAGTTAATCGAGTCTTCTGTCAGCTTTCTTCTCTCCAGGTAGAACAATCCATATTTCTCCAATATATCCTCATAACTAAAGTGTCTCATCCCTGGAACCACCGACATAAACCTCTTGTGCATTCTCTTCAATGAGTTCACATCCTGGCACTCTCAACTATATGCAGTACCCCAGCTAAGACTTAACTGGTATCTTTTCAGGTTCAGCAGCACATCTCTGCTCTTGTTCTCAATGTCCCTGTTAATAACACATAGGACACTAAAACAGGATACAGAAAAGGGGCGGCTCACTGGTTAGCACTGCTGTCTCACAGTGCCAGGGACCTAAGTTTGATTTCACCTTTGGGCAACTGTCTGTTTGGAGATTGCACATTTTCCCTGTGGGTTTCCCCTGGGTCTTTGGTTTCTTCCGACAGTTCAAAGATGTTGTTATGACACAGCGATGAACCTTTCTGTTAATTAAACTAACACCCAAAAAAGTTCACCTCGCCTTGTAATCTGTTAAAATATGAGTGACAGAGAACTCCCAAATTCCACTATTTAAAGAAAATAACATCTATTTATTCTTTAACTCCATAAGTGAATATTAAACAACTATTCACAACTGTAAGCCCCCTTTCTCTTAACTGCCTATTACCTGCCTCCAACTGTATAACAAAATGCTGTCCCAATAACACACTTATTAAAATTACATCAACTTAATTTCAAAATTACCTAACAGCTGTTGTCTTCAGTATCTTTCTTCGTCTGAAGATCTCTCTGGGTTGTCTTCTTTCTTTTTACTGTGAACATGTTTCATATCAAAAGGTACATTTGATAGAGTGTTTTCTAATTTCTTGGGTCTCTCTCAATGGCAGTTGCTCTGTCTCCAATTTTCAAAATGCTTGCATTTTTATATCACCAACTTTGGATCGTCACATTGGTTCAATATTGGCAAAACAATAGATTCAAACTCAATTGGGTTTTAGTATCCTGAGGCATAATTTAGACTGATTGGTTAAATTTGAGTTGTCAAAACCACCAAATCCATTTCACAGCCAAACATTGCATATTTTCAATTTTCCAGTACACTCTGAGACAGCCATCTTGTCAGATCACAGGTGCTTGTATGCTCTCAGTTCAGAAAAGCATTTACTCTCTCTTAAAGGTACAGTACACACCTTCAACTTCATAACAATGTGCAGGTTAGGAGGATTGGGCATGTAGGGTTATGGTGGAGTGCTCTTTAAAGGGTCAATGTGGATTCAAAGGGCCAAAGGCCTGCTTCCACACTGTAAGGATTCTATGAAAGATATATTAACCACTCTGTCCTGATAATGTATGCACATACACACTCAGGTCTCTCTGCTCTTACATACCCTTTAGAGTAAGACCTGCAATTTATATGGTTTCTCTGTTCTTTCTACCAAGATAGATCATTTCATACTTCTCCACAATGAGCTCCATCTGCCACCTCATAGAGGAATTGAGATATACAGCAAGGAAACAGGCTTGTCAGCCAAACTCATCCATTCCAACCAGGTTTCCGAAACTTAAGTTGTCCCATTTTCCAGCATTTGGCCCATATTTCTCTCAATCTTTCCTATCCATATACCTGTCAAATGTTTTTCAAATGTGGTAATTGTACTAGCCCCTATCATGTCCTCTGGCAGCTCATTCCATACACACATCACCCTCTGTGTGAAAGCATTGCCTTTAAAATCTTTCCCTTTTAACCTTAAAACTCATGCCCTAACCTGGAGAGAAGACCAGTGCACCATATTATACAACAAAGGAACAGTTGGCCTATCAGTTCAATGCCAGTTTTCATAGGAATGCAGGAACAAAAGTAGACCATTCAGTCCCTCAAGCCTGTTTCACATTCTTTGAGATCATGGCTGATCTGTGGCCAAACTCCACATGCTTGCCTTTGGTCCATATCCCTTAATACCTTTGCATAACAAACATTTATAAAAATTAGATTTAAAATTAACAACTGATCCAGCATCCACTGCTGTTTGTTGAAGAGAGTTCCAAACATCTACCTCCCTCTCTCTTGGACAGTCTGGCTCTAATTCTCAGAGTACACCACCGTCTAGAATCCCCAACCAGTGAAAATAAGTTATCTTTCTCTACCCTGACTTTTCCTGTTAATATCTTGAAGACTCCATCGGGTATCCTTTCCTCCCATCCCTCTTCACTAAACTAGGAGAAAGTGAGGATTGCAGATGCTGGAGATCAGAGCTTAAAAATGTTTTGCTGGAAAAGCACAGCAGTTCAGGCAGCATCAAAGGAACAGGAGAATCGATGTTTCGGGCATAAGCCGTTCTGAAGAAGGGCTACTGCCCGAAACGTTGATTCTCCTGTTCCTTTGATGCTGCCTGACCTGCTGCCCTTTTCCAGAAACACATTTTTAAGCTCTTCACTAAACTGTCAACCTGTCCCTTGCCAAGACATCTCAGCACAGCTCCAATACAGACATCTACCTGGTGATATGGAAAATTACTCATTTGTTTACAAAAGGCAGGAAAAATCCAATCCAGTTAATAAATGCTCCCATTCAGACCAATCTTGATGTTGGAAAGGATTGTGAACAATGTAATCATGTGCCAGTTACACAGCCATAACCTGCTCACTGAATCTCAGTTTAGGTTCTGACAGAGCCACTCAGCTCCTGACCTTATTATTTTTGTCCAATACAGAGAAAAGAGATGAACTCTTTTGTCAGATGAGAGTGATAGCCTTTGACATCATGTCTACACTTGACTGAGCGTGGTATTGAGGAGCCCTCGCAAAACGAGTCAATGGGAATCGGGGAGGAAATTCTCCACTGGCTAGTGTCATACCTGGCACATAGGAAGATGGTTGTAGTTGTTGGACATCAGGCATCTCAGCTCCAGGACACCTCTGCAGGAGTTCCTCAGTGTAGTGACATAGGTCCAACTATTTTCAGCTGCTTCATCAATGACCCTCCCTCAATTATATGGTCAGACTTTTATGTTCACTGATGATTGCACAATGTTCAGCACCATTCATGACTCCTCAGGTTTTAAAGCAAGCCAAATCTGAATGCAGCAACCTGGACAACATACAAGTTTGCACCGTTACATGGCAATTAAAATTTGAGCTACGAAAATACCGAACAGCGACCATTGCTGACAGTACAGAAATGATTTTGATGTTCAATAACATTACCATCACTAAATCTTGGAACTCCTTCCTTATGTCATTGTGGGTATACCTAAACTACATGGACTGCAGTAGTTCAAGAAGGCAGCTCACCACAACCGCTTCCAAATCAATTAAGGATGGGCAATAAACATTGGCCTTCTCAGAAACCACTTCATGAATGAAAGGGTAAAACAGATCTTCCGCAAGCTTCCTTCCTCATGTCCAAGTTATGAAGGCTCTGGATCTGCAACTGGTAAGGTTAGAATGGACAGTTTGGGCAATTATTTGATTGACACTATGTCTGCAAGGGCAAGGGAGAGGGGCAACACCCACATTTTAAAGTGAGGTCAGTGCTCATATTGTATAGTGAAGATGGGAAATACCCAAATCATGAAGTGAAGAGGGGGCAGTGCTGACAATTAGGAAAAGAGAGAAAATGACCACAATATACAATGAAAAGGGGGCATGCCCACATTGGAGACTTGAGGAAGGACAATGTCCACATTATACAGTGAAGAAAGGATGTGCCCACATTAGAGAATAAAGAGGGACAGTTCCCACATTAAAGATGGAGAATGGTCACATAGGGGAACAAGGAAGGGGCAATGCCCACATTGGTGAATGAGGAGGGAGAGTGCCTATGAGGGGTAATGAGCAGGGCACTGTCCACAGCAGATTAGGAGCACCATGAACTGGTGATGTGCCAGTTTGTTGTATGTGGGGTAATGCAGAGAGACACCTTTCACAGCAAACACCAATAAAACCTCAACATCTCCAGCTCAGGAAACATTATAGCCACGTTATTGCCCTATCAAACTCAGGAACTGCTGGATGTAACTTTGCTCACTGAGCTGGAAGGTTTATTTTCAGATGTTTCATCACCATACCAAGTAACATAATCAGTGAGCCTCTGGTGAAGCGCTGGTGTTATGTTCTGCTTTCTATTTATGTTTAGAATTCCTTGGGTTGGTGATGCCATTTCCTATGTTGTTGATGTAATTTCCTGTTCTTTTTCTCAGGAGGTGGTGGCTGTAGTCCAAATTGATACATTTGTTGATAGAGTTCCAGTTAGAATGCCATGCTTCTACGAATTCTCGTGTGTATCTCTTTTTGGCTTGTCCTAGGACGGATGCGCTGTCCCAGTCAAAGTGGTGTCCTTTTTCATCTGTACGTAAGGATACTAGTGATAGTGGGTCATGTCTTTTTGTGGCTAGTTAATGCTCGTGTTTCCTGGTGGCTAGTTTTCTGCCTGTTTGTTCAATGTAATGTTTGTTACAGTTCTTGCGAAGTATTTTGTAAATGATGTTTATTTTCCTTGTTGTCCGTATAAGGTCTTTTAAATTCATTAGCTGCTGTTTTAGTGTGTTGATGGGATTGTGGGCTACCAAAATTGTCCAGTGCACTCTAAGATCCAGATCATAAATATAAATCAGGGAAAACAAGGGTCCAGTTCTGTACTTTAGTGAACTCTACTACAAGCATTGTCAAGTCTGAAAAATATCAACCGTTATGCATGTATATCCTATTCCTTAGCCAATTTTGCCTCCATGTACTGTCTCTTTTACCGCATGAGCTCTAACGTTCCTCACAAGTCCGTTGTGTGACACTGCATTAGATGCCCTTTGGAAGTCCACGTTTAGCACATTAACAGCAGAACCCTCACTGTTCCATCTTTAAAGAACTTCAGCAGGTAAACTGAACATGATTTTCCCTTATGAAATGTATGCTGGTTCTCCTTCATGAAATTGTATTTGCCTATGTGATTGATGTTACCCCAAATTCTTGTTTTGGTAAGCTTTCCCACCACTAAAGTTATATTGACTGCTCTGTAATAGGAGCTTATCCTCATAATTTTTATTTGAACAAGGATGTAATGTTTGTAATTCTCCAGTCCTCTGGCACCAACATGCCAAGTCCAGGCAGGACTGAAAGATTGTGGTAAATGCCCCATCAATTTCAATTCTACTTCCATCTTTTATTCAGTCCCAATGTTTTGTCAATTCTAAGTTACCAACAGCTTGTCCAGCACCCCCCTGATCAATTTTGAACACTTTTAGTGACTAAGTTTCCTTGTCTTGACCATAACCTGGGTAACCTGTTTCTTTGGGGAACACAGGTGTAAAATATTCACGTATTATTTTAGCCAAAACCATCTGCCTCGATGTATAAATCTCCTTTTTGGTCCCTATTTGGCCCTAACCCTTTTACTTTTTTTTATTCATTTACAGAATATGGGCATTTATTACCCATCCCTAACTGCCCAGAGGACAGCTAAGAATCAATTACTTTACTGTGAGTCTGTAAGCAGACCAGGTAAGGATAGCAGTTTCCCTCCCTAAAGGACATAGCGTCATAGAGATGTACAGCATGGAAACAGACCCTTCAGTCCAACCTGTCCATGCCGACCAGATATCCCAACCCAATCTTGGCCCATATCCCTTCAAACCCTTCCTATTCATATACCCATCCAAATGCCTCTTAAATGTTGGAATTGTACCAGCCTCCACCACTTCCTCTGGCAGCTCATTCCAAACACATACCACCCTCTGCGTGAAAACGTTGCCCCTTAGGTCTCTTTTATATTTTTCCCCTCTCACCCTAAACCTATACCCTCTAGTTCTGGACTCCCCGACTCCAGGGAAAAGACTTTGTCTATTTACCCTATCCATGCCCCTCATAATTTTGTAAACCTCTATAAGGTCACCCTTCAGCCTTTGACGGTCCAGGGAAAATATCCCCAGCCTGTTCAGCCTCTCCCTATAGTTCAAATCATCCAACCCTGGCAACATTCTTGTAAATCTTTTCTGAACCCTTTCATGTTTCACAACATCTTTCCGATAGGAAGGAGACCAGAATTGCATGCAATATTCCAACAGTGGCCTAACCAATGTCCTGTACAGCCGCAATATGACCTCCCACTTCCTGTACTCAATATTCTGACCAATAAAGGAAAGCATACCAAACACCATCTTCACTATCCTATCGTCCTGCGACTCCACTTTCAAGGAGCTATGAACCTGTACTCCAAGGTCTATTTGTTCAGCAACACTCCCTAGGACCTTACCATTAAATGTACAAGTCCTGCTAAGATTTGCTTTCCCAAAATGCAGTAGTCACATTTATCTCAATTAAACTCCATCTGCCACTTCTCAGCCTATTGGCCCATCTGGTCCAGATCCTGTTGTAATCTGAGGTAACCCTCTTCGCTGTCCACTACACCTCCAATTTTGGAATGATCTGCAAACTTACTAACTGTATCTCTTATGCTCGCATCCAAATCATTTATGGAAATGACAAGAAGTAGAGGACCCAGCACTGATCCTTGCGGTACTCCACTGGTCACAGGCCTCCAGTCCAAAAAACAACCCTCCACCACCACCCTCTGTCTTCTACCTTCCAACTAGTTCTGTATCCAAATGGCTAGTTCTCCCTGTATTCCATGAGATCTAACCTTGCTAATCAGTCTCCCATGGGGAACCTTGTCGAACGCCTTACTGAAGTCCATATAGATCACATGTACTGCTCTGCCCTCATCAATCTTCTTCGTTACTTCTTCAAATAACTCTATCAAGTTTGTGAGACATGACTTCCCACGCACAAAACCATGTTGACAATCCTGAATCAGTCCTTGCCATTCCAAATACATGTACATCCTGTCCCTCAGGTTTCCCTCCAACACCTTGCCACCACCGAGGTCAGGCTCACCGGTCTATCGTTCCCTGTCTTGTCTTTACTGCCCTTCTTAAACATTGGCACCACGTTTGCCAACCTCCAGTCTTCTGGCACCTCACCTGTGACTATCGGTGATACAAATATCTCAGCAAGAGGCCCAGCAATCACTTCTCTAGCTTCCGACAGAATTCTCGGGTACACCTGATCAGGTCCTGGGGATTTATCCATCTTTGAACTGAAAGTGTGTTGCTGGGAAAATGCAACAGGTCAGGCAGCATCCAAGGAGCAGGAGAATCGACGTTTTGGGCATGAGCCCTTCTTCAGGAATGAGGAGAGTATGCCAAGCAGGCTAAGATAAAAGGTAGGGAGGAGTGACTTAGGGTAGGGGTGTTGGAAATGCAATAGGTGGAAGGACGTTAAGGTGAGGGTGATAGGCCGGAGTGGGGGTGGGGGGCGGAGAGGTCAGGAAGAAAATTGCAGGTTAGGAAGGTGGTGCTGAGTTCGAGGGTTGGGACTGAGACAAGGTGGGGGGAGGGGAAATGAGGAAACTGGAGAAATCTGAATTCATCCCTTGTGGTTGGAGGGTTCCTAGGCGGAAGATGGGGCGCTCTTCCTCCAGCCATCGTGTTGTTATGGTCTGGCGATAGAGGAGACCAAGGACCTGCATGTCCCTTGGTGGAGTGGAAGGGGGAGTTGAAGTGTTGAACCACGGGGTGGTTGGGTTGGTTGGTCCGGGTGTCCCAGAGGTCTTCTCTGAAACGTTCCGCAAGTAGGCGGCCTGTCTCCCCAATATAGAGGAGGCCACATCGGGTGCAGTGGATGCAGTAAATGATGTGTGTGGAGGTGCAGGTGAATTTGTGGTGGATACGGAAGGATCCCTTGAGGCCCTGGAGGGAAGTAAGGGGGGAGGTGTGGGCGCAAGTTTTGCATTTCTTGCAGTTGCAGGAGAAGGTGCTGGGAATGGAGGTTGGGTTGGTGGGGGATGTGGACCTGACAAGGTACTGAGACAAGGTGGGGTCAGTCCCAACCCTCGAACTCAGCACCACCTTCCTAACCTGCAATTTTCTTCCAGACTTCTCCACCCCCATCCCACTCGGGCCTATCACCCTCACCTTAACCTCCTTCCACCTATCGCATTTCCAAAGCCCCTCCCCCAAGTCCCTCCTCCCTACCTTTTATCTTAGCCTGCTTGGCACACTCTTCTCATTCCTGAAGAAGGGCTCTTGCCCGAAACATTGATTCTCCTGCTCCTTGGATGCTGCCTGACCTGCGCTTTTCCAGCAACACATTTTCAGCTCTGATCTCCACCATCTGCAGTCCTCACTTTCTCCTAGAAGATTTATCCACCTTTACCCATTTCAAGACATCCAGCACTTCCTCCTCTGTAATTTGGACATTTTGCAAGATGTCACCATCTATTTCTTTTATATATCTTCCATATCCTTTTCCACCGTAAATACTGATGCAAAATATTCATTTATTGTCTCCCCCATTTTCTGTGGCTTCACACAAAGGCCGCCTTGCTGATCTTTGAGGGGCCCTATTCTCTCTCTAGTTACCCTTTTGCCCTTAATATATTTGTAAAAACTCTTTGGATTTTTAATTCTATTTGCCAAAGCTATCTCATGTCCCATTTTTGCCCTCCTGACTTCTCTCTTAAGTATACTCCTACTTTCTTTATACTCTTCTAAGGATTCACTCAATCTATCCTGTCTATACCTGATATATGCTTCCTTCTTTTTCTTAACCAAACCCTCAATTTCTTTAGTCATCCAGCATTCCCTATACCTATCAGCCTTCCCTTTCACCGTGACAGGAATATACTTTCTCTGGATTCTTGTTATCTCATTTCTGAAGGCTTCCCATTTTCCAGCCATCCCTTTACCTGCGAACATCTGCCTCCAATCAGCTTTTGAAAGTTTTTGCCTAATACCGTCAAAATTGGTCTTTCTCCAATTTAGAACTTCAACTTTTAGATGCGGTCTATCCTTTTCCATCACTATTTTAAAACAAACAGAATTATAGTCGCTGGCCCCAAAGTGCTCCCCCACTGACAACTCAATCACCTGCCCTGCCTTATTTCCCAAGAGTAGGTCAAGTTGTGAACCTTCTCTAGTGGGTACATGCACTTCCTGAATCAGAAAACTGTCTTGCACATACTTAACAAATTCCTGTCCATCAAAATCCTTAACACTATAGCAGTCCCAGTCTATGTTTTGGAAAGTTAAAATCCCCTGCCATAACTACCCTATTATTCTTACAGGTAACTGAGATCTCCTTACAAGTTTGTTTCTCAATTTCCCTCTGACTATTAGAGGGTCTATAATACAATCCCAATAAGGTGATCATCCCTTTCTTATTTCTCAGTTCCACCCAGATAACTTCCCTGGATGTATTTCTGGGAATATCCTCCCTGGGCACAGCTGTAATGCTATCTCTTATCAAAAATGCCACTCCCCCTCCTCTCTTGCCTCCCTTTCTATCCTTCCTGTAGCATTTGTATCCTGGAACATTAAGCTGCCAGTCCTGCCCATCCCTGAGCCATGTTTCTGTAATTGCTATGATATCTCAGTCCCATGTTCCTAACCATGCCCTGAGTTTATCTGCCTTCCCTGTTAGGCCCCTTGCTTGAAATGATTGCAGTTTAATTTATTAGTCCTACCTTGTCACTGCCTGCCCTGACTGTTTGACTCACTTCTATTCTGAACTGTACCAGTTTCAGGTTGATCTCTTTCCTCACCATCTCCCTGGGTCCCACTCCCTCCCCCCGGCCCCCACCCCTCCCAAGCAGTTCTATCAAATTTCCCTGCCAGTATATTAGTCCCCTTCCAATTTAGGTGCAATCTGTCCTTCTTATGCAGGTCACTTCTACCCCAAAAGAGATTCCAATGATCCAAAAATATGAATCCTTCTCCCATACACCAGCTCCTCAGCCATGCATTCATCTGCTCTATCCTCCTATTCCTGCCCTCACTAGCTCCTAGCACTGGGAGTAATCCAGATATTACTATTATTGAGGACTCCCATTTTAAATTTCTGCCTAACTCTCTGTAATCTCTCTTCAGAATCTCAACCTTTTCCCTACCTATGCTGTTGATTCCAATGTGGACAATGACCTCCTGCTGGCCCCTCTTCTCCATGAGACATCCTTGATCCTGGCACCAGGGAAACAACACAACCTTCTGCTTTTTCTCTGCTGGCCACAGAAACATCTGCTTGTACCTCAGACTACAAAATCCCCTAACACAATTGATCTATTGGAAGCCGACATACCCCTCATTGCATTAGAGACAGTTTCAATACCAGAAACTTGGTTGTTCGTGCCACTTTCCCCTGAGAATCCATCACCCCCTACATTTTCCAGAACAGCATACCTGTTTGAAACGGGTATATCCACAAAAGACTCCTGCCTTAGGTGCCTACCTCTCTTACCCTTCCTGGAATTAACCCATCTATGTGACTGTAAATGAGACTTTCCCCCCCTTCCTATAACTGCCACCAATCACATACTGTTGCTGTTGCAAATTCCTCATCGCTTCTATCTGTCTCTCCAACCGATCCACTCGATCTGATATGATTCACATCCAACAGCATTTATGGCAAATATAATCCGCAGTAACCCTTAAACTCCCTTTAAACCCCCACATCTGACAAGAAGTACATATCACTGCAAAGGCCATTTTTGCTCCTTCACAATCTATAGACCCAGAAAATAACAACGTCTTATTCCTCTACAAAACACTGCACCAGGTTAAGTTAATAGCTGTGGCTTACATTTTAAGTTTAATCAAGAGACTTAGCTCCAAAAACATATAATCAAGAAAGAACCCACTGTACTCACTAATACAGCCCTTCTCTTGGACAGACTTAAAACAACAATGAACTTATCTAATTCTGTGTTGTGAACTTCGCCCAAATCGGTTCCTCCAAGATTAATTATGAAATTCACTGTTTGTTAATTTTCCCAGATGCACTCCGATGTCCAGCGACACATGAATTCAAAAACAGCAAAGGCAGTAACTATGCAGGTTCTCTCTCTCTCTCTTGCACTGTCCTCACCATGTGCTTCCTTTGTCTGTTCTTCTCCTTTTTAAAACTGCTGTTGTTTTGACTTTTTTTTTTCCCAAAGTTCCTAAACAATGCAACAGCATATAAAATAGTCATTGCTGCTCCTGGAATTCGAGGAAATCACTTCCAGCACCTAAAATACCTCAAAAAAAGGAGCAGCTCTTACAGCCAGAAATTTTGTAAATCAGATAAGTTTTTCTGAAAACTGCAATGGATTCAGAGTCATCATTATTAGACTCTTAATTCCAGATTCTTACTGAATCCACGTTCCACCATCTGCCAAGACAGGATTCAAACTTGGCCCTCCAGACACTATCTGAGTCTTAGGAGTAATAGTCCAGTCATAACACCACTAGACTGTTGTCTTCCCCAAATTGGTGTGCCTATAGGAGAGATAGGGATTTCCCTTATCTTAATTGTCAATCATTTTTCTTCATCCTCTGCATCTCATATTTGCTTTCTCAACTCAATTCTGAACATTTTCCATTCAGCTTGGGTTCTTGATTGAATTTTTCAACTGACACTCCCATATGCACACTTCTTCTTCTTAATTTCTATCTTTTCTTTTAACCAGGGAGGTCTAGATTTGTTTTCCCTACTTTTACCTTTTGAGGGAATGCACATTGCTTGTCTCCATATCACATTTTGTCTGAAGGTAGCTCATTGTTGTGCTGATTGTTATTCCCATAACCTTTGGCTCCCATCTATCTGGCCCGGCTGCACTCTTGTCCAATTGGAATCACCTCTACCCCAGTTAGTTATTCTTACTCTCAGCTGTCCATTTCTCAAGTGATGCAGTCACAGGCACAGAAGCAGGTCCTTTGGTCGAACCAGTCAATGCATACCATAATCTCAAACTAAACTAGTCCCATCTGCCTACGCTTGGTCTATATCCCTGAAAACATTTCTTATTCAAGCACTTATCCAAATGTCTTTTGAACCCTTTACTATTGTCATCTTAAACCTTATGATACAATGATCACTGTCCCCTTGATGTTCCCTCACTGACATTTGACTTATTGACCGTACCTCATTCCCAAGCACCACCTCAAGACAGTCTCCTTTCTTTTTGGATATAGGGCTGCTGGGGGTTATGGGAATGTGCTAGGGGCAGAGAGGCGGTGCTGGGAAGAGCAGGTGGGTGTCAGAGAGAGTTATGGGGAAAAGCAGGAAAGTGGAGTTGAGGATTATGATATCAGCAATGATCTCATTAAATGGGAGCAGATTTGATGGTTTGAATGTACAACCTTTGGAAACACTATAGGAACCAAAGCACATTTACAGAGAGTGGTGGGTATGTGAAATGCATTGCCAGCAGTGATAGGAGAGTCAGATACATTAGGCATATTTAAGCGACTCTTGGATAGGCACATGGATAATAGTAAAATGAAGGATATTATGGATGTTAGTTTGATCTTAGAGTAGGATTAAAGATCAGCACAACATTGAGGGCCAAAGCGCCGATACTATGCTGTACTATGTTCGAAGATGCTAAACAGAATCGTTCAGATTTCAGAGAGATTTTTAAGGGGCCTGGAGTCAGGAGGGACACCCATTATTGTTCCGCCAGGCCTGATCCCTCCTCCTTTTCCTCTCTCTTGCCCCTTGCCTTCCTGACAGGATGCAGTAACATTCAGGTGAATGATTTTAGGAACAACAGTTCCACAGAGAGATTGGAGAAGTTGGGATTGTTCTCCTTGGAGAAGAGACGGTTGAGAAATGAGATCAAGGTTTTAAAAATTATGAGGCATCTGGACAGAGCAGAGAGGAAGAACATGTTCCCCTAGAGAATAATGACAATAAAATATGATTTTGTGGCTGTAACAGACACCTAGCCCAAAGAAGGATGATGTTGGGTATGAAATAGTCCTTGGTACAAGGTGTTCAGAAAAGACAGGAAAGGAAGAAAAGGTGGACGAGTAGAAGTGTTGGTAAGAGAAACATTCAATCACGATAAGTGTTTGGCAAGACAAACAAGGCAAGTGAATACATGAAGAATGTAGGACTCTTAGACGCACTGAGGATCAGAGAGACCTTGGTGTACATTTACATTTGTCCTTTAAGATATCAATATAGGAGGATAAAATGGTTCTGAAGGCATATGGTATACTTGCCTTTATTAGTTGAGGCACAGACTTTAAGGGCAGGGAGGTGATGCTGAAACTGTATAAAACATTGGTTAGGCCACAGCCTAACAATCCAAGAGTATTGTCTTGCAGTTTTGGAAATTATATTAAGTGAAGGATGTGACAGCAGTGTAGAGAATATTTACGGGAATGTTGCCTGGGCTGGAGAGTTTCAGTTATGAAGAGAGATAGGATAGACTGGGGTTGTTTGCCTTGGAGTACAGGAGTCTGAGCTGGGCATGTGATTATGGTGAATTAAATTATGGCAACAATGACAGGATAGGCAGAAAACTTTTCCCCCGGTGAGGGAATAATCACCAGAAGGCATTGATTTAAGGAGCACAAGGTTCAGAGCGGATATGATGAATTTATTTTTCACCCAGAGTGTAGTGGAATCTGGAATTAACTGACTGTAAAGGTCGTAGAGGCAGAAACACTCATAACACTTAATAAGTATTATGCCAAGACATACAAAGCCATGGGTCAAGTCCTGGAAAATGGGATAAGAAAAGGTAGGTGGTTGTTTTTGACTTTATGGGCTGCAGAGCTTTTTTCTATGCTTTAGACCCCTATGATGTGTCAAAGAGAGACGTTATCATAGAAATGTACAGCACAGAAACAGATCCTTTGGTCCAACCTATCCATGCCGTTCAGATGTCTTAAATTAATCTAGTCCCATTTGCCAGCATTTGGTCAGTATCCCTCTAAACTTTTCCTATTCATATACCCATCTTGGTAGGTCTTTTAAATGTTGTAGTAATCTCCACTATTTCCTCTGACAGCTCATTCCATTCATGCACCACCCTCTGCATGAAAACATGCTCCTTCGGTCCCTTCTAAATTTTTCCCATCTTATCCTAAACCTATGCCTCTAGTTCTGGACTCCGCCACTCCAGGCAAAAGATCTTGTTTATTTATCTTACCCATGTCCCTCATGATTTTATAAATCTCTATAAAGTCATCCCTCAGCCTCCAATACTCCAGTCAAAACAGCCTCAGCCTACTCAGCCTCTTCCTATCTCTTAAACTCTCCCAACCCTGGCAACATCCTTGCAAATCATTTCTAAACCCTTTCAAGTTTCACAATCTGGACTAATCAAGGACAGAATCTATTTGGATAGCACTAAAGAACAAAAAAGGGTTTAATCACATACTGCTTGTAATCTATAGCTGAGACACAATGGAAATGATATAGAGTAATCTACAAGAAGATCACAGTTGGGGAAAGAAATATAGAGTAGTCATGATGGGAGAATTGTAATTACCTGAAAGTAGACTGGGATTGTGCTGGTGCAGAGGGCATGGGGCAAGGGTTCCTAGATTTTTATTGCACTACATTTCAAATCCAATGAAAAGGAAGCAGTGCTTGACATGGTTCTTAGGAATAACGTGAGCCAAGTAGATCAGATTTCATTGGAAGAACATTTAGGAGGCAATGATCATTCAATCATAAAATGTAGGTTCACGATGGAAAAGGACAAAGAACAGTCTTGAGTAATAATAAACTCTGTGAAAGCCAACTTCAATGTAGTGAGAATGGATCTGGGTTGAAAGGCTGGCAGGAAGTATGGTAGCTGAATAGTGGGCTACTTTAAGAGAATCTAGTTTGGATGCCATGTAAGAATTTGAATATTCTGATTTAAAAACCCTTTTAATTCAAATATTTATGTTCTGAGTTCTTAATTTGTAATAATGAGATCCTCAGTTGTAAGGGTTTGGTTAGCTCAGTTGGCTGGATGGTTGATCAATGATGCCAACAGTGTAAGTTCAATTCCTGCACTGGCTAACGTTATCATGAAGGACTCTCATTCTCAACCTCTCTCCTCATCTGAGGCATGGTAACCCTCAGGTTAAATGACCACCAATCATCTTGCTCTCTCTCCTTAATGAGAGAATAATACTTTGGTGATTTTACTTTGTTTTACCTCAGTTGTGCCTGACAGAACAAGGAAAGAACAACTAGTATTTGTGAATGTAGTAGAACTGCTGAAGTAAGATGTTAATATAGCCAACAAAAAGCTGTCAAGACAAGGTAGAAATTTTGAGGGCTTAGGGTTCGTCAAACAAGTCAAAGTCTTTCTTCTACCGTGGAACTGTGTCTTAGGAGAATTGTAATACAAAAGCAAAGGTCAAACAATGCCAAGAAAAACCCAAGCATTTCCAAATTTTATCCAAAAGGTTCTTCATCCCTCATTAGGAAATCATCCCTTTACATTGTCTGAAGGTGAGGGACAGCTGGTGTCTTTCCACATTTGTAGCCCCTGTCCTTTGTGCAGTAGGATGAGATAGATGTCTATATCCTACTTCAAGGCCCCTGTAGCTCACAATACATTGTGAATAAATGATACATCTTCCTTAGATACGTACTGTAGTTGTACAAAGAATGTCACATCCTCAACAATAATACAAACTGTTGTGGACAGTTGACACTAACATGCTAAACAATTACATGGATAAGAATGTGAAAACAGTTCTTTGCATTATTTCAAAGCAAGGTGTCAGAAAAGATTGTCTTTAAAATGTAGCTGTTCTGTCCTACAGATATAGTTACTATATCAAAGCAATTAGTGAGCTGAATCCTAATTAAAATATATGATTCTTGATTAAAGATAAGGTATAATTTTACATCAAACATTTTATTAACCAGCACCTATGGATCCAGCACTGTTATACATTATTTACAGCATAAATCATTTAAATAATAATGCAACTTTCCCTTAAATAAAGCTTACCAGCCTCAATGGATATTGTGGATATCGCAATAATACAATAATCTTCC
This sequence comes from Hemiscyllium ocellatum, assembly GCF_020745735.1. Taxonomy (NCBI): domain Eukaryota; kingdom Metazoa; phylum Chordata; class Chondrichthyes; order Orectolobiformes; family Hemiscylliidae; genus Hemiscyllium; species Hemiscyllium ocellatum. Next base: position 39,939,967 of record NC_083435.1, read on the forward strand.
AGTATTTCATGTATATAATTTTTGCCGGTTCATTGAGAGTGCCAGTTGGTAAGTGCTGATTAAAACAAAGTTTGCTGTAATTTCAAATCATTGAGTTCAAACCTTTTGCTTATTTCTTTAAAATTGAAAAACAGGCCTTATATTGTACATTTAAGACAGATGCAAATGCTTTAATCTAGTCATTTTTCTTACATCTTTAAGGTCATGTACTTCATCAAAAACAGTATCTCACAAGCAGTTCCTTTCGTGTTCTCAGGCTGCCTTCAACATTACTTGTCCATCAAGCAGAAATTCAAACTGAATTATTTCAAAAGGTGGTTTGATAAAATCCATAAATATTAGTTCAAAATAGTAGACTTCTGAAAATTTATTTTCAAAGTTATACATCCAGTTCTTTAGCAAAGACCTCTTGGTTTATAGCTGTATCCCTTCTGATCACTCTAAACCTTCAAGCTAAAAATTATAATCCTGAAACTAAAATTTATATTCTGCAATGCATGAATCATGGACTAAGTATTTGCAACACTTACCTGCCAGAAGAAAATTAAAATGTATCACACATGATGGGTTATCATTTACAGTTGCAATTTAGCATGGTTGCTTTTAATATACTCACAGACTAGATTAATCAAAGTGACAAGGGTAGCCTTGAGGGAGAGTTCACTGAATGTATCAGAGATTGTTTCTTGGAGCAGTATGTTGTGGAACCAACCAGGGAGCAGGTTATTCTGGATTTGATACTATGTAACATGGTGGGATTACTTAATGATCTCATAGAAAAGGATCCTTTCAGAAGAATGATCATAGCATGCTAGAATTTCTAATTCAGTTTGAGGGTGAGAAATAGGTCTGGAATTAAACAAAGGTAATTACAAACTCATGAGGACAGATCTGACTCTAGTGGACAGGACAGGAAGACTAAAAGTTAAGACATTTGATAAGCCGTTAGCTGTTTAAGGAGATACTGAATTGTTTCCAATGAAGATATATTCCAGAAAGGAAGAAAGGTTGTAAGAGAGGGAAAAAAAAAATCATGGCTGAGCAAGGAAGCTAAAGATAATATAAAGACAAAAACCAAGACATACCATGTTGCAAAGGCAAGTGCCAGGCTGAAAGATTGGGAAACATGTAAAGATCAACACACGGTTACTGAAAATTTCATAAAAAGAGCAGAACATAAATTATGGAAGAAAACTAGAAAAATATAAGAACAGTTATCAAAAGCTTCTAATAGTATATAAATGGAATGAAAATAGATGTAGTGAATGTTGGTCCCTTGGAGGATGCCTTTGGGAAGTTAATAATGGGGAACACAAATAGCAGAGACACTTTGCTTCTGTTTTCATGGCGGAGGACTAGTATCATCCCAATTAAAACTGGTAATGCAGAGGTTATAGAAATTGAGGAACTTAGAATAATCATACCAGGGAATAAGTACTGAGCAAATTATTGGGATTGAAGGCAGATAACTCCCCAGGGCCTGATATCCTATAAGTAAGTGCCAGCAGTGATAGCAGATCCATTGGTTATAATAATTCAAAATACCCCTGGATGAGAGAACGGTTCCAGGGGATTTCAAAAATGTTAAAGTAACACCCTTATTAAAACAGGGAGGGAGGCAGAAAGTAGGAAACAGTCAGTTTAAGATCTGTCAATTTTTAAAATCTATTATTAAAGAAGATATTTGGAAAGTTAAAATAAAGTCCATCAGAATCAACATGATTTTATGAAGGGTGAATCATGTTTGACTAAATTGCTCATGTTCTTCAAATACGTAACAAGTGAGATCCTGTAAATGTAGTATATCTGGACTTACAGAATGAATTTGATAAGGTCCTGCATAAAAGGTTAGCACACTAAGTAAGATCCATAAGATTAAGGGTAATTATGAACTTGGACATAAGACTGGCTAAACAACAGAAAGCAGAGGGTCAGGATAAATGAGCCTTTTTCTAGTTGACAAGCTGTAACTACTGGGGCACCAAAGGGATTGATCATTGTGCCCAATGATTTACAATCTATATTAATGACTTGGATGCAGGGATTGAAGGTCCTATAGCAGATTTGCAGATGACAGTAAAATAGGTGGCAATGTAAGTTGCAGTAAAGAAATAAGAAACTTACAAATTAAAATGGATAGATTAGGTGAATGGGCCAAAACATGGCAGATGTAGTATAACATGGATAAGTGTGAGGTTATCCAGTTTGTTTGGAGGAATAGAAAATCAACCTATTATCTAAATGGAGAGAAACGTCAGAGTGCTTCAGTGCAGAGGGATCGTTTTTATTCACTCACTGCTGTAGGCCAGCATTAATTACCAATCCCTGAAGACAGTTAACAGTCAACCACATTGCTGTTGTTCTGGAGTTACATGCAATCAAGGCCTGATAAGGATCGCAGTTTCCTTCCCTGAAGGACATTAGTGAACCAGTTGGGTTTTCCTGACAATCGACAATGGATTCATGGTCATCATTAGACTGTTAATTACAATTCTTTTTTACTGAATTCAAATTACACCATCTACCTTGGTGGAATTTGAACCCAGGTCCCCAGAACATTACAAGGGTCTCCCGGGGAAGTCCCCAGAGGATCTTATTCATTTCAATTAAGTAACTTTTCATTCCTCCAAAATCAATGGACACAGGCTTGATCTGTCCAACCTTAGCTGAGTGAATCTTCACTGAACTGTTTCTATTGTATTTATATCCCTTCTTAATTATGGAGACCAAAACTGTACATGGTATAGTACAGTAAAACTGTATACTCCATGAATGATCTCATTGATGCCCTGTACAATTGCAGCATTACGTCCATTTGTTCATCCTTTCACCTTGCAATAATATTCTACCATTTAAACCTGGAAACAAAAAACAAAGACATGCATATATAAGTATCTACAACACCAAGAAGAACAACTGTGTGCAAAATGGTTCAACTTCTTGCAGATAAAACACTCTAAGTTCACAATTGAAGACTTCCTCCTCTGTGTGGATCCCCTGATGGAATATAAGGTCTGACAAACTTAAGAAGGACTGTTACACACTTTGCAGGGAAAAGGTTTTCCTCTCTGGGTGTGTTGGTGTGCACAGAAGGATGTTGAGTCAGAGAATGATTTCTTGCACATTTAGCATGATTAGAGATTCTCAACTTTGTGAATGTATTTGTGCACACAGAGGTTTCCTAGCTGTGAGAATGATTTGTCACACACCTCACACGTGAATGGTTTCTCCCCTGTGTGGATGTGCCAATGTTTCAGCAGGGCTGATGATTCTGCAAAGCCCTTGCCACACACCTTACACTTGAATGGCATTTCCCCAGTGTGAATGCATTGGTGGGCACGGAGGTTTGATGATCTCAAGAATGATTTGTTACACACTTGACACGTGAAAGGCTTCTCTCCAGTGTGAGTCCGTCGGTGTCTGTGGAGGTGCGATGAATCTGAGAATAATTTGTTACACATCTCACACTTGAACGGCTTCTCCCCAGTGTGAATGCGTTTGTGTCTACCAAGTGTCGATGACTGTGTGAAAGTTCGATTGCACACGTCACATTTATAGGGTTTCTCCCCTGTGTGAATCAACTGGTGTCTCAAGAGATCAGAGGTTTGGTTGAAAGCCATCTCACAAAATTCACATTTGAAGGGTTTCTCCCCTGTGTGAATCCTCTGGTGTATCAGGAGAGTTGAGGATGTTGCAAAACCTTTATTACAAGCCTCACACTTGAAGGGTTTCTCCCCTGTGTGGGTTGTCTGATGTAGCAGGAGACTCCTTAACTGTGTGAAGACTTTGTCACATACCTCACACTTGACTGCTTCCTCCCCTGTGTGAATGCGTTGGTGTGCACGGAGGTTTGTTAACCATGAGAAGGATTTATTGCACATCTCACACTTGAATGGTTTCTCCCCAGTGTGAATACGTTGGTGTTCGCGAAGGTTCGATGACTGCCTGAATGCTTTGTCACAGACTTCGCATGTGAATGGTTTTTCTCCCGTGTGAATACGTTGGTGGTCACGGAGGGTCGATGGCTGTGAGAATGATTTGTTGCACACCGCACATGTGAAAGGTTTCTCCCCCGTGTGGATTCGCAGGTGCACACGGAGAGTCCATGACTGCGAGAATGATTTGTTGCACACCTTACAGGTGAATAGATTCTCATTTTTCTGAATGCACTTGTGCACACGGAGATTTGATGATTGTGAAAAGGATTTGTCACACACCTCACACGTGAATGGTTTCTCCCCTGTGTGAATACGTTGGTGTTGAACAAGTGCTGAAGGCTTTGTGAAAGCTCGGTCACAGAACTCACATTTGAACAGTTTCTCTTCCATGAAGCTGTTCTTGTGTTAACAGGTTGGACAATAAACCTTGTGTGTTAGGTGATTCTATGAGCTTGTGCAGTTCTCCTCACAACCTCACATTTGAATAGTCTCTCATCAATAGGAATGAGTCAGTAGTTCATGAGGTTCATACACTTCTTCCCAGCCTCACCCTGACCGATCATCCTTTGCCAAACCTTCAGAAAGTTTGGTTCTAATGGAAGGCTCCATACCACTGACCAGTTTCAGATCTGGTGATATATCAAATGCTCCTGACCCAATCCAACATCCAGATGATGGTTTCACTGCCCAACTTCCTCTGTGTTGAGCAATGTTACAGAGGGACTGGATTTCTCCCCATTGTTGTGCAGTTGTTTCTTGGGTAATGGTCAGCATCTAACTGTGGTGTTTATCCTCTCTGATTCTCTGGTGTAGTACAATGCAATCCTTCTGTAAAACAGGAAAATGAAGCATGATTTCCTTCAAATCCCACTCCTCCTTTGCTGAAGGGGCTGACTCCTCAGATAGAAACTATTCTATAGAGAGTGCCAGTCTGTAATTCCCCAGTGTGGGAATCATATCCAAATCTTTTCTTCTTCCTCACCTGACAGTTACACACCTTCTGTTTCTAGCAGGGACACGAAATAGTGACCAGAGCAGACAAGGTGGCTACTTTCTTTCCTCTACCCATACCCCAACTTTCCAGACACCTTGAGGGCAATAGAAAAGAGTCAAGTGCAGTGTAAAATGGGTTATAGTTCACTATGAGATTAAGTCATGTTGGTGAACACCAGTATTACCCTTAGAGAATGTGTTTAGTGTAACAAAAAGATAAATCTGATTAAGAAATTTCATCCACTGATTTCAATTTATTTAAAGAAATAAGACTTAGCATGAATTTCTATAACTGAGGAAATATTGCTTCAGTGTAGCTGATTGAAGGGTTCTGGTTTACCTTGAGAAATCAGATAATTTGATACACTAAAGGGCGAGGTCTTCAGGTAAAATCTTTAACAAAGCATAAAAAGACATTTTAATAAATGTGTTACCAGGTATGACAGCTGAATTGTTATGGAGCTGGATTAACAATACAGATTGTGGAAAGATGGAAATTTCTGGAGAAACTCAGCAGGTTTGGAAGCATCTGCAGAGAGACAGAATCAGTTAACATTTCATTTCCATTGATCCTTTGTCAGAATTGTAGAACAGAGTTTGGCTGCAAAAATGGATAGCTCATGGGAAATTTCCTGACTTTCTAGACCCATCTCGGTGCAAAATGTCCAATTAAGTCCTATTTGCAATTCGTGAGGAGAGAGTGAGATATTGTCAGGTCTGCTTCTACTGGATGCAAATTGAAGTAGACCAATTTCAAATGCCGAAGCAAGCTGGTTAAAAGGTCCACCTTTATGCCATCTCATTTTTTTTTAAACATTTGTGGCCTTCAGCCCTTCCACACTGCCTATCTTCCCTCTAAACTGCATGTGCGCAGCCACTCCAACATTCCATATCAGCTGTGGATCACAGCAAAAACGTCCAGTTCCAGACCTCAGAGATCTGTGCAGATGAAAAAGAAATTAAAGGGAATTCTGACTCGAGCACCTCTACGCCATGATAATTAACTGCCAAAATCATATTCCCACCTCTCATGGCCCTCTTTATCCCAACCCTTCCACGATCCTGAGCAATTAGCTTTCATATGAACTAACTAAATATTCACCATAGGCAGACCTCAGCAGCCATGCTAAGCAGAAAGAAAATCAAGACATGCATCTTCACCACGACTGAAAGACTCCCGGATTAACAATTTCTTTTAGAACCCAAAATGTGGGAGGCCTGTCACAAATCTGGCGCTGACCATGTTCACCAAGGGGTGGCGAGAACAGGAATCCTGAAAATCCCTACAGTGTGGAAACAGGCCATTTGGCCCAACAAGTCCACAGGGACTGTATGAGGAGCATCCCACCCAAACTCATCCCCCTACCCTATAACCCTGCATTTCCCATGGCTAATCCACCTAACCTACACATCCCTAGACATTATGGGCAATTTAGCATGGCCAATCCACGTAATCTGCACACCTTTGGACTGTGGGAGGAAATCCATGCAGACACAGGGAGAACATGCAAACTCCACACAGTTGCCTAAGGCTAGAATTGAACCCCGGTCTCTCTTGCTGTGAAAAAGTAGTGCTAACCACGTGCCACCCTAACTGTAAATGGGTTGTCCTTCACACGTACGAAGTCAATGCATATGTGAAACAGCAGCTGCCTTCAGTCAGATACAACGTTCTCTTCTGGGACTTAACAAGAGAGGGTTAAACTCTTCTTTAGAGAGGTGAGGTAGGCTTTTGGATAGGTTCAAGGTATGTTTTGGAGAGATACAGTGATCTTTGGAACTGTTAGAAGTCGACATGTATGTGTGTAAAATCAAATCAACTCATTGGAATAGTGAGGTTCAGGCATGAACTGTGGGTGTTTGATGTGGCATCCACTGAATGGGCAGAGGAATTTGTGGTATGGGCAGTGAGGACTGAAGGCTTTTTTTTTTGCTTTTTTCTGTTCAAGCTATGAATGGAAATGTCCAGTTGTCAAAGGATTCTAGAGGGAACTGTAAAGGTACACCAGGCCAGACAAAATGCCAAAGCATTGAGGTGAACCTTTCCCACAGCCTACCTCCATGAACTTTTTCCAGGTTTGTAGCTCTGATTCAAACAAATACCCACTCCTGTGGATTGAAAATTCGTGTGTCTAGAGCTCTTTCTCCCAAGTTGTGAATTTTCCCAACTCTGTGCTTGAGAGTGAAAGTTTCGACAAAAGTTCTGAAAATGTAATGTATCCTTCAATATAATTTACCTCTTATGTAATTAATGCATTACGACCATATATTCATAACTCTACTTCAGGCGGGTAATCAATCACTATCCTGATTGACTGTCAATCAAATTATGAACTTCAAATTCCCCCTTTGAAATTATTTTAACTTTGGGCAGCATCCAAGCACTCACAACGACACAATGGCAACCCTGAGGGAAATGTCAACAAAGAAGTGCTGGAACTGATGGAACACAATTTATTTTTCATCTCTCTCTGACAGGAAAGTCTGTGTTTTCTTGAAATTTAAATGGATGGGGATTTAAACATTTCACATCATTAGTTACAGAGAACCCTACCCACCATTAAAAAGCATAGAAATGGAGGCAGGAATCCAATATCCAATTACTTCCCATCATTTTGGAAGCTGCAAGAAGTCTCCATGATTGTTGCGAATATCTGGCCCTTTGAGTTTAAATCCAAACACAGAAGGTTACACAGAATCACAGAAATATTACTGTGCAGGCCATTCAGCCTATTGGCATGAGGGAATAGAATCAATGCTACCACAATCTCCTATATTTTCCCAATACGGCAGACCATTACCATCCAAAAATAACGTCTGATGAATGGCTTAGTTGAACCTGCTTCCACCACATTTTTTAGGCAGCATATTACATACCTTAACTATTCGCTGTGTGAAAAATGTTTTCTTATATCATCCTTACATATTTGCACATTGCATTAAATTTATGTTCTCGTTCTTGTTTTTTTGATGAGCTAGAACTATTTCTCCTTATCTACTCTGTACGGCATGCTCACAGTTTTGAAAATTTCTAGCAAATCTTCTCTCCGCCTTCTTCTTTCCAAAGGGAGCAGTCCCAACTTTTAGAAAGAATCCTCATAACTGAAGTTTCTTATTTCTGGAACCATTCTTGTAACTTTCTTCTGCACTTCCTCCAACGTATTTAATATATATATATATATATATATATATATACACACACACACACCTTTCTATAATGTGGCATCTACAACTGTACACAAAACTCCAGTGAACATTTTGCAAGTTTCTTGTACAAAGCAACATCACCTCCCTGCTTTTATGCTCTATGCCTCTACTAATAAAGCTGAGAACACTATGCTTTATTTACTGCTTTCTCCATCTGTCTTGCCACTTTTAATGATCCATGCAACTATACACCCAAATCCCTCCACTTCTACACTTCCTTTAGAATTGTTACCCCCTATTTAATATTGTCTTTCAGTGTTTTCTGATCAAAATGCATTATCTCACACTTGATGCACTGAAACTCATCTGCTACCCACTTCATCAACTTATCAATGTCCTTTTGGAGTTCCACACTATTACCCACACAGTTTCAAGTTTAGTGTTACCTGCAAACTGTGAAATTGTCCCCTGCACATCATTAATATATATGAGGAGAAACAAGGGCCCCAATATCAACTTCTTGAGGGTCTCTACCATAAAGTTTCCTCCAGTTTGAAACATATACATTGGCCATGCAGTTTGAAGAAAAAGTGTCTCTGGAAATATTGTTTGATAATTTTGATTGTTGAATGATTATTTAGGTATTTATTAATGGTAAAGTCCTAGGGAATGTTTCTGAACAAAGAGACCTTGGAGTGCAGGTTCATAGCTCCTTGTAAGTGGAGTCACAGGTAGATAGGATAGTCAATAAGATGTTTGGTATGCTTTCTTTTATTGGTCAGAGTATTGTGTAGAGGAATTAGGAGGTCATATTGAAGCTGTACAGGATATTGGTTAGGCCACTAATGGAATATTGTGTGCCAATCCTGGTCTCCTCCCTATCGGAAAGATGTTGTGAAACTTGAAAGGGTTCAGAAAAGATTTACAAGGATGTTGCCAAGTTTGGAGGATTTGAGCTACAGGGAGAGGCTGAACAGGCTGGGGCTGTTTTCCCTGGAGTGTCGGAGGTTGAGGGGTGACCTTATAGAGGTTCACAAAATTATGAGGGGCATGGATGGGATAAATAGACAAAGTCTTTTCCCTGGGGTCGGAGAGTCCAGAACTAGAGGGCATAGGTTTAGGGTGAGAGGGGAAAGATATAAAAGAGACCTAAGGAGCAATTTTTCACACAGAGGGTGGTACATGTATGGAATGAGCTGCCAAAGGATGTGGTGGAGGCTGGTACAATTGCAACATTTAAAAGGCATTTGGATGTGTATATGAATAGGAAGGGTTTGGAGGGATATGGGCCGGGTGCTGGAAGGTGGGACTAGACTGGGTTGGGATATCTGGTCGGCATGGACAGGTTGGACCGAAAGGTCTGTTTCCATGCTGTACACCTCTATGACTCTATGACCATAATGTCTGTTTTCTATCACTCAGCCAACTCACCTTCATTCCCCTACGCCCTCGGATTAATGAGTTCAACACGCGCCGAGATATTGAGCAATTCTTCCGCCGCCTTCGCCTCCGTGCCTACTTTCACAACCAAGACTCCCGCCCACCCTCTGACGACCCCTTCTCCCGCCTCCAACACACCCCATCCACCTGGACACCCCGTGCTGGCCTCCTACCCGCCCTCGACCTCTTTATAGCCAACTGCCGCCGTGACATTAACCGACTCAACCTGTCCACCCCTCTTACCCACTCCAACCTCTCACCCTCAGAACGTGCAGCCCTCCACTCCCTCCGCTCCAATCCCAACCTCACCATCAAACCCGCAGACAAGGGAGGCGCGGTGGTAGTTTGGCGCACTGACCTGTATACCGCTGAAGCCAAATGCCAGCTCGCGGACGCCTCCTCTTATCGCCCCCTTGACCACGACCCCACCTCCCACCACCAAACCATCATCTCCCAGACCATCCAGGACCTCATCACCTCAGGGGATCTCCCATCCACCGCCTCCAACCTCATAGTCCCACAACCCCGCACCGCCCATTTCTACCTCCTGCCCAAAATCCACAAACCTGCCTGCCCCGGCCGACCCATTGTCTCAGCCTGCTCCTGCCCCACCGAACTCATCTCCCAATACCTCGACACGGTCCTGTCCCCTTTAGTCCAAGAACTCCCCACCTACGTTCGGGACACCACCCACGCCCTCCACCTCCTCCAGGATTTTCGCTTCCCCGGTCCCCAACGCCTTATTTTCACTATGGACATCCAGTCCCTGTACACCTCCATCCCCCATCACGAAGGACTCAAAGCCCTCCGCTTCTTCCTTTCCCGCCGCACCAACCAGTACCCTTCCACTGACACCCTCCTTCGACTGACTGAACTGGTCCTCACCCTGAATAACTTCTCTTTTCAATCCTCCCACTTCCTCCAAACTAAAGGAGTTGCCATGGGCACCCGCATGGGCCCCAGCTATGCCTGCCTCTTCGTAGGGTATGTGGAACAGTCCATCTTCCGCAACTACACTGGCACCACCCCCCACCTTTTCCTCCGCTACATTGATGACTGTATCAGCGCTGCCTCGTCCTCCCACGAGGAGGTTGAACAGTTCATCAACTTTACTAACACCTTCCATCCCAACCTCAAATTCACCTGGACCATCTCAGACTCCTCCCTCCCCTTCCTAGACCTCTCCATTTCTATCTCGGGCGACCGACTCAACACAGACATCTATTATAAACCAACTGACTCCCACAGCTACCTGGACTACACCTCCTCCCACCCTGCCCCCTGTAAAAATGCCATCCCATATTCCCAATTCCTTCGTCTCCGCCGCATCTGCTCCCAGGAGGACCAATTCCAACACCGCACAGCCCAGATGGCCTCCTTCTTCAAGGACCGCAGATTCCCCCCAGACGTGATCGACGATGCCCTCCACCGCATCTCCTCCACTTCCCGCTCCTCCGCCCTTGAGCCCCGCTCCTCCAACCGCCACCAAGACAGAACCCCACTGGTTCTCACCTACCACCCCACCAACCTCCGCATACAACGTATCATCCGCCGCCATTTCCGCCACCTCCAAACGGACCCCACCACCAAGGATATATTTCCCTCCCCTCCCCTATCAGCGTTCCGCAAGGACCACTCCCTTCGTGACTCCCTCGTCAGATCCACACCCCCCACCAACCCAACCTCCACCCCCGGCACCTTCCCCTGCAACCGCAGGAAATGTAAAACTTGTGCCCACTCCTCCACACTCACATCCCTCCAAGGCCCCAAGGGATCCTTCCATATCCGCCACAAGTTCACCTGTACCTCCACACACATCATCTATTGCATCCGCTGCACCCGATGTGGCCTCCTCTATATTGGTGAAACAGGCCGCTTACTTGCGGAATGCTTCAGAGAACACCTCCGGGCCGCCCGAACCAACCAACCCAATCACCCCGTGGCTCAACACTTTAACTCTCCCTCCCACTCCACCGAGGACATGCAGGTCCTTGGACTCCTCCACCGGCAGAACACAACAACACGACGGCTGGAGGAGGAGCGCCTCATCTTCCGCCTGGGAACCCTCCAACCACAAGGTATGAATTCAGATTTCTCCAGTTTCCTCATTTCCCCTCCCCCCACCTTGTCTCAGTCGGTTCCCTCAACTCAGCACCGCCCTCCTAACCTGCAATCCTCTTCCTGACCTCTCCGCCCCCACCCCACTCCGGCCTATCACCCTCACCTTGACCTCCTTCCACCTATCCCACCTCCATCGCCCCTCCCCCTAGTCCCTCCTCCCTACCCTTTATCTTAGCCTGCTTGGCTCTCTCTCTCTCTTATTCCTGATGAAGGGCTTATGCTCGAAACATCGAATTCTCTATTCCTGAGATACTGCCTGGCCTGCTGTGCTTTGACCAGCAACACATTTGCAGCTGTGATCTCCAGCATCTGCAGACCTCACTTTTTACTCAGTTTTATATCTACTTTGCTACTATCCCTTTTATACCATGACCCATAACTTCCCTCACAAATCTGCTGTGGGTCACTGTAACAAACATGTTCTGGAACTTATATCACGTGAACAGCAGTACCTTCATCAAGCCTTTCTGTTACCAATCAAAAAACTCCAAGTTAGTTCAACACAATGTATACTTCAGAAATCCATGCTGACTCTTCCTAATCAACTAACCTTTTTCCATGTGACTTCTGATTCTATTCCAAATAATTGTTTCAAGAAATTTTCCCACCACTGAAGGTAAACTAGTTTGTTTGTAATTGCTGGGATTATCCTTAGAGCTTTTTCCTGAACATGACTGAATTGTTTGCAATCCTGCAGTCTTCAGAGAACTTCCCCAAGTCCAGGGAAAACTGAAAGATTACAGCACAAGCAATTTTTATCATAACTTCCTTCAAAATCTTTCAATACATCTCGTCTGGTATCTTGTCAATTCTGAGTGTCAAAAATCTATCCAAAACTTCTTATTAAATTTGAACATCTCCAGTGACAGTTTCTTCATCTGTTACCATGGCCTGGACAGCATCCTACCCTTTTATAAAAGTAGATGCAAAATATTAATTTAATACCTGTGCCCTTGCCTCTGTCTGCAGATCCCCTTTTGGTCTCTGATCAGCCCGACGCTTCCTTTAACCACTCTTCTGATCATTTATGTACCTATGGAAGACTTTGTGATTTCTGTTTACATTAGCTGCTAGTTTTTTCTCATAGTTCCACAATGGAAATAGGAACAGGCATAGGCCCTAACCAGTCCCTTCAGCCTGTTCCACCATTCAATGCTGGCTGGTTTGTGGCTTAAATCCATATACCTGTATTTTGGCTCATATATCTTAAAACCTTTGCTTAACCAAAATTGCATCTATCTCAGATTTAAAATTCACAACTGATCCAGCATCCTTTACTTTTTGTAGAACAGAATTACAAACCTTTACCACCCTTTGTATGTAGAACTGTTTCCTAAAATCTCTTCTAACTGTTTGGTTATAATTCTCCTCTAGTTCTAGAATCCCCAACAAGTAGAAATACTTTATTTTTATCTAACCTGTCTTTTCCTTTTAATATCTTGAAAACTTTGATCAGATCACCCCTTAACCTTCTTTGCTTCTCTTATTTGCACTCTCACCTTTCCCCTAAACCTGTGATATTCCTATTGGTTCTCACATAACAAAAGCAGATTATTTGGCTTGACAGGTCCATGCTGGTGGGTCTCAGCTGTACTTTCTCTATAACTCTTGGTGTCATTGTTTGTCAAAAATCTATCTAACTCAATCTTGAATATAGTCAATGACACAGTCTCTGCCGCTTTTTGAGTAGGGGAATCCATTGAATAATAACAGTAAGAAAATAAAATTCTTTTAAATTCTATCTTGAAGGGAGACCTCACATTTAAACTGTGTGACTGGTTCTATTTTCCTTGGTAATTGGAAACATCTTCCCAATATTCACCCTATAAGTTTTTCTCTGGTTTCAATATATTTCAACAAGATTACCTTTTTCTCTTCAAAGCTCCAAGAGGTACTAGTACAAGCAACTTCATGTTTCCTTATAAGTTAACACTTATTCTCAAAATAATCTTATCCAAACTGCAATTACATCCTTTCTGAACCACAGAGACCAAAACCATAGACAGTATTTCAGATGTGATTCCACCATGGCCCTATGTGGCCTTCTGAGAGTGCATCCTTACAACTGCTCCCATCTGACAGTGAAGTACATCCTCAGGTAGAAGTCATGTTTCAGTGACGCAAAGCCCTAGTTTGACCACACCTGGAATACAGGTAGCAATTTTGCACACCTCACTACAGGAAGGAGATGTTAACCTTGGAAGGTGTGCAGTGTTGATTTGAAATGAAACAAGCTGGGGATAAATTCCCAATGTTTAGAAAGTTAAGGTGTAATAAAATCAACATTTTTGAGATATGACAGGGTGAATACAGATCAATTATTTTGATTGGTTGGAGAAGATAAAGCCAGGTCATCATTTAAAAATCAGAGCCAGACCTTTCAGGGATGAAATGAGGAATTACTTTGACACACTAAGTGTGGAAGAAGATTTGAACTCACTTCCACAAATCATAATGGATGGACAGCATAGTCATTTTGTGGTTAGCACTGCTGCCTCACAGCACCAAGGACCCAGGTTTGATTCCCTTCTTGGGTGACTGTCTGTGTGGAGTTTGCACATTCACCCCGTGTCTGCATGGGGCGGGGGGGCTTTCCTCTGGGTGCTCTGGTTTCCTTCCACAATCCAAAAGTATGCATGCTAAATTGCCCATAGCGTTAGGTGCATTAGTCAGGGGTAAATATAGGGTGGGGGAATGGGTCTGGGTGGGTTACTCATCGGAGGGTTGATGTGGACTTGTTGGGCCAAAGGGCCTGTTTCCATACTGTCGGAAATCTAATCTAATAATATGTGGAATGTGTAATGTGTGAGACTGATTGAATTTTGCTCATCCAAGGTCTATGACCATAAGATAGAGGAACAGAATTAGCCCATTTGGCCCATGCAGTCTGTTCTGCCATTCAATTATGGCTGATATAGTTCTCAACCTCATTCTCCTTCCCCCCCATCACCACTGATCCCCTTATAAATCAAGAACCTATCTATCTCTATCTTAAGTACACTCAATAACTTGGTCTCCACAGCCTTCAGAGAGAATGAGTTCTTCAGATTCAATACGTTCTCGTTGAAGAAATTCCTCCTCATTTCTAAAGGGTCTACCCCTAATGCTGAGATTGCGCCCTTGTTTGAAGGGATGGGAGAAAGGGCAGAAATATAGAGCTTGATCACAGAACCACCCTGATCTTGTTGAGTGTGGGACATACTTAAGACACTAAATATCCGATTTCTATTCTGACATACAATCTCCCACTCCCTCAACACTGCACTGCACCTACCCATGCTTCCCCACCCCCCCCCCCCCATACATCTCACCAAGGCAAAAATTCCCTCAGAGGAACTGTAAAATGATGGTCGACTAGATAATAATTAGCTTCCGACACACATACGGAATTCAACACGAGGAAATCAGTAAGAATCCCCAGACACTCTGCATCTCCCAGATAATTACATCTCATTTTCTCATATTCAGTAATGAGCCATCAACAAAGTTCAGGCTGGAAATCAGAATGAAAGTGCTTCCAATAAACGCACCCAATATCCAACACAGTTTCTGTCAAACAGTTCAGCACAAAGCACCGAGTAAACAGCTCTCTCAGCTAGATCTTCTCACACAGCATAAGGGACATTTCCACTCCTGATTACCCACAGGATAGTCAGACTGCCTGAAGATTGGTGTGGATATTCTGGGATACAATTTATATAAAAGCTACTCCTTCACTCACCATCTCCTCACTTGGTTTTCAGTCCCTATAGGAAGTGAACCAGCTCTGGAAGAGGAAGAGGAGACAATGGGCAGAGTGGGTGGGCTCTCTGATTGACGTCTCTCTCAGTCAGTCCAAATATTTCTGTTAAAAATCACACAACACCAGGTTATAGTTCAACAGGTTTAATTGGAAGCATGCTAGTTTTCAGAGCGCTGCTCCTTCATCAGGTGATAGTGGAGGACACAATTTATAGCAAAAATTTACAGTGTGATGTAACTGAAATTATACATTGAAAAATACCTTGATTGTCTGAGTGTAAGGATGCATATGTGCTTTGGGGGAGGGGGGCAATGCACGGTAGAGTATGTCACATCATTATAGCGTTGTGTGCTCTGCACAATCTCAGCAGGTAACAAGGCAATGTGATAGATGCTGAGGAGCAGGGAGAACAGGAGCAATTTTGATTAACATGCAAGTGGTTTGTTATATTCTGGAGGCAAAATGCATCTTCTGTTCATTTGGTTTCTGTTTGCTTTTGATGATTATAATAAAAAGATAATCTTTTACATTTTTTGAAGGTCTCTCCGTGGTGGTTTCCCCACTGAACAATGATCAAATGCTGGTCTACACTGGGGAAAGAGTAGCGATGACTGGAGAGAGCAGGAAGAGTGGATATGCCTAAGGCTGGCTAAGCTAGATGGCCTGGTGGTGGTACACAACTCCATTTTATCAACCCAGTTGCTGCATATGAGGGAGTGTCAGCCATGCCATAAACCGTGTAGGTTTTGGCTGCTGTCCATAATGCCAGTGTGTGTTCAGTATTAAGGCTGAGGTATCAAGATGGCATTGGCACCAGAGATGCCACTCTATTCCAGGATATGTGTACATCAATGATTTCTTCCACCTGTGGTGAGTGGGAGAATTTGGCTAGCATCGGAGAGGTGCAGAGTACATAGTTAATGAGGTGCATTTGGTACAATTATGGTGAAAAAGCCTTACTAAGGCTCAGAGAAAAAAACATTCCAAGAACCATGATGAAATTAACTCAGCCAAAATATGATAAGATTCAGTCCAAGACAATGCTGACACTGATAGCTCAAATCATTTGCTATGTTAGAGCAAATTGAACATTCAGGATTCCAATTTTGAGGGGAAAAAACATTCTGTACTAAGCCTTGGGACTTAGAAGGTGAATCAACTACAATGAAATCACTGAATATGTTCAAGACAGAAATTGATAGACTTCAAGGGATTTGAAGATGGAGCAGAAGATGGCTTTGAGGTAGATGATCATGTTATGATTTGTATGAATGGTAGAAAACGCTTGATGAACCAAATGGCTAACCCTTGCTCTTAGTTCTTATTTTCCGATAAAATATTGAGTTATTGTCAACCATGTCTCAGAGAGCACTCTCGTTTCTGAGTCAGAAGGTTGTGAGTTCAGATCTCAATCCAAAGATCTGAACAGTGTACCAGTCCAAGGTACCATCTCGCTGAAGAGTTATAGAATCACAGAAATGTACAGCATGGAAACAGATATTTTGGTCCAACTTGTCCATGCCAACCAGATATCCTAAATTAATCTAGTCCCATTTGCCAGCATTTGGCAATTATCCCTGTAAACCCTTCCTATTCATGTACACATTCAGAGGTCTTTTAAATGTTGTAGTTGTACCAGTGTCCACCAGCTCCTCTGGCAGCTCATCTCATACTCTGTGTGTGAAAACGTATCCCATATGTCCCTTTTAAATCTTTCCCGTCACTTCAAACCTATGTTGTCTAGGTTTGGACTCCACTACTCTGGGAAAAAGACCTTGGCTATTCACCCTATCCATGTCCCTCATGATTTTATAGACTTCTATAAGATCAACCCTCAGTCTCCAAGGAAAATAGCCCCAGCCTGTTCAGCCTGTCCCTATAGCTGAAACATTCCAATCCTGGCAACGTCTTTGCAAATTGTTTCTGAACCCTTTCAAGTTTCACAACTTGCTGCAACTATACAAAAGTCTAGTGAGGCCGCACTTGGAATATTGTGTGCATTTCTGGTCGCCCCATTACAAGAAGGTTGTGGAAGCATTGGAAAAGGTGCAAAGGAGATTTAATAGGATGTTGCCTGGTCTGGAGGGAAGGTCTTATGAGGAAAGGCTGAGAGACTTGGGTCTATTCTCGTTCGAAAGAAGAAGATAAGAGGAGATTTGATAGAGACATACAAGATGATTAGAGGATTAGATATGGTAGACAGTGAAAGTCTTTTTCCTAGGATGTCAGCTTGTACAAGGGGGCATAGCTAAAAATTGAGGGGTAATAGATTTAAGACAGATGTCAGAGGCAGGTTCTTTACTCAGAGAGTGGTAAGCACGTAGAATGCCCTGCCTGCCAATGTAGTTAACTCAGCCACATGAGGGAAATTTAAACAATCCTTGGATAAGCACATGGATGAGATGGGATAGTGTAGAGGAGTGAGCTTAGATTCATTCATAGGTCGGTGTAACATCAAAGGCAAAAGGGCCTGTTCTGTGGTTTATTGTTCTGTGTTCTAACATCCTTCCTATAGCAGAGAGACCAGTATTAAATGCAGTATTCCAAAAATGGCCTAACCAACGTACATTACAGCTGCAACATGACCTTTCAACTCCTATACTCAATGCACTGACCAATAAGGGAAAGCACACCAAATATCTTCTTCGCTACCTGTCTACCTGCAACTGCACTTTCAAGTAAGAACAAGACTGCACTCCAAAGTCTCTTTGTTCAGCAACACTCCCTAAGACCTTACCATTAAGTGTATAAGTCCTGTCCTGATTTGCCTTTCCAAATGCAGTATCTCACATTTATCTAAAATAAACTCCATCTGCCACTGCTTGGCCCATTGGTTCAGCTGGTCTGTTTGGCCTCTCAGGTGAATGTAAAGATCCTGTGACACAGGTTAGAGAAGAGCAGGGGATGGTATCCTTTTGTCCTGATTAATTTAGATCTTGCAATCAATTTGAAACAGATCATTTGATCATTGTCACATTTCTGTTTATGGGAGCTTGCTGTCTGCAAATTGACTGCCAAATCACAACAGTGGCTATATTTCAAAAGTATTTAATTGGATTTAAATTACTATCATTTTTACCTGAATTTGTGAACATTGATATTTAAATGCAAGTCATTTTTTTCAGGAAATATTCTGCTTCCTGTGAACTGTAAATTATAAATCCATTGATGTGGAAAGTATCCCAGCTGACAGTAATACTGACCAGTGTACATTGTACAGGACTCTTACTCAAGGATCCTGAATATTAGTGAATAGGAACACAACATGCTGATAAATTATAAAGAGTTTGGGTTAAGCCAAAATTTATTATGGATTACAGATCTATACTGAAAGCGGAAAGAACAGCTGAAAAACAACATAATATTCAGCCTACAATAACAAAACATTTGCAAATGATTCGATGTTTCCCAGGACATAAAATGAATCTTGCAAGTGTGTAAGGTGAACATATCACACTTTTATTACATTGAGCTATGATGAACTGTGGCAACTCAGGTCTGTAGATACTCATTCTACTCCCTCACCATACTCAGGACAGTAGTTTTCCTAGACAGAAAAATACAGAAATAAAAACGGGGTATCTAAAGCTAGAGTAGCCTGGATGACTAAGGGTAGTGATGAAAAAAAAGGAAGAAAAGGAGGCACATGATGCACTCCAGAATAATAATAGCAATAAATATCAGGAAGAATATCTCAAATATAGGAGAGAGATTAAGCCTGGAAATACGGAAGGCAAACAAGAAGGAGGAAAAGATGGCATGCTGTGCTGAATCAAATTTGTTCGAACATATTAGTTGTAAAAGATTAGGAAAGGCCCATAAGGAACAAGTAGGATAAGCTGGTCATTGAAGCAAAGGTATTGCAGAGGTACTAAATGAGTACTTTTCTTTTGTGTTTACCAAATTAGAAAATGGTGACAACAGCCCATTTGAAAATGTGGGTATTGAGCAACTGAGCAGAACAATGATAGATAAAGATGAGGAGCTAAAAAGACTGGTAGCACTCCAGATACAGAAGTTGCTAGGCCCGAATGGGATATTTTGCAGATTACTGAGAGAGGTAAGGGAGAAAATCGCGGAAAAGTTGATAGAAATCTTCCAGGCTTCTCTGAACATAGGATTAGTCTCAGGGCACTGGAGGATTGCAAATGTGACACTGTTGTTTAAGAAAGGTTCAAAGGATAACCTAGGAAAATATAGACTTATTAGCTTAACATCAATTGTGTGAAAACTGAAGAAGACCATAATACAGGATAAGATAAATATACACTTAGTGGAAAATAAGTTATTACTAAACAGTCAGTATGGCTTGTCAAGAGCAGGGCATGTCTGACAATTTAATTGAGTTCTTTGGTGAGGTGACACAGACAGTGGAATGAGGGTAGTGTTTTTGATATTGTTATTTGGACTCTCAGAAAGCATTTGATGCAGTACCATGTGGTAGGTTGGTGAGCAAATTTAAAAGCATGGGATTGATGGGTTCTTGGCAGCATGGATCGGAAGTTGGCTAAATATAAGGAACAAAGCATTGGTACTGGCAATTCTCAGTCTGGAGACAAGTTGAAAGTGGTGTTCCCCAAGGATTGCTTTTTCTGATTTACATATGCAATTTTGAAATGGGTATTTAGAGTAAAATCTCTACATCTGTAAATGAGAGAAAGTGCTAAGGAGAATAGTGAATTTTACATGTTGCCAAATGGGCAGACACATGGCAAATGAATTTCAATACAGAGAAATGTGAGATAATAATTTTGGTAGAACATACATGGAGAGACATTACAGTTTCAATCGTACAACTTTGAGGGGAATACAAGAGCAGAAGAACTTCAGGGTTCAAGTGCTTGATTCTCCTGATGGTGGCCAGGAAAGTTAAAACAGTGGTCAGAAGCTTTATAGGATCCATGGGTATATAAATAGAGACAGAGAGTATAAAAGCAAGCAATTGATGCTACCCTTTAAAAATCATTGGTCAGACCATATTTGAAGTATTGTGTTCAATTCTGGGCACCTTACTTAAGGAAGGTTGTTAAAGTCCTGGAGAGATTACAAAGGAGGTTTACCAGAATGATACCAGGAATGAGGCATTTTAGATACAAGGTAAAATCAGAGAAATTGGGTTCATTGTCCTTGGAGTAGTGAAGATTAAGAGGTGATTTTATTGAGATATTAAAAACTATGAACAATTTTGACAGGGTAAAGAAGGATATTCTGCTTCTATTAGCTAATAGGCCAGTAACTAGGGTTTTAGATTGTCAAAAATTGAGAGCTAGGAGTGAGAGGAAGAGAAATGTCTTTACTCAGAGATTTGGAATGCATTGCCTGTGAGAGCAATGAAGGTTTCAAAAGAGAGCTGGATATATATTTGAAAGTGATGAATTCAGAGAAGTACAGAGACTGGGCTGGAAAACGGGACTAGCTGGGCAGCTTATTCTGGAGCAGGTATAGACATGGTAGGTTGAATTGCCTCCTCCAGTGCTGTAAAATTCAATCAATCTAATCACCATGGTATTAACCAAACACCTGTCACCTGAAGAGGGTCTCTCAAAAGTCAGATCACCAACTAAAGCAGTGTCTGATTCTACCTCAAACCCACTTGTGAGAGCTGGCTCATTTTACTAACATTTTACTAACTTAGTGGGCGGCACGGTGGCACAGTGGTTAGCACTGCTGCCTCACAGCGCCTGAGACCCGGGTTCAATTCCCGACTCAGGCGACTGACTGTGTGGAGTTTGCATGTTCTCCCCGTGTCTGCGTGGGTTTCCTCCGGGTGCTCCGGTTTCCTCCCACAGTCCAAAGATGTGCGGGTCAGGTGAATTGGCCATGCTAAATTGCCCGTAGTGTTAGGTGAGGGGTAAATGTAGGGGTATGGGTGGGTTGCACTTCGGCGGGTCGGTGTGGACTTGTTGGGCCGAAGGGCCTGTTTCCACATTGTAAGTAATCTAATGTAATCACACACACACACACACTCACATCAGGGGAAACTCTCTCAAAATAATGTAGACAGAAGTTTCTTTAAAATCCCTTTAGTCTGGATCTCAATTCTGATGGTCAAAAATGACACCGAATTTTGGTAACACAGGATGGAACCTGTTTCCAACTTACAAACCCACCAATGGTTACAGAGATCCAATGATCACATGAGTACATGAACCAATCGGTTCCATTCCTGGAAGATCCTTTCTTCCCCCCCCTCCACCAGGCGAATTTGACAGTGTTTTCTAATTCCCAACTCCCTGCTCTTTGTCCTTCTGTGCACCACAATGTTTCTGTAGCTATCAATCTGGTTTGTCATTCAACTATATCAGCATTCTGTGCTTCAAATTACCTTTACTCTCATCCTTTTGGTCCATCTTCCTGCTGCTAATGTTGAAGGCAAAAAGATTTGAGTATATCTTGCTCACAACTGATTTCACCAGAATTGTTTGATCCACATCAAGAACTAGTGGTCCTGCTTTCCTCTGTCAAAAGTGCTCATTACTCTCGGACCATCCTGAAGAGAAAAGATAAACCACAGCCTCTCCTCCCAAAACCAGTTGTGTCCTTGTGGATGTTACATGCAAATGGTGCAGAGCTCTGTTGAGATTCTACCTGGAGAACTTCATTCATTTCTGGGCACTGCACCTGAGGAAGGATATAATAGTTTTGGGGGAGTGCAGCATGGATTCACCAGAATGCCTGGGATAAAAGGTTTAAATTATCTGTACAGACTGAGTTTACATTCCCTTGAATGTAGAAAATTAAATGGCGAGCTAACTGACATGTTTAAGATTAATAAGCAAATGAGTAAAGTAGTTCATGAGAAACGATTCCTCTAGTGGGAGAGTCCAGAACAAGGAGCAGAGCATTAAAATTAGGGAGAGAGTGTTCAGCAAAAAGGGGACTGGAAATCTTGCCCCACGGAAAAAACCTGTTAAAGCTGGGGCTCAACTTAACATTTCAAAACTGAGACTGACAGATTTATTGCAACAAGTAGGTAAAGTTAAGATGCAGATCAGCCATGATCTAACTGAATGGTGTCACAGGCTCAAGGTATTATTCCAGTTCCCACATTCCATAAGTTACTCTCGAATACTCTCTTCACTTACATTTCCAACAAAAACTGGTCAATATCATCTTCTTCAACCACCAGCTGAGCTTCCAATCACATATCCTCTCCATCGCAAATGTCACCTGCTTCTCCCTCTGTAATATTTCTAATTCCTGATGAAGGGCTTTTGCCCAAAACGTCGATTTTCCTGCTCCTCAGATGTTGCCTGACCTGCTGTGCCTTTCCAGCACCACTCTGATCTAAATTCTGGTTTCCAGAATCTGCAGTCCTCACTTTTGCTTAACATTCCCAATTTCCAACACCCACCCCATATTAGTCCATCTACTGTTGAAATTCTCATCCATACTATTGTTTCTAGATTAGATCATTTAAATGTTCTCCCATCCAGCTTCCCATCTTCCATACTCCGTAAACCTCATCTCAGCTAAAGCTCTGCACTCTCTATCCTAACTCTCATACCTATCTCCCCTGTGCTCACTGGTTTTCACTGGTTCTCAGTCCCACAGTGTCTCCAATTTAAAATTTCCATACTTCCAATACAAATTGCTGCATGACCTCAGCTCCTCTGTATTTCTGTCATCTCAAACTCATCTCCCTCTGAAATCTCCAATGGATGCAGCACAGGAATGGTGATGTTGATCGGAGGAATGGCCTAGTTACATTATCTCTTGGTTATTAACAGAGAGACTCAGCTGATGTTTTGGGATCCAGGTTTGAATTCTACCAATGGCAAATGGTGGATTTTGAATTCAATAAAAATCTTCAATTAGGAGTCAAATGATAACTATGAAATGATTGACAGGAAAAACCCATTTGATTCACTAATGTGCTTGAGGGAAGGAAATCTTGTCATGCTTACTTGGTCTGGCCTACATGTGACTCCACACCAACAGCAAAGTGGTTGTTTCTTAAACTCTCTGTGGACACCAGGACCTATGCTGACCGACAAAGATTTTTAAAATATATTCTTTTGTGGGGCTTGAGTATTGCTGTCAATGTAGGAGAGGTTTGAGACAGACCCTGCTGAAACAGACAGTGCTTTGGAACCACAGCTCCCCTGGAGGGGAAACAACACAGACAGCTCTCAGTGCAGCGGAAGCAGGTGACCTGGCTCCAGGATCACATTGAATCATTGGTGTCTGCTGGGGGAGGAGGAAAAGGTGAAACAATCCTGACACGTGACTCCCCCATCTCTGGTTTGTCTCCCATGTGGGTTCACTAATGATCCAGAAGGTCCGACAATTGTATAAAGGCTTTATTAAACAATTCACACCAACAAGAGTTTCTTCACCCTGTGTGAATGGACCAGCAGATACACTAACCATGTAAAAGCCTGTCACAAACAGTGCACCTGAATGGTTTCTCAATGCCTTGATCCCATTGGTGCTTCAGAAGATTGGAGGAGTTTCATGAAGAGTTTCACTCCAATTCCAGGAGGGTGAAGATGTGATGAAGGCTTAAACCACACACTTTGCATGTTACTGGCTACTCCCCTGTGTGAATGCACAAGTGATACACTGTTCAAAATCCTCATTACACACCTCACACTTAAAGGGATTCTCTCCAGTGTGAATCTTCTGGTGTGTCAGGAGACCAGAGGATTGAGTGAAAGCTTTATCACAAACCTCACACCTGAAGGGTTTCTCCCCTGTGTGAATCCTCTGGTGTCTTAGAAGGGTTGTAGAGGCCGCAAAACCTTTGGCACAAATCTCACATCTGAAGGGTTTCTCCCCTGTGTGAACTGTCTGATGTCTAAGGAGGCTTGACAATTGTCTGAAGGATTTAGCACACACATTGCACGTGAATGGTTTCTCCCCTGTGTGAATGCGTTGATGTACACGAAGATTCATTAAGTGTGAGAAGGATTTATTGCACACCTCACATGTGAATGGTTTCTCCCCCGTGTGAATACGTTGATGTGCATGAAGATTCGATGACTGTGAGAAAGATTTCCCACAAACCTCACATTTGAAGGGTTTCTCCCCAGTGTGAATCCTTTGGTGCATCAGGAGCTCGGAGCATAGCGTGAAAGACATCTCACACACTTCACACCTATACGGTTTCTCTCCTGTATGAATCCTCTGGTGCATCAGAAGCCTGGTAGATGTTGGGAAAGCTTTATCACAAACCTCACATTTGAAGGGTTTTTCTCCTGTGTGGATTGTCTGATGGGCCTGGAGGTGTGATAACTGTGTGAAAGCTTTGTCACACACCTCACAGGTGAATGGTTTCTCTCCTGTGTGAATGCGTTGGTGAACCCGGAGGTTCATTAAGTATGAGAATGATTTGTCGCACACCTTGCATGTGAATGGTTTCTCTCCTGTGTGAATGCGTTGGTGTTCGTGAAGAGTTGATGGTCGCGAAAACGTTTTGTCACACACCTCACATGTGAATGGTTTCTCCCCTGTGTGAATACGTTGATGTTTACGGAGTGTTGATGAATGTGCAAATGACTTATTGCATACTTTGCATGTGAATGGCTTCTCTCCTGTGTGGATACGTTGGTGTACACGGAGGTTTGATGACTGTGAGAAGGATTTGTTACACAGTTCGCAAGTGAATGCCTTCTCCTCTGTATGCATGCTTTGGTGTGTTTGGAAATTTGAGGACTGTGAAAAATCTTGGTCACACATCTCACATTCAAATAGCTTCTCTTCCATGTGGCTGTAGAGCAGATGCACCTTGTGCATTAGAAGATTTTACAAGGCTGTGGAGCCCTCATCACACTTGAACAGCTCTCACCTACATGAGTGAGTCAGTTCATGAGGCTTGATGAATGACTGAAGCTCTAACCACATTTGGACCCACTCAGATTCCTTCCCAACCTCACCCTGTTCGATCACCTACAACCGAACCTTCAGAGGGAAGGCTCCACACCACTACTGAGTTTCAGATCTGATGACAGATCAGAGTTCCCCTGACCCAATCGATTTCCAGCTGATGGTTTCACTGCCCAAACTTCTTTGTGTTGAGCAATGCTGTGAAGTAATTTGGTGTCTTTCCACTGTTGTGCTGTTGTTCCTTGGGTGACAGTCAGGATCTATTGGCAGTGTCTATCCTCTCTGTATTCTCTGGTGTTAAACAAAGTAATCCCTCTGTAAAACAGGAAAAGGAAACATGATTTCCTCCAACTCCTTCTCTTTAAACAAGTTCAAGTAAACTTACCATTCCCTACCTAACTGATGAATGAATACTTCAACATTTTCATCATTACAAGGGAGTAGACTGTGGGCAGATCTCAAAACTGGGTGTCCATAAGGTACAGTGAACGATCAGCAGCAGCATGATTGTATTCCACCAAAGTCTCACAGCCCGGCACAGTCCTAATTCCATGATTATCATCAAACTAGGAGACAGACAGGTTAGGAGCAATGTTGGGGATATGAGGGGCAGACTAAACATCAAGAGTAACCAGTAATAAACAGAGTTAAACAGCCCCACAGCCAAAAGATCAAAAAAAGCTATGTAGTCCCGTCAGATCCTGTTAAAAATTGTGGACCACCAATCAAACAACAGTAAACATTCATACCTCCATTCACAGTCATTAAGGGGGCCAGCATACTATAGTGAGACACAACGTTAAAGTGTCTTCAGGAAAAAATATCAAGTAGATGATCAAAACCACCTCCTCCTGACACCCCTCTGTCTCCAGACCATTTTTATCCTCTGCGCAGTCAAGAAAGTCAAGGTGTCGAGACGATCACTCCCCACTCACATAGATAGGAATGTTGGCAGCAACCGATTCCTGATGAAGGGCTTATGCCTGAAACGTCGAATTTCCTATTCCTTGGATGCTGCCTAACCTGCTGTGCTTTAACCAGCAACACATTTGCAGCAGCAACACTGATCAGTCTGTACAGTATCAAGAACACAGCTGTTCCCCTGATCACAGCTGCCCCATAGGACTTAATCCCATTAGCACACCATCCAGCAATGTTACATCACCAGAATATTCCAGTATATTTCATGTTCAGTACTGAACATTAAAGGATTTAATCTATAAAAACTCTGTTTATTCACACACTGAATATGGAGTCTTTGACATTTGCGTGGGTTTTAAGAAATAAGATTCTCTGATAATTTCAACTCTGGAACCTTATGTAACAGTGCAGTCCTTTCACAGTAATGATGTCACTGTGATGTCTTCAAGAAACTATTCCCCATATTAGTGAATGATTTGATTGATGAGACAGCACAATTTCAAATCTGCTGATGAATCAATGGCATCATGTAAACATGAGAGGCAGATTTTTCAAGAGTGAAATGAGGAAACACTTGAACACAAGATTAAAACTCACTTCCACAAACAATGTGAGACATCAAGTGTGAGATGGATATATTTTTATTCAGTAAAGGTTTGTAAAGGGAAATGGCAGGAATATTGATCTCACTCTGAGGTGGGAATACTCGAGACACAAGATGTCTGAATCCTATTCCTGTGTACAGCCTCCTCAGCACACTCTCCAAGAAAGCAGCTCTCTTCAGTACTATCCCAGCAATAGGGCAACATTTTCTTAGGGGAACTGTATAAATTACAGTGCACAGAATAATGACCAGCTCCCAAAATACATACACACACAGAACTCAACAACAAGAAATCAGTAAGAATCCTCAGACACGCTGCATCTCCCAGGTATTTACACCTCACCTTCACATATTCAGGAATGAGCATCAACAAAACTCAGCCTGGAAATCAGAGGGAATCCAATAAACACACTCAATATCCAACACACAGCTCCAGTCACAGTTCAGCACAAAGCACCGAGTAAACAGCTCTCTCAGCTGGATCTTCTCACACAGCATAAGGGACATTTCTACCCCTGATTACCCACAAGATAGTCAGACTGCCTGAAGATTGGTGTGGATATTATGGGATACAATTTGTATTAAAACTGCTCCTTCACTCACCATCTCCTCACTTGGTTTTCAGTCCCTATAGGAAGTGAACCAGCTCTGGAAGAGGAAGAGGAGACAATGGGCAGAGTGGGTGGGCTCTCTGATTGACGTCTCTCACAGTCAATCTAATTATTTCTGGAGCAACGTGAGTTTCCTGAAACTTGGGAAACTGACCGGTGAAATGAAATCGACTTAGAGCAGCAGATCAGGTGGGGATTTAAACTTGTCATTGTCCCATCTGAATAAAACCTCACATTGCAGCTGCCGTCTCAGTTCCCTTGGTAAATATTTAGAACACAGAACAATACATCGCAGAACAGGCCTTTCGGTGTTGCACCGACCTGTGAACTATTCTCAACTCGTCCCCCTACACTGTCCCAAAATCATCCATGTGCCATCTATGTGACAGATTTCTAATATGGAAATAGCATTCTTAATCCTTAGAGGTTTTCAAAGTAACAACATCAGTGTGGTTACATCCTTGGATGTGTGTGATAGCAGATCAAAAGAGAAAGACCCATTGCATCTAAGACAATGTTGACCTGCATTGATGGCATTAGCACATGCACAGGAGAGATGGGGTCATGGGAGAGAGAGAAGATTGGCCTTGCACTTTGTTGCTGTTCTATGAATGGTTTGGAATAGGGATGATTTATACAGAATACCCAGAGTCTGAGGAACTATTCACCTGACTCTGACACGTCCACGCAGTATACCATTTGGAGTTGGACCTGAACTCATAACCTTGTTCTCTGAATCAGAGGATTGTGGTTTCAAGTGCCACTTCAGGACCTGAGTACAAAGACTCTGGCTGACACTCCAGTACAGTTGTGGGCGGCACGGTGGTTAGCACTGCTGCCTCACAGTGCTTGAGAAACGGGTTCAGTTCCCGACTCAGGCGACTGTCTGTGTGGAGTTTGCACGTTCTCCCCGTGGCTGCGTGGGTTTCCTCCGGGTGCTTCGGTTTCCTCCCACAGTCCAAAGATGTGCGGGTCAGGTGAATTGGCCATGCTAAATTGCCCGTAGTTGTTAGGTTAGGGGTATGGGTGGGTTGCGCTTCTGCGGGTCGGTGTGGACTTGTTGGGCCGAAGGGCCTGTTTCCACACTGTAAGTAATCTAATCTACAGTACTGAGGGGTGCAAAAGATTATAGGGAGTCCACGATTTACATTCAACTTCCAAACACTTGTATTTATAAATGTGATCCCACACAGGGGCTTAATTTTAAAGGTCTGATATGCAAACATTTCCTGTACTACAAATGGCTGCTTTACATTGTCCTGTATTGTATTCAACTTGCTCACAAATTGGCTTGTGAATGGACTCAAGAAGGAAACCTGTTCCCATTCTGGGTACTGCCTGTACAGGGATCGGGAGGGTCAAAGCCATGGAGGGATTGGAAAACAAGCTCAGAATCCTCACTTGAGTTTTCCTGGTAAGAGTGGGTTATTCCTCAAGTTTAATTCCTGACACACTGTTAGAACTGTATCTAAGCAAGAGAATTTTCCTGAGTAAATGAAAGCAGAATGGCCAATCAGCAGTAGAAGAGAAGAATCAGCCTTGGGATTTAATGCCATAGAAACTAAGTCTAGTGCAACTGAAATATACTAATTTGTCACTCATGACTGTTAACATTCTTGTTTCTGAGTAAGGAGGTTATGAGTTCAAATAACTCACCAGAGTTAAACTCCGAGGCTGATATTCCAATGCATTACTGAGGAAGTACTGCAAAATCAGAGGTACTATCTTTCAGTTAAACCAAGGCCCAAATTGCGGGCGGCACGGTGGCACAGTGGTTAGCACTGCTGTCTCACAGTGCCTGAGACCTGGGTTCAATTCCCAACTCAGGCGACTGTGTGGAGTTTGCACGTTCTCCCCATGTCTGCGTGGGTTTCCTCTGGGTGGTCCGGTTTCCTCCCACAGTCCAAAGATGTGCGGGTCAGGTGAATTGGCCATGCTAAATTGCCTGTAGTGTTAGGTAAGGGGTAAATGTAGGGGTATGGGTGGGGTGCGCTTCGGCGGGTCGGTGTGGAATTGTTGGGCCGAAGGGCCTGTTTCCACACTGTAAGTAATCTAATCAAATCAAATATCCTCTTACAATAATGTAAAAGATCTCATGATACTACATCATTGAAAGGCAGAGTTATCCTCGACTTCCTGGCCAATGTGGATCACACAATCTGTGTATCAAAGCAGATTATCTGACCATGCTAATATTGCTTTGTTAGATCTGGTGTGTACAAACTGACTTCCACTTTTACTACATTATGACTGTAACTACATTTCTAACCGCTTAAAAGGTTAAATACTTTCTGATGCATTGTGCTGGCTGGTGTTCGTGGGCATTGATATACCAATGCAAGTCTTTCTTTTTTACCAAAACGTATGCATCCTCAAAACTGGATATTATAAACTCATTGTTAGAGGACCTATTGTCCCAACACACAGTGTCATTGAGCAAAATATTAAAGGACTCTTGCTGTAAGATCCTGAGTGTTTCAGTGAATAGGAATGCTGATAAATCAGGACGTTTGAGTTAAGATATGTGAATTTATTGTAATTAGTAAATCTATACAGAAGATTGATAAAACAGATAAACAGAACAATATTTAGGTAAAAACAACGACTGCAGATGCTGGAAACCAGATTCTGGATCAGTGGGCTTTATTCCTGATGAAGGGCTTTTGCCCGAAACTTCGATTTCGCTGCTCGTTGGATGCTGCCTGAACTGCTGTGCTCTTCCAGCACCACTGAGCCAGAACAATATTTAGCTTATATCAAACACTGAATCAACCAAAACAATAAAATATTTGAAAATGATTCAAGATCTTTCCCCAGAACATGAAATAAATCTTGGAAGAGTGTCAGGTGAATATGTCACACTGTTGTTAAATCAAGGTATGGGCTGAGGGAACTCAATTCTGTAGAGACTCAACTGCAAATGTGTTGCTGGTCAAAGCACAGCAGGCCAGGCAGCATCTCAGGAATAGAGAATTCGACGTTTCGAGCATAAGCCCTTCATCAGGAATAAGAGAGAGAGAGCCAAGCAGGCTAAGATAAAAGGTAGGGAGGAGGGACTAGGGGGAGGGGCGATGGAGGTGGGATAGGTGGAAGGAGGCCAAGGTGAGGGTGATAGGCCGGAGTGGGGTGGGGGCGGAGAGGTCAGGAAGAGGATTGCAGATTAGGAGGGCGGTGCTGAGTTAGAGGAAACCGACTGAGACAAGGTGGGGGGAGGGGAGATGAGGAAACTGGAGAAATATGAAGAACAGCAGGGGTCCTTTGCAGGTCTGTGAGAGTGTTGTCCTGAGCTGGGGTAGGGCTGATTGCAGGGAGTGTAAGTGGCGACGCATGGCTGCAAGGGTGGAGCGGAGGATCCGGAGGGAGGTTTGTTGCTGGAGGCTTCGGATTTGTTGTAGGTACAGGTTGTCCTGGTTGGATCCAAATTTTGTTGGTTGGAATGTAGTTCGGAGTCCGTGTGGGATCAGTCGGTTCCGTAGACAGGTGCTGAGGAAGGAGATGTGGCTGTGGTAACGAGTCTGTTTGAGAACGTGGCTGAAGAGTTTCTGTGCAGAGGAGATGACCTGGGGGGTGCAGTGAGAGAGGGACTCACTGAAATCCTTGTAGAGGGAGGAAGAGAGCTTCTTCAAGGAAGGCATCCTTGTAAGAGGATTCGCAGTAGGTTAAAATCTTCGAGTAAAAAATGAGGTCTGCAGATGCTGGAGATCACAGCTGCAAATGTGTTGCTGGTCAAAGCACAGCAGGCCAGGCAGCATCTCAGGAATAGAGAATTCGACGTTTCGAGCATAAGCCCTTCATCAGGAATAAGAGAGAGAGAGCCAAGCAGGCTAAGATAAAAGGTAGGGAGGAGGGACTAGGGGGAGGGGCGATGGAGGTGGGATAGGACCTTACACAGGATAATAGTTCTCCCAGACAGGAGAGTACAAAACATTTTCTATGATGTGATAGTATAAACTTCAAAACTTTAATAATTGTATACAGGTTGAAAGAAGCAGTGATAACTCTGTCTGGAATAAATTGTTAAGGGACAAGGACAGACTGTTATACAGGGATTGAAAGTGATTAAGCTGTGTCTAGGAGAAGAAGTCAAAACTACATGAACAAAATTGTTTTAACAACTGATTGATAACTGGCTGCCTTATGCCACAAGGACAAATGATTGTCCCACAGAAGAAATTAAGGAGTTAACCACTGGAAAATTGTGTCTTCAAACAGTCAATGCTCATGGTGATGTCAGTGAACACTTTTTCACAAAAATGGGGACTGGAAATCTGAAACTGTCTCCCCTCAAAAATCTAATAAACATGGAGATCAATTGAAAATGTCAAAACTGAGATTGATAAGTTTATTGTTAGGCAAGAGGATTAAGCTACGGAGACAAGGCAATAGACAGAATTAACATACTGATCAGCTATGATCAAATTGAATAGTGTATTGAGTCCAAAAGATGCTTTCAATTCCTATATTCTTTAAATTCCTCTTGATTGCTCTATCCACTGTCGTCTTCAACAACGATTGGTCAGTGGCATCATCTCCTAGCATCAGCTAAGCTTCTGATCCCACTCTCTCCATCACAAAAATCACCTTCTTCCCTCTTTGTAGCATCACCCTCAGACTTAAAAGTTCTCAGACACAACTACAAATTGCTCCATGGCCACACATCCTCTTTAACTCTGTCACCTCTTGCCCCATCTCCCTCCAAGACTTCTGTACTCCTCCAATTCAGGTCTTTTGCACATCCATGCCACATTTCTTTAACTTATCCATTGATGGCTGTGCCTTCAGCAATCCGGGATCATGCTCATGAATTCCCTCCTTAAATCTTTCTGCATCTTTCTCGCTTCCCAATTTACACCATTGTTACATCCCACCTCTGTGACAGTGCATTTCATCATCCTCTCTCTGTCTCATTACATGTCCCTCAATTGAGGATGATGTAAACTCAGGGTCACAGGTTTCTGCATGTATCTTCTTATCACTGATCAGTTGATTCTCAACTTAGGGCACTTGGGGCAGGATGTCTCCCAGGATAGTGGGATCCAGAGAGTAGGATTTCCTTCTCTTTCTTCTCTTGTCTGATCATTAAGGCAATGGGAGTCAAAGTTTGATGGACAAACTATTCTGAATATTTGATAGTGAGCTCCTCCCAGTTATTAAGGTCATGATTCAAAGAGAGCCTCAGAGTGTCTTAGCACCGTTTCTCTGACCTCATCTGGAATGCTGGCCATTTGAGAGAACAAATGCCCGAATGGGGCAAACAGATTTTCATCCAAACAGCAACCGTGGCCATTCTATCAAAGTTAATTTTGAAGAATTTTGTCTGTAATGTTTGTGGTATTGGCTATATGTAGGACATTAACAATTGAGTCAGGATGATGCAGCAGTGATACTGACATAGGGATATCTCCAGTGCCCTAGTGAGCCAACGTTACACACTCCAATACTCTGCAGTACTAAAGTACAATAAAATCAGCTGCTTTCTACACTGAAATTGTTGTTTACTTACACAGTTCGTTTTCTGTGTTTTTATTAT
The DNA here is from genome assembly GCF_020745735.1 of Hemiscyllium ocellatum. Classification (NCBI taxonomy): domain Eukaryota; kingdom Metazoa; phylum Chordata; class Chondrichthyes; order Orectolobiformes; family Hemiscylliidae; genus Hemiscyllium; species Hemiscyllium ocellatum. The sequence goes on from NC_083435.1 coordinate 39,972,842, forward strand.
TTCTTTCGATGAGAGCATTATTAGGAAAGCCAACATTTAAGGCCCATCTCCCAGTTATAGTGAGCCACTCATTATCCTTGCAATTCAAAGTACTGCAGTTAAACCCTCAGTGCTGTCATTTTTAGAGTCTGAACTGACAAAACTAATCCACTGTTGGATCTCCTTGTCAAAGGCAGTCTTTTGTGTTGAAAAATGTGGGGCTGGAAAAGCACATCAGGTGAGGCAGCATCCGAGGGACAGGAGAGTCGGCATTTTGGGCATAAGCACTTCATCATGAATATGGGGGCAGAAGGGGGCTGAGAGACAAATAAGAGGGTGGGGTTGTGTTAAAGTACAGATTTGAAATGGCCCAGGGAATCCCTTGTGGACTCAGACCTGTAAAGCCTCTCTCTTGGTTCGTCCCGGAGATCATACTCTTTGGAAGTCTGGAATAAAAACCTCTTACAGACTGTTTAGTTTAATTTTAATCATCCCCTTTATTCACCAATAGCATCACTATTACAACATAACACTGATACCTACAAGCTACACTAACTAGGTTCTAATAACCTAGGAGAGTCGGGTATCAGCTCTTCAAGTGCTCCAGCAGGCTACTCCAATGTACTGATATAAAATAGCTTCCTCGATACAAAAGTTTACAAAATCCTTGCATGTTCTTAATTAGACAGATAACAGTGAAAGACAATCATTCGTAAGAAAGAAAAGTTAATTGCCAAGTCTGTGGACGCTTGACTGATCACTCCTACAGACCTTGAGCTATCCATCAGGTGGGAAAAAGAAATCCAGCCGAGTTAAGCGTCTGCTGGCGAGATAAGTTCCTGTAAAGAAGTACCAGTCTAAATCAAGTGGGAGATGTCATAAGGTAACTTTGCACAGCTCGCATGTCTGATATCATTGTTTTACGAAATGGCTTCTAAGCAAGGAGGGCAAACGTTTGACCTTAAAATGGCTTCCTGACAGATTGTGTCAGAATCTCGTCAATGTTAGGTTGACAGTGGGGCAGTCTGTAAAGTCTGTAGAGTGGTCTGTAAGAACAGCAAGTAAGTTAAGGCTTCATCAATATTACCTTTTACAGAGATTGTATTTAATAACTGGTAATGACTATTCAATATCATCAAAGTCCCAAAATACAATTAAACTCAATCCATAGCAGATAAGCACTAAGAGTTCATTTTCTACTGGCTTCAACAGCCTCAGCACTAAAATGGTCTCTCTCTCTCTCGTTTTCTTTTGAACTCTCAAGTCAGGGTTTTGGAACAGCAAAGATTTTTTTCTCTCTCCATGTCTGCCCCACTTGCAAGGGGTAATAAGAATCGGTTATAATTGGCAGCATCTGACCGTTAATTACAAAGTTTTTGATAATACCAAGTTTTGTTTCAGGATCAGAATCAAACACTGTCATTAGTTTCATTGATGCTATATGGTTGAAGGGTCTCAAGGCAGAAGATGAGGTGTTCTTCCTCCAGTTATCAGGTTGCTTGGATTTGGCCCATTTCACATTTTATCCAAACCTGAAGATACTGACCTGGAGGACAACTGTGGACATTGTCTCACCTCTAGTGCTCTGTTCAAATGACAGTTCAACATGTAGAAAGCCAGTCGAATGTTGTGGGATAACAGAATAAAGACACTCCCCTCCCCCCCCACCAACTTCCCAGCTATGGTCACTGATGAGGAATGGGATTCCCCTTCCACAGACCACAGACATTGAGGCTAATTGAAGTACCTCCATTATTACATCAGGAATTGCTCCTCCCCCAAGAATTTGTGCTGGTCGATCAGAAACTGAAGCCTTTCTATCACTGAGTATTTGATTGTCTTCTTGGTCAGAGTCAGTGTGACTTGTATCTGACACTGCACTGAAAGGATACTGAGTTTATATAGGAGCTTCTATATACTGATGTCTTTTCATGATGTTTGGAGATCTCATTAAAGATTAAATGAACCTTTTGAAACATTTGGACTGATGGTGGGAGAGGTTTGAGACAGACCTTGCTGAAACAGACAGTGCTTTGGAACGTCAGCTTCCCTATGTGACCACAGCACAGTAAACAACACAGACAGCTCTCTGTGCAACAGAAGCAAGTAACCCAAATCCAGCTCCATGTTGGGACATCAGTGTCTGGTGAGAGAGGAGTAGGTGGTGAAACAATCCTGACACACATCATACTGGAAGGATTTACCCCTAGTGGATTCTCTGAAGTTCAACAACATTGTGAAGCCTTTATCACAGAACTCCCACTACATTAGGGTTGTGTGAGGACCAGGAGACTTACACAGAATTTGTCATACACCTCACATTGAAATGTTTTTACTTCTGTATGGCTCCACTCACATATTTGAAGACTTCAGGTAAACATTATCACACACTTGTAAATCATACATTTGAAGGGATTCCTTCCTGTCAGAATTTTCTGATGGACCAGGAGTTTCGAAAGGTTGGCAAAGGTTTCATCATGTATCTCATCCATAGCTCATACAGGACCAGCTTCTCTCCAAGGTGATCCTGCAGCGTTTCATTGGGCCTGAGGGTTTGCAAAGTCTTCATTGCACAGCGCGCTTCTGAACAGCTCTTCTGCAGTGTGGAGGCATCAGTGCACATTAGCAGGATTGTTGTGTTTTAGGCTCATTCATTTCTCACACTTCAAAGGCTATTCTTGTTTGAATAAGGGTGTGAACCAGTCTGACACCAGCACAAAACCCTTATTACACACTCCACACATGAATGGTTTTCCTGTATGTTCAGATGTACGATGACTGCAAAAATGATTTCTTTCTAACATTGCATGCGAATAGTTTTGATTGTGCATGATTGTCTTGGTGCAGGCTAAAATAAAGTGATTGTGTGAATGATTTGTCACACAGTTCATGCATGGAAGGCTTCTCTCCAGTGTGAATGTGTTTGTGTTGCCTGAGTGTCGATGGCCGTCTGAAGGCTCGGCCACACACCTCACACTTGAAGGGCTTCTCCCCCGTGTGAATCCTTTGATGCATCAGGAGGTCAGAAGATTGGGTGAAAGCTTTCTCACAAAGCTCACACTTAAAGGGTTTCTCCCCTGTGTGAAACCTCTGGTGTGTCAGGAGCCTTGTAGATGTGGCAAAAGCTTTGTCACAAACCTCACACTTGAAGGGTTTCTCCCCAGTGTGGACTGTCTGATGGACCAGGAGGTTTGATGACTGTGTAAAGGCCTTGTCACACACTTTGCATATGAATAGTTTCTCCCCTGTGTGAATGTGTTGATGTGCATGAAGGATTGATGACTGTGAAAATGATTTGTCACACACCTCACAAGTGAATGGTTTTTCCCCTGTGTGAATGCGTTGGTGAACATGGAGGTGAGATGACTTTGAGAATGATCTGTCACACACCTTGCATGTGAATGGCTTCTCCCCAGTGTGGATACGTTGGTGGCTACAAAGGTTCGAAAAATGTGTGAATGTTTTATCACACACCTCACAGTTGAATGGTTTCTCTCCTTTATGAATGCGTTGGTGTGTGTGAAGAGCCGATGACTGCGAGAATAATTTGTCACAGATTTCACACATGAATGGTTTCTCCCCTGTGTGAATCCGTTGGTGTACATGGAGATTCCATGATCGTGAGAATGATTTGTTGCACACTTCACATGTGAATGGTTTCCCTTCCATTCTCTACAACAGTTGCACCTTGTAGAATCAGAGACAGTACAATCCTTTGGAGTTCTCCTCACACATCTCACACTCGAACAGTCTCTCACCTGTAGGAATTAGTCAATGGTACATGGAGCCACTCACACTTCTTCTCAACCTAACACAGACCCACAGGCAAACCTTTCCAAAGATTGGTTATAGTAGAAGGTTCCACACCACTGACCAGTTTCACATCTGATGATATGTCAAAGCTCAATTGGTTTCCAGATGATGGTTTCACTACCCAACGTTCTGTAGATTGAGGAATGCTGTGAAGGACTGGATCTTTGCTCACAGTTGTGCAGTTGTTCCTTGGGTGATGGTCAGGATCTATCTGTGATGTCTATCTTCTCTGTATTCTCTGGTGTAGTAAGGTGCAATCGTTCTGTAAAACAGGAAAGGGAAACATGATTTCCTCCAATTCCCTATTCTTCTTTGCTGCAGGACTGTTCCACAGTGAGTATCAGTCTGCAATTCCCCTGTGTGGGGGAATCAGATACAAGTCTTTCCTTTTTCTGTACTTGACTGTCACATCCTCCGTTTTCAGCAGGGACACTGTATATTGACCAAGAGCAGACAATGTAGCTAATTTCTTTCCTCCATCGAGATCCCCATCTTCCTAACACCATGAGGGCAATGGAAAAGACAGTTGGGTGGAGTGTAAAACAGGCTATCGATTCACCCTGTGTTCTAGTCGAGCTGACGAAGGACAGTTTTATCTTTAAGTATGCATTTAATATTTTAAAAACTGAAGAGAAATATTAAAAATATAATGCAAAATTTGAAATTTCTCACCTAATCATGCAAAATTATTTGTGGAAAACACATCGAGCAGAAGGTTTTAGAAGCTGAGGAAAATACTGCTTCAAATGTAGGAAAATCAACATTTCAGGCAAAAGCACTCCATCCTGCCTGATCTGCTGTACATAGAACATAGAACATAGAAAATACAGCGCAGTACAGGCCCTTCGGCCCTCAATGTTGCGCCGACCGAATCCTACCTAACCTACACTAGCCCAATAACTTCCAAATGCCTATCCAATGCCCGCTTAAATGACCATAAAGAGGGAGAGTTCACCACTGCTACTGGCAGGGCATTCCATGAACTCACAACCCGCTGTGTAAAGAATCTACCCCTAACATCTGTCCTATACCTTCCACCCCTTAATTTAAAGCTGTGTCCCCTTGTAACAGCTGACTCCATTAGCGGTAAAAGGTTCTCAGTGTCTACCCTATCTAAACCCCTAATCATCTTGTACACCTCTATCAAATCTCCCCTAAACCTTCTTTTCTCCAATGAGAACAGCCCCAAGTGCCTCAGTCTTTCCTCATACGATTTTCCTACCATACCAGGCAACATCCTGGTAAACCTCCTCTGCACTCGTTCCAATGCCTCCACATCCTTCCTATAGTATGGCGACCAAAACTGCACACAATACTCCAGATGAGGCCGCACCAGAGTCTTATACAACTGCAACATGACCTCAGGACTCCGGAACTCAATTCCTCTGCCAATAAAGCCCAGTACACCATATGCCTTTCTCACAGCACTATTTACCTGGGTGGCAACTTTCAGAGATCTGTGTACATGGACACCAAGATCCCTCTGCTCATCCACACTACCAAGTAGCCTACCATTAGCCCAGTAATCCATCTTCTTGTTACTCCTACCAAAGTGAATGACTTCACACTTAGCTACATTGAATTCCATTTGCCACCTTTCTGCCCAGCTTTGCAACTTGTCTATATCCCGCTGTAACCTGCCACATCCTTCCTCACTATCCACAACTCCACCGACTTTTGTGTCATCTGCAAACTTACTCACCCAGCTTTCAAGCCCCTCCTCTAGATCATTTATAAAGATAACAAAAAGCAATGGTCCCAAAACAGATCCTTGAGGTACACCACTAGTAACTGCACTCCAAGATGAACCGATACCATCAACTACTACCCTCTGTCTCCTTCCAGCCAGCCAATTTCTAATCCAAACCTCTAATGCACCCTCAATGCCATACCTCCGTAGTTTTTGCATTAGCCTACCATGGGGTACCTTATCGAACGCCTTACTAAAATCCATATACACATCTACTGCTTTACCCTCGTCCACCTCCTTAGTCACCTGCTCAAAGAACTCAATAAGGTTTGTGAGGCACGACCTGCCCTTCACAAAACCATGCTGACTATCCTTGATCACGTTATTCCTATCCAGATGTTCATAAATCTTATCCCTTACAATTCTCTCTAAGACTTTGCCCACCACAGAAGTCAGACTCACTGGCCTATAGTTACTCGGGCTATCCCTACTCCCCTTCTTGAACAAGGGGACCACATTCGCCATCCTCCAGTCTTCTGGTACTATTCCCGTTGACAATGACAACATAAAAATCAAGGCCAATGGCTCTGCTATCTCCTCCCTAGCTTCCCAGAGGATCCTAGGATAAATGCCATCAGGCCCAGGAGACTTATCTATTTTCATCCTTTCCAGTATTCCCAAAACCTCTTCCCTACATACTTCAATGCCATCCATTCTAATCACTTGTGACTCAATATTCACACCAGCAACAGTGTCCTGTTCCTGAGTGAATACTGACGAAAAGTATTGATTTAGTGTCTCTCCAATCTCCTCCGCCTCCACGCACAACTTCCCACTACTATCCTTGACTGGACCGATACCTACCCTAGTCATCCTTTTATTCCTGACATACCTATAGAAAGCCTTTGGATTTTCCCTAATCCTACCAGCTAAGGACTTTTCATGTCCCCTTCTCGCTGCTCTTAGCTCTCTCTTTAGATCCTTTTCCAGCACCACTCCAATCTTGACTCTGATCTCCAGCATCTGCAGTACTCACTTTACCCTGCTTCAAATGTAGCTGACTGAAGGATGAGATACACTGCACTTACTCAGACTGCACATCTTAAATTTGGCTATCAGTCACAGCACTGGGCAAAACTATCAAACCCAAGTCCAAGAGAATGGACAAGCCCTGCAGGCAATATCTATACAGAAGGCATTAACAGACATTGCTGTGGTGTTGGATCACCAATCCAGTGATTGAGAATTCAAATCCAACCACAGAAAGTTACAGACATATAATTAGAGACAGAAATAGACCACTCATCCCACTGGTCCAGTTTGGTGTTTATGTTCCACTTGAGTCTCCTCTCACCCATTCTTATCTCACCCTATCAGGATCTCCTCTGGCTCTTGTGGTCCAGTAAGACATGACTGCTATTCATGTCAAATATTTGAATTGATTGTGACAGATGCCAATCAGAAAGCTCACCCACTCTGACCATTCTATCTCTTCCTCTGCACCGAAATGGTGATTTCACATCACACAGGAGAATAACCAATTCCAACACACAGAGAGAACAATAGGAAACCAGTAAGAATCCTCAGACACTCTGCATCCTCCAGATAATAATATCTCGGCTTCTCATATTTAAGAATGGGCCTGAAAATCAGAGGGAAATGCTTCCAATAAACACATTCAATATCCAACACACAGTTCCAGTCAAACAGTTCAGCACAAAGCACTGAGTAAACAGCTCTCTCAGTTGGATCTTCTCACACATTTCCACCCCTGATTGCCCACAGGATAGTCAGACTGCCTGAAGATTGGTGTGGATATTATGGGATACAACTTGTATAAAAGCTGCTCATTCACTCACCATCTCCTCATTTGGTTTTCAGTCCCTATAGGAAGTGAACCAGCTCTGGAAGAGGAAGTCATGATTTGACAGTGCCAGTGTTGGACTAGGTGTACAAAGTTAAAAATGACACAATACCAGGTTATAGGCCAACACGTTTATTTGGAAGCACTAGCTTTCGGTGTTCTGCTCCTTCATCAGGTGGTTGTGGAGTATAAGATCGGAGGACACAAAATTTATTGCAAAAGTTCAGAGTGTGATGTAACTGAAATTATATATTGAAAAAGACCTGGGTTTGTTAAGTCTCTCATTGTTTAGAATGGGCATGTTGGTTTTAGTTCTTTCATATGTAAATCCCAGAACTTTCTTAAAGTTACATTCTCAAGTGAACTTTAACAATAGGTGCCATGTTAGCCCAGATAATGCACTGAAGGTGTCAGGTGCTTTGTGTGAGGATATCTGTGCCCCAATATTCAGACAGATTTGAATCTAAAAAATAGATTTTCAGATTCTTACATGAATTCATGCAGTTTTTCAGCAAAACAAAATGTAATTCTGTAATTACAAATTCACCCCACAAACTTATATGTGTCCGTGTGCATGTGGGTATGTGTGTGCAGGTGTGGTATGACTGCCTGTGAGACAGGGTGTGTATGTGTATGACTGTGTATGACTGTAAAGGGGTATAAGTCTATGAGAGGGTGCGTGTTTGAGTGCATGTGTGAGTGGATGAAAGAGAGCGTTTGTATGAGAGAGGGTCTGTGTGAGTGTATGGGTCTGTAGGAGTGTGTGTGGGTCTGTGTGTGTGTTTGTAGTGTAGTGGGATCACCTGCAATGTGACATGACCAAAGGTCCCAGTTGAGGCCATCATCATGGGTACCAAAAGTGGCTATCAGCCTCTGCTCAGCCACTTTGCGTTGTTAAGTAAAAACAATGACTGCAGTCATTTGGCTCCTGGGAAGTTCTGGACAACGAAGGGTACCCTGTCGGTTGCAGCTTGTGTCTGTCTCCTGAGGAGGTCATTACAGTTTCTTGCTGTGGTATGTTGGAACTGGTGGTTGATGAGTTGATCATCATACCTCTTTCTTATGAGGGCATCCTCGAGCACTTTCAAGTGCCTGTCACGTTCCTCCTCATCTGAACAGATCCTGTGTATGTGTAGGGCTTATCCGTAGGGGATGATTGTTTTAATATGCTTCAGGTGGAAGCTGGAGCACCCTGAGGTTATCCATGGGTTTGCGGTAGAGTGAGCTGCTGAGGTGTCCAACCTTGATGGAGATGCATGTGTCCAAGAATGAGACAGATAGTAGACAGTAGTCCATGGTGAATTTGATGGTGGGATGAAACTCGTTGCCACCAGGACAGAACCCCACTGATCCTCACCTACCACCCCACCAACCTCCATATACATCGTATCATCCGTTGTCATTTCCGCCACCTCCAAACGGACCCCACCACCAGGGATAGATTTCCCTCCCTTCCCCTATCAGCATTCCAAAAAGACCACTCCCTCCATGACTCCCTCGTCAGGTCCACACCCCCCACCAACCCAACCTCCACTCTCGGCACCTTCCCCTGCAACCGCAAGAAATGCAAAACTTGCGCCCACACCTCCCTCCTTACTTCCCTCCAAGGCCCCAAGGGATCCTTCCATATCAGCCACAAATTCACCTGCATCTCCACACACATCATTTACTGCATTCGCTGCACCCGATGTGGCCTCTTCTATATTGGGGAGACAGGCCGCCTACTTGCGGAATGTTTCAGAGAACAACTCTGGGACACCTGGACCAACCAATCCAACTACCCCGTGGCTCAACACTTCAACTCCCCCTCCCACATGCAGGTCCTTGGACTCCTCCATCGCCCGACCATAGCAACACGACGGCTGGAGGAAGAGCGCCTCATCTTCCGCCTAGGAACCCTCCAACCACAAGGGATGAACTCAGACTTCTCCAGTTTCCTCATTTCCCCTCCCCCCACCTTGTCTCAGTCCCAACCCTCGAACTCAGCACCACCTTCCTAACCTGCAATCTTCTTCCTGACCTCTCCGCCCCCACCCCACACCGGCCTATCACCCTCACCTTAACCTCCTTCCACCTATCGCATTTCCAACACCCCTCCCCCAAGTCCCTCCTCCCTACCTTTTATCTTAGCCCGATTGGCACACTTTCCTCATTCCTGAAGAAGGGCTCATGCCCGAAATGTCGATTCTCCTGCTCCTTGGATGCTGCCTGACCTGCTGCGCTTTTCCAGCAACACATTTTCAGCTCTGATCTCCAGCATCTGCAGTCCTCACTTTCTCCTAGATAATTTCAGTTACACCACACTGTAACTTTTGCTATAAATTCTGTGTCCTACGATCTTATACTCCGCAACCACCTGATGAAGTAGCAGCACTGTGAAAGTTTGTGTTTCCAAATAAACTGTCGGACTATAACCTGGTGTTGCATGATTTTTAACTTTGGAAGAGGAAGAGGAGACAATGGCAGACTGGGTGGACTCTCTGATTGACATCTCTCATAGTCAATCCAAATATTTCTGGAGCAACATGAGTTTCCTGAAGCTTGGAAACTGACCAGTGAAATAGAGGTGACTGAACAACATACCAGTGGGGATTTAAACTTTTCGTTGTCCCATCTGAACAAAACCTCACTTATTGCAGCTGCTGTCTCAGTCTCCCAGTAAATGGTAGAGATTTCTAATGCGGGAATAGCATTCTTCATCCTCTGAGCTTTTCAAACTGACAACATCAGTGCAGCATGTGTATCTTTGAATTTGTTTAACAGAAGATCAGGAGTGGAAGACTCACAGCATCCAAGGCAGTGATAACTTCCAGTGATGGGATTGGCACATGTCCAAGAGGGAGGTGTACGATGAGTGACCCTATTCTTGGAGTTTAACATGTACCCGGGAAGTGACTGTGACTCTGATAATAGGCTCTCTGACTTGGGGTGTGGTCCGTCACTCCACACTGTACAGACCATTTTGTCGGCTTCTCACCCCTTGCTATGCCACTCTCCTTGCCTAATCAGGGGATGTAATACTATCCTGCAGTATTGGAGCTTAAGAAAATATGTTGCCCATTTTTTCAAATATACATCTACATTCTTTTCCTAAGTATAATAATTTGACTCCTTAAATGAGTGCTTAGTGAAATATCCCATGTTGACCAAGACAAAGAAAAGGGGCCTGATTACAGCCTCTGTGACTAATGCTCAGTTAGTACTGAGATAAAACATTCACTGTTGGGGTTCATTTGAACCACACGTCAACAGTCAACTATGTTGACTGCTCTTTCCTCACCCCACAGTACTACCCCAATCCCCAACCCCACATACACATTTCAGCACTATATTTCTAAAATGAAATTAATATTTTAAAATATTAGTGTGCTGCTGCTTCACTATTGATTATAAAATTAAAATTTCTCCAACTTTTCTCTGCAAGTTTTCCTCCCTGTTACATTACATTTACTCGCACCAAGTTCCGCTGAACCATTAGCACTGTATTTAGTGAAGTTATGTTATCTCCAGGCCCAACAACACTTTCATTTAAAATTCTCATGCTCATTTTCTCATCTGTGCACAACTGACCACCGTCACATCTCTGGGCCTCCTGTAGCCCACAACTTTCTGAAAACTCTTCACAGTCCCATTCTCAACCCCATGGTGGCCCTATTTTAACCCCATGTTGAGTCCACATAGTTTAAAAGTTTAATTTCATATCTAGGAAAACCACCGCCCCCAACTCTGGTAAACGAATACTATGAGCAACTCTGACTACTTAGCACGACCATTCCCACCTCATCAGATTCCACTTTGAAAATATAAAGTTGAGATTAATCTAATGATGAAAAGATTTCGAGCCTAAACCCTACAATTTTTTCACAACTGTCATGTACAGTAGTTAAGGTCCTTTCTCATGTCCAAAAACAGAGGTCCCTTTCTAGAGATTGCTCCAGAGCTGATCTGGACAGTGATTACAAATGGCCGTACCAATGACCTGTTTAACACACTGCACTGAGACAATAACGTATTCAAGTTAGAATTGATGATAACTACAATAGTGTCAATGAGACTATTACACATCACAATCCATAGTACCTCATTGTCAGCCAATGCTGTAAGCAGCACTGGGTACCCGAGTCAGTCCAATTTGAAAAAAAATCAAATGAGGAATTACATTCATTGATATTCTTTCTGAACTTACAGCTTGCTTTAAATCAACCATAATTATTAGCATCCACTTTATCTAGACTGCCAAACTTAAACTGAATTCTGCACACATATCTGGAAGCTCAAGACAATAACTCTGCTTTTAAGGCTAACCCCTTCAATGTGCTTTATAATCCTGGTCAATCTTCAGACTCTGAGGCTGCTTCAGACTCAAATTGATTGCTTTGCAGCCATTCATTAGGAAATCATTTTCCTTTGGTTGAGACCCGAATGATTGTGAATGGGGTGGAACCTTACCCTGTGGCCACAGGACGTACAAAACGTGTCCCTACACCTCCCCCCAACCTCTATCCAAGGCCCCAGAGAATCATTCCAAGTAAGGCAGAGAGTCACATGCATTTCCTCCAACCTGATTTATTGCATTCGTTGCTCCTGATATGTTCTCCGCTACATCGGACATACCAAGCGCAAACTTGGGAACCGGTTCAGGAAACATTTATGGTCCATATGCTCCAATCAATCCCACCTTCAGGTTGTCATCCATTTCAACTCCCCTTCACACTATGACATGTCCATGCTGGCCCTCCTCCACCATCAATATAAGGCCACACGCAAACTGGAGGAACAACATCTCATCTTCCACCTCAGGAGCTTACAACCATACGGTCTTAACATAGAATTCACCAGCTTCCAAATTTCCCCATGACCCCTAGCTCATCCCAGTCCCAGCCCTCCCTCTCCAACTGTGTCCCCTCAACTTGGCCTTACCTGTCCATCTTCCTTACCTATCTTATATACTCCACCCTTCCCAGAGACCAATCACAGCTACCTCCTACCTGCATCCACCTATTGCCATCCCACTCCCTCTCTCTATTTATTTTGTAGCCCGTTCCCCTACCCCAGTCCTGATGAGAGGTTCTGACCTGAAACATGGACTCCCTTTCTGCTCTAATGCTGCTTGACCTGCTGTGCTTTTTCCAGCTGCACTCTTTATCCACTCAAATAGTTAAAAATCACACAACACCAGGTTATAGTCCAACAGGTTTATTTAGAAGTAATAGCTTTCCGAGCACTGTTCCTTCATCAGGTGACACTCAAACAGTTAATGTTTCCAATGCCAGAACCAAACTGGGTCCAGCACTACAATGGAAGTGGATAGGGACCTGATGTGGGACGTTTAGACTGTCTGTGACAAAAACCAAATGGTTGGAGGAAGTGACGTATTTTCTCTCCAGAGTGTTGGGCCCAAATTCAAAGTTGGTCATCAAAATGGTCTCTTGCACTTGTACACGTAAGCCTGGTACTGTCAGTTACTGGCAACAGACATCCCTAACCCAGAATGAATCTGCATGTGTGGTCAACAACATCTCAGTCTGGGTTTAATAACATCACATCAGCCATCATGCAAACTGGCCCGACTGAAGCTGAGCTTGTGAGGGTGGAGGTCTGACAGGAGTGGGGGCGAAGGTCGTGAACGTTGGTCCGAAGTTCAGCAGTTCTGATGAACAGCCACAATACTCGAAATATTAACTTTCATTTCCTCCTACAAATTCTGCCAGACCTGCTGAGTTTCTCCACCAATTTCTGTTTTCATTCAGCAATGCAGTTGGACAGTTCCTCATAGTGGACAAGGGAGAGACAGCAGCTCTAGGTTTAATTTGGACAAGGATGAGGAAGCCCCAAAAGCACTGCGTATCTGCCATCTCTTTATTTAGTGCCCAAGGGGTTTCCCTCTCTTCACTGAATGCCCGAGAACTGGATATTAGATTACTCTGCCGGTTGTTTGCAATGCTGTGACACTGACAGATGCAGTTTCAATGCTCGTCTGCCCTTTGTACCAGTTGAAAAGGCATTCCTACAATATAGCCTCTTGTTCCAGGACCTTCACCCCATATCCCTGCTCCTAGAACACAATTACCTTCATGTCAGTGATACAGGAGAGTCTGAATGAGTGAAACAGTCTTGATTCTGATCCAGGTGAACCAGACACTTTGGGTACAGTTGAGACTGAATTTGATTCTTTAACTAATCTGTGCTGTATCTTTTCTGAGAGTGTTCGATGGACAAGGTAAATGTGGAGAAGTTATTCCATCCTGTTGGTAGATTTCTGATTTGTTCCACACCTCACTCTTATATTACAAACTCTAAGATGCAACCTGAACCAGTCAGGTAGAGAAAATGGTCAATGTTCACGACTCTTTCTTAAAAGTTTATTGTAACATTGAGCACATTTTTAAGGTGAGAGGAGAAAGATTTTAAAAAGACATAAGGAGCAAAGTTTCACAGAGGGTGGTTCGGACATGCAATGAACTTCCTGAGAAAATCGTGGATGTGCCTACAATTACAACGTTAAAAAAACATTTGGATATAAGAATCTGAATAGGAAGGGTTTGGAGGGATATGAGCCAGGATCAGGCAGATGGGACTAGTTTAGCTTGGGATTATGTTCGGCATGGACTGGTTAGACCAAAGAGTTTGTTTCCATGCTGTATGTTTCTGTCTCAATTCATAAAGTTATAAACATCGGATACCTGCTCCCCTTCTGAGTTAAATCATTATCACACTTACAAACTTTGTAACTGGAACGTCTGAGCCTCAGTTTTGCTGTTAACTGTTGAGTTGCTACTTCCGAGAATTTGCTGTTTCGGTTCCTGCTGTTCCTTTAGCTTCGTTGTCCTGTTTGAGTTCATCCAATCCTCTTATCAAAGTGATTTTCTGAGCAGTTCTATGCGGCGCAGTGTTGTTACTGCCATCTGCTTTCATTGTTGTCTGATTCTGCTCTTACTGCTCTTTGCTACTGCTACCATCTGCTCCTATGATCATTCTTCATGCTAAACACACATTTCATAAAACTATCAAAAACATAACATCCTTGACAATGTCACCACAAACACCTCTGTGTCATCGCACACATTGTAACAATCTCACATCCCGATTCATGACCAGTCCATTAACATAAAGAGTTGGCTTCAATGAGGAAGATCCTGTTTATTAGATCAGGTGGGTTTCACATTCATCAGAAAGTTCCCTCTAATGAGCATTTCCAAGGAATGTAGAGCACATTTCGAGTGGTGCCTCCATGCAGCTCGTTACCTTACTATTATTTACAATTTCATGGAGTGGTCACAAGAATTCAGTAATCGAGTCAAATAATCAAATTGGATAGACACTCATTCATCATCCTCCTTTAATGTTGATTGAAAAAGTCATTCATTGTGTCTCGGTCAGGTTTCCAAGCTCCTGGAAGGATGATTTTCAATGCTTTCTGAAAATTGTTCATTACGAGCAGTATGTTTACTTCCTGAGCATCTTTTCTACTTTTAATTTGAATGTGTTCTAGCTGAAAGGCCAACTTAAATGTGGTGATTTTATTCATTCAAGTTCTTATTGCAATGGATTTTAAATGTGTTGAGGTTTTCTATCTCTATCATCATTTCAGACAGTAATTTCCAGATGTTCACCACAGTCTGAGTGGAAGAATTACTCCACGACTTCCCTCTAATCCTTCCACCAATTCTGTAACTCTTTGCTCCTTGCATATTGACTGCTCTACTCAGGGAAATAAGCCTGAAACAATCCCAGCAGCTACCTTTGCCAATAGCCAGCCTGGGCAAACTTCCATAATACGCCCCCTGCATGAGCCTTGAACTCTCAAGTTTCTCACATAACCCCTCCAATGCCTTTTCTAAGCTTAGTTTGACCATGAAACCCACCTCCTGAGCCATGCTCTCCAGTGCGCTTGTCTTCTGTACATGTGCTGATCTCACCACTTCACATCATCACTTCCTTGGATGCTGTGTGTCTTCCTCTTCTGATCTGCGGATCCACATCCAACACTGATGCTGTCAGTTTGAAACCTTCCGAGGATAAAGAATACTGTTGCTATACCGAAATCTCTGTCAAACATTAACTAGAGGAATTGGGAGAGCAGCTGCAATAAGTGAAGTTTTATTCAAAGTTAAATTCTCCAGGGCTGACTTCCAGGACTGATAGTTATTGTTCAATTGGTAAAAATTAGATCTGCCTCATCAGCTGCCTGCTGTGAAGGAGCAATATCTCTGATTGCAACAATAGGTCTAGTCATGCACTCTGACTGTGTACAATCAAGGTGACAATTTCTCTGTATGACTCCCAGTTTGGCAAATGAGCTGACTTTTGTTGAATGTTTGTACTGTGACAGGCTTGCCCATTCTCAGCTCTGGATTTATTAACAGTATTATCAAAATGAAATGTGGCTTTCTGTCATTTCAGTTTGATCTTGGCATTCATTGCTGTTACTAGATCTGGCCTTGGTCACTCTTCAGACATTGAAAGTGTAGTTTACTATTGTATGACATTAGTAACTCCAACGATTCCACTACCTGTGTTTCTCATTTCTAAGATTGCCTTATACACATCTGCACTGGATCTGGATAATATTATGATGATTCCATTGGCAAATAGCAGGAATAGACCACATAAACAGTCAAACCTGCTCCACTGCTCTATAGAATCATGACTAATCTTGGGTTTCAGATTCACTTTCCCATTCATTCCCCAACTCGTTTGATGCCCAAAGACTAAAGTTCTGTCTATATGAGCCTTAAGCGTATTCACAACACAGCATCCACAACTTCTGAGGTAGAATATTCCAAAGGTTCACAATCTTTTTTGTGAAGTAATTTCTCCTCATCTCAGTCCTAACTAATTAGTCCCTGTGATCACAGGACCTAACCTAATAAACCTTTGATGCACTATCTCCAGTGCAAATGTATCTTTTCTTAAATGATCGAAACTGCACACTTCCTCCAGATGTGATTTCAACAAAACCTTGTGCGACTGGAGAAGGATTTCTTTATTCCTGTTTTACAACTCCCCTTATTATGAAGGCCAACTGGTTACTTACTCTGCTAATTGCTTATTATACTTGCACATTGGTTTCTTTGTTAGAGCAAACCCAATTCCCTTCGAAAATCACCTTTGAAAAATATCCATTTCTCTAATGTTGTGATCTAAATGAATAATTTCACAATTCCTCATACTAATTGTTTTAATTGATTCATGGAATATGGGTCCCACTAGCTGGCCCAGCATTTATTCCTCATCCCTAGCTGTTTTTGAGAAGGTGATAGTGAGCTGACTTCTTGAACTGTTACAATCCATGTGCTGTTGGTGGACCCACAATGGTACTAGGGAGGAGGTTCCATGTTTTTGACTGAATAACAGTGAAAGAATGCTGATATATTTCCAAGTCCAGGTGGTGAGTGATTTGGAAGAAGAATTTGCTAGTAGTGGTATTCCCATGTGTCTGTTGCTCTTGTCCTTTTAGATGAAGTTGGTTGTGGGTTTGGTAGGTGTTTTCCACGAAGCCTTAATGAATTTCTGCAGTTCATCCTGTGAACAGTACACACTGAGTATCAGTGATGAAAGGAATGGACATTTGTGGATCAAGTGGGCTGCTTTGACCCGGATGGTATCAAGCTGCACACATCCAAGCAAGGGGGGAGTATTCAATCATAGTGCTGACTTGTACCTGGTCGATGGTGAACAAGTATCTTTCATCTTGTTGTCCACACACTAAACTGTCTGTATCGCTTTGCAGCCTCTGTGTGTCCTCCTCACAGTTAGGTTAATATTTAAGGACAAATACATCAATTGCAACAGTTATACATTATTTGTGGGTGAAACAACACAACAGGATAAATGGTCCCACCATGGCTAACAAGTGAAATTTAGGATGGTATTAGATCTAAAAAGGAGCCATATAAATTTACTGGAAAACATAGCAAGGACTGGGAGCAGTTTAGAATTCAGCAAAGGAGGATCAAGAGGTTGATTAAGCAGGGGAAAATAAGCATATAAAAAATAAAAAGGTGACCACAGATAAACACAGGCCGTTTATAAGTGGAAACACGAGAACTGATAACAGATAACAAGGAAATGGCAGATCAACTGAACAATTGCTCTAATTTTGTCTTTACAGAAGAAATGTGAGGGAGCAAGGGTCTACTAGGAAGATGGAACTGAAGAAATTAGTACTAGTAAAAAAGAAGAAAGTGGAGGAAAAATTAATGAACTGAAAAGTGATGAATCCCCACTGCCTGATAATTTACATGTCAGGGAACTAAAGGAGATGGCCATGGAAATAGTGCATACATTGAATGTCATCTTTTAAAGTTCTGTAGATTCTGGATCAGTCTTAGCAGATTAGAGGGTAGCAAATGTAACCTCATTGTTTCAAAAAACAAAAGAGGGAGGGAGAAAAGTTGGAATTACAGACTGTTGACCTAACATTAGCAGTATTAGTGGAGTCTATCATAAGGATGTGATAACAGGACAATTAGACCCAACTCTATTCCATGAAGTCAATATGGATTTATGAAAAGGAATCATATTTAACACTATAAAAACAAGGTAAGTTTTTTGAGAAAACATCCATTAGAACAGATGAGTGACAACTGGTGAATATGATGTATTGGGATATTCAAAAGCTCTCAAGTCTCCACATAAGAAGATAGCGTGCAAAAATCAACATTGATGAGATTGTTAGTAAAGTACTGGCATGAACTGAGGATTGATTAGCAGTCAGAAAATAGCTTGATTAAATGGATCATTTTTTGATTAGAAGGAAGTGATCAATGCTTGACCCTAACTATCCACAATATATAATCAATGATACGGATGAGAAAATCAAATGTAATATTTCTTCATTTGCTGACAACATAAAACAAGTTGGATTGGAAATGTGAGAAGGATATAAAGAAGCTTCAGGGCAATTTAGAAAAATTGAGTGAGTGGATTAGTGCTTTGTTGCAACATAACTTTGGATAGTCTGAAGTTGTCTACTTCAGTAAGAAAAATGAAATGATAGAATATTATCTCAATGGGGATAGATTGCAAAATGTTGATGTACAAACGGATCTGGGTGTCCTTCTGACACCAGTATCTGAAAGCAGGTTTCACTCCCACCAAACAACTAGTGATGACATCACCAGTGCTGAGGGATTATGATGTAACAATGGAGTCACCCTGCAGTGTGATGTCAGTGAAACAGGACTTGGAGTAACCCCCTTGCCGTGAGGACAACCCGTTGTGTTTGTATCCAGAGGGTTTACACAAACTGAACAACAAAGTATGAACTTTGAGAACGAGAGCGTAAATATTGTCTTTGATGATGAGGATTTCAATCGGTACCTGTTTGGGAGAAAAAATGTGATGGTCAAGTCTGACTACAAGATAATTCACATCAACACGAGTGTGTTGAGGGACCAGGAAGTACACTCACCGTACAAATGATTTGTCATGCACCTCACACCTGAACGATCTCTCTTGGATGAATAGGAAGAATACTTCAGGAGATTAGGGAATGGGTGACAAACATAAACAGTGTATCTGAAGGTAACCTCCCTTGTGTGATTCCTCTCATATCTCAGGAGAATTAGAATTGCCACAAAAGCTTTATCACAAGCCACACATGTAAAAGATTAATTCCCTGTGAGGCTTCTCTCCTGAGCAGGAGGTTCAATGATAGGAATACTACGTTTCACACTCGTTATATTGGAACAGTTCTGCCGGATGCATTGCTGTGAGCAGAGGTTCAATGGTGACAAAAAAAATTCTCCAACACATCACATATGAACAGTTTGTCCAAGTGAATGCATGGTGTGAGCAGGGAATCCATGTTGCTGAGAAGAATGTGTTACAAATCTTCCTTTTGACTGGTTTCTCTTGTGTGAGTACATCGGTGTGTGCTGAGGGTTGAAGAATTCGAAAACGATTTGTCACACATCTTGCACATAAATGCTTTCTCCCCTGTGTGAATCCTTTGATGGAGCAGAAGGGTCGATGACCTCGAGAATGACTTGTTACACACCTTGCACGTGAATGGTTTCTCCCCAGTATGAGTGCGTTGGTGTCTAAGGAGGTGGGATGAATGAAAGAATGACTTGTCACATACTTCACAGGTAAATCGCTTCTCACCTGTGTGAATCTGTCGGTGTCCACGAAGGGTTGATGATCTAGAGAAAGATTTGTCACACACCTTGCAAGTGAACGGCCTCTCCCCCGTGTGAATACTTCGGTGTGCTTGGAGGGTCGATGACCTAGAGAATGATTTGTCACACACCTCACATTTAAATGGTTTCTCTCCTGTGTGAATGCGTTGGTGGACATGGAGGTTCGACGACTCCGAGAAAGCTTTCCCACATATCTCACATTTGAAAGGTTTCTCCCCTGTGTGAATCCTCTGATGGACTAGGAGATCCGATGAAGCTGAGAATGATTTATCACACACCTCACATGTGAATGGTTTCTCTCCAGTGTGAATGCGTTGGTGTTTACGAAGAGCAGCTGACCACGAGAATGATCTCTCACACACCTCACACTTGAATGGTTTCTCACCTGTGTGAATTCGTTGGTGTCTGCGAAGATGGGATGAGTCAAAGAATGATTTGACACACAACCTACATGTGAATGGTTTCTCTCCAGTGTGAATGCGTTGGTGTAAACGGAGAGTGGATGAATTTGAAAATGATTTGACACACACCTTACATGTGAATGGTTTCTCCCCCGTGTGAATGTATTGGTGCACAAGGAAGGCTGATGACCGCGAGAATGATTTGTTACACACCTTGCATTTGAATGGTTTCTGCCCAGTATGAATACATTGATGATTCACAAGCATCGATGACTGTGTGAAGGCTCCACCACACACCTCACACTTGAAAGGTTTTCTTTCCATGAAGCTGTCCTTGAATTAGCAGTCAGACAACAGAGCACCTTGTGTGTTAGAACTTTGTGAGCCTATAGAGCACTCCTCACACAATTCACAATGGAACAGCCTCTCACTTACAGGAATGAGTCACTGGTTCAAGAAGCTTCCGATGATGCTGCCACTTTAATAAGGTTATTTTGTCCATGAGTTTTTTTCAAGAGAGGTCATAAAGGCAAAGGCGCCGAAATGTCTGAAAATGTCTACTTTAACAATGGCAGGCGAGTATCCGGTTCTCCCATTTCAGATGTTTTTCTAGTTTGGTTTAGTTGTCATCGAGAAGGTGCTGGTGGCTGCTACAGTGCATAAGGGTTCCATGCTTCAGCAGATAGTTCTTGACTGGCTTCTCTCTCTGAAATGTCTCCTGCCTGTAAAAACCTGTGTTGAACTTACTATTTGCCAAGGGGTATGTTTATACAATGTTATGGTAATTAGAACAGCTCCTTAGTTAAGTTGCTGTATTGAGTCAGTTAGGTTTTCCAATAGTTAAGTTATTCTGAATTTTCGTGTTTCAACTGTAGTGTTTAAATAAATTCTGTTTTGCTTAAAGCCGAGTGGTTTGACCAGCTACTTCACACATGGATCTACTTCACATCTGCCTTTAAAATAAGAAAAGGCTAGAGTGTAGGTTACCTCCTTAAAATATGGTTCTGATGGAAGGCTCCACACCACTGACCAATTTCAGATCTGATGATATATCAAAACTCCCCAGACCTGACCACTTTCCAGATGATTTCACTGCCCAACCTTCTCTGCGTTGAGCAATGCTGCAGAGGGACTGGATGTCTTCCCACAATTGTGTAGCTGTTCCTTAGGGGATGTTCAGGATTCATCTGATATTATACGATGCCATCCTTCTGTAAAACAGGAAAAGGAAACATGATTTCTTCCAACTCCTCCTCCTCCTTTGCTGAAGGGACTGAGCCTGAGCGTTTATTATTGTTTCTACTTTCACAGGACATTGGCATCACTGGCTTGGCCAGCATTTGTTGCCCATGGTTAATTGCCCTTGAAAAATTTGTGATGACCTGTCTCCTTGACCCGCTGCACTCCATATGGTGTAGTTACACACACAATACTGTTACTGTGACCCAGCAACATTATAGGTTTGGCAATATAATTCCAAGTCAGGATAGTGTGTGACTTTGGAGGGGAACTTGTTCAAAAGTATCTATTGCCATCACCCTTCACAGGTATGGAAGGATCTGCTGAAGGAGACCAAGTGAGTTCCTGCAGTCCATCTTGCAGATGGAGCGCATTGTTGCCACTCTGCATCAGTAGTGGACAGAATGAATGTTCAAGGTGGTGGAAGGAATGCTCATCAAGCAGGTTGCTTTATTCTAGATAGTGTTGAGTTTCTTGAACATGGTTGGAATTGCACTCGTCCAGGAATAAAGAATACTGTATCACTGCCTTCTAACAGGCATTCGGGAGATAGGAGGTGAGTTACTTGGCACAGAATTCCAGGCCTCTGACCTGCCCTTGTAGCTATGTGGCTATGTGGCTGGTCCAGTTCAATTTCTAGTCCGTGTTAAACCCCTTGATATGGATACTGGGGAATTTAGCTGTGTTGGCTGACACTGACACATTAAACAGTGTGTGAGAAGATTTCAGGGGGCATGGTCAGAGTAAGAAAGTGTGATGGAGTAGAGGAGAGCAATCGAGAATAGGAGAAGGGGGTGGAGGTCCTCCCAGGTCCTCCTCATTGTTCCACCCCCGGTTTCTTCCCTTCTCAGCCTGAGGGTTCTCCCTGTTCTGTGCCCCCTATCCCTACCACTGAAGCCCAGATCAAAATTGTGCTTTCCAGCACATGTGCAGCAATGCATTTACACATGACATGACATATAAAGAACATGATAATGTCAATGTTTGGAACTGTGTGTTTCCCAATAAATACGCATGTGCAATTGCCTGCAGTTCAAAGCATCAGCAAACACTACTGGGAATTTAGCTATGGCAATTGAATGTCAAGGCAAAATAGTTATATTCTCTCATGATGGAAATTGTCATTTCTCAACACTTGTGTGGGGTTTGGAGCTAGCAAACAAGGAGCTTGTGTGAGGTAGTCACCATCACCTTGAGTGGAATGCAGCCTGAGAAACTGAAAACAGTGTGAGATAGGATTCTGCACTGGGAGCTGTCTCTCATAGTTGGCTCTTATTGTGGTGTGGACTATAAGCTGATTGGCGAGCACTGCTAAACCTTTCTTGTGATTGCAATAAATGGCTTTAAACTTTTTGGATGGCTGGTTGATTTGGCTGAGAGTGCACATCCTGCAGTACCTGTGAAGTCAGGGACACACCTTGTGTTGCAAATGAACACATTTGCAAGAACTGTCACCAACTCACAAGTTCAACTCCAAGTTTTGGAACTTGATTACTGCCTCCAATTACTGTTATACATCCACTAAGCAAAGGGCAAAATGATTAGCATTTTTACAAGTGATCTTGGCCCATGTTAGAAGCAGGGTAAAAAATGAGGTCTGCAGATGCTGGAGATCACAGCTGAAAATGTGTTGCTGGTTAAAGCACAGCAGGTTAGGCAGCATCCAAGGAATAGGAAATTCGACGTTTCGGGCATAAGCCCTTCATCATTCCTGATGAAGGGCTTATGCCCGAAACGTCGAATTTCCTATTCCTTGGATGCTGCCTAACCTGCTGTGCTTTAACCAGCAACACATTTTCAGCCATGGTTAGAAGCATACAGGCAGTGAGGTCCAGCAATCTGATACAAGTAAGCAGCCAGTGCAGGAGTTCCCATTATATTGTCCTTGTGAATTGCTATTTGTTTTTGGAGACTGGTGAGAGTGATGCTTCTTTGGGAAAGTGCAACTAGAGCCAAGTCAGTGGTGCTTCGAGGGCTCAGTTGTTTGGGGGTAGAAAAGAATAAAAAATAGAAAGGCATTAGTGACAGCGGATTTCACAGACAGGATCAGACACGCATTTTTGCAGCCATCAACATAACTCAAGACTGTATTCTTGCCTTCCTAGTACCAAGGTAAAACAGTGTAATACAGTAGCTATAGGATATTCTTCTGTGGGAGGGTAATCAGCCAGAAATCATGGTTCACATTGACACCAATGATTTGAGTATGCATGGGGATGAAGTTTCAAAAGCAAATTACAAAAAGCTAGGCAGGAGATTGAAAGGCAAGACCCTAAGCCAGTGGTCTCAGGATTACTCCCTGTCTCACTTGCAAGTCAGTACTGAAATTGGAGAACTGAGCGATTAAGCATGTGGCTGGAAAACCAGAGGGAGGGCATCACATGTCTGGGACATCGTGACCGGCAGAGGGGAATGCATAATCTGTACAAGCTGGATGGACTCCACTTGAACAGGAATGGGAAAAATATCCTTGCTATTCCTGTTGGGAGGGGGGATGGAAATATGAAGGCAAATTCAGAGCAGGGAATATGAGGCAGAAACTACACAAGTGACTTTGAAAAACAGGAAACAGCTTAAAAAATGTAAGCACAGACGTTTGGCAGCATTAAACAATCTTTTTGTAAAATAGGGATTATTAGTGAATGAAGTGGATGATATGAAGGCACAGATAGGTACACGGCTGCATGATATAATTGCTATAACGGAAAGCTGTATTAAACAGGAGTGAGGATAGCAGTTTAACATTCTGGATGTAGTGCTTTCAGGCAGGTTAAAAAGGGAATAAAAGCGAGGTGTTGCAATGTTCAACAAAGAATTAATCATAGCTGTGAGGAAGGGTGATGTATAACAAATTAGGCTAAATGAGTTGTGCTCAGAAACGAAGGGGCATTCACACTAAGTTGTGAACCATAGAGCCCCAAACAGTGAGGTAAAGGGGCAAGAATGTAGGTAAATATCTGAGTGCAAAAAGCGATAGAGAATGCCTGTCAACGCAGGATATACTAATAGTTTGGTTAAGCGAGCAGAGGTGTGGCAAATGGAAATCAATCCAGAGAAGTGTGAGGTTATGCATTTTCCAGGCAAGAAAGAAAGGAAACATATAATAAATAGGACGGTGTGGAGAAGGATATAGGAAGTGAGAGATTTTGGAATACATGTCCACAGATCCTTGAAAATACAGGACAGGTAGATAAAGTGGTAAAGAAAGCGTATGGATACAAGAGCCAGAATGTAATGCTAGAATTATATAAGACATTGGTTAGGCCAAGCTGGGGTATTGTGTACAATTCTGGCCACCACATTATAGGAAGGGGATAATTATTCTAAGGACAGAACAAAGGATTTTTTCCAAGAATATTTCCAAGACTTAAATTGCAGCTAAGAAAGATTAGCTAACCAATCCATGGAACAAAGAGTGAAGGGTGACTTAATTGAGAGCTACAGAATAATGAGAGGTTAGGATAGATTGGACAGGGAAGGCCAGTATCCACCAGCACACAGGTCAGTTACCAGGGAAAATGAATTGAAGGATTAGAGGGAATGAAGAAAGATCTTTCCGCAGAGGCAGGAGGGTGTACCTGAAATTCATTGTGCATACTGGTGGGTGGGGCAGAAACCTTCAACTCACATAAAGTGAACCAGGATCTATACCAAAGTGCTCGAACCTGCTAGGCCATGGGTCAGGGGCTGAAAAATAGGATTATAATGGATGGCTAGTTTATGTATCTGGTGCAGACATGATGGGCTGAATGGCCTCTGTTCTGCTTTTCCTGTACAGGACAAAACCTGGGCAATTTTCCACATTGTCTGCTCGATGTTGGTGTTGTAGCTGTACTGGAATAGCTTGGCTAGGGCAAGTTCTGGAGCACAAGTCTTCATACTATTTCCGGAATGCTGTCAGGGTCCACAGCCTTTGCATTATCCAGTGCTTTTGCCATTTCTTGATATCACAGAGTGAATTGAATTAGCTGAAGACTGGTGCCTGTGATGTTGGGGAACCTTTAGAGTAGGCCAAATTAGATCATTCACTAGGCTTAAGGTGGAAGCAAATGCTTATTTTTATTTATTTTTTTCTTATTCATAAAATTCCTACAGCATCTTTGTAGTGTGCACAGGAACTGGATTCAGTTTAATATAAAATCAGAAAGAATTGTAAGATCATTAATCACTAATCTTCAGTTTGCAGTAAATAGTAGATTTAAGTAATGGCAAAATAGCTCAGCCAGTGGAGGTGGCAGATGAAGTTCAATGCAGAGAGTTGAGAGGTGATATATTTTAGTGGAAAGAACATGAAGAGACAGTATAAAGTAATGGATATTACTCTATAGGGTGTACAGGAACAAAACCACTGAGTATACATGCACATAAGTCATTAAAAGTAGCAGGACGTGGGGAGAAAATGGTAGATAAAGCATCTGTTATTTTCGATTTTATTAATAGGGGCATAGAGTACAAGTGCAAGGAAATTCAGAAAGCCATAAGACACTAGGTAGACCTTAACTAGAGTATTGTGTACAGTTCTAGATGCCATACTTCAGGAAGGATGTGAACAGACTAGAGACTTCAGAAGAAGTTTATGGGAATAGTTCCAGGATGAGCATCTTCAATTTTCAATATAGTTTGGAGAAGTTGGGATTGTTTTCCATGGAGAGAAAAAGGTAATTAAGAGGAGGCTCTTTTTTAGATTCGATTACTTACAGCGCGGAAACAGGCCCTTCAGCCCAATAAGTCCACACCGACCCTCCAAACAGCAACCCACCCAGACCCATTCCCCTACATTTACCCTTTCACCTAAGACTATGGACAATTTAGCATGGCCAATTCACCTAACCTGCACATTTTTGGACTGTGGGAGGAAACCGGAGCACCCGGAGGAAACCCACGCAGACACGGGGAGAACGTGCAAACTCCACACAGAATTGAACCCAGGTTTCTGGCGCTGTGAGGCAGCAATGCTAACCACTGTGCCACCGTGCCACCCATATTAAGTCAGTGAGCCAATGGTCCAAATGTTAACAAGGAGAATTCGACAGGGTTGGCATGGTTTGATTTGCCATTCTCATTTCCAGTGTCTAGATTGATGATAGGTCGTCCACGTAGTTTCATTCTTCTGTAACTTTGGAGCATTTTATACAACTGAATAGTTTGCTTGGCCTTTTCAAAGTTGCGTAGGAGTCAACCTTATTGCGGTGGGTCTGGAGTTACATGTAAGGAGATTTTCTTCCCTAAAAGGCATTAGTGATCTAGATGAGTTTTAATGATAATCAACAGATGGCAGGATTGATGTATGGAGAGAGACAGACTGGATCTGTTAGGACTACATTCATGGGAGTTTTGAAGAATGAGGGGGGAATCTCATAGAAACCTTTAAAAGTCTAACAGGATAAGACAGGATAAATACAAGAAGGATGTTCCCAATGACCAGAAAGTCCAGAATCAGGGGTCAAAGTTTGAAGAGATGGAATAAGTCATTTAGGACTGATATTAGGAGAAATTTATTCATCCAAAGAATGATGATCCTGTGGAATTCCCTTTCACAGAAAATGTTTCAGGGAAAAACACTGACTGTTTTCAGGAAAGAGTTAGATATAGTTCTTAGGGCTAAAGGAATCAAAGGGTACAGAGAGAAAGTAGAAACACGGTACTGAGTTGGATGATCAGTCATAGTCATATTGAATGGTGGAGCAGGCTCAAAGGGTCAACTCCTACTCTTATTTTCTACATTTCTATGTGTAAACATACCCAAGGCCACAGTTGCATAACTACTAACGTGAAGAGAAGTTCACATGAGAAAAAGCATTCCGAGTCATGGTTGACGAGACGCAAGTACTCTCACTGAACTAAATACCAACTGAAAATGGTAAGATTTCTCTCTACATTTTTTATATGAAATAATAATTCAATGCAGATTCTGAAATTGCTCCAGCTGTTTTCTTGAAGTAATTTTATTGAACACACTCGTCAGGGAATGGTGGAAGTCAAAGAAAATATTGCTTCAGTGTGGTTGATTGAAGGGTTCTGGTTTATCCTGAGAAATTAGATACGCCGCACCCGTTCAGACGGCACATCCCAAATTCAATATTAAATCCAAGCCTAGGCTTTGGAAAAGGCATGAGTTCTTCAAGTAAAATACATTTCAATAATTGTGTCTCTAGGTTTGGCAATTGAATTACTATAGAGCTAGATTAACAATGCAGAGGTTGAGAGATCAAATCCAATCACAGAAAATTACAAGCAAAGAATTCAGCTTCACACAATCCTCCTCTCACCCTCTTCCTTTCATCCTATCAGCAGATCCTTCTGTTTCTTTCTACCTCATATGTTTATTTAGTTTCCCCTGAAAGGCATCTCTTTTATTCATCGCAAACACTACATGTTATGAATGTAAATTTAATTAATACTGAAATTTGTGGAATAGAATCAAAATAAAAACATGAAAACTTTTGGCTTGTTCTAAAAACCCAAACATTGTGTTTCAGGGTAGGGAACCTGTTGCAACGACATGTGACACTAGTCCCATTCAACATGGCTGACCCTGAACTGCTCTCTGAAGTGACTGAGCAAATAATCACTACAAAGTTTAATAATAAGGAAAATCAGAGAGATCTGGACAATCTTGACATTGTATCAGAATAAGATGAAGATGATCTCAGCCCAGTGTAATCTGTAAAGTCTCTCTTACCAAGGTCTGAAGACAAGTTCTCAATTGAGGAGAGCTGCCCTACAGACTGGTTAAGCAGCAATGCTACTCACTGAAGCATAACCTGGGAACATCCCAGACTCCTCTGTCACCATTCCTGGGAATGTCCCATACAAGTGGCAGTTGGCTCAGTGATTAGCACTGCTGTCTCACAGTGCCAGGGACCCAGGTTTGATTCCAGCCTTGGGCAACTGTCTGTGTGGAGTTTGCACATTCTCCCCGTGTCTGTGTGGGTTTCCTCTGGGTGCTCTGGTTTCCTCCCACAATCCAAAGATATGCAATTAGGTGAATTGGCCATGCTAAATTCCCATAGTGCTCAGGGATGTGTAGGTAGGTGCATTAGTCAGGGGTTATATGTAGGCAAATAGGTTTGGGTAGGTTACTCTTTGGAGGGTCGGTGTGGAGTTTTTGGGCTGAAGGGCCTGTTTCCACACTGTAGGGATTCTGTGATTTGATTCTAATATTGATTCCATGGAATCTCATGGCTTCAGGTCAAATAACTTCAAGGAAATCTACCATTTCCCTCCCAACTGATGAATGAAACCTTCACCATGTTCATCACAACGAGGGAAGTAGACTAAGGACAGGAAACAATAAGGACTGCAAATGCGCATATTCAACAATTTTTCATTTGATTCCTCCTATTTCCTACAAACCAAAGGAGTAGCCATGGGCACCCTTATGGACCTGAGCTACGCCTGCCTCTTTGTAGGATTCGTGGAACAGTTCCGCAACTACAACAGCACCATCCCTCATCTCTTCTTCTGCTATATCGATGATTGAACTGGTGCTGCCTCATGCTCCCGTAAGGAGCTCGAGCAGTTCATCAACTTTGCCAACGCCTTCCACCCTGCCCTCAAATGGTCACCTAGACCATTTCTGACACCTCTCTCCCCTTCTTGGACCTCTCCATCTCCATCTCCGGAAACTGACTCACCGCTGAAATCCATTTCAAACCCATTGACTCCCACAACTACCTTGACTGCACCTCCTCTCACCCACCCTCCTGCAAAACTTTTATCCCATACACCCAATACCTCTGCCTCAGTTGCATCTACTCCCAGGATGAGGCATTTCACTCCAGAAAATCCCAGATATATTCCTATTTTAGAGACCGTAGTTTTCCCTCCTCAGTAACTGAGGATGCCCTCAGCTGCATGTCTTTCATCTCTGCACTTTTGCCCTCAAACCCCCTTCCCCCAACAACAAGGACAGAGTTCCCTTAATCCTCACAGACCACCCCACCAACCTCCAAATTCAACACATCATTCTCCGACATTTCTGCCACCGACAATCAGACCTCATCACCAAAAACATATTTCCCTCCCCACCCTTGTCTGCTTTCCACAGGGACCACTCACCCTGCAACTCCCTCATCAACTCTACACTCCCCACCAATTTCTCCACCATACCCAATATTTTTCCCTGCAACTGCAAGAGGGTCAACAACTGCCCCCACACCTATTCTCTCCATCCAAGGCTCTAAACAATTTTTCCAGATCTGACTGACATTCACCAGAACATCACCCAACCTCCTATTGCATGCATTGCTTCTAATGTGGTCTCCTCTATATCGTGATTTGGAGTTGCTGGTGTTGGACTTGGGTGTACAAAGTTAAAAATCACACAACACCAGGTCATACTCCAACAGGTTTATTTGGAAACACTAGCTTTTGGAACACTGCTCCTTCATCAGGTGGACAACAAGATTGTAAGACACAGAATTTACAGCAAAAGTTTACAAAATGATGTAACTGAAATTATATATTATAAAAAGAACAATTCAGGTTACATCACACTGTAAACTTTTGCTATAAATTCTGTGTCTTACAATCTTATTCTCCACAACCACCTGATGAAGGAGCAGCGCTTCGAAAGCTAGTGCTTCCAAATAAACCTGTTGGACTATAACCTGGTCCTCTATATCGGAGAGACTAAACATAGCCTCAGGGAATAGTTCATGAAGCACCTGCAGTCTGCATGCATCAACTGACCTGACCTTCCAGTTGCCATCCATTTTAATTCCCCCTCCCACTACCCCAGTGACATGTCCATCCTTGGTGTCTTCCACTGTCAGAGTGAAGCCAAACAGAAACTGGAGGAACAACACCTTATATTTCAACTGGGAAGTTTACAGCCCAATGGCCTCAACATAGACTTCACCACTACAAAGTCCTTCCTTTCTCCGTCTTATCTCTTGTCCTGGCCCACCCTTCCTCCTTGTCTCCCTGACCTATCCTAACCTGTCTATCTTCCTACTCACCTATCCATTCCACACTTCCCACTAGCCAATCAAACTAACCCTCTACCTGCACCCACCTACCACCGTCCCACCTACCCCACCCCCTCCCTCTATATACTTCTGGGCTCCCTCCCCCTCTCCGGTCCTGGTTAATGGTTTCGGCCCAAAACATTGACTTTCCTGCTCCTTGGATGCTGTCTGACTTGCTGTGCTCTTCCAGCTTCACATCTATGGACTAAGGACAGATCCCAAAGCTGGATGACTACAGAGTGCAGTGAGCCATCGGCAGCAGCAGGATTGTACTCCACCACAATCTCACAGCCCATCACAGTCCTCATTCTATGATTATCATCAAACCAGTAAATTAACAAGTCAGGAGCAACACTAAGTATAGTTTAAAGTTAAGTTTGAACATAAGTCAATATCTAACAGAGGGGTGCATCCACATTAAAGAATAACACCAAGAATAACTGGTAATTAGATTCCCTACAGTATGGCAATAGACAGCTAAACAGCTCCACAACCAAAAGATCAAATAAAAGCTCTGTAGTTCATCAAACCCTTGTTGAGAATTGGGGACAATCAGGCCTTTAACAGAAAAAGGCAGCTCCAATAACACCTTCATTCATAGCCATGCTGCGTCCCAGCTCATGATAGTATCTTCATGAAAGAGTATCGAGTGGTTGACCAAACCCGCCCCTTCCCAAGGCGCTGGGAGAACTCCCCTCCAGACCACTCCAATCCTCCCCCACTGAGAAGTAGGCTCACAACAAGTGTTTTTCTAAATGTAAAGATTGTTAGATCTTAAACAGATTTGCAGTGAAAGTTTGGAAGGATATTGCGAAGTGGTAAAAACAATGACTGTAGATGCTGGAAACCAGATTCTGGATTAGTAGTGCTGGAAAAGCACAGCAGTTCAGACAGCATCCGAGGAGCAGTAAAATCGATGTTTCGGGCAAAAGCCCTTCATCAGGAATACAGGCAGAGTTTCTGAAGGATGGAGAGATAAATGAGAGGAGGGTGGGGGTGGAGAGAAAGTAACATAGACTACAATAGGCGAGTGGGGGTGGGGATGAAAGTGATAGGTCAGAGAGGAGGGTGGGGGAAGGTAGCAAAGAGTACAATGGGTGGATGGGGGTGGGATGAAGGTGATAGGTCAGAGAGGAGGGTGGAGCGGATAGGTCGAAAAGAAGATAGGCAGGTAGGACATGTCATGGGGACAGTGCTGAGCTGGAAGTTTGAAACTGGGGTGAGGTGGGGGAAGGGGAAATGAGAAACTGTTGAAGTCCACATTAATGTCCTGGGGTTGAAGTGTTCCGAGGCGGAAGATGAGGCGTTCTTCCTCCAGGCATCGGGTGGTGAGGGAGCGGCGTTGAAAGAGGCCCAGGACCTCCATGTTCTCAGCAGAGTGGGAGGGGGAGTTGAAATGTTGGACCACAGGGCGGTGTAGTTGATTGGTGCGGGGGTCCCAGAGATGTTCCCTAAAGCACTCTGCTAGGAGACGTCCAGTCTCCCCAATGTACAGGGGACCGCATCGGGAGCAACGGATACAATAAATGATATTGGTGGATGTGCAGGTAAAACTTTGATGGATGTGGAAGGTTCCTTTAGGGCCTTGAATGGAGGTGAGGGAGGAGGTGTGGGCGCAGGTTTTGCAATTCCTGTGGTGGCAGGGGAAGGTGCTAGGACAGGAGAGTGGGTTGTAGGGGGTGTGGACCTGACCAGGTAGTCTTTGCAGAAGGCGGAAAGGGGTGTGGAGGGAAATATACTGCAGAAGGCAGAAAGAGGTGGGGAGGGAAATATATTGTGGAAGGTGGAAAGGGGTGGGGATGGAAATATATGCGGAAGGCAGAAAGGGTGCTCAGTAACAGGCCAGATCATCTGGTTATCATGGAGACACACTGAGAATTGCTGAGCAAGATGCAAAATTATCACACCTGAAAACAAAGGCCAGAGCATCTGGGGCCTGACATGACAGAGATTGCATTTCTGAGATTACGGAGGGAGAGAGAGAGAGAGAGAGGGAAAAAGACAAAGGACTGTAGCCAGCGTAGTCAGCAGAGAGGATAGTGTGTCCTTTCTGTAGGCTGCCAGGCAGAAAGTGGGAGGGAACGCAATCTGTGGTCACAGAAAGGACACACTATCCTCTGCTGACCACACTGGCTACAGTCCTTTGTCTTTTTCTCTCTCTCTCTCTGTAATCTCAGAAATACAATCTCTGTCATGTCAGGCCCCAGATGCTCTGGCCTTTGTTTTCAGGTGTGATAATTTTGTGACAATCGAAAGATTCCAGACCTATCCTGGCAAAGCCAGGGAAGGAATCTGTTTTGGGAAAAGTCTGTTTGGAATTTCTCACAAAACGCAATGATAGCTTTTGACATCCACTGAGTGAAACAGGAGAAGCAAACCCTTAGAGCCTCTTAGACACTAAGAGAGCCATTGCACTGGTTTCTGTAAAACAAAACTGAGATTATGTAGATAGCAGAATGTACAGTAAAACAGTGAGGTGTTCAGTCATGTTTTTAAATGGACAATATTATTTTGGTAGTTCAGTGCATTATTTGCCAATTGGTTATTATTTTATCAAGTTGTTTTTGGATGGTTTATTTGAATAAATGTCTTGAAATGGGCAAAATAATTCAAATTCCTTCTAGAAGGTTTTTGTCTCCAATGGGATCATCAATAAATATTGAAGATCAGAAAATGTGGCTGTTACCACAAAGCTGTTTCTGAGATCTTGCAGTGCACATATTGGCTGCCTCGTTTCCTAAACTGTAACATTGCTTTGGGACATCTGGTGTGCCTGATGGATTATGTAAATGCAAAACCTTGTTATTTTCATGAGTAACTATAGGGTGGTGGGAGGTCTTGGAGAGATTTGAAAAGACAGAAAACATTCAGTTCCCAACAGGCAGAACTGACCATTCTCAGTCTACAGGATAATAACCAGCTCCCAACACAGAACTCAACAATAGGAATTCAGCAAAAATCCTCAGACACTCTGCACCTTCAAGATAATTACACCTCACCTTCTCACATTCAGGAATGAATCATCAACAAAACTCAGCCTTTAATTCAGAAAGGAAATGCTTCCAATAAACACCCTCAATATCCAACATTCAGGTTCACTCAAACAGTTCAGCACAAATCACCAAGTTCACAAATGTCTCAGTTATAGAGTCACAGATTCATAGTCGTACAGCATGGAAACACATTCTTCACTTCAACTCATCTGTGCTGACCAGACATTCCAATCTGATCTAGTCCCATTTGCAGCATTTGGCCATATCCTTTTAAACATTTCCTATTCAAATAACCATGCAGGTCCCTTTTAAATGTTCTAATTGTACCAGCCTCCACCACTTCCTCTGGAAGGTCACTCCATAAACTCACCACCCTCTGTGTGAAAAGATTATACTTCAGATCCTTTTAAAATCTTTCCCATTTCACGTTGAATCTATGCCCTCTAGTTTTGGACTCCCTCACCCCAGGAAAAAGGCCTTGGTTATTCACCCCATGCACATCCCTCATGATTTTATAAACCTCTAAAGGTCACCCCTCAAACTCCAACGTTACAGGGAATATAGCCTCAGCCTATTCAATCTCTCCGGTTCTGGCAACATCCTTGTAAATCATTTCTGTACCCTCTCAAGTTTAACAACGATAGAAGGGAGAGCAGAATTATATTGGTTCTTCTCACACAGCATAAGGGACATTTCCACCCCTGATTGCCCACAGGATAGTCAGACTGCCTGAAGATTGGTGTGGATATTATGGGATACAATTTGTATAAAAGCTGCTCCTTCACTCACCATCTCCTCACTTGGTTTTCAGTCCCTATAGGAAGTGAACCAGCTCTGGAAGAGGAAGAGGAGACAATGGGCAGAGTGGGTGGACTCTCTGATTGACGTCTCTCACAGTCAATCCAAATATTTCTGGAGCAACATGAATTTCCCGAAACTTGGGAAACTGACCGGGGAAATGGAGGTGACTTTGAGCAGCAGATCAGGTGGGGATTTAAACTTGTCATTGTCCAATCTGAATAAAACCTCACTTATTGCAGCTGCTGTCTCAGTTCTCCTGGTAAATGTTTGACAGAGATTTCTAGTGTGGGAATAGCATCCTTCATCCGGAGGCGCTTTGGAACTGACAACATCAATGTGGGATGTGTATCCTCGGTATTTGATAGCAGATCAGTTTCCAAGGCAGTGATGACGTGCAATGATAGGATCGGCACATGCTCAGCTAGTGATTCCACATGCGGAAAATAACCTGACTATGGAAAGCAACAGCTTCTCAAGAGACGACTCCGTGACTTGGGGAGTAAACACACTGCTTTCCAGATGTCAACCATCTGGCCCTCACCTGTTTTCACGTCTGATTTCTGACCCTATATCTCTTTCTAAGATGTTGGAGTCAACACACGTTCAAGGATTTTGTAGAGGGAACAACAACTCGAGACAAGAACATAGGGGTTAACGGTTGATTTTTGAAGCAAATTATAACAGGTTTCAAAGGAGAGCGAGAGAAGACCTTGAGAGTGAACTTTGAACAATATCAGTTGACACACAAAACCCAGGTAACTCGCAGCCAGATCAGGATCAAGACTCTTGTATCACTGATCTCGTTGCCATCAGATGTTGGGTTTGAGAGCAGAACTTGGGCAAATAGGGAGCTCTCCAGGCGCAGTACATCCAGTGAAGGGAGGCTGCGACATAGAATTGTTACGGTTCAGGGGGTCACTCAGATCATTGTGCCTGCACTGGTTCTACTACCAGCATCAATCCCTGCCTTTTCCCCATTTCCCTGCACAACATTTCTATCCAAATAATGATTCAGTGTCCTCTTGAATGCCTCAATTGAATCTGTCTCCATCACATTTCCAAGCAGTACATTCCATACCCAAACTAAAGTTGAAGTCGCTGTGTGAAAAAGTATTTTCCTCACATCACCCATGCTTCATTTGCCCATCACTTTAAATGTATGCCTTCTTGTTCCTGTCTTTAACAAGCAAGAACAGCTTTTTTCCATCTAATCTGTCCAGCACGCTCATGATTATGAAGATCCAGAGCGGTAAAATATATTAGGAAAATGAAGGGTCCTAATACCGAGCCCTGGGGAACTCCACTGGAAACCTTCCTCCAGCTTGAAAAGTGTTCATTGAGCATAACTCTCAGTTTCCTATCACTTAGCCAATCTTGTATCCACAGTGCTACCATGATCTATCTTTCCTCACAAATCTATTGTTTGTCACTGTATAAATGCCTTCTGGAAATCAATGTATACCATATCAACAGCATTCCTCCCATTCAATCTTTTCTGTTTCTTTTATTTCAAAAATATACTTTATTCATAACATATTTTGATGATCTGTACAATTGGTGGTGCCATACATACGTTTACATTCTATTTCTTCATATACAGAGATCGGAATTAATCATTTGTATATACAGGTCTGTATGTTTACCATCCATATACATGTAGATGAGGCTTCAGCAGAGCCCACTAACTGAGTGGGCCCCCTGTTCTTCTTTGGCAAGCAGATGTTACACGGTGGTCTTTCCCCAAGCTTCAGCGCATCCCTCAACACGTAGTCCTGGATCTTGGAATGTGCCAGTCTGCAACACCCAGTCGGGGTCAGCTCCTTCAGCTGGAACATCAACAGGTTTCAGACAGACCAAAGAGTGTTTTTGACCGATTCTGTTTTTTTATTTCAAAAATATACTTTATTCATAAAATATTTTGATGCTCTGTACAATCGGTCATGCCATACATACATAAACATTCCATTTCTTTGCATACAGAGATAAAGTAATCATTTGCATATACAGTTCTATATGTTTACTATCCATATGTTTAGCCGAGGCATCAGTGGAGCCCACTTATTGTGTGGGCCCCCCGTTGTTTGGCAGGCAGACGTTACACGGTGGTCTTTCCCACCTCATTCTGGGAGAACTTTTTTTATTTCAAAAATACACTTTATTCACAAAATATTTTGATGATCTTTACAATTGGTGAGGCCATTCATATGCACACATCGCATTTCTTTATATACAAAAATTGGAATTAATCATTCAGATATACACGTTTGCACCTTTACCATCCATATATTTAACTGAGGAGTCAGTGGAGCCCATTTACTGGTGGGCCCCCTGTTCTTCTTTGGCGGGCAGACGTTACACGGTGCTCTTTCCCCACCATGCCTTGGCGGTAGCTGCTCTTTGACTGATTCTGTTGCTTCATAAAAGTCTTTAGTATGTTATTTCAACATAATTTCCAATTTAGAAATCCCTCCTGACTCTTCCTACTTAATCCACATTTTCCATTTGATTACAAATTCTATCCTAGATAATTGTTTCTGGAAGTTTCCCCATCACTGAAATAAGAATAACTGGTATATAATTGCTAGGATTATCCTTACAAACTTTTCTTGAACAAAGCTGTAATGTTTACAATCCTGCAGTCTTCTGGCAACTTCCCCGAGGCCAGGGAAAATGGAAAGATTACAGCCAGTGACCCCGCAATTTGTACCCTCGCTTTAAAATCCTTCAATGTGTCTCATCTGGCCCCAGAGTCTTGTCAACTTTAAATGCCAACAATCTATCTAAGATGTTTTCCTTATTAATTGTGAACCTTTCTGTCACCATGACCTGGCAACATGCTTCTCCTTTATAAAAACAGATGCAAATTATTCATTTAACATCACAACAATTCTCCCTCTCAATGTGAAAATCCCACTTTTAGTCTCTAATCCGCCCTATTCCTCCTCAACTATTCTCTGACCATTTGTAGACCTGTAGAATACTGTGTAATTTGTTTTTTTTAGTAGCTGCTTTTTTTAATTTCAAAAATAGACTTTATTCATAAAATAATTTGATGGTCTATACAGTTGGTCATGCCATACATACGTAAACATTTGCATACAGAGATCAGAATTTATCATTTATATATACAGGTCTGTACGTTTATCCATCATATATCCATATATTTAGCTGAGGCGTCAGCAGAGCCCAAATGACTGCGTGGGCCCCCTGTTCTTCTTTGGCGGGCAGACGTTACAGGTGGTCTTTCCCCACCGCGCCTTGGCGGTAGCTGCTCTTTGACTGATTCTGTTGCTTCATAAAAGTCCTTAGTATGTTATTTCAACATAATTTCCACTTTAGAAATCCCTCCTGACTCTTCCTACTTAATCCACATTTTCCATTTGATTACAAATTCTATCCTAGATAATTGTTTCTGGAAGTTTCCCCATCACTGAAATAAGAATAACTGGTATATAATTGCTAGGATTATCCTTACAACTTTTCTTGAACAAAGCTGTAATGTTTACAATCCTGCAGTCTTCTGGCAACTTCCCCGAGGCCAGGGAAAATGGAAAGATTTTCCAAATGACTGCGTGGGCCCCCTGTTCTTCTTTAGGCAGGCAGATGTTACACAGTGGTCTTTCCCCACCGCGCCTTGGCGGCAGCTGCCCCAAACTTCAGCGGGTCCCTCAACACATAGTCCTGGACCTTGGAATGTGCCAGTCTGCAACACTCAGTCGGGGTCAATTCCTTCAGCTGTAAGATCAACAGGAATCAGACCACCCAGAGTGCATCCTTCATCGAGTTGATGATCCTACAGTCACAGTTGATGTTCGTCTCGGTGTGCGTCCCGGGGAACAGACCATAGAGCACGGGGTCTCGTGTCACAGCGCTGCTCGGACAAACCTCGACAAACACCACTGCATTCCTCTCCAGATTTCTTCTGGATAGGCACATTCCAGAAAGAGGTGTGTGACAGTCTCGTTTCCACCCCCCCCCCCCCCCGCAGCCGCTTCGAGGGCAGCGGGCGGTGTGGCTGAGAGTCCGGGCGTGCATAAAGGATCCTACAGGCAGAGCCCTTCTCATCATCAGCCAAGCCATGTCTTGGTGCTTGTTGGAAAGTTCTGGCGATGAGGCATTCTGCCAAATCTTTTTTCACAGTACTTCTTTGCTTTTCCTATTTGCTTATCTGAATTTAAACTCATTGACTTTCTAACAATGAAGGAGCCCTCCAGCAACAGTGCATGTAGAGGTGGGAGGATGCATTACAGCTCACAAACTTTATAACAATGAAAGAACTCTCCAGACTCAGGTGGGAGAATATTACTACAGCCCATTGACTGGAAGAAGTGGCTCGACTCTGACTGAAAGCGACCAAAAACGGATGGGATTGTTCATTGGAGGGAGAGGGATGGAGAGAGTAAATGGTAGAGAGGAGAAGAAAGAGGCAATGTGAGAGGAAAGGAAGAGAGTGGGGGAACAATATGAAGGGAGGAGGGAGCAAGAGAAGAAATTTTAGAGAAGCAAAAGTGAGGGAGGAATAGGGTCAGTTGCTGAAGAAGGAGAGGGAGGATTGTGGGTGAGAGAGTATGTGGGCAGCACGCAACATTGCTCCCTTTTATTTGTTTAATATAATTTTATTGAAATTTACAGTTGGATGTTCACGCTGGTTGCCATCCACACATCTATCGCCTGAATTCAGCCACCTGATTAAATGAAAACATGTGATCACATTCTACATTTTGTTTTCTCTGATTAGTGACAGACTCTTTTCTAAAGATCATCAAGTAAAAATATAATGGTTTGAAATTCCCAGTTTCAACTATACCTCCTTCACTGGTGCTGAAACTCCTGTCTTCTATCTACTCCTGTTCCAGTTTGTATTGGAGACCTAAAGTGTGCTGCTCCGTGAAGCAATGTGTTTGCTATTCCTTTTCCGACTGATTTTCTGTTTCGTCTAGAGGTGAGTGGTATTTTTTTCTGACTTGATTGAAAACGAGAGAGATTGGAAGAAAACCTTTGTGATTCTGACATTAGAGTCAAAGTCAATCTCCCTCTTGGGCATCACAGAGCTACTCATTGCATCAATTAAGTACTTCAGAGGTGTAATCAATGTTGTAACATACACTCAGTGCTTTGCTCTGAACTGTCTGACTGGAGTTGAGTGTTGGATTTTGAATATGTTTATTGCAAGCATTTCCCTACTGATTTGCAAGCTGAGTTTGTTGATGCCTCATTCCTGAATATCAGAAGATGAAGTGTAATTATTTGGGAGATGCAGAGTGTCTGAAGATTCTTGCTCATTTCCTGGTTGAGTGAGTGATCAAATCCAGCTACCTTTTGCAGTGTTGGGATAAGAAAGTCTATAAGGCATGAACAGGTAGGGAAAGAGTTAACCTTAGGGTGCTTGACAAAGGCCGAGCTAGCATGACTTTGACCAGATAAGAATGTGCAGTAAACAATGAGGTGCTGGAGGCAGGGTAGTGGTTTAACGAGATAAAGAACATTACACAATGAATGTCAGATGGCTTAATCTTTATTGTTGATGCTTGCTGATTGTAACAGTCACCCAATTAATATAGACATTGCCTTTTTGGATGCTGCTCCCTAAGTGACTATGCAATTCCTTAAGAATCTGCTGTTTGAGAGAAGACCGAGAACTCATGTCTTTGTGTACATGGGCAATCATTCTCTCTCCATGATGTGGAATAAAGATAAAGAAGGTAGAGCCATACTGAGTCTCTGAGTGTTTGGTACTGATACGGGGATATGGAACAGGTTGACAGGGAGAACTCCCATCCAGAACACTCCAATCCACCTCACTGTGGAGAAAGATTAGATAAAGAATGTGTTGTGATCAGCCTAATGTTCACAAAAATTCAACTGACTTTGTAGAAAGAATGCAAGTCAAAAGTTTTTAGGAAAGATAAGAGATAGGTTTCATCTCTTATAATTGCTGGACAGACTGATGTAGGGGATTCTATGTGGAAATGTGTCGAGCAACAACCTCTCAACGAAAGGTGGTTTCAGTCCTTGGCATCAGTGATAGAATCAGAAGGAGGAAGAAGGAAACCAACTCTTCGGTCTGACTTATCCATACCGACCAGATATCCTAAATTAATCTAGTCCCATTTGTCAGCACCTGGTCCATATCCCTCTATACCCTCCATATTCATTTACCCATTCAGATGTCTTTTAAATGTTGTAATTGTACCAGCCTCCACTACTTCCTCTGGCAGCTCATTCCATACATGCACCACTCTTTGCATGAAAACGTTGCTCCTTAGGTCTCTTTTAAATCTTTTCCCTCTCACCCTAAACCTATGCCCTCTAGTTATGGACTCCCCCACCCAAACAAAAAAGACTGTCAATTTACTCTATCCATGCCCTCATGAATTTATAAACTCTATAAAGTCACCCCCTCAGCCTCAGCTGATTCAGCCTCTCCCTGTAGCTCAAACCCTTCAACCCTGGCAACATTGTTGTAAAATCTTTTCTGAACTTTGTCAAGTTTCACAACATCTTGTCTATAGGAGAGAGACCAGAATTGCACATAATATTCCAGAAGTGGCCTAACCAATGTCTTGTACAGCTGCAACATGACCTCCAAACTCCTATACTCAATGCTGTGACCAATAAAGGAAAGCATACTAAATGCCTTCTTCACTATTCTATCTACCTGCTACTCTGCTTTCAAGGAACTATGAATCTGCACTCCAAGGTCTCTTTGTTCAGCAACACTCCCCAGGACCTTACCATTAAGCATATATGCTGCCCTGACTTGCCTTTCCAAAATGCAGCACCTCACATTTATCTAAATAAACTCTATCTGCCACTCCTCAGCCATTGACCCATCTGATCAAGATCCCGTTGTACTCTGAGGTAACTTGCTTCACTGTTCACTACACCTCAAATTTTGATATCGTCTGCAAACTTACTAACTGTGCCTCCTATGTTCACATACAAATCAGTTATATAAATGATGAAAAGCAATGGACACAGCACTGATCACTGCCTGCTCCAGTCTGAAAAGCAACCCTCTACCACATCCTCTATCTTGGACCTTTCAGCCATTTCTGTATCCAAATGGCTAGTTTTCCCTGGATTCCATGTGATTTAACGTTGCTAACCAGTCTACCATGAGGAAACATTTCGAACACATTACTGAAGTCCATCAAGTCCACCACTCTGCCCTCATCAATCCTCTTCATTATTTCTTCAAAAAACTTAATCAAGTTAGTGAAATGTGATTTCCCGTGCACAAAGTCAAAGTGATTATCCCTATTCAGTCCTTACCTATCCAAATACATGTAAATCCTGTCCCTCAGGATTCTCTCCAACAACATGCTCATCATCAATGTCAGGTTCACTGGCCTACAGTTCTCTGACTTTTCCTTACTACCTTTCTTAATTATTGGCACCAAATTAGCCAACCTCCAGTCTTCCAACAACTCATCTGTGACTATCGATGATACAAATATCTCAGCCAGGGATCCAGCAATCACTTTTCTGGCATCCTGATCAGGTCCTGTGGATTTATCCACTTTTATGGTTTTTAAGCCATCCAGCACCTCCTCTTCAGTAATATGGACATTTTTCAAGATGTCACCATTTATTTCCGCACATTCTATATCTTCTATGTCCTTATCCACAGTAAATACTGATGCAAAATACTCATTTAGTATCATCCCCATCTCCTGTGGTTACACACATCGGCTACCTTGCTGATCTTTGAGCGGTCCTGAATGTATTTACAAAATCCCTTTGGATTCTCCTTAACCCTATTTGCCAAAGCTGTCTCATGTCTGCTTTTTGCCCTCCTGATTTTCCCCCTTAAGAATGCTCCTACTGCCTTTATACTCTTCTAAGGATTCACTGGATCTCTGCTGTCTATACGTGACATATGCTTCCTTCTTTTTCCTAACCAAAGCCTCAGTTTCTATAGTCATCTAGCAGTCGATACACCTACAAGCTTTGCCTTGTCATCTCATTTTTGGAGGCTTCCCATTTTCTAGCTGTCCCTTTACCTGTGGGCATCCATCCCTAAACAACTTTTGAAAGTTCTTGCCGAACACTGTCAAAATTGGCCGTCCTTCAGTTCAGAACTGTAACTTTTGGGTCCAGTCTATCCTCTTCCTCATTATTTTAAAATTAATGGAATTATGGGTGCTCACCCCAAAGTGTTCCTCCATTTACATCTTAGTCACTTGCCCTGCCTTATTTCCCAAGAGTAGGTCAAATTTTGCACCTTGTCTGGTAGGTACAGCTACATACTGAATCAGAAATTTTTCTTGTACACACTTAACAAACTCCTCTCTATCCAAGGCCTTAACACTATGGCAGTCCCAGTCTATGTTTGGTAAGTTAAAATCCCCCATCATTACCATCCTATTATTCTTACAGAGAACGGAGATCTCCTTACAAATTTGTTTCTCAATTTCCTTATGACTACTCGGGGGGTGAAGAGTACAATCCCAACAAGGTGATCATCCCTTTCCTATTACTCAGTTCCACCCAAATAACCTCCCCGGATTTATTCCCAGAAGTATCCTCCCTCATGAGGGTAAAGTGGTTCATGTGGTGTATATGGATTTCAGTAAAGCATTTGATAGGGTTCCCCACGGGAGGCTATTACAGAAAATACAGAGGCATGTGATTGAGGGTGATCCTATGGTTTGGATCTGAAACTGGTGGTCCAAAATGTGAGGATAGAGCAGATGAACGCGTAGCTGAAGAGCTGGTGCAGGGGAGAAGAGTACACATGTTTGGATTATTGGAATCTCTTCTGGGGTAGAGCTGACCTATATAAGAAGGACAGATTACACCAGAATTGCAAGGGAGATTTGTTGGAGCTGCTTGGAAGGATTTAAACTAGTAAGGTGGGGCTGGGGGACCAAGGGAGATAGTGAGGAAAGAGATCGGTCTAAGACTGGTACAGTTGGGAAAAGGAGCAAGTCAAACAGTCAAAGGCAGGCAGGAACACAGCAGGGAATGAGATAGGACTGCTAAATTAAACTGCATTTATTTCAATGCAAGAGGGAAGATAGATTAACTCAGGGCATGAGACTGAGATATCATCGAGTAATTCAAATATTACTATCCTTGAAGATTTCCTTTCTAAATTTCCTGCCTAACTTCCTATATTCTTCCTTCTGAATCTCATCCTTTTCCCTTTCTATGTCATTAGTTCCAATGTGTACAAAGACCTTCTGCTGGCCCCACTCCCCTTTGAGAACATTCTGCACCCTCTCAGAGATATTCTTGATCCTGGCACTAGAGAGGCAACATACCATTCTGATTTCTCACTATCAGCTGCAGAAATGTCTGTCTGTGCCTCTGAATAGAGAGTCCTCTATCACAATCGATTGTTTGGAACCTGATGTACCCCTAGTTACATTAGAGCCAGTCTCGGTACTAGAAACTTGGCTATTCGTGCTACATTCCTCTGAGAGTCTATCACCCGCTACATTTTGAAAAACAGCACACTTGTTTGATTTGGGGATAGCCATAGGAGACTCCTGCACTACCTGCCTCCCTCTCTTACCTTTCCATGAGGTAACCCATCTACCTTACTGTCTCTGTGTTTTTTTTTCCTTTCCTACAACTGCCATCCATCACACCCCCCAGCTCCTGCACATTACTAATTACCTCGAACTGCTGCTCCAAATGATTCATGTGACCTGATAGGATTCACAATCAAACACACTTACTGCAGACATAATCATCAGTAACATGGAAACTCTTCCTAATCTCCCACAGGAAGACAGGAAGAACACATAACTCTACTGAAGGCCATCTTTGCACCTTAACAATCTGCAGATCCAGAAAATAGCACAGTCTTTCTAAGAACCACTGCTCCAGGCTATCTAGTACCCATGTTGTATATTTTTACATCTTAATCAAGAGGCATATCTCAATAAAACATAACCAAAACAAACCCACTCTACTCACAATTGTAGATTTACAAAAACAAAGGCAGGGTAACACTTAAAAACCATGCACTTATCTGCTCCCATGCTATGAGCTCTCCCACACAGGTTCCTGCAAGGTCAGCTGTGATTTTCACTGTTGGTTAATTTTTCTTAGACGCACTCCAATGTCCTGAAATACATGAACTCAAACAGGAAAGGTAGTATCTGTGCAGATTCACTCATGTGTCAGACAGCAGTGCAGATTTCTTTCTCTCCCTCTCTCTCTTTCATTGACCCATGTGGTCTCTGCCTTTGTCTCGCTTCCTCCTTTTTAAAGTGCTGTTGTTTTGATCTTTTTATTCCGAAAGTTCCAAAACAATGCAACAGTAATTACTGCTCCTGGAATTTGAGGAAATCAGCTCTAAAACCTAAAATACTTCAAAATAGGTGTAGTCCTTACAGTCATAATTTTTTCCCATCTTCTATCTTATATTACCCAGCGCTGAGTGAAGCAACAAACCACCAAGAAGCCACAGGGGACTCAGTCTAACCTTGGTGGTGAGAAAACTATTGGAAGCAATTTTAAGGGACAGAATTAGTCTGCATTTGGTGAGGCAGGGATTAACATGAACAGATGGCATGATTTTCTTAAGGGAGGTCATATCTGTAAAACT
This sequence comes from Hemiscyllium ocellatum, assembly GCF_020745735.1. NCBI lineage: Eukaryota > Metazoa > Chordata > Chondrichthyes > Orectolobiformes > Hemiscylliidae > Hemiscyllium > Hemiscyllium ocellatum. Next base: position 40,017,304 of record NC_083435.1, read on the forward strand.
TGATTGAATTTTTTGAAAAGCCGACCAGCTGTGTAGGAGAGGGCAATGCTTTTGATGTCAGCTATTATTTCAGCACAGCTTTTGATAAATTCCTGCATGGGAGACCAATAGGGAGACTAAGAACACATAGAACATAGAACAGAGAAAAGTACAGCACAGAACAGGCTCTTTGGCCCACGATATTGTGCCGAGGTTTCATCCTAATGTAAAATATAATAACCTAACCTACACACCCCTCAACTCACTGCTATCCATGTGCATGTCCAGCAGTCACTTAAATGTCCCCAATGGCTCTGTTACCACCATTGGCAACACATTCCATGCATTCATAACTCTATGTGTAAAGAACCTACCTCTGACATCTCCTCTATACCTTTCTCCTAATATCTTAAAACTATGACCCCTTTTACCAGTCAATCCTGCCCTGGGAAAAAGTCTCTGGCTATTGACTCTATCTATTCCTCTCATTATTTTGTACACCTCGATCAGGTCTCCTCTCTTTCTCCTTCTCTCCAGAGAGAAAAGTCCGAGCTTATTCAACCTTTCTTCATAAGGCAAGCCCTCCAGTCCAGGCAGCGTCCTGGTAAACCTTCTTTGTACCCCCTCCAAAGTCTGTATCTTTCCTATAGTAGGGTGACCAGAACTGGGCACAATATTCCAAGTGTGGTCTCACCAGGGACTTGTAGAGCTGTAGAATCCAAGGAAATTTGGCAAATTAGATCTACAATTGGCTGAATGGCAGAAAGGAGAGGATATGGTTGAGAGATGTTTTTCTGTTTGTGACCAGTGGGGTCCCAACGGGTCAGTGATGAAGATCTCTGATTGTGGTTTATATAGACTTGAATGTAGAACAGTAGCATCAATAATGTTGACCTATAAGTTTTCAGAAGACACAAAAATTGATAGGGTGGTAAATAGTTAGGAAGATAACAGACTTTAAAAGGATATAAACAGCCTTATCAATGGCAAATGGAATTCAGTACAGATTAACGTGAGGAGATGTACTTAAGTAGGAAAAACAAGGCATGGGAATGATGATGAATGGTAGGACCCTTGGAAGCACCAAGAATCAGAGGGATCTTGGTGTACATGTCCACCTGCCCTTAAAGTGGTTAAAAGGAATATGGTACCCTTGCCATTATCAGTTGAGTCATTGAGTTTAAGAGCAGAGAGATTATACTGGAACTGTATAAGATGTTGGTTAGGCCACAATATTATGAGCAGTTCTGGAATCCATATTTTCAGATGGATGCAATAGCACTGGAGAGGTTGCAGAGGAGATTTACCAGGATGGTCCCAGGGCTGGAGAGTTTCAGTTAAAGAGAGTTGGACAGAGTTGTGTTGTTTTCCTGAGAGCAGAGGAAACTGGGGACATGACTGAAAGGCATAAAATTATGAGGGGAATAAATAGGATAAACAGGAAGAGATGTTTCCCCTTGACGGAGAGATCAATGACCAGGGAGCATAGATTTAAGGTAACGGACAGAAGGTTTAGAAGGGATGAGAGGAAAAACATTTTAACCCAGAGGGTGGTGAGAATTGGGTGGTAGAGGTAGAAATGCTCATAACAATTAAGAGGTATTTATATGTGCACTTATGATGTCAAGGCAATCAGGGCTTTGGGTCAAGAGCTGGAAAATGACATTAAAGTAGTTCGGTGGTTGGTTTTCACTGGCATGGCCTCAATGGGCCAAAGGACTTTTTTTGTCTCTATGGTTTCAAGCTGGCAGCAAAGAGAACGGTCTTTTCTGAAAAAGGAACCTGAAAGCTGTACAAGCTGCATGTAAAGTGCCTTCTGGGAACCCGAGAAAGTTCCAGAAATCAGGATCTTTAACTTTGTCTTAAGCTACAAAAGCTGAACAGTTATGTCAAATTGACTATACTTTGAAATGAAGTCTGACCTAAAGATCTCTCATCGATTCTATAACTGTCAAGCATTGCAATCTGAATTAGTTTCACTTTTCTAAAGATAACTGTTTTTAAGAGGCCAGAAAGTTATCTAGAATAATGAACTAAAGGCATAGTTTCCAAGAAAGCATATCATGTCAGTTAAGTGCATGGCCAGACTCCTGTGGTGTTTACTGATATACTACTGAGTTTAGGGTAGGTAGAGAAAAGGTACTTGGTAAAAACAAGGACTGCAGATGCTAGAAACCAGAGTCTAGATTAGAGTGGTGCTGGTAAAGCACAGCAGGTCAGGCAGCATCCAAGGAGCAGGAAAGGTACTTGTTTAGCTTTTGACATAAGTACAGAAGGTTCAAAGTTTCAGCTCAGGAGGAACCAGTCACCTTAAGAGTTAGTTATGTTCTGTAGAATCTTCAGGTTGTGACAGTGGATAGAAATTATTAAGTTATCAGAACTAAAAGGGAGATTTAAGCACGAAGAATTGAAAATAAACAGCAGACTTAGAAAGAAGTTGTAAACTGTTTCAGCAGTTCAAGAATCAAATCACAAAGAGTCAGTGAAGCAAAATATTGTTGAGATAGAAATGATACGTATTAGAAATTGAGTATCTGTAAAGGATCGTGTTGGGAAACAGGTTAAAACTTTGTTTTATTGTTTATGTTAAGATCTTTGTAAATTGTTGAGTGGCTGGTTTGTTGTTTTTGTCTTTTTTTTAGAAAGGTAAAGTTGCCATAGTCCCCGAGGATAATATGGTTACTCTCTCAAAGAGACAGATGGTGGTTTAACCTGAGGGTCACCACACCTCAGGCAAGAAGTGAGGTTAAGAAGGTGGGATTTCATAGTAACCTTAGCCAGTATGGATTTACTATGATGTTGGCATCATGCTGGATCGCAAACCTGTCATTCCAAACAACTGAGCTAACTGATCCTTTCCTGTGTGTTCAGTGAAGAACCATGGTAACCAACAGAAAATGAAACTTCTGATCTAACCAGGCTTCAATCTGAAATCTGACTTGTTGGTTTCAGCTGAAATCATAACATAGAAATATTCCGAAAGATGACTGAAATATTTTATTCAGATGAGGCTAATAAAAAGAAGCACAAGATATAAAATATTTGAGAATACAATTGTTTGATAGCCTTTAATTTGAACAGCTGAGTTTACCTTCTGCAGTAACTATGTCAAAGGTCTTTCCAGTGCTAAGAATGATATTTACAAGTCTAGCCTTATTTTATTTTGAGAGGGAGGGAAGGATGGACAACGACTGTCCAATTCAGTATCTGAAAGCAGTAGCGACCAGGCAATCTCGAGTTGCTCTGATGGCAGCTAGAGATGTCTCATGTCCTCTGAGCAGCCTGTCTGCAATGCATCCACAATGCGCTCCTCCAGCTATTCCATTTCTGGCTCAAAAACATTCTCTGGGTGAAGGTCATGTCCATCGTGGATGGCAAAGTTGTGCAACACACACTACAATCTGAGAAATTCTCACCCAAGAGAACCATAAAGTGCTTTTTGACCTGTCCAGGCAATGGAAATGTGACTTGAGGAGCCAGATTGTTCTGTCCACCACGTGACATGTTGCTATATGTACACGATTGTATCATTCATACCCTTTGTTGTTAGTCCTCAGATACAGTGTCATCAGCCTCGTCCTCAGCAGGTATCCCTCATGCCTCAGTAATTAGCCTAAAATTCCTGGAGACACACTCATGGTCGGGTACAACCTTGAGGTCACCAGGATAAAGGAATCACGTGCACTTCTCCAGTTATCCACATTTACATTTAGGATCTTCATATGGGTACCACATTCAATCATCATGTTCAGTGAATGGAAGGTCTTCCTGTTGATGAACAAAACAGGCTTCTCTTTTGGTGCCTTCAGTGGAACATGTCAGCGATCTGGGAAGTCAGCGACCTTGGAGAACACGAGGGACCTCTATTTCATCCTCATAGAGGACATATCAAAGTGAATTAAATCAGAAGTTCTATGGAAAATGGCCTGTGACCTGGTGAACGCAAACCCTCACAGTGCTGTGGGGAATGTTACACAGGTCAATGTTGCCAGGCTGATGTGACCCAGAGGTAAAGAAATTCAGTGCTGTCGTGAGTTTCATCAGCTCTGATAAGGCAGTGTGGCATTTTGAAGTTGTCTTCAGGTCACCATCCAACATTTCACAGATGCGTCCAATTACTTCCTTACTGGCGCATAGTCTCTTGCCACACAACGCCGTCAGCATTTAGTAGGTCGACCTCTGCCTCCACGCTCTCTTGTCTGGATATTGACCTCCTTGTTCAGCAGGCAGATAAAGCCATACAGCAGAGAAACAGACCCTTCGATCCAACCAGTCCATGCCGATCATAATCCCAACTAAACTAATCCCACCTGCCTGCTCATGGCCCAAATCCCTCCAAATCTTTCCTATTCATGTACTTAACCAAATGTCTTTTAAACATTGTAATTGTGTCCACATCTAGCACTTCCTCAGAAAGTTCATTCCTCACGATAGATAGGATTAATGGTAGGTGTCTTTTCCCTAGGATGGGGGATTTCAAGACTCGAGGACACATTTTTAAGGTGAGAAGAAAGAAATTTTAAAAAGGGAGGAAATTTTGTTTAATACAGAGGGTGGTTTGCGTGTGGAATGAACTTCCTGAGGAATTGCTGGATGTGGGCACTTGTTTAATGTTTAAAAGACATTTGGTTAAGCACATGAATAGGAAAGATTTGGAGGGATATGGGTCATGAACAGGCAGGTGGGATTAGTTTAGTTGGGATTATGATCAGCATGGACTGGTTCATTTAAGGGTTTGTTTCTTTGTTCAATGACTTTGTCTGCCTGCTGAACAAGAAGATCAGTTTTCAGACAACAGCGCATACAGGCAGATGTCAACCTACGAAATACTGTCGGAGTTGTGTGTCAAAAGATATGTTTCAGAGGGTGTTGGAAATCAGTAAGAATCCTCAGAGACTCTGCAGCTTCTAGAGATAACTCAGAGATTGACTCCGGGATGACTATCTGTGATGATACAAAAATAAGGAAAACTCTGACTTTAGGCCCAAAGGGGCACTGATGCTGTGAATAGAGTGGTTGGTAATGGTGAAGTGGAGTTTTATGCAGGTAAACGTCGGAGAGCTGTGCAACTATAAGACTTCTTATAGTGCAGGCAACTATAAGATTTTTGCAGGCAGCAGAAATCAGGCCATTCAGCCCATTGAATTTGCTCCACCATTCAATCATGACTGATATATTTCTCGAGGAGGAGAAAGTGAGGACTGCAGATGCTGGAGCTCAGAGTCAAGAGTGTAGTGCTGGAAAAGCACAGCAGGTAAGGTAGCATCCGAGGAGAATCGACGTTTCGGGCATAGGCCCTTCATCAGGATATATTTCTCAACTCCATTCTCCCCATAACCTTTGATCCCTTTTACAATCAAGAACCTATCTATCTTAAATATACTCAATAACTTGGTCTCCACAGCCTTCTGTGGCAATGAATTACACAGATTCACCACTCTCTACCTGAAGAAGTTTCTCCCCACCCTGTTCTAAAGCATCTTCCCTTTATTCTGAAGCTGTGCCCTCAGGTTCTAGTCTCTCCTGCTAAAGGAAACATTTTCCCAACATCCACTCTGTCCAGGCCATTCAGTAGTCTGTATATTTCAATTAGATTCCCCCCTCATCCTTCTAAATTCCTTTGAGTAAAGACCCAGAATCCTGAAACGTTCTTCATATGTTAAGCCTTTCATTCTCATGACGATTCTTGTGCACCTCCTCTGGACCCACTTTCAGGGTCAGCACATCCTTCCTCAGATATGGGGCCCAAAATTGCTCACAATACTCCAAATATGGTCTGACCAGTACCTTAAAAAGCCTCAGAAGTACATCCCTGCTTTTATATTCTAATCCTTTTGATGTAAGTGCCAACATTGTGCTTGCCTTCCTAACTACCAATTCAACTTGGAAGTTTACCTTAAGAGTGTGCTGGGCTCAGAATCTCAAGTCCCTTTGCACTTCAAATTTCTGAATTTTCTCCTCATTGAGAAAATAATCTATGCCTCCATTCTTCCTACCAAAGTGCATGACCTCACACTTTCTCATGTTGTATTCCATCTGCCACTTTTTTGCCCACTCTTCTAAATTAGAGTCATAGAGATTTATAGCATGAAAACAGACTCTTTGGTCCAACCTGTCCATGCCGACCAGATATCCTAACTTAATCTAGTCCTACCTGCCAGCACCCAGCCCATATCCATCTAAACCCATCCTATTCATATACCCAGGTAAAAACAATGACTACAGACATTGGAGACCGTTCCCTCCGTGACTACCTGGTCAGGTCCATGCCCCCCTACAACCCACCCTCCCATCCTGGCACCTTCCCCTGCCACCGCAGGAATTGCAAAACCTGCACCCACACCTCCTCCCTCACCACCATCCAAGGCCCTAAAGGAGCCTTCCACATCCAAAGTTTTACTTGCACATCCACCAATATCATTTATTGTATCCGTTGCTCCTGATGCAGACTCCTCTTCATTGGGGAGACTGGACGCCTCCTAGCAGAGCGCTTTAGGGAACATCTCTGGGACACCCGCACCAATCAACCACACCGCCCTGTGGCCCAACATTTCAACTCCCCCTCTCACTCTGCCGAGGACATGGAAGTCCTGGGCCTCCTTCACTGCCGCTCCCTCACCACCAGAGGAAAAACGCCTCATCTTCCACCTCGGAACACTTCAACCCCAGGGCATCAATGTGGACTTCAACAGCTTCATTTCCCCTTCTCCCACCTCACCCCAGTTCCAAACTTCCAGCTCAGCACTGTCCCCATGATTTTTACTACCTGACACTCTTCTTTTCCACCTATCCACTCTACCCTTCCCCTGACCTAACACCTTCATCTCCTCCCCCACTCACCTACTGTACTCTATACTACTTTCTCCCCACCCCCACCCTCCTTTCATTTATCTCTCCACCCTTCAGGCTCTCTGCCTGTATTCCTGATGAAGGGCTTTTGCCCGAAAAGTCGATTTTACAGCTCCTTGGATGCTGCCTGAACTGCTGTGCTTTTCCAGCACCACTCTAACCTATTCATATACCCATCCAAATGCCTCTTAAATGTTGCAATTGTACCAGCCTCCACCACATCCTCTGGCAGCTCATTCCATACATGTACCACTCTCTGTGTGAAAAAGTTGCCCCTTAGGTCTCTTTTATATCTTTCCCCTCTCACCCTAAACCTATGCCCTCTAGTTCTGGACTCCCCCACCCCAGGAAAAAAGACTTTCTCTAGTTATCCTATTCATGCCCCTCATAATTTTGTAAATCTCTATAAGGTCACCCCTCAGCCTCCGCGCTCCAAGGAAAATTGCCCCAGCCTGTTCAACCTCTCCCTATAGCTCAAATCGTCTAACCCTGGCAACATCCTTGTCAATCTTTTCTGAACCCTTTCAAGTTTCACAACATCCTTCTGATAGGAAGGAGACCAGAATTGCATGCAATATTCCAACAGTGGCCTAACCAACGTCCTGTATAGGCGCAACATGACCTCCCAACTCCTGTACTCAATACTCTGACCAAGAAGGGAAAGCATACCAAATGCCTTCTTCACTATCCTATCTATCTGCAACTCCACTTTCAAGGAGCTATGAACCTGCACTCCAAGGTCTCTTTGTTCAGCAACACTCCCTAGGACCTTACCATTAAGTGTGTAGGTCCTGCTAAGATTTGCTTTCCCAAAATGCAGCACCTCGCATTTTGCTGAATTAAAGTCCATCTGCCACTTCTCAGCCCATTGGTCCATCTGGTCAAGATCTTGTAATCTGAGGTAATCCTCTTCGCTATCCACTACATCTCCAATTTCGGTGTCATCTGAAAACTTACTAACTGTACCTGTAATGCTCACATCCAAATCATTTATGTAAATGACAAAAGATAGAGGATCCAACACTGATCCTTGTGGCACTCCACTGGTCACAGGCCTCCAGTCTGAAAAACAACCCTCCACCACCACCCTCTGTCTTCTACCTTTGAGCCAGTTCTGCATACAAATGGCTAATTCTCCCTGTAATCCATGAGATCCAACCTTGAAAATCGGCAGCCTCCCCAATATTACCTGCTCTTCCACCTATCTTTGGATCATTTCCAAAATTAGTCAGAATGCCCTCAATTCATCAAGATCATTAATGCGTAAAATGAACTGTTGTGGTCCCAACACTGACCCTTGTGGAACATCACTAGTCACTGGCTACAATCCTGAGAATGACCCTTTCATCCTCACTCTCTGCCTTCTGCCAGACAGCCAATCTTCAATACAAACTAGTACCTTGCCTCTCACACATGGATCCTTATCTTACTCCATAGCCTCCTGTGTTACACCTTGTCAAAGGTCTTCTGGAAATTCAAGTAGATAATATCCATTGACTCTCCATGGTCTAACCTGCTTGTTACCTCCTCAAAGAATTCTATCAGATTTGTCAGGCATGACCTCCTCTTAATGAAACCATACTGACTCTGCCCTCGTATTTAGAAATCCCCTCCTTCACTATGGATTCCAAGATTTTATCAGCAACTAAAGTCAGGCTAATCGGCCTGTAATTTCCTATTTTTTAACCGTACTCCATTTTTCCAGTCTTCTGGGACCCTCCCTAACTCAAGTGACCCCTGGAAGATCACCCCTAAAACCTCCACTACCTCTTCAACTATTTCCTTTCGAACTCTGGGGGTGTGGTCCATCTGGTCCAGGTGATTTATCCACTTTCAGACTTCCAGTTTTCTAGCACCTTCTCCTTGGTGATTGCCACCATATTCAGCTCTTCAAGGTTTGTGCGAAGATTTGTAGCTCGGGTGCTCGTCGTTGTGGTTCTGTTCGCCGAGCTGGAAGTTTTTGTTGCAAACGTTTCGTCCCCTGGCTAGGAGACAGCATCAGTGCTCTGGAGCCTCCTGCAAAGCGCTTCTTTGATGTTTCTTCCGGTTTTTATAGTGGTCTGTCCTTGCCGCTTCCGGGTGTCAGTTTCAGCTGTCCGCTGTAGTGGTTGGTATATTGGGTCCAGGTCGATGTGTTTGTTGATGGAGTTTGTGGATGAATGCCATGCCTCTAGGAATTCCCAGGCTGTTCTCTGTCTGGCTTGCCCTATGATAGTAGTGTTTTCCCAGTCGAATTTATGTTGCTTGTTGTCTGAGTGTATGGCTACTAGGGATAGCTGGTCGTGTCGTTTCGTGGCTAGTTGATGTTCATGTATGCGGATTGTTAGCTGTCTTCCTGTTTGTCCTATATAGTGTTTTGTGCAGTCCTTGCATGGTATTTTGTAAACTACATTAGTTTTGCTCATGTTGGGTATTGGCTCCTTTGTTCTAGTAGCCAGACTACTGCGACCCTTAGGACTCATAACGGCACACAAACCAACAGCCATGCTCAGACAACAACTTACAAAGGACAAAGGAGCCAATACCCAACATGAGCAAAACTAATGTAGTTTACAAAATACCATGCAAGGACTGCACAAAACACTATATAGGACAAACAGGAAGACAGCTAACAATCCGCATACATGAACATCAACTAGCCACGAAACGACACGACCAGCTATCCCTAGTAGCCATACACTCAGACAACAAGCAACATAAATTCGACTGGGAAAACACTACTATCATAGGGCAAGCCAGACAGAGAACAGCCAGGGAATTCCTAGAGGCATGGCATTCATCCACAAACTCCATCAACAAACACATCGACCTGGACCCAATATACCAACCACTACAGCGGACAGCTGAAACTGACACCCAGAAGCGGCAAGGACAGACCACTATAAATACCGGAAGAAACATCAAAGAAGCGCTTCGCAGGAGGCTCCAGAGCACTGATGATGTCTCCTAGCCAGGGGACGAAACGTTTGTAACAAAAACTTCCAGCTCGGCGAACAGAACCACAATATTCAGCTCTGCCCCCAGAATTTTTGGGATGTTACATGTGTCTTCCACCATGAAGACTGACACAAAGTACTTGTTCTGTTACTCTGCCATTTCTTTGTTCCCCATTACTGCTTCTCCACTGTCATTTTCCAGCGGCCAATGTCCACTTTTGCCTCTCTTTTGCTCTTTATATATCTAAAGGAACTCCTGCAATCTTCTTTTGTATTACTGGCTAGCTTACCCTGATACTTAAACTTTTCCCTCCTTATTTCTTTTCTTGTCGTTCTCTGCTTATCTTTGTAGGCTTCCCAATTGTCTGACTTCCCACTGTCCTTCACCACATTTTATCTTTTCTCTCTTTTGCTTTTCTGGTGTTCCTGACTTCCCTTGTAAGCCAAGGTTGCCTCATTTCCCCTTAGTAAACTTCTTTTTCCTCGGGATGAATCTCTTCTGTGTCTCCTGAATTACTCCCAGAAACTCCTGCCATTGCTGTTCAAGGTCTTTCCGGCTAGGCTCCTCTCCAAGTCAGTTCTGGTCAGCTCCTCCCTCATGCCTCTGTAGTTGCTTTTATTCAACTGTGATATCGTTACATTTGATTTCACCTGCTCCCTCTCAAATTGTAGAGCAAGCTTTATCATGTTATGTTCACTGCCTCGTAAGGGTTCCTTCACCTTAAGCTCCCTTATCAAGTCTGCTTCATTGCACAATACTAAATCCAGAATTGCCGAGTGAGCTCCACAAGGTTCTCCAAAAATTCATCTTGTAGACGTTCCACAAATTCCCTTTCTTGCAATCCACTGCCAACCTGATTTTCCCAGTCCACCTGCGTATTGCAATTCCCCATGGTCACTGTAACCTTGCCTTTCTTGCACAGCAGAGGTAAAAGTTGTGTGACCTTAGGAGGTACCATCCAATGTCCAGCCTAATTTGTGATGAAGAGTCATCTTGAGCTTTAATGTTAACTGTGTTTCTCTCCACAGATGCTGCCTGACGTGCTGAGAATTTCCAGAGTTTTTTATTTTATTTGTCTTTAAAGCACAGAAACAGACCATTTGGCCCAGTTGTTTTCACCTGGTGCTTCTGCTAGTGACATGAGCTTTTATTCTCACTTTTTATGTTATGTTCTCAACAGATCCTCTATTCCTTTTTCCCTTGTGGACTTACCAACTTTCCCAAAAAATGCACCCAACCTATTTCCTCAATAATTCCCTGTGGGAGTAAGTTCCACATTCTCATCATTTTCTTGGTGAAGTTTCTCCTGAATTCCTCACTGGCTTTATTATTGGCCATCTTATATTGATAGCACCTAGTGTTAGACTCTCCACACAAGACAGGGAATCTTCCTTCCATTTACCCTCAAGTTCTTATACTGAAAGATTGGAAAAATTGCTATTAAGTCAGATCTCACAACTAAAATATATCCCAGTGAGGAAGAAAGATGATAAGGAGGGTTTAAAAAAATCCATGGCTGAACAAAGAGGTCAAAGACAATATAAAGTAAAAACTAAGGTATACTATTATACAAAGATCAGTGGCAGGCTGGAAGACTGGGAAACTTTCAAACATAAACAAAGGGACACTAAACAATTAATAAAAAGAGCTGAGGCAAAATACAAAATAAAACTAGCACAAAATATCAAAAAGGATAGCAAAAATTTCAATTGGTATTTAAAAGGGAAGAGAATTGCTAAGGTAAATTTTGGTCCCTTGGAAGAGGAAGCCAGAGAGTTAATGTTGGGAAGCACTGAAATAGCAGATGCGCTAAATCAATACTTTGCCTCAGTTTTGCAGTAGAGGACAATAGTACCATACCTATTAGAATGGACAAGTCAGAGGCAATAGAAAGTGTAGAGTAAGAACAATCAACATCGATAGGGAAAAGGTACTCAGCAAACTATTAGGATTGGGGACAGACAAGTCCCCCAGGCCTGACTGCCAAGATCCTAGGGTATTAAAGAAAGTGGGAGTGGAGATAGTGGATCTATTGTTTACAATATTCCAAAATCCCCAGGAAACAGGAAAGGTTCCAGTGGATTGAAAAAAATGCTAATGTAAGACCCTTATTCAAAGAGGGAGGGAGGCAATATGTGAAAAATTACAGAATATTTAGTTTAACATCTGTTGTTGGGAAAGTGTGAGAATCAATTATCAAGGAAGCAATATTAGGACATTTAGAAAGTCAAAACACTATCTATCAGAGTCAGCAAGGGTTTATGAAGGGCAAATCATGTTTGACTAATTTGCTAGTGTTCTTCGAAGATGTAACAATCAAAAAGGATAATGGCGATCCAGTAGATGTAATATATCTGGACTTCAAGATGATGTTTGATAAGATGCTGTACAAAAGATTAATTTACAAGGTTGGATCATATGGGATTAAGGGTAATTTATTAGTTTGGATAGATGTCTGACTGGTGGAGAGAAGTCAGAAAGTCAGGATAAATGGGTTTTGTTCTGGATGGCAAGAAGTAACTAGTAGGTGCCACAAGGTTCGGTTCTTTCAAGACCCCAGCTATCTATAATCTACATTAATGACTTTGATGCAATGATAGAAGGCTCCATAGTCAAATTTGTGGATGACACAAAAATTGGTGAGACAGTAAATTACAATGAGTAAATAAGAATCTTACAAATGGATATAGATAGGTTAGGACAGTGGGCCAAAATGTGGCAAATGGAGTTTAACATGGATAAGTGTGAGGTCATGTATTTTGGTCATAAAAATGGGAAGGTGACCTATTATCTAAGTGGGGAGAGACTTTGGGGTTCTCCAGTGCAGAAGGATCTGGGTGTCCTTGTTTATGAGTCACAGAAAACTAACATGCAGGTATAGCAGAGAATAAAGAAAGTGAATGTAATGTTGGCTTTTATAGCTGAAGGAATAGAATATAAAAGTAAGGAAGTATTGTTGCAACTATACAAGGCATTTGTGAGACCACACCTACAGTAAGTATTGTGCACAGTTTTGGTCCCCTTATTCGAGGAAAGATGTAGTGGCATTGGAGGCAGTTCAGAGGAGGCTCACAAAATTGATCCCAGAGATAAGGGGTTTGTCTTATGAAGATTGAACAGTTTAGGCCTACACTCTGTGGAAATTAGGAGAATGGGAGGGGGGGGTGTGATCGAATTGAGGGATAAAATAAACATGAACTGGATACTTCTTGTTGTGGGGCATTCTAAGATGAGAGGACTTAGGATAAGGAGTAGCAAATTTAAGATAGAGTTGAGGAGAAACCACTTCTCCCAAAGGGTTGTGAATCTGGAATTCACGACCCAAAGTGCAGTGGATGCTGGGACAGGGAGTAAATATAAGGAGGAGTTAGACAGATTTTAAATTGATAAAGGGTTGAAGAGTTATGGGAAGAAGGCATGAAAATAGGGGTGAGGTGCATATCAGCCATGATCAAAAGGTGGAGCAGACCTGATGGGCTGAATGGCCTAATTCTGCTCCATGTCTTATAAACTTACAAGAAACAGTTCAAAGAAGATTTACTTGACTGGTTCTTCTGGCTGATATCTGATGAAGAAATATTGGACAGACTGGGCACATATCCATTGGAAGTTTAGAGAAGTGAGAGGTGGTCTCAATAAAATATAGGAGACCCCGAGGGGACTGGACAAGGTGGTCATAGAGATGTACAGCAAGAAACAGACCCTTCGGTTCAACTTGTCCATGCTGATCAGATATCCCAATCCAATCCAGTCCCACCTGCCAGCATCTGGCCCATAGCCCTCCAAACTCTTCCTATTCATATACCCATCCAGATACCTTTTAAATGTTACAATTGTACTAGCCTCCACCACTTCCTCTAGCAGCTCATTCCATACACGTACCACCCTCTGCGTGAAAGAGTTACCCCTTAGGTCTTTTTTATATTTTTCCCCTCTCACCCTAAACCTATGCCCTCTAGCTCTGGATTCCACCACCCCCTTCCCCCCCCCCCCACCCTACAGAAGAAACTTTGTCTATTTATCCTATCCATGCCCCTCATGATTTTATATACCTCTATAAGGTCACCCCTCAGCTTCCGACACTCCAGGAAAAACAGCCACAGCCTATTCAATCTCTCCCTATAGTTCAAATCCTCCAACCCTAGCAACATCCTGGTAAATCTTTTCTGAACCCTTTCAAGTTTCACATCTTTCCGATAGGAAGGAGACCAGAATTCCATGCAATATTCCAAAAGTGGTCTAACCAATGTCCTGTACAGCTGCAACATGATCTCCCAACTCCTGTACTCAATACTCTGACCAATAAAGAAAAGCATACCAAACGTCCTCTTCACTATCCTATCCACTTGGGACTCCACTTTCAAGGAGCTATGAACCTGCACTCCAAGGTCTCTTTGTTCAGCAACACTTCCGAGGACCTTACCATTAAGTGTATAAGTCCTGCTAAGATTTGCTTTCCCAAAATGCAGCACCTCGCATTTATCTAAATTAAACTCCATCTGCCACTTCTCAGCTCATTGGCCCATCTGATCAAGATCCTGTTGTAATCTGAGGTAACCTTCTTTGCTGTCCACGACACGTCCAATTTTGGTGTCATCTGCAAACTTACTAACTACAGGAGAATCGACGTTTCGGGCATGAGCCCTTCTTCTGGCCTTCCTGAAGGGCTCATGCTCGAAATGTCAATTCTCCTGCTCCTTGGATGCTGCCTGACCTGCTGAGTTTTTCCAGCAACACATTTTCAGCTCTGATCTCCAGCTTCTGCAGTCCTCACTTTCTCCTAAACTTACTAACTATACCTGTTATGCTCACATCCAAATAATTTGTAGAAATGATGAAAAGTAGAGGACTCAGCATTGATTTTTGTGACACTCTACTGGTCACAGGCCTCCAGTCTGAAAAACAACCCTCCACCACCACCCTCTGTCTTCTACCTTTCAGCCAGTTCTGTATCCAAATGGCGAGTTCTCCTTGTATTCCATGAGATCTAACCTTGCTAACCAGTCTCTCATGGGGAACCTTGTCGAACGCCTTACTGAAGTCCATATAGATCATGTCATCCGCTCTGCCCTCATCAATCAGGCGGCACGGTGGCACAGTGGTTAGCACTGCTGCCTCTCAGCACCAGAGACCCAGGTTCAATTCCTGCCTCAGGCGACTGACTGTGTGGAGTTTGCACATTCTCCCCATGTCTGCGTGGGTTTCCTCCGGGTGCTCTGGTTTCCTCCCACAGTCCAAAGATGTGCGGGTCAGGTGAATTGGCCATGCTAAATTGCCTGTAGTATTAGGCAAGGGGTAAATGTAGGGTTATGGGTGGGTTGCGCTTCGGCGGGTCGGTGTGGACTTGTTGGCCCGAAGGGCCTGTTTCCACACTGTAAGTAATCTAAAGTAATCTAATCTAATCCTCTTTGTTAGTTCTTCAAAAAACTCGATCAAGTTTGTGAGACATGTTTCCCATGCACAAAGCCATATTGACTATCCCTAATCAGTCCTCGCCTTTCCAAATACATGTACATTCTGTCCCTCTGGATTCCCTCCAACAACTTACCCACCACTACCACAGGCTCACCAATCTATAGTTCCCTGGCTTGTCCTTACCACCCTTCTTAAACAGTGACACCACGTTAGCTAACCTCCAGTCTTCCGGCACCTCACTTGTGACAATCAGTGATCAAATATCTCAGCAACGGGCCCAGCAATCACTTCCTTCATTTCGCACAGAGCTCTGGGGTACACCTGATCAGGTCCTGGGGATTTATCCACTTGTGTTTCAAGACATCCAGCACTTCCTCCTCTGTAATATGGGCTTTTTTCAAGATATCACCACTTTCTATATTCTGTCCCTACTTTCTATATTTTCCCTGTCCTTTTCCACAGTAAATACTAATGCAAAATACTCATTTAGTATCTCCCCCATCTCCTGCAGCTCCACACAAAGGCTGCCAGACTAATCTTTGAGGGTCCCTATGCTCTCCCTACATACCTTTTTGTCCTTAATGTATTTGTAAAAACCATTTGGATTCTCCTCAGCCCTATTAGCCAAAGCCATCTCATGCCCACCTTTTTGCCCTCCCAATTTCTCTCTGAAGTATGCTCCTCCTGCCTTTATACTCTAATGTGCAATCGATATATCTTGTCTGCACCAGACATATGCTTCCTTTTTTTTCTAAGATGCTTTTCCTGTGCAAGTTAGTTGAACTAGAGGACATTGTTTTCAAACATGGGGTCTCTCTTTTAAATCAGAGATCAGGAGATACCCTTTCTTTAATGGTGTTGAAGGTCAACTAACTCTTCCCCAGGGAGCAGTAGAGGCAGGATCACTGGATTTTTTTGAAATCAGGGATAGATAAATTCTTAACTAACAAAGAAGTCAAAGATAATTGGGGTAGGCAGTCATATCGATTTGAGGCCAAAATCAGACCAGCCATGTTCTTACTGAAAAGTCGAGCTGGCGAGAGGGGCCGAATGGCTGCCTACTACTCTCAGTTCATTTGTTCAGATGTAGTCAGTAGGACTGATTTTTAATAGCGACTGGGGAATGATCTATTGCAGCGAAACCCTTTCGGCTGTCATTTGTACAAGACTGAATTGACACAGCTGTTCTCATGTTGGATCTCATTATCAATGGCGATAGAATTGTCTAATGAGGAAATGCTCAACATTTCCAGAGTCTCTGCATTAATATAAATGGGAGAAGAATACTTGGCTGACCATATGTTAATGTATACATTTTTTTTCACATTATTCAAAGATATAAAGAATTGAAGAGATTGAGAGAGGACAAAAATCTGTTATAGAGTAAACAATGACAGCGCAGTCATTTGCAAACGGTAGATCATATGGTAAGTTTAGTTTTGACATGGAGGGGACAGATCTGGCTGCTGAGGTATGGGAAGTAGTCTAAAGCTAAGAAAAAGCTAAGTCTGCATCACTTGATCCACATGGGAGCCTGATGCTGTTGGACAGATCATCAACTTGTTTGATCAATGAAGAAGATCCACCCAGAGATATAAGAAGACCCAAAGTCCAAGACGAAGAATAATGTCAGCATGAAAACAGCCCAACCAACAAGAGGAATTCCAAGAGTAAATCACGACCAATCTGTAAAATCCTTACACCTTTAACTCAATTTACAAGCAGTAAGATCGATATAAAGCCAACTGTACTAGATTACTATGTACAGATTGGGTATGAGCATCATCGTTACCAGGGGTGGCTTGATAAACAAGACACTCAACTATGTGACCTCCTGGAACAAAAAACAATCAGTCTTCATTGCTGGGCAGAACAACCCAAAGACACAATTCAAGGATGCTGCAATTCAACAACTCAAGACTGACATTCAAAGACAAATCCAGAAGATAAAGGACACGTGGTGGGAGGGGGAAATCGGAGAGATCAACAATAGCTTCACATGTCATGATGATCAGGGTTTCTGAAGTCAACAGGGCCACCTAGAGAGCAAGGTTAAATGGACAAAATCCCCTTCATTCACAAGATTTCCAGGAGGTCTGACAACATTGTGATGGCTTTATTACGGAATTCACACTGTTAGGGTTTCTTCCTTGTCTGAATGTGCTGATGGACCAGGAACTCTGTGAAAGGCTTGTCACACACCGCACTCCTGAATGCTTGGGCATCAGTGTGAATCCATTTTTGGTTCAGGAAATCAGATGAGTGGGTGGAGCCCAGCCACAAATATTGCCCCAGAAGAGTTTCTCTCTGGTACCTCAGAAGAGTCCAAGAGCCAAAAGAGCTCAATTATAAACCCTACAGTTGAAGGGTTACTCCCCTGTGTGGATTGTCTGATGCTGCAGGATGCTTTGTAACTGTGTGAACGCTTTCTCACAAACTTCCCCTGTGAAAGGCTTCTCTCTTGTATGAATACATTGGTGTACACGGAGACTCATTAAGTGAGAGAATGATTTGTCGCACACCTCACACCTGAAAGGTCTTTCACCTGTATGACTGCGGATATGTACTCGGAGGCTTGAAGAATAGGGGAAGGATTTGTTGCACAGCTCACATGTGAATGGTCTCTCTCCTGTGTGAATGCGTTGGTGTGTGTGGAGACTTGATGATTGCGAGAATGATTTCTTGCACACCTCACACTTGAAGGGTTTCTCCCCTGTGTGAATCCTCTGGTGTATCAGCAGTTCAGAGGATTCGATGAAAGACACCTCACAAACCTCACATCTGAAGGGTTTCTCCCCTGTGTGAATACTCTGGTGCATCAAAAGCCTGGTCGATGTGGTGTAAGCTTTATCACAAATCTCACATTTGAAGGGTTTCTCCCCTGTATGGATTACCTGATGGACCTGAAGGCTTGATAACTGTGAAAATGATTTGTCACACACCTGACATGTGAATGGCTTCTCCCCTGTGTGGATGCGTTGGTGCACACGGAAGTTTGATGAGTCAGAGAAGGATTTTTCGCACACCTCACATGTGAATGGTTTCTCCCCTGTGTGAATGCGTTGATGTCTGTGGAGATTCATTGACCTTGAGAATGATTTATGGCACACCTCACACATAAATGATTCCTCCCCCTTGTGAATGCACCGGTGTTTGAGGAGGGTCCGTGACTGAGAGAATGATTTGTGGCACATCTTGCACTTGAAAGGCTTCTCCCCAGTGGGAATGTGTTGATGTCCAATGGGTGTTAATGACTGTGTGAAGTCTTGGTCACACAACTCACTGTTCAATGGTTTCCCTTCCATGTTGCTGCTATACAGATGCACCTTGCGTGTTTGGTGACTTTAGGAGCTTCGCCCCTGTAGGAATGAGTCAGTGGTTCATGAGGCTATATGAAAGATTGAAGCTCTCACCACAGTTGGAGTCCACAATTGTGCAGTTGTTCCTTCGGTGATGGTCAAGATCTATCTGCAGTGTTTATCCTCTCTGTATTCTCTGCTGAAGTATGGTGTTATCCTTCTGTAAAACAGGAAAAGGAAAGAAACATGATTTCCTTCAACTCCATCTCCTCCTTTGCTGAACGGGCTGACTCCTCAGTTAGAGATTGTTCCAGTCAGTGCCTGTCTGCTATTCCCCTGTGTGGGGGGTTCAGACACAAGTCCTTCCTTTATCCTCACTTGACTGTCACACACCCTGTTTCCAGCAACGACACTGTAGAAGCAGACAATGTAGAAGCAGACAATGTAGCTACTTTCTTTCTCTTGCCCATCTCTCCATCTTCCCAGGCACCATGAGAACAATGGAAAAGAGAGTCTCCAAGATTGTAAAATGGGTTACCAATTGTTCTAAGTGCATGTCGGCCTATGAAGACCAGTTTTACGCTAAGAATACATACAAAATAATATCCAGTGGAAAGTTAATTTGAAGAAAACTTCAAAATTTCTCCCCTTTTCTAAAATTATTGGAAAAAACCACATGGCAAAAAATGCCAGAAACTGAGGAAAATATTGTTTCAGTGTAACTCGAAGAGTTCTGATTGATGCTGGGATATTAGACACACTGCATTCACCCAGACTACACATCCAATCCAAGCCCAGGCCTTAGGAAATGGATGAGGCCTTCATTTAATATTTTTAAAAAAGATATTAAAAGATCTCGTAATAAATGTGACTCCAGGTATTTGCTATGGTGCTGCACTAACAATCCAGTGACTGAGATCCTGTGGTCTGACTGATCCCGTAAAACCATCTGTGAGGATCATCATAATTTTCACCTCAACAACCCCAAATGGTGAAGGTGAATATTACAGTGTAATTTGCATGTTTTGCACTTCTTATGCACTTTATGCCGTCCTTTGTATGCAGTCCATGTAGCAACTTGGTCCTAGAGGAACACTGTCTTGTTTATTTTTACCGTATCAATTGTATATGGTAGAAATGACAAATAAAAGCTACTCTACTCAAATCATGGCTTCAGGTCAGACAAGTTCAAGGAATATGACCACTTACTCCCAACTAAAAAATAAGTCCTTCACCGTGTTCATTATCACAAGGAAAGTAGACTCAGGTCAGATCCCTAAACTGGGTGTCCATGAGGTTCTGTGAGCCATCAGCAGCAGCAGGATTGCTTTCCAACGCTACCTCACAGCCCAGCACAGCCCTCATTCCATGATTACCAACAAACCAGTAGCCAGACAGGTCAGGAGGAGTATTGGTGATACTTTAGAGTCCAGGTTTGAACCTTGTGAATATACGACAGAGGGGGACATTCAAGTTAAACACAAGAACTATCACACCTTCTGAGAATTGTGGACAACCAATGAAGTAACAGGTGAAGGCAGCACCATGAACATCTCCATTCACAGCCATGCTGCAGCCCAGCACATGACAGCAAGACACAATATTAAAGTGTCTTAAGGCAAGGATGATCAAACCCATCCCATCCTGAGTAGCTAGGAGAACTCCCCTCTTGACCACTCCCCTCTAGACCACTCCCATCCCCTCCATCCACAGTCAAGAAGGTTCAACTCAGGATATTGTCATGAATGCAAAGTTTGCAAGATTATGAGTTATAAACTACCTTTGCAATTTAAGTTAGACCAAAACTGCTTTGAAATGAAGGTTGTGAGGAGGTTATGTAACTACTTAACAACAGGCCATGTAAGTTGGTTACCATAGCGACAGGTCATAACTCACTGAACAGGATGGAAAGAAGGAGGGTGTCCTTTCTGTGGGCTGCCAGGTATAACATGGGAAGGAACACAGACTTTGGTTGAAGATAGACATTACAAAGAACAAAGAAAATTTATAGCCCAGGAACAGGCCCTTCGGCCCTCCAAACCTGTGCCAATCCAAATCCACTGTCTAAACCTATTGCCCAATTCCTAAGCATCTGTATCCCTCAGCTCCCCACCTACTCATGCATCTGTCCAGACACACCTTAAATGAATCCACTGTGCCTGCTTCTACTATCTCTACTGGCAACGTGTTCCAGGCACCTTCCATCCTCTGTGTAAAGTACTTGCCACGTATATCCCCCTCAAACTTTTAACTTCTCACCTTGAACACTTGACCTCTCATTATTGAATCCCTCATCCTGGGAAAAAAGCTTACCTCTATCTACCCTGTCTATAAGCTTCATGATTTTGTAGACCTCAATCAGGTCCCCCCTCAATCTTCTTTTTTCTAATGAAAACAATCCCAACCTCCCTTCATAGCTAGCACCTTCCATTCCAGGCAATATCCTTGTAAACGTTCTCTGCACCCTCTCCAAAGCGTCCAATCCTTTTAATAATGTGGTGACTAGAATTATACACAGTATTCTAAATGCCGCCAAACCAAAGTCTTTTACAATTTTAACATGCCTGCTCATACTCAATACCCCTTTCAATGAAGGCAAGCATACCATACGCCTTCTTGATCACTCTATCCACCTGTGCAGCAACCTTCAGGGTACAATGGATCTGAACTCCCAGATCTCTCTGCTCATCGACTTTTCCCAAGGTTCTTCTGTTTACAGTATAGTTCACTCTAGAATTAGACTTCTCAAAATGCATCACCTCACATTTGCCTGGATTGAACTCCACCTGCCATTCTCTGATCAACTCTCCAGTCTATCTGTAGTCTCCTGTATTCTTTGACAGTCCCCTATGCTTTCTGCTACTCCACCAATCTTCATGTCATCTGCAAACTTACTAATCAGACCAACAATGCCTTCTTCCAAATCATATATGTATATTACAAAAAACAGTAGCCCCAGCACTGATCCCTGTGAAACACCACTGGTCACCTTTCTCCATTTCAAGAAACTCCCTTCAACTACTACTCACTGTCTTCTGTTGCTCAACCAGTTCTTTATCCACCAAGCTAGAACACCCTGCACACCATGTGACTTCACTTTCTCCATTAGTTTACCAAGGGGGAACTAATCAAATGTCTTACTAAAGTCCATATATATAACATCTACAGCCCTTCCTTCATCTATCAACTTGGTCACTTCCTCAAAGTTGGTAAGGCACAATCTACCCTGCACAAAACCATGTTGCCTATCACTGATAAGCCCATTCTTTTCCAAATATAAATAGATTTTATCCCTCAGTACCTTCCCCAGCAACTTTCCCACCACTGATGTCAGGCTCACTGGTCTATCGTTACCTGGGATATCCCTACTACCCTTCTTGTACAGGGGGAACAACATGAGCAACCCTCCAGTCCTCCGGCACCTCACCTGTGTTTAAGGATGCTACAAAGATATCTGTCAGGGCCCCAGCTATTTCCTCTCTTGCCTCCCTCAGCAACCTGGGAGAGATCCCATCCGATCCTGGGATTTTGTCCGCCTTAATACCCTTTAGCCTAACCAACACATCTTCCCTCCATATGTCAATGTGATCCAGAGTAAATAAATTTCTATCTGTAATCTCAGCATTCATCACCTCCTGAACACTGATGCAAAGTAATCATTGAGAATCTCACTCATTTTCTCAGGTTCGACACACAACTTTCCTTCCTTATCCTTTAGCGGACCAACCCTTTCTCTGGTTACTCTCTTGCTTCTTCTACAAGAATAAAAGGCCTTGGGATTCTCCATAATTCTGCTCACTAAAGTTATTTCTTGACCCCTTTTAGCCCACTTGATTCCTTGTCTAAGATTGGTCCTCCTCTCCCAATATTCCTCCAAGGCCCATTCTGTTCTTAACTGCCTGGACCTTATGTACACTTCCCTTTTCCTCTTGGTTAGTCACATGATTTCTCCTGTCATCCACAGTTCATGAATCTTGCCTTTCCTATCCCTAGTTTTCTAAGGGGCATGCCTATCCTGCACTATCTTCAACCTATCTTTGAAAGCTTCCCACATATCAAATGCAGACTTTCCTTCAAATAGCTGTATCTAATCCACATTTCCTAGCTCCTACCTAATTTTGACATAAATGGCCTTGGCCCAGTTTAGTACTCGTCTCTTAGGATCACTCTCATCTTTGTCTACGAGCATTCTAAAACTTACAGAATTGTGGTCACTATTCCCAAAGAAATCCCCCACTGCAACTTTTACCACCTGGCCTGGCTCATACCCCAACACCAGGTCCAATATGGCCCCTTCTATTGATATACTGCTCTAGAAAACTTTCCTGGATGCTTCTTACATATTCTGCCCCATCCAGACCTCTGACACGAAGTGTGTCCCAATCAATGTTGGGAAAATTAAAATCTCCCATCACCACCACCCTGTTGCCTCGACATCTTTCCATAATCTGTTCACCTATTTGTTCTTCTACCTCATGCTCACTGTTGGGAGGCCTATAATACAGCCCGACCAATGTAACTGCACCTTTCTTATTTCTCAGCTTCACCCATAACACCTCACTGCTAAAGTCCTCCATAGTGTCCTCCTTTAGCACCATCCCTGAACAGCAATGCAACTCTTTCACCCCCCCCCCCCCTTTACTTCCCTCCCTGTCCTGTCTGAAGCATCTATATCCTGGAACATATGGTTGCCAATCATGCCCTTGCTTCAACCGAGTCTCTGATTGCAATAACATCATACTCCCAGGCACCAATCCAAGCCCTAAGTTCCTCTGCCTTACCCACTATACTCCTTGCATTAAAGTATGTGCACTTCATGCCACCAGTTCTTTTGCATTTATCTGCTCTCTTTCTACTCTTTCCCTTGGTATTGCTATCTTCATGATCCTTACAGTCTCCAGTTTCCACCTCACTGTCTAGTAGTCTTCTCTTCTGGTTCCCAGTCACCAGCCATATTAGGTTAAAAGCTCCCCAACAGCAGTAGCAAAAACTCCCCCAAGGACATTGTCACAGAACCAGACTGGAACTTATGTAATGATGCAGGAAGATTTGGGCTGGACTGCTGGGGAAGAAAATGTTGGAGAGAGCCTCTCTTTTCAAAAAATAAATTCATGTGGACTTTACTGTCTGGACCATCATTTATTACCCATCCCTAACTGACCTTGAGAAGGTGACAGTGACCTGCCTTTGGCAGTCCTTTTGCTGCAGGTAAACCCATGGTACAGCTAGTTCCAGGATTTTGAAGCAGAGTCCAGTGCTGGCAGAAGGTTCAGTACTTCTCTAGAACTTCAGAGAGTCAGACTTTGACAATCATTCAAAGTCATGATTCAGTTTAATGGGGAGAAAACAACCAGTTCAAGCAGGTTATATAGGACAGGTTCCTGGAAAAAAGGTAGTATTCTGTAGAGAAAGGGACATGAAGTATAACAGTGGCATGGTGAGTTCGTTCATATTAATAATTAGATAGGGGGTATCTTTTCCATAGTTTTGTTTTTCTATTGCCTAATTGGCATTATTTAGTCATAGAGAGTACAGCACAGAAACAGATCCTTCAGTCCGACCCGACAATGCCGGACCAGATATCCTAAACTATTCTAGTCCCATTTGCCAGCATTTATCCTATATCCCTCTGAACCCTTCCTATTTATAGACTCATCCAGATGTCTTATAAATGTTGTCACAGTACCTGCCTTCCTCTGGTAGCTCATTCCATACACACACCGCCCTCTGCGTGAAAAAGTTGACTCTTCAGTCCCCTCTCACTCAAAACCTATGCCCTCTAGTTCTGAACTCCCCCACCTCAGCTTTTATAAAGTTTAGCTTTTAATAGGTTTTTGTTTCAGATACGAAATATGAAATCTTGTTTTTCAATTCCTTTATATTAGTCACAGGGTATTTAAGAATATCTGAAACAATACAACTAAGAAAAAGGTTATCTGTTCATTCACATATTGCTGTTTGTGGGAGCTTACTGCACACACATTGGATACTCACTTCTTATGTTACAATATCTCACCTTCTTATATTCAGTTAAAGATCACACAACATCAGGTTGTAGTCCAACAGGTTTATTTGAAATCACTAGCTTTCGAAGCATTGCTTAAAACCTGTTGGACCTGCTGTTAGGTGATTTTTAACTTTGTCCACCCCAGTCCAAGTCCGGCACCTCAGAAATGAGCCAGCAACAAAACTCAACCTGGAAATCAGAAGGGAAAGACTTCCAACAAACACACAGCTCCAGTCAAATAGTTCAGCACAAAGCGCCGAGTAAAACAGCTCTCTCAGCTGGATCTTCTCACACAGCATAAGGGACATTTCCACCCCTGATTACCCACAGGATAGTCAGACTGCCTGAAGATTGGTGTGGATATTATGGGATACAATTTGTATAAAAGCTGCTCCTTCACTCACCATCTCCTCACTTGGTTTTCAGTCCCTATAGGAAGTGTACTAGCTCTGGAAGAGGAAAAGGTGGGAGTGGACAGAGTGGTCGGGAAATTCATGTTACTGCAGAAATATTTGGATTGACTGTGAGAGACGTCAATCAGAGAGCCCACCCACTCTGCCCATTGTCTCCTCTTCCTCTTCCAGAGCTGGTTCACTTCCTATAGGGACTGAAAACCAAGTGAGGAGATGGTGAGTGAAGGAGCAGCTTTTATACAAATTGTATCCCATAATATCCACACCAATCTTCAGGCAGTCTGACTATCCTGTGGGTAATCAGGGGTGGAAATGTCCCTTATGCTGTGTGAGAAGATCCAGCTGGGAGAGCTGTTTAGTCGGTGCTTTGTGCTGAACTGTTTGACTGAGAGGTGCAGAGAGTCTGGGTTCTTACTGATTTCCTATCGTTCTGTGTGTTTTGGGAGCTGGTTATTATCCTGTGGACTGTGAAGGGTCAGTTCTTTCTGTGCGCTGTGATCTGGATGTTTCCTGCCTCTTCGAATCTCTCCAGAATCTCTCAACCCCTATCTCTGTAACCTCAAAAAAAATTGAATAACTTTCTTTTATGGAATCTTTCACGACTATCAGATTTCGCAAAGCACTTTACAGCCAAATTAAAGTCCATTTGAACTAGTCATTTTGCAATGTCAAATGTGGAAACCATTGTGTGCACAGCAGGCTCCGACAAACAGCAATGTAGTCATGAGCAGATAATCTGTCTTTACTGGTGTTGATTCAGTTGTTGTTACTGCCACAATAGATTGAGATTTGAATCCCAGGAGACCAAAGTAAAAACAAATACTTATAGAATGGCTTCATATTTTAAGATTTTCATCGAATAAACCCAGTAATAGTAATAGAGCATTTAAAAAAGTTCCAAAGAAACCAAAATAAAGAGCAGGACTATACCATTTAACTCTCTGAGTCTTCTCATCATTCAATATGGTCATGGCTGATGCTCTATGTTTCCCATACTGTTGTTTTCTCCCATACCCCTTTATGCCTTTAAAACCCAAAGTAAATGTGTCTTTCTCATGTATTTAAGAGACTTGGCCTCCACATGTAGGACGGGAAAAATTTGTGGCTGTAAGAGCTGCTCCTTTTTTGAGGTATTTTAGGTGTTGGAGGTGATTTCCTCGAATTCCAGGAGCAGCAATTGCTGTTTTATATGCTGTTGCATTGTTTTGGAACATTTGGAAAAAAAAGTCTAAACAACAGTATAAAAAGGGAGAAGAGCAGACAAAGGAAGCACATGGTGAGGACAGTGCAGGGAGAGAGAGAGAGAGAGAGAGAGAGAAAAAAAAACCTGCACACTTACTGCCTTTGCTGTTTGAATTCGTGTATCGCTGGTCATCGGAGTGCATCTGGGAAAATTAACAAACACTGAATTTCACAACTAATCTTGGAGGAACTGTTGGGCGAAGTTCACAGCACAGAATCAGATAAGTTAATTGTTGTTTTAAGTCTGCCCAAGAGAAAGGCTGCAGTCGTGGGTACAGTGGATTCTTTCTTGATTATATGTTTTTGGAGAGAAGTCTCTTGATTAAACTTAAATTATAGCTATGGCTTATATTTTAATTTGTGGCAGTGTTTGTAGAGGAATAAGACGGTATTATTTTCTGGGTCTGTAAATTGTGAAGGAGCAAAAATGGCCTTTGCAGTGATATGTACTTCTTGTCAGATGTGGGAGTTTAACGAGAGTATAAGGGTTACTGCGGATTATATCTGCCATAAATGCTGTTGGATGCAAATCTTATCAGATCAAATAGATCGGTTGGAGAGACAAATAGAAGCAATGAGGAATTTGCAACAGCAACAGTATGTGATGGATGGCAGTTATAGAAAGGGGGGAAAGTCTCAGATACAGTCACTAAGATGGGTTAACTCCAGGAAGGGTAAGAGAGGTAGGCAACTAGAGCAGGAGTCTTTTGTGGATATATGCATTTCAAACAGGTATGCTGTTTTGGAAAATGTAGGGGGTGATGGATTCTCAGGGGAACATAGCACAAACAGCTAGTTTCTGGTATTGAGGCTGACTCTAATGCAACGAGGGGTACGTTGGCTTCCAAGAGATCAATTGTGTTAGGGGATTCTGTAGTCAGCGGTACAGACAGACCTTTCTGTGGCCAGCAGAGGAAAAGCAGAATGGTGTGTTGTTTCCCTGGTGCCAGGATCAAGGATGTCTTAGAGAGGGTGCAGAATGTTCTCACAGGGAGAGGGGCCAGCTGGAGGTCATTGTCCACATTGGAACCCACGACATTGGAAGGGAAAAGGTTGAGACTCTGAAGGGAGATTACAGAGAGAGTTAGGTAGAAATTTAAAAAAGAGGTCCTCAAGGGTAGTAATATCTGGATTACTCCCAGTGCTACAAGCTAGTGAGGGCAGGAATAGGAGGATAGAGCAGATGAATGCATGGCTGAGGAGCTGGTGTATGGGAGAAGGATTAACATTTTTGGATCATTGGAATCTCTTTTGGGGTCAAAGTGACCTGTACAATAAGGACAGATTGCACCTAAATTGGAAGGGGACTAATAAATTGGCAGGGAAATTTGCTAGAACTATTTGGGTGGATTTAAACTAGTAAGATGGGGGAGGAGGGGGTGAAACCTAGGGAGATAGTCAGGAAAGAGACGATCTGAGACGGATACAGCTGAGAACAGACGTGAGACAAACAGTCAAGGCAGGCAGGGACAAGGTAGGACTAATAAATTAAACTGCATTTATTTCAATGCAAGGGGCCTAACAGGGAAGGCAGATGAACTCAGGGCATGGTTAGGAACATGGGACTGGGATATCATAGCAATTACGGAAACATGGCTCAGGGATGGGCAGGACTGGCAGCTGAATATTCCAGGATTTAAATGCTACAGGAAGGATAGAAAGGGAGGCAAGAGGGGAGGGGGAGTGGCATTTTTGATAAGGGATAGCAGTATAGCTGTGCTAAGGGAGGATATTCCTAGAAATACATCAAGGGAAGTTATTTGGGTGGAACTGAGAAATAATAAAGGGATGATCACCTTATTGGGATTGTATTTTAGACCCCCCAATAGTCAGAGGGAAACTGAAAAATAAACTTGTAAGGAGATCTCAGCTATCTGTAAGAATAATATGGTGGTTATGGTAAGGGATTTTAACTTTCCAAACATCGACTGGAACTGCTATAGTGTTTAAGGTTTACATGGAGAGGAATTTCTTAAGTGTGTACAAGACAATTTTCTGATTCAGTATGTGGATGTACCTACTAGACAAGGTTCAAAACTTGACCTACTCTTGGGAAATAAGGCAGGCCAGGTGACTAAGGTGTCATTGGGAGAGCACTTTGGGGCCAGCGACCATAATTCTAATCGTTTTAAAATAGTGATGGAAAAGGATAGACCAGATCTAAAAGTTGAAGTTCTAAATTGGAGAAAGGCCAATTTTGATGATATTAGGCAAGAACTTTCAAAAGCTGATTGGAGGCAGTTGTTCACAGGTAAAGGGATGGCTGGAAAATGGGAAGCCTTCAGAAATGACATAACAAGAATCCAGAGAAAGTATATTCCTGTCAGGGTGAAAGAGAAGGTTGGTAGGCATAGGAAATGCTGGATGACTAAAGAAATTGAGGGTTTGGTTAAGAAAAAGAAGGAAGCATATGTCAGGTACAGACAGGATAGATCGAGTGAATCCTTAGAAGAGTATAAAGAAAGTAGGAGTATACTTAAGAGGGAAATCAGGACGGCAAAAGAGGGACATGAGATAGCTTTGGCATATAGAATTAAGGAGAATCCAAAGGGGTGTTACAAATATATTAAGGACAAAACGGTAACTAGGGAGAGGATAGGGCCCCTCAAAGATCAGCAAGGCGGCCTTTGTGTGGAGCCACAGAAAATGGGGGAGATACTAAATGAATATTTTGAATCAGTATTTACTGTGGAAAAGGATATGGAAGATATAGACTGTAGGGAAATAGATGGTGACATCTTGCAAAATGTCCAGATTACAGAGGAGGAAGTGCTGGATGTCTTGAAACGGTTAAAGGTGGATAAATCCCCAGGACCTGATCAGGTGAACCTGAGAACTCTGTGGGAAGCTAGAGTAGTGATTGCTGGGCCTGTTGCTGAGATATTTGTATCATCGATAGTCACAGGTGAAGTGCCGGAAGACTGGAGGTTGGCTAACGTGGTGCCACTGTTTAAGAAGGGTGGTAAGGACAAGCCAGGGAACTATAGACCAGTGTGCCTGATGTTTGTGGTGGACAATTTGTTGGAGGGAATCCTGAGAGACAGGATGTATATGTATTTGGAGGGGCAAGGACTGATTCGGGATAGTCAACATGGCTTTGTGCGTGGGAAATCATGTCTCACAAACTTGATTGAGTTTTTTGATGAAGTAACAAAGAAGATTGATGAGGGCAGAGCAGTAGATGTAATCTATATGGACTTCAGTAAGGCGTTCGATAAGGTTCCCCATAGGAGACTGATTAGCAAGGTTAGATCTCATGGAACACAGGGAGAACTAGCCATTTGTATACAGAACTGGGTCAAACGTAGAAGACAGAGGGTGGTGGTGGAGGGTTGTTTTTCAGACTGGACGCCTGTGACCAGTGGAGTGCCACAAGGACCGGTGCTGGGCCCTCTACATTTTGTCATTTACATAAATGATTTGGATGCGAGCATAACAGGTACAGTTAGTAAGTTTGCAGATGACACTAAAATTAGAGGTGTAGTGGACAGTGAAGAGGGTTACCTCAGATTTCAACAGGATCTTGACCAGATGGGCCAATGGGCTGAGAAGTGGCAGATGGAGTTTAATTCAGCTAAATGCGAGGTGCTGCATTTTGGGAAAGCAAATCTAAGCAGGACTTATACATTTAATGGTAAGGTTCTAGGGAGTGTTGCTGTACAAAGAGACCTTGGAGTGCAGGTTCATATCTACTTGAAAGTGGAGTCGCAGGTAGATAGGATAGTGAAGAAGGCGTTTGGTATGTTTTCCTTTATTGGTCAGAGTATTGAGTACAGGAGTTGGGAGGTCATGTTGCGGCTGTACAGGACATTGGTTAGGACACTGTTGGAATATTGCATGCAATTCTGGTCTCCTTCCTATCGAAATGATGTTGTGAAACTTGAAAGGGTTCAGAAAAGATTTACAAGGATGTTGCCAGGGCTGGAGGATCTGAGCTACAGGGAGAGGCTGAACAGGCTGGGGCTGTTTTCCCTGGAGCATCGGAGGCTGAGCGGTGATCTTATAGGGGTTTACAAAATCATGAGGGGCATGGATAGGGTAAATAGGCAAAGTCTTTTCCCTGGAGTTGGGGAGTCCAGAACTAGAGGGCATAGGTTTGGGTGAGAGGGGAAAGATATAAAATAGACCTAAGGGACAACATTTTCACGCAGAGGGTGGTACGTATATGGAATGAGCTGCCAGAGGATGTGGTGGAGGCTGGTACAAAAGCAACATTTAAGAGGCATTTGGATGGGTATAGGAATAGGAAGGGTTTGGAGGGATATGGGCCGGTGGCAGGTGGGACTAGATTGGGTTGGGATATCTGGTCGGCATGGACGGGTTGGACCGAAGGGTCTGTTTCCATGCTGTACATCTCTATGACTCTGTGTAGCCACATTTGTACATCTGTGTGTTTGCCTACTCCCTTAATTTGTCTAAGTCACCTTGCAACATTCTTGCATCCTCTTCACAACTCAATCCAATGCAGTTTTGCATTATCAACAAACCTGGAAATTTCGCATTTAGATCCCTTGCCCAAATCATTTATACATGTATATTGTGAAGATTGGACAGATTGGGGTTATTTTCCTTAGAGTAAAGGAAACATGATCCAGATGTATAAAATTATGAGGGGTAGAGACAGGGTAGAGAGGAAGAAACATTTACCCTTGGAGGTAGTAATGACCGGGGGCATAGATTTAATGTGAGGAGCAGTGGAGTTTAGAGGAGATGTGACTGAAAACATTTTTCATTCAGAGGATAGGGGGAATTGAACTCACTATCTGTAAGAGGCAGAAACCCTTGGAACATACAGTAAAATACAATTAAAGAGAATCCAAAGTGATTCTAAGTACATTAAGGGCAGAGGAGTAACTCGAGAGAGAATGGGGCCCCTTAAGTATCAATATGGCTGTCTCTGTTTTGAACCATAGGAATGGGTGAGATACTAAACAAATATTGTGTGTCAGTATTTAATGCAGAGAAGAACATGGAAACTAGGGAATTGCAGAAGAGGTGTTGCTGGAGGTCTTACAACACAAAGGTAGTTAAATCCCTAGGACCTAAATCAGGTGTTTCCCAGAACTTTGTGGGAAGCAAGGGAAGAGTTTGTTGGGCCGCTAACTCAGATATTTGTGGGTGAGTTGCTGAAAGATTAAAGGTTGGTTAATGTGGTGCCATTATTAAAGAAGGGCTGTAAGGAAAAGCCAGGGAACTATAGTGAGCCTCACATCAGTGGTGGGTAAGTTGTTGGAGGGGATTCTTAAGAACAGGATTTACAAGTATTTTGAAAGGAAAAGACTGATTAAGGATACTCAACATGACTTTGTGTGCAGGCAATTGTGTCAAAGGGTGACAAAGAGGATTGATGAAGGCAAAGTGATAGACCTTGTCTATATGGACTTCAGAAAAGCTAAAGGTTTGACAAGGTTCTGCATGGTGACTAGTTAGTAAGGTTAGATCACATGGGATCCAGGTGGAGCTAGCCAATTGGAGACAAAATTGGCTTGAAGACAGGAGACAGAAGGTGGTAATAGACTGTTGCTTTTTGGACTGGAGGCCTGTGACCAGCAATGTGTCACAAGGATTGGTGCTGTGTTCAGTACTTTTCCTCATTTATATAATTCATTTGGATGTGAATATAGGAGTATGGTTAGTAATTTTGCAGATGACACCATAATTGGTGGTGTAATGATAGTGAAGAAGATTACCTCAAACTATAACAGAACCTTGATCAGAGAGGCAAATGGGCTGAGGAGTGGCAGCTGGAGTTTAATTTACGTAAATGTGAAATGTTGCATTTTGGTGAGGCAAACCAGGGCAGGACTTATACAGTTAATGGTACGGCCCTGGGGAGTGTTGCCAAATAAAGAGACCTAGGGGTGCAGGTGCATTGTTCCTTGAAAGTGGAGTTGCAAGTAGACAGGAAAGTGAAGAAGGCATTTGACATGCTTGCCTTCGTTGGTCAGAATGTTGAGCTTAGGAGTTGGGACCTCATGTTGCGGCTGTACAGGACATTGAGGCCACTTTTAGAATTCTGCGTACAACTCCCGTCGTCCTTCTATAGGAAGAACGTTGTTAAATTTGACAGAGTGCAGAAAAGATTTATGAAGAATGTTGCCAGAACTGAAGAGTTTGAGCAATAGTGAGAGGCTGAATAGGCTGGGGTTTATTGCCTTGGAGTGTCGGAGGCTGAGGGGTGACCTTATTGAGGTTTATAAAAAGATGCGGGACATCGATAGAATGAATAGCCAAGGTCTTTTTCTTAGGATGGAGGGAGTCCAAATTGAAGGATATTGGTTTAAGATGAGAGGAGAAAGATGTAAAAGGAACCTGAGGGGTAACCTTTTCATGTAGAGGGTGGTGTGTGGATGGAATGAGCTGCCAGAGGTAGTGGTGGAGGCTGGTACAGTGACAACATTTATAAGACACCTGGATGGGTAAATAAATAGGAAGGGTTCAGAGGGATATGGGATAAATGCTGGAAGCCCTAAATAAGATTTTTGCTTCGGTTTTCACCAAGGAAAGTGAACTTGTGGTAAATGAAAACTTAGAGGAGCTGAGATACAGTCTTGACCAGATCAAGATTGATGAAGTTGATGTGCTAGAAATTTTGGAAAACATTAAGATTGATAAGTCCCCAGGGCCAGACCAGATTTATCCTAGGCTGCTCCAGGAGGTGAGAAAGGAGGTTGCTAAGCCGTTGGCAAGAATATTTGCCTCCTCACTCTCCACAGGAGTCGTACTAGAGGACTGGAAGGAGGCGAATGTTGTTCCACTTTTCAAGAAGGGTAAAATGGAAATCCCTGGCAATTACAGACCAGTCAGTCTTACATCTGTGGTCAGCAAAGTTGTGGAAAGAATTCTGAGGGATAGAATTTATAACTATTTGGCAAAGCATAGTGTAATTGAAGGCAGTCAGCATGGCTTTGTGAGGGGCAGGTCATGCCTCACAAATCTTATTGAGTTCTTTGAGGAGGTGTCAAGACAGATTGACGACGGTAGAGCAGTAGATGTGGATTTCAGCAAGGCATTTGATAGGGTTCCCTATGGTAGGCTCATTTATAAAGTCAGGAAGTATGGGATACAGGGAGATTTGGCTATCTGGATTCAGAATTGGCTGGCTGACAGAAGGCAGAGAGTGGTTGTAGGTGGAAAATATTCTGCCTTGAAGACAGTGTTGAATGGGGTCCTGCAGGGCTCTGTTCTTGGGCTTTTGCTGTTTGTAGTTTTTACTAATGACTTAGATGAGGAGGTTGAGGGGTGGGTTAGTAAATTTGCAGATGACACAAAAGTTTGAAGGTGTCATCGATAGTATAGAGGCTACTGCAGGCTGCAGCGCTACATAGACAGGATGCAGAGCTGGGCTGAGAAATGGCAGATGGAGTTCAACCTGGATAAATGCGAAGTGATGCATTTTGGAAGGTCGAACTTGAATGCTGAATATAGGATTAAAGACAGGATTCTTGGCAGATTGGAGGAACAGAGGGATCTGGGTGTGCAAGTACATAGATCCCTCAAAGTTGCCACCCAAGTGGATAGGGTTGTTAAGAAAGCATATGGGGTTTTGGCTTTCAATAATAGGAGTATTGAGTTTGAGAGCTGCGAGGTTTTGCTGCAGCTCTACAAGTCCCTGGTGAGACCACACTTGGAATATTGTGTCCAGTTCTGGTCGCCCTACTATTGGAAAGATACAGAGGCTTTGGAGAGAGTGCAAAGAAGGTTTACCAGGACGCTGCCTGGACTGGAGGGCTTGCCATATGAAGAAAGGTTGAATAAACTTGGGCTCTTCTCTTTGGAGAGAAGGAGGAAGAGAGGAGACCTGATCGAGGTGTACAAAATAATGAGAGGAATAGATACAGACTAGATTGCCTGGTACGAGCAGTCATAGTTTGAAGATATTAGGAGGAAGGTATAAAGGAGACATCAGAGCTAGGTTCTTTATGCAGAGAGTTGTGAATGCATGGAATGCATTGCCAGTTGAGGTGGTGGAAGCGAAGTCATTGGGGACATTTAAGCGACTGCTGGACATGCACATGGATAGCAGTGAGTTGAGGGGTGCGTAGGTTAACTTACTATATTTTATATTAGGATTAAGTCTCGGCACAACATCATGGGCCTAAGGGCCTGTTCTGTGCTGTACTTTTCTATATTCTATGTAAATGGGCCACGGTGACATTTCAATATCTGGTCAGTACGGATGAATGGATTGAAGGGTCTGCTTCCATGCTGCATGACTGTATAAGTATTCAGAGGAAAGTGAGGACTGCAGATGCTGGAGATCAGAGTCAAAGAGTGTGGTGCTGGAAAAGCACAGCCGGTCAGACAACATCCAAGGAGCAGGGGGATTGACATTTCAGGCATAAGGCCTTCATCAGTAAATATTCAGATGTACACTTATGATGCTAAGGCATACATATCTTTGGGCAAAGTGCTGGCAAATGGGATTGAAATAGTTAGGGGGTTGTTTTTGACTGGCAAGGATGTGATGGGCTGAAAGGCCTTTTTCTGTATGTGGGTCTCTATGACTCTAATAGCTGGCGCCCAGTTACTGATCCTTGCAGTACCCTATTCATAACTGCCTGCCAATCAGCAAAAGACCCATTTATTCCCACCTCTATGTTTCCTGTGTGCCAATCAGTTTTCAGTCCATGCCAATACATTTCTCCCTATCCCATATTATTTAACTTTACCCACTAACTTCTTATGAAGTGCCTTCTGAAAAATTACATCCACTGGTTCTTCCTTTATTTATTCCACTGTAATAGTCTAAAACTCTAGTAGATTTGTTAAACATGATTTGCCTTTCGTAAACTCATACAGACTTTGTATAATGCTTTACATCTTTTAGAATGTACTCTAGCATTTTCCCCATTACTGCTGTTAGTCTAACTGGTCAGTCATTTTCAGTTCCTTTTTCTCCCTCCTTTTTAAAATATTGAGTTACATTTGCCATCCTTCAATCTGTAGCAACTGCTCCAGAATCTTTGGAATTTTGGAAGATGAAAACCAATGCATCCGATATTTCCAGGGTTACTTCCTTTAGTAGTCTGGGACTTTAGTACTCTAGGATTATCATGTCCTCGTGATTTATCTGCTTCTAATCCCATTAATTTCCTCAGCACCATTTTCTTACTAATACTAATTTCCTTCACCTCCTTCCTCTCACTTGACCTTTGGTTGCCTGACATTTCTAGGAGGTTATTTATGCTATTTTGTGAAGAAAAAAACTCAAAAATGTGTTCATTGCTTCTGTCATTTCTTTGTTCTCTGCTATCATTTCAGTGGCTTTTGACCATAAGGGATCTACAATTATTTTTACTGAGTTTTTGTTTCCACCTATTCTATTGTACCCATCTTGATCAAATTTTATGCCCTGTTTTGCTGGATTTGAAAATGCTGCCAATTTTCAGGCTTGCTACTTTTCCTGACAATTTTATATATCTACTGTTTGGATCTAATACTATCCATAATTCCTTTTGTAAGCCATAGTTAAGCCACTTTTCTGGTTTTAGTTTTGCTCCAGACAGGAATGAATAATTGTTATAATGTATGTACATTTTCTTTAAATATGAACCATTGCATATCCACATATCCCATTTGATAAGGTTCCCCAATCTATCCTTGCCATTTATCACCTGACACCCTCATAGTTATCTTTTGTTTAGATCCATGACCTACTTTCAAATTCAACTACTTCACCCTCAATCTTAATGAAGAATTCTATCATATACCGCTCTTCCCCAAGGGACCCTGCACAACAAGATCGTTAATTAATCCTTTCTCATTGCACAGTACCCAGTCTCAAACAAACAGTCTGTTCTCTGGTTCCTCAGCATATTAGTCTAAAAACATGATCTTGTACAAACTTCATAAAATCCTACTCTATAATACCATCAGTAGTTTGGTTTGTCCAATCTATATGTAAATTAAAGTCATCTGTGATTACAGATTGCATAATTAAGGTCTTCTATTACATTTACACTTCTGTTACACACTGTATAGGAACCAATAGATAACCACCAACATCTTCTGCCCATTGGTGTTTTTTATCTCCAGCCATACACCATGATTTTCTCAGCAAATGTCACTCTACCTCCTTTCCCTTTTTATCTGAACTTCCTAAATAGTTGATACCTCTTGGATGTTCAGCTCCCGTCCTTGATAACCCTGCAGAAGAGTCGTCACTGGACTCAAAATGGCTACTCTGTTTCTCTCTACACAGTTGCTGCTGGATCTGCTGAGTTTCTCCAGGACTTTCTATTACATAAATGCAACCTTGTGGCAACTACTACATGACTGTACAAAACTGAAGAAAAATGTATCTCGTGTTTAACTTTTAACTGTACAAAACACCCTTGTCACAGTTATATTTTATATGCTGTTGTTCTGTTTGTGTGTCTCTCTATCTCTCCCTCTCTATATATCTTTTCCATTATCCTCAGTACCTGGGAAGATGGGAAGAGCTGGTCATTGGAAAGCAAATAGCCACATTGACTGCTCCAGTGTTTTATTTTTTGGCATATGACAGTCAAGTGATGAGAAAGAAAGGACTTACCTCTGATTCTTCTCCTCAGCAGACAGGCACTCACTGTGGAACTCTCTCTAACTGAGGAGTCAGCCCTTCTGCAATGGAGAAGAGAGAGTTGGATGAAATCATATTTGCTTTTCCTGTTTTACAGAAGGACTGCACCATACAATATCAGAGAATACAGAGAGGATACACAACACAGATAAATCTTGACCATCTCCCAAGGAACAACGACGGAAGACATCTAGTCCCTTCACAGCATTGCTCAACACGGAGAAGGTTGGGCAGTGAAACCATCATCTGGAAATCAGTCGGGTTAGGGGACATATCATCAGATCTGAAACTGACCAGTGGTGTGCGGCCTTCCAGCAGAACCATTCTTTCTGAAGAATCAGCAGTATTTGATCAGTCATGGTGTAGCTGGGAAGACGTGTGAGTGGGTTTCAAGTGTGGTGAGAGCTTCAGTCATTCATCAAATCTCATGAATGATAGTCTCATTGTGTGAGGAAGGCTTTACAGTTTCATACCGTCTCTAGACAAATATGGTGTGTCTGTGAAACACTGTTTATACAAGGACAGCTGCATGGAAGAGAAGCCATTCAGGTGTGGGGTGTGCGACAAGTCATTCTCATGCTCATCTCACTTCCTTGTACACCAACGCACTCACACAGGGGAGAAACCATTTACCTGTGATGTGTGTGAGAAATCTTTCTCACAGTCTGTAACTCTCCATGTTCACCAACGTGTCCACACAGGGGAGAAGCCATTTAGATGTGAAGTGTGTGATAAAGCCTTCACACAGTTATCAAGTCTCCGGGTCCACCAGACCATCCACACTGGGAAGAAACCCTTCAAATGTGAGGTTTGTGATAAGGCTTTTCCGACATCTACAAGGCTCCTGGAACATCAGAGAATCCATACTGGGGCGAAACCCTTCAGGTGTCAGGTGTGTAACAAATCATTCTCACACTCCTCTCACTTCCGAACACATCAACGCATGCACACTGGGGTGAAACCATTCAAGTGTGAAGTGTGCAAGAAATCATTCTCACGGTCATCAACCCTACGTGAACATCAACGCCTTCACACTGGGGAGAAGCCATTCAAATGTGAGGTGTGTAATAAGGGATTTGCACAAATGCCAGGCCTGGTGAGTCACCGCCGCATTCACATGGGCGAGAAGAAAATATTCACATGTGAGGTGTGTAATAAGGAGTTTGAACAGTTGTGGGGCATGTTGGCTCACCATCGCATTCACACAGTCGGGAAAGCCAAATGAGGTGTGTGACTGAGCATTCACACAGACAGTGACACTCATCAAACATGGACACATCCACACTGAGTAAAGGCTTTTTCCTGGGGTGTGTGGCAAAAGCTTCACAAGGATAATGTCATTCCTGATTAGCCAGATGGTGACACAGGGAAGATTCTGTTGAGGTGTGTACTCATAAATTACCAATGCATTCATACTGAGGAAAGCTGTTAAAAATGTTTTATGAGAGCTTTTCAGAGTTATTGGGCCTGATTGTAACACAGACAGATTCACGTCGGACAGAACCTGTGATCATGTGACAAATCCTTCACAAATTGGTTGAATTTCCCAGTCCATCAGAAAACCCACCCATGGAAGAGCTGTTTCAAATGTAAGATTTAAGGTATAGTTCTGAAGTCTTCGAACCTTCTGGTGCAGAAAACCCTTTCAATGTGTTATGACAAGGCTTTCACTTGTCAGTGTGTCTCCTGGTACACCAATCCACTGACAAAAGGACCAAACCCTTTTGGAGGGAAGTCTGTGATAAAACCTTTACACAATTATCAGGTCTTTCAGATCACACAAGCTCTTACAGTTTGACATGTGTCAGCATTGTTTCACCTATTTCTTCTCTCTCACCAGACAATGATGTCTCTGCATGGACACGGAACAAGATCACCTGCTTCTGTTACAGAGAGCTATCTGTTGTTTCCCCTCCAGCACTCTCACAGGAGCTGTCGTTCCAAAGCACTATTTGTCTCAAACCTTTCCTACCCTTAGGCCAATTGTTTCAAGAAGGTTAATTTAACCTTTGACCCAATCACCAAAATTCATCGTAAGAAGATATCAAAATGTATAAAAGCTGCTGTATAAACTCAGCATCCTTTCAGCGAATCAATGTCCACAGTCTGTTGGCCTCATGGTCAGAGTGAGGCCAACAGCTGGCATTTATAGAGCATCTTAATGTTAGAATGTTCCAAAGTGCTTCATTGAGATGTAACCATACAAAAATTAACACTGAAATAGGGATGGTAATATTAGGTGGGGATAAACAAATATTAGGTGGTACTTAAGGAGGGTCATGAAATGAGATACTGAAATGCAAAGAGTTTTAAGGAGGCAAAGAATAGGGTGTGCCTAACAACGAACCTGTCAATCTCAATTTTGAAATGTTCAGTAGACTCCCACCCTCAAAAGAATTTTGTGAGGAGTGAGTTTCAGAACTTGTAGTCCCTTTTTTTATGAAGTAATATTTACTGAAATTGTCCTGAACCACCTCACTCTAATTTTAATGCTGTATCCCTTATTCTGGACTTTCCCACCAGAGAAAATGTTATTAAATTTATTCATCAGCTGTGGGTGTCATTGGTTAGGCCAGTGTTTATTGCGCATTCATAATTGCCCTCAACAAGGTGGTGGCGAGCTGCATTCATAAACTACTGCAGTGTTAATTTTTGTATGGTTACATCTCAATGAAGCACTTTGGAACATTCTAACATTAAGATGCTCTATAAATGCCAGCTGTTGGCCTCACTCTGACCATGAGGCCAACAGACTGTGGACATTGATTCGCTGAAAGGATGCTGAGTTTATACAGCAGCTTTTATACATTTTGATATCTTCTTACGATGAATTTTGGTGATTGGGTCAAAGGTTAAATTAACCTTCTTGAAACAATTGGCCTAAGGGTAGGAAAGGTTTGAGACAAATAGTGCTTTGGAACGACAGCTCCTGTGAGAGTGCTGGAGGGGAAACAACAGATAGCTCTCTGTAACAGAAGCAGGTGATCTTGTTCCATGTCCATGCAGAGACATCATTGTCTGGTGAGAGAGAAGAAATAGGTGAAACAATGCTGACACATGTCAAACTGTAAGGGACATTCACAATACTGTTAGGATGGGAGTTCCAGAATTTTGATCTAGTGACAGTGAAGAAACAGCAATATATTTTCAAGTTAGGATGGTGGGTGATTTTGAGGGATATTTGCAGGAGATGGCATTCCTTAAATGAAGGTCGCTGGTTTGGAAGGTCATAGAGTCGTACAGCACAGAGAAAGGCTCTTTGGCCCAAACTGATCCATGCCGACCAATATGTCCATCCATGCTAACCCCATTTGCCTGCACTTGGCCCATATACTTCTAAGCCTTTCCTATTGGCAGGGGACGGCACAGTCCCAGAGTCCCAGGTTCAATTCCAGCCTTGGGCAACTGTCTGTGTGGCTTTTGCACATTCTCCCTGTGTCTGCGTGGGTTCCTCCAGGTGCTCCAGTTTTATCCCACAGTCCAAAGATGTGCAGGTTAGGTGAATTGGCTATGCTAAATTGCCCATACTGTCAGGGGTGAATATAGGGTAGGGGAATGGGTCTGGGTGGGTTACTCTTTGGAGGGTCGGTGTGGACTTGTTGGGCTGAAAGGCCATTTCCATACTGAAGAGAATCTAATATAATCTATCCATGTATTTCTTCAAATGCCTTTTAATGTTGTTAATGTACCCACCTCAACCATTTCACTGGTAGCTCATTCCATATGCATACCACACTCTTGTGTAAAACAGTTGCCTGTCAGGTTCCCTAATATTCTTTCCCCCCAATCTTAAACGGATGCTGTATAGTCCTCGAATCTCCAACCTTGGGAAAAAGACTAAGTGCATTAACCTATCCATGCCTCTCGTGATCTTAGACACTTCTATAAGATCCCCTGCAATCTCCTACGCTCTAAAGAAAAATATCCTAGCTTATCCAACCTCTCTCTATAACTCAGTCCTGGCAACATCCTTGTAAATTTCTTCTGCGCCCTTTGCAGTTTAATAACATTCTTCCTGTAGCAAGTGACCAAAACTGAACACAATACTCCAATTGCGGCCTCAGTAACTTCCTGTACAACTGAAGTATAACTTCCCAAATTCTATACTCAGTGCCCACACTGCTAAGGGCCAATGTGCTAAAAGCCTTCTTTACTTCCCTGTCTACCTGCAGTTACACCAGTACCACCCCCCCACCTTTTTCTCTGCTGCATGGATGTGTGTATTAGCATCGCTTTGTGCTCCCACGAAGAGTTCATCAACTTTACCAACAACTTCCGCCCCGACCTCAAATTTACCTGGACCATCTCAGCAACTTCCCTCCCCTTCCTGGACCTCTCCATCACCGTCTCTGCTGACCGACTAACCACAGCCATATGCTACATGCCCACTGACTCCCACTCTATCTCCTGCAGAAATGTCATCCCTTATTCGCAATTTCTCCACCTCTGCCACAAATGTTCCTAGGATGACCAATTCCACCGCAAGTCCCTGATGGCCTCCATCTTCCACGATCGCAACTTCCCTTCCCACCTGGTTGATGATGCCCTCCAGTGCATCTCCTCCACTTCACGTACCACTGCCCATGAACCCCACCCTCCCAAAGCAACAAGGACAGAACCCACCTTCCACCCCACCAATTTCTGTATACAATGCATCATCTCTAAATGGACCCCACCACCAGAGATATATTTCCCTCCCCATCCCTATCAGCGTTCCAAAATGATCATTCCCTCTGTGACTCTCTCGTCAGGTCCACACACCCCCCCCACCAGTCCACACCCCACTCCCGGCACCTTTCCCTGCCACCACAGGAAGTGCAAAACCTGCGCCCACACCACTCCCCTCACCTTTGTCTAAGGCCCCATGGGATCCTTCCACATCTGTCAGAAATTCACCTGCAACTCTACAAATGTCATCTAGTCATCCATTCCAACTGTTGTGGTCAACTCTACATTGGGGAGACAGGACGGTTTCTTGCAGATCATTTCAGAGAACATCTCTGGGACACCCACACACACCAACCCCATCGCCCCATGGCTGAACACTTCAACTCCCCCTCCCACTCCGTCAAGGACATGCAGGTCGTGGGCCTCCTCCACCGCCAAACCGTTACCACCCAACATCTGAAGGAGTACCGCCTGATATTCTACCTTGGGGCCCTGCAACCACACAGGATAAATGTGGATTTCAACAGCTTTCTCATTTCCCCTCCCCCCACATTATCCCAGTCTCAAACCTATAGGCACTGCCCTCTGGACCTGTCCATCACTGCCCCCTCTGATTTATCACATTCTCCCTCACCTTCATCCACCTATCACTTTCCCAGCTACCTCCCCTCAACCCCACCCCCTCTCATTTATCACTCAGCCGCAACCCACAAGCCTCATTCCTGATTAAGGGCATTTGCCCAAATCGTCGATTCTCCTGCTTCTCGGATGCTGCCTGATCGGCTGTGCTTTTCCAGCACTAAACCCTCAACTCTGATCTCTAGCATCTGCAGTCCTCATTTTCTCCTCCCTATCTACCCGTGACTCCACTTTCAAAGAACCAGGCATCTGAATTCCAAGGTCCCTCTATTCCACAACACTCCTTAAGGCCCTACCATTCACCATGACACTCCTATCTTGATTTGACTTTCCAAAATGCAAGACCTTGCTCTTATCTATATTAAACTCCATTTGCTATCTCTTGGCCGATTTCCCCAGCTAATGCAAATCCTGCTGAAATTTCTGACAACCTTCCTCACTGTCCATGATGCCACCAATTTCAGTGTCATCTGCAAACTTAGTAATCATACCTTGGACATTCTCATTCAAATCATTAATTTGGATAACAAACAGCAATGGGTCCAACATCGACCGCTGAGGCATACCATTAGTCACAGACCTCCAGTCCAACAGCATCCTTCCACTGTTACCCTCTGCTTCCTACCATCAAGGCAGTTGTGTAGCAAATTTGACAGCTCCCCCGGATTCCATGCGATTTAACCTTCCAGAGCAGCCTACCATGTGGACCCTTATCAAAGGTTGCCCTGCCCTCTTCGACCTTCCTGGTCACTTCATCAAAAAACTCTAACAAATTTGTGAAGCATGATCTCTCACATTGCACAAAGCCATGCTGACTATACCTAATCAAACCCCTGTCTTGACAAATCCATGTATATCATCTCTCAGAATCTTCTCAAGTAACTTACCAGTTTACTGGTAAATAGTTCCTAGGTTTTCTTTGCAGCCCTTATTGAATAAGGGAACAACATTCGCTACCCTCTAGTCTTCCGGGACCTAGCCCTTAGCTAACAATGATGCAAAAATATCAGCCAGGGTCCCCACTTCTCTAGCCACTTGTGGGGTTCTTGGATGTACTGGTCAGGACTAGGAGATTTATCCACCTTCATACATACTAATACATTCAAAACCTCCCCTATGATGTGGACTGTCCCCCATGTATCATCATTAACTTCCCAAGTTCCCATATTCATTGGCCTTGCTCATCTCCTGAGGTACTACAAATAAACGGCCACTTTGTCCTTAAGGGGTCCTATTCTCTCTATAGTTATCCTTT
This sequence comes from Hemiscyllium ocellatum, assembly GCF_020745735.1. Classification (NCBI taxonomy): domain Eukaryota; kingdom Metazoa; phylum Chordata; class Chondrichthyes; order Orectolobiformes; family Hemiscylliidae; genus Hemiscyllium; species Hemiscyllium ocellatum. The sequence goes on from NC_083435.1 coordinate 40,060,571, forward strand.
TTCCTTTAATATACTGAAAGAACCTCTTTGGTTTTATCCTAATCTTCTCAGCCAAGGCTACCTCGTGCCTCCTTTTCACCCGCTTGATTTCCTTCTTCAGTAAACTCTTGTATTCTCTATATATTTCCAGGGATTCCCCTGATCCCAGCTGCCTGTAGCTGAGCCATATCTCCTTTTTTTTCTGCTCAAAGCCTCAATATCTCTTGTCATTCAGGGTTTTCTATTGCTGTTAATCTTGCCTTTCACCCTCACAGGAACGTATAGACCTTGAACTCCAGCTATCCCACTTTTTAAAGGCTTCCCACTTACAAGAGGTACCTGCAAACAAACTACTCCAAACAACCCCTGCAAGCTCCTGTCTAATTCCATCAAAATTCACCTTGCCCCAGTTTAGAACTTGAACGTGTGGACCGGTTTTGTCCCTCTCCATAACTCTTTAAAATTAGTAGAAGTATGGTCACTGGTCCCAAGTGCTCCCCCACTGTCACTTCAGTCACCTATCCTGCCCTATTTCCCAAGAGTAGGTTGAGCTTTGCCCCTTTCTGAGTAGGACCATCCATATACTACTTGAAGAAGCTTTCCTTAAGGGACTTTAACTAATTCCACCCCACCTAAGCCCTTCATGCTATCCAGTCTATATTAGCCTCTCCTTATAATTCAAACCTCCATTCCCTTCAACATCCTGGTAAATTGCTTCTGAACCCTTTCCAGTTTAATAATATCCTTCCTATAACAGGGTGACCAAAACTGTATGCAGTACTCCAGAAGAGGCCTCATCAACGTCTTGTACAACCTCAACTTAATGTCCGAACTCCTGTACTCAAAAGGTCTGAGCAATGAAGGCAAGCATGCCAAATGCCTTCATAACCACACTATCTACATGTGATGAAAATTCAAAGAATTGTGTATCTGAACCCCTAGATCTCTCTGTTCTACAATACTACCCAAAGCCCTACTTTTAATTGTATAAGTCTTGCCTTTGTCTTACCAAAATACCTAGCATTTATCCAAATTAAATTCATCTGCCATTCTTCAGTCCATAACCCAATTGACCAAGATCTCTTTGAACCTTAGCGAACATTCTTCACTGTCCATTACATCACCAATCTTGTCGTCATTTGGCAATCTGAGCAACCACGCTTTTCATATTCTCATCTGAATCATTTATATAAATGACAAACAAAAGTGGACCCACCACCCATTCCCTGTGGAAAACCACTGGTAACTGGCCTCCAGTCCAAAAAGCAACTCTCCATCGCCACTCTCTGTCTCCTGCCATTAAGCCAATTTTGTATCCAATTAGCAAGGTCTCCTTGAATCTCATGTAACCTAACTTTACTAATTAGTCTACAATGCTGCAGGATTCCAACCTTTCTCCAATCTCTGGTAACACCCAGGATACTGATAATGGGATATGGTGATAGGTAGATTCCCTCTTTCTGGAGATGATCCTTGCCCAGCACTTGTTTGGCATGAATGTTAGCCACTAATCAGCCCAAGCCTGGATATTGTCCTGGTCTTTCTGCACATGATATTTGCTTTCTGCTTCGGTATTGATGTATTATAAATGGGTGCTGAATAGATTTTCTTAACCTCTCAATCAACTTATTTAATCATCTTAAATAGATCAATTAGATTACCACTTAACTTTTATTTTGCATTCCCTTGAATGTAGAAAATTATGTGCAACTTGTCCTCATAATTTAACAATTTAACTCCAGACAAGGACACAGAAAACACCATTCATTTCATGGATATATGTGTCTTGCCGACCTGTGGTAGCACAGTGGTATACAGTCAGAAAGGAGTAGAATTGAAAGTTTCAGCATTAACCTGGTCTGACAATGCTTCATGGCATCAGGCAAAACATGAGCCAGGAAATGTCCTGCTAGTTACCACATGCCCCCCTACTCCCTCTATATCCATTGGCTGATGAATCAGTCCTCAATGTTGAGCACTGCTTGGAGGAAGCACTGTGAGTTGGAAAAGCATAGAATGTTCTCTGGATGAGAGACTTCAGTGTTTGTCACTAGTGTGGCTCAATAGTACCATTACTGACTTATCCAGCCAAAACCTAAAGGACAGTGCTGCAGCACTTAGTGGGAGGAGGGAATCATCCCTGGTTCAGTGAAGAGTGCAGGAAGGCACTCCAGGAATAGCATACCTAAAAATTAGATGACAACCTGGTGAAGCTACAACACAATGGCTATTTGTCTGGCAAACAGCAGGTGCAGCATGTGATAGACAAAGCTCTATTTACAACTGAGCTCTAAATTCTCAGCAACTGGTGACTCTCAGCCAAGTCTCTCAGCAGCTCATGGTGGTCTCTCGGCAGCTCATGGCAATCTCTCAGCTCGGTGTGGTGGTATCCTGTGTGTGAGTGGGTACTGCCCTGGCATGTTTCAGAAGCAACAGGGGAGATTGGGGAGGTGATAGCAGCACCAGCCCAACATGGGAAGGGTGGGTGGTGAGGGAGATTCCCCAGAATCTGCAGCAGTTGTGTCAAGACCAGGAAGCTGAGGTCTGCCGGAGTGCAAGATAAGCGGAGGACCCATCAAAAGGAACTTAATTCCTCTACTTTTCTAGTTTAAATTAATGAGTTTAATGTTAATGATAAGGTTACTTCTTTATTTTTCTACTTATTCTATGAAGGTAATGCTGAACTTTTTTAATGCTGCTTCTGTTGCTAGGTTTTTTTCTACCTAGGCACCTTTGACCCTCAGATGGCGCTGTGTGTGATGACATTATACACTTACCATAGTACTCCTGTTCTGTGCTTGAGTATACATGACAATAAAATCTACATCTAAACAACTCACTGGAAGATGCTGTTCCATAAACATTCCCGTCCTTAGCAATGGAGAGCTCAGCACATTAGTGCAAAGCCATGGTTAAAGCATTTGTGTCCATCTTCAGCCAGAGGGAATCATCCATCCTAGTCTCCTCCTGATGCCTCCAGCATCATGGATCCAACTTCCATCCAATTTAATTCAATCTATGTGGCATCAAAGAACAGTTGAACAGACCATATACTGCAAAGGCTATGTTATCTGACAAGATTCCAGCAACAGGCCAGAAGACTTCTTGTCCAAAACTTACCGTAGCCCTTGCCAAACTGTTCCAGTACAACTACAGCACTGGCATCTACCTGACAATGTTAAAAATTGTCCAGTATGTCCTGTATAAAAAGCAGGACAAATCCAGCCCAGTTCATTACCAACTTACGCTACTCTCAATATTAAGTGACAGGAGGTGTCCTGAACAGTACTGAAAAATGAAGCTCACAAAGTGGGCTAACGTTCAATTTGGGTTCTGCAGGACCACTCAGCTCCTGACCTCTTTACTGTTTTGGTCAAAATATGGACAAAAGAGCTGAATTACAGAGATGCGGTAAGATTGACTGCCTTTGAATCATGGCAGGGTTTGGCTGAGCGTGGCATCAAGGAATCCTAACAAAACTGAAGTCTAGGAATCAAGGGAAATTCTTTGCTAGTTGGACTATCTAATACAAAAGAAGATGGTTGTGGTTGATGGCAATCAGTCACCTCAGTTTCAGGAATTTCCCACTCCAACCACCTTCAGCTGCTTGATTAATGTTCATAAGGTCAAAAGTGGGGATAATGACAGAAAATTGCACAATTTTCAGCATCATTCATGATTCCTCAGAGACTGAAGCTGTCCATAACCATTAAAGCAAGACATCAACAACATCCAAGTTTGAACTGACAAATGGTAAATAACATTCACGCTAGGCAAGGACCATCTCTAAAAAGTGAGAAGCTAACAATTTCGCCCATGACATTCGCTGGCATTACCATCACTGAATACTCCACCATCAACATCCAGGTGATTACTATTGACCAAAGTCTGAATTTGACCAGCCATATAAAGACTGTGGCTACAAGACCAGATCAGCAGCTAGGAATTCCACAGCAAATTTTTCTTTTCAACAGGGAAAACACCTGAGTGGTCCAGTGACAAGCAGTGCCCTTCACATCAAAAGGGCAATCTCCTGTTTATTTTTCTTATGCTGTGTAATCAAAGAGACACCATTTTATTTTTTTCTTCTTCTTTTTTATTTTTTTCCATAGTGTGTGTGCAGGTGTGAGACGCAGTGAGAGACACAAAGTGCACAAATCTTTATTCAATTTCCACCACCAGGAAGATAGGAAAACACCCGAGTGGCCAGTGACAAGCAGTGCCCTTCACATCAGAGGGCGATGCTGTGTGATCAAACAGTGAAGGGGAGGGCAGGGATTAAATCAAAATAGACAAATTTTTCTTAACAGGCTGTTTGCATCATTTGATATGTCAGCTGTCCCTGATTACACAGAGGGCAGATAAGAGTCACCTACATTATTATGGGTCTGGAGTCACATGTTGGACAGCAGCTTCCTTTGCTAAAGGACATCAGTGACTCAGATGGGTTTTTTTCTTGAAAATTGACAACAGTTTTATGGCTATCATTAAATTCTTAATTCCAGATTTTAATTGAATACAAATTCCACCACTTGCCATGGCATGATTTGAACCTGGATCCCCAGAACATTATCCGGATTGCTGAATTGATAGTTGAGTGATAAATACCACTCAGCCATCACCTTACAAGAACTTGCTCACCTGTGTCTCCAAAGCCAGTCCATTATCTCCCCGGCTTAAGTCATAAATGTGATGGAATATTCTCCATCCAACTGGATGGGACAGACTTTAATAAGATTCAGTAACTCAAAATTGGTCATCTACGGTGTGGACCATGAGCAGCAGAATTATATTCAACCACCTTATACAACTTCATGTTCTGCCTTATCCTCACTCTACCATGATCAAACCCAGGGATCAATTCTAGCTCAATGAAGAGTGCAGGAGAGCACTCCAGAAGCACACCCACAAATGAGGTGACAGCCTGGGGAAGCTACAAAATAAAGGTTATTTGTTTGACAAACAGCATAACAGCAAGTGATAGTCAGAGTTAAGTGAGTCCACAACCAACAGATCAGACAAGTACATATCGAACAAAATTCAAGAAGTTGAACGTCCTTCAAAGTGCAAGCATAAGAGATACAGTTAGGAAGTTTTCAAATGACACCAAAATTGGAGGTGTAGTGGAGAGCGAAGAAGGTTACCTCAGGATCTTGAACAGATGGGCCAATGGGCTGAGAAGTGGCAGATGGAGTTTAATTCAGATAAATGCAAGGTGCTGTATTTTGGAAAGCAAATCTTAGCAGCAATTAATCACTTTATAGTAAGGACCGAGGGAGTGTTGCTGAACAAAGAGACCTTGAAGTGCAGGTTCATAGCTCCTTGAAAGTGTAGATAAGATAGTGAAGAAGGAATTTAGTATGCTTTCTTTTATTGGTCGGAGTATTGAGTACAGCAGTTGGGAGGTCATGTTGCACAGGACATTGGTTAGGCCACTGTTGGAATATTGTGTGCAGTTCTGGTCTCCTTCCTATCGGAAAGATGTTGTGAAACTTGAAAGGGTTCAGAAAAGATTTATAAGGATGTTGCCAGGGTTGGAGGATTTGAGCTACAGGGAAAGGCTGAACAGGCTGAGGCTGTTTTCCCTAGAGCGTCGGAGGCTGAGGGGTGACCTTATAGAGGTTTACAAAATCATGAGGGGCATGGATAGGTTAAATAGACAAAGTCTTTTCCCTGGGGTCGGGGAGTCCAGAACTAGAGGGCATAGGTTTAGGGTGAGAGGGGAAAGATATAAAAGAGACCTAAGGGACAACTTTTTCACACAGAGGGTGGTACGTGTATGGAATGAGCTGCCAGAGGAAGTGGTGGAGGCTACAACTGGTTTAGTCAGGAATAGGAATGGTTTGGAGGGATATGGGCCGGGTACTGGCAGGTAGGACTAGATTGGGTTGGAATATTTGGTTGGCATGGACGGGTTGGACCGAAGGGTCTGTTCCCATGCTGTACATCTCTATGACTCTATGACAAAACAGCCCACCTGATTGGCACTGCACCATTTACTTGCTTCATCAATGTTACATTGTGGCAGCATGTTATACTATCTAAAAGGTGCAGTACAATACTTCACCAGAGCTCCTCCAATAGCACCTTTGAAACCCTTAGCCTCTATATCATGGCAATGAGGAATGGGAAAAATAGTTGGTCTAGACAGCAACACTCACATCCTACCAGTTAATTAAAAAGAAACATTTTAGCAAACATGCACTGCATTTCCTCCAATTCCTGAAGTCTTGTGGCCAGAACTGAATACAGTTCTATAGATAGGGTCTAAGCAGACCGCTGAAACATAACTTCCACAAGGCCACAGTTGGTTTTGAGGAGGATGAGTTGTGCTTTTCTTTTCACTTCAGGATGGTCTTGGAGTAATGAGCGCAGTTTTAGCAAAGGAAAGCAGGGTCAATAATGCTTGATACGATCCAGTTAAATCCATGATGGATGACTAAACCAGTTGTATACCAAATATAATCAAATCATCACCCCTTATTTTGAGGGTAGGGAGATTGATCTAGAGGAAGTGAGTAAGATAATTTTGGGAACAATATCGTGGAAGATGGATACAAAGGAGAAATTGAACCAGATTGACAACTACAAAATGTGGTGAATGGAGGGCCAAAGTGCAGGGAGTTGGGAATTAGAAAGCACTGAAAATGTGTTGCTGGAAAAGCGCAGCAGGTCAGGCAGCATCCAAGGAACAGGAGATTCGACGTTTCGGGCATAAGCCCTTCTTCAGGAATTCCATTCCTACTGCGAATCCTCTTGCAAGGATGCCTTTCTTGAAGAAGCTCTCTTCCTCCCATTCCTGAAGAAGGGCTTATGCCCGAAATGTTGAACCTCCTGTTCCTTGGATGCTGCCTGACCTGCTGCGCTTTTCCAGCAACACATTTTCAGCTCTGATCTCCAGCATCTGCAGTCCTCACTTTCTCCAATTAGAAAGCACTGTCCAACACATCTGGGGGAAGATGATTTTCCAGAAATAGAAACTGATTGGTTCATGACCCATATCATCACTGAATCTCTGTAACCATTGGTGGGTTTGTATGATGGAATCAAGCTCCATTCTGTGTCACTGAAGGTTAGTGTCATTTCTGACCATCATAATTGGGAGTCAGACGAAAGCACAGGTTTTAAAGAAACCTCTATCTGTGGTGTTCTGAGAGAGTTACCCCTGATGTGAATGTTTGTCTGTTACTAAAATGAGTCAGCGCTCAGGAGTGGGTATATGGCAGAATCAGATACTGCTTTATTTGGGAATGTGAATTTAAGACAGATCCGCTTCAGGTGACAGGTATTTGACTAATACCAGAAGAAATGTTTGTACTGTCCAGTTCTGGGAGGACAACTATCCTGAGTATGGGGAGGGAGTGGGGGGGGGGGTGAGTCTCTACAGACCTGAGTTACTTTAGCCCATATCTCTGTAGTAATAGTGTGATAAGTTCATCTTAGACTCTTCTGTTCTGAGAAAGATCTTGGAATAATTTTCAAGTACTTTTTTTATTTTGTCAATCTTCTGTACAGATTCATAACTGACAATAAATTCACTTTTTTATCTGCACTAATCTACCTGGTTTGTCAACATGGTGTGTTCGTTTTCACTGAAACACAGTAAGAGTCTAGCACACAAAAACTGATTCATGTCTCTGTGGGCTGAGATATCTTCTCCATATATGGGTTTAACTTTCAGTTCACAGGACACAAAATTTGCATCTATATATCAACTTTCATAAACTTAGTTCATAAAAACTACAACAGAGCTAATGAAATGCTTTTACAAGTGTACTTACAACTGGAATGTACCATCAATGGCATCCAGTAAACATGGTGGCACAGCAAATTTCCAAAAAACAAAAGATTAAATAATCAGTTTTCTCACATGAATTGTGGGATCTATATTGATCAAGACATTACAGATAACTTCCCTACTCTTCCATGATTTAGTCATCGGATGTTCTGAGAGGACAAGCAGATCTTGGTTACCTCATCTGAAAGAATGGTACCTCTGACAATGCTGCACTCCCTCACTACTGCATGGGGGTGTCAGCCTCAATGCTCAAGTCTCTAGAGTGAAACTTTAATCTACAATTTTCTGACTCAGAGACGAGAGTACTGCGTAAACTATCACTGACAATAACTTATGGTCATATTACATTCATTAATTTTCTAAAGGCTTAAGTCCCAATGCTGCATACAGAATATTTTTCCCTCTGTGTACTGATAGCCTGAAGGTTTGATTTGAATTAGAGTGGCAACTAGTTGGAGCTGCAGGTATCAGCATTGTCTTTGTGTCTGGGTTCCTGAACCTGTGAAAGGGGGTAAAGTAAAAAACAAGAGAACTACGGATGCTGTAAATCACAAACAAAAACAGAAGTCGCTTGAAAAGCTCAGCAGGTCTAGCAGCATCTGTGAAGAGAAATCAGAGTTAACGCTTTGGGTCCTGTGACCCTTCCTCAAATGGTAAAGTCCCTAGTGTCCGCTGGGATTGCCTTCAAGGGTGAGCCATTCTGCTTTCATTCACTCAAATAAGTTGTATTGCTGAGACACAGTTCTAATATTGTGACAGTAATAAAGCTCAAGGAATGACCCACACATCCCAGGAAAACTCAGTAGTTTTAGAGGTTGTTTTTAAATCCTCGTATGCCCTCATCCCTTCCTACCCCTGGAATCTCTGCCACACCTCAGTACTGCACTGGAATTTCAGCCTGATTATCTGTGCTCAAATCCTGGAGTGGGACTTGAACCCATAACCCTCTGACTCAGAGAACAAGGTTATGGGTTCCACTCCAACTCCAGTTGAATTATTCCATGAACATTGGTTAACTTCATTTACAGGGCTCAAAGCTCCCTGTCCAAACCCACCCACAATTTATTGAAACTCAAACATGTTGTGAAATGAATGAGGAAATTATCCAGTTAATGTTTACACTTCATTTGTTGTGAAACCAATCACAGACCAGTGTCACCCTTAAATAAAATTGCTTCCATTTGTCACATAAGTTAGTGGGATGTTGAAGAACAGTTTACACTTAAGTTAAGAACAGTGTAAGATCAGGTTTACACGTGGGTGATTCATAGTGTTCCTCCCAGAGAGAGAATGGTGAAAATCTTTCAAATGTATTGCAAGCTGAACAATATCATTCAAACATGCTCATTCTGGGACAGCCCATGATAGCAGCCAAGAAAGGTTAAGTGGACTGGGACATCCTGGCAGAGGTCAGTAGTCCAGGATATCACGTGAGAGGAACTGACCTGGTGAAAGTTGAACTTCAGAAATTTGTATATGCATAGGTGACTGACTGTGGATAGGGTAGGGCTGTTAGATATCCACTTACCGGATACTGACTCACGCAATGAGCTCCCCTTCATTTCCTGAATTTGCAGGTCTTGGAGACGTTCTGTTGTTGTGAACGCAAGGATATATATACGGAATACATGGATAGAAAGACTTGAAGAGTTGGATTGTTTGGACACTTGCTGGATTATTTGCTTCTGTGCTGATGCTTGACAGCAAATGTGTGAGAGTTTGACCTCTGCTTCCAACACCTGGGGAGCCAGTAAAAGAGAAGTAACAGAAAGGATCAGAAGGCTGGAGCACCTCTGTCTGTTTCCCCTGGCTGTAATTCAGAAACTTCAGAAATTCTAACACAATACTGTTACCACCACCGAGAAGGTGAGCTGTGACAACTTTCACGGATATAGAGAGCTTTAATAGACCCTCCACTAATATACGGCTATCAGCAATTTGACTTTTTCAGTAAGAAGCTCAGTGGCCTGTGAGGAATCATTAACCTTTGTCCTTTGTTCTACAGGACGTTGCTGAAGATGATGATCTTTCTATTTGTTTTTCATATAAAATGTTATCTCTGCAGGATTCACTGTGTGTTTAAGATTAGAAGGAATTGAAGATACTTCTGGATTATCATTTTATATATTAACTAACTTTGCTGTCTGAATTTAGGTATTATAACAAAAAGATAATTTTGAGTTTGTTGAAATAATCTTGTGAAAGTCTTTGTTGTGGATAACAAAGAAAAACAATTTGGTGACTGAATATAAACACTGATACTGCTAGTGAAACTGTGGAGTAATGGGATTTATCAGTGCATGCCACTCATTGTAGTCATAATACAGTGAAATTCCTATTTCCATTTCTTATTTGTGACTTCTCCCCACCCAGTTCTTCCAGTGTCCCCTCCCTCCTGTGCATGTACTGATTCTACAACTGCACATCATCACTGATTTGGATGCTGTGTCTTACTCTTCTGATCTGCTGTCAAACACATTCTAGGGTACACATCCCACACTCATGTTGTCAATTTGAAAGCCTGTGAGGATGAAGAATGCCATACCCACACTAGAAATCTCTGTCAAACATTTACCTGGGGAACTGAGACAGCAGCTGTAATAAGTGAGATTTTACTCAGATGGGACAATGTAGTGTTTAAACTTCCAACTGATGTACTGTTCAAAGTCACCTCCATTTCACTGGTCAGCTTCCCAAGCTTGAATAAAGTCCTCTCCCCATCCCACAGACCCCTCCACCTGCCCCCAACACTCTCCCTTCTCTTGGACCCCTCCCTCTGGCCCTTTACCTGTGATAAAACTGTTCATTGACATGGTTTGACATTGACATGGTTGCTTTAATTTCTCTGCCTACCCTCTCCCCTCCCATCCAACTTGCCCATGTGAACCTATCTCCCTCTGACCGCACTTCATGCTCTCAGATCCAACCTTGATTTTGTAATTAAGTCTGCTGACAAGGGTGGTGCTGTTGCTGTCTGGTGTACTGACCTCTACAACTTAGAGGCTGAGTGTCAACTGTTGGACATCTCTGCCTAACTCCTCCTGGACCATGACCCCATCACTGAACACCAGGCTATTATGTCCACATTTCATTTTGTGATCACCCCATATTGCTTTTAAGCTCATAAATCCCCAGCCTCACACAGCCTGCTCCAGCCTTATTCTCAAAATCCACAAACAGGTCTGTACTCTCTGGCCAACATCTCTGCCTCTGACTTGCTGCAATGCTCCAGCAAAGTTCAGCACAAGCTGGAAGAACAGCATCTCATTTTCCGCTTGGGGACCTTGCTGGTGTGGGAGATTAGAATTATTGTCTTTGCAGTTGGGTAAGGGGGTGTAGTGTGGGGGAGAGGGGAAGGGGAACATTATACAAACGATCACGGAATTCTTGTAGCATGTAGCATACTTAAGGCTAAGACTTTAATGAATATAGAGGGTCTTTTAAAGAAAATAGTTTTAAGCTAGGAAATAACTTTAAAGTGTTGTAGTTGACCACAAAAAGAAGCAGCAGGAGCATTTCACAATAAAGCTTATAGTATAATAAGAGAAACTGGATAGAAGAACAAGCTGTAACAAAAAGGAACAAAGAATGCAGACATACAAGGGCAGCAGGATGACCAGATAAGAAAATAACTAGAGAGAGAAAAAAACAAGTGAGGTAATTGGTTTATGATAGGATGGGGAAAGGGAGGTGTGATTCCACAACTTGTAAATGAATAAGATCGCTTACATGTTCTGTTTTTGCGCGCATTTCTGCTTGATGCAAGACTGTAATAAATTGTTCTTGTTTCCAAGGCTTTGTCTCAGGCTGATTGATTTGTGAGTGAGTTCTGTATCTCACAATTTTGGGGCCTTGTTCCGGGATCCAAAACTCTGACCGCTCGACACTCTTGGGATGATAGGGGAGGTGCACCTCGCCAATTTCGGTGATCTCCGACTCCATTGCTTGTCGTTCGCGGTTTGGGCGAGTACAATCCGGACTGGGGAGACCCTGGAAACAAGGCGGGCAGACGCGGCGGGTTCAGTCAGGCAACTCTTGTGCACAAGATCCAGGTAGGGAAAGGTCTTAAAGGATATATCCGGGCGACCGAGGGCAGCAGTATTTGCTGCAGGAATTGCCGCGGGACGGGGCACACTGAAATGACCAGGTAACTCTGTGCACAGACCAAGGTAAGAAAAGAGACCTTTAAGTACTGCCTTGGTGGTCAGGTGTACGAAAGTATGGGAAATTGGCGATATATAAAATTAAGCATGTGTCAATGGAAAACAGCCTGTGTCAGAAGGGCTAGTAGCTGAAGGGCTACTGAGGGTACACTTTGTAACTAACTTATGGCCAGACGTCCAGAAAAATATTCAAAAGCTAAAGGAGTTGTTGCGGGAAGCTCAAAGTGTCTGTGAGACATGGTATCTGTGTGTGTGTCTGTGTGAGAGAGAGGGAGAGAGAGAGAGAGAGAGAAAGAAAGAGCTGTACAGCAAGTAGAAAGTTTAACCCTTTGTGTTTCAGTTTGAATGCACATTTGTTTGTTGGTGATTGAATGTTTGTGCTTTGTTCCCTGGAGCTTGAGATCAGGGACTGTTTTGAATCTGATTTCTACTATGGAAATTTTAACATGATTTCTTTTAAGGATTTTACAGATTATGAAATAAAATGTTAACTCCTGTTCTTTTTACAGGTCATGACTGCCTTACTATCAATTTCTAACTAATCTCTTTTATCCTTACATAAAAGTGATTTATGGAAAACAGTTGAAGTAAAAAAAAGCATATAATTGGTCAGATTAATCGGACGAGTAATGTGTCTCGTCAGGACTTTGAAGGGGGTATGGAAGAAGGTGACATCGGACCTCATTAAGATTAATTAAATTAGCAACAATGGGAGGCACGGAGAGTTGCCTGTGTAATGATCGATCTGTAAATAATGTTAAAGGGGATATATCCCGCCCGTTCTTTGGGGAGAATGTTGGGTAATTGGGAACACAACTCCCAGACGCGGGAGAAAGATAAGGTAAAATGATAAACTATCGTTGTTTTGTTTGGACTAGAGAAAGTATTAAGGCACCTGGTATTTTTTTTTGGCCCAAATATGGGTCCGATGAGGATTGGCTGTGTCAAGATCTTAATATGTATGTCAATCGAAAAGAACTGTACAGTCAAAAAGAGTCCGATTATGCGGCTTGTTGGATAGGGAGCGTGGGAGTAAAATTATGTCCAATGAATACGGAGGAATCAGGGAAAAAAAAAATGAAAAAGGGAAGCCACAATGGGATCCCTTAACAAGTTTGCTGTCCCCATATACTACTCCCCAGAACGAGCCTACAGCTCTCGAAGTAGAACCGAGCCCAGACACAGACGGGGAACAGACTCTGAACTAAAAGATGCAGAATCTAGGGAGATCAGAAACACTCAAGTCACCACACGTAAAGGAGGGGCAGAGAGAATGGAAAATGTAAAATTATGTCCCTTACGAGAGGTTCTGATTAGGGAAGGTACAATTGGATATGTAAACGCTCCCTTATCTAGCAGTGAAGTTAGGGTCTTTAAAAAGGAAAATAAATATTTAATAGAGGATCCGATTGGACGAGCCGAACAATTAGAGCAATTCCTAGGGCCTAATTTATATACCTGGGGAGAACTGATGGCAATTTTAGGAACGTTATTTTCAGGGGAAGGAAGAGGTATGACTAGGAGAGTGGCTTTATAGGAATAGGAAAAGAAGCACCCAGTTGGGGAAGAAGGGGTCCCAGCAGAACAGAAATTCCTAAATGTTGGCCCTCATTGGAAGAATAATGACAGAGAAGATAGGGAGTCAATGCGGGATTTACGAGAATTGGTAATATTAGGAATTAAAGAGGCAGCACCTGGATCACAAAACTTTGTTAAGGCCTTTGAAGTACGATAAGAGAAGGATGAAACCCCTTCTGCATTTCTTAAAAGGCTCAAGGAGGCCACAAGGAAGTATTCAGGAATGGATCCCGATAATCCGATAGCACTGGGACTCTTAAATGTCCAGTTTGTAACTAAATCATGGCCGGACATACAAAAGAAATTACAGAAATTAGATGGATGGAGTGAAAGACAGATGGAAGAACTGTTATGTGAGGCACAGAAAGTGTATGTGAAAAGGGAAGACAAGAAGCAGAAACAGAAAGCCAAAATGATGGTGGCGGCAGTAGAAGAAATAACAAAAAGGAGAATGGGATCGAGGGATAACAGGAAGGGTGGGGAGGACACAAAAGACAAGAGTCAGATACCTAGGAAAGGAGGCAACAGGCAGGGTGTTACCATTGCGGGAAAGTGGGGCATTTTAAACGGGAATGCCAGGAATTAGCACGAGAAAGGGAAGCCGTTTCCCTAATGACCTTCGATAAAGATTAGGGGAGTCAGGGGTTCCTTCCTCCTGAAACCCACCGGGAACCTTTGATAAATTTAAAGGTGGGACCTGAAGGGGAGGAGGCAATATTTTTGGTGGAGCAGCACGGTCATCTCTACATTTTAGACCTACCGGCGTTAAATTGACTAAGGAGTATCTTAAGGTTTCCGGAGTAAAAGGCAAAGAATTCTTGGTGCCTATTTTTGAGCCAACCCTAATTAGAAGAAATGATGAGGAAGTAATAGGACAATTCCTATATATTCCTGACATTGGAAGTAATCTATTAGGTAGGGATTTGATTATATTGCTGGGCTTAAAAATTGGGGTGGATGATAGTGCAGTAGCTGTAACGATGGCTAAGACAACCCAAGGAAGATGGATCCTCCCGGATGGAAGGGAGTTATTAAGTAAACCAGTCATGAGAAACATTCTAACTACCTTGCACCAAGGCAGTCATTGGAGCTCCCAAGCTATATGTGACATAGTGTTAAGGAAGTACAGATGTAAAAGGATATACACATTAGCCAAGCAGGTATGCGCAGGATGCCCGACTTGCCAAAAGATTAAGAAGAAAGTAACGAGAGGGGGGCCAAGAGGTGGAAGAAACCCTGTGGTAAGACCTTTTCAAAGAATACAGGTAGATTACACAGAATTACCCCCAGTAGGGAAACAAAAGTACTTATTAATCCTAATGGATCACCTAACTGGGTGGGTGGAGGCATTTCCAATGTCCTCCGTTACCTCGAAGGGAGTAGTGAAAACTCTTTCAGAGCATATAATTCCTCGATATGGAGTGGTGGAAAGTATAGATACAGACCGAGGTAGCCATTTTACCTCTAAGATCCTACAAGAAGTAATGGCGGGATTAGAGATCTCTTTGGAATTCAACACTCGTTTGCACCTGCCTTCCTCTGGACGGGTGGAACGAATGAATCAAACCTTAAAGAAGCAATTGTCTAAGGTAGTCCTAGAGACTTGATTACCATGGATAAAATGCTTGCCTATCGCATTGCTACGCATTTGGACTGCGCCTAGACGTGATATAGGCCTCTCTCCTTATGAGATGATGTTTGGATTACCTTTCTTGAGTGGAAAAGGGGAATTACCAACTGTAGAGTTCAATGATAAGTTTTTAAAGAACGATATTGTGGCGCTCGGCTCTTCTTCGTCTGTCCTTAGGAAGAAGGGTCTGTTGACCCAGACACCTCCACTTAAGTTCGCAGTACATCGGATACGACCAGGTGATTGGGTCCTGATAAAGACCTGGAAAGATACCAAACTGCACCCAAGCTGGGAGGGACCTTTCCTAACCCTCCTGACTACTGAAACAGCCATCCGAACTGCTGAAAAAGGGTGGAGTCATCACACTCGTGTTAAGGGCCCGGTGGATGCTCCTTCACCTCCGGCAGAGTGGCAAGCACATCCTACAGACAACCCTCTGAAAATCAAGCTGAGCGAAAAGAATGGACTGAGATAAGAGACTATTAAGTATCGGTTAAAAAACTGTATCCCAAAACAATTGTAAGTGTTGCATGGACTCACACTTCACTGGCAGGTAACGGGTTAGGGAATAGACAGGTGGGGTTGTGAGCTGAAATGAGTGATTAGCTTTATATTGTCACGATAATATTGGCGCTAGCTGCCAAGGGGGTGTGGGAAAAATCATTTTACCATTTATGTCAGAATTATGCTAAACTAAAGGGGCATACCGACTGTTGGGTGTGTGCGGAGATCCCACGCCATGGGGAATCTGGAACTCCTCTCACAGAAATACCACTTACCAAGGAAGAAGTGTTCGGCGTACAACAATTTGACTCGGGCTCAAATGATACAACTTGGAGATTTGAAAGGGGTAATTATAACTTTGAGGGATGGTTCCCTCGACCAACCTCGAAAACTCTGGGTGCTATCGATGGGCTTAAAGTTTCCCCACCGAAAGGAGCAGTAAATACCACTTGTTTCTGTAATCAGAATGATACTGCACCCTTCCAATTAGGATGATCATCTTCTGTCTACACCAGCCAAGACACTGTCATGACCATTCCCCAAATATTAAACAGAAAACATATTGGGTATGCGGCCTGAAGGCCTATCCATTTATTCCCGAGGAGAAATACATTTGTGTGACTGAATGTATAGGAATGCATGCATGTTATGATATTGACCAAACACTGCCTCAAAGCCAGAAAGGCTGAAGTGGCTGCTGCTACCTCGCCTTCATAATTCCCCATTTGAGGCTGTTAAAGAGAGCCCCAAAAATACCTTGGAATAAACAGGTGAGTAACCCGGAAAGTAACCGAAGCAGATCGCCTCCTCTGGACTTTGATACCTATGTATGGGACCGCTCGAGCAGGAGTAGAAATACAAAAGTTGGCGGCTTCCCTGGAATAGTTGGCCAACAATGATGCGTTGGCCGAAACCCAATCCCAAGTCACAGCCATAACGACCGAAATGATTGCCACTAGGCTAACGACCCTTCAGAACAGGATGGCTCGGAATTATATTCTAGCAGAGAAGGGTGGTACCTGTGCACTAATTGGAGAGGAATGTTGTAGGTACATACCGGAGGTCTCCTCTAACATTACTGATATCTCCAAACATGTGCGAGACAAAATCGCCAAGATAAGGGAGGCCAGTACTCGGTACTGGAACGAAAATGGATGGGAATGGGAGAATTGGGGATTGACTGGTTGGGGAAGGTGGTTAGTTAATCTAGCTATCTATGGATTATTGATATTAGTGTGGTCTGGTGGTAGGGTTCAATGTCCTAAAATGGGTAATGAGCCAATTGATGACATCCCTTGGGGAAGGAACCCAAAGAAATCATCAGATGCTTTTACAATCAGCAGGTGATATGCAACAAAGGGAAAGTCAAAGAATGCTTTTAGAGTTCGAGGGATGAACAACACAAATGTAAAATGTAAGATTGTGAACCTCATTGCCAAAAGGCGTAAGAGGGCAGAACATAAGGAAATCACTTAAAGGAGACTTAATAAGTGCAAAAACAACAGTTAGAGAAAAAAAGAAAAAGGGGGAATTGTGGGAGATGAGAAATGTTGTTTTTGCAGATGGGTAAGGGGGTGTAGTGTGGGGGGAGGGGAAGGGGAACATTATACAAACGATTGCGGAATTCTTTTAGCATGTAGCATACTTAAGACTAAGACTTTAATGAATATAGAGGGTCTTTTAAAGAAAATAGTTTTAAGCTAGGAAATAACTTTAAAGTGTTGTAGTTGACCACAAAAAGAAGTAGCAAGAGCATTTCACAATAAAGCTTATAGTATAATAAGAGAAACTGGATAAAAGAACAAGCTGTAACAAACAAGGAACAAAGAATGCAGACATACAAGGGCAGCAGGACGACCAGATAAGAAAATAACTAGAGAGAAAAAAAACAAGTGAGGTAGTTGGCTTATGATAGGATGGGGAAAGGGATGTGTGATTCCGCAACTTGTAAATGAATAAGATTGCTTACAAGTTCTGTTTTCGCGCGCATTTCTGCTTGATTGCAGAGGCGTCCAGTTCTTGCAAGACTGTAATAAATTGTTCTTGTTTCCAAGGCTTTGTCTCAGGCTGATTGATTTGTGAGTGAGTTCTGTTTCTCACACAGGCTTTAGGACTCAATGTAGAGTTCAATAGGTTTAGGGCCTGGACACCTTCTCCCATGACTTAACCTCAACCCCAAACACCAAGCCTTGTCATTACATTGGCTGCCCCCTTAACCATCCCATTGTCAGCTACTAATGGTCCCAAAGAGCAGTCATCGATTCTCCCAGGCTGACCTTGACCCATTCCTTTATGTGTCCAATTGCAGTTCTCTTTCTCTGGACTTCATCCCCATTTTTTGGTTAATCTTCCTTCCCTACCATCCCATCTTCAGCACATTAGCTACATTCAGTTTTGAAGAAGAATCACTGGACCCGAAACATTAATTCTGCTTTCTCTTCATAGATACTGCTAGATCTATTGAGTTTTCCCAGCAAATCATGATTTTGTTTGAAGTCATGTTTCTCCAGCAATATTTGGATTGACTGTAACAGATGCCAATCAGAGAGCCCACCCACTCTGCCCATTGTCTCCTCTTCCGTCAAAATTATGGTTGCTGGCCCCACAGTGTTCCCCCACTGACACCTCAGGCACCCGCCCTGCCTTATTTCCCAAGAGTAGGTCAAGATTTGCATATTCTCTAGTAGGTACATGTACTTTCTGAATCAGAAAATGTCTTGTACACACTTAACAAATTCCTCTCCATCAAAACCCTTAACACTATGGCAGTCCCAGTCTATGTCTGGAAAGTTAACATCCCCTACCATAACCATCCTATTATTCTTACAGATAGCTGAGATCTCCTGACAAGTTTGTTTCGCAATCTTCCTCTGACTATTAGGGGGTCTATAATACAATCCCAATAAGGTGATCATCCCTTTCTTATTTCTCAGTTCCACCCAAATAACTTCCCTGGATGTATTTCTGGGAATATCCTCCCTGGGCACAGGGAGAATGCCACTTCCCCTCCTCTATTGCCTACATTTCTATCCTTCCTGTAGCATTTGTATCCTGGAACATTAAGCTGCCAATCCTGCCCATCCCTGAGCCATGTTTCTGTAATTACTATGATAACCCAGTTTCATGTTCCTAACCATGCCTGGAGTTAGACTGCCTTCCCTGTTAGGCCCCTTGCATTGAAATAAATGCAACTTAATTTATTAGTCCTACTTTGTCGCTGCCTGCCCTGACTGTTTGACTCAATTCTGTTCTCAACTGTACCTGTCTAAGATTGATCTCTTTCCTCATTATCTCCCTGGGTGTTACGCCACCCCCCCCCACCCACCCACCTTACTAGTTTAAATCCTCCCGAGCAGCTGTGGCAAATTTCCCTGCCAATTTATTAGTCCCCTTCCAATTTAGGTGCCATTCGTCCTTCTTGTACAGGTCACTTCGACCCCAAAAGAGATTCCAGTGATCCAAAAATGTGAATCCTTCTCCCATACACCAGCTCCTCAGCCATGCATTCATCTGCTCTATCCTCCTATTCCTGCCCTCACGAGCTCGTAGCACTGGGAGTAATCCAAATATTACTACCCTTGACGACCTCCTTTTTAAATTTCTGCCTAACTTGCTGTAATCTCCCTTCAGAATCTCAACCTTTTCCCTTCCAAGTCTTTGGTTCCAACATGGACAATGACCTCTTGCTGACCCCTCTCCCCCGTGAGAACATTCTGCACCCTCTCTGAGACATCCTTGATCCTGGCACCAGGGATCAACACATCATTCTGCTTTTTCTCTGCTGGCCACAGAAACGTCTGTCTGTACCTTGCAGAGTCCCCCAACACAATTGATCTCTTGGAACCCAACGCACCCCTCGTTGCATTAGAGCCAGTCTCAATACCAGAAACTTGGCTCTTCGTGCTATGTTCCCTTGAGAACTCATCACCCCCTACATTTTCCAAAATACTATTCCTGTTTGAAATGGGAATATCCACAAAAGACTCCTGCACTAGCTGCCTACCTCTCTTACCTTTCCTGGAGTTAACCCATCTATGTGACTGTATCTGAGACTTTTCCCCCTTCCTATAATTGCCATCCATCACATACTGTTGCTGTTGCAAATTCCTCATTGCTTCTAACTGTCTCTCCAACTGATACATTCGATTTGATGAGATTCATAACCAACAGCAATTATGGCAGATATAATCCGCAGTAACCCTTAAACTCTCTTTAAACTCCCACATCTGACAAGAAGTACATATCCCTCTATTAAAGACCATTTTTGCTCCTTCACAATCTACAGACCCAGAAAATAACACCGTTTTATTCCTCTACGAACACTGTCCAGGTTAAATAAATAGTTATGCCTTATATTTTAAGTTTAATCAAGAGACACATCTCCAAAAACATATAATCAAGAAAGAACCCGCTCTACTCACTAATGCAGATTCTCTGTAGGTCACACTTAAAATTGATAACTGAGATCTGCTAATTTGCTTCTCGATTTCCCACTGACTATTGGGAGATTTATAGTACAATGTCAATAAGGTGATCATCCCTCTCTTAATTTACGGTTCCATCAAATAACTTTCTTGGACGTACTCCCCAGAACAGCCTCCCTAAGTACAGTTGTAATGTTATGTCTCATCATAAACACCATTTCCCCCCTCCTCTTTTGCTATCCCTTCTATCCTTCCTATAGCATCTATACCCTGGAACATTAAACTGTCAGTGTTATCCACCCCTGAGCCACGTCACTGTAGTAGCTTTGATAACCCACTCCTATGTTCCAACAATGCCCTGAGTTTGTCTGCCTTACCTCTTCATTCTCTTGCATTGAAACAAGTGCAGTTTAATTTATCAGTCCTACCTCATTCTCTGCTGTGTTCCTGCCTGCATTGACTGTTTGACTTGCACCTTTTTCCAACTGCACGTGTCTCATACTGATCTCTTTTGTCACTCTTTCCCCGGGTTCCCCCCACACTACACCAACCTTACTAATTTAAATCCTCCTGAACAGCTATTGCAAATCTCCCCACCAGTATGTTAGTCCTGTTCCAATTCAGGTGCAACCCATCCTTCTCATGCAGGTCCCTTCTATCTCAGAAAAGATTTGGATGATCAAAAAATGTGAATCCTTCTTCCCTGCACCAGCTCCTCAGCCACGCATTCATCTGCTCTATCCTCCTACTACTCTTACCAGCTTGTGGCACTGAAAGTAACCTAAATATTACCAGTCTCGAGGACCTACTGTTTAACATCCTGCCTACTTTCCTGTATTCTCTCCTCAGAATTTCATCCTTTTCTCTTCCTTGGTCATTAGACCCAATGTGTACAATTCCTGCTGATTCCTCTCCCCTTTGAGAATATTCTGCACCCTGTCAGTGATATCCTTGATCCTAGCACCAGGAAAGCAGCTCATCATTCTGATGTCTCGTTATCAGCTGCAGAAATGTCTGTTTTCCTCTGATTAGAGAGTCCCCTGTCACAGTTGATTGCTTGGAACCTGACATTTCGCTTGTGATATTAGAGCCAGTCTTGGTACGAGAAATCTGGCGGTCATGCTACATTTCCCTGAGAATCCATCACCCTCTACATTTTACAAGAGAGCATACTTGTTCATTGTTAAATGTTAAGAGGGTTTCTACATCTACCACCCTTACAGGCAGTGAGTTCCAGATTCCCATCATCTTCTGAGTGATAATAGTTTTCCTCACATCCCTGCTAAACCTCCTTCCCTTCATGTTAAATCTATGTGCACTGGTCAATGATCACACCTCCAAGGGGAAAAGTTTCTTCCTCTCTATCAATGCACCTCAATTTTAAACACCTTAATCATGTCCCATCTCGGACTTTGCTGCTCCAAGGAAAACAATCCCATTTACCCAATCTCTTTTTACAATTTAAACTTTCCATCCCAGGCATCCTGGTAAATCTCCTCTGCACCCTCTCAGTGCTATCATATCCTTCATATAATGTGGATTCCACAACTGCACACAATATTCTGGCTATGGCCTAACCAACATTTTATACAATTCCAGCAGAACCTCCCTGCTCTTAAACTCTGTGCCTCAGCGTATAAAGACAAGTTATCTACCTGTCCTGCTCCCTAAGGGACTGATTGACATGCACACCAAAGTTCCTCTGATCCCCAGTGCTTCTCCAGCACCTACTTTATAATGTGTCCCTTTGCCATGTTTGTCTTGCCCAAGTACATTATGTTACACTTATTCTGATTGAACTGCGTTTACCACTGATCAGCCCATCTGACCAGTGCATGTATATACTCCAGTATTCTTAGACACAGTTTACCACTCACTATTTACCAAGTCATCAATTTTCGCATCATCCACGAACTAACTGATTAACTCTCCCACATTCAAGTCAAAATCATCTGTCTAAACGACAAACAGCAAGCGTCCCAACCTTGATCCCTGCAGTATCCTATTGGATACAAGCTTCCACTCTCAAATCTATATCCTCCACCCTCACTCTCAGTTTTCTGCCAGTCAATTCTGGATCCAATTTGCCAAAACTCCTTGGACCCATGGACTCTTACCTTCACTATCAGTCTCTCATTTGTGACCTTATCAAAAGCCATGCTGAAGTCCAAGTAGACTATGTCAAGCATATCACCCTCATCTACACACCTGGTCATCTTTGAAAAATACAGTTTAATAGTTCAAACATGACCTCTCCTCAACAAAACAATGTTGTCTGTTCTTGATTAATCCCTGCCTCACCAAGTGCAGATTAATTCTATCCCTCAAAAGTGCTCCCAATAATTTGCCCATGGCTGAGTTTAGATAGACTGATCTGTAGTTTCCTCCATTCTTGAATACCAGTACCATGTTTGCTGCTGTCATGTTATCATGCTCTGCAGCAGCAGCTCTTCATCCGTACAAGCAGCATCTTGCCCCAGTCTCTCCCACATCAGTTCAATCACCACCAACCAGATCTCAAAATATCAGTGAAAGAAGACATTATACCTACAGAAACCACTGTACAAACCCAGAATTCCCTCAGTGTAGCACCAGGCACAAACCACCTATCAACTCCACCCTGGCTAAAAAGATAACCAGTCACTCAGTAGCCAGAAAGACCTCAGCCTTTGATTCATTAACACAAGCCCTGGAGAGTAGGAGCCATATCTGATAATCTTAGTATCCCTGGTGTGGAGGAGCGGGAGTATCAGCCAGGAATCCTGTTCCTGAGCCCAGTCAGGGGGAGGGCAGGATGTGTCTTGGCTGAGAGTCTCCATTGTCTCACAATATTCACTGTGTCTGGTTCTCCATGTGCTGAATAGCCACTTGCATAGAGCACTAGAGGCCAATTAATATCCACAGACTATCCTCCGGGTCCATACCTCAACAATTGAATCGAATTTGAGATAGGATGAGAACATCAACTAATCAACAACTTGCAACTACCCATTTATGTATGTAACTTTCCTTGGTAGGATGTGAACTCACAATTTCTGGATTGCTAATCTGGCACCACAATAATTTGGCTACTGCATCAGGAGACACATTTAGTGAAATATATTTTAACGCTCCTTTCAAGATTTTGAGGTAGACATGCAGGAAGCAGGAAGAACACAGCAAGTTAGGCAGCATCAGGAGGTGGAGTAGTCAATGTTTTGAGTGTAACTCTTCTTCACGACCTGAAGAAGGGTTACTTTCGAAACGTTGACTTCTCCACCACCTGATGCTGTCTGGCTTGCTGTGTTCTTCCAGCCTCCTGCTTGTCTACCTTGGATTACAGCAACTGCAGTCTTTTTTGTCTCCTTTCAAGATTTTAGTTGAAGGCCTTGGCGTTTTCCAAAAGCCTGAGCCTGGATTCGATCATTTTGCCCACTGCTTGGCTGATAGCTGAATTTGGGACGTGCAGCCTGAGCAAATGCAGGCTGTCTAGTGTACCAGGATAAAACAGGGTCCTTCACCACCTACACTGAAGTATGAGTGTTTCTGCAAATAATTTGGGAAAACAAAGGGGAGAAAATTCAAAATCTTTACTGAATTAACGCTTCTCCTGAGTTTTATTTTACATTAAACACATTATCAGGATAAACTGATCTTCATCAGGATGACACAAGCTCATAATGAATTTAGCATCCATTTTTTACTCCACATGATTGTCTTTTTCGATGCCCTCATGGTATATGGGAAGATGGAGTATGGGCGGAGGAAGAAAGTAGTCACATGGTCTGCTCCTGGCCACTATCCAGTGTCCCTGCTGAAAACAGGGTGTATGTGACAGTAAGTCAGGAAAAAGAAAGAACCTGCAACTGATCCCCCACACAGGGGAATAGCAGGTTGTTCCACAGTGAATGCCAGTCTCTAGCTAAAGAGTCAGCCCCTTCAACAAATGAGGAGAGGGAGTTGAAGGAAATCATGTTTCCTTTCCTGTTTTACAGAAAGATTGTACTGTACTACACCAAAGAATACAGAGAGGATAAACACTGCAGATAGATCCTGAATCAAGGAACAATTTCATGACTGTGGGAAGACATCCAGTTCCTTCACAGCATTACTCAACACAGAGAAGATTGGACAGTGATACCACCGTCTGGAAACTAGTCGGGTCAGGGGATCTTTGACATAACATCAGGTCTGAAACTGATCAGCCTTTCATCAGAACCAACCTTTTGAAGATACAGTCAGGGTATCAGTCAGGGTGAGGCTGGGAAGAAATGAGAGTAGCTCCAAGTGTGGCGAGAGCTTCAAGCATTGATTGAGTGTCATAAACCAGTAACTCATTCCTGCATGTGATAGGCTGTTCAAGCGTGTGTTATATGAAGAGGACTGCGCGAGCTAATACAACCTCCTAACCCACAGGTTGCAGTACACTTGCCAACACGAGGGGAGCTTCATGGAAGATAAACAATTCAAGTGTGAGACACTTGACCAAGCTGTCTCACATTAACAATATTCATGAATCATCAACATATTCAGACTGGAATGAGGCCATTTAAATGTAGAGTGTGTAACAAGTCATTCTCACGGTCATCAGCGCTCCTTGCACATCAACACACTCACACAGGGGAGAAACCATTCACATGCAAGGTGTGTATCAAATCATTCTCTGCTTTATCAAGCCTCGGTGTACACCAACGCATTCACACAGGGGAGAAACCATTTACATGTGAAGTATGTGACAAATCATTCTCAGTTTCATCGAGGCTCTTGCTCCATCAGAGGACCCACACGGGGAAGAAACCATTCACGTGCAAGGTGTGTACCAAGTCTTTCTCACAGTCCTCAACCCTCCACACACGGGAGAAACCATTTATGTGTGAAGTGTGTGACAAATCATTCTCGGCATCATCAGCTCTCCATGTTCACCAGCGCATTCACACAGGGGAGAAACCATTCACATGTGAGGTGTGTGATAAATCATTCTCTGATTCATCAGCCTTCCGCAGACACCAACACATTCGCACAGGGGAGAAACCGTTCGCATGCAAGTAGTGTGATAAATCATTTTCAAAGTCATCGACCCTCCTGCTTCACCAGCGCATTCACACACGGGAGAAACCATTCACATGTGAGATATGTAACAAATCGTTCTCTGATTCATCACATCTCCGCAGACATCAACGTATTCACACAGGGGAGAAACTGTTCATATGTGAGGTGTGTGACAAATCTTTCACAAGATCATCAACCATTCTCCAACACCAACGTGTTCACACGGGAGAAATTCTTCACGTGTAAGGTGTGTGACAAATCATTCTCAAGGTCGTCAAACCTGCTCCATCAGAGGATTCACAAAGGAGTAACTCTTCAGATGTGAGGTGTGTGGCACATTATTCTTGAGACGACTGAACCTCTGTGCACACTGATGTATCACACCAAGGGCAAATTATTTATGCATGTCATGTGCGAGAAGCCATTCAGAGTGTCCTTGGGCCTTCACAATCATCAAGGCATTCACATGGAACAAACCATTCATGTTTGTCAGAAATCATTCTCAAGTTCATTCACACTGCACAAACAGCAATATATTCACATCAGGAATGAACTATACACATCTGAGGTTTGTGACAAATTATTGTTGTTCGTGCAATTCTACATTCATCAACATGTCAAAATGGAGAGAAACCATTCAAGGGTGGCATGTGAATAACAATACTCATTATCATCAAATTGTTGTCATCTAGTTCATCAAAGGACTCACAGAGGGCACTAACCATTTAAGAGTGAAATTTATGAGAAAGGTTGTGTCAGTTTTGACTTTCCTGGGAGACACAAAAATTCACACAGGGAAAAAAACGCTTCTGATGCAATGTTTGTGACAATGCTTTTAAAAAACTCCATCACCTCCAAAGGCACAGACAGATCCTGTTGGAGAAACCGTTCAGGTATGAAGTATGTGAAAATATTTTCACAGAATCAACATCTCTCGTAGTACCTCAGTACTCTCATATTGGTGTCAATTTCATAATAAATCCTTCACACAGTTGTTCGACCTCCCAGAACATCATGCATACAATACTACAACAGGACATAGGTGCAGAAGTAGGCTATTCACCCCATCACGTCTGCTCTGCTATTCAATGAGATCATGGTTGATCTGATAATCCTGAACCTCACTTTCCTGCCTTCTGACTATAACTCTCAATTCCCGTACTGATTTCATATCTGTTTATCTTGGTCTTGAAAGTACTTAATGACCAGCCTTGGCACCCCTCTGTGTGAAAGAACTCCCAATTCATGACCATCTGAGAAAAGAAATTCCACTCATGTCTGTTTAAATGTGTGATACATCATTTTGAGATTATATTCCCACAAGGGAAAAAAACCTTTCTGCATCTGTACTGTCAAGTCCCCGAACGATCTTGTAGGTGTCAATAAGGTCACCTCTAATACTTTTCTAAACTCCAGTGTGTATAGGCTCAACATACTCAACTGCTCCTCATCAGGCAGTCTCTCCACACTTGGGATCAACCAGTGAACCTTCTCTGGACTGTGTCTAATGCCAGTTGATCTTTATTTAGACAAGCGGACCAATACTACTCATAGTATTCAGTTGTAGTCTGACTAATGCCTTTTTAGAGTATACAGCCGTGACTTATAGGAGTAGAAGTAGGCCATTCAGCCCATTAAGTCTGCTCTGCTATTCAATAAGATGATGACTTATTGAATCTTCAACTGAATCTACCTGCCTTTTCCCAATAACCCTTGATTCCCTTATTGGTTAAGAGTCTATCTCTGCCTTGAACATACTTAATAACCTAGCCTCAATAGCCCTCTGCAGTAAACAAGTCCACAGAGTCATTATTCTCCAAGAAAGAAATTCCTCCACGTTTCTGTCTTAAATATGCAAACCCTTTACTGAGATTATGTCTTCTAGTCTTTGACTCTCCCACAAATGGAAACAACCATTCCACATCTACATGTCAAGTCCTTTAAAAATCTTACATGTTTCAATAAGGTCACTTCTTATTCTTCTATATTCCAACAAGTACAGGCTCAATCTACTCAACCTCTCCTCACAAGACCATGCTGACATAGAACATAGAACATAGAACAATACAGCACAGAACAGGCCCTTCGGCCCACGATGTTGTGCCGAACATCTATCCTAGATTAAGCACCCATCCATGTACCTATCCAATTGCCGCTTAAAGGTCGTCAATGATTCTGACTCTACCACTGCCACAGGCAGCGCATTCCATGCCCCCACCACTCTCTGGGTAAAGAACCCACCCCTGACATCTCCCCTATACCTTCCACCCTTCACCTTAAATTTATGTCCCCTTGTAATACTCTGTTGTACCTGGGGAAAAAGTTTCTGACTGTCTACTCTATCTATTCCTCTGATAAGCTTATAGACCTCTATCAAGTCACCTCTCATCCTTCGCCGTTCCAACGAGAAAAGGCCGAGAACTCTCAACCTGTCCTCGTACGACCTATTCTCCAATCCAGGCAACATCCTGGTAAATCTTCTCTGCACCCTCTCCAAAGCTTCCACATCTTTCCTAAAGTGAGGTGACCAGAACTGCACACAGTACTCCAAATGTGGCCTAACCAAAGTCCTGTACAGCTGCAACATCACTTCACGACTCTTGAATTCAATCCCTCTGCTAATGAACGCTAATACACCATAGGCCTTCTTACAAGCTCTATCCACCTGAGTGGCAACTTTCAAAGATCTATGTACATAGACCCCAAGATCCCTCTGTTCCTCCACCTGACTAAGAACTCTACCGTTAACCCTGTATTCCGCATTCTTATTTGTTCTTCCAAAATGGACAACCTCACACTTGGCAGGGTTGAACTCCATCTGCCACTCCTCAGCCCAGCTCTGTATCATATCTAAGTCCCTTTGCAGCCGACAACAGCCCTCCTCACTGTCCACAACTCCACCAATCTTCCTCTCTCGTCTCGCAGTGTCATTTCAGTGAAATTGGGCAAATATTCATAAGTTTAGCAAATTGAGAGACGATCGCAATGAAACATATAAGATTGTGAAGGGGTTAGGTATGGTGGACGATGAAAGATTATTTCTGCTTGTTGAGGAAGTTAGGACACAGTAATATCAATACAAAGAACTAATCATTTAGGACTGAGATGTGGAAAAATTACTTCATTCAAGTTGTTGCAAATTTTTGAATTTATTTGCTCCAGACAGTTGTGGATGCTGCATTATGAATGTATTTATTGCTGGGAGTTGACAAAAGTTTAAAACTATCAGGGAACTGAATGTTATGGGGAGCAGGCCAGAAAGTGAAGTTGATGCTCAAGGTCAGTCTGATCTATTGAGCTATAAGTTCTACTCCTACTTCTCAAGTTCATGCAAAAGGCTCACCAACAAATCACCCAGATCTAATACAGATGCGCACAAAATAATCTTAGACCGGTGAAACACACTTTCAGAAAGTATGGAAATTGGCCAGTCCGGTGACTGATGTCATGCCACACTTCTAATAGATAAGAAAAAAGATGCCAGAAGTTGTAACAGGAGTGATGAAGGTGAAGTAACAGAATAACAAATCACACTTCAATAAACCCACCAAATTATTGCTAGAGTCAGGAATTGGAGAAAAGACCAGTGTGCAAACATTCAACACACCCAAGAAAGAGCTCAGTAAGGGCATGAGGGAGGTAGGTGAGAAACTAGAGAAAAATGCAAGTTCAGGGTTAGGGAAGGAATGACAGGGAGTAGCACTTAAAAAAATGGATGGCAATTATTTGAAAACAAAGGCTCTTTGTATTGGACTGTTTTCTGAAATTGACCAAATTCTTCCTCCCAGGATTCCATAGGATCTTGAAAATCCGACATAGAAATATCAACTGATTTTTATTCTACAATATAGTAGTATGAAGACAATCCCGAAATTAATGCATCAATTGAAGTGTTTTACAGAAAATTAAAATTTAGAATACATTAAATAAATTCAAAATTGAAACTGTGCCAAAAGCAAGCTCATAAACAACTTGCAGGCAGCATAAGGTGGTTACAGATGACCAAGAACATCCAAAACACAGAAAACTGTTTACTGTGAGGCATAGATACTTTAAAAATGCATTTTAGTCCCTTTAATGAATCCATTCACACACAATACAATGAACAAAGCAAATTGTTTTCATAAGTAATGTGGTTTTCCAAGTGACAATGAAATTATAGAAATTAGTGGTTTGTAAATTAAATCGACTATCTTTGACAATGTAGAATTGAGGTCTGAATAAGATCTTTTAAAGACTGAGGTGAGACCCAAAAAACCCTATAAATTTAAATTTGAATTTTTAGTATACTTTTTGTAAGATATTTGTTTACATATCTGAATCTATTTCTAGGTTGATTTCAAAATTGTGTTAGATTTCTATCCAGAGGTTGTTACATTAAATTCCTTTGTTGGTAAATGTATATTACAACATTATGTCTAGACGTGTTCAATTCTACAAGCTATTTTTAGATGAATTGACTGTTTTAGTCATCCTAAACAAAATAATATTGTAATAATTACGCTAATGTAACCCAGGATTGAATCCTGTCATAAAACATTGTAAAGTACTCATTAAAAATTGTACATTCACAAAGACCCAACAGAAAACAAATAAAAATATTCTTAAATCCTTATGTTAGAATAGAATAGAGTTGAATGCGTATAGTATGGTAATAGGCCATTTGACTCAACAAGTCCACACCAACCCTCCAAAGATCACCCCACCCGGGCCACCCCCATAACCCTGCATTTCCCGTGGCTAACCTACACATTCCTGAACACTATGGACAGTTAGTATGGCCAGTCCACCTAACTTGCACATCATTGGGCTGTGGGAGAAATCTGGAGCACCCAGAGGAAACCCACGCAGATCCGGGGAGATTGTCTGTGTGGAGTCTGCACAGTCACCTGAGGATGGAATCGAATCTGGGTTCCTGGTGCAGTGAGGCAGCAATGCTGACCACTGAGCCACCTTGTCACCCTTAGTATTCGATGCACTAATAATAGTTACCTCAGGAGATGTTTATTCAACAATGTGCCTTTGTAAATTAATTTCACATGGAGGTACATTTAGCAGTAGTCTCCTAGGGTAGAGGTCATTTCACTTGAGGACTAACTCGAGACCGAATAATGTTAATTAAGTTGCAGTAATGATTTAAAGTTTCTCCTAGTTGAGGCTTCAGTGTAGCAATAAGTTCAACTGAATAAGTTAACATTGCCAGGAGTAAAGGTAGTAGAACCGTAAAACAATGTCGCCTTTGAATTGAAGTACAATTAATTTCCAGAAGGGGATGACTGAAGTTTTCTCAAAGAGGCAGGATTTCAGGAAGGAGAGAGAGAAAATTTTGCAGACAGGTTTAAGGAAGGAATTCATGAGTACAGCATTCGGATACTGAAGAAGATGGCTGTACTGGGGACATGAAGGAAATTGGGTAAATATGTGAAAAGCTAGAATTGGAGGAGCACAGGGTCTTTGGCAGGCGAGTGCGCTGGAGGTGATGGAGATAGGGAGGGAGTGAGACCATGGAGAAATGTGTACTTGAGCATGAGAATTCTAAATTGAAGGCTCTGGGGAATTAGAAGCCAGGTTGGGTCAGTTGGTGCAGGGGTGATAGGTGTGCAAGTTAGAATAAAGAATGTGGAATTTTAGCTGAGCTCAAGTTTATAGAGGGAAATTGGACAGGAGAACATTGGAATGGCCTAGTCTAATCTAGAAGTGACAACAGCCTGGATGAAGATTTTAACAACAGCTGGAGAACAGGGATTGGTGGTGATGGTTTTGGAAATGGGCTATGTTACAGAGGAGAAGATAGGTGATGTTTGTGATGGAGAAGGTAGGTGTTTGAAACTTCAGCTGGAGGTTGAAAGGGATGACACTGAACAGTTGTTGGTGGAATTGAGAGTGGAGAGGGCAATCAAAAGGAATGTAGGAACTGGAGCAATCCCTTGAGCCTGTTACACCATTCAGTTACATCATGACTGATCCTTTTCTTAACTCTATGTACTTGTAATGGTCTGATAACCTTCATCCACTTGCCTGACAATATCTGTCAACATCAGGTTTCAAATTTTCAGTGGTTCCCCAGCATCTACATATTTTTGTAGCACGCGAATATTTCAGGTAGAGTCCTACCAGAACACTGTCCAGCTGTAGCCAAACTTTCACAAGGGCTTATTTGATTTTGGGGTGACAAAGTTGTTAGTTATCATTTCAGAATGGTCCTAGAGTAATGAACAAGTTTTGACAGAGGAAAGAAGGACCAGTAGTAATTGATGTGGTTCAGTTAGAACTGGTGATGGATGAATAAACCAGTTGTGCACCAGATTTCATCCTTGAGAAATCTGGAAGAAAATGTGACAAGGTAATTTTGGCAACAAAGTGTAGCGATGGATTGGTTAAACCAGACTGAAATCTACAGGAACATACTGGTGAATGGAGGGCTGGAAGTCAGACAATTGGGAGATGAGAATTGTCCAACTCATCTGGAGGAAAAAGAGTGTCTCCCAGGAATGGAAACTGATTGATCAATGGGCCTATGTGATCACTAGGTCTCTGGAACCATTGGTGGGCTTATATGTTGAAAACGAATTCTGTATCACTAAAGTTTGGTGTCGAGATCCAAGATGGCGGCGACTCAGCAAGTCTGAGTTTACAGTGCTCTTCCCAAAACCTGGGTAAAGTGAGTTACTCACCCCCACCACACTTACCAAACCACCCAAAAAAATTTTCTAACCTTAATTAGCTGCTTACTATTATATTTAAGCAGTTTAATATTAAGTGGATAATGAGTAAACCAAAGGGATCCCGCAGCTCTCAGAAAACAAAGACCCCTCCCCCACCCTCCTCTCCTCCTCAGGCTGCAGCTGATGTAAAAACAGGCCTTGAAGAGATGATTGCCAGGCTGGAAACGACACTCGTCAATTTCATCGCAGAATCCAGACAGAGATGGAATGCATTCGAAGAAAAGTTACAAAAGTACAGCCAGGCTCTCCAGGAACTGCAGGGCCGAGTGAAGGGGGCGGAGCTAAAGGCCACGACCTCCGAGGCTGCAGCACAAACAGCTGCAGAACAGGTGCGAGCTCTGGAGCAGAGAGTCCGGGCCTTTGAAATCTACATGGATGACCTGGATAATAGAAATCGGAGAAAGAATATCCGTCTTCTGGGCCTCCCTGAACAAGAAGAGAAGGGACAGTTAGCAGTATTTCTGGAGCGATGGTTGCCCCAGCTTTTAAACCTGGGGGCTGAAACTGACCGGGTAAGGGTGGAGTGGGCCTACCGGGTCGCTGTACGCGGATCTGGCCCAAACCAGCGCCCACGCCCAGTCCTGTTCCAGCTGCAGAGTTATAGGGAGAGGCAGATACTCCTGGATGCCTCCAGAAATCTTGGAAAGGATCCTAAAGCTATGATTCATGAAGGATCCAAGATTATGTTATTTCAGGACTTCTCCCCGGCTTTGGCACGAAGGAGGAAGGCGTTTGATGAGGTGAAGAAATGTCTAAGGAACTTAAATATTCAATACACCTTAGGCTACCCAGCGACGTTATGCTTTACCCACGAAGGATCCGAGTATAATTTTAGATCACCAGAAGAGGCTAAGGAACTTTTAGACTCGTTTAAATAAATCGTAAGAGACAATTTATGTTGGCTTGCCTCTTCCACACTCCGTGGGGAGAAATGGATACTTTACTCTACTTTACTTTTGCTTCTGGGAGCAGGGTTGTCTTCTCTTGCTATTTTATGTTATTATACTTAATTGTAATTTGTTGGAGTTGTAATTTTATAGTTATGTGTGTTTGTACGTGGCATTGATGCTATCAGATATACTCAGGTATGGGTGGGGAGGGGTGGGGGTGGGGCGCTCACTGTCAATTCTAGCTCGGTATTATATCTAAATCCTATTAAGGAGCGCCCGGGTCAAGGGTGGGACACTGTTTGGGAGAGGATATGGTGGACCTTTAGAAAGGAAGTAAGGCCCCCTGAGAACAAGGGGGAGGATCTCCATTCAAACATGTTTTTTTTTGTTCTTATTGTTTGGAAATAGTTTCCTTTTTATTATACTGTTATGAGTGTATTAGAGAACATTTTCTCTTGTTTGAAGGATGTAAGTGACTCAACTATACACTCTGGATAATTGTGGATTAGATTAGTAGTTAACTGAGTTTCATTGTTTTTCTTTCTTCTTTAGTATCATTCCTTTGAATTTTGATGATTATATATTTAAGATCTATTTTTATATTAATGTTTGTGCTTGAAAGTTCTGTTTATTTTTGTAAATCTGTCAAAATATTAAATTTCTAATAAAAATATCTTTAAAAAAAAAAGTTTGGTGTCATTTCTGACCATCAGATTTGGGAATAGGACTAAATTTTAAAGAAACTTCTGTCCTTAATATTCTGAGAGAATTTCCATGGGAGTGTGTGTTAGTAAAAAGAGCAAGGTCTCAGGAGCAGAATCAGACCCTGCTTTAGTTGGGAAGTGAATTCTAGAAAGATCGCCTTCAGGTGATCAGTGTTAGACTATTACCATGAGGAATGTTTGTACTCTGCTGTCCAGGGAGTCTGTACATGATTAAGGGATTTCCCTCCTCCCATTATAAATCAATGTAGTAACAATGTGATATGTCCATCTTGTACTCACAGGCTAAACTATCAGTGGTTATCTCTCTCTCTCTCTCAGCCACATTAGGGAGATTTAAACAATCCTTAGATTAGCATATGGCTAATGATGGGATAGTGTAGGGGGACAAGCTGAGAATAGTTCACAGGTCAGCGCAACATCAAGGGCAGAAGGGCCTGTTCTGCGCTGTATTGCTCTATGTTCTATATCAGTCCTGTGGTCTTCTGGGACTGTATTGATTTTACTTTAATATTCTAAGATTCATTTTATACTCTGGAACAATTTCACTTCATTTTGAAAGTTTTCTTAAGTGGTTGGATTTAAAGTTTTGGGTAAGTTGACTATTGCATTAATTGTGCTTTCATCAGTTGTTGATCTAGATTTATAGCTCTCAATATAATTTTTTAAAAATCTAAACCCAAACTCCCTGGTCTGTCATCAGTGTGTTCCCACTCAGTAAAGCTATTCAGGATCCTGTGGTAAGAATCCTGTACACAAGATTTTAGAGAATTTCACTGTGGGCTGCGATACTTGCTCCACCAAAGGTTTTATAATTTCTAGTCCCTAGGAAGCTTTTGTATTTAAAAAGTCATGGTATCATAGAGATACTATTCAGCTGATGCTGCTCTCTGTAGAGAAATACAGTCTATCCTATTCCATTGCTCTATTCTGGTTGCTGTCTAAATGGAGTTGCGTCAAGTGCCGATCCGACTTTCAATTGAAGTCAGTCACCACTGCTTCCTCACAGATTGTAAGTTCCAGGCCATAACAACTTGGTGTGAAATAAAGTTCTTTTTCACTGCCCATTGAAGCTCCTTTCCCCACCACACTCCCCATCCTTGTGTCATGAGATAATGGAAAGGGTTTTTCATTGCTATGATACTATTATTAACAAGGCTATGTAAAGCCAATCATTCTTGTACTCAATTCCTATCTTTGAACAATTTGTTGAGTCTAAAATTTTGATAGCCTCTTTCACAATTACCACGTCTCACATCTCTCTACAGACAGTGGGCGGCAGTCATTGTTCAAATGTAACAAACACAGCTGTGAACGCTCGCATAACCAGCTCCCAAAATATCACTGCGACAATGGATGCTGACTGAGGGACAAGTACTGTTCAGGGCAGCAAGGACAACTCCCTCACTCCTCCTTAAAAAAGTGACATTGCAGTTTATATATTATTTGAGAGAACAGACAGGACTTTTGTTTAAAGTGTCATTCAAAGGTCAGCATCTGTGACAGTGCAGCACTCCCTCCAGTGTACGTAAGTGCCACAAACTATAACACACCCTTGAAAACATGTTAGACCATAAGACATACGAGCAGAAATTAGGTCATTGTGCCCATCATGTCTGCTCTGCCATTTAATTATGGCTGTTAAGTTTCTCAACCTCATTCTCCCTGTAACCCTTAATCCCCTTGATACTCAAGAACCTATCTATCTCAATCTTAAATATACTCATGACCTGGCCTCCACAGCCTTCTATGGCAATGAATTCTATAGATTCACCATTCCCTGGCTGGAGAGGTTTCTCCTTGTCTCTGTTCTGAAAGGTCCTCCCTTTACTCTAAGGCTGTGCCCTCAGGTCCTAATCTCTCCTACCAATGGAAACATCTCCGCAACATTGATTCTGTCCACACCATTCAGTATTCTGTAAGTTTCAATTAGATCCCCCCTTATCCTTCGAAACTCCATCGAGCATAGACCCTCTTGTGTTAAGCTTTTCATTCCTGGGACCGTTCTCGTGAACTTCTTCTGAACACACTCCAAGGCCAGTACATCCTTCCTGAGATTAGGAGTCCAAAACTGCACACAATATCCCAAACGTAGTTTGACCAGAGCCTTATAGAGCCTCAGAAGTACATTCCTGCTTTTATTTTCAAGTCCTCCTAAAATAAATGCCATCATTGCATTTGCCTTCCTAACTACCGACTCAACCTACAAGTTTACCTTGAGGGAATCCTGGACTAGAACTCCCAAATCTCTGCACTTTAGACTTCTGTATGTTGTACTCATTTGCTCAATCTAATGGCCATCTTCAAGTATGACTGCATCAAGCTGTGTGTAAACACTAAGTGTCACAACGTACTGAGGTTTTTTCTGTCCCAGATGTCATGAAGGATAGATCTGTCCGATTGCCATGAAATGCTCCAGTACTTGGACTGTTCAGTATCATCTGTCCCTTGTGGAAACATTAGTGAAATAAAACACATTATACCATAAATCCATCAGAAATTGCTCAGCATGTAGCAGCCTCAAGACCCTGTGGGAAAAGGAGAGGGTGGATCCTGTTGATTGGCTCCCTGAGCAGACTGGCAAAGTTATTTGGTAGAATGCCTCATTGCCAGAATTTTCCAATGAGCACCAAGGTGTCGCTCAGCCGGCGGTGAGAAGGACTACCTGTCAGATCCTTCACGCATGCCTGGTCTCTGTGCACCACAGCACACTACCCCAAACTAGCTGTAGGGGGTTGAGACTATCACATATCTGGAATATATATTCGCAAAGGAAATCTGGAGAGAGGTGCAGTGGTTGAAGTCTGGGTTTGTCTTGAGCAGCCCTGTGATGCAGCACTCTTTGCTCAATGGTCTGCTCCCAAAGGCGAACACAAAGACAAACATTGACTGTACCTAGAAGACCATCAACTCTTTGGTCTGCCTGAAACTTGTTGGTCTTCCATTGCAAAGAATTGACTTCTATCAAATATTGCAGACTGGTATATTCCAAGGTCCAGGACTATATGCTGAGGAATGCACTAAAGCTTGGGACAGCTGCTGCCAAGGTGCAATGGGGAAAGACCACCATCTAAAGTATTTCTGACAAAGTACAGTGGGGGGAATCTGTTAAATTATCGGATCCTCTCAATGCCTCAATTACATGCAAATAAAACTTGGTACAATTAAGAAATGCCTTGAGGTTTACAGAGAAAGTCAAACCCCAATGAATGTTTGTTCTCAATAACAAAGAAGGTACAGAGCTGAACTGCTTTTGTAACTGCGTATGTAGATAAAGAAGTCTTTATGAATTAAGAATATATTTGCGAAGCAAAATGAGTCTGACTTACAGTGGGCGATCTACAGGACTTAAAACAATGTACAACCTCATAATTGGAGGGTATTTTATTCACTCATGGGAATGTGAATGTTACTGGGTGAGTCAGCATTTATTGCCAATTCCCTGGTTACCCTTGAGATGATAGTGATGAACCGTCTTTTTGAACTGCTGCCACAGCAACAAAAAAAAGACTAAACTTTCCCATTACATAAACATTTCAGAATTAATTAACAACAGACTCACCACTTGAGGAACTCCAATGTGATAATGTTACTGGATTCTGAGAAATTGACCTAAAAACAAAGGGCGAAAATAATTACCCATGTTAAAATAACAGACTCTGAATAATATATAGTAGTTCTCCATGAGCTGTGTTAAGAATATGTGTACCCTCACAAGTCCAAGCTTTAAAATGCAGTGGTGCACTCTATACCTGGAGGCCAAACCAACCAGGATTCAGCACCAAGCCCACAGCTTGAATCCCCCACCTTGCTGCTGAACTTACTGAGAAAGTTCAAAGCATACATTGACAATTAAACCTCATCAATAGACTTTTGGTTTTTAATGAGCCACTAACATGCAGATTGAATTTATCTGATAAGACATCAGTACACATTGGACACTGTGACAATGCTATGGCTTTAAGAGATGTGTTTTGCCCTGGTTTCTGCTAGAGAGAGATTGGGGGTCAGGTGCTGAATAGTCTAAGAGGAGATAAACAACTTGTGAGGACTTGGGTTTTTTTAAAATTTGGACCACGAGGAGCAGCCTGATTGGGTTTGCTCAAGCTCTCATAGCTCCATTATTTTTAGTTAGCTTTCGGCAGTTGCTATTGGGGGTCTTGAAGAAGTGAAAGCTATTTTTTTTCTCTCTCGATTACAAAAGCTGGGGGGTTCTTTTCCTGGGCTGCTGGGTTACATGTGAGACAAATGTGTGTGCTGAATTTGCCTCTTACAACGTTTACTGGATGTTACTGTGTTACAACAGCTATGTTTTAACAATAAACTAATCAATTATTCTGTTAAGCTTTCCAATAGAGTTGTTATTCCAAGTTCTTTCTTTTGTTGTATTTTAACTACAGTGTTTGAATAAATTGTATTTTGCTTAATGTCGAGTAGTTTGGCCAATCAAATCGCATCTGCAACACAACACTTGACATTTATCTTCAAAATAAGGAAAAGTTAGACTCTAGTCTACCTTCTTAATATATTTTGAGGGAGTTTGGTCTGGTCCATAATAACACTGACTATGTCTCTTTTAAAGCCGTGCCCACAACTTCCACATCGCGGTGAATGTTAGAGCGGGTTTCACACAAAATATGAACTCTTTCTTCACAGAAATATTCCTGTAATTAATGTTAAAATGCATTATTTTGAGACAATAATATCTCTGATCAAAGAATAGATGTCGACATTTATCAGACCTGTCCCAAAATCTTGCAGAAAACCATATCTCCAGAAATATCTCGGACATTGCAGCAAAAACTCACATTTGGTGAGAAAATGTTGGAGAGATTTTCTCTGGAGGTACCTTCCTGTGTTTGATGGAGGGAGGGACAGGCCATCTCCTCAAACGTGACTGAATTACAGCCCCAAGCCCAGAAAGCTCCCCCTTCACTGAGGTTGTTTAAAACCCCCTCAGGGACTCAGCTCAACTCATCCAAACCGCCCACAACCCCGCTCCGAACTACATTACCCATGATACATGTGGGCTGCGCGATGAGGGGCGGCGGTATAGAATCGGGGGAGGGGGAGAGCCCGCGGTGCCTGCCGGGAGTTGTAGTTCTGATCCGCGCACAGACGGTTGGCGTCGATCGTTCGGCAATTCGAATCTGAGAGCTCGAGCCCCAGCGGTTGACAGCTGGAGGCGCGCCCCTGAAAATGGCTGCCCCGCCAGTCAACGGCATCGCAGCCTCTTTCCTCTTCCATTTCACTCTGACACAACGTCGGGATTGTCCGGACTACTCTGACCTTCCACTTATTACTGATGATTTGGAGATGGCGGTGTTGGACTGGGGCGTACAAAGTTAAAAATCATCTAGGAGAAAGTGAGGACTGCAGATGCTGGATGTCAGAGTTTAAAAATGTGTTGCTGGAAAAGCGCAGCAGGTCAGGCAGCATCCGAGGAACAGGAGCTCATTCCTGAAGAAGGGCTTATGCCTGAAACGTCGATTCTCCTGCTCCTTTGATGCTGCCTGACCTGCTGCGCTTTTCCAGCAACACATTTTAAAGTTAAAAATCACCCAACACCAGGTTATAGTCCAACGGGTTTAATTGGAAGCACTATCTTTCGGAGCGCTGCTCCTTCATCAGGTGATTGTGGAGTACACAATTCTAAGGCACACAATTTATAGCAAAAATTTACAGTGTGATGTAACTGAAATTATACATTGAAAAATACCTGTTGAGCCTTTCTTCTGTTCGAATACCATGATAGTTTCACTCCTTTCATGTGTAAATCACAAAACCTTTTTTTAAAAGTTGCATTCTCAGGTTAACTGTAACAATTGATGTTAACTAGACAATATGTTGAAGGTGTTAGCCCCCGTGTCTCTGTCAAAGCCATGGTGTTTAGATTGATTCTAATCTAAAAAGTGAGATAACAGAGTTTTTCATAAATTCATGCAGTTTTTGAGCAAACTACAATGTAACTCTGCAAATTCACCCCACAAAATATATGTGTGCATGTGGTTCTTTGTCTGTTTTTGTGTGTGTGTCTGTCTGGGTTGGGGGTTGTGAGTGTGAGAGAGTGTGTATATGTGTGTGTAGTGAGTGTAGAGTGTCTTAAGTCTGCGAGGGGGTGCATATGCGAGTGTGGGAGTGTGTGTGCGTGTCTGGGGTTGGGGGGGTTTGTGAGAGAGAGTGTATATGTGTGTGCATGAGTGTAGAGTGGTCTAAGTCTCTGAAAGGATGCATGTGTGAGTGTGTGTGTCTGAAAGGGTGTGTGTGAGTGTCTGGGCGTGTCTGTGTATAGGAGTGCCTGTGTGTGTGTGTGTGTGTGTGTGTTTGTGTGTGTGTGTGTAGTGCAATGGTGGTCACCTGTAATGTGACATGAACCCAAGGTCTCGGTTGAGGCCTTTCCTATGGGTACCGAACTTAGCTATCAGCCTCTGCTCGGCCACTTTTTGCTGCTGACTCCCGAAGTCCACCTTGGAGAATGGTCACCCGAATGTCCGAGGTTGAATGTGCTGGACCACTGAAGTGTTCCCCAACTGGGATGGAACACTCCTGTCTGTTGATTGTTGTGCGGTGCCCATTCATCTGTTGTCATTACCTTTGCTCTGTTTCCCCAATGTACTGTGCCTCAGGGCGTCCTGAGGGGTCTCATCTTCTGCCCCACCACCAAAATGGATCTGTTGGTTTTTGCAGCAGACATGGAGGAGTTCATCAGACGATTGAGACTCTGGGAATTCTTTCAAGGTGCCAGCAGTGATCCCAATGGAATAGTCATCACAGGGATCTGTAGAGGACCGACCAAAGAAGGTGTCAAATTGGACCCCACCGGAGGGCCACAGCCCTGGGCTTGACATGTATGCTCAAACTGTCAAGAAATATATAAATGCCAAATTCATCAGCCATACCCACAATGTAGAGCAAAACATCACCCATTCACAATGCAATGCCATCCAGGCTCTCAAAACCAATCACAACATTGTCATTAAACCAGCAGATAAAGGAGGAGCCATTGTCATTCAGAATAGAACAGATTACTGCAAGGAAGTGTAGCGACAACTGAACAACCAGGAATACTACAGCAACTACCAGCTGATCCGTGAACACACCCGTGAATTAAACACATTGATCGGGACTTTGGATCCAGTCCTTCAGAGTTCCCTATGCACCCTCATCCCACCTATTTCTCATGTAGGCGATTTCTACTGCCTTCCAAAGGTACACAAAGCCAACACACCAGGACGTCCCACCGTATCAGGCAATGGGACCCTGCGTGAGAATGTCTCCAGCTATGTTGAAGGAATCTTGAAACATATTGTGCAGGGGATCCCCAGCTTCTGTCGCGACACTATGGATTTCATACAGAAACTCGGCACCCAGGGACCAGTCGAACCGGGAACATACCTCGTCACAATGGATGTTTCCGCACACTACACCAGCATCCCCCACAATGATGGCATCGCTGCAACAGCCTCAGTACTCAACACCAACAACTGTCAATCTCCGAACACCATCTTACAACTCATCCACTTTATCCTCGATTGCAAATTTTTGCTATAAATTCTGTGCCTTAGCATTGTGTCCTCCACAAGCACCTGATGAAGGAGCGGCGCTCCGAAAGCCAGTGTGCTGCCAATTAAATCTGTTGGACTATAACCTGGTGTTGTGTGATTTTTAACTTTTATGACTGGATTTTGTACTGATTGTTTGTTTATTATTGTTTGCTCGTGCACTTAAGAGGGCAGTTTAGAAACACCTAAGTTGTGTCGGACTGGAGATACCCTACGAAGCAGTTGTGCCACGTTGTCTTCCCTGAAAGGTAACAGTTTTCTGACCAACTTTAAAATTTAATATTTTATTTTGTTCGTATTTCAGAAAAAAAATCACAATGTGGAGTGATAATGGCGAAGATGTCCTTAAGAGAGAAAATATCAGAAGGATCTGCTGATAGGGTGAGATGAAGAGGGTGGAAGAAGGCAGGTGTGAAGCACAAACACCAGCCTGGACCATTTGGGCTGAATGGGCCTGTTTCTCACTGTAATTCCATGTAACTTTCCATGGTGGAGTTAAATTCACCTCTAGTTTTTTAATCCAGCATCATGGCAATTTAACAGTGTTGTCTGCAGTCAAGAGTGTGGTGCTGGAAAAGTACAGTAGGTCAGGCAGCATCCGGGGAGCAGGAACATCGACATTTCAGGCAAAAGCCCTTAATCAGGAATGAGGCTGGAGGAAGGTAGCTGAGAGAGCAATAAGTGGATGGAAGTGGGGGGTAATGGTGATAGGTTGGAGGGGAGGGTGGAGTGGATAGGTGCAAAGGAAGATGGACAGGTAGGACAGTTCATGAGGATGTTGCTGAGCTGGAAGTTTGGAACTGGGGTCAGGTGGGGGGGAGGAGAAATGAGGAAACTGGTGGAATCCATATTGATGGTGGGCCCGAGGTCGAAGATGAGGCGTTCTTCCTTCAGGCATCAGGTGGTAACGGAGTGGCAGATGAGGAGGCCCAGGTCTTGCATGCCCATGGCAGAGTGGAAGGGGGAGTTAAGTGTTCTGCCACGGGAGTTGGGGTTGGGTGGCATGGATGTCCTGGAGATGTTCTCTGAAATGTTTCACAGCTACTGAACATGAGAATGATTTCTTGTTGACCTCACAGGTAAGTAGTTTCTCTCCTGTGTGAGTGTGTTGATGTTTCTCCAGCATCAGTGACTGTGATCATCTCACACTTTCTTTCCATGAAGCTGCCCTGTTACAAGTGATAAAGCAGATGTTAAGGAACTGAATACCTGTGCTGACCTGGAACAGACAAGGATATTTTCTTTCCTCCACCCAGACCGCCATCTTCCCAGGTGCTCTGGGGTCAGGAGAAAAGACAACAGGGTGGAGTGAAAAATGGGTTATCAATTCACTATCAGCTCAAATATCAATGAACACCAGCTAACCTTCGAGTATTGAATATAAAAAAAATGGAAAAATGTTTATTTAGTGGAAATTTCTCCCCTTGATTTCTGGAATTATTTGAAGAAAACACACTGTGCAAGATATGTTAGGCGCTAATTGAAGGGTTCTTGGTTTATCCTGGGAAATTAGATACACTACACTCAAACTGCACGTCCCAAGACTATTAAATCCAAGCCCAGGCTTTCGGGAAAGGTTGAGGCCATCAGGTGAAATCTTTAAAAAAAAATTCTAAAAGACATTTCAATAAATGCATCTCCACGTACGATGGTTGTATTGCTGTGGTGCTGGGTTATCAATCCAGAGATTCAAAATTCAAATCCAACCACAGAAAGTTATATTTATTGAATTACTGAGAAACAGGCCAAGTGGTCTATGCTGGTATTTATGTTTCACCTCCTCTTCATCTCACCCTCTTAGCAGATCCTTCTATTCCTTTTCCCTCATCGGTTCCATTGAGTCCCATTTGGGGAAGGTAGATCCTCCCCTTTGTCCCGTTCTCCTGTGCACGTGCTGATCCCATCACTGCATGCTATCATCGCTGCTTTGGCTGTCAAAGACGTCTGAGGATACACATTCCACACTGATGTTGTCAGTTTGAAACCTCCGAGCATGAAGAATGCTATTCCCACATTGGAAATCTCTCTCATTTACCAGGTTTTATTCAGATGGAACAATGACAAGTTTAAATCCCCACCTGATCTACTGCTCAAAGTCAGCTCTATTTCGCCGGTCAGTTTCCCAAGTTTCAGGAAACTCATGTTGCTCCAGAAATATTTGGATTGACTGTAAGAGACGTCAATCAGAGAGCCCACCCACTCGGCCCAATCCCTCATCTTCCAGAGCTGGTTCACTTCCTATAGGGACTGAAAACCAAGTGAGATGGTGAGTGAAGGAGCAGCTTTTATACAAATTGTATCCCATAATATCCACACCAATCTTCAGGCAGTCTGACTATCCTGTGGGTAATCAGGGGTGGAAATGTCCCTTATGCTGTGTGAGAAGATCTAGCTGAGAGAGCTGTTTCCTCGGTGCTTTGTGCTGAACTGTGTGACTGGAGCTGTGTTTTAGATATTGAGTGTGTTTATTGGAAGCATTTCCCTCAGATTTCCAGGCTGAGTTTTATTGATAGCTTATTTCTGAATATGAACAGGTGAGGTGTCATTATTTGGGAGTGCAAAGTGTCTGATGATTCTTGTTGATTTTCTATTGAGTTCTGTATGTGTATGCGTGTGTTGGGAGCTGGTTATTATCCTAGGGGCTGGAAATGGTCAGTTCTCTGGGGTGTAAAAAATGAGGTCTGCAGATGCTGGAGATCACAGCTGCAAATGTGTTGCTGGTCAAAGCACAGCAGGCCAGGCAGCATCTCAGGAATAGAGAATTCGACGTTTCGAGCATAAGCCCTTCATCAGGAATAAGAGAGAGAGAGCCAAGCAGGCTAAGATAAAAGGTAGGGAGGAGGGACTAGGGGGAGGGGCGATGGAGGTGGGATAGGTGGAAGGAGGT
Source organism: Hemiscyllium ocellatum (assembly GCF_020745735.1). Lineage (NCBI taxonomy): Eukaryota > Metazoa > Chordata > Chondrichthyes > Orectolobiformes > Hemiscylliidae > Hemiscyllium > Hemiscyllium ocellatum. Next base: position 40,104,461 of record NC_083435.1, read on the forward strand.
CAAGGTGAGGGTGATAGGCCGGAGTGGGGTGGGGGCGGAGAGGTCAGGAAGAGGATTGCAGGTTAGGAGGGCGGTGCTGAGTTGAGGGAACCGACTGAGACAAGGTGGGGGGAGGGGAAATGAGGAAACTGGAGAAATCTGAATTCATACCTTGTGGTTGGAGGGTTCCCAGGCGGAAGATGAGGCGCTCCTCCTCCAGCCGTCGTGTAGTTGTGTTCTGCCGGTGGAGGAGTCCAAGGACCTGCATGTCCTCGGTGGAGTGGGAGGGGGAGTTAAAGTGTTGAGCCACGGGGTGATTGGGTTGGTTGGTTCGGGCGGCCCAGAGGTGTTCTCTGAAGCGTTCTGCAAGTAAGCGGCCTGTCTCACCAATATACAGGAGGCCACATCGGGTGCAGCGGATGCAATAGATGATGTGTGTGGAGGTACAGGTGAACTTGTGGCGGACATGGAAGGATCCCTTGGGGCCTTGGAGGGAAGTGAGTGTGGAGGTGTGGGCGCAAGTTTTACATTTCCTGCGGTTGCAGGGGAAGGTGCCGGGGGTGGAGGTTGGGTTGGTGGGGGGTGTGGATCTGACGAGGGAGTCACGAAGGGAGTGGTCCTTGCGGAAGGCTGATAGGGGAAGGGAGGGAAATATATCTTTGGTGGTGGGGTCCGTTTGGAGGTGGCGGAAATGGCGGCGGATGATACGTTGTATGCGGAGGTTGGTGGGGTGGTAGGTGAGAACCAGTGGGGTTCTGTCTTGGTGGCGGTTGGAGGAGCGGGGCTCAAGGGCGGAGGAGCGGGAAGTGGAGGAGATGCGGTGGAGGGCATCGTCGATCATGTCTGGGGGGAATCTGCGGTCCTTGAAGAAGGAGGCCATCTGGGCTGTGCGGTGTTGGAATTGGTCCTCCTGGGAGCAGATGCGGCAGAGACGAAGGAATTGGGAATATGGGATGGCGTTTTTACAGGGGGCAGGGTGGGAGGAGGTGTAGTCCAGGTAGCTGTGGGAGTCAGTCGGTTTATAATAGATGTCTGTGTTGAGTCGGTCGCCCGAGATAGAAATGGAAAGGTTTAGGAAGGGGAGGGAGGAGTCTGAGACAGTCCAGGTGAATTTCAGGTCGGGATGGAAGGTGTTAGTAAAGTTGATGAACTGTTCAACCTCCTCGTGGGAGCACGAGGCAGCGCCGATACAGTCATCGATGTAGCGGAGGAAAAGGTGGGGGGTGGTGCCAGTGTAGTTGCGGAAGATGGACTGTTCCACATATCCTACGAAGAGGCAGGCATAGCTGGGGCCCATGCGGGTGCCCATGGCAACTCCTTTAGTTTGGAGGAAGTGGGAGGATTGAAAAGAGAAGTTATTCAGGGTGAGGACCAGTTCAGTCAGTCGAAGGAGGGTGTCAGTGGAAGAGTACTGGTTGGTGCGGCGGGAAAGGAAGAAGCGGAGGGCTTTGAGTCCTTCGTGATGGGGGATGGAGGTGTACAGGGACTGGATGTCCATAGTGAAAATAAGGCGTTGGGGACCGGAGAAGCGAAAATCCTGGAGGAGGTGGAGGGCGTGGGTGGTGTCCTGAACGTAGGTGGGGAGTTCTTGGACTAAAGGGGACAGGACCGTGTCGAGGTATTGGGAGATGAGTTCGGTGGGGCAGGAGCAGGCTGAGACAAAGTTTGGCGCACTGACCTGTACACAGCTGAAGCCAAACGCCAGCTCGCGGACGCCTCCTCTTATCGCCCCCTTGACCACGACCCCACCTCCCACCACCAAACCATCATCTCCCAGACCATCCAGGACCTCATCACCTCAGGGGATCTCCCATCCACCGCCTCCAACCTCATAGTCCCACAACCCCGCACCGCCCGTTTCCAACTCCTGCCCAAAATCCACAAACCTGCCTGCCCCGGCCAACCCATTGTCTCAGCCTGCTCCTGCCCGACCGAACTCATCTCCCAATACCTCGACACGGTCCTGTCCCCTTTAGTCCAAGAACTCCCCACCTACGTTCGGGACACCACCCACGCCCTCCACCTCCTCCAGGATTTTCGCTTCCCCGGTCCCCAACGCCTTATTTTCACTATGGACATCCAGTCCCTGTACACCTCCATCCCCCATCACGAAGGACTCAAAGCCCTCCGCTTCTTCCTTTCCCGCCGCACCAACCAGTACCCTTCCACTGACACCCTCCTTCGACTGACTGAACTGGTCCTCACCCTGAATAACTTCTCTTTTCAATCCTCCCACTTCCTCCAAACTAAAGGAGTTGCCATGGGCACCCGCATGGGCCCCAGCTATGCCTGCCTCTTCGTAGGATATGTGGAACAGTCCATCTTCCGCAACTACACTGGCACCACCCCCCACCTTTTCCTCCGCTACATCGATGACTGTATCGGCGCTGCCTCGTGCTCCCACGAGGAGGTTGAACAGTTAATCAACTTTACTAACACCTTCCATCCCGACCTGAAATTCACCTGGACTGACTCAGACTCCTCCCTCCACTTCCTAAACCTTTCCATTTCTATCTCGGGCGACCGACTCAACACAGACATCTATTATAAACCGACTGACTCCCACAGCTACCTGGACTATACCTCCTCCCACCCTGCCCCCTGTAAAAACGCCATCCCATATTCCCAATTCCTTCGTCTCCGCCGCATCTGCTCCCAGGAGGACCAATTCCAACACCGCACAGCCCAGATGGCCTCCTTCTTCAAGGACCGCAGATTCCCCCCAGACGTGATCGACGATGCCCTCCACCGCATCTCCTCCACTTCCCGCTCCTCCGCCCTTGAGCCCCGCTCCTCCAACCGCCACCAAGACAGAACCCCACTGGTTCTCACCTACCACCCCACCAACCTCCGCATACAACGTATCATCCGCCGCCATTTCCGCCACCTCCAAACGGACCCCACCACCAAGGATATATTTCCCTCCCCTCCCCTATCAGCCTTCCGCAAGGACCACTCCCTTCGTGACTCCCTCGTCAGATCCACAACCCCCACCAACCCAACCTCCACCCCCGGCACCTTCCCCTGCAACCGCAGGAAATGTAAAACTTGCGCCCACACCTCCACACTCACTTCCCTCCAAGGCCCCAAGGGATCCTTCCATATCCGCCACAAGTTCACCTGTACCTCCACACACATCATCTATTGCATCCGCTGCACCCGATGTGGCCTCCTGTATATTGGTGAGACAGGCCGCTTACTTGCGGAACGCTTCAGAGAACACCTCCGGGCCGCCCGAACCAACCAACCCAATCACCCCGTGGCTCAACACTTTAACTCCCCCTCCCACTCCACCGAGGACATGCAGGTCCTTGGACTCCTCCACCGGCAGAACACAACTACACGACGGCTGGAGGAGGAGCGCCTCATCTTCCGCCTGGGAACCCTCCAACCACAAGGTATGAATTCAGATTTCTCCAGTTTCCTCATTTCCCCTCCCCCCACCTTGTCTCAGTCGGTTCCCTCAACTCAGCACCGCCCTCCTAACCTGCAATCCTCTTCCTGACCTCTCCGCCCCCACCCCACTCCGGCCTATCACCCTCACCTTGACCTCCTTCCACCTATCCCACCTCCATCGCCCCTCCCCCTAGTCCCTCCTCCCTACCTTTTATCTTAGCCTGCTTGGCTCTCTCTCTCTTATTCCTGATGAAGGGCTTATGCTCGAAACGTCGAATTCTCTATTCCTGAGATGCTGCCTGGCCTGCTGTGCTTTGACCAGCAACACATTTGCAGCAGTTCTCTGGGGTGTGTTGAGATCCGGATGTATCCTGTCTTTTACAAATCCTTGCAAGACCGCCTGCCACCTAGCTGTGTAACTTCAGAAAACAAGAAAATGGTTTTATTTAAATAGAGCTTTTCATGATCATCAAAACAGTTATAGAGTCATTGAGATGTACAACACGGAAACAGACTCTTTGTCCATACCAGCCAGATATCCTAAATTAATGTAGTTCCATTTGCTAGGATTTGGCCTGTATCCCTCTAAACCCTTCCTATTCATGCACACATCCAAGTGCCTTTTAAATGTTATAATTATAAGGTCTACTCCACTTCCTATAGCAGATCCTTCCATACTTGCAGCATCCTCTTTCTGAAAAAGTTGCCCCCTAGATTCCTTTTAAATCTTGCCCCTCTCACCTTAAACCTATGACTTTTAGTTTTGGACACCACTACCCTTGGAAAAAAACTTAGGACAATCTAAACATTTTCTGTTTTCGTTTGATTTTATAAAACATATTTCAAAATGTATTAAATTTTATGTGTTTGTTGCATTAAAGATATGCTCTGTAGCAAAAGCTGGTCTTTACGAACACAACTTGAGATCATACTGAAACAGGAGCTCGTTTTATTCTTCACCCAACTGTCTTTTCCTTTGACCTCCTGGTGCCTGGGAAGATAGGGTCTGGGTGAAGGAATGAAAGTAGCCACATTGTCTTGTCATTGAGTCATACAGTCACAGAGATGTACAGCATGGAAACAGACCAACTCATCCATGCCAACCAGATATCCTAACCTAATCTAGTCCCATTTGCCAGTACTTGACCCATATCCCTCTAAACTCTTCCTGTCATATACCCATCCAAATGCCTTTTAAATGCTGAAATTGTACCAGCGTTCACCACTCCCTCTGGCAGCTCATTTCATGCACACATCACCCTCTGTGTGAAAAAGTTGCCCCTAGGTCCCTTTTAAATTTTTCCCCTCTCATCCTAAACCTATGCCCTCTACTTCTGGACTCGCCACCCCAGGGAAAAGACCTTGTCTATTTACCCTATCCATGCCCTTCATAATTTTATAAACCTCTATAAGGTCACCCCTCAGCCTCCAATGTTCCAGGATGCTCCTCTCTATCCAGTGCTGGAAACAGTGGGTGTGTCACAGAAAAATGAGGAAAAAGAAAGTACTTTTATCTGATTCCCCCACACAGGAGAATAGCAGACTGACACACACTGTGGAACAGTCTGTCATTGAGGAGTCAGTCCTTCAGTAAATGAGGAGAGGTTGTAGGAGGAAATCATGTTTCCTTTTCTTATTTTACAGAAAGATTACACTGTACTACACCAGACATTACAGAGAAGATAAACACAGCAGATAGACCCAAGGAGCAACTGCACAACTGTGGGAGACAGCTAGTACCTTCACAGCATTGCTCAAGTTGGGCAATGAAACCATCCTCTGGAAATAAGGTCAGGGGAGCTTTGACATTTGATCAGACCTGAAACTGGTCAATGATGTGGCACTTTCCATCAGAACCAACCTTTCTAAGATTTGGATGTGGGTGATCAATCAGGGTGAGGCTGGGAGAAGTGTGAGTGGCTCCAAGTGTGATGACAGCTTGAATCATCCATTCGATATTTTCTAAATAAACCATTCAAAGAAATTATTACACATTCTGGTGCTGGTGAAGCCTGACCTCCTGGCTCAGGCGTAGGTACACACCATTATTTCGCAAGAGGCCCATTTGTTTTTAATCAATTGTTTAGACGTGAATACAGTGCTGAAATCCGAGGTGGTGAGATTTCCTCATTTACAAGGTGTACCTTTTTCAGGCATCTCCGTAGAAGGGAACGTACTGAAGTGTGAGATGAGCAACCAAGCGTTTGTGCCGTCTTTGAAGCCCATGAAACACCACCGCATTCACTCCGGGAGGAAGCCATTGAAATGCGATGTGTGTGACAAATATTTCTTGCATTCATCAACCCTCCTTGAACACCATCGTATCCACACGGGAGAGAAACCATTCAAGTGTGAGGTTTGCAACAAGTCATTCTCAACATCATCGAACCTACGCAGTCACCTACGCATCCACACTGGGGAGAAACCATTCACATGTGAGGTATGCAACAAATCGTTCTTGAAGTGTTCAAATCTGCGCAAACACCAAAGCATTCATACAGGGGAAAAACCCTTTACATGCAAGGTGTGTAACAGGTCATTCTTACAGTCATGGACTTTGCTCGAACACCAGCGCATTCACACAGGTGAGAAACCATTCACATGCGAGGTATGCGAGAAATCATTCTCAATATCATCAAACCTCCGCAGACACCAACGTATTCACACTGGAGTGAAACCATTCACATGTGAGGTGTGTAATAAATCATTCTCAATGTCATCAAACCTCCGTGCACACCAACGCACTCACACTGGGGAGAAACCATTTACATGTGAGGTCTGTGACAAATCATTCTCGCATTCATCCACACTGCTTGAGCACCAACACCGCCATACAGGAGAGAAACCATTCACATGTGAGGTTTGTGATAAATCCTTCTCGCAGTCGTCAAATCTCCGTGCACACCAACGCATTCACACCGGGGAGAAACCATTCAAGTGTGAAGTGTGTGACAAAACATTCTCGCGGACATCAAACCTCCGTGTACATCAACGCATTCACACTGGAGAAAAACCATTCGCTTGTGAGATGTGCAACAAGTCATTCTCAAAGTTGACCAATGCCCTTGCCCACCAACTCCGTGCACACCAGAGAGTTCGCCCAGGGGAGAAACTGCTCACCTGTGAGGTGTGTGACAAATCATTCTCAAAGTTATCGACCCTCCGCATACACCAGCGTATTCACACAGGAGAAAAACCATTCAAGTGTGAGGTGTGTGACAAAGCATTCTCACGGTCATCGAATCTCTGCGTACATCAACGCATTCACACAGGGGAGAAACCATTCACATGTGAGGTGTGTAGCAAAGCTTTTACTCAGTTATCAAGCCTCTTGGTCCATCAGACAATCCACACAGGGGAGAAACCCTTCAAATGTGAGGTTTGTGTTAAAGCTTTTCCAACATCTACGCGGCTCCTGATGCACCAGAGGATTCACACAGGGAAAGAACCCCTCAAATGTGAGGTTTAAAACAAATGGTTCTTGGCATTATGGAAACTTGGCTCCATGAGAGGATCTAGCATCAGAGGGGATTAACCCTTCAGGTGTGAAGTTTGTGACAAGGCTTTCATATAGTCAGCATGCCTCCTGATACATCAATACACTCACACATGGGAGAGTCTCGTATGTGAGTTTGTCATAAAATTGTTTTGATAATCACATTGGTTGGAACATCAATGAACCCACACAGGAGACAAACCCTTCCAGTATGATTTGTGTCAGGATTGTTCCACCCCCACTTCCTCTTTCACCAGATACCAACGTCTTAACATGGTCTTGGAGTTGAATCACCCCTTCTGTTGCACTGAGAGCTGCCTGTGTTCACACAGTGCTAACACGGAGGGCTGTTGTTCCAAAGCATTGTCTATCTCAAACCTCTCCTTCCATCAGGCCAATTGTTTCAAGAAAGTCAATTTAACATTTGACCAAATCACTAAACATCACCATGTGAAGATATAGATAAATCTGAGAAGCTCCTGTATAAACTCAGCATCCTTCCAGTGCAGGTACAAGTCACTCACTGACTGTCACTCTGACCAAGAAAGTAATCAGATAATCAGTGTTTAGAAAGGCTTCACTCTTGCTCAGTGAAGCTGCTGTCTGTCTGCCAGAAAGCTGGAGTTGTGCCCATGAAGAAGTGTTTGAATGCAATTTCAAGAAGCCTGGGAAGTGAAGTCCCAGAAAGAAGGGTGACATTCCAGCATATGAGCTGTAGTTAACGCAGCCTGTCACAGAGTGGCCTTTTAAAGTTTCAAATCTCGGACTTTGAATGAGACAAAATTGGAAATCTTTGTAAATTTTAGTCAGATTTCATGACCCGCTGTGTCATTAACACTTGGTGCGGTTTCTGAGGAATCTATCTTGTTTTCATTTGCTATTGATGACCTCTGATTGAGCTCTCTATGTCACATTTTTAGCTCATGTTAATGTTGGATGTTCAAATGTAATTTATGTCAATATTGTCAATTTTTTTAAACTTTGTACTGTAAAGTTTGTTGTTTAATCAAATCTGTGGAATCTTGTGGCTTTATTTTCGGGTAAGTACCTGGGTAAGGTCAAGGATTGGAGGGAATTTGAGGACAGCAGCTTGTATCTGTAGAGCACTTGAATATAATAAAACCAAAGTGTTTCAAAGGGATATGATCAGACAAAAATTAATTCAGAGATAGAGAAAGAGGTATTAGGAGGGGCTGTCACTAAAATTATGGCATCAGTGGAATTTAGGGAGATTCTTAAAGGACAGAAGAGAGATAAAGATGCAGAGAGGTTTAAGGGGGGAATTGTGAAGGATGAAACTTGAATGATGTGGCTGCCAATGGCTAGGTGAAAGGTAGAAACATATACAAAAGGTAAGACCTGGAGCAGTACAGAGATCTGAATGAGATAAGGGGCTAAGCATTACAAAGTTAGGGACAGGGCAAGGTCATGTACTTGACTGCCAGGATTTGGAATGAGATAAAATCATGCGACTTTAGTTGGTGATGTGCATTATAGGCAGATCTTCTTCAAGTGACAGGTGTTTGAGTAATATGTTTGCACTCTCCTGTCTGGGAGGACTGCTATCCCGGATATGGTGAGTGAGTTGGGGGGTGAGTCTTGACAGACCAGAGTTCCCTCAGCCCTTCAAACCTTGATGTAATACTTTACACTCTTCCGAGATTCATTTCAAGTCCTGGTAAAGAACTTGAGTCATTAATTCTTTATTATTTTGATTAATTCAGAACTTTGATGCAAGATATGCAGAATATTGCGTTGCAGCCTGGCTATTGGTATATCAATCTGCTGTGTAGAGTTATTACTTGCAATAAATCAAATTTGTTTGCTTGACTTAATCTACCTGATTTGTCATCATGCTGTTTTCATATTCATTAAAATACTCAGAATCCTGTAGTAAGAGTCCTGTACACAGTATGTCCCTGTGGGCTGGGATATTTACTCCATCAATTAGTTTACAATTTCAAGGTCACAGGAAGCAGAACATTTCCTCATGTAAGAAATAAATTAATTTATCAACTTGCACAATCTCGGTCTGTCTGACATACTTTATAATATGTACTTTTTGAAATATTATCCCTGTTGCAATAAGTATTTAAGAACTAGAAGCAGGAGTAGCCAATTCAGCCCTTCCTGCCTGTTATGCCATTTTATATGATCGTGGCTGAGCTCAACTTCAATTCCCTGCCCACTCCACATAACCCTTGAATCTATTACTAATTAAAAATCTATTTCCCCCCTAAATTTACTGAAGTCCCAGCATCCAATTCTACAGATTCACTACCCTTTGAGAGAAATAATTTCTCCTGATCTCTGTTTGAAATCTGTTTCCTAAAACTATGACCGCTCATTCTAGATTGCCACAAGGGGAAACATCTATACCACATCTACTTTGACAATCCCGTTTAATCACTTAGAGCTCCTCTCATTGTTCAATATTCTAGACAGTACAGGCCTAAACTGCTCAACCTTTCTTCACAAATCAAATGCTGACCTCTGGAATCAATGCAGTGAACCTCCTCTGAACTACCTCTAATCTAACTATATCCCTGAAAAAAGTGAGAACTGCAGATACTGGAGATCAGAATCGAAAATGTGGCGCTGGAGCTTAATGCATAAGCCTGAAACATTGATTTTTCTGCTTCTCAGATACTGCCTGACCTACTGTGCTTTTCTAGTGCTACACTTTTCGACAAACTGCATTCCTGCTCAAGTATAGCAGTACTCCAGGTGAACTTATATGCAGTACTCCAGGTGAAATCTCATTCATGTGATTCATGCACAACACCCAGATCCCTCGAACTGAACCACTCTGAAGTTTCTCTCCATTTAGACAATAGATTGCTTTTCTATTCCTCCAAATAAAATGGATGATCTCACACTTATCCATGTTAAACTCTGTGTGCCACATTTTGATCTATTCACCTAACCCACCCACAACCATTTGTAAATATCTTATTTCTTTATTACAACTTACCATCTATTTTAGTATCTTCTGCAAACTTGGCCATGGTACTTTCTACCACGCATTCAAGTTATTATAGATTGAAAATCATTGGGGCTGAAAGACTGAATCCTGTGGCACCCCACAAGTTACATCCTATCTGCCACAAAAAGATCCATTTATGCCAATTGCTTTTTGATGGTTAGCCAATCCTCTATCTAAGCTAATATATTATACGTGACCTCATGTGATTTTACTTTGTCAAATTATCAAATGCCTCTGGAAGTTCAGATATACAATGTCTTCAAGACCTCCATTATTTATATTGCTTGTTATATCTTCAAAGATCTCTAACAAATTAGTCAAATATGATTTACCCTTAATAAAAACTTGCAGACATCTGTTTGCTTTGCGGTGCTCTGGAGTCCATGGACCATATGTATATTGGTTGTGGGCATTTGCACTCCCTTTTCAGTTACCTGAAGAACTTTTTGCTCTGTTTTTGGTTGCACTTCAGCCCCATGCACCTGGTTGTCGGGCATTTGTTGCAGAGGGGTGCAGACAGGTCTGAGGATCTCCTTGTAGATCTGTTCCTGTGCTTGGCCAGGCAGGCATGAACATGTCTAGACGGCAGGCCTTGGAGGGGTTCATTTCAGCTGACTGTCTGTCCCTCTTCCACAGCTATGTTCAAGCCCAGATGTCCTTGGAGAGGGAGCATGTGGCGTCCGTCAATGATGCTCTCGATGCCAAGGTGGGCACCCGCACAGGTATTGATTGTGAAGGGGGGCGGGGGGGTGCTTTATTTCCTCATCCAACTCTATTTTGATTTCATCCCGACCCCTCCCACTCCATCTTTTCATTCACATAAGCATTGCTCCTGTTGGGCCTTCCTTGTTCCTGACTCCCTGGCCAAATAAGTGTTCTTCCTGGTGATGGAAATATTGAATAAAATTATTTTGCACAATATTGTTTTCACCGAATCATTGCACTTACACACAAAACCCATTCACACTCTGACAGATTGTATTTTGACTTTCCAAGTGTCCTGTAATTGCTTCCTGAATAATGGATTCTGACAACTTCCTAATTACAGATATTAAACTAACTGGTCTATAGTTTCCTGCTTTCTGCCTCCCTCTCTTTTTCAATGAGCATTTATCCAATCCACTAGAACCTTTCCCACATCCAGGTATTTTGGAATATTATAACCAATGGATGCACCATCTCTGCTAACACTTCCTTCAAATCTCTAGGCCATGAGGCCCTGGGATATTGTCTGCACCCAAACCCAATAGTTTGCCCAGCACGTGTGGCAGCATGGAGGCTCAATGGTTAGTTATGCTGCCTCACAACACCAGGAACCTGGGTTTGATTCCAGCCATGGGTAAATGTCTGTGTGGAGTTTGCACATGCCTGTGTGGGATTCCTCCGGGTGCTCTGGCTTTCTTCCACAACCCAAAGGTTGGATGAATTAGCTTTGGTAAATGCAGGGTTACAGGGATCGGGGTGGGTCTGGTTGGGATGCTTTTCAGAGGAGTTGGTGTGGATTCGATGGGCTGAATGGCCTGCTTCCACACTGTAGGGATTCTATGATACTTTCTCCCTCATGATTGTTCTAAGTACCTCCTTTCCTATAACCTCTGCATTACCTGTTAATGTTGGAATGATACCAGTGTCTTCGGTATCATGTCTTCCACTGTGAAAACCAAAGCAAAATAGTTTGTAATGCAGCAAACATTAAGCGACAACGTGTGTTCAACGAGCTCCTGTAAATTGTCATATGATTGTGACCAGATGATCTGTTTTTGAAACATTGATCATGAGATCCATATTTGCCAGGGGATCCACATGGGGGAAGAACCATTCAAAAGATGTTTCTATTCCTGAGATTTCCAAACCCCAACTGGAGAGCTTTGTCCGTTTCAGGAAGTGGCCTAAAGTTCCTGAGCTCAGCCTCTGAGCAGGTCCAGCATCATTTTGGGTATAGTCATCCAAATCTCTGCTCCATGTATCCCAATTTCCCCTGTATTAACTAATCTACACTGAGCTCCCTCCCACCCAGTGAAGGTCGGTGTAGATTTGAAATGCTTCCTCTTCTACCTCTCTCTCTCAGACCCCTTAGCAAACCAATCAGGAGAAGAGAGGGGAAAGAGGCTGAGATCTCGGTTCCCGCCACCAGGGGACGCCATTTACGGGCCCATGAATGTGGAGGAGCTGTTGTTGGACTGGGGTGGACAAAGTTAAAAAGTCAGACAACACCAAGTTATAATTCAACAGGTTTATTTGGAAGTACCAGCTTTTGGAGTGCTGTTCCTTCATCAAGTAATTAGTGGGGTAGAATCATAGGAGACAGAATTTAAAGCAAAAAAACCATAGTGTCGTACACTGTCGCGATATACTGAACAACCTAGATTGCTGTTAAATCTTTCATCTTTTAGAATGGGTTGCAGGTTTCAATCTGGTTACATCCTTAGTAAGTCAATCCTGGTTATCAGTCTGTTTTTTTGCAGTGTGTTGTTTATTCTGTTGGTTAGCTGTGGCTAGGGGTCATACTCCCTCTGTAGGTAGGTGTCAGTATTTGGAAGTATGAAAAGGATAAAACCAGAAGCAACAATACCCCAAGATTCAACAGATTACCCAAGGTACACAAACCAGACATACCACTTAGACCCCGTGTGGCACTTCAAGGAATTCCATCACATAAACTGGCAAAAGAACTCCACCAAAAACTGAAACATCTTATCAGCGGTTCCAAACACCGAAAAAAATCGTCATAGGAATTCCAAGACAACATCAGTAACCTAAACATAGACAAGGACGAAGCAATGATCCCGTTTGATGTAACAGCACTGTCCATTTCAATTGACAAAACTCTAGCCGGAGAGTTAATAGCCAAACTCCTGGAAAAACAGAACAGATGACACTACAGGGAGCTGATCAACAAGGACTGCATACTCAAACTAGTAGACCTGTGCTTGAGGACACACTTCCCATTCAACAACTAAAAACATGAACAGGTCAATGGGACACGTATGGGCTCACCCATCTCAGGGTTCAAAGCAGAAGCAGTGATGCAAATTCTGGAACAAACAGCCATCCCACAAATCTGACCCAAACTCTGGATCAGATACACAGATGACATTTTGTAATTATTAAGGGAACAAAGATTGAGAACACACACTGGATTATCAACACCATTCTCACAGGGATCGAATTTACGAGAGGAGGAAACCAACAACCAACTTCAATTCCTGGGTGTGACAACAGAAAGAATATAGAACGGTGAATGCACCACAAACACTGACCAGATCCTGAACTACAACAGCAACCACCCGAATACACACACAAGAGAAGCTGCATTAGGACCATATAGAAAAGGGCTACAATACACTGCACCACACCTGACCTACGTAGGGAAGAAGAACGCCTCTACAGAGTCTTCAGCGAGAATGGATATCCCCACAACTTCATCCGCAGATGCCTAACAGACAAACAACACGATGATGACATGCCACAACCAAACACATGAGCCACACTACTTTGTTTAAAAAACCCCTGGGAACTAACAGCCAGACTTCTCTGACTACTCAGATCCATGACAGCCTATACACCGACAGCCACATTCAGACAACACCTCAACAGAACAAAAGATCATATACCCACCATGTGCAAGGAGGAGAAAGTGAGGACTGCAGATGCTGGAGATCAGAGTTGAAGAGTGTGGTGCTGGAAAAGCACAGCTGGTCAGGCAACATCCGAGGAGCAGGAGAATCAACATTTTGGGCATAAGCCCTTCATCAGGAATGAGGCGTTCCTGATTCTTCATTTCTGATGAAGGACTTATGCCTGAAATGTCAATTCTCCTGTTCCTTGGATGCTGTCTAACCGGCTGTGCTTTTCCAGCACCACACTCTTCAAACCACCATGTGCAAGACGAATGTAATTTACAAGATTCCATGCAAAGACTGCACAAAACACTATATAGGAAAAACTATATAGCAAACTACAACCAGAAACACCAACCACCTACTAAATGCCACAAGCAGCTGTCCCTAGTAGTCATACGCACAGATGACAAGCACCACAAATTCAACTGGGACAACGCAACGATCATAAGACAAGCTAAACAGAAGACTGCCAGAGAATTTCCAGAATTGTGGCACTCATTGACCACTGCGATGGGCAGGAGCAGCAGGAACGGAACCAATAAATTCCAGATGACACAGGACAGCAGCATTTCACAGGATGGTCCAAAGCATTGAATATGTCACCTCAACAGGGACGAAACATCACAAATCAACTTTCCAGCCTAGCGAAAATACCCACAACTACGGCAACTAGCACCCGAGCTACAAACCTTTCTGCAAACCTTAAACATTGTCGCAAAAGCAGTTCGGTTCTGTACTGTTGCATGTCACGTAAATAAATAAAACATCAGACCTTGACTCTATCCAAACAAACAAAGACCTCTCTTCCACATACAATACTAATATTTACATATATTTAAGGAATTGGAAGGGTCTGATAACTGATTTACCTTCAGCGGGAGGACCTCAGACAGTGCTCTTTCCCCATTACGCCTTGACGGCAGCTGCCCCAAGCTTCAGCGCCTCCCTCAACACGTAGTCCTGGACCTTGGAATGTGCCAGGCTGCAACACTCAGTTGGTATCAACTCCCTGTTCTGGGAGACCAACAAGTTTCAGGCAGACCATGTATTATTTCAGAGTCTGGTATTTTTAATGTGGGGGTAATCATTTTTATCCAATGGTTTTAGGTCAAGTTCTCAAAATCCAGAGATGGGCATTAAACGTTGCCTCATTCAGCAACACCCACATCCCACTGGTGAATAAAATAGCCTCAATTTATAAAATTGTAATTTGGAGACCATAGTGGATCCTCAAGATCATGGTTTTATTGCAGAAGTACAGTTTATTCATAAAATAATTATGCGTACGTACTCACAAAAAGTTAATTCTATTCTGTACCACCTTAACAACATAGAAAAAGAAACATAAATGATATGTTGGAATTTTACAACTCAGAGCTACTGTGATGTTGCAAAGAACAAGGGCATTTTTAATCATGCAGATAGAAAATAATGACATTTTGAGGCAATGGGGAGGGGGGAATGATCTAATAACTGAACGCACCCTGTTAAACTTCCGCAGAAAGACCTCAGATGGTGGTCTTTCTCCACTGCAACTTAGTGACAATTGCCACAAGCTTGAGAGCCTCCCTCAGCACATTGTCCTGGACCTTGGAATATATCCAGTCTGTGATACTCAGTTAAGGTCAACTCTTTGCACTGGAAGACCAACAGGTTTCATGCAGACCAAAGAGCGTCTTTCACTGAGGTGATGGTCCTGTTGGTGCTCCAATGTTTGTCTCGACATGCAACGCAGGAGCAGATGGTAGAGCACAGAGTCCTGTGTCACATGGCTACTTGGGTCAAAATTTGACAAAAACCACAGCACAACGAAGCCTTTATCTTCTTCTGCTATCGAGAATCAGAAACCATAATCACACTGTGGTTGACCTGTTCCGTATTGATCCAGCAAAACATCTTATCTTTTGTATTCTCTGTCTCTATTTACAGAGACCATCGAAAGCTTAAGTTTCAGTTTGAGTGTTTCACGGCTTTGTCAGATAACTGCATAAAACACTCTTCCTGGAGTTCTTGAGGGCTGCTTTTGATTTTTGTTTCAGAACCTCCTTTTCCATTCTCACTCATTTACTAGTTGTTGCAGACACATATGAGCATCACCTTTTGTCTGAGTTGACATCTGGAGTAGAAATTTCCATCCTTGATGTTGTGTGAGCTATGACAAGAGCAATATACAGAGAATTTTAAAAAATAGATTTTTAATCTTGAGGAAAATGTTTTTCATTTCACCATTAAGTTTTAAATGGCAATTTCTGAATATCACCAATTAATGACAACCACCTTATTTTCATGCATTTGCATCTCATTAAAGCCCTAATTTTCCTTATTTAAATGTTAGTTTCAGTTGCTGTCTGCTTCCCGAGGAATTAGATGATTCAAATTTCTAGTACATAATTCAGAGTGGCTGCAGTTTGCTGGTTGCTTGTCTCAGTCATTATCTAAATGTTCATTCAACACAACATCCCTGTATCCTCCAAAGACACTTTCTTCCTCAAGACATACAAGACGGCATCAGCAAAACATGCCTCATTCACCACTCTATTCCTTCAACTCTTTAGTATGGAGCTTAGGAACTTCCATTACTTGTGTTTCTAATTCCAGGTTGCTTTGCACACAGGGGCACGTGCAAATCTCATGCACATAGGATTTATCTTAAGGCTCTTAGTTTGATTTCTTAGCATTCATTTAATTTGCACTTATTTGAAGACAGTCAGCTTTGACCATTTGCATTTTTTTCAATGCACCATATCTGAAAGCCAAAGGGTTTAAGAGGGACTCCAGTCAGCCAGGGTGCCACCAAAGTCAGCCAAGAGTCTGATGATTCTAGTTCAAGGGAATGAGCGAGCAGCACAGCACAGTGGGTTGGTTGGCTATTGAGGCATCCCTCTTCCTACATGGGTGGTCATCCTTTTCCCCAGCTGAATTCAGGATTTTCCACACAAGAATGGTGCATAGTTAATGAAGTGAAGAGCAGAAGAGTATAAGCAAACAAAATGGGAGCAAGAGTGGATCAAGATTAGAGTGGTCCTGGAAAAGCACTGTCTGTCAGGCAGCATCCAAGGAGCAGGAAAATTGATGTTTTGGGCACAAGCCCTTTATCAGGAATCCTGATGATGAGGAACATGAAGATTCCTGATGAAGGGCTTATGCTTGAAACATCGACTCTCCTGCTCCTTGGATGCTGCCTGACTGGCTGTGCTTTTCCAGCACCACTCTAATTTTGACTATAATTTCCAGTATCTACAGTACTCACTTTTATAAGAGTTTATCATTCAGCTCCTCAAGACTGTTTCCCCATTCAATAACATCATGGCAGGTCTACTCGTGTATCGAATTTCACATTCCTATCTCCCCCTGATAACTCTGATTTCCTTGCCTAACAGAATATATCCACCTCTGTCTTAAAGATAATCCTGCCTCCACCAGCTTCTTCGGCAGAGTTTCAAAGTCACAGAACCTCCTGATGGGGAAAAAAAATCTTATCTCTGCCCTGAAGCAGCGACCCCTAATTTTTAAACCAATGCCCCCTAGTTCAGGACTGACCCACAAGAGGAAACATCTTTTCCAGGTGCTGGTCAAGACCATTCAGGATCTGAGGCACAATGATGTCACCCTCCATTGTCTGAACTCCAGTGGAAACAAGCCCAGCCTGTCAAATCTATCATTATAAGGCAACTCACTCACTCCAGGTATCAATCTAGTAGACCTCCTCTGAACTGCCTCCAAAGCATTTACACACTTCCTTAAATTAGGACACTAACATTGCATAGTATTCAAGACATGGTCTCACTAATGTTCTGGTTAGCTGAAGCAGAATATCTTTACTTTTATGTTCAATTTTTCTTGTAATAAAGGATAGCACCCCATTAGGCTTCTTCTTTAAGTCACCTTTTGTAACTTGTATGAACCAGAACACCTAACTTCCACTGCATCTTGGAATTCTGAAGTCATCATGTGTTCAAATAATATTCTGCACTTTTGTTCTTCCTGCCAAAGTGAACAACCTCATACTTTCCTACATTGAGGAGAAAGTGAGGACTGCAGATGCTGGAGATCAGAGTCGAAAACTGTGGTGCTGGAAAAGCACAGCAGGTCAGGCAGCATCTGATCTGCAGGAGAGTTGATGTTTCGAGCATAAGCTCTTCATCAGGAATTATACTCTGCCAGACTTGTAACAATTACTCAACCTATCTTAATCCAATTGCAACTTTCTGATGTCTTCCTCACATCATACTTTCCAACCTATCTTGGCATTATCTAGGAATTAGGTACCATGCTTCTGTGAGTGTTTGATGGGATACTGTTAACATGGAGAAGTTATTCCAATCTATAGATGGGTGAACCCACACCTTCCTCTTATTGTCTGAACTCTCAGTGTCAGCCTTAACCTGTCAGGTGGAGAAAATGGTCAATGTTCACATCTTTTTGATAGTTTACTGTATCATTCATACACTTACAACCATCAGTCCCCTGGGAGACAGTAATGACTGCAGATGCTGGAAGTCAAAGTCAATAGATATGAAGCTGGAAAAGCACAGCAGGTCAGACAGCATCCGAGGAGCAGGAAGGTCAACATTTTGGGCCGGACTGGGGAGAGGGAGGAAGCCCAGAATTAAATTGGGGGGGGGGGGGGTTGAGGGAAGGATAGGTGGGATGGTGATAGGTTGATGCAGGAAGGGGGTTATTGTACTTGGTCAGTGGAAAGGGTGGAGCGGATAGGTGAGTAGGAAGATGGACAGGTTAGAACAGGTCAGGAAGGTAGGAGGAGGGGTGGGGTTCGACATGGGATAAGGCTGAGGGAGGAGGGACTTTGAAGCCAGTGAGGTTGAATTTGAGGCCATTGGGCTGTAAGCTTCCTAGGCAAAATATAAGGTGTTGTTCCTTCAGTTTCCATTTGGTCTCGCACCGACAGTCCCCTGCTTCCATTCTGAGTTAAGTCAATGTCAAACTCTCAGACTCCATTCCTGGAACATCTGAGCCACACATTCTCGCTGATCCTTGAACTTCTGAAACTGCTTCTGAAAAGTTATTGCTTCAATTCCTGCCATTCCTTTAGTTTCATTGAACAGTTTGAGTTCATCCAATTCCCTTATTAAACTGAATTTCGGAGCAGCTCTATACCGAATTGTGCTGTCATTGCTGTCTGTTGATGCTTTTACCATAGTCTGTGTCTTCTCTTCCTGCTGTCGGCATTCTTACTGTTAAGCACATGTTTTGTAAAACTACCAAAAAAATCACCACAAAACTTTCTCGAGAGGGGACTACACTCCAGAGTTCTAAGGAAGACAGCTGAAAAGATAGTAGAGGCATTTAGTGGTGATCTTTCAGGGGTTGTTAAAACCAGGACGGTCCCAGTGGACTGGAAAATTGCTAAAGTGACACCCCTGTTTAAAAAGGGAGTAAGGCAAAAGATGGAACATTACGGACCAATTAGCCTAACCTCAGTCATAGGTAAGATCCTGGAATCTATTGTGAAGGATGAGATTTCTGAATACTTGGAAGTATATGGTAAACTAGGGCAAAGTCATCATGGTTTCACCAAGGGGAGGTCATGCCTGACAAATCTGTTAGAATTCTTTGAGCAAGTAACAAGCAGTTTAGATCCAAGGAGATCCAATGAATGTTATTGATCTGGACTTCAAGAAGGCCTTTGACGGGTGCCGCACAGGAGGCTACCGAGTAAGACAAAGGACCATGGTGTTAGAGGCAAGGTGTTAGCATGGATGGAAGTTTGGCTGTCAGGCAGAAGGTGGGGACAAAAGAGTCCTTCTCAGGATGGCAGCCGGGGATAAGTGGTGTTCCTCAAGGCTCAGTGTTGGGACCACAACTTTTCACTTTATACATTAACGATCTAGAGGGAGGAACTGAGGGCATTCTGGTGGCAGGTGGCATTGAGGAGGCAAGGAGGCTGCAGAAGGATTTGAACAGGTTAGGAGAGTGGTAAAGAAGTGTCAGATGGGGTACAACATGGGAAAGCGGGAGGTTAAGCACTTTGGTAGGAAGAATACAGGCATGGCCTATATTTTAAATGGGGAGAAAATTCAGAAGTCTGAAGTGGAAAGAGACTTGGGGGTTCTAGTCCAGGATACTCTCAAGGTAAACTTGCAGGTTGAGTCAGTAGTTAGGAAGGCAAAAGGAATGATGCAATTACTTTGAGAGGGCTTGAATATAAAAGCAGGGATGGACTTCTGAGGCTCTGAGGTTCTGATCAGACCACATTTGGAGTATACTGCACAGTTTTGGGCCCCATATCTCAGGAAGGATGTACTGACCCTGGAGTGGTGTTCACAGAACATTCATGAGAATGGCCTCAGGAATGAAAAATATAACACAGGAACATTTGAGGACTCTGGGTCTATACTCAATAGTGTTTAGAAGGACAAGGGGTGGGGGTGGGATCTAATTGAAACATACAGAATACTGAATGGCCTGAACAGAGTAGATGTTGGGAAGAGAGACTGGGACCCGAGGGCACAGCCTTAGAGTAAATGGAAAACCTTTTAGAATGGAGATAAGGAGAAACCTCTCCAGCCAGAGAGTGGGGAACCTATGGAATTCATTGTCACAGAAGGCTGTGGAGACCAGATCATTGAGTATATTTAAGATGGAGATAGATCGGTTCTTGAGCATCAAGGGGATCAAGGGTTTACGGGGAGAAAGTGGGAGATGTAGTTAAGAAAGTTATCGGCCATGATTGAATGGCAGAGCAGACTCAATGGGCTGAATGGCCTAAATTCTGCTCCTATGTTTAATGGTCTTAGAAATCTGTGTCATCTCACACAACGTAACAACTTCACATCCTGGTTCATGATTAGTCCGTTAACACAGGAAGCTGGATTTAGTGGGGAAGGTTCCCAGTTATCAGATCAAGTTGATTTCACTCTTGTCAGAAAGTTCTCCGGGATGAACATTTCCAAGGAATGTAAAGCATATTCAGATGTGGCGACTCCATACAGCTTGTTACTTTATTATTATTTATAGTTCTGTAGGTGGCTAGATTAGTTCAGTAACAAATCATTTTCCTGGATTATCACTAACTGTGTGATCTGGTGGCTATTAATGAATAATTGAATTTTTGTCCTAACAGTAATTAATTACAAGTGCAGATTGGAAGTATTATGGTGCAATTATAGCATTGAAATGAGGTTAGGCATCATCGCTGGTTTAATAAAAGGGGGAGAGGTAAAGGACAAGAGTTAAAAATATTTAGATAAAATAATTGTGAGGAGTTGGAAGTTAAATCAAAATTTATTTCCAACAAATGTTAAAACTAAAGAGATTAATTTTACTCTGCCAGCCTATGTTTTAAGAAATGAAACAATAACTTTATTAATGAAAATCTAAGACTAACACAATGTGAAATCTATACTCTAAACAGTAGGAAATGATATGCAAGACTAAATAAAATATAAGATCAACAGTCATGTGTCTATAAAAATGTGGAAAATGTCCAAAGAAGTAACCTGGTGAACTTTGTTAGTGAAATAGTTACAGTTTATGATCTGTAAGAAAATCAACACGGTATCATTTAGATACACCATTTACTCCGAACTCCGCATAAATCTCACAGAAGCACTGATCTCTGGGACTGATGGCCATTCAGTTCCTTGCTCGGTTGCTGAAATCAGATCTAGTTGATCAACTATCTGCTGTGAAGTTTGTATATATATGTATATCCCAGCTTGCCAAATGAGCAGGAGTTAGTTGAAAGCATTAGATGTCGGCACTCTGACTGGCTTTTCAATTCCCATCTCTGGCAATGAGTTTTCTGTTTTATCAATGTGAAATTTGGCTTTCTGTTTTATTTGGTCACTCACTACTATTACTAGCCTGATGCAGTGTATAATTAGTTTTTGGTGGGTGTGTTTCTCCATGCTAAGATTTAAATGTAAACTCCAATGTTGGGATTGGCAACTTTTTCTATTGTCTGTTTGGCGGGAACAAAATAAATAGGGTCAGGGATAGACCAGAAGGCCAGTCGAACCCATTTCACCTTTGATATAATCATAGACTACAGATTACCTTGGCTTTTAACTCCACTTCTCCAGCTACTCCGTATGCCCAATGATACCCTTAGAGACTGGAAAAATCAGTCTATCCGAGCATTGGAGCATTCACATCCCTCTGATGGAGAGAATTATAAAGACTCACAAGTGAGTGAAGTGATTTCTCCTCAACTCAATTCTAAATGATTAGTCCCTTATACTGAGACTGTGCCCGTGTTTTAAATTCCACAGCCAGCAGAAACAATTTCTCAGTGTCTACCCTATCAAGCCCCTTCACAATCTCCAGAATATGTATGAGGAAGGGTCACTGGACCTGAAATGTTAACTTTGATTTCTCTCCACAGATGCTGCCAGACCTGCTGACATTTTCCAGCAATTTCTAGTTTTGTTTCTGATTTCCAGCATCCACAGTTCTTTCATTTATTTCTTCTTTTCACAATCTTGTGTGTTTCAATGACATTGTCTTTCATTTTTTCTAAACGAGGAGGCATAATTTTAAGGTGATTGGAGGAAGGTTTAGAGATGTCAGAAGTCGGTTCTTTACACAGAGACTGGTGGGTGTGTGGAATGCACTGCCTGTAATAATAGTAGAGTCAGATACATTAGGGACATTTAAGCAACTCTAGGATAGACACATGATATTCAGTCTGGAGTCCAGTTACTAGTGGTGTGCCACAAGGATCTGTTTTGCAACCACTGCTGTTTGTCATTTTTATAAATGACTTAGACGCAGGCATAGGTAGATGGTTTAGTAAATTTGCAGACAACACTAAAGTCAGTGGAGTAGTGGACAGTTTGGAAGAATGTTTACAGGTTGCAGGAGCACTTGGATAAACTGCAGATTTGGGCCGAGAGGTGGCAAATGGAGTTCAATGCAGCTAAATGTGAGGTGATGCACTTTGGGAAGAATAACAGGAAGGCAGAGTACTGGGTCAATGGAAAGGTTCTTGCTAGTTTGGATGTGCAGAGGGATCTTGGAGTCAATGTGCATAGATCCCTGAAAGTTGCCACGCAGGTGGATAGTGCTGTGAAGAAGGCATACGGTGTGTTAAGTTTCGTTGGTAGAGGGATTGAGTTCCAGAGCTGCAATATCATGCTGCAACTATACAAAACACTAGTGCGGCCACACTTGGAATATTGTGTACAGTTCTGGTCACCCCATTACAGGAAGGATGTGGAAGCATTGGAAAAGGTGCAGAGGAGATTTACCTGAATGTTGCCTGGTCTGGAGGGAAGGCTGAGAGCCTTGGGTCTATTCTTATTGGAAAGAAGGCTAAGGGTGGATTTGATGGAAACATACAAGATGATCAGAGGATTAGATCGGGTAGACAGTGAAAGTCTTTTTCCTAGGATGATGACATCCGCTTGTACGAGGGGGCATAGCTACAAATTGAGGGGTGAATGATTTAAGACAGATGTCAGAGGAAAGTTCTTTACACAGAGAGTGGTAAGGGTGTGGAATGCCTTACCTGCTAATGTAGTCAACTCAGCCACATTAGTGGGTGGCACGGTGGCACAGTGGTTAGCACTGCTGCCTCACAGCGCCAGAGACCTGGGTTCAATTCCTGCCTCAGGCGACTGACTGTGTGGAGTTTGCACGTTCTCCCTGTGTCTGCGTGGGTTTCCGCCGGGTGCTCCGGTTTCCTCCCACATTCCAAAGATGTGTGGGTCAGGTGAATTGGCCATGCTAAATTGCCCATAGTGTTAGGTAAGGGGTATATGTAGGGGTATGGGTGGGTTGCGCTTCGGCGGGTCGGTATGGACTTGTTGGGCCGAAGGGCCTGTTTCCACACTGTAAGTAATCTAATTAGGGAGATTTAAACAATCCTTAGATATGCACATGGATGATGATGGGATAGTGTAGGAGGACGAGCTGAGAACAGTTCACAGGTCGGCGCAACATCGAGGGCCAAAGGGCCTAATCTGCACTATACTGTTCTATGTTCTATGATAGTAAAATGAAGGATATGTAGATTGGTTTGATCTGTGAGTGGGATAAAATGTCGGCACAACATCGAGGGCCGAAGGGTCTGTACTGTCCTGTCCTGTACTGTTCTATGTTCTTAAACTGCAGTGAATATTAGCCCAATTTACTCAGTCTCTTGTCAAGGACAGTCCCTTATTCCAAGGACCAATAAAATAAAACTTTGCCGTACCACCTCCAATGTACATCCCTTCTTAAACATGGAGATCAAAACTGCCCAGAGTCGTCCAGACAGGATCTCAGCAAAGAACCATGTACAGTTGGAGCAGGATTTCTTTAATCCTGTTCTCCAATCCCCTTACAATAAAGGAAAACATGTAATTCACTTTCCTAATTACTTGCTCCACCCGCACACTAACTCGTTGCATCCCTCATGTAAGCACAGCCAAGCCTCTTTGAACATCAAAACTTACAAGTTTCTACCTTATAAAAAATATTCTATTTAACTTTTCATGACCGAAGTGAATATCTTCACACTTCTTAATGTTATATTCTATCCGGCATCTTGTTGTCCACTCACTTGACTTGACCCTATCTCTTTATAGGAGAAAGTGAGGTCTGCAGATGCTGGAGATCAGAGCTGAAAATGTGTTGCTGGAAAAGCGCAGCAGGTCAGGCAGCATCCAAGGAACAGGAGAGTCGACGTTTCAGGCAAAAGCCCTTCTTCAGGAATGAGGAGAGTGTGTCAAGCAGGCTAAGATAAAAGGTAGGGAGGAGGGACTTGATTAAACCCCATTGCTTTGTTTTTACTGAGGCACATCCTCACACTCCACTTCCGAATGATGCCTCAGGATTAATGCTGGTTCAGCCACATTACACTTTCATAGAAACTCTTGTCTGTCTGCTGTGCAAGCTTATGCTGCTTAACTAACTTTCATTTTAATCTGACTACTTTCCTGAATAATAAATGAAAATCAATCTTAAATGATTTATAGGATCATTCTTATCATTCTAATCTGTACATCATTCTAATCCCAGCTGGAACTTCATGTGGTTTTACAGGTTAACCCATCTTATGTCCAAATCTCCCCCAATGCTGTTTATCTTTCAGACATACTACAACTTCGCAAATAGTCATTGCCATTAGCTACTCTGACTCCCAGTTATCTGAACAGCAGTGACGAGACAATCAGTTCTAGTGAGAGCAAAGAGATCTACTCCAAGCGTCATACATGGACTATCTGGTTAATCATGTCATGAATAGCTCTTTAGCAACATGTCCTTCATCTCATTGCTCACAATTGGCCAGAAGAGCACTTCCCTTACCTTCCTCAGGCTAGACTTGGGAGAAGTTCTAGAGCCTGCAGGTGTAGCTAAGTGTTGCATTTAGGACTCTGGAAAAGTCCTATGATTAATTGTTGGCTTGAAAGAAACTGCTGAGCATTTAATATTCAGCTCACTGGTCGGGTAGGACGATGGTGATTTTAACTTTACCTTTACTTCAGTACAGCAGAGGATGGAGTGATAGAAGCCTATAGGTTGCTGAGCAATATGAGACCTTGCAAACCCGAGTAACATTGGCTTGGTGAAGCTAGCAGTCTGTGGAGACTGAACCTGTGGCTGTGATTAGATGCTAGGGTACAGTTTCCAGAATCCAGGGGAACAGAATCCCAGGAAAGGAGAGTGAAATACCAGGATATGGGTACAGTTGACAACATCCATGATAGAAAGGTTTTTCAGGAGTTTCAAGCCCAGATTGTGAAAAGTTGAGAACTGGAATCATTGTAAAGTTTTAATGAATTTTGACAAATTGTAATGCCACTAATGTTTGAAGTTTTTGCTAATAAATTTGTGGGATCTGCCTTGACTAAATTTGTTGACAAGGTGTATGACCATTACGCAGATTTGCCTCATTGTAAATTTATATAGTCTAAACCTTTTTTAGTTGGCATTTTGGTTGAGTAAATTTTATTTCTAATAAAGTAGCTATAATTAGTTGACTAATGAAACATGGCTGACTTGTTTTTAACACTATAATCCAAATGCAATCAGCGACTTATAAGTTTGACCTTAAAATCTTTCTGGTTAAATATAAAAGTTGTTCTGAACAATAGAGGAATGAAACGAGGAAAAGAATTGGTGCTGACATACAAAATTGATTGTAACAGAGTTGCACCTCTTAGCAGCATGCCAATGATACACATCTGCTTTCCTTGCCTTTAGTTCATTTGCAAACAATGTCTCTGTAAATTTACTCTGTATTTTAAAGTAGATGAAAGTAGTTTCAGACAGGTTCTTCGAATTCTCTTGTAGTCAGATTCTATTATCACTTTCTCTCTCCTGAACAGGTATTGGATGAGGTGCTCACAAACAAAGTCAATATTCACACTCTCTTTCTCCATCTGTGTGTAGTGTTGTTCAGTTTGTGTAAACCCTCTGGGTACAAACACAGCGGGCTGTCCTCACTGCCTGGGGGTTACTCCAAGTCCTGTTTCACTGACATCACACTGCAGGGTGACTCCATTGTTACATCATCATCCCTCAGCACTGGTGATGTCATCACTAGTTGTTTGATGGGAGTGAAAGCTGCTTCTTGTTCTGTGTCCCAGTCCCACTGAACACCCTGCACAGTGAGACTGGGTACAGGGAAACACTCTGGGAATAGATTGGGCAAGAACTTGGCTGGGTGGTCATCATGTGGGTTCACTAATGGACCAGGAAGTTCAACAACTGTGTGAAAGTTTGCTTACAGAACAAACAGTGACTGGACTTTGCTCCTGCATGAGCAAATTAGTGGACTGGGCAAGATGTGGACTGCAAGAAAACTTTGTTACACACCTCACAACTGAATCATTTCTTGTGTGTGAATGTGTTGGTGACTGCAGAGACCTGATGACTGTGAGAAGGATTTGTCACAGACCTCACACCTGAATAGTTTCTCCCCTGTGTGAATGTGTTGGTGCATGAGAAGATAGGATGACCTTGAGAATGATTCGTCACACTTCTTGCATTTGAATGGTTTTTCTTCTGTGTGGATACGTTGGTGCATGAGAAGGTACGATGACTGGGAGAAAATTTTGCCATGCACTTGAACGGTTTCTCCCCTGTGTGGATCCTCTGATGGAGCAGGAGTTTTGCTGACCTTGAGAATGATTTGTCACATACCTTACACATGAATGGCTTCTCCCCTGTGTGAATCCTCTGATGGAACAGGCGGTCCGATGATGTCAAGAATGATTTGTCACACACTTTACATGTGAATGGTTTCTCTCCTGTGTAAATGTATTGGTGAGTGCAGAGGGTTGATTACCACAAGAATGATTTGTCACATACGTCACATGTGAATGGTCACTCCCCTGTGTGAATACGCCAATGCATCACCAGGCCCGATGATTGAGCGAAGACTTGGTTACATACCTCACATTTGAACAACTTCTCCCCAGTGTGAACACATTGGTGTTTCCGGAGGTTTGAGGGCTCTGCGAATGATCTGTTGCACACTTCACATGTGAATGGTTTTGCTCCTGTGTGAATACTCTGATGGAACAGGAGTGTTGATGACTGTAAGAATGATTTGTCATACACGTGATAAGTGAAGGGTTTGTCCCATGTGTGAATACGCCGATGTTTCACCAGGCATAATGACTGTGCAAAACCCTTGTTACACACCTCACATTTGAATGGCTTCTCCACAGTATGAATGCGCCGGTGATTCACTAGCGTTGATGGCTGTTCAAAGGTTTGATCACAAACCTCAAACTTGTACTGTCTCTCTTTCATGAAGCCACCTTTGTATTCATAGTCGTAGAGCAGATGAATCTTGGATGTATCCAAAGCCCTCCACAAATACCTTAGTACAGCCTCTTCCCTACAGGAATAAGTCTGTGTTTGATGAGGCTCGATGAATGATTGAAGTTATCACCCCCTTCTTCCCAGCCTCACCCTGACCGATCACTCACAGCTGAACCTTCAGGAAGGTTGGTTCTCATTAAAGACTCCACACCACTGACTAGTTTCAGATCTAATGATATATCAAAGTTCCCCGACCTGACTGATTTCCAGATGATGGTTTCATTGACCAACCTTCTCTGTGTTGAGCAATGCTATGAAGAGACTGGATGTCTTTTGGTTGTGCAGTTGTTCCTTGGGTGATGGTCAAAGTCTGTCTGCAGTGTCTATCCTCTCTATATTCTCTGGTGTAGTACAGTGCAATCCTTCTGTAAAACAGGAAAAGAAAACATGATTTTCCCCAACTGCCTCTCCTCCTTTGCTGAAGGGGCTGACAGTTAGAAACTGTTCCACAGTGAGTCGGCTGTTCCCTTGTGTGGGGAAATCAGATACAGGTCCTTTCCTTTTCCTCAAGACAACCTCCTGCAGAACAGCAGATGCTGGAAGTCAGAAGCAAAAACAGAAATTGCTGAAGGTCTCAGCAGGTTTGGTAGCATTTCTGGACAGAAAGCAGAGTTAATGTTTTGGGTCCAGCGATCCTTCAGAAGTTCTGAAATTTGTCTGGGTTTTTCAAGCAATTTCTGGTTTTGTTGTTTCCTTTTCTTCAGTTGACAGTCTCATATGCTCTTATTCCAGTAGGGACACCGAATTAGTGCCCAAGAATGAGACAATGTGGCTATTTTCTGTCCTCAACACAGGCCCCAATCTTCCCAAGCACCATAAGGACAATGGAGTAGACAGCTGGGCTCTCAATTCACTATGAGCTTGAGTCGTGCTGTTGGATTGATTAGGAAGAGTCAGCCTATATTTTTAAAGGGGAAATGGTGCTCAACTAACTTGTTGGAGATTTTTGAAGAGGTAACAATAAGGTTCAGTAAGGCTATCACTGTTGACATGATATATGTGGACTTTCAGAAGGCATTTGATACAGTCACACACACCAGACTTGTAAGGAAAGTTGTTGCAATTTGGATTCAAAATTGTCTAAATGATAGGAAACAAATTAATGGTCAATGGATACCCATTGGACTGGAGGAAGGTTTGCAGTGGAGTTCCTTTGGGGTCAGTATTAGTTTTCCTGATGCATATTAACGATCTGGATCTTGGAATGCTGCAGGCAATTTTCAAGTTTGCAGATGACACTAAGTTTGGAAGAAATGTATACTGTTGAGGAGGACAATGTGGAACTCCAAAAGGAATAAGGTTCTGCATATTAGACTAATTAATAAATTTAAATCACATAGGATTCAGGGTGAGCTTACCACTGGTAACAAAATTGGCGTGATGGTAGGAGACAGAGGGTGGTGGTGCATGGCTGTGGAGGCTTGTGGCTAGTGGTGTTCCACAGGGATCAGTTCTGGGTCCACTTTTGTTTGTCATTTATATAAACAATTCAGATGAGAATACAACAGGCATGATAAGTACGTTTGCAGATGACACCAAAGTTGGTGCTATAAATGACAGTGAAGAAGGTTATCTAAGATTATAAAGATTTCTTGATCAATTGTGTCAATGGACTGAAGAGTAGCAGATAGAGTTTAATTTGGATAAATGTGAGGTGTTGCATTTTGGTAAAACAATCAAGGGCAGAACTTATACAGTTTAATGATAGGGCCCTGGATACTGTTGTCAAACATTGAGACCTAGACGTTCAGGTACATAGTTCTTTGAAAGTTGCATCACAGGTAGACAGGATGGTTATAAAGGCATTTAGCATGCACCACGTGTGTAAACATATTGGTCCTCATGTCCTCCTTAAATCTTTTTCCACTCACCTTAAAAATGTACTCCCTAATTTTGAACTCTCCCATCCTCGGGAAAAGACATTCGCTATTCACCTCATCTATGCCCCTCATGATTTTATAAATCTCAATAAGGTCACAGTGGGGGAACCTCCTATGCTCCAGTCAAAAAAGTCCAAGTCTCAGGAGCGAGGAATGACAGTTGGATAAAATTGCATCTATTTCGATGCAAGAGGGCTGATAGGTAAGGCCGATGAACTCAGAGTGTGGATAAAAAATGAGGTCTGCAGATGCTGGAGATCACGGCTGCAAATGTGTTGCTGGTCAAAGCACAGCAGGCCAGGCAGCATCTCAGGAATAGAGAATTCGACGTTTCGAGCATAAGCCTTCATCAGTGTGGATAGGTATGTGGGATTGGGATATTACAGCCATTACAGAAACATGACTAAGGGAGGGACAGGACTGGCAGCTTTATGTGCCAGAGTATAAGTTGCTTTAGAGCTGAAAATGTGTTGCTGGAAAAGCGCAGCAGGTCAGGCAGCATCCAAGGAGCAGGAGAGTCAACGTTTCGGACATGAGCCCTTCTTCAGGAAGGGCTCATGCCCGAAACGTCGACTTTCCTGCTCCTTGGATGCTGCCTGACCTGCTGCGCTTTTCCAGCAACACATTTTCAGCTCTGATCTCCAGCATCTGCAGTCCTCACTTTCTCCTATAAATTGTTTTAGGTGGGACAGAGGTGGTTGGAAGAGGGGAGGGGGTGTTGCATTTTTGATTAAGGCAGGTATCACAGCAGTAATCAGAGATGAAATAAGTGAAGGATCGTCCAGTGAGGCTTTGTAGGTGGAACTCAGAAATAAGAAGGGGATGGTGATGTTACTGGGATTGTACTACGGACCCCCAAATAGTCAATGGGAATTAGAGGAACAAATATACAGGGAGATTGGGGCGACTTGCAGGAGCAATAGGGTTGTCATAGTAGGGAATTTTAATTTTCCTAACATAGACTGGGACTGCCAGAGTATTAAGCGCTTAGATGGGGTTGACTTTGTAAGTGCGTTCTGGAAAATTTCCTCAAGTAGGATATAGAGGGTCCTACTCAGAAAGGGGCAAATCTTGGCCTACTCTTGGGAAGTAGAGCAGGACAGGTGACTGAAGTGACAGTGGGGGAGCACTTTGGGACCAGTGACCACAGTTCTATTAGTTTTAAAATAGCTATGGCAGGGGATAAAACCTGTCCATAGGTTCACGTTCTAAACTGGGACAAGGTGAACTTTGATGGAATTAGACAGGAGCTTGCAGGGGTTGATTGCAGTAGTTTGTTTGCAGCAAAGGGACCTCCAGCAAGTGGGAGGCCTTTAAAAAGTGAGATAGCTAGGATTCAAGGTCGATATGTTCCTGTCAGGGTGAAGGGCAAGGAATAGGGATCCCTGGATGACAAGAGATATTGAGGCTTTGACCAGAAAAAAGGAGGCATGCTTCAGGTACAGGCAGCTGGGATCAAGGAATCCCTGGAGGTGAACAAGGGATACAGGAGAAATCAGGAGGGTGAAAAGGGGGCAGGAGATAGCCTTGGCTGAGAAGGTTAGGGTGAATCCAAAGAGGTTCTTTAAGTATATTAAAGGAAAAAGAATAACTAGAGAGAGAATAGAACCCCTCAAGGACCAAAGTGGACATGTATGCGTGGAGCCGCAGGAGATGGATGACATCCTCAGTTACTCTTCTGTGTTTACTGTAGAGAAAGACATGAAGACTTGGGAACTTGGGGAAGTTAGTGGTGATACCTTGGGGACAGTCCACATCACAGTAGAGGAGGTGTTGGACATATTAGAATGTATGAAGGTGGATAAATCTTCTGTTCCTGACCAGATACATCCGAGAACCCCACAAGAGGCTACAGAAGAAATTGCGGGCGCCCTGGCTGTATTTTTGCATCATCATTATCGATGGGTGAGGTCCCGGAAGACTGAAGAGTAGCATATCTTGTGTCTTTATTCAAGAAGAGTTGCAAAGAAAAACCTAGGTACTACAGACCAGTACGCCTAACGTCTGTGGTAGGTAAGCTACTTGAGAAAATTCTGAGATAAGATATACATGCATTTGGAAAGACAAAAATAAAAATCACACAACACCAGGTTATAGTCCAACAGGTTTAATTGGAAGCATATTTGGGTTTGATTAGGAGTAGACAGCATTGCTTTGTGCCTGGGAGATCATGCTTCACAAATTTGATGCAGTGACCAGGAAGGTCGACGAGGGCAGGGCAGTAGAGATTCCACGTGGTCAGCTGCTCTGGAAGGTTAGATCGCATGGAATCCAGGGGAGCTGGTAAATTGGATACACAATTGGCTTGATGGCAGGAAGAAGAGGGTAACAGTGGAAGGTGCTTGTCAGACTGCAGGCCTGTGACTAGTGGAGTACCTCAGGCAATGCTGGGCCCATTACTGCTTGTTATTTATATCAAGGATTGAAACGAAAATATCCAAGGCATGATTAGTAAGTGTGCAGATGACACTAAAATCGGTGGTATTGTGGACAGTGAGGAAAGTTATCAGTAATTTCAGCAGGACCTTGATCACCTGGGGAAGTGGGCCAAGAAATGGCAAATGGAGTTTAATACAGATAAGTGTGAGGTCTTCCATTTTGGAAAGATAAATCAAGTAGGAATTTCATGGTGAATGGTAGCACCTTAAGAAGTGTAGTGGAACAGAGGGACCTTGGAGTTCACGTGCCGTGTTCTCTAAAAGTGGAGTGACAGAGAGGGCAGTAAAGAAGGCTTTTGGCACACTGGCCTTCATCAGTCAGAGCACTGAGTATACAAGTTGGGAAGTTAGATTGAAGTTGTACAGGAGGTTTGTGAGGCCGCATTTGGAATATTGTGTTCAGTTTTGGTTATCTTGCTATAGGAAGAATGGTATTAAACTCGAAAGAGTGCAGAATAAATTTACAAGGATGTTGCCAGGACTCAAGGGTCTGAGTCATAGGGAGTGGTTGGACAAGCTAGGACTTTTACCTTTAGATCATAGAAGATTGAGGGAGCTCTTATAGAAGGGTGTAAGATCATGAGAGGTATAGACAGGGTGAATGCACTCAGTCTTTTTCCCAGGGTTTGGAATCGAGGATGCGAAGCTAAAGAATAAAAGGGAACTGAGGGGCAACGTTTTTACACAGAGGGTGGCATGCATATGGAAATAGCTGCCATTGGAAATGGTTGAGGCGGGTACGTTAACAACATTTAAAAGGCATTTGGACAAATACATGGATAGAAAAGGTTTAGAAGAATATGGGCCAAAGGGCCTGCCTCCATGCTCTAGGACTATATGACTCTATCGAACCTATTTTTATAACTCAAATCCAGCAGTCCCAGCAACGTCTTGGTAAATCCTTTCTGAACCCTCTCCAGTTTCATAATATCCCACCTATAACAGAGCAATCAGAACTGAATACTCTATGACTGACAAGTTGATGGTGTGGACGAATAGGTGTCAGATGAGGTACAACGCAGAGGAATGTGAGATTATGCACTTTGGTCAGAAGGACACTGGAAAGCAATATAAAACAGGGGGTACAAGACCTGGATGTACAGGTGCACAGGTAGTTGAAGGTGGCAGGACATGTGGAGAGAGTAGTGAGTAAATCATGCAGTGTTCTCAGCTTTATTAATAGGGAGCAGGAAGGAGACCTGTTAGACATCAGCTGGATTACTGTGTACAGTTCTGGGCCACATGACAGGAAAGGTATGAACACATTGGGGAGAGTGCAGAAGCAATTTACAAGAACGTTCCAGGTATGAGAACCTTCAGTTATCAGGACTGATTGTTGAAGTTGGCCTGTTTTTCCTGGAGAAAAGAAGGCTGAAGAGAGATCTGACAGAGGTTTTCAAAATCATAAGTGGGCTGGAGGGAATAGAGAGGGAGAAGTTGTTCTCACTCTGAAAAGATACAGATAGAAAGTGATGTCTGAGTGTGTCAATCTGAAAGCATTCCATACTGTTCCGTCACCATCCCTGGGGATGTCCCAGCCCACTGGCACGTGGAGAAATCCTCAATATTGCCTCCATGGAGTCTCAAGGCTTCATAGAGTCACAGAGTCATAGAGATGTACAGCATGGAAACAGATCCTTCGGTCCAACCTGTCCATGCCGACCAGATATCCCAACCCAATCTAGTCCCACCTGCCAGCACCTGGCCCATTTCCCCCCAAACCCTTCCTATTCATATACCCATCCAAATGCCTTTTAAATGTTGCAATTGTATCAGCCTTCACCACTTCTTCTGGCAGCTCATTCCATACACATACCACCCTCTGCATGAAAATGTTGCCCCTTAGGTCCCTTTTCTATCTTTCCCCTCTCACCCTAAACCTATGCCCTCTAGTTCTGGGCTCCCCCACCCCAGGGAGAAGATTTTGCTTATTTACCCTATCCATGCCCCTCATAATATTGTAAACCTCTTTAAGTCCACCCTTCAGCCTCTGATGCTCCAGGGAAAACAGCCCCAGCCTGTTAAGCCTCTCCCTGTAGCTCAAATCCTCCAACCCTGGCAACATCCTTGTAAATCTTTTCTGAATCTGTTCAAGTTTCACAACATCTTTCCGATAGGAACGAGACCAGAATTGCATGCAATATTCCAGCAATGGCCTAACCAATGCCCTGTACAGCCGCAACATGACCTCCCAACTCCTGTACTCAATACTCTGACCAGTAAAGGAAAGCATACCAAACGCTTTCTTCACTATCCTATCTACATGCGACTCCACTTTCAAGGAGCTATGAACCTGCACTCCAAGGTCTCTTTGTTCAGCAACACTCCCTAGGACATTACCATTAAGTGTATGAGTCCTGCTAAGATTTGCTTTCTCATAATGCAGCACTTCACATTTATCTGAATTAGACTCCATCTGCCACTTCTCCACCCATTGGATCATCTGATCAAGGTCCTGTTGTAATCTGAGGTAACCCTCTTCGCTGTCCACTACACCTCCAATTTTAGTGTCATCTGCAAACTTACTAACTGTATCTTATTTGCTCGCATCCAAATCATTTATATAAACGACAAAAAGTAGAGGGCCCAGCAACGATCCTTGCGGCACTCCAATGGTCACAGGCCTCCAGTCTGAAAAACAACCCTCCACCACCACCCTCTGTCTTCTACCTTTGAGCCAGTTCTGTATCCAAATGGCTAGCTCTCCCTGTATTCCGTGAGATATAACCTTGCTAATCAGTCTCCCATGGGGAACCTTGTTGAATGCCTTACTGAAGTCCATATAGATCACATCTACCGCTCTGCCCTCATCAATCCTCTTTGTTACTTCTTCAAAAAACTCAATCAAGTTTGTGAGAAATGATATCCCACGCATAAAGTCATGTGGACTGTCCCGAATCAGTCTTTGAGTTTCCAAATATATGGATATCCTAGCCCTCAGGATTCCCTCCAACAACTTGCCCACCACCGAGGTCAGGTTCACTGGTCCATAGTTCCCTGGCTTGTCCTTACCACCTTTCTTAAACAGTGGCACCATGTTAGCCAACCTCCAGTCTTCTGGCACCTCACCTGTGACTATCGATGATACAAATATCTCAGCAGGAGGCCCAGCAATCACTTCTCTAGCTTCCCACAGAGTTCTCGGGTACACCTGATCAGGTCCTGGGGATTTATCCACTTTATGTGTTTCAAGATATCCAGCACTTCATCCTCTGTAATCTGGACATTTTGCAAGATGTCACCACCTATTTCGCTACTTTCTATATCTTCCATGTCCTTTTCCACAGGAAATACTGATGCAAAATACTCGTTTAGTATCTCCCCCATTCTCTGCGGCTCCACACAAAGGCTGCCTTGCTGATCTTTGAGGAGCCCTATTCGCTCCTTAGTTATCCTTTTGTCCTTAATGTATTTGTAAAACCCTTTGGATTCTCCTTAACTCTATTTGCCAAAGCTATTTTTTTCCTCTTACGTATACTCCTACTGCCTTAATACTCTTCTAAGGATTCACTCGATCTATCCTGTCTGTACCTGACATATGCTTCCTTCTTTTTCTTAACCAAACTCTCAATTTATTTAGTCATCCAGCATTCCCCATGTTGACCAACCTTCTCTTTCACCCTGACAGAAACATACTTTCTCTGGACTCTCGTTATCTCATTTCTGAAGGCTTCCCATTTTCCAGCCTTTACCTGTGAACATCCGCCCCCAGTCAGGTTTTGAAAGTTCTTGCCTAATACCGTCAAAATTGGCCTTTCTCCAATTTAGAACTTCAACTTTTAGATCTGGTCTATCCTTTTCCATCACTATTTTAAAACGAATAGAATTATGGTCGCTGGCCCCAAAGTGTTCCCCCACTGACACCTCAGTCACCTGCCCTGCCTTATTTCCCAAGAGTAGGTCACGTTTTGCACCTTCTCTTGTAGGTATATCCACATACTGAATCAGAAACGTTTCTTGTACACACTTAACAAATTCCTCTCCATCTAAACCCTTTACACTA
Source organism: Hemiscyllium ocellatum (assembly GCF_020745735.1). Taxonomy (NCBI): domain Eukaryota; kingdom Metazoa; phylum Chordata; class Chondrichthyes; order Orectolobiformes; family Hemiscylliidae; genus Hemiscyllium; species Hemiscyllium ocellatum. The sequence goes on from NC_083435.1 coordinate 40,140,041, forward strand.
TGGCAGTCCCAGTCGATGTTTGGAAAGTTAAAATCCCCTACCATAACTACCCTATTATTCTTATAGATAACTGAGATCTCATTACAAGTTTGTTTCTCAATTTCCCTCTGACTATTAGGGGGTCTATAATACAATCCCAATCAGGTGCTCATCCCTTTCTTATTTCTCAGTTCCACCCAAATAACTTCCAGGAATTTCTAGGAATATCCTCCCTCAGTACAGCTGTAATGCTATCCCTTATCAAAAATGGCACTCCCCCTCCTCTCTTGCCTCCCTTTCTATTCTTCCCGTCGTATTTGTATCCTGGAACATTAAGCTGCCAGTCTTGTCCATCCCTGAGCCATGTTTCTGTAATTGCTATGATATCCCAGTCCCATGTTCCTAACCATGCCCTGAGTTCATCTGCCTTCCCTGTTAGGCCCCTTACATTGAAATAAATGCAGTTTAATTTATTAGTCCTACCTTGTCCCTGCCTGCCCTGACTATTTGACTCGCTTCTGTTCTCAATTGTATCAGTCTCAGATTGATCTCTTTCCTCACTACCTCCCTACCCCACCCCCCACCTTACTAGTTTAAATCCTCCCAAGCAGTTCTAGCAAATTTCCCTGCCAGTATATTAGTCCCCTTCCAATTTAGGTTCAATCTGTCCTTCTTGTACAGGTCACTTCTACCCCAAAAGAGATTCCAATGATCCAAAAATGTGAATCCTTCTCCCATATACCAGCTTCTCAGTCATGCATTCATCTGCTCTATCCTCCCATTCCTGCCCTCACTAGCTCATAGCACTGGGAATAATCCAGATATTACTACTCTTGAGGACCTCATTTTTAAATTCCTGCATAACTCTCTGTAATCTCCCTTCAGAATCTCAACCTTTTCCCTTCCTATGCTGTTGGTTCCAATGTGGACAATGACCTCCTGCTGGCCCCTCTCCCCCGTGAGAACATTCTGCACCCTCTCTGAAACATCCTTGATCTTGGTACCAGGAAAGCAACACACCATTCTGATTTTTCACTGCTGGCCACAGAAACATCTGTCTGTACCTTGGAATAGAGAGTTCCCTTATACAATTGATCTCTTGGAAGCCGACGTACCCCTCGTTGCATTAGAGCCAGTCTCAATACCAGAAACTTGGCTGTTTGTGCTACGTTCCCCTGAGAATCCATCACCCCATACATTTTCCAAAACAGCATACTTGTTTGAAATGGGTATAGCTGCAGAAGGTTCCTGCCCTAGGTGCTGACCTCTCTCACCCTTCCTGGAGTTAACCCGTCTATATGACTGTATCTGAGACTTTCACCCCTTGCTATAACTGCCATCCATCACATACTGTTGCTGTTGCAAATTCCTCATCGCTTCTGACTGTCTCCCCAACCGATCCATTTGACCTGATAAGATTCACAGCCAACAGCTTTTATTGCAGATATAATCCGGAGTAACCCTTAAACTCTCTTTAAACTCCCACATCTGATAAGAAGCACATATCAATTTACTAAAGGCCATTTTTGCTCCTTCACAATCTGCAGACCCAGAAAATAACACCGTTTAGGAAAACTACCAACTTATGAATGAATGCTTCTTCATGTTCATTATCATGAGGGATGCAGACTAAGGACAAATCCCAAAGGCTAAGGACAAATCTTGGTGTCCGAGAGGTGCAGTGAGCTATTAGCAGCAGGAGGATTTTATTCCATCACAATCTCAGAGTCCAGTTTTGAACCTAGTGAATGTTCTAGAGAAGGATCTTTGCAGGCTAAATACCAAGAGTGACAGGTAATAAACAGATAAACAGTCCATTTACAAGCAGGTTAGAATGAAGCACTGTTGTTCTACCATGTCTTGTAGAGAAATGTGGACTATCAGTCAACCAACAGGAGAAAGCAGCTCCGTGATGCGCTGGGAGGTTACCCTCCAAATCATTGCAATTCTCCCATAGTTGAAAAGACTCGAGCCAGGGCTGTGATGATTACTCCCCACTAATGGATGAAAACATCCATACATGGAATGACATCTGGACAGTAACAAGAACACAGCCTGAACATTCATATGGATATTATGAGATACAATCTGTGGGAATTCACAGGTTGATCACAGTATATAGCCAATTAGAGTTGGCTTTGAGACCAAGAGTAAAAGTAGCAACCCGAACTATTGAGAAATATCAGAAGGAGGAAAGGCATTTTCGTACAGGTACTCAAAATATTCTGAAACTTTTCAAGGCTGTTCCCCATGGCAGACTCTCAATGCTGCACGTTGACAGTGCAGTAGTCAGTCAGTTCTCAATCAGTACAAGCACATGGTTCATTGAAAGCTGCATCACAGTTAGACAGGGTGATGAAGAAGGCATTTAGCATGCTGGCCTTCATAGGTCAAGGCATTGAGCATAGGTGTCGGGATGTTATGTTACAGTTGTATAAGTTGTTGGTGAGGCTACAGTTGGAGTGTTGTGTACAGTTTTGGTCAAGTGTGGTGCTAACAAAAAGCACAGCCAGTCAGGCAGCATCCAAGGAGCAGGAATGATGAAGAGCTCATGCTCGAAATGTCAACTCTCCTGCTCCTTGGATGCTGCCTGACTGGCTGTGCTTTTCCAGCACCACACTCTTTGACTCTGATCTCCAGCATCTGCAGTCCTCACTTTCTCCTCCAGTTTTGGTCACCCTGTTATAGGAAATACATAGTTAAACTGGAAAGAGTGCAAAGAAGATTCACAAGGACATTGCCAGGACTAGGGGGCCTGAGTTATAGGGAAAAGCTGGCCAGGATAGGACTTTATTCCTTGCAACATAGGAGAACAATGGGTGACCTTATTGAGGTGTATAAAATCATGAGGGATATGGATAGGATGAATGCATATAGTTTTTTTTCCCAGGGATGGGCATAGGTTTAAGGTGAGAGGAAAAAGATTTAAGAAGGACCTGAGGGGCAACTTCTTCACGCATACATGGAATGGGCTGTCAGAGAAAGTGGTTGAGGCAGGTACACCAACAAAATTTAAAAAAACATTTGGGTAGGTACATGGACGGGAAGGATTTAGAGGGATATGGGCCAAATGTGGGCAATTGGAACTAGCTGAGTGGGCATCATGGTCAGCATGGATCAGTTTGGGCAGAAGTACCTGATTCCATGCTGTATTACTCCATGACTGTATGATAGATATGGCTCATGGTATCTTGCAAGTATGTTTTTTGGACTTCCTATATGCTCAATGTTAATGAATGATTCGGTTAACAGAAATAGAAAGCAACACCTGCAAATGTGCTGATAGTACAAGACATGTCAACAATGCAAATAGAAGCAGCAAATTACATTCATAGATTAAGGTACTTTGAATCTACAGCAATAGAACAAGATAATTTTAAAATGCCGAAAAGCTAGAAATAGTGGAACTTCAAAGAGTTTTTGGGAACAGAGGTCATTAAAATGTCAAGAACAGGTTCAGAAATGAATTTGAAAATTCAAATTGAATTCTGGCCTTTATATTTCGAGGAAAGTAATACAATGAGATGGAAGTCACGTTTCAGTGATACAAAACCCTGGAATACTGATACCAGTTGTGGACACCTCACCACAGGAAGGAGATATTGGCCTTGGAGAGTGCAGTACAAATTTATTCAAATGATCCGTGAATTGCAAGGATTACATTATGAGGAGAGATTAAAGAAACCAGGTTTATATTCCCAGAGTTTGTAAAGTTAAGGATGACAAAATTGAAATTTATAATTTATGATAGGGAAGAAGTAGAGCGAATAGAGAGAAACTATTTTTACTAGCTGGGGAGTCGAGGGCCAGAACATCATCTAAAAATTAGAGACAGACCTTTTGGGAGTGAAATGAGGAAACACTTAAAGAAAAAAATAGGAGATGATTGGAATTCGATTCGACAAACCACAATCGATGTGAAGTGTGAGACTGATAGATTTTTGTTCACCAAAGGTTTGAAAAAATTAGTGAATGGGCAGGAATATAGAGTTTAATCACAGAGCACCATTATCTCATTGAATGGTGGGACATAATTGAGGCAATAAATGTCCACTTCTATTCCGATGTACAATCTGCCAATGAGGCAAGAGTGCCTCAACACTGCACCCATCCACACCTCCCCACCTATTACCTCAGCAAAGCAACATTCCCTCAGGAACTGTATAAATTACAGTCCACAAGATAACAAACAGCTGCCAACACACACACAGGACTCAACAATGGGACATCAATAAGAATCCTCAGACACTGTGCCTTCCAGGTAATGACATTCCACCTTCTCACGTTCAGGAATGATCCATCAACAAAACTCAGTCTGGAAATCAGAGGGAAATACTTCCAATAAACACACTCAATATCCAACACACAGCTCCAGTCACATAGTTCAGCACAAAGCACCGAGTAAACAGCTCTCTCAGCTGGATCTTCTCACACAGCATAAGGGACATTTCCACCCCTGATTACCCACAGGATAGTCAGACTGCCTGAAGATTGGTGTGGATATTATGGGATACAATTTGTATAAAAGCTGCTCCTTCACTCACCACCTCCTCACTTGGTTTTCAATCCCAATAGGAAGTGAACCAGCTCTGGAAGAGGAAGAGGAGACAATGGGCAGAGTGGGTGGACTCTCTGATTGACGTCTCTCACAGTCAATCCAAATATTTCTGGAGCAACATGAGTTTCCTGAAACTTGGGAAACTGACCGGGGAAACGGAGGGGACTTTAAGCAGCAGATCAGGTGGGGATTTAAACTTGTCACTGTCCCATCTGAATAAAACCTCACTTATTGCAGCTGCTGTCTCAGTTCCCCTGGCAAATGTTTGACAGAGATTTCCAGTGTGGGAATAGTATTCTTCATCCTTGGAGGCTTTCAAACTGACAACATCCTCGGATGTATCCGACAGCAGATCAGAAGAGGAAGCCCCACAGTATCCAAGGCAGCAATGATGTGCAGTGGTGGGATCAGCACAAGCATAGGAGGGAGGGGGATGATCGCCTGGTGCTTCATTCCTGTTTTGTGAATGATTTAGGGAGAGGGAGGGTGATAGACTGGGGCCCCAGAGCCTGAAGACCTATTAATCTGACTGCTATTTCCAAGAAAGGTTTCATCTGGAGTTGGATTTGAACCCACAATCTTATTCTCAGAGTCTGAGAGTTGTGGTTTCAAGTCCCATTCCAGGTCTTCAGCACAAAAACTGACACTCCAGTGCATTACTGAGGGGTGGAACAGATACAGAGACACAGAGAGGTGAGGGCCCCGTCAAAAACTTCACTGAACCCAACACTGAGTTTTCCTCGGAGTGGGTTGTTTCTTGAGTTTTATTTCTGACGTACAATTAGGACTGTGTCTAAACAGTCCACCTGTAGTACTAATTGAAGACAATTCCTTAAATGGGCATTCCTGCTGATACCAGAGACAGCAGCACCTTTCATAGCTTCAGGAACCCAGACAGAAAGACAATACTGACATCTGCAGGTTGCAACTTGCTAGTTACCACTTTAAATCAAAGCAAACTTCCAGGCTGCCCGTTCCCAGGGGACGGAAATATTCTGTAAGCAGCATTGGGATTTCAGCCCTGAGAAACTGAATCGAATCCAACTGAAATAAACTGACATTTGTCATTCGTGGCTCTGTTAATACATTTTTTCTCAGTATGGAGGTTGTGAATTCAACACTTCATCAGAGTTGAACCCTGAAGTTGACACTCCAATGAATTGTTGAGGAAGTACTGCAATGTAAGAGATACCATCTTTCAGTCAAGTCAAACCAAGGTCCAAATGTCCTCTTAGATGAATATTAAAAATTCCATGATATTACCTCATAGAAGAGCAGAGGAGTTATCGTCGATGTTCTGGACAAAATGGATCACACTATCTGTAACAAACGCTAACATTGCTTTGTTCGATTTTGTTGTGTGCAAATTCGCAATCACCTTTTACTACAATACAATTATGACTACGTTTCTAAAACCAGTTCATAAGTTCAATGCTTTTCAAAACATTTAGTTTGTGGACTTTGATATTTCAGTGCACGTCTACGTTTCTGAGCAAAACTTTATGCTTCCCCAAAACTGAAAGTTATAAACCCATTGATAGAGAAAGTTTTCCAGCCCAAGGTGTTATTGAGCAATGTATTGTATACAGTTTTTTTTTACTGTAGGATCCTGAGTGTTTCAGTGAATAGGAACACACCATGCTGACAAATCAGGAGGTTTAGTTTAAGCGAAGTGAATTTATTATGAATGGTAATTCTATGTAGAAGATTGATAAAACAGAAAAGCTATACAATATTCAGCTGACATTAAACACTAAATCAATTGAAATAATAAATCATTTGAAAGTTATTCAAGGTCTTTCCTTGGAATGAATGAATCTCGGAAGAGTGTAAGATGAATATACCACACCGTTATGATATTGAGCAATGATGGGCTGAGGGAACCCAGATCTGTAGAGACTCGCCCCCACTCCCTCTCCATACTCAGGATAGTGGTCCTCCCAGACAGGACAGTACAAACATTAGAGTCGAGAGTGTGGTTCTGGAAAAGCACGGCAGGTCAGGCAGTATCCGATGTGCAGGAAAATCGAAGTTTCAGGCAAAAGCACTTCATCAGGGCTTTTAGATTACTTACAGTGTGGAAACAGGCCCTTCAGCCCAACAAGTCCACACCGACCCACCGAAGCGCAACCCACCCATACCCCTACATTTACCCCTTACCTTACACTACGGGCAATTTAGCATGGCCAATTCACCTGACCCGCACATCTTTGGACTGTGGGAGGAAACCGGAGCACCCGGAGGAAACCCACGCAGACACGGGGAGAATGTGCAAACTCCACACAGTCAGTCGCCTGAGTCGGGAATTGAACCCGGGTCTCTGGCGCTGTGAGGCAGCAGTGCTAACCACTGTGCCACCGTGCCGCCCATTGTCCGAAACGTCGATTTTCCTGCTCCTCGGATGCTGCCTGACCTGCCGTGCTTTTCCAGCACCACACTCTCGACTCTAATTTCCAGCATCTGCAGTCCTCACTTTCGCCTAGCACAAACATGACCCATGGTATTAGTCAAACACCCATCACCTGAAGAGGGACTGTCTATATGTAATTCATATCCCATTATATAGGATCCGATTATATCCCATACACACTTCTGAGAGCTGACTTACTTTACTAACACACGCTCACAACAGGGGAAATCAGAAATGTACATAGATGTGTCTTTTAAATCCCTGCGCTTTAGCCTGGCTCCCAATTCCGTTGGTCAGAAATGATAACGAACTTTAGTGGCACAGGATGGAGCTTGTTTCCATCATATAAACCCACCGATGGTTACAGAGATCCAGTGATCACGTTGGTCCATGGACTAATCATTTTCCATTCCTGGAAGCCCTTCTTCCCCAGACGAGTTACGCAGTGATTTTTAATTTCACACACTCTGTCCTTCGGTCCTCCATTCAGAGTGCTTCTGTTGGCATCAGTCTGGTTTAATCACTCCCTTTTACACTCCGTCCGAAAAGTACCTTTATTCACTTCCTCCTGACCAATCTCCCTGCCTCACAAGACCAAACCATGAAGATTTGCACCTCTATGGTGTGCAGCTGCTTTATCCATCAAGCACTGCTTTCCTCTGCTCATTATCCCAGCACCATCCTGAAGAGAAAATATAAACCACAACTTCTCTACTCTAGAGCCAACTATGTCGTTGTGTTCTGTTTCTCAGCGCTATCTAGAGAACTGTGTTTAATTCTGGGCTTCGCACCTCGGGAAAGGTATATTGGCCTTCGAGGGAGCGCAAAGTAGATTCACCAGAATGTTCCTTGGTCTAAAAGGTTAAATTATGAGGGCAGGCTGCTCTAGACTAGAGAAGAGGGATGGAGAAAGTGAGGACTGCAGATGATGCAGCTCAGAGTCGAAGAATGTGGTGCTGAAAAAGCACAGCCACTCAGGCAGTACCCGAGGAGCAGGAGTGTCCAGCACGACCCCTTCATCAGCGCAGACTGCACTGAGCTGGAGATGTTTGAGATTTACAGGTGCGCACCTCCAATTCCAGCACCGACCACGTGACAGACGATCGCGATCGCGCACTCTCAGATTCGAACTGCCGAATACTGGGGCGCCAATTGCCCTACACACTGGTTAGAACTACAACTCCCGTCAAGCATCGCGAGCTCACACTCTGGTTCTATAACGTTGCCCCTCACTACGCAGGCGCGCGGCCGACATGCATCATGGGTAATGTAGTTCGGAGCAGGGCTGTGAGCGGTTTGGATGAGTTGAGCTGAGTCCCTGAGGGGGTTTTAAACAACCTCAGTGAGGGGGGAGCTTTCTGGGTTTGGGGCTGTAATTCAGTCACGTTTGAGGAGATGGTCTGTCCCTCCCTCCATCAAACACAGGAAGGATTTTCACTTCCAGAGAAAATCTTTCCAACATTCTCTCACCAAATGTGAGTTTTTGTTGCAATGTCCGAGATATTTATGGAGATTTGGGTTTCACAAAATTTGGAACAGGTCTGATAAATATTCACATCTGTTCTTCTATTCGAGATATTAATAGCTCAGTATAAAACATTTAAGACTAATTTAACACTACTTTAATAGTAGCGGCATGGTAGTTCAGTGGTTCGCACAGCGACTTATAACAGTGCTGGGGACCTGGGTTCGATCCCAACCCCGGGCGACTGTCCATGTGGAGTTTGTACGTTCTCCCTGTGTCTGTGTGGGTTTCTTCCCGCAGGTCAGGTGAATTAAACCATGTGTTCAGGGATGTGTAGGTTAACTGCCTGCGTCAGGGGGGAATGGGTCTTCTTTGGAGGGACTTGTTGGGCCAGAGGGCCTGTTTCCACACTGTAGGGATTCCAATCACAGGAATATTTCTATGAGGACAGAGTTAATATTTGAAACCCGCTGTGATGTGGAAGTTGTGGACACAGCTTTTATAGAGACATAGTGTCCAATGTCTATTGTTGTCCCACCAGATAAACTACATCCCCATGTTAGTGGCTCAATAAAAACCAACAATTTGTTGATGAGGTTTGATGGTCAATATGTCCTTTTGACGTTAGGAATTTCAGCAGCAAGGTGAGGGGTTCAAGCTGTGGGCTCAGAGGCTGAATCCCTGATTGGTTTGGTCTCCAGGTACGGAGCATGGCAGGAAGGAGTGCACCACAATCCTGGGATTTGTGGAGGGTACACATGCTCTTACACATTTCATAGAGAAATATTAATGGGTATTATTCAGATTATGTTATTTTCACACTAGATAATTATTTTTGCCCTTTGCTTTTTGGCCAATTTCTCAGATCAGAAACGTTGTCATTTTAGGACTTCCCCAAATGGAAGTCTATCATTAATCAATTCTAAAAGGTCCTGAGGCCAAGAAGAGGATGACAAAAAAGACAAAAGAAATTGAATGAATAAGAAAAATGAACGAGCGGAATGGACAAGCTGCAGCTGAAGCGTCCTACTCCATCTTGGGTGCTGGTCTTGGAGTTTGCTCCTCATAGACCAACGTTCACTCTGAGCTGTGTGGCTGTGCAGCTACTTGGAGGGTCCGTGTATGCTTACTGGCGTGTCCCTGGAAAATTTGATGTTCTGGGTTACTATCTCAATGACATTACTTACCATTTTGCCATTAACCTGGGGATCTCTCTTTGTTCTCTGAATTTGGTCTTTTCAATCAAAATACCTTGGAGAATTTAGCTTCGTTAATTTAATTGAAAATACATACAAACATGTGCAGCTATAAACTTCAACTCTTCTTTCAGTTTACATTACCTGACAAAGCTTTCAGTCCACCTCAACTGCTGCAGCTGCACTCTTCACTGCTGCTTGATGAACACTTCTCTAACTCTTTGTCTCAGAACAATGGAGAGATAAGAGAGAACAGCTTTCTCACAAAGAATACTCACTACTTAGGCAATTACCTTTATCCCTCATATTGGATTGTCTTCCTGATCTCTATTCTGAATTTCTATAACAACCTGCCCATCTCTGACAATAGCCTGGTAACTGGCAACGACCTACACAAGCCTCCCCCCACCCCCAAACCCCTCCCAGCAAGTGTTGTACTATTAAGGGTTTCCTGGCATCCATGGAACAATCTTAGCTAAATGGGTGACTAAAGGCCGATCATCACATCATTCTTCTTGACAGTCAGTATCAAATCTTAGCTTCCATTTACTACCAACTCTCAATCTGCTGAAACCCAGTTGTGCCCATTTTCCAACTCAGTTCATCCTGTGTTTTTTTTTAAAGTATTTTACTTAAAGTATTAACACTTGAAGATTTGCCAATTTAAAGAATTTCTTCATTTTCTAATAGTACATACAAATTAACGCTTTTCATCACTGAGCTTATCTGCAATACAATCTGATAAACTCATCCTTCTCAGTTGTACAAATATGCAAAAAATGTCAAGTAATCACACCGGGGTCCATTTTTCAAAGAATAGATTGAAAAGCAAAGAATTAAGGAACTTGTACAGCACCTTACTTACACCAAACTCTGAGAACTGGGCATTGTTCTGATCTCCATATTGGAAAAAGCACTTGGTCCATATCTCTTTAATCCCTTCCTATTCATATACCATCCAAATGCCTTTTAAATGGTGTAATGGTACCAGCCTCCACCACTTTCTCTGGCAGCTCATTCCATACACGCACCACCCTCTGTGTGAAAAAGCTGCCCCTTAGGTCCCTTTTATATCTTTCCGCTCTCACCCTGAACCTATGCCCTCGAGTTCTGGACTCCCTGGATATTTAAAGAAATTGTAAAAACAGGATGAGATTGAAACTATCGGGAAAGACTGAATAAAGCAGCACTCATTTCCTCAGAAAAGAGAAAGTTGAAGGGTTACATAATTAATTTGTGGTAGTATTTGAACTCGCCAAACCATTCGTTTCAATCTCCAATTACTAGTCTAGTGACAGTATTAAAATGAAGAATGTTGAGGGTAAATGCAGAGAAGGTGCCCTTTCTTGTGTGGAGCAAATCCGTCAGTTTACAATGATGACGAATAACTCCAATGAGAAATTCAATAGAAATTTCCCCACCAAGGGAATGATGAAAATGTAGAATGTTCTCCTACCGGGAATGTTGAGGAAATAGTTTCAATGCAATTGATGTGAACGTGGATAATCCATGAGAGAAAGTAAGAGAAGGTTATGCTGAGATGGTGAGATAAAAAAAGAGGAAGAAAGCTCACATGAGGCATAAGAAGTTAGGCCAAAAGCAGATTGGCCAAATGGTCTGTTTCTGTGCTTCAAAAGTAGAATAAAATTTTTAAAAACTCTGGAAATCCTGAGCAGATCAGGCAGCATCTGTGAAGGGGAACAGGTAACATTTAACCTCAAGATGACACCAAGTTGGATGTTAAATGCCACTTCCTTTTGTTTCAGGACATAATGCTTCCTCATGTATATCTCTCTCCTGTGCAAGTCCTGATCTACTGCACTTGGGTTCTGTGGCTCTTCCTCTTTTGATCTGCCGTCAAACACACCTGAGGATTCACATCCCACACTGATGATGATGTCAGTTTGAAAGCCTCTGAGGATGAAGAATACTATTCCCACACTGGTAATCTCTGTCTAACGTTTATCAGGGAAATCGAGACAGCACTAAGTGAGGTTTTATTCAGATACGACAATGACACATTTAAATCTCCAGTTTTGGATTGACTGTGAGAGACGTCAATCAGAGAGCCCACCCACTCTGCCCATTGTCTCCTCTTTCTCTTCCAGAGCTGGTTCACTTCCTATAGGGACTGAAAACCAAGTGAGGAGATGGTGAGTGAAGGAGCAGCTTTTATACAAATTGTATCCCATAATATCCACACCAATCTTCAGGCAGTCTGACTATCCTGTGGGTAATCAGGGGTGGAAATGTCCCTTATGCTGTGTGAGAAGATCCAGCTGAGAGAGCTGTTTACTCGGTGCTTTGTGCTGAACTGTGTGACTGGAGCTGTGTGTTGGATATTGTGTGTGTTTATTGGAAACATTTCCTTCTGATTTCCAGGCTACGTTTTATTGATGGCTCCCAAATGTCATTATTTGGGAGGTGAAAATTCTTCCTGATTTCATATTGTTGAATTGTGTGTGTGTTGGGAGCTGTTTATTATTCCCGTGGACTATGAATAGTCAGTTCCCTCTGTGTTAGAAATTGGATGTTTCCTGTCTTTTCAAATCCTTCTGAGACCACCCACCACTCTATTTCTGTTATCTTGAGTTTTGTTGATTGGTGATGACTGATCTTGAGAAGCATTGACCAATTTGCACAAACAGCTTTTTTCTCACTGTAATTCGATGAATGAGACTTTCTGTGGTCGGATTTGAACTCTCAATCTCTGGATTGTTCAGACAATTTGGCTACAATAAATGGAAATGTATTTATTGATTGAAATGGAAAGAACAGGTGGATGGAGTGTAAAATGGGCTGTGAATTCACTGGAGTTCATACCTTGCTGGTGAAAATTAGTTTTACCCTTAGAGTATGTTTTTGATATGAAGAACACAGGTGAATTGTTAAATTAATATAATTATTTGAAGAATATTCTGCATAATACCTGAAGATATTTTTTATGCATTGTTTAAAGAGTTTACCTGAAGGTAAAGAGTTTCCCAAAAGCCTGAGCTTGGATTTGATAGTTTTGCCCAGTCCTGTGGCTGATAGCTAAATTTCGAATGTGTACTGTGAGTGTGTGCTGGAGATCTAAATTTCCAGGATAAGCTAGAACCCTTAAGTCAGTTAAACTGAAGCAATGTTTTCCTCAATTTCTAGCACTCCTGATCAGTGTATTTTCTTCAAATGATTTTGGAGGAGTAACTTCAAAATCTCAATTGATTTAGCATTTCTTCTTGTGTTTAGTGTATAGAAAATACTCTCAGGGTAACATTGATCTTTCACACCACAATGTTCAGTGAGTTGAGAGTCAATTTTACTCTCCGTTCAATTGTCATTTCCATTACCCTCTCAGTGCTTGAGAAGACTGGGGTCTAGATGAAGAAAAGTAGCTGCATTGTCTGCTCCTAGTCAACAGGATGTTCCTGCTAGAAACAGAGGTTGTGTCTTTCGTCAACTGAGAAAAAAACATCTGCATCTGATCCCCTCCCACAAACAGCAGACTGTCACTCACTTTGGAACAAGGTCTAAATTAGGAGCCAGACCCTTCAGCAAAGTTGGAGGAACTCACATTTCCTTTTCCTGTTTTACAGAAGGAATGCACTGTACTACACCAGAGAATATGGACAGGATAGACACCATAGATAAATCCTGACACCATCCAAGAAACAACTGCACAACTGTGGGAAGGTATCCAGTACCTTCACAGCATTGCTCAACGTGGAGAAGGTTGGGCAGTTAAATAATTGTCTGGAAATCGGTCGGATCAGGAAAGCATTAACACCTCATCAGATCTGAAACTGGTCAGTGGTGTGGAGCCTTCCATCAGAACCAGCCTTTCTGGAGGTTTGGCTGTGGGTGATCGGTCAGGGTGAGGCTGGGAAGAAGTGTGAGTGGCTCCAAGTGTGGTGAGAGCTTCAATCATTCATTGAGCTTCAAGAGTCGTTCCTGCAGAGGAGAGGCTGTTCATGTTTGAGGAATACTTCATAGGGTCATCAGATCTTCTGATACACAAGGTGCGTTTGTTGCTCATGTTAACACAAAGGCAGCTACATGGAGGAAAAAGTGTTTAAGTGTGAAGTATGTAACCAAGACTTCACAAGATCATCAACACTTGTGAATCACCGACGCATTCACACTGGGGAGAGACCATACAAATGTGAAGTTTGCAACAGGGCCTTTGCACAGTCATCGGGCCTGGTGAATCATCGACGCATTCACACTGGGGAGAAACCGTTCATGTGCGATTTGTGTGACAGATCATTCTCAGAGTCATCAAAACTGCGCAGACACCAACGCATTCATACAGGGGAGAAACCTTTCACATGTGAGGTTTGCAAAAAATCATTCTCACAGTCATCGGATCTCCGAGCACATCGACGCATACATACAGGGGAGAAACCATTCACATGTGAGGTCTGTGATAAATCATTTCCCGACTCTTCACGACTCTTGCTCCATCAGACAATTCACACAGGGGACAAGCCGTTTGCGTGTGAGGTGTGTGATAAATCCTTCTCAACATCATCGAGCCTCCGTGTACACCAACGCATTCACACAGGGGAGAAACCATTCGGGTGTGAGGTGTGCAATAAATCTTTCTTGAATTCATCGAACCTTCGCAAACACCAACGCATTCACACAGGGGAGAAACCATTTAGATGTGAGGTGTGTGACAAATCATTCTCACAGTTAGAGCATCTTCGCACACACCAACGCATTCACACTGGAGAGAAACCATTCAAGTGTGAGGTATGTGATAAATCATTCTCAGATTCTTCGAAACGCCTGCTACATCAGAGGATTCACACAGGGGAGAAACCCTTCGCGTGTCAGGTGTGTGACAAATCCTTTTCGCAATCATCGATCCTCCGCGTACACCAACGCATTCACACAGGGGAGAAACCATTCAGATGTGAAGTGTGCGCAAAATCATTTTCACAGTCATCAATCCTCCGTACACACCAATACATTCACACAGAAGAGAAACCATTCATGTGCAGTATGTGTGACAAATCATTCTCCAGGTCATCAAACCTCCTGCTCCATCAGAGGATCCATACAGGGGAATGACCCTTTACTGCGAAGTTTGCAGTAAAGCATTTTTTAATGTCTTCAGCCACGTGGGGCAACATTCACACAGGGATGAAACCATCCAGGAATAAAGTGTTTGACGAGGCATTGCACAGGTATCTCCTCTTTGCTCAGTGCACTCTCAGTGGGGAGAAGTCCGGCTGGGAACATTGAAACACGAGTAGGCCATTCAGTCTGTTATATGATCACAGCTGATCAAACACTTCAATGCTTCTTACTCATATTGCCCATACCACTTAGTATGCTGTTTGTAATCGGAAATCTTTCACTCTCTAATCAAACTTGAAGACTGAGCTTCCACAGCCACTTATGGTAGAGAATTCACAGTCTTCTGGCTAAAACAGTGTTCTCCTTATCTCAGTCCTAAATAACACCCTCCTTATTGTTAAACTGGTTCTCGACTCAACAAGTGGAAACTTCGTATCTGCAGCTGCCTTTTCTATCCCTTTAAGTATTTTGTAAGTTTCAATTAAATCACCTTTCATTATTTGCAGCTGTATAAAATGCAGGCCCAGTTTGTGCGATCTGTCTTCATACAATCATCTTACCATCCTGGGAAAAAGGTCAGGTCAACCTTGGTTGCACTCCCTCTATTGCAAAAAACCAAGACTGGACACTATGGATTCCTGCACTGATTCCCCTCACTGCTGTCTGTGTGGATTCCTGCACTGATTCCCCTCACTGCTGTCTGTGTGGATTCCTGCACTGATTCCCCTCACTGCTGTCTGTGTGGATTCCTGTACTGATTCCCTTCACTGCTGTCTGTGTGGATTCCTGCACTGATTCCCCTCACTGCTGTCTGTGTGGATTCCTGCGCTGATTCCCCTCACTGCTATCTGTGTGGATTCCTGCACTGATTCCCTTCACTGCTGTCTGTGTGGATTCCTGCACTGATTCCCCTCACTGCTGTCTGTGTGGATTCCTGCGCTGATTCCCTTCACTGCTGTCTGTGTGGATTCCTGCACTGATTCCCTTCACTGCTGTCTGTGTGGATTCCTGCACTGATTCCCCTCACTGCTGTCTGTGTGGATTCCTGCGCTGATTCCCCTCACTGCTATCTGTGTGGATTCCTGCACTGATTCCCTTCACTGCTGTCTGTGTGGATTCCTGCGCTGATTCCCCTCACTGCTATCTGTGTGGATTCCTGCACTGATTCCCTTCACTGCTGTCTGTGTGGATTCCTGCACTGATTCCCCTCACTGCTGTCTGTGTGGATTCCTGCGCTGATTCCCTTCACTGCTGCCTGTGTGGATTCCTGCACTGATTCCCCTCACTGCTCTCTGTGTGGATTCCTGCGCTGATTCCCCTCACTGCTATCTGTGTGGATTCCTGCACTGATTCCCTTCACTGCTGTCTGTGTGGATTCCTGCACTGATTCCCCTCACTGCTGTCTGTGTGGATTCCTGCGCTGATTCCCTTCACTGCTGCCTGTGTGGATTCCTGCACTGATTCCCCTCACTGCTCTCTGTGTGGATTCCTGCACTGATTCCCCTCACTGCTGTCTGTGTGGATTCCTGTACTGATTCCCTTCACTGCTGTCTGTGTGGATTCCTGTACTGATTCCCTTCACTGCTGTCTGTGTGGATTCCTGCACTGATTCCCCTCACTGCTGTCTGTGTGGATTCCTGCACTGATTCCCCTCACTGCTGTCTGTGTGGATTCCTGCACTGATTCCCCTCACTGCTGTCTGTGTGGATTCCTGTACTGATTCCCTTCACTGCTGTCTGTGTGGATTCCTGCACTGATTCCCCTCACTGCTGTCTGTGTGGATTCCTGCGCTGATTCCCCTCACTGCTATCTGTGTGGATTCCTGCACTGATTCCCTTCACTGCTGTCTGTGTGGATTCCTGCACTGATTCCCCTCACTGCTGTCTGTGTGGATTCCTGCGCTGATTCCCTTCACTGCTGCCTGTGTGGATTCCTGCACTGATTCCCCTCACTGCTGTCTGTGTGGATTCCTGCACTGATTCCCCTCACTGCTGTCTGTGTGGATTCCTGCACTGATTCCCCTCACTGCTGTCTGTGTGGATTCCTGCACTGATTCCCTTCACTGCTGTCTGTGTGGATTCCTGCGCTGATTCCCTTCACTGCTGTCTGTGTGGATTCCTGCACTGATTCCCCTCACTGCTGTCTGTGTGGATTCCTGCACTGATTCCCCTCACTGCTGTCTGTGTGGATTCCTGCACTGATTCCCTTCACTGCTGTCTGTGTGGATTCCTGCACTGATTCCCCTCACTGCTGTCTGTGTGGATTTGTGCAGTATGGGAGCTCTTTTGACTCTGCATTGAAAGCTTGGCCAGAAAGTGGTATCTGGTTAACTGATTTCTTTCATAAATGATCAGCATTGGATTGAGAGTTTCCTAGTCTGAATGGAAGATTTGGGCCAAACATCTTACTGACAGATTAAGCAAACAACATAATGAGACTCAATACATGTTGCAGGACGTTGTGGTGAAAGCATGGACTGAAACCACCAAGGACACCTCTGTTACGTAAGAGAGTTCTGGATGTAAGCTTGCTTGCTGAGCTGGAAGGTTCATTTTTGGATATTTCATGGCCATTCTAGGTAACATCAGTGAACCTCCAGTGAAGCACTCGTGTTAGTGACCTGTTTTCTATTTATGTGTCTAGGTTTCCTTGGGTTGGTGATGCCATTTCCTGTGGTGATGTAATTTCCTGTCCTTCTTCTCAAAAGATGGTATATGGGGTCCAAGTCGATATGTTTATTGATAGAATTCCGGTTGGAATGCCATGCTTCTAGGAATTCTAGAACAAGCCAATGGTTTAGGACAAGCCTGACAGAGACACATAAGAATTCCTTGAAGATTGGCATTCCAACTGGAACTCTATCAACAAACATATCAACTTGACCCCATTTACCAGCCCTGAGAAAAAGAACAGGAAATGACATCAGCACAGGAACTGACATCACCACAGGACATGGCATCACCAACCCAAGGAAACCTAAACACTTAAATAGATATTTTTATTGGGAATTTAACATTTTGACAAATTTACAAAAATAAGCAGAATTTTCAAGCACAAACATTAATATAAAAATAGATCTTAAATATATAATCATCAAAATTCAACTAATCCACAATCATCCAGAGTGTATAGTTGAGTCGCTTACATCCTTCAAATAAGAGAAAATGTTCTCTAATACACTCATAACAGTATGATAAAAAGGAAGCTATTTCCAAACAATAAGAACAAACAAAAAAAAATTAAACATGTTTGAATGGAGATCCTCCCCCTTGTTCTCAGGGGGCCTTACTACCTTTCCAACGTTCCACCATATCCTCTCCCAAACAGTGTCCCACCCTCGACCCGGGCGCTCCTTAATAGGATTTAGATATAATACCGAGCTAGAGTTAACAGCGAGCGCCGCACCCCCACCCCTCCCCACCCATACCTGAGTATATCTAATAGCATCAATGCCACGTACAAACACACATAACTATAAAATTACAACTCCAACAGATTACAGTTAAGTATAATAACATAGCAAGGAAGACAACCCCGCTCCCAGAGGCAAAAGTAAAGTAGAATAAAGTATCCATTTCTCCCCACGGAGTGTGGAAGAGGCAAGCCAACATAAATTGTCTCTTATGATTTATTTAACCGCGTCTAAAAGTTTCTTAGCCTCTTCCGATGATCTAAAATTATACTCGGATCCTTCGTGGGTAAAGCATAACGTCGCTGGGTAGCGTAAGGTGTATTGAATATCTAAGTCCCTTAAACATTTCTTCACCTCATCAAATGCCTTCCTTCTTCGTGCCAAAGCCGGGGAGAAGTCCTGAAATAACATAATCTTGGATCCTTCATGAATCATAGCTTTAGGATCCTTTCCAAGCTTTCTGGAGGCATCCAGGAGTATCTGCCTCTCCCTATAACTCTGCAGCCGGAACAGGACCGGGCGTGGGCGCTGGTTTGGGCCAGACCCGCGTGCTGCGACCCGGTAGGCCCACTCCACCCTTACCCGGTCAGTTTCAGCCCCCAGGTTTAAAAACTGGGGCAGCCATCGCTCCAGAAATGCTGCTAACTTTCCTTTCCCTTCTTGCTCTTGAAAGCCCAGCAACCGAATATTCTTTCTCCTATTTCTGTTGTCAATATCATCAATGTAAATTTCAAAGGCCCGGACTCTCTGCTCCAGAGCTCGCACCTGTTCTGCAGCTGTTTGAGCTGCAGCCTCGGAGGTCGTGGCCTTTAGCTCCGCCCCCTCCACTCGGCCCTGCAATTCTCCCATAGAGTGATTCTGTTTCTGCAGCTTTTCTTCGAATGCATTCCATCTCTGTCTGGATTCTGCAATGAAATTGACGAGTGTCGATTCCAATCTGGCAATCATCTCTATAAGGCCTGTTTTTACATCAGCTGCAGCCGGAGGAGAGGAGGGTGGGGGAGGGGTCTTTGTTTTCTGAGAGCTGCGTGGTCCCTTTGATTTACTCATTATCCACTCAGTATTAGACTATTTAAATATAATATTCAGCAGCTAATTAAGATTAAAGAAATTTTTTGGGTGGTTTGGCAAGTGTGGTGGGGGCAGGAAACCCACTTTACCCAGGTTTTGGGAAGGGCTCTGTAGACTCAGACTTGCTGAGTCGCCGCCATCTTGGATCTCCGAAACCTAAACACTTAAATAGAAAGTGGGTCACTAACACCAGTGCTTCACTGGAGGCTCATTGATGATGTTACCTAGTATAGTGATGAAACATCTGAAAATGATCCTTCCAGCTCAATGAGCAAACTTACATCCAGAATCTCAACCTGAGCTACAAATCTTCTCAAAACCCACTATGTAAGAGAGTATTGTACTAGCAGATTGAAAGATCATCCAAGGTGACATCCTGTGTAAAGGGAGCAGGGTCATTATCCATACTGAGTTGAAAAGAGAGATGCTGAAAGACATCCTATACAAACCATCAAGGAATGGAGTCTAGTCTGAGAAAGGTAAGAGAAGTGCTGTGATAGCCAAACATTAAAAAAAAATTAGATGAATGATCACATCGGCCACTGCTGTGCTTATAATGAATATTAAACTAAACAAGGTACCCTAGCACTCTGTGGGAAGCTGGAGACGTGATTGCTGGGCCCCTTGCTGAGATAATTATATCATCAATAGTCACAAGTGAAGTGCCGGAAGACTAGAGGTTGGCTAACATGGTACCATTTTTCAAGAAAGGTGGTAAGAAAAGCTAGGGAACTGTAGACCGGTGAGCCTAACATCAGTGGTGGGCAAGTTGTTGGAGGGAATCCTGAGGGACAGGATTTACATGTATTTGGAAAGGCAAGGACTGATTTGGGATAGTCAACATTTGGTTTTGTGTATGGGAAATTATGTCTCACTAAATTGATTGAGGTTTTTGAAGAAGTAACAATGAAGATTGATGAGGGCAGAGCTGTGGATGTGATCTATATGGACTTCAGTAAGGTGTTCAACAAGGTTCTTCTTGGTAGACTGGTTAGCAAGGTTATATCGCATGGAATACAACTAGCCATTTGGATACAGAATTGGCTCAAATGTAGAAGGCACAAGGTGGTGAAGGAGGGTTGCTTTTCAGACTGGAGGCCTGTGACCAATGGTATACCAAAAGGGTTGATGGGGGGTCCACTGCTTTTCATTATTTATATAAATAACTTGGATGTGAACATAGGAGGTGTTAGTAAGTTTACAGATAACGTCAAAATTGGAGGTGTGGACAGTGAACAAGGTTACCGCCGAGTACAACAGGATCTTGATCAGATGGGCCAATGGGCTGAGAAGTGGCAAATGGAATTTAATTTAGATAATGTGATGTGCTGCATTTTGGAAAGACAAATCGGGGTATGACATACACTTAATGGTAAGGTCCTGGGGCATGTTGCTGAGCAAAGAGACCTTGGAGTGCAGGTTCATAGTTCCTTGAAAGTGGAATCGCGGGTAGATAGGATAGGGAAGAAGGTATTTGATATGCTTCCCTTTATTGACAAGAGCATTGAGTTTAAGAGGTTTGAGGTCATGTTGTGGCTGCACAGGACATTGGTTAGGCCATTTTTGGAATATTGTGTGCAATTCTGGTCTCCTTCATTTGGAAATGTTGTTAAACTTGAAAGGGTTCAGAAAAGAGTTACCAGTGTTGGAGGATTTGAGCTATAGGGAGAGGCTGAATAGCTTGGGGCTGTTTTCTCTGGAGCATTGAAGGCTGAGGGGTGATCTTATAGAGATTTATAAAATCATGAGGAGAATGGATAGGGTAAACAGACAATGTATTTTCCCTGGGGTGGGGGAGTCCAAAACTGGAGGGCATAGGTTTAGAGTGAGAGGGGAAAGATAGAAAAGGGAGTTAAGGGCCAACCTTTTCACACAGTGTGGTGCAGGTATGGAATGTGCTTCCAGAGAAACTGATGGAGGCTGGTACAATGACAACAGATGGGTATATGAATAGGAAGGACTTAGAGGAATAAGGGCCAAATACTAACAAATGGGACTAGATTAATTTAGGATATCTGGTTGGTGTGGACAAGTTGAACCGAAGGGTCTGTTACCATGCTTTATCTCTCTATGACCAAGCCGGAGAGCTGCTCATGACTCGTGATATTCCAGACAGCCCATAAATGAAGCTCAGAATAACTCTCTTCACTCTGACTGGAACTGGTTGGCTCGTCACAATTGACTACTATTCAGACACCGGATTGTAGAATGTCTGATTGTAGAATTCAGTCGTCATGACTTTCCTGACACTGCGGTCAGTGAGAATGACATTAATTCACTATGACTCTATGAAGAATTCAGACACTTCATGAATGTTTGGAAAATTTAGCACCACCCATTGTCTCAATACATCCCCAGCCAACTGGAAATGGTCAGGTGGCAGTGAAAATTGCTGTAAAGATCATTAAAGAATCACCTGGATCTAGCATAGTTGTGTTTTAACCAACAAACACAGAAAATGCTGGAGAAACTCAGTAGGTCTGGCAGTGTCTGTGGAGAGAGAAACAGAATTGTGTTGAATTTGGTATGACTTCAGAACTGAAGAAGGATTCCTATGATGAGTCATACTGGACTTGAAAGTTAACTCTGCTTCTGTCTCCACAGATGCTGTCAGACCTGCTGAATCTTTCCAGCATTCTCTGTTTCAGATTTCCAGCATCTGCAATATTTTGCTTTTATTCTGTTTAGGCAGTGTGAGAGTGGAGAAACACCGACTGAAGACAGGGAGTGCTGTCTCGTGACATCACATTCAGACTACTTTTCAAATACTTAAAGATCCTACTGTGGACAGTGGTCGGAAACGATAGAAAGCAAATGGGGCTTTGATCAAGCTGCTAAATCATTGCCAGAACTGAGCTGGAGGGCTGACCAGAGGGCACACATTCTATATGCTCACCAATAGGTATGACCGCCATAGTTCTATTGGGGTTGCTCTCTCATTGGACAGAAAGATGACGTGTGAATTCCATTGAATGACTTTTTGTCACTTGCATTTTACAGTGAATAATACAGTAAAGTACAGTGAACATTTTCAACTGTCACCACAGTCTGGTGCCATTTTGATTAATTTAAGAAATAAAACAAATAACTGAAAGAGAATGTGTCTTCTTTCCATTGCCTCTGCCATGAGTTCTGAGCCCTAAGTTCACTCACCAACGATACATGTGCCTCGGCTACCTCAGAGTCACCACTCTTTAGGTTCCACTTCATCGATACTGCTGATGCCAGGTCTGAGCTAAACCCAAACTTGTCCCACAACCAGGAGGTCCCGGGTCAACTGCTGCCTCACCGATAATAGGGAGTCCCCGGCTCTGCTGCCTCTCCAAGAGTTCTGCTCTGGCCACCGCCCTTGCTGACACCACCACAGACTTCTGCCATTGCTGCCTCCAATTGCTGCAGGAGCTTTGCCGCTGTTGCCACCATCATTCCTGAATGCTGGAAGGATGCCCCATCCACCAATCACCAGGAGAAGCCACATCCCCCCTCTGACTGCTGGGAGGCTGCTGCATTCTGCACACGGACTGCTCTCACTGCCAACCCGATACCGTCATTAACCTGCCGCAAATGGTCCCAACAAAAAGAAAAAGGAGTGAAAATAAGTAAAGAAAGCACACAGGAACGGGTGAGCCCCGTGCTCAAGAGCCAGCATGCGGCCTGCTACGTCGCCACGACCTGGAAGGCATGGTTGTTTCACCTGAGAGTCATCATGCCTCAGGTGAGGATGAGATTGAGAGGGTAGAACCTTCATGGTAATCTCAGCTGATACAGCAGGATTGAACCTGTGCTGATGGTGTCACTCTGCATTGCAAATCGACCATTCAGCCAACTGAGCTGCCCGATATGGGTTATTAGGGATCGATTCACTAAATTGGCCGGATAACTGGTTTGCGATGGAAGCTGACGTTAGCAGTATTGGTTCAGTTTTCATTCATAAAATATTTATTCAGAAAATATTTTGATGATCTGTACAATTGGTCATGCCATACATACGTAAACATTCCATTTCTTTGCATACAGAGTAATCATTCATATATATCGGTCTGTACAATTACTACCCACATATTTAGCTGGGGGGACAGCGGAGCCCCCATACTGCATGGGCTCCTGTTCTTCTTTGGCAGGTAAAAGTTACACGGTGGTCTTTCCCCACCGCGCCTTGGCAGCAGCTGTCCCAAGCTTCAGCGAGTCCCTCAACACGTAGTCCTGGACCTTAGAATGTGCCAGTCTGCAACACTCAGTCGGGGTCAACTCCTTGAGCTGGAAGATCAACAGGTTTCGGACCACCCAGAGAGCATCCTTCACTGAGTTGATGATCCTCCAGGCACAGTTGATGTTTGTCTCGGTGTGCGTCCTGGGGAACAGGCCGTAGAGCACGGAGTCCCGTGTCACGGCGCTGCTCGGGACGAACATCGACAAACACCACTGCATTCCTCTCCAGACTTCTTCTGCATAGGCACATTCCAGAAGGAGGTGTGTGACAGTCTCGTTTCCCCCCCCCCCCCCCCCGCAGCCGCTTCGAGGGCAGCGTGCGGTGCGGCTGAGAGTCCGGGTGTGCATAAAGGCATGCATGCAGAGCCCTTCTCACCACCAGCCAAGCCATGTCTGGACTCTTTTCTCAACATCACTACTTGCCTGATGTATGGTGACCCACAGGTTAATCACCATCAGTTGTCTCTCTCTCTCTAATGAGAGAGCAGCCCTCTGATCATTTGGGACTGTGGTAATTGATGACTTGTGTCGAGAAGTTGTCACCTAATGATGCACAGTGAAAGTGAACAACCAGGTCTGTTTTCTTAACTGCAGTAATCTGCATGCAACTTGAGAAGCAACTTCCCTGCAGCAGCCAGCTAATAAGGGAGACCTGATTTCACCGACAGAAGGAGGAACTGAGCAACTATCAGAGCCAGAGGCCGGGTTCCCCATTAAATACATTAGATCCCTGCCAATTGTCACAGTAACAACATTCCCCAGAGAAACTGTGAAAGAACAAGGTTCAAAAATATATGAGATTGATGCAGGAAAATTCACTTAGAAATTTACTTTTCAGTGAAATAACCGTATGTTGCATTTTTAAATAAAGTTCATTTGCAAAACCCAAGAATGTAAAGTTGCTGCTCAGGATTACATGCACCTAAAGAACAATATCATGGGGATTTGGGCCCTGAAATGAACACTGAAGCAAGAACGCCAACTTTGAGGAAATAAAGCCATCATCAGATTTTTAAAATAACACCAGACACCAAGTCTTATTGCCTTGCTGGGTGTGGTACTTTCATTCAACAGTTTGACCAACGCAATTGATCCCTAATGTTAATTTCAAAGAATAAATTCAAAAAAATTTTTATAACTCGAGCAGGCTCCTTCATTACAATAGTTGTCCTCTTAATGTAATATGAGATTGTATTACGGGGTGATCTATTATTGAATTGTCATTTTACACAGAACCTTTTAATTACATAATGCCAAATTCATCCTAAATATCTCAACATAACTGAAATAATATGGAAATTCATTTAATTCAGTCACACCCACTTCAGATTTATTGTGAACCAAATGAGTCTCACACTCTTGGGGACCAAGTTGATTTTACTTTGATGTTAATTGATATTCTTACATTCTTTTAAAAATCTTATATCTGGAACAAGTTATGTTTGAATTTTGGATTCTTTTATGGAAATAAGAATTTGCTATCTTTTCCTTGTGGAATATTCTAGTTTTGCAAATTGTATACTTTGCATAATTACCAAGTTGCATGTTATAATTAATCTGTGAATACTTAAAACTTAAATGGTCTCATCTAAGTTATCTGTATCAAATCACTTGGGGAACACCACTCTTGTTACTGTTAAGGGTTACCTGAAGAGTTTGTCTGGGGTTTTGCAAGTGCCAGGAAAGTGATGATTGAGTTTTTTTAAAAATGGAATTTGGACAATCAGCAGGAGATAAGAAAACTTGATTTCTTTCTTTCTTTGGATTCAGTGGGCTCAAATTACTTGCTCTGGAGTCTGGCTTCCTTGCTGAGGATGAACAGAATTACATCTGATCTCTGTCCCACGAAGTGCTAAGTTATGACTGTCATACATCACAAGGCAACAATAGAACGACAACAATTAATGCTTAACGAAAGAAACCCTGAACACTTTAAAGATCTTATGTGCAATATGTGTGCAGAATTGGAACAAATCAGAAAGAATACATTGTTTTTATTTGTTTTTGTGATAATTTATGAAAGTGGAGGAACTGGCAAAACTATGAAAATTGAATTTGTATAAATAATGTTCTGTACACTGTGCCTTGCCATATTAATGTGACCTGTGATATAATCGTATGTAAATAAAGATTTCAGGACAGGAGCCATTTCACACATCACATGGACTAGTGGTGTGAAAACCACTGCAACAGGTCAAGTAGGGATTTAAACTTGTCGTTGTCCCACGTAAATAAAACCTCACTTATTGCAGTTGTGTCAGTTCCCATGGTAGATATTTGACAGTGATTTCTAATGTAAGAATCCTCAGTGGCTTTCAGACCGACATCAGAGTATGATATGCAGCCTTGGATGAGTGAATCAGCGATTGGATTTTAACGCGGAATTTCTGGACAGTGAATTCAACACCATAGCAATTCAGCTGCCATGCCCAGAGACACATCCACTGAAATGCCTTTTAATGCTTCTTTCAAGATTTTACCTGAGGGTCTTGACCTTTCCCAAAAGCCTGGACTCCTGTGTGACAGTGCTGGTATGTATGGAGGTTCAATAAATGCAAGAAGGCTTTGTTACACACCTCAAACACAAATGACGTCTCCCTTGTGTGTGGAGATTTGATGACAATTGGAAGTTGTGGTCACAAACCTGACACTTCAATGGTTTCCCCTCGATAATATCCCTCCCCCATCATTTTTTTCTGTTTCTCCCTCTGCATCCCTCCCTTCTACGTCCCTCCCTCCTCTGCATGTGGTGATCTCACTGCCTTGGATGCTGTGGGTCTTCCTTTTCTGATCTGCTGGCACACACATCTGAGGATACACATCCCACACTGATGTTGTTAGTTTAAAAGCCTCCGCTGATGAAGAGTGTTATTCCCACAATGGAAATCTCTGTCAAACATTTTCCAGGGGAACTGAGACAGCAGCTGTAATAAGTGAGGTTTTATTCAGATGGGACAGTGACAAGTTTAAATCCCCACCTGATCTGCTGCTCAAAGTCACCTCCATTTCCCCGGTCAGTTTCCCAAGTTTCAGGAAACTCATGTTGCTCCAGAAATATTTGTATTGACTGTGAGAGACGTCAATCAGAGAGCCCACCCACTCTGCCCATTGTCTCCTCTTCCTCTTCCAGAGCTGGTTCACTTCCTATAGGGACTGAAAACCAAGTGAGGAGATGGTGAGTGAAGGAGCAGCTTTGATACAAATTGTATCCCATAATATCCACACCAATCTTCAGGCAGTCTGACTATCCTGTGGGTAATCAGGGGTGGAAATGTCCCTTATGCTGTGTGAGAAGATCCAGCTGAGAGAGCTGTTTACTCGGTGCTTTGTGCTGAACTGTGTGACTGGAGCTGTGTGTTGGATATTGAGTGTGTTTATTGGAAGCATTTCCCTCTGATTTCCAGACTGAGATTTGTTGATGGCTCATTCCTGTATATGAGAAGATGAGGTGTCATTATCTGGGAGGTGCAGTGTCTGAGGATTCTTCCTGATTTCCTGTTGTTGAGTTCGATATGTGTCGGGAGCTGTTCTTATCATGTAGACTGTGAATGGTCAGTTCTGTCTGTGTGTTGGAAACTGAATATCTCCTGTCTTTTTACGTCCCGACCAAGATCTCCCACTGTCCTATTTCTGTAATCTCCTCAAAAAAAAATCGCTGCCGCCAGTTGTCCCAAGATGAAATGGTAATGTAGGGAACATGGTAGCTAACGTGTGCGCAGCAAATTCCTAAAAATATGATCATGACCAGATCATCTGTTTTTCAGCGGTGATTGTTGAGGTATTATTGTGATCCCTGTGGTGACTTATAATTTGTAGTAGAGATTTGAAGTTCTAGTGAGCAAGCATTAGGCATGTGACAATATTGCATACTTCAGATCTCCACAATCCTCAACTCATAGAAGCACTGACTAATCAATAGATAACAGAGAACTAATATATTACAGAAAGATACTCCCCCAATTAACTTAACATAGTGTCACACTTTTTACAGGCAACAGTCCAACCTCAGCTTCCAGCAGAATTGTTTCTCCCTGTTTCACTGAATCATAACTATGAGATTTTCAGAAAGGTTCAGAAGTGGCTGCAAACACTGAGGCTCCGGCCAGTGATTTTGTTTATACACTGGCCATGCAGGATGAATCTTCTGGAGTTTTTAAGTTGTCACAGCGTGTGTCGTTTCAACAGAGACCATTTTCCCTTCCACATTCTGTCTGGCAGCCCACGGAAAAGACAGTCTCTCCTCTCTGCTGACCACATTGGCTACAGTCCTTAGTCTCTCTCTTAGACCATCTCTCTCTCTCTCTGTCTCTGTCCGTAATCTCAGAGACAGAAAGTCTGTCCAGTCAGCACTGGCTGCTTCTTGTTTTCAGTGTGATATCTTTGTATCTTGCCCAACCTGTTTCCGTGGTAATCAATCCACCTGGTCTGTTGCCCGGAAGAGTTATACAACCGACCACCTCCACCTGCCTTTCAAGGTATTCTGTTTTATTTTAAATTTAGTAATGATTTTAAATATATCAACTTTACAAACTTCTCATTCATAACACATTCCTAAGTTAAGCCTTCTCAACAGGCGGGAGATTGGAGGGAGTTCTTCCATAATCGCTCCAGAGTGCTGGGTTCCAACATGGTGTGAATGGAGGTGTTTATGAAACTGCCTTCTCCTGTTACTTGAGTGGTTGTCCACAGTTCTGAATAAGATCTTACAGGAGACAGCTTTGTTATGATCTGTTGGATGTGAGGCTATTTTGCTCTGTTATTGTGGTGTTTAGCCTGCACGTACCCCTCTAGTACATTCACTAAAGTGTGATGGGATGTTCCAGGGGATGGTTACAGAGGAGCCTGGGATATTACCACATTGATACCATTCAGTGAGTATCACTGCCTTTTGACCAGTCTGTGGGGCAGCCCTCCTCACTTGAGGACTTGTCCTCAGATCTTGGTTAAAGAGATTTTACAGATTTCACAAGCTCAAGATCATCAACTTATTGTCCAGACCTCTCTAATATTCTTCATTACTGGATTTGTAGTGGTTGTTTATCATAAACAACAGCAGATGTTTAAGAAAACAGTTCACAGCAAAGATATATCTCAGTGAGGAAGAAGGGAAGGCTGGTAAAGCATCTGGATGGGTATATGAATAGGAAATATTCAGAGGGATATGGGCCAAGTGCTGGCAAATGGGACTAGATTAGATTAAGATATCTGGTCAGTATGGACGAGTTGGACCAAAGGGTCTGTTTCCATGCTGTATAACTCTATGAATCTATGACTCTAAGGATTATAGGAAGGGGATATACAAAAAAAAAGACAGAAAGAATAAACTTTAAGGCTAAACTTTCATGTAGTATCAAGACATACAGCAAGAGTTTCCATAAATATATAAAAAGGAAGTGAGAAACCAAAGTGAACAAAGACCCTTTAGAGAAAGAGGCTTGGAAATAATAACAGAGAGCCAGGAAATTGAAGAGGAGTTGAAAAAAATCCGTTGTCACAGTGGTAAACACTAATAGCATTCCCAAATTACTAAATATTTAAGGAACAAAAAGTTACAGTGTAGAGGGATTTGGAGGTTCTAATCAGGAATGTAAAACTCACCTTAGAAATGATGACCATGGCAGCGATCATCAAATTTTGACTAGTAAACTTTGCATGATCTGGAAGAAGAGAATACATCAGGTTTATAGCACAGCCCAAGTGTGTGTATATTTCTAGGATTTTAGAGTAGTGTGGGAATTTAGTGCAGAGGGACAAAGGTGCTTATTGACTTGTGTTTGGTTTCTAGTTAGTAAGGTCTGTTAGCAGGAGTATTGAAGCCCTGCATTAGGGCGCAGGACAACACAAAGAATGACATCACAGGAAAAGCTTAAGTTCATTGATTGGTAGGAGCTGCTAATTTGATTATCTATTACAAGTTATTTTCAGAATCAAGGTACATTAGTAAAAGAAATTACAGGTTAAAAACTAAAAGACCAGCGGAAATTTAAAAAATGAAGAACTAAGTCAATAAAGTCGAGATGTTGGGTCAGACAATGTATTGTACTTGCATGATGTGGGAGCTTGTGGACCTGGTTGTGGTTCATAGTGACCACATCTATTAAAAATGGTTGTTGCTTTGAGGAACTCCAGCTCAGAATTAATGAGTGGACCTCTTATTGAGGAAAATATATTCTTTCATTCAGACAATTCAAAGACTTTCACCAGAATGAATTGCCCGGTCTGGTCTTATGAACAAAGGTTAGGACTCATCGGCATTTAAAAGAATGAGAGGTCATCTCAATAAACAGAGGATTCTTAAGGGGGGTGACAGGGTAAATGTTGAGAGGATGTTTCCCTAATAGGACAGTCACAATCTAGAATTGGGGGCATCGGCTCAGAATTTAAGACTAAGTTCGGGAGGAATTTCTTCTCTCAGAGGGTTGGGAGTCACTGGAACTCCTGGCCACAGAGAGGTGTGGGGGCAGAGTAAAATTAAGGCTGAGATAGATAAATCCTTAATCAGGCAGGGAATCAAAGGTTATGGAGAAAAGGCAACAAAGTAGATGTGAGGAGTGTTGGATTAATCATGATCCTGTTGTATGGCAGAGCTAGTTTGAGGGGCTGAATGGAATCCTGAAGAAGGCTCATGCCCGAAATGTTGATTCTCCTGCTCTTTGGATGCTGCCTGACCTGCTGTGCTTTTCCAGCAACACATTTTCAGCTCTGCCAGGTTGGAAGCCAGGTTATGTGTGAATTTTCTGAAATAATTCACCTACCCAAGGAAAGACTTAAGCTCTAGGGGCCGGGATCATCCTTGATCATCCTCACTTTATCTTACAGCGAGTGAAACCCGATCTTGTCAACTTTGTAGCCCAAGTTGGTCACTTGAGGTACCTGGAACACAAATGTTTCCTTCCCAAGGTGTACCCCCATCTTGAAGAAATGTTTAAGCACTATGTCCAAATCCTCTAAATGCTCTTTATTTGTCTTCCCAGTTATTAGCATGTCATCCAGATGAATAGTGGCCTGAGGTAAACCTTGTAAAATGTTCATCATCATCCTCTGGAAAATGGCACAGGCTGATGATACCCCAAAAGGGAGTCATGTATATTGGTACGAACCCTGATGGGTATTAATTGTAACATACCTCTAGGAATTCTCAACAAATTGCAATTGCAGGTATGTATAGCTCATGTTCAACTTTGTGAAGGACAGAGCCCCCTGCCAGTTTTGCATATACGTCCTCGATGCAAAGGATTGGGTATTTATCCAGCTGTGAAAAGTAGTTCGCCATTTGTTTGAAATTCCCATAAAGATGAACCGACTGATTGGGCTTCACAGTCAGTTAGACCGGTGCTGCCTTCCCCAACTGGACTAGTTCCATGATTGCTTTACCAGCTTCCTGATTTCTGCCTCTACTTTTAAGGAAGACAAATGGCATTGGGCAGCCCTTGCAGAATAGTGGGATTGCTTCTTGGCCCTTAGACAGTCCCTAGACCTCCCTGAAAAATGTCCAGATATTTAATTAGGACTTCACTCAGGTAGTCATTTTTCTAATCAAAGAATGTTGAGCCAATCAAGTTGAATCTTTCTCAAACAATTTCACCCCATCAAGCTTGAGCCCGTGCCTTTTACTATAATCAGTGATAATTGAACTAACTGCTTTTCATTAGAGGCCAGAACTGAACTTGCAGTTAATTTGTATGGGTTCCCCACTGTCGGTTCTCTACCTGACCAAGGCCTTATGCAAACTTAAGGGCTGCAGTCCAGAGCAAATGTTGGTACATGATTGGTTCTGTAATCACTGATACAGCCACACCAGTATTGACTTCCTTTAGAACTGGGTGGCCATTTATCCAGACTTTTATTTTGATTGGTTCTGATTTGGATGTTGCTAAGCAGTTTGACTATTCCAAATCAGCTATGGATGGACATTCCAGGATGTTCACTCTCCTGGATACTGGCTATGAATTCTTTTACTCAGTTCAGGTCTAGTGGGACTCTTTTGCAGTCTCAGGTCCACATACTGGTAGCAACTACAATGCCTTGCCAGCCTAGACCCTCTAGAAAATTTTAACCATTTGACCAAAGATTAGCTTTGTTTTGTGGAATTGCTGTGGACTGACCTAGGGACCTTCTGTTCAAGAAATGACCTGAGTGAGGCTATGTAGTTGCCTTCACTCAAATGGTGTTTGCCAAGCTCAGTCCATCGGCATACCCTGTAACACATAAGCTCCACTTGCTGCATGACAAAAGCAGTTGTAGTGTCTGTTTGAAGTCTGATAGACTTAAGCTAGGAGGCAAGTTTGCCTGGTTATATCATCAATTCCACATAACAAAGATCTCTCAGCATCTCACTTACGGTTAAATCAAAATCAGGTGCCTCTGCTGGTCATCCTAACCTTGTCAAAGATCCCGATACAGATTCCCATTGCTCTTGAACTGTTGAATAAAACCAGTTGTGTCTCAGAATTAGAGGAGGTTTGGGAATTGTAGTATTCCTCAACTAAATCTGTCAACTCTTGAAAGGTTTTATCATTTGGTGTCTCTGGGAAGATTAGGTTCCCAATAACCAAAAAACTGCAGGTACACACGATGTCAGGAGAATTACTCGTTGGTTTTTGTCTGCCCCAGTGTCGTTTTCCATAAAGAATAATACATTCTTTCCACATTCTGGGCTGAAAATGTGTTGCTGGAAAAGTGCAGCAGGTCAGGCAGCATCCAAGGAGCAGGAGAGTCGATGTTTCGGGCATGAGCCCTTCTTCAGGAAAGCCTTGATTCCTGAAGAAGGGCTCATGCCCGAAACGTCGGCTCTCCTGCTCCTTGGATGCTGCGCTTTTCCAGCAACACATTTTCCGCTCTGATCTCCAGCATCTGCAGTCCTCACTTTCTCCTTCCCACATTCTGGGCCAGGTCTTCAACAGTAGGATCGAACAATTCAAGCTTCCCAAGTAATGACATGATGACAGAAATGCTTACTCCAATTCAAAGACAACTGCTGCGAGTGAATCTCTTCAGGCGATTTTTCTCTCATCGCTATTGAAATATCTCCCGTCACTAAATCACCTTTTACTTACATGTTAATAGTACACGACACTGACCCAGCTAGCACAGAGCTGGCTTCCAGAGTGGGCAGAACCTCCAACATACCCGTTAATATCTGTCAACCAAGGCCAATCAGGGAACTCCTATTCTATGGGGTCCATCTGGCTGAGCTGATTCCAATCACTACAATGTGGATCTGATCAATCAATTGTTGAAGACACCCCTTCTTTGAGGACAGTATTTAGGACTTTTTGAAAGTAGCCACATTGTCTGCCTCTGATCACTATCCAGTGACTCTGCTGGAAACAGAGGATGTGTGACAGTCAAGTGAGGAAAAAGAACATACTTGTATCTGATTCCCCACATACGAGAATAACAGACTGGCACTCACTGTCGAACAGTCTCTGTCTGAGGAGTCAGCTTCATCAGCAAAGGAGGAGAGGGAGTTGGAGGAAATCATGTTTCCTTTTCCTGTTTTACAGAAGGATTGCACTGTACTACACCAGAGGATACACAGTGAATAGACACTGCAGACAGATCCTGACCATCATCCAAGGAACAACTGCACAACTGTGGAAAGACATCCAGTTCTTTCACCGCGTTGCTCAACATGAAGAAGGTTGGGCAGTGAAACCATCATCTGGAAATCGGTCAGGTCAGGGAAACTTTGATTTATCATCAGATCTAAAACTGGTCAGTGGTGGGCAGCCTTCGATCAGAACCAGCCTTTCTGAAGGTTTGCCTGTGGGCGATCGGTATGACTGGCTCGAAGTGTGGTGAGAGCTTCAATCATTCATCATGAACCACTGACTCATTCCTGCAGGTGAAGGCCTATTCAATTATGAGGTGAGTGAGGAGGGCCCACAGGTTCCTTGGCTAAGATATATCTTTTAGACACACAATTAACACACAGACAGCTACATGGAAGAGAAGCCATTCAAATGTGAGATTTGTGATAAATCTTTTATGACCTCCACAAGGCTCCTGACACACCAGATGATTCACACTGGGGACAAACCCTTCAGGTGTGAGGTTTGTGAGAAGGCTTTCACTCACTCCTCCCATCTCCTGAGGCACCAGAGAATTCACACAGGGCAGAAACCATTCATGTGTGAGATCTGTAACAAATCATTCTCAGACTCATCAAACCTACGCACACACCAACGCATCCACACAGGGGAAAAACCGTTCACGTGCAAGGTGTGTGACAAAGCATTCTCAGACTTATCGAATCTACGCAGACATCAACGGATTCACACTGGGGAGAAACCATTCATATGTGACATTTGTGATAAACCATTCTCAGAATCATCACACCTCTATGGGCACCGACGCATTCATACAGGTCAGAAACCATTTCTATGTGAGGTGTGCAACAAATCATTCTACGATTCATCAACTCTGCGCAAGCACCAACGCATTCACACGGGGGAGAAACCATTTGCCTGTGAGACATGTGACAAATCATTCTCGCAGTCATCAGCACTTCGCATCCACCGACGTTTTCACACAGGGGAGAAACCATTTACATGTGGAGGCTGCGACAAATCATTCTCGACGTCTTCTCAACTCTGTACACATCAACGCATTCACACTGGGGAGAAGCCATTCAAGTGTGAGGTGTGTGATAAGTCATTCTCAAGGTCATCTAACCTCCTACTACATTGGAGACTGCACACAGGGGATTAGCCTTCAAGTATGAAGTTTATAGTAAACCTTTTATAACATCTTTAACCCTCCTGAAATCTTAAGGGATCTCCTGAACTACCAGCATATTCACACCAGACAGAAAACATTCGGGGATGAGTCTTTCACACTGTCACCATATCTCCTGGCCCATGAACAGTTATAAATGAGAGAAACCTCTCAGGGTGAATTATGTAATGAACTTTAATATGATTCTTGGACCTCCTGTTACATCAGTGAACCCACACAGGAGCGATCTAGTCATGTTCTTGCTAAGGTGTCCTCAGAGTGTGAACCTGTACCCAGTCTCACTGTGCAGGGTGTTCAGTGGGACTGGGACACAGAACAAGAAGCAGCTTTCACTCCCATCAAACAACTAGTGATGACATCACCAGTGCTGAGGGATGATGATGTAACAATGGAGTCACCCTGCAGTGTGATGTCAGTGAAACAGGACTTGGAGTAACCCCCAGGCAGTGAGGACAGCCCGCTGTGTTTGTATCCAGAGGGTTTACACAAACTGAACAACACTGTACACAGATTGAAAGAGAGACTGGGTATTATCTTTGCTTGTGACGACTTCAACCAGCACCTTTTTGGGAGAGAGAAAATGGTGATAAGCATCTTTCTCAAATCACTTCTATCTGTTTCAAAGTGATTGCAACCAGTGTTACTTCACTTAAGAGATATCACTGGGAAGTGAAGTACAAGCAGATGTACACAAATGACATGCCGTTGAGAGCTGCACTTTTTCTGAAGGAAGTTGATGCTGGTGCAGACTGTGAAATCTTTCATATTCAACAAGAAGCAACAGCATGATATGCTCTGGATGCCAACAATCCAGCAAAGGCATTGAATCTGACAAAAAAGTATCTTCCCCAGATCAAACAAATTCCACAACAAGATGCAACTCTGCAAATATTAGAGAAAGTTGTGATGAAAGGGTAGCCTGCAACTATTCGAAGGCACCCTTGTTACATTAAGAGAGGATTGGACAAACAGAGATGAAGTGATCGCTCAAGATGGAATCTTGTTCAAAGGGAGCTGGGTCATTATTCATAAAGAGATGCGAAAGGAGATCCTGAAACACATCCCACACGAGCTATCAAGGAATTGAGCCGAGTCTGAGGAAGGTAAGAGAAGTGCTGCACTGGTCAAATTTGAGCAATAGGATGAAGGATCACATTGGCCAGTGCAGTGTTTGTAACGAACATCAAGCCAAAGAAGATAAAGAGCTGCTCATGACTCCTGACATCCCACACTGCCCATGGATGAAGCTTGGAGTACAGCCCTTCACTGTCACTGGAACTGATTATCTCGTCACAGTCATAGAGTCATAGAGATGTACAGCACAGAAACAGACCCTTCGGTCCAACCCGCCCATGCCGACCAGATATACCAACCCAATCTAGTCCTACCTGCCAGCACCCAGCCCATATCCCTCTAAACCCTTCCTATTCATATACACATTCAAATGCATTTTAAATGTTGCAATTGTACCAGCCTTCTCCACTTCCTCTGGCAGCTCATTCCATACACGTACCACCCTCTGCATGAAAAAGTTGCCCCTTAGGTCTCTTTTATATCTTTCCCCTCTCACCCTAAACCTATGCCCTCTAGTTCTGGACTCCCCAACTCCAGGGAAAAGACTTTGTCTATTTATCCTATCCATGCCCCTCATTAATTTGTAAACCTCTATAAGGTCACCCCTCAGCCTCCGATGCTCCAGGGAAAACAGCCCCAGCCTGTTCAGCCTCTCCCTATAGTTCAGATCCTCCAACCCTGGCAACATCCTTGTAAATCTTTTCTGAACCCTTTCAAGTTTCACATCATCTTTCAGATAGGAAGGAGACCAGAATTGCAAGCAATACTCTATCAGTGGCCTAACCAATGTCCTGTACAACCGCAACATGACCTCCCAGTTCTTGTACTCAATACTCTGACCAATAAAAGAAAGCATATCAAACGCCTTCTTCATTATCCCATCAACAACTATTCAGACTGGGTGGAGTTAGAGCAGCTGATGTCACTGACTCCCAGTGAAATTGTGAATTGTCTGAAAACACACATCAAACATTGTGGCATTCCTGACGTGTAATCAGTGACAGTGACCTCAATTCATGAGTGAAGAATTCAGACAGTTCATGAATGAGTGGGAATTGCAACATCACACAAGATCTCCACAGTATCCCCAGTCAAATGGAAAGTCTGAGGCTGAATGAAAGACAGTTGGGGCAATGTATTACCGTGGTCAGGGAATTACTTTTTAATATGGAGATCACAGGCTGGGTCAACATTTATTGCTCATCCTAGGAAACCCTTGAGAAGGTGATGCTCGTGGGGAGTGGGTTATCAGACAGGAATCAGAAAGTGGGCATCAGCAGAACATTTTCAAATTCTGAGGCAGAGGAATAATACAAGAATCAACGCTGGAAACTCCGCTATTGACAAACTATAGTGATGACTTAGATAAATCAACAAAAAATAACTGTCTAGGTTTGCTAATGATACAATGCTGAATGGAAAGTGAAGCTGTGGGGAGGACATAGAGGGGCTATTAAGATATATGAACAGGTTAACTGAGTCAACAAAAAGATGGTAAATAGAGTGTAATGTCGGACGTGTGAAGATATTAGCCTTCGTTATAGTAATGAAAGACAGAGTATTTTTGAAAAGGTGAGAAACTTATAGGTGTTGGTGTTCAAAGAGAATTTGATGTTAGTGTGCAGGTACAGCAAGCAGTTAGGAAGCTAAATAACAAGGTGGTCATTAGTGCAAGAGGATTGGAGAATGGGAATAAAGAAATCCTGATGCAAATGTACAGGATTTTGCTGAGACCACATCTGGAGGACTGTCTGCTGTTGATCTCCACTTTCAAGAAAGGATGTGATTCCATTGGAGGTAGTGTAGGGACAGTTCTGGGATTTGTCCTGGGATAATGGATGTCCTGTGATGAGAGGCTGAGTAATATGGACTGATATTGACTGGAGTCGAGAGTGTGGTGGTGGAAAAGCACAGCAGGTCAGGCAGCATCCAAAGAGCAGAAGAATCGACGTTTCGGGCAAGAGCCCTTCATCAGGAATGAGGCATGTGAGCCGAGCGGGTGAAGAGATAAATGGGAGGGGGTGGGTCCGGGAGCTGAGAATGCGACAGGTAGATGGAGGTGGGGGTAATGGTGATAGGTGGAGAGGAGGGTGGAGCAGATAGGTGGGAAGGAAGATGGACAGGTCGGACAGGTCATAAGGGCACTGCCGAGTTGGAAGGTTGGAACTGGGATAAGGTGGGGGGAGGGGAAATGAGGAAACTGGTGAAGTCCACATTGATGCCGTGGGGTTAGAGGTCCCAAGGTGTTCTTCCTCCAGTGATTAGGGTGTGGCGATGGAGGAGGCCCAGGACCTGCATATCCTTGGTGGGGGTGGGAGGGGGAGTTCAGCAGGACGAGAGACAATCTAATTGAAACAAACAAGATTGTGACAGGGCTTGAATCATGGACACTGAGAAATTGTTTCAATTGGTCAGGGAATCTAGATCATAGAGACACAGTCTCAGGATAGGGTACTAATCATTTAGGATTGAGATGAGGAGAAATTGTTTTATATGAAGGGTTGTGAATCTTTGATGTGCTCCATCCCAGAGCATTGTGGATCCTCCACACTGTGAGTATTGTTATCAAAGCTGGATAGACAGATATTTGGTCTCTCAAGGGATCATTGGATCTGGGGGAATTTGGAAGCGTGATAGAAATGTCAAAACTAGAATTGAACCCAAAACTAGCCATGATCATGTTGAATGCTAGAGCAAGCTCAATGGCCTCCTTCAAAACATCACCCACTGAAGACATTGCAAGTTGTCCAGTGCAGCAACTAGTGTCAGAGTGCGCCCAGACTCATCTTCCAATAGCTAAACAACAAGAGGCTAGAGGTAGGAATAGCACTAATTGACAGGCTCAAAGTGAAATGACAAAGCCAGAGCTAATTTTGATAAAGCTAATTTTTGCTTTCGTTAAGAGTTGAACAGAGTGTAACTAATCAACACAAGTCACTTGATGTGGTAGATACAAACTGGAATGTCAACACAATCACTTAAATTTACATTGTGAAAGTGAATGACCAGATAAATTGTCACAACCACAAATATCTCTGTAAATAGAGAAGCAGACAGCTGATGAGATACATTTGATTTTAAACATACAAATTAGAAGTAAATGTAGACAATTCAGACCCTCAAAAATGCTCTGCTTTTCAAGAAGATCATAGCTGAGCAGTTTGTGTTTCAAATTCCCACTTATCCCTGATAACGTTTGATTTTCCTGAACTAGAATCTATCTGCCCTTCCACCTTAAAATATTGAATGACCATGCCTCGACCAACTTATGAGCTCGAATCGTACAAATCTCTGAGAGGAAAGCGTTCTTCTTATTTCTATCCGATAAAGGATACCCCAAACTTTTAAAAGTGCCTCTGAGTTCAGGACTCTCTAACATGTGGAAGCATCCTTTCCATGTCCACTTTGTCAAGATTGTTCAGAACCATATCCACTTCAATCAACCAACCCTCAATCCTCTAAACTCAGTCTGTCCAATCTGTCCTCTAATGTCAAACTGCTCATTCCAGGTATTGTTCCGGAGACCCCCCGTCCCTAAATAAGGAGATGAAAACTGCACACGTTATTTGAGATGTGGTCTTTGTGAAAACTGCGTACATTGGAATTTGAGTCATCACAGATCCAAATGATGTTAGTTAATTCTGTGAATGATTGTGCCTAAAAAAAATTAGTGTCCTTCTGAAACAGTGTCTAAATCCAGCATTATGTCAGACAGCAGGGGTCTTCAGACTCCTCATGTTGCTCATGGAAAGATGCTCATATCATCGTTCCTTTAGTGTCTGTGGGTCAAATTCCTGCAACCCCCTCCCTAACAGCATTGTGGAGTGTACCTGTTCAAGAAGGCAGCTAACCACCATCTAGGGATGGGCAATAAATGCTGGAGTTACCAGCAATGCTCACATCCTCTGAATGAATTTGAAAAGGACCCATTGAATTGTTTCCACATCCACGAGAAATCAAGAATCAGACAAGTAGAACCTTGAAGAATTCATATGCAGATATAATTCTCCAGACCTGACTGTCTCTAACGCACAGTGTCGGAAAACAGGTTGAAACTTTGTTTGCTGGATGTTTCAAATCATGCCAACTATTTTCTGTATTTGGATAGCTTGAATTGTGTTTGTTATTTCTTCTGTTGTGTAATAAACTTCTGTTGTGCGATTAAAAAAAAATCTACAGCCTTTTGTGAACACATCTCACTCACGAACCACCAAATTTGGGAATGTAGAACATTACAGTGCAGTGCAGGCCCTTCGGCCCTCTATGTTGCACTGATCTGTGAAATCAGTCTGAAGCCCATCTCACCAACACTATTCCATTTTCATCCATATGTTTATCCAATGATCATTTAAATGCCCTTAAAGTTGGCGAGTCGATTATTTTTGCAGGCAGTGCGTTCCACAACCCTACTACTCTCTGAGTAAAGAACCAGAGTTTTTTTTTAGATTAGATTAATTACAGTGTGGAAACAGGCCCTTCGGCCCAACAAGTCCACACCGACCTGCCGAAGCGCATCCACCCAGACCCATTATTTGTACAGCTGCAACATGACTTCATGGCTCTGAAAAAGACTTTGTCTGTTTACCCTATCCATGTCCCTCATGATTTTGTAAACTTCTATAAGATCACCCCTCAGCCTCCGACGCTCCAGGGAAAACAACCCCAGCCTATTCAGCCTCTCCCTATAGCTCAAATCCTCCAACATCCAACATCCTTGTAAATCTTTTCTGAACCCTTTCAAGTTTCACAACATCTTTCCAATAGGAAGAAGACCAGAATTGCGCGCAATATTCCAACAATAAAAGCTAACACACTATATGCCTTCCTTACAACCTTATCAACCTGGTTGGCAACGTTTAGGGATCTATGTACATGGACACCAAGATCTCTCTGCTCATCTGCACTACCAAGAATCTTACCATTAGCCCAGTACCTTGTATTCTTGTTGCTCTTCCTAGGTGAATTACCTCATGCTTTTCAGCATTAAACTCCATTTGCTGCCTCTCAGCCCAGCCCTGCAGCTTACCTATGTCCCTCTGTAACCTGCACTATCCTTCGGCACGATCCACAACTCCACTGACCTTAGTGTCATCCGCAAATTTACTAACCCATCATTCTATGTCCTCCTCCAGGTTATTTATAAAAATGACAAACAGCAGTGGCCCCAAAACAGATCCGTGCAGTACACTACTAGTAACTCAACTCCAGGATGAACTTTTCCCATCAACCACCATCCTCTGTCTTCTTTCAGCTAGCCAATTTCTGATCCAAACCGAGACTGGTTAACAAGGTGAGATCTCGTGGAATACAGGGAGAACTAACTCAAAGTTTGGATGCAGAACTGGCTCAAAGGTAGTTTCTCAGACTGGAGGCCTGTGACCAGTGGAGTGCCACAAGAATCAGTGCTGGGTCCACTACTTTTCATCATTTATATACATGATTTGGGTGTGAGCATAAGAGGTACAGTTAGTAAGTTTGCAGATGACACCAAAATTGGAGGTGTAGTGGACAGCAAAGAAGGTTACCTCAGATTGCAATGGGGTCTTGATCAGATGGGCCAATGGGCTGAGAAGTGGCAGATGGAGTTTAATTCAGATAAATGCGAGGTGCTGCATTTTGGGAAAGCAAATCTTAGCAGGACTTACACACTTAATGGTAAGGTCCTAGGGAGTGTTGCTGAACAAAGAGACCTTGGAGTGCAGGTTCCTAGCTCCTTGAAAGCGGAGTCGCAGGTAGATAGGATAGTGAAGAAGGTGTTTAGTATGCTTTCCTTTATCGGTCAGAGTGTTGAGTACAGGAGTTGGGAGGTCATTTTGCAGCTGTACAGGACATTGATTAGGCCACTGTTGAAATATTGCGTGCAATTCTGGTCTTCCTATCGCAAAGATTTGTGAAACTTGAAAGGGTTCAGAAAAGATTTACAAGGGTGTTACAAGGGTGGAGGATTTGAGCTACAGGGAGAGGTTGATAGGCTGGGGTTGTTTTCCCTGGAGCATTGGAGGCTGAGGGGTGACCTTATAGAAGTTTACAAAATCATAAGAGGCATGGATAGGGTAAACAGACAAAGTCTTTTTCCTGGGATGGGGGAGTCCAGAACGAGAGGGCATAGGTTTAGGTTGAGAGGTGAAAGATATAAAAGTGACCTAAGGGGCAACATTTTCATGCAGAGGGTGGTATGTGTCAGGAATGAGCTGCCAGAGGATGTGATGGAGGCAGGTACAATTTCAACATTTAAAAAGCATTTGGATGGGTATATGAATAGGAAGGGTTTGGAGGGATATGGGCCAGGTTCTGGCAGGTGGAACTAGATTGGGTTGGGATTTCTGGTCAGCATGGACGGTTTGGACCGAAGGGTCTGTTTCCGTGTTGTATGTCTCTATGACTCAATGACTCCATAATCACATGCCTCCATATTTTATGCAATAGCCTATCATGGGGAACCTTATCAAACATCTTACTGAATTCCATATACACCACATCAACCACTTTACCCTCATCCACCTTCTCAAAGAATTCAGTAAGGTTTGCGAGGCACGACCTAGTCTTCACAAAACTGTGTTGACTATCCCTAATCAATTTGTTTCTTTCTAGATGATTATAAATCTAATCTCTGATAACCCTTTCGAAAACTTCTCCCACAACTGAAGTAAGGCTTACTGGTCTATAATTACCATGGTTCTCTCGACTCCCCTTCTTGAACAAGGGGATTTTTGCTATTCTCTGGCAATATTCCTGTAGACAATGATGATATAAAGGTCAAAGCCTGTGCAATCAAGAGGCTGTGCAATCTCCTCCCTGGCTTCCCAGAGAATCCTAGGATAAATCCCATCCAACCCAGGGGACTTTTCTACTTTCACACTTTCCAGAATTGTTAACACCTCCTCCTTGTGAACCTCAAACCCTGTCTAGTCTAGTTGCCTGTATCTCTGAACTGACTTG
This sequence comes from Hemiscyllium ocellatum, assembly GCF_020745735.1. NCBI lineage: Eukaryota > Metazoa > Chordata > Chondrichthyes > Orectolobiformes > Hemiscylliidae > Hemiscyllium > Hemiscyllium ocellatum. The sequence goes on from NC_083435.1 coordinate 40,182,161, forward strand.
TCCAGTAGTATCATCGACTGGGATCATAAAGATCTCATCATTGACTTGCAAAATTGAAGCATAATATCCTTACTTCTGTGTTCAATTTTACTTTTATGTTCAACTCCTTTCATAACAAAGGAGAACATTACACTAAAATTCTAAATTACTTAATGATTCTGCATGCTAACATTGTATGAAAACATTTCGATCCCTGGGCACCTCAGAAATCTACAGTCTTTTTCCATTTAAATGATGCGTTTTTTTAGAATTTAAAGTTTTGTTTTATTTTATTCTAGGATTTTTACCTAGTGAAGGAACGGTGATGTACATCCAAGTCAGGGTAGTGAGTGACTTGGAGGGGAACATTCAGGTGATGGGTGTATTCATATATCTGCTGCCCTTGTACTTCCAGGTGGTAGTTGTCATGGGTTTGGAAGGTGCTGTCAAAGTTATCTTTGGCAAATATCTGTTGTGCAAGTTGTAGATAGTACACACTGCTGCTACTGAGCAGCAGTGGTGGAGGGAGTGAATGTTTATGGATGCAGTGCCAATCAGTGGGCTGCGTTGTGCTAGATGGTGTTGAGCCGCTTGAGTCTTGTTGGAGCTGCACCCCTCCAGGCAAGATGGGAGCATTCTATTACATTCCTCACTGTCTTGTAGATGGTGGACATGCTCTGGGGAGTCAGCATGTGAGTTACTCACTGAAGCTTCCTGGCTTCTAACCTGCTCTTGTAGATATGGGGAGTCTGGTTCAATTTCAGGTCAATGGTAATTGCAGGATGTTGATAATGAAGGATTTGGTGATGATAATGCGATTGAATGTTATGGGCTGGTGGTTACATGGTGTCCTTTTGGAAACAGTCATTGTCTGACGTTTGTGTGGCAGGAATGTTATTTGCTATTTTTTCACTCAAGCCTGAATGTTGTCCAGCTATTGTTGCATTGACAAAGATTTCTAGTGTGGTAATAGCATTCTTCCTGCTTGTAGGCTTTCAATCAGGGTGGCACGGTGGCACAGTGGTTAGCACTGCTGCCTCACAGCGCCAGGGACCTAGGTTCAATTCCCGCCTCAGGCGACTGACTGTGTGGAGTTTGCACGTTCTCCCCGTGTCTGCGTGGGTTTCCTCCGGGTGCTCCGGTTTCCTCCCACAGTCCAAAGATGTGCAGGTCAGATGAATTGGCCGTGCTAAATTGCCCGTAGTGTTAGGTAAGGGGTATATGTAGGGGTATGGGTGGGTTGTCGCTTCGGAGGGTCGGTGTGGACTTGTTGGGCCGAAGAGCCTGTTTCCACACTGTAAGTAATCTAAAAAAAGTAATCTAATCTAATCGAATCTGATATCAGTGTGGGATGTATATCCTCGGATGTGTGTGACTGCAGATCAGAAGAGGAAGACCCACAGCATCCAAGGCAGGGATGACATGCAGTGGTGGGATCAGCACAAGCTTTGGAGGAAGGGACATAGGATATGGGTTTCCTGTACAAGATGAATTCAGAGAGGTTATGAGATAGGAGGTTATGAGATAGGAGAGAAATTCGAGAAATATGAGTTTGTGGGCTGGGCAGAGGGGGAGAATTGATGGAAGTTTTTCCAGACAGGATTTTGGAAAGGAAGGAGGTGACTCCACAGGTAGCCGATAGAATTGTTTCACTCATACTTCCAGGGCAGAGAGATCAATAACCAGAGACAAAAGACTTAAAGTCATTGATGGAAAGATTACAGGAGAGTTGAGAAGTAATGTTTTTCACTCAGAGGCAGTGAGAGTCAGAATTGCACTGTCTGAAAGGGTGATAGAGGCAGCAAACCTCAGCACATTTTTAAAAACACTCAGAAATGAAATTGGGGGATAAATTTGAAGGGATTGAATCAGTGCTGAGGGATGATGATGTAACAATGGAGTCACCCTGCAGTGTGATGTCAGTGAAACAGGACTTGGAGTAACCCCCAGGCAGTGAGGACAACCCGCTGTGTTTGTATCCAGAGGGTTAATACACACTGGATGGTACAATGAGATTTTTCAACTAGTTTGGGAAAAAATAGCACTTGATCACAAGCCATTTCAAAGAACCTTTCTCAATTCACTTTCATTCACCCAAAGTGTTTGCAAAGGATGTTAACTCAACTGCAGTTGGAAGGGAAGTACAACCAAGGAAAGCAGATGTCCATCACTCTCATGTAATTGAGCTGCTACACTCTCTCTAAAGGATGTAGATGCTGGTACAGAGTGTGAAATCTTCCATACTCAACAGCATGACAAGCTCGAGAAATCATCAACCCAGCAGAAGCAATGAATCTGACAGACAGGCATCTTCCTCCAAACAAACAAATTTCACAATAAAATGCAACACTTCAAATGTTTCAGGAGGTTTAGTGCAAGGATAGTCATCAAGGATCCACCTTTTACACTAAGAGGTTGTTAGACAAACAAAATCAAGGCGATGGTCCTATATGGCATCTTGTACAAAGGAAGTAGGATCATTAGCCACAAGGAGATGTGAAAAGAGATCCTGATTTACATCCCACACAAACCATAAAAAAATTGAGTCTAGTCTGAGGAAGGTAAGAGAAATGCTGTACTGGCCTTGAGCAATGAGGTGAAGGACCACATCAGCCAGTGCAGAGCTTGAAATGAACATCAAACTAAACATGATAAAGAGTTGCTCATGACTTATGACATCTGAGACAGCCCATGGATGAAGCTTGGAGTAGCCCTTCACTCTCATTGGAACTGATTATCTCATCACAGTCGATAACTATTTAGGTAGCAAGGGGTTAGAGCAGCTGACATCACTAACTCACAGTGAAATTGCAGAATGTCTAAAAGCACACTTTAGTAGTCATGATATTCCTGACATTGTGATCGGGGACAATGACTTCAATTCACTTGTGAAGAATTCAGACACTTCCTTTCTGATTTGGAAATTGAGCTCCACACTATTGGCATTCAAGTGCAGAGGCTGAGACAGCAGTGGAAATTGACAAAGATCATCAAAAAAAATCAACAGACCCAGCATTGATTTGTGAAAGGCAGGTTTAGAGAGGAGAAAGGCACCTATTAACGTCATGAAATGTTGCCCAGTCCAATGACAAATGTCACACAGCACCCAGACAAAGGTTCCAACACCTAAAATACTACTGAGAGAGCGTGAGTGACAAGTGCTCATAGCTGCAACTAGCACAGGTACTCTTTCATGGCATACAGCTCATGAGGCATTTCACCAACTGAACAAGGGGCTGAGTAACGATCAGTCCTAAAGGTCAACTATTTTCAAACAAATTCGATGGATCAGCTGCAACAAATCCTTTATTCTTTCATGGGAAGTGGGAATGGCTGGCATGGCAACATTTGTGGCTCATCCCTTATTGCCCTTGAACTGATTGGCTTCCAAGGCCATTTCAGAGGTCAGTTAAGAGTCGCCAGTGTTGTTATGGGTCTGGAGTTACTTGTAGGCCAGACCTGGAAAGGATAGCACATGTCACTCCTGAAAGGACATTAATAAGCTGTCATGACTCACTGGGATAGTACATTGGAAATCAAGCCCAGTACTCCTGAGCCAGCATAAAAGTTAACATTTTAAAAACAAAATCTCCAAACAACTTGATTTTCAGACCCAGGTTGATACAGAGCACAGACAAGATTTCTGTACTTAAAATAAAGATTTATTACAGGCAATTAGATCTAGCAACAGGTAAACAATTCAAATAAGTGAAGTCTACTAATTCAGACTGTATACCCCTTATAAACTCCCCCTAACACTCAGGTGAACATAAACAGGGGAAGAAAAAAAAATCATTTGTCAATGGAAAAACAGTTCTGTAGTTTGCTACGACATGGAGTAAACCCCTCTGCTAATTTAAATCAGCAACACAGAAAACATTCACCCCATGCTGTAATCTGTTAAAATTCAAGAGGCAAAGAACTATCCCCAAAGTCACTATTTAAAGTATAAAAACATTTAAGAACTTTATTCTTTAAGTCTAACAGAGAATATTAACCTAACAACTATCTACAACTTCTTTCTCTAACCCATCTTTTACCTCCCTCTCTACAATACTGGTCCGATAAACCCCAGATTAAGATGTACCAAAAAATATTGCTGTTGATGTTTTTTTTCCTGTGCACATTCCTTCTCCAGACAGGTACCTCTCAGACAGTTCTTACTAGCAGCCACAAAGATCATCAAAAAAAATCAACAGACCCAGCATTGATTTGTGAAAGGCAGGTTTAGAGAGGAGAAAGGCACCTATTAACGTCATGGAATGTTGCCCAGTCCAATGACAAATGTCACACAGCACCCAGACAAAGGTTCCAACACCTAAAATACTACTGAGAGAGTGTGAGTGACAAGTGCTCATAGCTGCAACTAGCACAGGTACTCTTTCATGGCATACAGCTCATGAGGCATTTCACCAACTGAACAAGGGGCTGAGTAACGATCAGTCCTAAAGGTCAACTATTTATCTGTTGGTCTTTTGGCAGTTCTCCCCCAACTGTTCAATTTTGTTTCGGTTTTATGCCCCAAAGCATCAGATTGTTTCATTGGTGTTAATATTGTCAAAATATTAAATTCAAACTTGATTGGATTTTGGCATCTTGGGACATAATGTAAACTGATTGGCCAAATTTGAATTAGTTTTTTTTGTCTCCAGGCAACCCAGCTACTCTGTCTGTTCGACCAAATGTTACATTGTTACCTTGTTCAGAACTCTGGGTTCTGTGTCAGGTAGTTCTGCTAGCTTTTAACTCTCTTCGAGGCACAGTACCGCTTACACCTTCATAACACATTTTGTTCACAAGATCCATTGAGTTGGGCTTTGCTGATCTGAAGTCTTTCCTTGACCCTCCTTTTTTGTTTCAAATGCTTCTATAGGTTTGCAAAAGGTATCTGTTTGACATCTGACAGGTCTCTCCAATTGAAAGACCCAACTTGCAGGATCTGCTGAAGGGACAATAATCTGGTTTTCTTCTGCCTTATGACAGAAAACTGAGAATGAGAGCTTCAGAATCATAGAGTTAGACAGCATGTTAACATACCCTACAATCCATTCCTTCCATATCCTAAACTGATCTAGTCCTATTTGCCAGCATCTGGCCCATATCCCTCTGAATCATGTACCCATCCAGATGCCTTTTAAATGACACAATTGTACCCAGCTTCCGGCTTTACCATCTCACCATAACCCTATGCCCTCTAGGTTTGGACTCCCCTACTCTGGGAAAAAGACCTTGGCTATTCACCCTATCCATGCCCCTTATGATTTTATAAACCTATGTCAGATTGCCCCCTCAGACTCTAACACTCCAGGGAAAAAAGGCCCAGCCTATTCAGCCTCTCCCGAAAACTCAAACCCTCCAGTCCTGGGAACATTCTTGTAAATCTTTTCTGGACTTTTTCAAGTTTAACAACATCTTTCCAAATTCAATCCAGAATTAAATACAGTATTCTAAAACTGGCCTCACCAATGTCCTGTACAGCCGCAACATGACATCTCAACGCCTACAATTAATGAATTGACCAATAAAGGCAAGCATACCACATGCCTTCTTGATCACTCTATCTACCTATAACTCCACTTTCAAGGAGCTATGCACCTGCATCCCTAGGTCTCTTTGTTCAGAAACACTTCTCAGGGTCCTACCATTAACTGTACAAGGTCTGCCTGGTTTGCCTTACCAAAAATGCAACCCCTCAAATTTATCTAAATGAAATTCATCTGCCACTCCTCAGCCTATTGGCCCATCTGGTTAAGGTCCTGTTGTATTCTGAGATAGCTGCTGCAGACCTGCTGATTTCTGGTCTGAAAAGGCTTCTCTCTGTTTCATTCACAGCCCAGGCTGCTCAGCTACCTGACAACCACTCATATGGTTGTTGGAGGCAGAGGATCTTTATCATTGATAACCGGCCACTAGTCCACAAACTAGTCAACTTCACTGGTAACAACATGTCTGCACCAATTTGCCAGCGTATTGCTGGAACCCACACTCATAGGATCATAGAGTCCTACACCATTGAAATAGACCTTTTGGTCTAATCATCCATGCCAACTAGGTTTTCCAAATTAAACAAGTCACACTTGCCTGCGTTTGGCCCATATCCCTCCAAAGATTTCTTATTCATATCCTATAAATGTGTCTTAAATGTTGTAACCACACCTGCACACACCGATTCCTCTAGCAATTCGTTTCACACACGAATCACTCTCTGCATAAAAACATTGGCCCTCATGTCCTTTTTAAAATCTTTCTCCTCTCACTTTAAACTTACAGCATTCACAATAGGTATCAAATTATTTAATTTCAAATATATTTTGAAACAGTTCTTTCTTATTTCAGTCCACAGTTTTAAATCACATAAAAATAAAAAGATGTGGTTTTTACAGAACCAAATAGATTTTGTTTCAAAAATTGATTGTAGCTTCATAGCCAGCATTATTGAGACTAGGTTTCATTTCCAGATTTATTCATTGAATTTAAATTCCATCAGCTGCTGTCATGGAGCTACCAAAGCAATTATATTCCTCAGAAAGACAAATATCATCTCAGGCACCCGCAAGTACTAGATGAAGAGTCAATGACACTCATGGCACAGTGTCCCAGTGGTTAGCTCTGCTATCTCACAGCACCAGAGTCCCAGGTTTGATTCCAACCTCATGTGACTGTCTGTGTGGAGTATGCGCACTCTCCCAGTGTCTGCGTGGGTTTCCTCCCACAGTCCAAAGATGTGCAGGTCAGGTGAATTGGCCAAGTTAAATTGCCCATGGTGTTAAGGTGCATTAGTCAGAGGAAAATAAGACCATAAGACATAGGAGTGGAAGTAAGGCAGGTCTATGTGGACTGGTTGGGCCGAAGGGCCTGTTTCCACACTGTGGGGAATCTAACCTAATCAAATAAGTGCCATCAGAAGAGCTGAACTGTTCACAGACTGTGCACTGCTGTGAATGGACAGAAAAATAATTGCGAAAGACTGAAAACAATTTACAGTGCTTTGTTCCAATGTGATGGTTTTGTCATTGGCTACATATTTGGAGCAACTTTCAAAAAGTATTGCATACAGTACTTTTTTCTAATGAAATGGAATTCTTGGATAAAAACCTTTTTTTTATAGTGGCTTCTAACATCAATATCATTGTATGTACATTAAGTTACCATTTTACCACATCGAACATTAGTTGAAATGCAAATTAATTTTGATCACTGTTCCAGAACAATTTTCTGATATTTTGTTTGAAAACTAAACCTTCACAGCATTAACCATATCCATAAGCCTCTCTATTTAAAACAATGCAAATTAATGAAAGTTGGAAACAAACAGGTTTACCCAGAAACAGCTAAAATCAATTACTGTAATACCTGATTCTGGCACGATGGTCTCCCTGGGGTTTAATTAAACGGTGCTGTAACAATGTCTCAGTACTGTCAGGTATTGGAGAATTCAAAGTGTGAACAATTTGTGTGAGACATTGCAAGATAGAGGCCAGAGACCTGAGAGAAGGAGGGTGATTCACAATTTACCAGACTCTGCAACCGGCTAAAGCTGAAAAACATAATTTTCTGAAGCCTTTGATTGAGACAATTCCTTCAATAAACTTTGTAATATTGACTATCCACAGTCCTGATTTGTTAAATCTCACAGCCAAAACTGGAGATCATGCTCTATGTTTCTATGTTTAAACCACGTTAAGTATTAGTCATAAGAATTTTAAATTAATTCCTCGTCATCTCAGTTCTGAATGGTCATCCTTTCACTCTGAGGCTGTACACTCGAGTCCTAGTTTCTCCTACTAGTTGAAAATCTTCCCCAGGCCTTTCTGTATTCTCTAAGTTTCAGAACTGCCCTCATCCTTCTAAACTCTGTCAAGTGCAAATCCAGAGTCTTCAACCGCTCCGCTCATACAAGTCCATCATTCCCAGGATAATTCTTATAAATCTCCTCTGGACCCCTTCCCAGGCATTAGATATGGGGCCCAAAACTGTTCACAGTATTCCAAATGTGGTATGACTAGAGTCTTATAAAACCTCAGCAGTACATATCTGCTGCTGTATTCTAGCCCTCTTGAACAGAATGCCAATATTGCATTTGATTTCTGAACTGCTAACTGAACCTACAGGATAACCTTAAGAGAATCCTGACCTAGGATTCCCAAATCCCCTTTTGAAGCCTTTTCCCATTTCGAAAATAACCAACGCATATATTGTTCTTACCAAAGTGCATAACTGCATAATATCCCGTATTGTTTTCCATCTGCCACTTCTTAGCCCACTCTTCTAGTCTGTCCAAGTCCTTAAGCTTCCTCAACACTATCTATCTCTCACCTGCAAACTTAGCAACAATACCCTCAGTTACTTCATCCAGATCGTTCATGTATAATGTGAATAGTTTTGAGGGGCAACACTGACTCCTGCAGAACTCCACAAGTCACTGGCTGTCATCCTGAAAAGACCCTTTTATCACCATTCTCTGCATTCTGCAAATCAGCCAATCCTTGCCAATACAGTACCACTAACAGCATGGGCTCCTACCTGATTGAAAAGACTCCTGTGTGGCACCGTGTCAAGGGCCTTTGGGAAATCCAAACAAATCACATTCACTAGCTCTCTTTTGTCTAACTTGTTCATTACCTCCTCAAAGAATTATAACAGATTTATCAGGCGTGACGTACCCTTGACAAAGCCATGCTAACTCAGCCCTATTTTACAATGTACTTCCTTGGAGAGAAGGCTGAGTGGAGATTTGATTGAAATTTTCTGCTTATAAAAGAAACCAGAACAATAGGGTTAACGTGATGTACAAAGAGAAAAATCTTTTTCACATAGGATGTAGTTGGTGTATTGAATGCACTGCCTGGAAGTATGGTGCAGGTGAGTTTAGGTAAGGCATTTCAGAGAGCATTAGGTGATTATTTGGAAAACAATAATGCACAAGAATATGTAGAAAAAGCATGTGATTGGCACGAGGTAATAATGTTCATTTGAAGATTGCATGCATGGATTGACTGACCAGTTTCAGCACCATAACACTGCTATGATTTTCAATTGTTTTGTTATTTTGTTTATTTAAAGCTGTTTTAAGCAAAATCTTGTGATCTAACTTCCTGTTGCTTTATCAATTGCTTTGTATAGATTATAACTCACAATAAATTAATTTCTTTTATTTAAACCAAACTACTTAGGCCACTGTTGGAATATTCTGGTCTCCTTCCTATCAGAAAGATGTTGTGAAACTTGAAAAGGTTCAGAAAAGATTTACAAGGATGTTGCCAGGGTTGGAGGATCTGAGCTACAGGGAGAGGCTGAACAGGCTTGGGCTGTTTTCCCTGGAGCGTCGGAGGCTGAGGGGTGACCTTATAGAGGTTTACAAAATTATGAGGGGCATGGATAGGATAAATAGACAATATCTGTTTCCTGGGGTTGGGGAGTCCAGAACTAGAGGGCATAGGTTTAGGGTGAGATATAAAAGAGACCTAAGAGGCAACTTTTTCACACAGAGGGTGGTACGTGTATGGAATGAGCTGCTAAGAGGATGTGGTGGAGGCTGGTACAATTCCAACATTTAAGAGGCATTTGGATGGGTATATGAATAGGAAGGGTTTGGAGGGATATGGGCTGGGTGCTGGCAGGTGGGACTAGATTGGGTTGGGATATCTGGTTGGCATGGACAGGTTAGACCGAAGGGTCTGTTTCCATGCTGTACATCTCTATGACTCTAGTGACAACATCATTGGATGGTAGGTTTGGAGGATGACCTGTGCAAATGGAGTCCTCCAGAAATGGTGCATCTAGTGATGGGGAGATACACTGTCACCCATCTGGTTGTAGAAGAGGAAGACAGTCCTCTATGCACAGTGAATTTGTATTCTTCTTCTTAGATCCAAAAGTGCTGTTACAAAAGTGCTTTTTCATCTATTAATCACCACCAGTAAATCTTCCATGTTTTCCAACTGATTAATGAACATGCTAAGCTCGTGCTGAGGGCAATGCAGACAATCAAAGGGGGAAGGGTCTAATTCAAAATGGAAGGGGAAAATTCCTCAACTGAATTTTATACATTATCAGTTGACATTTCAAAGTAATGATTGTGCTTGGGGTGTTGGGTAAACTGAAGTCAGAATTTGTCTGGGAAGTGAAGGTGAGATTGTGATGGTGCTCAGCTTGAGAGAAGTATTACATTGGTTTGTGTCACTGGAAAGGAAGTGACAGAGTGAGAAGGGGCTGAGTGAGAACGGTTTAGATTGTTTGATCAATTCAAACAGTAAATTCCTTCACTGTCACAGAATGTGACAACATTGAGAGAAGAGGCTTTGAGATTTGTTTCTAAACCAAATTTTGCTCCACCCCAGCTGGGACTTGACCCACAATCCCTGCTTTATCCATTAAGTCACTGGGCTGTACAAAGTGGAGGCTTGGTGATTGTAACTTGATCTTTTGCCTCTGTAATCTCCTCAGAATTTGATGCCTTTTTGTGGAATGGCCCTTTCTTTTCAAACACAATCTGATTGGATCAATTCCAGGAATAGAAAGACAGGAATGGACTTTGCTTTTTCTGTGTCAGTATGAATGTTGGAAAGTATCGATTGTATGTGAGGAACAATTGTCTTTCTAGATGTTTCCTTGCTTGTCATAGAGTCATAGAGATGTACAGCATGGAAACAGACCCTTTGATCCAACCTGTCCATGCTGTCCCAGATATCCCAACCCAATCTAGTCCCACCTGCCAGCACCCGTCCCATATCCCTCCAAACCCTTCCTATTCATATCCCCAACCAAATGCCTCTTAAATGTTGCAATTGTACCAGCCTCCACCACATCCTCTGGCAGCTCATTCCATACACGTACCACCCTCTGTGTGCAAAAGTTGCCCCTTAGGTCTCTTTTATATCTTTCTCCTCTCACCCAAAACCTATGCCCTCTAGTTCTGTACACCCCGCCCCCCCCGGGAAAAGACTTTATCTATTTACCCTATCCATGCCCCTCATGATTTTGTAAACCTCCGTAATGTCACGCCTCAGCCTCCGATGCTCCAGGGAAAAGAGCCCCAGCCTGTTCAGCCTCTCCCTATAGCTCAAATCCTCCAATCCTGGTAACAACCTTGCAAATCTTTTCTGCACCTTTTCAAGTTTCTCAACATCTTTCCGATAGGAAGGAGACCAGTCTCGACTCTTGCAGTGATTCCTCTGAGCCAGATTCCTGGCCATCTCCTTAACCTTGCTGTCTCACCTGGCCTCACTCTTCTCATTGTATCAATCATTTCCATAGATTACTTAGCACCCACGTTCCCTTAAACATTCTAACTGTACTTAACTTCTATGTTCCTCCCTGGCAAAAAACTATTCCTCTATTCATTGGCAACTGCACTCTCAAAATCCAAACTGTCTTGGCCTGTGATTCTCTTGACCACAACATTTCTGCAGCAACTGTTTTCGTCAACCCCATCCTCACCTCCATGTGCGATCCTTATATCCACAATAAGATAATTCCCTCTCTCACCCTAGCCATTTCCCCAGATGCAGCCTTCATTTCTCCTTTAACACCAGTAAATGCAGGCTTGAACGATTGTGGTAACAACTATTTTAACATCCACTATTAGATATGGCTGGATCACATAAAGCATGATGGAGTCCAATTCCCATCTGTTAAAACTGCTTACTATTACAAAATGTGGGGTGGACAAGGTTAAAAATCATGCATCACCAGTTGAGAGTTCAATAGGTTTATTTGAAAGCACTAGCTTTCAGAGCCCTGCTCCTTCATCAGGTAGCTGTGGAGCAGGACCATAAAACACAGAATTTATAGCAAAGGGTTACAGTGTAATGCAACTGAAATGATTTATTGAACAAACCTAGATTGCTGTTAAGTCTTTCATCTTTTAGAATGGGCTGCAGGTTTTGATTCATTAATATGTAAATCCCACAACTTCTTTTCAGTCACATTTTCAAGAATACTTAAGGTTTTATTTTAAAAAAAAGGTGATATTTCATCTCAGACAGTGCAATAAAATTGTGAGGTTATAGTGTGTCTGTAACCCAATCTTGAGTCAGACTGGTTCTATTTCCAAAGTGGAATTTATTAAATATTACATGGATTGACTGCCTGCAGATTGTGTGCTTTTTGAGCAAAATAAAATGTATCTGCAAATATAATTCTGCAAATGTAAAGTCACCCCATAGATGTATATGTGTGCGAGCATGCGTGAGTGAGAGGGAGAGTGTATGTGCATGTGAGTGTGAGTGCGTGTGAGAGAGTGTGTTTGCAAGTGTGCATGCACAAGTGTGTGTGTGAGTAAAAGCCTATGAGAGGGTGTGTGCATGGATGTGAGTGTGGGGGTGTTTTGTGTGTGTATATGTGAGAGAGCATGTGTATGAGAGAGGGTCTATATGTGTGTGAGTGAGAGAGAGTGTGTAGTGGAGTCACTTGTAGTGAGACATGAGCCGGGGTCATGGTTGAGGCCACTTTGATGGGTACTGAACTTGACTGTCAGCGTCTGCTTGACCACTTTGCGTTGTTACGTATCCCAACGTTCGCCTTGAAGGATAGTCACTTGAAGACCCGAGGGTGAATGCCCCTGATTGCTGAAGTGTTCCCCGACTGGAAGGGAACACCCCTGCTTGGTAATAGTTGTGGAGTGTCCATTCATCCGCTGTTGTAGCATCTGCTTAGTCTCGCTAGTGTACCATGCCTCAGGGCATCCTTGCCTGCAGCATATGAGATAGACCATGTTGGCTGAGTCACAATGAGTACTTGCTGCATACATGGCGGATAGTGTCCCCATGTGTAATGGCGGATAGTGGCCCCACGTCTTGTAGTGGTTGCCATGACAGGGTTGTATGGTGTTGTGGTCGATGTTGTCCTCAAGGCTGGGCAGTTTGCTGCGAACAATGGTCTGTTTAAGGTTTGCTGGTTGTTTAATGTTGAGAAGTAGAGGCGTAGGGAAGGTCTTACTATTACAAGATCATCCTAGAATGCAAAGATAACCCCCAACTTTTTGTCTCAACCGCCAATCATCTTTTACCACTATACGCCCATTCCACCAGCTAGTCTCTGTCCGTGTTAAGTTCTGTACCTTGTTCCTCATAGTTCACAACAATTCAAGTCCAGGTATTTTAAATGCCATGATCATTAATATCTATTGGGAGGAACCAGGATCGTATCATTAAAACATGAGGCTTTTCATATTGAGTGCCATTGAGAAACATTAGATCCCTTCTAATTATTTGATCTGCAGTAACATTTGAAGAGAAATTCTAATTTCTACTTCATAGCTGAAAGAATGACACAAGATTTCACATTTCAAGCTTTTACTGTATCAAATGGCAAAACAAAAGTACTGTCAATGAAATGCTATTTCCTTTTGTTAGCAAGTTATACTTTAAACCTAGAAATGTTACCTACCACATACTGCACTCTCCACAGAGTTACAGTTCCATGTTGTTCCATAATGCTGCTTCCTTTTCATTTTCTCAGCTGTATCATCTTTAACCCCAGGAGTACTCACTTTATGGGTTACACTGGGAATTTCTTCCTCTAGCTCCAAGCAAGGCGAATCATCCAATCTCTTTTAACTCTGCATGATGATTGATAGACACAACATTTCTCTGCTTTAGGCATAATGTGATCCATTGATGCTTTAACAGATTGGAGATTTGGATGAAAATCTTGTCATCACAATGGGACATGAAGAGGTTCTCTGCTGCTTTATGAATTCTTTGGTTCCCCCAAGGGTCAAAGAACCAAGAAAGTTTTATCATAAATCTCACACCTGAAAGGTTACTCCTTTGTGTGGATCCTCTGATGAAGCAGACGTTTGGATGACCTTGAGAAGGATTTGTTGCACTCCTCACATTTGAATGGTTTCTCCCCTGTGTGAATGTGTAGATGTGCACGGAGGGTCGATGAGGTCGACAGCGATTTGTTGCACACTTCACACTTGAACAGTTTCTCTCCAGTGTGAATGCGTTGATGTGCACGGAGATTTGATGACTGGTTGAAGGCTCGGTTGCACACCTCGCATTTAAATGGTTTCTCCCCTGTGTGAATCCTTTGGTGTGTCAGGAGAGTGGAGAATAAGGTGAAAGCCATCTCCCAAACCTCACACTTGAAGGGGTTTTCCCCTGTATGAAACCTCTGGTGTCTCAGGAGACTCGAAGATGATATAAAAGCTTTATCACAAACCTCACACTGAAAGGGTTTCTCCCCTGTATGGATCACCTGATGGACCAGAAGATTCCCTAACTGGGTGAAGGTTTTGTCACACACCTCACATTTGACCAATGTCTCCCCGATATGAATACGTTCATGTACATGGAGGGATGATAACTGTGCAAATGATTGATTGCACACGAGGCAGATGGATGGTTTCTCTCCAGTGTGAATACGTCGGTGTTCATGGAGGCACCATGACTTTGAGGAGGATTTATTGCACACATGACATATGAATAGCTTCTCACCTGTGTGAATGCGTTGGTGTACATAGAGAGATGATGAGTTTGAGAATGATTTTTTGCACACCTTGCAGGTGAATGGTTTCTCCCATGTGCGGATACGTTGGTGAACGCGGAGTTGTGAAGAATACCAGAATGATTTGTTGCATACCTCACATTTGTATGGCTTCTCACCAGTGTGAATGTGTTGGTGTACGTGGAGATTTGATAATTGTCTGAATGACTTCGCACATGAATGGTTTCTCCCCTGTGTGAATGCACCGGTGAATCACTAAACCTGATGATTGTGCAAACCTTCTGTTACAAACTGCACACTTGAAGGCTTCTCTCCTGTGTGGGTGTGTTGGTGATTCACAAGTGTTGATGATTTTGCAAATGCTCGGTCACACACGACACACTTGAACAATTTCTCCTCCATAAAGTGCCTGTTGAATTAATAGTTGTACAATGGATGAATCTTGTATCATTGGGGTTATTATAAGCCTATGGAGCCTTACACATGCCCGAAACATCGACTCTCCTGCTCCTTGGATGCTGCCTGACCTACTGCGCTTTTCCAGCTCTGATCTCCAGCATTTGCAGTCCTCACTTTCTCCTCTGGAGCCTTACACACATACCTCGCACATGAACACCCTCTCACCTGAAGGATTGAGTCCATGCTTTATGAAGTTTGATGAATGATTGAAGCTCTCACCACACTTGGAGCCACTGACACTTTTTCCCAGCCCCACCCTGAACGAACACCCACAGCCGAACCTTCAGAAAGGTTGGTTCTGACGGAAGGCTCCACACCACTGACCAGTTTCAGATCTGATGATGTATCAAAGCTCCCCCAACCTGACCAATTTCTAGATGATAGTCTCACTGCCTAATTGTTTCTGTGTTGAGCATTACTGCAAAGAAACCGGATGTCTTCCCAAAGTTGTGCAGTTGTTCCTTGGGTGATGGTCAGGATCTCTCTGTGGTGTCTATCCTCTCTGTATTCTCTGGTGTAGTACAGTGCAATCCTTCTGTAAAACAGGAAAAGGAAACATGATTTCCTCCAACTCCCTCTCCTCCTTCGCTGAAGAAGCTGACTCCTTAGCCTGTTCCACAGTGAGTACCAGTCTGCTATTCTTCTGTAAGGGGGATCAGATACAAATGCTACCAAAGCACAAGGGTTTGATCATCCACTCACCATTATTGGTTGAAGATGCTTTAATCATGGTGTCCTCACAATCATGTGCTGGCTTCCAGCTGGGCTGTAAACAGAATAGACAGGCAGGAGGCTGGAAGAACACAGCAAGGCAGATAGCATCAGGAGGTGGAGAAGTCAACGTTTCAGGTGTAATCCTTCGTCAAGACTGGAAGTGGGTGTGGAGCCACTTGCTCCTGTTGTAACACTATCTCATTAGAAGTATAGATCTGATTGAGAAATAAGTATAACTGATTAGGTAGGACACACACATGCTGTTTAGTTAATTGACTAGAACACACCTCGGACAAAGGGGTATAAACAATTGTGTAATCACACAAAGGAAGCTGTGGAGTTATTGTAGTAAATATCTTCTGAATCCTTTACATACTTCTGGTGTCCAGAATTGGAAACTATCATCACAGTGGTGCAAACTGTTCTGTATCAGTATAGCAAGACCTCTTAGCTATTGTATTCTATGCCTCTTTTGGTAGAGACCATCAAACTTCTGGTTTTGGTATGAGACACTCAACAAAGGCATTGTCAGGCAATGGGACATGACTGAGTCATTCATATCCTCCAACCAGCTCTGCTTCGTTGAACCTAACCCTTGGCAAAATAATTTCTTCAAGAGGTTGTAAGGAAGTTTGTTCCTGGAAATTTTCTTGAGGGCTTCTTTTAGTTTTCAGAGATGACTTGTTTTTGTTTTCAGGGGTGCCTTTTCCATTTCCACTCACTGATTGGATAACCTTGTCACATAGTAACGACAACTCCCATTTTTAAGCAGATGTATGGGATATTTGGACTCACACTGAAGCTGAATAAGAAGAATTCATCAATATACTCAATTTGCATTGATCAGTTCAAGCACGATGAGGAAACCGTTGACTTCACAAACACCAGAGTACTTACATTGGCATAGTTAGCAACAAGAGTGTTTTTTTCCAAAATAACTGACAGACACTTTGACACAAAACAGCCATCACCCGAAACATACTTCAACAGATTATTGAGGTCAAAGTTCATGCATTTCCATTGAATATCCTCAAAGCTGGAAAATTGTGACCAGGCAGTTACAATCCTGTTTTCGGTATCTTCCCTCTCAATCAGATTTAAAATTAATAATTCACACAATGTTCATAATATGAACATCCTCTATATTTTGTTCCCATAGCAGTTTTTGAACTATGCACAGTGAAGTGAGAAATTCCATATTCACTTTGAGGAGTTCACTACCTCAGTCATTTCAAGATTTCCAGCCTTCCTTTGAGTTGAGAATTACTTTGTTGACAGATTTAAAACTATTCTCGCTCCCTTACAATCTCCAGTTCCCAATATTGCCTCCTTCTTTGCCTTACTTGCAACCTCCTTCCTCTCTCCACCACCCCCCCAGAGCACCTTCATCTCATCTCCTATCGCAGTCATTGTCTTTCCCACAAGACCTCCCAGTTCCCAGCAGCAGGAGGTATGCCCTGATGTCTAGGCAATCCCCCCTGAAGTCAAGGCAGATGCAGACCTGGACCTGGAGCCAGCTGACAGTGAGCCCAGTATGTTGCTCACCACAGCTACTTCACATTGGCTGGTTCTCATTCTTGATTGATACTGTTTGTTTCACAGATGAGCCTATCAGCAATAGAGTCAAAGAGTGTGGTGCTAGAAAAGCACAGTTGATCAGGCAGCATCCGAGAAGCAGGAGAATTGATGTTTCGAGCATATGCTGTTCGTCTTCCTGATGAAGAGCCTGATCGGCTGTACTTTCCCAGCACCACACCTTTTGACTTTGATCGCCAGCATCTGCAGTGCTCACGTTTTCCCTATCAGCAGTAGATACAGGTGAGAAACAGTATGTGATGGAAGGAACATGAGAGATACAAAACCCTAACTTTTTGGAGTACCAGCTCCTCCCAAATTCTGTCACTCTTGGATTAGGGCATCAGTTCAAAGACGTGTGGTGCAGCCCTGAACCAGGAATCCCAGCACGTATGGACCATGGTGATCACAACTGATGAGATGATCAGGCCTGTCTGATTAGATGAGAACAGTTCCTTCTTGGGTCCGAGAGAAAGAAATATGGTGCAAAGCAAAAGAAGCAGGAAATTGTATCGTATTGAAGGTCACCCAAGAATGCTCAAGGTTCCCTGAATAGAAAGCAATTCTCCTCCTTCATGTCATGTGTAATGGCCGTCTGAGAATACTCCGTGTGAACCCACTCAAACTGGATAATCCCATTGTGTTTTCATTGTTAGGAAGTCGGACATCATAGATAGGATAGTGAAGAAGGCATTTGATATGCTTTCCTTTATTAGTCAGAGTATTGAGTACAGGAGTTGGGAGGTCATGTTGCGGCTGTACAGGACATTGGTTAGGCCACTTTTGGAATATTGTGTGCAATTCTGGTCTCCTTCCTATCGGAAGGATGTTGTGAAACCTGAAAGGGTTCAGAAAAGATTTACGGGGCTGTTTTACCTGAGCATTGAAGACTGAGGGGTTTATAGAGGTTTATAACATCATGAAGGGCATTGATAGGATAAATAGACATGGTCTTTTCCCGGGTTGGGGGAGTCCAGAGCTAGAGCATATAGGTTCAGGGTGAGAGGAGAAAGATATAAAAGGGTCTAAGGGGCAACTTTTTCACACACAGGGTGGTGCGTGTATGGAATGAGCTGCCAAAGAAAGTGGGGGAGGCTGCTACAATTACAGCAATTAAAAGGCATCTGGATGGGTATATGAATTGGAAGGATTTAGAGGGATATGGGTCAAGTGCTGGCAAATGAGACTGGATTAGGTTTGGATATCTGGTTGGCATGGACGAGTTGAACTGAAGGGTCTGTTTCCATGTTGTATATCTCCATGACTCTATGACTCTATACTGAGGAAAAGTGAGGGAGCTGGTGGTCAACTGATTAGGGACAAGGCGCATCCCTTCCTTCCTTGGCTGATGTTACCACTTCAGCTCACAGAGAGAGGCGAGTGGGATGTTGTTAAACTTGACAGGGTGCAAAAGAGATCTACAAGAAAGTTGCTGGGATTGGAGGATTTGAATTATAGGGAGAGTCTGAATAGGCCTGGGCTTTTTTCCCTGTAGTGTCAGAGGCTGAGGGATGACCTCATGCAGGTTTATAAATTAACAAAGGATGGATAGGGTGAATGGCCATGATCTTTTTCCTGAGGTGGGAGAATCCGAAATAGAGGACACAGGTTTAAAGTGAGAGGGGAAAGATTTAAAAGGGACCTGCGTAACTTTTTCATGCAGAGGGTGGTGCATGTATGGAATGAGCTGCCAGAGGAAATGGTGGAGGCTGGTACAATTCCAACATTTAAAAAGTGCCTGGATGGGTATAAATATAGGAAGGTTGAGAAGGATTTGGGCCAAATGTTGGCAAATGGGGAAAGAGGTCAGATTGGGGTGTTTGGTAAGTGCAGATGAGATGAACTGTCAGGTCTGTTTCCGGTTGTATGACGCTATAATTATCTAAGGTATTGACGACACCTATATCCCTCCAAACCCTTCCTATTCATATACCCATCCAAATGCCTCTTAAATGTTGGAATTGTACCAGCCTCCACCACATCCTCTGGCAACTCATTCCATACACGTACCATTCTTTGCGTGAAAAACTTTGCCCCTTAGGTCTCTTTTATATCTTTCCCCTCTCACCCTAAACCTATGTCCTCTAGTTCTGGACTCCCCGACCCCAGGGAAAAGACTTTGTCTATTTATCCTATCCATTCCCCTCATAATTTTGTAAACCTCTATAAGGTCACCCCCCCACCCTCCGACGCTCCAGGAAAAACAGCCCCAACCTGTTCAGCCTCTCCCTATAGCTCAAATCCTCCAACCCTGGCAACATCCTTGTAAATCTTTTCTGGATCCTTTCATGTTTCACCACATCTTTCCGATAGGAAGGAGACCATAATTGCATGCAATATTCCAACAGTATCCTGTACAGCTGCAACATGACCTCCCAACTCCTGTACTCAATACTCTGACCAATAAAGGAAAGCATACCAAACGCCTTCTTCACTATCCTATCTACCTGTGACTCCACTTTCAAGGAGCTATGAACCTGCACTCCAAGGTCTCTTTGTACAGCAACACTCCCTAGAACCTTACCATTAAATGTATAAGTCCTGCTAAGATTTGCTTTCTCAAAATGCAGCACCTCGCATTTATCTGAATTAAACTCCATCTGCCACTTCTCAGCCCATTGGCCCATCTGGTCCAGATCCTGTTGTAATCTCAGGTAACCCTCTTCGCTGTCCATGACACCTCCAATTTTGGTGTCATCTGCAAACTTACTAACTGTACCTCTTATGCTCACATCCAAATCATTTATGTAAATGACAAAAAGTAGAGGGCCCAGCACCGATCCTTGTGGCACTGGTCACAGGCCTCCAGTCTGAAAAACACCTTCCACCACCACCCTCTGTCTTCTACCTTTGAGCTGAGATTGGAACAAATCAGCAAAAAGCAACGTGGGCAAGACCATACCTGTTGCCACCAAAACAGATAAACACCCAAAGTTACAGCTTTTATGCTGCAGACTGCAAATCACAGTTTTTAACAAGAACTAGTCCAATAGCAGGCTAGGATTCCAAAGTGTTTTGTTATTAACATACAAATTATGAGCAGGTTCTCACTGCACCTCATGGAGGCACAGTTCTGGGATCTGTCCTTCATTTGCTCCCCTCGTGATGATTAAGGATTATTTGGGGGAAGTATGGTGGTTTCCTTGAACTGAAGCCATGAGACTCCTTCGAGTCAATATTGAGGAGTTCCCCACTTGTCATTGAGGTTTGTTATGAAGATGTAAGGGGTACTATACTTTTAAGAGAGTTGAAGGACTTCACAAGAACACGGTGTACTTGAGAATTTACAATGTAACATTGGGTCCAGCAGCTAGCAGTACCTGGGTTGCTATGAGACTCAAATTCAAATTCGGCCAATCAGTTTAAATTATGCCCCAAGATGCTAAACTCCAATCAAGTTTGAATTTGCTATTTTGACAATATTAAAAGCAATGAAACGCTCCAATGCTTTGGGGTATAAAGCCGAAAAAAAAATTGAACAGCTGAGGGCGAACTGCCAAGCCCCCAACATATGCAGACTGCCCGGAGAATGCTCTCTTAAAGGTACCTTTATCTATCAATGACTCATGAAACAGAAATCCTGAAGAAGAAGAACAGAAGACAGAGGAAGATACAAGGAGAAGATTTAACAGCTGGCTGGTTTTGAAATTTGAATTTTTTGGTAAATCTTAATCGGGGAACTTATCAGACCAGTGTTATAGAAGGGTAAATAAAAGCTAGGTTAGGGAAAGGAATTGTAAATAGTTGTTAGTTAATATTCTCTGTTAGACTTAAAGAATAAAGTTCTTAAATTTTTTTGGACTTTAAATAATGACTTTTGGGATAGTTCTTGGCCTCTCGAATTTTAACAGATTACAGCAAAGGTTCGATCATTTATGCGTTGCAGGTTTACATTAACGGGGGGGGCCTTACCTGTGTCGTAACAGGTTGGATATTCCCAGGGATGGTGACAAAGGAGTCTGGATTGTTTCCAGATTTGATACAATTCAGTGAAACTAATTTACAGTGCCCACTTTATATTCTGATTGTCTCAATTGCCATTCTTGGGAAAGACGGGACATCTGGGAAGATGGGGTACTGGACAAAGGAAAGAAAGTAAATGTGTTGTCTGTAGTTCATCATGATCCCGTGTCCCTGCTGGAACCAGAGGATCTGAAAGCCTCTGTTTCCACCCCACACATGGGACTAGCAGGCAGGTACTCACTGTGGAACAGTCTGTAACTAAGGAGTCAGCCCTTCAGCAGAGGAGAAGAGAGATTTGGAGATAATCGTGTTTCCTACGACACAAGAGAACACAGAGAAGACAGACGCAGGATTGATCCAGACCATCACCCAAGGAACAACTGCACAACTCTGGGAAGACATCCAGACCCTTCACGGCATTGCTCAACACAGAGAAGGTTGGGCAGTGAAACCATCGTCTGGAAATGGGTCAGGTCAGGGGAGCTTTGACATATCATTAGATCTGAAACTGGTCAGTGGTCTAAAGCTTTCCATTGGACCAGCCTTTCTGAAAATTTGACTGGATGATCAGAGAAAGCTGGGAATAGGTATGTATTGGTCCAAATGTGAATCTCATTCATTCTTCAAGCCTCATGAACCACTGACTGATTCTGACAGTTGAGAGACTGTCCAAGTGTGAAGTGTGCAAGGTGGGCTGTTCAGCCTCATCAGATCTCCGAACACAGAACATTGAACCCCCATTAACACATGAACACCTGCAGGGAAGAGAAACCTTTCAAGTGTGAATTGTGCAGCGTCATTCTGGTGTTCTTTATTTATTCTTTTGCAACAGCAGGGTAGAAATCTTTTACCTGTGACATGTGTACGAAATTGTTCTTGCAGTCAGCAACTCTACGAGTTCAGAAACATATTTATACAGGGGAGGTGTGAGGAGTGCCAGAAATCATTCACATAGTTATTGAGCCTCCGGACCCATCAGATAATTCTTACAGAGGAAAATTCGGCAAGTGTTCATTTTGTGATAAAGCATTCACAACATCTATGAGCTCCTGGAACACCAGAGTATCCATACAGGGGAGAAGCCCTTCAGGTACAGTCATGAGTCACACAGTACGGAAATGTACCTTCAGTCCAACAAGTCCATGCCAACCATAATCCCAAACTAAAACTGTCCCACTTGCCTGTGCAAGGCCCATATCCTTCCAAATATTTCTTCTTCATTCCCTCATCTAAATGTCTTTTAAACATTGTAACTGTACTTGCATCCACCACTTCCTCTGGAAGTTCATTCCACATGAATCACTCTCTGTAGAACAAAAAATTGCCTCTCATGTCTTTTTTAAATCTTTCTCCTCTCACCTTAAAAATATGCCCTCTCGTTTTGGAATCCCCAGCTCTTGGGAAAAGACACCTGCCATTCACCTTTTCTATACTCCTCATGACTTTATAAACCTCCATAAGGTAAACCTCCTAAATCTCAGTGAGAAAAAGGCCCGCCTATCCATATAACTCAAACTCTCCATTCCCGGCAACATCCTGGTAAATCTTTTCTGAACTTTCTTTAATAATATCCTTCCAATAAGAGCAATTTTAAACTTTCATTTAATTTAATTCTCTCAGTTTTTTCTGTCGGATTTATCCATTTTCACTGTTCTGCCATTTCTCACGGTGTGTTTTCTATGTTGATGAGAAACTGCTGTTTAACAGTCTAGGCAGAAATGCAAGGCAGTTTCTTCGAGGCCAATGAACAAGATGGAGATGGTGAGAAAGTTGGGAAAATTGCATGAGGAGCCAGTGAGAAGCTTTTCACAAGGTGCCGTTTTCCAGCTGAGTGTTGAACGATGAGAAAAGATTCTTTCTAGGGATTGGCGAGAGAACTATTTACATAAATCAATATCCTCATTATTTTTATCACCTTTCCTCATTAATTTTCAGTTTCCCATTCCAGCCCTATCCCCAAGATAGAAACCAGACTCCCCCCACTGCAGACAGAAACCAAAGGGAAACAATTCCTAACATGAATGTCCAAGCAGATTCCTGGTGATTCTAGTTCACCACTTGCTCCTGCAGACCTCCATCCATCACCAAACTTTCAGGGCACATGCCATGGGCAGTGTAACAAATCATTCTCATACTCAACTCACTTCCGTACACAACTATGCATTCACACTTGGAAGAAACCATTGATCTGCCAAGTGTGTAACAAATTATTCTCACAGTCTTCAAACCTCCTCGATCACCAATACCTTCACACTGGGGAGAGGACTTTCAAATGTTAGGTGTGTAATAAGAGTTGTGCACAATTGTCAGGCCCGGTGAAACACCGGCACACTCACACAGGGGTGAAGAAAACATTCACATATGACGTATGTAAGGAGGAGTTTGAAAAGTTGTGGGGAATATTGGATCGTCATTGCATTCACACCGGGCGAAGCCAAGTGAGATGTGTGACTGAGCCTTCACACAGTCGGTGAAGCTCACCAAACAGACACATCCTGCTGAGGTGTGTGACGAAGGATTCACAGGGTTGACCTTGTTCCTGAGGCATCAGACATATTGGGGTGCATGTGAAGTGTGCAGCTGAGTATTCACTCTGTCAGTGATCCTGATATGTCCATATAGTGCAATGTGCTTAATGAGGGCTTTGTACAACCATTGAACCTAATATATCACCAGCATATTCCTGCTGGGGCAAAACTCTTCACGTGTGAAATCCATGACATTTCCTCACAAACTTATCGAAGCTTCTGTTTCCTCAGAGAATTTCCACAGGGGAGTGACCAAACGTGAAGTCCTTGACTTACCTGCAACACCAGAAGATTGCAGAATGACGTTTGTTTCAAGACTTCCACCTTTTACCCAATTTCTAAACTATTAATCGATCCAAACTCATCTAAAGCTAAGGTTTTACACAATCAACACATCTCCTGGTCCATCAATGCATTCACTCAAGTGAGAAATCCTGTCAGTGTGAGTTCCGTAATAAGGACTTCACAATTGTTGGACTTCTAGAACATCAGTAAACCCACGTGGGAGACAATGCTTCCAAGTGTGTAACATGTCAGGATTAACATGGCTCCTCTCTCTCATCAGACACTGACATCTCCATATGGACCTGGAGGGTCACCTGCTTATGTTGCACTGAGAACTGTGTGTGTTGTTTACCCTCCACTCCACTGCTCACACAGGGAGAGCTGTTGCTCCAAAACACTGTCTGTTTCAGCAGGGTCTGTCTCAAACCTTTCCCACCATAGGCCAAACATTTCAAGAACTGGTGACCATTAACCTGATGACCAATGATCAACAAAAAAAGTCATTAATGTGTTTAGAAGCTCCTTGTATAGACTCAGCATTCTTTCAGTGCAGAGTCAGATACAAGTCACTCAATGACTCTCACTCTGACCAAGAAGACAATCAGATACTCAGAGATTAGAAAGGTTTCAGCTCCTGATCTATCAGCATAGGGACTTGAGGAGGAGCCATTCCTGGGGTTGTAATGGAGTTACTTCAATGAGCCTCAGTGTCTCTGGTCTATGAAAGGGGAGAATGAGCCAGGAATCCTGTTCCTCTTCAGTGAGCCCAGCTGGGAAGTTGAGGGGGAATGGCTGAATGTGTCACAACATTCACTGTCTGGCTCTCCATACGCTGAATGGCCACTCAAACAGAACACTCGAGGCCAATCAATATCCACAGTCTATCCTCCAGCTCAGTACCTTCATGATTGGAGAGGGCATGTGAGAGGACAACAGCCTGCATTTAGAGTACCTTCGTACAGAAAGTGTCTAAGTATGTTTCATTGAATGTAATCAAATAAAAATTAACAGTGAGACAGAGAGGAGATACTGGGAGGGTTGAACAAAAATATGGTTGAAGAGGTGGCTCTAACAAGGTACTCATGGTAGACAGAGACAAAGATGCAGAGAGGGTTAGGGAGGGAATTCTAAATATCTTTTCACATCCAAGGAGCATCTATCCCAAGCCCCATGATCATGGACAGGGAAAGCTGCACGGAAGAGGACATTTTCAACTGTGATTATGTCCAAGCTTTAATGATGTTTTTGAACCTCCTGAGATGTTGGAGAGTGTGAGAAACTCAATCTTCACCCCTCTTACCCCTTCCTGGCTTTCTTCCCATTGTCCTTTTGTCATTTGTAGATAATGCAACTCTTCCTGAAATGCCTTAATTTAACCTGCCTCCACCACACTCTCAGACAGAACATTCCAGACCCTGTGAAATCTTTTTATTAATGTCACCGTTCCCACTTTTGCCAATCACCTTCAACTTGTATCCCCTTGTTCGAGATCATTTCACAAGTCAGATGAGTTTCTCCCTGTTTGCACTGTCCAGTCACTCATGATTTTGAAAGCCCCTGTCAAATATATGCCAAACCCTCCCTTCTCCAATGAGAACTGTCCTCTCCTGCAATCTAACTGAAGTCCCTCAATCCTAGAGCTATTCTCGTGAATCTTCATTCCATTTATCTTCAACCTATTGAATCTGTAGAGCCTAGAAGTGGACGCGGTACTCCAGCTTAGGTTAGGACAATGTTCATAGAATCATGGAATCCCTACCGTATGGAAACAGGCCCTTTGTGCAAACAAGTCCACACCAACCCTCCAAAGAGTAACCCAGCCAGACCCATTCCCCTACCCTACTGCTCTACATTTACCCCCAACTAATGCACATATCTTATACATCCCTGAACACTATAGGCAATTTAGCATGGCCAGTTCACCTAACCTGCACATCTTTGGATTGTGGGGGGAAACCACAGCACCCAGAGGAAACCCACACAGACACGGGGAGAATGTGCAAACTCCACACAGACACTTACCCGTGGCTGGAATCAAACGTGGGTCCCTGGTACTGTGAGGCAGCAGTGCTAACCACCGAGCTACCGTGCCACCCCTGGGTTTAGTATAATTGTCTTGTGACCTGTGCTCCTGTTGATGAACCCTGCAGTAATATTTGTTTTTTTTAACCACTCAAACTCCCCTGCCACCTTCACTGATTTTGCACAGCTCCACCCAAGGTCCCTTTGCTCTCGTACCCTCTTAGAGTTGTACCTTCACATTCGTTTATTTTGCTATTTTTCTCCAGATACTTCCTTCCCTTCCTTCTGTGAGTGGAATCCTTGTCAGTGTTTACAATCGCTTCTAGTTGACCCCTTCCCAAGACCTCCAGTTTCACCCCTTTATTCAGAACAGCTCAGTTGCCGAGCTTTTTCTGCATCATCTCCAGTTTTGCAATCACCCATCTCCCAAGTTCTCCTTCCACCTCCCTATGGCCCCTTACTCTCTCCAGATGTTGTCCTTGAGAAGTGCTGACATGATACTGGCCATTTCAATTTCTCTGTTCCTCAATTTTACTTAAAGCTGTCACCATGTGAACTTGCTATATTGTAAGCTCTCAGGTCCCATCAAACCCACTGACAAAGGCAGTGCAGCTGTTATTTGGCATTATGATCTCTAACCAACAGAGGCTGACTGTCAACTCTCTAACAGACCCTTATACCTCCCAGCACCATAGCCGCATTACTGGCACCAAGCCATGTGTCCAGAACTGTCAATAACTCATGTTCTCTAGAATTGTCTCTCTATGAGACCCCCAATCTCAAACTGCCCATTTCAACCTCTTTTCCAAGACTTGTAAACAAGACCCCTAACCTGTTTTTTCAGTCTGTACCTGTCCTATTTGAACTTAGTTCTTCCCAGTTTGACTCTATTTTTCTCCCTTGTGCAGTTTCCTCATACATATCTCAATGACTCTTTTGATGGCCCATATCACTTCGCATAATTTTCACTCCCTAACTAACTGCTTTGGATTTTCATTCCTGCTTCACCTCCAACCCTACCAGGGGACAGCAACAGAGCCCACTAACCTCCGACTCGCAGTCCACTAGACCCCATCCAACACAAGCCTTCTCCAGCTGTCTGAGCTGGTTCTTGAACTGCATAACTTATCCAAATAAATGGCATTGTGTGTATTAGAATTATACAGTACCAAAAAGGTTCTTTGGACCTATGAACTGCCAAAAATCTATTACTACCTACACTAGTCCCACTTTCCTGTCCTGAGCCTTGAATGTTGTGACATTTCAGGTGATCATCAGAGTTCTTGAGAAGGTTGAAGTTTCTTGCCACAACTCCCCTCCGAGGTAGTGCATGCCAAACCCAACAACAAGGATGAAAATGTTCTTTCCTCAAATCTCCTTTAAACCTGCTGCCTTTTACTTTAGGCCCCTTGTAATTGTCCCTTTGACGAGGGGGAACAGCTGCTTTCCATTCACTCTTTGATAATCTTAAACATCTTGATCACTCCCCTCGACCTTCTTTGCTCCAAACAAAGAAAAACCCAGCGTATCCAGCTTCCTTCTGTGGCTGAAATGCTCCATCCCAAGCAACATTCTGGTGGATCTCTGCTGTGTCCTCCCTTGCAAACACGGTATTTATTACAACCAGAGACTAGAATTATACAACAATATTCAAGCTGTGGCCAACCAATGTTCTATATAGCTCTAACATAAACTCCCTGCTCCTAATAAAAACAAGTGTCCCATGTGCCTTCTTAACTACCCTATTGACCTGTCCTGCCTCCTTCCAAAATGCATCACCTCACATTTATCACCGTTATGATAAATGATACAAACAATAAATTTATATGAGCTGTCCTAATTGTTTGCTGTACCTACATTCAAATCTTTTGCAGTTCATGGACTAAAGCAGCTAGATTCCTCTGCATCTCAGCATTCTGCAATCTCTCACCATTTAAATAATATGCCTGTTTATTCTTCTTGGCCAAAGTTGACCATTTCACATTTTTCCCGTGTTAATATTCCATATACCACATCTCTACGCTAATTCAGATTTGGCAACTGTATCTTCTGTCCCTTCAAGTCATTTGTACATATTGTAAACAGCAAGGTGAATTATTAGTGTACATCTGATTTTGCTAGGAATGCTCAAAATGATTTATCACCAGTACGGCCAACGTTTCAGTGATGATGCAGAATCTAATGTGGAGAGGAGGAAAGAATTTATCTATGCACATTGCAGTTGTTTCATTATCTATGTTTCATTACAGTAGAATGTTTCACAGCCAATTAAGTGCAATCATTTTGAAATGTAATAGTTGCTAAATTTCACACGGCGAGATCCTAATGAGATAACAACTGGACAATCTGTTTTGACATTGTCGATTAAAGGATAAGTGGTCTTCCAGACACCAGGAATACTCCCTGTTCTTATTTTTCAAAGATGCCAAGTGATCTTTTTTATCTACCTGAGAAGGCACAACGGTTTTAATTTAAAGTCTTGAAAGATAGCGCTTTCATTAATGCAACATTCACTCATCATAGCAGTGAAGCATTGGCCTAAATTATGTGCTAAGTCTCTGCAGCATGATTTCAAGCCAGTTTTCTGAAGCCGAAGTAGTATGTTAATGTCCAGGACAAGATTTTACTGAGAGCTTCGGGAACCTAAAACCAGGGGCAATATGACTGGGTTGGCAATTATCTGAGGGGCTGATTGGATCCTAATTGGCTGCCTCCAGCCTTGCTGTTTCATCCAGGAGATTGGATAGACTTTCATTGCTATCTGCCCCACAACAGGTTTAGAAGCTCTGAAACCTCACAGCACAACTAGGACAGCTGGGCATTGCTGAAGCACCTCAGAGAGCAAGAAGCCTCAAAAGAATTAACTAAGAATTAGCAAATCAGAGGGCAAGTTGTTAGGGTCCTTGGCAACAACATGGGGCTGAACGGATGACCTTACTTGCTGATAGCTCCCTCTTTGAGCCATGATTCCTAGTTTTCCTTAGTTCAGCCACAAGCCTTCAGTTTCCCACGTAGCAATAGTGCTGTATTCACCATCAGCAAGATTCAAGGAGAGCTTGCTCATTGCGTGCAAAATTGTCTTGATGGTAGGAGACAGAGGGTGGTAGTAAACGGTTGTGGTTCAGACTGGAGGGCTGCAAGGATTGGTGTTGGGTCCACTCTTGTTCATCATTTATATCGGCAATTTGGATGAGAATATAGGAGGCATGGTTCATAAGTTTGTGGATGACACCAACATTAGTCATGTAGTAGACATTGAAGGAAGTTATCTAAGAGTAAAACAGGAACTTGAGCATCCAGACATTCCTAGAGCAGAACTCTGCATTGAGGCAGCTGATCTGGCAATGGAGCATGGTAGCAGCTCGGCCCAACATGAGCCCAGATGGTGGCAGTGGCGGCTGGCGGTGAGGAATCCTAGTGTGCCCACGGAGGTCAGAGGTGGCAGAGGTGGCTGGCAAGCACTGGACGATCTTAGCCCAGCATGGGTGAAAGCATGCCCAATGGAGGGGAAAGCTAGCCATCTTGGGGAAAGCCCAGTTTGCAGGCTCATGACATAAGAAAGGACTGTAATATTTGACGTTTTAACTTTATTTCTTTATTTTTCCACTTTTACACTGTTTTCGCCCCTCTCCTCAAAGTACCAAAACTTGGCCCTCAGTTTGTGCAAACGATGACATCTCCAATGTCATTTTCATATCCAAAGACCTTCAGTGTCATGTCACCTCCATGTTGTGGAAAGGGACATGTGTCAGGTTGGAGGTGAGGGGCTGAGCGAAATGTCTTCCAGAGTTTGTCACCAGACAAGGTCAAAAGGATAGCGGAGACGTCAGCTTCGGCGTGAGGGGTCATTCCCAAAGTCCATCTCCTGACACAGAGTCAGTCACTGAGCGACTGTCTCCCACCAGGTACAGATGTGCCCTTGAGCATGTGCACTCTAAGTGCACCCTCCCCTAACCCTCCTTTCTGTGTCCATCTCTGCCATGTCACTCTTTGCAGCTCCCGCTCTCTGTATACATGTGATCCTAGCACTGCACATCATCACTGCCTTGGCTGCTGTGGGTCTTCACTCTGATCTGCCGTCACACACATCCGAGGCTACACATCCCACACTGATGTTATCAATTTGAAACTCTCTGAGGATGAAGGATGCTATTCCCACACTAGAAATCTCTGACAAACATTTCCCAGGGGAACTGAGACAGCAGCTGCAATAAGTGAGGTTTTATTCAGATGGGACAGTGACAAGTTTAAATCCCCACCTGATCTGCTGCTCAAAGTCACCTCCATTTCCCCGGTCAGTTTCCCAAGTTTCAGGAAACTCATGTTGCTCCAGAAATATTTGGATTGACTGTGAGAGACGTCAATCAGAGAGCCCACCCACTCTGCTCATTGTCTCCTCTTCCTCTTCCAGAGCTGGTTCACTTCCTATAGGGACTGAAAACCAAATGAGGAGATGGTGAGTGAAGGAGCAGCTTTTATACAAATTGTATCCCATAATATCCACACCAATCTTCAGGCAGTCTGACTATCCTGTGGGTAATCAGGGGTGGAAATGTCCCTTATGCTGTGTGAGAAGATCCAGCTGAGAGAGCTGTTTACTCGGTGCTTTGTGCTGAACTGTGTGACTGGAGCTGTGTGTTGGATATTGAGTGTGTTTATTGGAAGCATTTCCCTCTGATTTCCAGGCTGAGTTTTGTTGTCTCATTCCTGAAGAAGGTGAGTGTGACTATTTGGGAGGTGAAAAGTGTCTGAGGAGTTTTACCTATTTTCTATTATTTAGTCCTCTTTATCTGTTGGAAGCTGGTTATTCTCCTGTGGACTGTTAATTGTTGAATTATCTTCACTCTATGTAACCAATGCAGCTCAACCACCTAGAAGGATAAGAGCAGTAGACATGTGGAATATCATTCCCTGTCAACCCCTCTTTGAAGTCACACACCATTCTGACTTAAAACTGTCTTGGTATTTCTGCCTTGTAGTTGGCATGAAATCTCACGAACTTGCATTTTGAAATATCTGTGGATTGATTTACACCCTGTCCATACTGTGGATTCTGATAATTCAAGAAGGGATTTCACTTTCTGAAGAGCCAATGATACATGGACAACAAATGCTAGACTGGACAATGATATTTACATACATAACTAAGGAGTCAACCCCTTCAGCACAGGAGAAGAGGGAGTTGGAGGTAATCATGTTTCCTTTCCTATTTTACAGAAGAATTGCACCCAGAGAATTACGAGAAGGTAGTCACTGGAGACAGATCCCGACCACCACCCCAGGAACAGCTCCATGACATGGGAAAACATCCTGTCCCTTCACAGCTTAACACAGAGAATGTTGGGCGGTGAAACCATCTTCTGGAAATCAGTCAGATCAGGAGAGCTTTGACATATCATCAGATCTGAAACTGGTCAATAGTGTGGAAACTTCCATCTCAGCCACCCTTTCTGAATGTTCGTATGTGGGCGATTTATCAATGTGAACTAGCAAGCAAGTGTGAGCAGCTTCAAATGTGGTGGGAGCTTCAATCATTCATTGAGCTTCATGAAGTACTGACCCATTCTCACAGCTCTGTTAAAGTGTGAGCAGGTTCCACAGGCTCGTTCCAAGGTGCATCTGTTCCCCAAGCAGTTAACACAAATTTATCTTCATGGAAGAGAAGCCATTCAAGTGTGCAGTGTGTGACCAAGCTTTCACAAAATCAACAACACTTGTGAATCATCAACGTATTCACACTGGAGAACAGCCATTCAAATGTAAGGTGTGTGAGAAATCATTCTCATGGTCATCAACTCTCCGAGCTCACAAATCGGTCCACACAGGTGAGAAACCATTCACTTGTGAGGTGTGTGGCAAGTCATTCTTGTATTCATCAACCCTTCATAGACACCGACACATTCATACAGGGAAGAAACGTTTCATTTGCAAGATGTGCAACAAATCATTCTTGCAGTCATGGGCTCTCCTTGAACACGGGCGCACTCACACAGGGGAGAAACCATTCACATGCAAGGTGTGCATCAAATCCTTCTCTGATTCATCAGCCCTCCATGTTCACCAACGTATTCACAGTGGGGAGAAACCATTCAAATGTGAGGTGTGTGACAAATCATTCTCTGATTCCTCAACCCTTCGGAAACACCGACGCATTCACACAGGAGAGAAATTATTCATATGTGACATGTGTGACAAATCATTCACATATTCATCGACTCTCCAAACACACCGACGTATACACACAGGAGAAAGACCATTTGTATGTGAAGTGTGTGGGAAATCATTCTCTGATTCATCAACCCTTCGCAAACACCGCCATATTCATGCAGGGGAGAAACCATTCACATGTGACGTGTGTTTCAAATCATTCTCTGATGCATCAGCTGTCCACAAACACCGACTGATTCACACAGGAGAGAAATTATTCACGTGCGAAGACTGTGACAAATCGTTCTCACGGTTATCAATCCTCCTGTTGCATCAGAAGATTCACGCTGGACAGAAACCATTCACATGCAAGATGTGTGACAAATCATTCTTGTATTCATCAACCTTTCATAGACACCAACGAATTCACACAGGGGAGAAACCCTTTACTTGCAGGACTTGCAACAAATCATTTTTGCAGTCATGGGCCCTCCTTGAACATCAACGCATTCATACACAGGAGAAACCATTCACGTGTGAGGTGTGTATGAAATCATTCTCTGATTCATCAAACCTCCGAACACACCAACGCATTCACACAGGGGAGAAACCGTTCACGTGTGAAGTGTGTGACAAATCATTCTCTGATTCATCGACCCTTCGGAAACATCGACGCATTCATACAGGAGAAAAACCATTCACGTGTGAGATGTGTAACAAATCGTTCACGTACTCATCGAGCCTCCGCATACACCAACGTATTCATACTGGGGAGAAACCATTCACATGCGAGAAGTGTGGCAAGTCATTCTCTGATTCGTCGGCCCTCTGCAAACACCGTCGCATTCACACAGGTGAGAAACCATTCACGTGTGAAGTTTGCGGCAAATCCTTCTCCAGGTCATCAACCCTCCTGTTCCATCAGAGGATTCACACAAGGGAGTAACTCTTCAACTGTGAGGTGTGTGGTAAACCTTCATTGAGCTCATCAAATTTCTGCACTAACTGACACATTCATATAGAAGAAACCACTCCAACATAAGATGGCCACATATCACCCTCTGTGCACACCAAAGCTTTCAGACGGGACAATCCATTCATGTGTGAGCTGTGTCAGAAAACTTTCTCCTTATCATCGGAAGTCTGCAACTACCAACACAATCACACCAGAAAGAACCTGGTCAAGTGCTTGAGGAGTGATAAGTCATTCTCAAATTCATCAACTCTCCACAGACATCAATGCATACATACCAGGGACAAACCATTCATATGTGTTGTGCATCAAAAGCATTCTTGTTATCGTTGTATCACTGCACACATCAACACAACACTGGCAAGAAACCATTCAAGTGTGAGGTGAGTGCAAAATTGTACTCTCAGCCTTTGATTCTCCCAATCTATCAAAGGATCTCCATGGCTAAGAAGCCATTTAAGTCTGATGTTTGTGATGAACCTTTCTTAAATTCTTTATTATTATCAAAGGATTCTTACAAGGGAATAAAACTTTGAACTAAGGTGAAACTTTCACCCAATCACCAACTCTCCTAAACCATTAGTGAATGCACACTGGAGTGAAAATGTTCTGTGTGGCATGTGACGAGGTTTTCACCTAGTCAGCGTATCTTATGCTCCTTCAACATTTGTAAAGCAGAGAAACCCAGTTGGTATCAGATGTACAATACAATCTTCGTACAGTTGGTGGACCTGCCAGAACATCAGAGAACCTACCCAGCCATGTTCTTGCTCAGTTGTTGTTGACTGTGTGAACCTGTGCACAATCTCACTGCAGGATGTTCAGCAGGACTGAGACACAAAGCAAGAAGCAGCTTTCACTGCCATCAAACAACTAGTGATGACAAAAGCTTGCTTCTCAAGATGCTTTTACCTGTTCCAAGATATTTCTAAAGGATGATATTTTATTTCTCCCAGGAGATGCCAGTGAATACGCTTGTCCCAGGATTTAACCTTTTTGAGAGCAATATTGTTCATTGTACACTAGGATGTTTGTAGCCTTTCTCTTTCTGGGGAATACAGCAGTCTACCCCTGGTGTAGCCAGAATCTGAAACATTTCTTCACATTCCACGTCTCTCAGTGAGCTCCCTGACCGAATCACAGCATCAGTAACCAATGCTTTCTCCTCAGTGTGTACTGAAATTGTGGCATCAACCATGGAAGGAAGTGATGGACCTAGTCCCTAAGCAGCTGACCATCAGGCTACTCACCTTCCCTCAATATGAATGTGACTTCCTAACTTCACTGAGTTCACATGGAGACCATAGGTTCTCAGATGGTCATTACACACAACTTGGAGGTGAATTGCTTTCTGTTCAAGAAGTTCTCAGAGTCTCCCCACGTAACCTTCAATATCATGTGAGTGCAATCAATTAATGCCAACATCTTGGGGAAGCAACTTTTTCATAAAACATCAGTGAACTTTGCTGATGCTGAGTGTTGTCTTAAATTTAATGCAATCATTTCTACTACAGGTGAATTTATTGTCCTCATGCCTCCAGTATTATAAAGGTAAAAAATGCAGCATTTTAAGACTTTTCATTAATGTAGAAACAAAGTAGAAACTCCTTGCAGTATTATTGAGGTAACACATTCAATTATTTTTACTATTTCTCCAGTTTATGTGACACAGCCTTCTAAACCCACAACTCTTCCAGCTCGAAGAACAAGGTGGCCGGTAAATGGAAACAATGTCACCTGCAATTTCTCCTCCAAGTTACAGGGTTCTCGCTTGGAACTATATCAACATCCCTTTGGTGTCGACTCTCTAACACTGGCAATCAAGAAACCTGACATCCTCCAGGACAAAGTAACATGCTTGAGCGTGCCCTAGCCACTACTTTCAGCACTCCCTTCACCAATGACGCAAAGTGGCAGCAGTAAGTACCAACTACAAGATGCAGCTCAGTAACTCTCCAAGGCTCCTTTAACAGCACCTTCTAAACACAAAATTTCTCCAGTTAGGAGAACAAGGTCGCAGGTAAATGGGAGAAATATCACCTGCAATTTCTCCTCCAAGTTATAGAGTTCTGTCTTGGAACTAAATCACTGTCTTTTCAATGACACTGATTGAAACCCCCGGTATTTCCTCCCGAACAACATTTTGGATGTACCTACAACCCTGGGACTTTTTTTTTAATATGGGGAGGCAATAACCTAGTAGCATTATCGTTAGACTATAATTCCAGAGGTGCAAATGTGTTGCTGGTCAAAGCACAGCAGGTTAGGCAGCATCTCAGGAATAGAGAATTCGACGTTTCGAGCATAAGCCCTTCATCAGGCCAAGGTAATGGCCTGAGGATCCAGGTTCAAATCCTGCCATGGGAGATTGTGGAATTTGAATTCAAAAAACAAATCTGCTCTCGAGAATCCAATGGTGATCATGAAACTGTTGTTGATTTTTGGGAAAACCCATCTAGTTCACTAACGCCGTTTATGGACAGAAACTGTCATCCTTACCAGGTCTGACCGACAAGTGACTCTAGACTCTCGGTGATGTGGTTGACCCTGAATTGCCCTCTGGACAATTAGGGGACAGCAATAAATACTAGCCGAGCCAACGACACCCACAATCCGTGAATGAATAAAAAACAATGAAATAAACTATTGCCTGTGGGCCTGTAGTTTGCTGAAATAATAGCTGTCCACAGCATGTAGACTGGAGTCATGAATATGAATGACCGTTAGAGTTCTGGTTGTTCAGACATTCAGTGTAATTTGGAGAGTCATCTCTAAGAGGCAAAATCAGTAGAAAATCACCACTCTCATTATTCCCATTTGAGGCTGTGGTCATGGTTGTTCCTGGTTGTTTCTCGCTGTTGTTTAATAAATCATTGTTAAATAACACAACAGTTCAATTTATAGTTGATGTAACTGCCATTTAAAATACTTGACATCATCATTCAATTGGTGATGAAATGACACAAATTCCATAAATTCTAGATCGCAATTGGCTTGCTTGTACTTGCTGCATATTTATTATGGAATTTTATTCATAAGACCATAGTCTCACAAAATCATTGAACAATGTGAAACAGTTTTATTTCAGAGTGGTACATAGTGATTTGATTGGCTTCATGATCCATGCAGTGTGTACACAGTTACTGGATAGTTCCCTTATTCATTTTGCAACATTTTTCTGTTTCAGTAAAGGGTGAAGCAGCTTGATGGGAGAGTGAAGAACTGTCTTGCTATTAAGAATTAGGTTATTAATTGTCTCAGGGTCATCATAGCACACCTTTGTTTTAAAGTTAGACTAAATTCAGATAAAAAACCCTATAATTTCATACTCAGCATGAATCCTTCTTTAGGGTTAGTCATCTGGGAATCATCTTTGCTTATCCTTTCCCTGTGTCACTGAGAGAGAAATCGCTTTGCACCTGGTGCTAATGACTTTCCAGGAAAGAGGAATCCATTCCCATGTGTGTGTGAGATCAACTTGAGGAGGCCAGAAACTACAATAACGAAGCAACACAATTTAGATTAGATTACTTAGTGTGGAAATAGGCCCTTCAGCCCAACAAGTCCCACCGACCCGCCGAAGTGCACCCACCCAGACTCATTCCCCTACATTTACCCCTCCACCTAACACTACGGGCAATTTAGCATGGCCAATTCACCTGACCTGCACATTTTTGGACTGTGGGAGGAAACCGGAGCACCCAGAGGAAACCCACGCAGACACGGGGAGAATGTGCAAACTCCACACATCAGTTGCCTGATGCAGGAATTGAACCCGGGTCTCTGGTGCTGTGAGGCAGCAGTGCTAACCATTGTGCTACCGTGCTGCCCTTATATTGAGACATGTATTCTGTGAACCTTGGGTGAGAGGCATATGCAGTGGCAGAGTTCGATTGACTGGTGATCCTACGAGTGTGAAGTGTTGAGAGAAGATGGAGGCACTTAACCTTAAGGAGCTGAGAAGAATAATGATGTTTCTCCTGCAGTACTGGATATTCCATTGGATACCAGGATGCCTCATCAACCTCTACTACAAATTTGTGTCCAGGGGGCTTGGGCTGGTGCTGTGGCTCCTATGGTAGACCCCAGGTAAAAGGACTGTCATCCTCTCTGCCAACCCAACCACCAAGACCCCCAGGTACCTGTCTGTCATGCAGGAACAAGATTCCTCTTCTCTGGTGATAACGGTCAAACTCCAGAGAGTAAGGGCCAGCTTCTGGTTTGCAGTGACTGAGGTGGTATGAAACGGAGCTTTTGATAGGGCACCAGCAGTATAAACACTAAAGGTCATGGTACTCGTGAGCACTTTCGAATCTCTGTCATGTGACTCATTGAGCCAGGCATCCAAGAATTCAGTTTGACTATTACTGAGCAGATGAGAAGCTGATTGTGAGAGAAAAGGCTCTCTGAAGTCAGATCAGGAGCCATGATTCTCACTTGACAAAACCCTTCCATTGACAATGTAGCAAAAGTACCCTCACTTTCAATTGATGTAACTTGTATATTTATTGATACATCTGGAGATAGTATTGAGAATGAGGAATGAATTTCTGTTTTCAGTTAACTAGTCACGTGACCTGAGGAATTTCCTTTTAGCCAGCTGAATGGGTTATTACAACTCATATCCAAATATAGCATAGGGATACTCTGAATTACTGATAAATATAGAAATTTCAAAATCTGGGACAGTCATCACCATCACTCCTGCAATTCGACCTTCCGAACCTGTGGCGCCAACCATAAAGAAGGACAGGAGCAACAGATGCACTACATGAGAACACTGTCAACTGCATGTTGTCCTCCAAGCCACACACCACCCTGACATGAAATGGAAACACCATTCCTTCACTGTCGCTGAGTGAGAAACCTGGGACTTTCAGAATACTAAAGGCTTAAACAGAGTGGCCATGGAGAAGATGTTTCCACGGAGAGACTAGGACCCGAGGGCACAGCCTCAGAGTGAAGGGATAACCATTTAGAACTGAGATGAGAAATTTCTTCAGTCAGAGCGTGGTTAATCTGTTTCTGCCAAAGGCTGTGGAGGCTAAGTCAATGTGTGGACTTAAGACCGAGTTAGATCGATTCTTGATTGGTATGGGGATTGAGGATTACAGGGAGAAGGCAGAAGAATGAAGTGAAGAAACATATCAGCCATGATCAAATCACAGAGCAGACGCGAATGGCCAATTGGCCGAATTCTGTTCTTGTTATCTTGTGGTGACCTGAGCCATGTGGGTGGGTCAAATCTGGCAACTTAATTTTAATCAGCTGAATGAACTCTTACAACTATCCAAATATGACACAGACACACTCTGAAGGAATGTTAAATGTAGGAATTCCAAAATGGGGACTGTCATCGCCATCAAATCCGTGATCTCTAACATTGAGGAAGACAAGGGTAACAGATGTATGGAAAGACCACCACTTGCACGTTCCCCTCCAAACCACATATCACCCTGACATGGAACGAAACTATCACTGGGTGAAAATCCTGCAGCATCCTTCCTAAAAGCACTGTCAGTGTCCCTACAACCCAAGGACTGCAACCATTCAAGAAGTCAGCTCACCAATGCCTCAACCAGAGATATGCTGGCCTATCCACTGAAATCCACATGCCATTAATGAATAAAAAGACAATGCCAAGACTTGGTTCAAATCAGAATAAAACCACAAAGACTTCAGCTGTGCTGTCAGCAATAGGGGAAGTGTGGCTTCTGTTGGTTGTCCTTTTCTTCCTCTCTAGTGACTCGGATTCCTGTGAGTGTGGCATTGATGATCCAGTGTGTGTTCTCTATTTCTGTGTTTTTAATGATTACAAAGGTGTCATCTACATATCTGACCCAGAGTTTGGGTTGAATTTGTGGTAAGACTGTTCGTTCTAATCTTTGCATTACCTCTTCTGCTATGAGTCCAGAGATGGGTGAGCCCATGGGTGTGCCGTTGATTTGTTCATATATTTGGTTGTTGAATGTGAAATATGTTGTGAGGCACAGGTCCAGTAGTTTGAGTATGCCGTCTTTGTTGATAGGTTCACCGTCCTGTTATCTGTTCTATATGTCCAGCAGGTTGGCTATTGTTTCTCTGGCTAGGGTTTTGTCGATAGAGGTGAACAGAGCCGTTATATCGAATGAGACCATGGTTTCTTCCTTGTATATGGAACCAACTCCCACTCCTAGACGTGATGGTACAGAGAACACCGAATGAAGAATTCACCACAAAGGTATACAGGAAAGCCACATACACAGACCAAGTCCTGAACTACGAAAGCAACCACCCAACACACACATCAAGACACTATTTGAAAGGGCCACAACACACTGCAGCACACCAGAATGGCAAAAAGAGGAAGAAGAACACCTCTACAATGTATTCGCCAAAAATGGATACCCCCGCAATTTCATCAACAGATGCCTAAGGGAAA
The DNA here is from genome assembly GCF_020745735.1 of Hemiscyllium ocellatum. Taxonomy (NCBI): domain Eukaryota; kingdom Metazoa; phylum Chordata; class Chondrichthyes; order Orectolobiformes; family Hemiscylliidae; genus Hemiscyllium; species Hemiscyllium ocellatum. The sequence continues at coordinate 40,221,681 of NC_083435.1, forward strand.
GACAACGGAACGAGGACATGCCACAACCCAAAGGACTAGCCACACTACCATACATCAAGAGCATTTCTGAACTGACAGACAGACCACTGCGACCACTAGGACTCATAACAGCACACAAACCAACAGCCACTCTCAGACAACAACTCACCAGGACGAAGGACCCGATACCCAGCATGAGCAAAACCAATGTAGTGTACAAAATCCCATGCAAGGACTGCACAAAACATTACATAGGACAAACAGGAAGACAGCTAATGATCCGTATCCATGAACACCAACTCGCCTTGAAACGACACGACCAGCTATCCTTAATAGCCACATACACAGATGACAAGCAACATGAGTTCGACTGGGACAACACTACTATTATAGGACCAACCAAACAGAGAACAGCCAGGGAATTCCTAGAGGCATGGCACTCATCCATAGATTCTATCAACAAACACATCAACCTGGACCCAATATACCGGCCACTGCAGCGGACAGCTGGAACTGACAACTGGAAGCGGCAGAGACAAACCACTATAAACACTGGAGGAAACATCACAGAAGCGCTTCACAGGAGGCTCCCAAGCACTGAGGATGTCACCTAGACAGGGGACGAAACGTCTGCAACACAAATTCCCAGCTCGGCGAACAGAACCACGACAACGAGCATCCGAGCTACAAATCTTCTCCCAAACTTTGAGTAGGTGATCTGTTTGGAGTGGCCCATGGGTGAAAATGATTGTTAGCTGAGACTGCAGTTTCCACAGTCAGAAATGCAGCCTTTGTATTCATGGCAACCAGATAATGAAGTACCTCATAGAAATCTTAGTGGGAAAAAGAAAACTTGTTATTTTGTGAAATGTAAGAGGGAAAGTCTGATTCCATGATAATCAAAGGTTTTTTAAGTAATTGCCATTTCACAAATATAGATAGGTATACTGGATCTGGGCGCAGCCAATACCCTTTAGACAAATAGCTGTAGATAGTAGTCAGAAGCTCTCACCCCATCAGCAGGGTTGGACTGAAGGACGAATAGCATAAACACTAAATGGCATACAACAAAGAGTATAAATAGATAACCTCATGAACAGACACTGGAAAACAAGTAGCATTGTAAGGGAACATTTGTAAAACATTACTTTGTCATTATGACCCCGGGAAAATAAACAATTACAAGGTACCAAACCCACCCACTGAGACGGGAGGTGGCAAGCACTGACGTCAATGTTGCATGTAACTGGTGTAACAGACAATGTATAAATATCCTGTTCTTTACTGGGATTGGGGGAGTATCTTGGAATCTGTCTCCAGAGACCTCTCCCAGGCTGGATGGTTAGGAACTTTGAATAAAGATCAATTTGTGCTGCAAACGTGGGACTCAGCCACCTTTTAAAAATCTTTTGACAACAGTTACATTGAATGTGTGATCCATATCGTCCAGGGCATCAGCATTAACTTGCCTGAAGCTCTATGAAGCAGTGTTATGGGATTTTTTCATTTGCCTGTGAGAGGTTAAAAGGTTGTAATTTATCTCATCTGAAAGATGGTATCTCTGAAAGTGCAAATTCCCTCATCAATGTGTAAGAATTTGGAGCATATGATCAATTTTATTTTGTCTTCACAATCTTTACACTTCTCACCGAGCTGACTGAGCACATACAATGAAGTGATGGAGCCAGTCAGGGAGAGTGAAGCTGAGTAGAATTTATTAATGAAGAATAGTAAATATACAGAACAAAAGATAGCACAACAGAAGCTCACCTACTTTCTGTTGGACATGCTGTGCCCAAATTGGCTGCCATGTTTCCTGTATTACATCACTGAGTACACTTGAAATTGTACAATACTGGGTTTAAAGTGTTTTCCAACTCTGCAAGCTTATAGAAATTGAGATGTAAGTACAACTCTTTCTCAATTGAGTTTTTCCATGAACTGGAAATCATAAACACCGGGCCCACAATAGGAACACATCAGGTTGATTCCTGCACCAGACTCAGGATATTCCCCATGGTATTCGTCAAACACCCATCACCTGAAGATGATCTGCCTAAAATTCACATCACTAACCAAAGCAGGGTCTGATTCTACCCGATGCCTAATCCTGAGAATTGGTTCACTTTACTAACATGCACACAGACTCTCACATCAGGACAAACTCTCTCAGAGTACTACAGACAGAACTTTCTTAAAAATCCCTGTGCTTTAGTTCCAATTCTGATAGACTGAAATGACACCAAACATTAGGGACGCAGCATGACACCAGGACTGGCTCAGTGAACATGTCTCTCAAATATATGAACTGCTGGAACAAATTGGGTGGCACAGTGGCTCAGTGGTTAGCACTGCTGCCTCACAGCGCCAGGGACCTGGGCTCAATTTCAGCCTCAGGCGACTGTGTGGACGTTGCATATTCTCCCTGTGTCTGCCTGGGTATCCTCCCACAATCCAAAGATGTGCAGGTTAGGGTGAACTGGCCATGCCAAATTGGCCCGTGGTGTTCAGGGATGTGTAGATTAGGGGTAAATGTAGAGTAATAGTCAGGGGTAAATGTAGAGTAATAGGGGATTGGGTCTGGGTGGGATACTCTGGATGGCCTGTTTCCACACTGTATGGATTCTGTGATTCTATGAAAAGCAATCAGCCTTCATTGCTGGGCAGACCAACCAAGATCACAGCTCAAAGAGGCTGACACCCAAAGACAAACAGAGAAAATAAAAGATATGTGATGGAAGAGAAAGCCCAAGAGATCCAACAATACCTTGACCTTCATGATAGATGAAGGCTTTTTAATTCAACAGGGCCATCTATAGACCAAAAATCAAATAGTCAAAATCCCCTTCATTCATAGGATTGTATTTCTCTTCTTAAAGGTGACAATGACATTCATTAACGCTGGAGAGAACATTTTTAACAACTCATCAACTATGAATCCACAGGGGCAGCTGATACCCTCCTGTGTATCCCCCAGTATTCTGTGGTAGAATCCATGGGTGAATCACCATCGATGGGAAAGCTGCAACGAACAATAAAACTGATGAGAAACCACAAATCCCGAGACCCTAATGGTATTCCAGCTGAGGCCTATAAAGCTCAAAGCAAGGCTCCATGAATTAATTTTACATATTTGGGAAAACAAAAGGAATTTCCACAACCCCCCCCCAAGAATGGGACAGTTGTAATCACCTTCAAGAACGAGGTAAATCGTGCTGCAGAATCTACTGAGGTGTTTCCCCCTTAACCGAAAAGCCTAACACACATTCTCCTCAACCACCTATTTCATGTGGCTGAGGAAGGCCTCCCAAGGATAAAGTGAAAACCCTCCCAATCTCTCCTCCTCATCTCAATGTGAAATGCTTGTCTTGTTACAAATCTGTGAAATACTTTGGGATGTCTTACCTGGTCACGGTGTTCTATAATTATAATATCTTCCTCTCTCACACCTCAGTCCCCAAGGTATTGGGGAGGACAGACTGTGGATGACAGACTAGTGCTGTGTTTGAGTGGCTGTTCAGCATATGGAGAGCCACACAGTGAAAGTTGTGCGACAGTGGAGACTGTCATGCCCAAGACATATCCCACCCTCCCCCTGACTTTCCAGTTGGGCTCACCAATGAGGAATGGGATTCCTGGATGCTTCTCCCTCTCTTTGTACCAGAGACACTGAGGCTAATTGGAGTAAACGAAAAAAAACAGAAATTTCAGAATAAACTCAACAAGTCTGGTATCATCTGTAAAGAAAAATCAGAGTTAATGTGACCCTTCTTCAGAACTAATAGCAGCTAGGAAAAGGTAGTATTTATGCTGATGACGGAGGAGTGCAAGGGAATGAGAGAGAGTGATAGGTGGGGAACGTGCCCAGAGAGAGAGACAGACAGAAAAAAAAGCATGCACTGACAAAGGGATTGTTGATGGTAAGCCAGGGAAGAAGACACAACAGATAACTGACAATGGGGTCCATGAGTGGGTGAAAATGGGTTGGCTTTGCTGAAGGCAACCCATCTCAAGACAGAACCTGGAGCGTGCGGATTGGTTACAGACATGAAAGAAGGTATTCCTGGTCTAAAATTGTGAAACTCAGTGTTGAGTCTGAAGTTCGTAATTGAAATACCTCCACTACTTTCCCTTGTTACTTGTGCTGGCCAATCAGCAGCTAAAACCTTTCTAACCATTGAGTATCTGATTGTCTTCTTGATCAGAATGAGAGTCAGTGAGTGACTTGGACCTGACTCTGCAATGAAAGGATGCTGATTTTTTACAGGAGCATCTACACACACTGATATCTCCTTTTGGTGATGTTTGAAGATCAGTTTAAAGACTAAATGGAGTTTTCTGAAACAGTTAGATGGTGGGAGAGGTTTGAGACAGACACTGTTGAGACAGACTGTGCTTTAGAATGACAGCCCCGCTGTGTGCACATTGGAGGTAAACAACACAGACAGCTCTCAGTGTAACAAAAGCAAGTGACCTGTCTCTGAGCCCATCTGGAGATATCAGTGTATAGTGAGAGAGAGGCGGATGTGGTGAAACAATCGTGATTCATGTCACACTCGAAGGTTTGTCTCCTTGTGGGTTCACTGATGTTCCTGGAAATCCAACAACAGTGCGAAAGCTTTATTACAGAAGTTACACCAAGAAGGGTTCTGTTCTGTGAGAATATGATGAAGTACCAGGAGTTAGACTGTTTGAAAGCATTATCACATTTCTGAAACCTAAATCATTGATCTGCCTTCTGAATCTTCTGATGCATCAGAGGGTTTTAGACAAAAATTTAATCCCTGAACTCACACGTGAATGTTTTCTATCTGAAATGTATTTGTTGGTGTTTGCAGCAGTTCAACAAATGATTTATCACAAACTTCACACTTCCTCCCCGGAGTGGATTCTCTTGTGCACTAAGGGAGTTTAAGACATCACAGAAGCTTTACTGCAAAAGTCACATTTGAAGGGTTTTTCCCATGTGAAACCTCTGATGGAGCAGGAGGCTTGTTTGCTTCAAAGAGGCTTTGTCACAAACCTCACTGGAATCGTTTCTCCACTATATGAATCTGGCTGTGACCAAGCTTGATGCCCATGCAAAGCCCTTGTTACAAACTTTGCATTTGAATGGCTTCTCTGCAATGTGAAGATGCTGGTGTGCACAGAGGGACGTGAGATGTGAAAGCGATTTGCCACACACCTCACACATGAAGGGTTTCTTTTTTGTGTGAATACTTCAGTGCATAAAAAGGGTTGAAGACATCACAAACATTTTATCACAGAATTTACATCAAGTCATAGGATGTACAGCACAGAAACAGACCCTTCAGTCCAACTTGTCCATGCTGACCAGCTATCCTAACTTAATCTAGTCCCATTTGCCAGCACTTGGCCCATATCCATCTAAACCCTTCCTATTCATATACCCAACCAGATGCCTTTTAAATGCTATAATTGTAACAGCCTCCACCATTTCCTCTGGAAGCTAATTCCAAACGTGCACCACCCTCTGCATGAAAAGATTGCCCCTTAGGTTATTTTTATCTCATTCCCCTCTCACCCTGAACCTATGCCCTCTAATCTTCAGACTCTTTGCACCTCACAGATAACGACACCTCACCTTCTCGTATTCAGGAATGAACGATCATACTCAGGTTGGAAATCAAAGGGAAATGCTTCCAATAAACACACTCAATATCCAACACACAGCTCCAGTCACACAGTTCAGCACAAAGCACCGAGTAAACAGCTCTCTCAGCTGGATCTTCTCACACAGCGTAAGGGACATTTCCACCCCTGATTACCCACAGGATAGTCAGACTGCCTGAAGATTGGTGTGGATATTATGGGATACAATTTGTATAAAAGTTGCTCCTTCACTCACCATCTCCTCACTTGGTTTTCAGTCCCTATAGGAAGTGAACCAGCTCTGGAAGACATGATATGGAGATACTGATGTTGGATTGGGGTGTACAAAGTTAAAAATCACACAACAGCAGGTTATAGTCCAACAGGTTAAGTTGGAAGCACACTAGCTTTCGGAGCATCGCTCCTTCATCAGGTGGTTGTCCTGATGAAGGAGCACTTAATGAACCACCCAATGAAAGAGAGTCGCTCTGAAAGCTAGTGTGCTTCCAATTAAACCTGTTGGACTATAACCTGGTGTTGTGTGATTTTTAACTTTGGAAGAGGAAGAGGAGACAATGGGCAAAGTGGGTGGACTCTCTGATTGACGTCTTTCACAGTCAATTCAAATATTTCTGGAGCATCATGAATTGGGAAATTGGGGAAATGGAGGTGGAGATGAGTACTGCACAACAGGTCAGGCAGCATCCAAGGAGCAGGAAAATTGGCGTTTCGGGCAAAAGCTCTTCATCAGGAAAGTTGATCAGGAAATTAGGAGGTGACTGAGCAGCAGATCGGGTGGAGACTGTAAACTTGTCATTGTCCTATCTGAATTAAACCTTACTCTAATAAAATCTGTGAAATCTATTCTCATGATCATTAAACCTTTGTGCTCAACAATGGATCAACAATGGGAGAGAAATTATTCTGATATGAGGTGTGCAATAATTCATTCTCAGTTATCAACCTTCCTCATAAACCAATGCATTCACACAGGGGACAAGCTATTCACATGTGAGGTGTGTAACAATCATCAGAACTTCATGAACAACAATGCATTCACACAGGGTGAGAACAGTTCATATGGAAGCATATGACAAATCATTCTCATCGAACTTCCAATCACAGCAATGCATTCACAGAGGAAATAAATTGTTTGACTTGTGAAGTGTGTAACAAAGCATTTTCATATTCATCAAGACTCCTGCTCCACAGGGGATTCACACTGGAGAGAAACAATTCCGATGTAATGCAGCAAATCATTCTCACAGGTAGGGAACCTCTGCATTCACCAACATGCACGTAGCTCTCCTATAATGCTATAGTTGTGTTTCAGCAAAACCTCGCTTAATATAAAATTACTGAATACAAATAACAGGGCCGATGAGAAAAGTGGGGTTGGGGCAGATTAGCAAAACATAATACTCACGATCACTCAAAAATCACCTAAAAGCCTCACATAAAATATAGCACAGCCTGAATGAAGGTTTAAATCGTATTTATCAACAAAACAAAAGTAAGCTTAACACATTACATTGCAAAAATATTGTTAATGCAGGGACAGAGAGTCATTACAGCACAGAACAGGTCCTTCAGTCCTCAATGTTGTGCCACCCTGTGAAACCAATCTGAAGCCCATCTAACTACACCATTTAATTCTTGTTCATATGGCAATCCAATGACCGTTTAAATGCCCATAAAGTTGGCAAGTCTACAACTGTTGCAGGCAGTCATTCCATGCCCCCTATTACTCTCTGAATAAACAAAGTACCTCTGACATCTGTCCCATATCTCTCACCCTTCAATTCGAAGCTCTGCCCCCTCATGTTATCCATCACCATCCTCGGAAAAAAGCTCTCACTGTCCACCCGATCTAACCCTCTGGTTATCTTACATGTCTCAATAAAATCACCCCTCAACCTCCTTCTCTCTAAGGAAAACAAGTCTCAAGTCCCTCAACCTTTCTTCATAAGACCTTCTCTCCATACCAGGCAGCATCCTGGTATATCTCCTCTGAACCCTTTCCAAAGCTTCCACATCCTTCCTATAATGCACTGACCAGAACCACATGCAATACGCCAAGTGCGGCCGCACCAGAGTTTTGTACAGCTGCAGCATAACCTCATGGTTCCAAAACTCAATCCCTCTACTAACAAAGCTAACACACCATATGCCATCTTAACAGCTCTATCAACCTGGATGGCAACTTTGAGGGATCTATGTACACAGACACTGAGATCTCTCTGCTCATCTACGCAACTAAGAATCTTACCATTGGCCCATTACTCTGCATTCCTATTACTCCTTCCAAAGTGAATTACCTCACACTTTTCTGCATTAAATTCCATTTGCTACTTCTCAGCCCAACTCCGCAGCTTATCTATGTCCTTCTGTAACCTACAACATCCTTCGACAGTATCCACAACTGTACTGACCTTAGAGTCATTCACAAATTTACTAACCCATCCTTCTATGCCTTCATCCAGGTCATTTATAAAAATTAAGGACAGCGGTGGTCCTAATGTAGATCCTTGTGGTACATCACTAATAACTGAACATTTCCCATCAACCACCACCCTCTGTCTTCTTTCAGTTTGCCAGCTTCTAATCCAAACCACTAAATCACCCTCAATCCCATGCCTCTGTATTTTATGTAGTAGCCTACCACGGGGAACCTTATCAAATGCCTTACTGAAATCCATATACACCACACCAACGGCTTTACCCTCATCCACCTGTTTGGTCACCTTCTCAAAGAACTCAGGAAGGTTTGTGAGGCACGACCTACCCTTCATGAAACCGTGTTGACTATCCCTAATCAACCTATTCCTTTCTAGAGGATTATAACCTTTTGCAACATTTTACCCACAAGTGAAGTACGGCTCACTGGTCTAGAACTACCAGGGTTGTCTCTACTTCCCTTCTTGAACAAGGGAACAACATTTGCTATCCTCCAGTCTTCTAGTACTATTCCTGTAGACATAAAAATCAAAGCTCGACAATCTCCTCCTTGGCTTCCCAGAGAATCCTAGGATATATCCCATCCAGTCTAGGGGATTTATCTATTTTCACACATTTCAGAATTTCTAACACACCTCTTTGTGAACCTCAATTCCATCTAGTTCAGTAGCCTGTTTCTCAGTATTCTCCTTGACAATGTTGTCTTTTTCTAGTGTGAGTATTGGTGAAAAATATTTGTTTAGCACGTCCCCCATCTCCTCTGACTCCACTCACAACTTCCCACCACTGTCCTTGATTGGCCCTAATCTTACTCTGGATCAGTGGTGCTGGAAGAGCACAGCAGTTCAGGCAGCATCCAACCAGCAGCGAAATTGACGTTTCGTGCAAAAGCCTAGAGGATTATAACCTTTTGCAACATTTTACCCACAACTGAAGTAAGGCTCACTGGTCTATAACTACAGGGTCGTCTCTACTTCCCTTCTTGAACAAGGGAACAACATTTGCTATCCTCCAGTCTTCTAGTACTATTCCTGTAGACATAAAAATCAAAGCTCGACAATCTCCTCCCTGGCTTCTTACTCTAGTCATTCTTTTATCCCTATATACATGTAGAGAGCTTTAAGGTTTTTGCTGATCCTATCTGCCAAAAACTTCTCATGTCCCCTCCTTGCTCATCTTAGCTCACTCTATAGGTCTTTCTGGCTACCTTATAACTCTCAATCGCCCTAACTGAGCCTTCACATCTCATCATAACATGAGCCTTCTTCTTCCTCTTGACAGGAGATTCAACTTCTTTAATAAACCATGGTTCCTGCACTTGACAACATCCTCCTGTCTGACAGGTACATACTTATCAAGGACACACAGTAGAAACTCCACATTTCTATTGTGCCCATTCCCTGAAGTTTCCTTCACCATCCTATGCATCCTAAATTTTGTCTCATCGCACCATAATTGCCTTTCCCCCAGCTGTATCTTTGGTCTCCGGTATATACCTATCTGTTTCCATTGCTAAAGTAAACATAACTGAATTGTGCTCACTATCATCAAAATGCTCACCTACCACCAAATCTGACACCTGGCCGGGTTCATCATCCAGTACCAAATCTAATGTAACCTCACCCCTTGTTTGGCCTATCTACATACTGTGTCAGGAAACCCTCCTGCACACATTGGCCAAAAACTGACCCATCTAAAGTACTTGAACTATAGTATTCCCAGTCAATATTTGGGAAGTTGAAGTCCCCCATAACAACTACCCTGTCACTCTCATTCTAATTGAGAATCATCTTTGCTATCCTTTCCTCTACATCTCCGGAACTATTTGGAGACCTATAGGAAATTCCCAACAGGGTGACCTCTCCTTTCCTGTTTCTAATCTCAGCTCATACTACCTCAGTTGACAAGTCCTCAAACATGCTTTCTGCAGCCGTAATTCTGTCCTTGACTACCAATGCCACACACCCACCTCTTTTACCATCCTCTTTGTTCTTACTGAAACATCTAAATCCTGGAACCTGCAACAACCATTCCTATCCCTGCTCTACCCGTGTTTCCTAAATGGCCACAACATCAAAATCCCTGGTACCGACCATGTTGCAAGTTCACCCACCTTATTCTGGATGCTCCTGGTGTTGAAATAAGCACACTTCAAACCAACTTCTTGTTTGTCAGTGTCCTCTTGAGAGCCTGAAACCTTATTTCAAACCTCCCTACTCTCAACCGCCTCTATACCTGAACTACAATTCAGGTTCCCATCCACCTGCTGCATTAGTTGAAAAATCCTTGAAGAGCATTAGCAAATATCCCCCCTCCCCCAGGATATTGGTCCCCCTCTTGTTCAGGTGAAGACCATTCTGTTTGTAGAGGTTCCACCTCCCAGAAAAAGCCTCAATTATCCAGGTTCCAAAACCCTCCCTCCTGCACTATCCCTGTAGCCATGTGTTCAACTCCTCTCTCTCTCCCTATTCCTCGCTAACACATGGCATGAGTAACAAACCAGATGTAAAAACTCTGTTTGTCGTGGCTCTTAGTTTTCACCCTAGCTCCCTGAATTTCTGCCTTAAATCCCCAACTCTCTTCCTACCTATGTTGTTGGTGTCTATGTGGACCATACTGCTCCCCCTCCCCGTCAAGGATCCTGAAAACATGATCAGAGACAAATGAACCCTCGGCACTTGGGAGGCAACATACCAACCGTGAGTCTCTCTTCTTGTTCCCACAGAACCTTTTGTCTGTCCCTCTAACTATGAAGTGCCCAATGATTAATGCTCTGCTCCTTTTCCCCCTTACCTTCTGAGCAACAGGGACAGACTGTGTGCTAGAGACTTGTGCCCCATTGCTTACCCCTGGTAAGTCATCCCCTGAAATAGTATCCAAAACAGTATACTTATTGTTGAGGGGAATGGCCACAGGGATCCCTGCGCTGCCTGCCAGTTCCCTTTCCATTCCCTGATGGTAACCCATTTACCTTCTTCTTTTACCCAAGGTGTGACTACCTCCCTGTAACTCCTCTCCACATCCTGAATGATCTGAAGTTCATCCAGCTCCAGCTCCAGCTCCAGTTCCTTACTGCGGTTTTTGAGAAGCTGAAGTTGGGTGAACTTCCTGCAGGTGCAGTCAGCAGGGATGCTAGTGGTGACCCTTACCTCCCACATTCTGCAGGAGGAACATTAGCTGTCCTAGCCTACACTCCCACTGTACTAAATTCCCAATGAGCCTCCTGAAAACTAAAAGACTAGTCACCTTATCAATCCCGGCGCACATAACCTTTTTTTAAATATCACCACCTTCAGATGCAGTTGTGGTTGATTGTCTTCTGACTGTTTCTTGGAGTTAGTTTAGATTGTGTGATATGCAAATTAGGAAGGCAAATGGTATGTCTGAGATGAATGCAGTCCTGTAGGAATTATACAGGAATTATACAAGAATACTCTTGTCTGAGAGAGACAGCAATGAACGTTCATCAGTTTAATTTTTGAGATGAAGCTGCTCAATGTATAGTGCTGTACCTCTCACATGCTGTGATGGCAGCTAACATCAGCACATGCACAGAACAGTGCAGAGACTTCAGCACATGTGTAGCCCGAAGCATATGAAATATCACTGCTGGTATCGCTCGATTGCAAACAGAAGTAAGCATTCACGAAAATACCGTTCCCTAATTCTTCAGTGACATTATAGCCAAATCACACAGCCAAAACAAGCTTTAGACAAGAACTATCTGTACTACACAGGAGAAAAAGTGTTTTAAGCATGAGGTATGTGACAAATCATTCCCCACTTCATCATGACTCCTGCTCCATCAGAGGATTGACACAGGAGAAATCATGAGTGTGTGTGTGTGTGTATCAAGTCAAGTTCAAGGATTGGAATTTAATACAACCCTGTTAACTGCAAAAATGAGCATGTACAGTATTTTGATGGCACCAGATGTCTCATGTCCCTTGACAGACAGTGAGCTACTTTAGAAGTGCAGTCATTGTTGAGGTGAACATACACATAACCAGCTTCCCAAATATCATTGCAACAGTGACCAGACAATCAATCTTCAGTCAGTGATGCTGACTGAGGGACAAGGGCACCAGAGACAACTCTCTCCTTCTGCTTGAAAAAGTGACAAGGGATCATGTCCATCCATCTAAGAGAGCAGGCAGGATCTTGGTTTAAAGTGTCAGCCGCTCTGACAGGGCAGCACTCCCTCACTGTGCCTGAATCTCACATGCAATAACACAGTCACAAACATCTGTTCCAGCTTAATGTGTACATTCTATGTGTGTGTTTTAGGGAAGAGAAAAGATATCAATGTTGATGAGTTCCCAAGTTTCCAGGAGGAAGTGAGAATCCAAAGGGTTTTTACAAATATATTAAGGACAAAAGGGTAACTAGGGAGAGAATAGGGCCCCTTGAAGATCAGCAAGGTGGCCTTTGTGTGTAGCCACAGAAAATGGGGGAGATACTAAATGAATATTTTGCATCAGTATTTACTGTGGAAAAGGATATGGAAGATATAGACTGTAGAGAAATATATGATGACACCTTGCAAAATGTCCGGGTTACAGAGGAGGAGGTGCTGGATGTCTTGAAATGGTTAAAGGTGGATAAGTCCCCAGGACCTGATCAGGTGTACCCGAGAACTCTGTGGGAAGCTAGAGAAGTGATTGCTGGGCCTCTTGCTGAGATATTTGTATCACCGATAGTCACAGGTGAGGTGCCAGAAGACTGGAGGTTGGCTAACATGGTGCCACTGTTTAAGAAGGGCAGTAAAGACAAGCCAGGGAACTATAGACGGGTGAGCCTGACCTTGGTGGTGGGCAAGTTGTTGGAGGGAATCCTGAGGGACAGGATGTATATGTATTTGGAAAGGCAAGGACTGATTCGGGATAGTCAACATGGCTTTGTGCGTGGGAAATCATGTCTCACAAACTTGATTGAGTTTTTTGAAGAAGTAACAAAGAAGATTGATGGGGGAAGAGCAGTAGATGTAATCTATATGGACTTCAGTAAGGCGTTCGACAAGGTTCCCCATGGGAGACTGATTAGCAAGGTAAGATCTCATGGAATACAGGGAGAACTAGCCATTTGGATACAGAACTGGCTCAAAGGTAGAAGACAGAGGGTGGTGGTAGAGGGTTGTTTTTCAGACTGGAGCCTGTGACCAGTGGAGTACCACATGGATCGGTGCTGGTACCTCTATATTTTGTCATTTACATAAATTATTTGGATGTGAGCATAAGAGGTTCAGTTAGTAAGTTTGCAGATGACACCAAAATTAGAGGTGTAGTGGACAGAGAAGATGGTTACCTCAGATTACAACAGGATCTGGACCAGATGGGCCAATGGGCTGAGAAGTGGCAGATGGAGTTTAATTCAGATAAATGCAAGGTGCTGCATTTTGGGAAAGCAAATCTTAGCAGGACTTATACACTTAATGATAAGGTCCTAGGGAGTGTTGCTGAACAAAGGTACCTTGGAGTGCAGGTTCATAGCTCATTGAAATTGGAGTCGCAGGTAGATAGGATAGTGAAGAAGGCGTTCGGTATGCTTTCCTTTATTGGTCAGAGTATTGAGTACAGGAGTTGGGAGGTCATGTTGCGGCTGTACAGGACATTGGTTAGGCCACTGTTGGAATACTGCGTGCAATTCTGGTCTCCTTCCTATCGGAAAGATGTTGTGAAACTTGAAAGGGTTCAGAAAAGATTTACAAGGGTGTTGCCAGGGTTGGAGGATCTGAGCTACAGGGAGAGGTTGAACAGGCTGGGGCTGTTTTCCCTGGAGCATCGAAGGCTGAGGGGTGACCTTATAGAGGTTTACAAACTTATGAGGGCACGGATAGGATAAATAGACAAAATGTTTTCCCTGGGATTGGAGAGTCCAGAACTAGAGGGCATAGGTTTAGGGTGAGAGGGGAAAGATATAAAAGAGACCTAAGTGGCAAGTTTTTCACACAGAGGGTGGTACATGTATGGAATGAGCTGCCAGAGGATGTGGTGGAGGCTGGTACAAATGCAACATTTAAGAGGCATTTGGATGGGTATATGAATAGGAAGGGTTTGGAGGGATATGGGCCAGGTGCTGGCAGGTAGGACTAGATTGGGTTGGGATATCTGGTTGGCATGGACGGGTTGGACCGAAGGGTCTGTTTCATCTCTACGAAACATCTCTATGACTCTACAAGTATGAATCTTTACTGAGCTCTCTCTATTCCTGGGACAGTAACTTAGTTAAAATCAGCCGGAAATGTACCAGCCTGAGGAATTCTCATTTATTATTTCCTGGTTGACGTTCTACTGGGTATAAAATGCTTCCAGATTCAAGAGCAAGTTGGTGACAAAATGCATGTGAATTCTATCATCAGTAACCATTCAGTGACTATGAACAATGAGCTTTCAGTTTAGTCATCTGCCCATGAGGTGAAAAATGCAAGGTCTAAGTGTTTGTACCATCTTTAGCTGGAAGTACAGAGTCAATGATCCATCTCAACCTCTTACAATTCCAACTTCACTGATATCGATCTTCAGACATCCTGAAGAGATGAATAGTTTCAACTGAGGCAAATAACACCACTTGATGGCATCCAATCAGATTTAGACAGATAAACCAGTTACATTCTAATCTTCACCTCTCGAACTTGAGAATGAGGGAGATCTACCAGGAAGGGGGTTAATTTTCAGAACATGAGAGAGTTGCTGTAGTATATTGAAAGTTACAGAAGCATTGTGGTGAATGGAGGGTCGAAGGACAGAGAGTTGGGAATTAGAATGCACAGTCTTAGTCCCCTGGGGAAAGAGAGTCTTACAAGAGTGGAGACTGATTGGTCCATTGATCCATGAGATCACTAGATCTCTGCAACCATTGGTGGATTTGTATGATGGAAACCAGTTCTGACTGTATCACTAAAGTTGTGTTATTTCAGATCATTGGAATTGGGAGCCAGACTAAAGCATGTGGATTTTAAAGAAATTTTGGCTGTAGTATTCTGAGAGAGTTTCCTTTGACGTCAGTGTGTGTGTGTGTGTGTGTATGTGTGTGTGTGTTAGTAAAGTAAGCCAGCTCTCAGGAGTGGGTATGGGATAGAATCAGACCCTGCTTTAGTTAGTGATGTGAATTATAAATGGATCCTCTTCAGATGATGGGTATTTGACTAATACTATGGGGAATGTTTGTACTCTCCTGTCTGGGAGGACTACTATCCTCAGTATGGGGAGGGAGTGGGGGAGAGTCCCTAAAGACCTGAGTTCCCCCAATCCATTGTACCTCAATGTAATAATGGTGTGATATGTTTATGTGACACTCTTTCAAGATTCATTTTGTGATCCGGGAAAGATCTTCAGTTATTTTCAGATGATTTGTTAAGTTGGTTGATTCAGAGTTTGTTGTAAGCTGGTATTGTTTGTTGACTGTTATGTCAATCTTCTGTATAGATTTATAATTCACAATAAATTCATTTTTGAGCTAAATAGAAAGAGCCTGTATTGGGTCAGCATTGTGTGCTTCTATTCACCCGAAAACAATCAGGATCCTACAGTAAGAGTCCTGTACACTATATATTGTTCGATGTCACTGCAAGCTCGAATACTTTCTCCACCAATAGGTTCAAAATTTACAGTGTATAGGAAACATAACATTTTCCTAGGGAAAAAAAAACCTGTATTAATATGTTCACTTTTCACAAATTATTGACAATGGACAGTACAGCAAATGAAATGATTTTTGAGACGTTGTGATGCAAACATGTGGCAGGCAAGTATGCACAGCAAGGTCCCACAAACAGCAATGCACCAATGACCAGAGGATTTGTTTCTGTGCCATTGTTCGTTGTATCCATGTTGGCCAGGCTATCAGATATAATTCCCCTGATCTTCTACAATGTTGTATCATGAGATCTTTTATATTCACCCAAAAGGCAGTCTGGACCTTAGTTTAACTCATTTAAAAGATGTCCCATGTGACTGTGCAGCACTCCTTCAGTTGGGCGGCACGGTGGCACAGTGGTTAGCACTGCTGCCTCACAGCGCCTGAGACCCAGGTTCAATTCCCGCCTCAGGCGACTGACTGTGTGGAGTTTGCACATTCTCCCCGTGTCTGCGTGGGTTTCCTCCGGGTGCTCCGGTTTCCTCCCACAGTCCAAAAGATGTGCGGGTTAGGTGAATTGACCATGCTAAATTGTCCGTAGTGTTAGGTCAGGGGTAAATGTGGGGTCTGGGTAGGTTGCGCTTTGGCGGGTCGGTGTGGACTTGTTGGGCTGAAGGGCCTGTTTCCACACTGTAAGTAATCTAATCTACTGCCCAGGGGTATCAGCCTCAGAGTTCAGACCTGTGGGTTAAGATGTAAACCTTTTTGACTCAGAGACAATGACATTCTTATGTATTAGATTTAGTTTGTAAGGGACTCAATCCTAAGGCTGAATACAGAATGTTTTTCCCTGTAAATAGATAGCTTTAACATTCAAATGGATTTAAAGTGGTAACTAGTGTTTGTGTCTGTGTTTCTGAAGCTGTGAAAGGTGGTAAAGTCCCTTGTGTCAACTGGAATGGACATTTTAAGAGATTGTCTTCAACCAATACTGTATTGGGCCATTTTGTTTTTTGTTTAGATTCAGTTTTGTTTTCCTTTATTCTTTCACGGTTTGTGTCTGTCACTGGCAAGCCCAGCATTTTTGCCCTAATTGCTCTTCAGCTGAGTGGCTTGTTAGACCATTTTAGTGAAGAGTCAACCACTTCGCTGTGAACCTGGAGTCATGTGTACTCCAGACAAAGACAGCAGGAAAGAGGGGCTGAGTGCAGTCACATCAGCCATGATCCCATTGAAATGCTTATTGCTGTGTCCTATGATCTTATGGACTTGCCTCCCAAAAGATCATAACCACAATCATTAATAATTTCATGGTCACATAACTTAAATGAGCTTCACATTTGAGATGTATTAACCAAGTTTAAACTTGACAACCTGCCATGGTGAGGCTTGTCCCCAAATCATGAGCCTGAGCTAATGGATTGTGAATCAATAATTACAATTCCATTGCCTTCACAATTTGTCACATGCAAAGAATACTCCATTCTTCCTCGGAGAGTCATATTTATTTTTGTGAAGGTTTTGATTTTAATTTCTCCAAGTTTTCGTTCCTCCCTATCTATGTTAAGATGAATTAGGAATCAGCTCCTTCCCAAAGCAGGAGAGTGAGTTGGAGGAAATTATGTTTCCTTTTCTTGATTTACCAAAGAATTGCACCATACGACACCAGAGAGATAGACCCTGACCATCCTTTCATAAATTCATAAGTCCTTAAAATATAGTGGCAGAATTAGGCCATTTGGCCCATCGAGACTGTTCCACCATTCAATCATGGCTAATATGCTCCTCACCCCTATTTTTGCTCCCTTTTCCCCATTACCCTTCAATCCATTACCAATTAAAAATCTGTCTAACTCATCCTTAAATTTACTCAATGTCTCACTTGGGATAGCAAATTCCATAGATTCACAATCCTTGATGGGAAGTAATTTCTCCTCAACTCTGTTTTAAATTTGTTACCCCTTACCCTAAGACTATGTCCTCTCATCCTAGAACGCCCCACAAGAGGAAGCATCTGCTCCACATCTATTTTACCTATACCTTTTATCATCTTCAATATCTCAATTTGATCTCCACTCATTCTTCTACATTCCAGAGAGTATAGGCCTAAACTGTTCAGTCTTTCTTCATACAACAAACCCCTCATCTCTGGGATTAATCCAGTGAACCTCCTCTGAACTACCTCCAATGCCACTGCATCTTTCCTCAAATAAGGGGAGCAAAATTGTGCACAGTACTCCAGGTGCAGTCTGACCAATGCCTTGTATAGTTGCAACAACACTTCCTTACTTTTATGTTCTATTACTTCAGCTATAAAACCAACATTCCATTTGCTTTCTTTATTATCTGATATACCTGCACACTAGTTTTCTGTGACTTACAAATGAAGACACCCAGATCGCTCTGCACTGGAGCACCCCAAAGTCTCTCCCGATTTAGATAATAGGTTGCTTTCCCATTTTTCCAACTAAAATGCATGATCTCACACTTAACCATGTTAAACCCCGTTTTCCACATTTGGCCCACTCTCCTAACCCATATATATATACATCTGTAAGGTTCTTATTTCCTTATTGCAATTTACAATCATGTCTATTTTTCTGTTGCCTGCAGATTTGGCTATACAGCCTTCTATCCCTGTATCCAAGTCATTAATATAGGTTGTAAATAACTGAGGGTCCAAGGACCAAATCCTGTGGCACCCCATAGTTACTTCTTGCCATCCAGAAAAAAATCTATTTATCCTAACTCTGTCTTCTGTTCATCAGTCATGATTTGGAAGTGCCAGTGTTGGACTGGGGTGGACAAAGTTAAAAATCACACAACACCAGCTTATAGTCCAACTGGTTTATTTGGAAGCACGAGCTTTCGAGGCTCAAGGCAGCGCAGGGAGATATTTTAGTTGTGAGGAGCTGAGTAGCTCCTTAAACAACAGCGATTGCTCATTTACTGTCTGACCTTTTAGCCTTCCTGCGCAATCTGCCTGAGCCAAATCTATCCTCATGCTTATGTAATTTCCTTTGTTTAATTCCAGAACAATATTGGGACTCCAGTTTCTCACCCCAAACTGAATTTTGAATTCAGTCATACTGTGGTCACTACTCCCTTGAGGATCCTTAAGTATGATGTCATCAATTAATCTCTCCTCTTTACACAATATCAAATCCAGAGACGCCAGCTCCGTGGTTGGTTTCACAACATATTGCTCCAAGAAATAATCTCTAATACATTCAATGAACTCTGTCTTCCAATCTATTTGCATATTAAAATTACCCATGATTATTGCCTTTCTTTCAAGACTAATTTAAACTTTGCCCCCTGTGGGACTACTGTTCAGGGACTATAGATTACTCCTACCAAGTACTTCTTCCCTGCACTATTCCTTATTTCTACCCAGACTGATTCTACACCTTGATCTCCCGTGATTATGTCATCTTTCATTACAGCTCCGATCCCCCTTATCACCAACAAAGCTACACCACCTCTTTTCTCTTTCAGTCTACCTTTATAAAATGCTAAGTACCCTTGGATATTCAATTTCCAGACCTGGTCTCCTTGCAACCATGTCTCAGTAATGGCTACCAAATTGTACCCTTTTGTTTCTATTTGGATCATTAACTCACTAATTTTGTTTTGAATGCCTTCTGCATTTAAATATAAAGCTTTTAAATTTGTTCTCCTGATAAATTTCCCTAATCTTTTAAAATATCTTCATGCGTAAAGACATTCACCTGTTCCGTCCCTGACCTTTATTATCTGGTAACCATCCGCCACATCTAACCTGTAGGATTACCTCCTCCTTTAATTTGGGTCAAATTCTCGCCCCCCACCGCCACCCCATCATGCACTTATTTTAAAGCCCTGTCTATAGCCCAATTATGTGATTTGCTAGAACACTGGTCCTATCAAATCCCAGCATAGTTCAGATGAAGACTGTCCCATTGGAACAAGTTCCTTCTTCCCCAGCACTGGTGCTGATACACCATGAATTCAAATCCATTTCTCCCACACCAATCTTTAAAGCCATGCATCTACCTGCTTAATCATATTAACCCTGTACCAATCAGCTCATGGCTCAGGTAGTTAGATCGACCTTATTACCTTTTTGGTTCTGCTTTCTAATTTAGCTCCTAGCTGTTCATACTTGCTTAGCAGAACTTCTACCCTATGACATTGGTACTTACATGGACCATGATACTTCAAACCTTACCCTCCTACTCCAAGTTCCTCTGCAACCCAGATGAGATAGCATGAACGTGAGCACCAGGTAGGCAACACAACCTTCATGACTCTCAATCCTGGTCACAGAAAACAGTGACTATGCCTCTAACTATACTATCTCCAATTACGACTACATTTCTCTTCTCTCGTCCATCTTGAATGACTCCCTGCACCATGTTGCTGTGGTCAGTCAGCTCATTCTCCTTGCGGTCCCCATTCCCATCCACACAGGAAGCAAGGCTGTCGAGCCTGTTAGACAAGGACAGGATCTGAGACTCCTGCAAGTCTACCTCCTGGATCCCTCTACCTGCCTCACTCACAGCCACACCTGACCACTGGCTGAATTCAAGTTAGTTAGTCTAAGGGGTGTGACTGTTTCCTGAAACACAGCATCCAGGTAACTCTCTCCCTCCCTGATGTGTCACAATGTCCAAAGATCATCAAATCTGAGCCGGAGTTTCTCAAGCAATCAACATTTATCAAGGACATGGTCACTGGGAACTACAATGGGGTCCACCAGCTACCACATCATGCAGAAACAACACATCACCAAACCCTCCATCCTTATTTTACTTAACTGGTTTTGCATTTGTTTTTGTTTTTTTAATTTTTCACTTTGTTTTTATATCTCAGCTTATTATCTCAATCTGAAGTCAAGTTGTAACCAATAATTTAACACAGATTCAAACTTAGCAGATTTCCTATTAGCCAATCAAAGACAGCCAACCTGTGACATCACTTTTAAGGTCCCCCTCAGTTGAAACACTCAGAATCAGAATCTCTTACCTTCCCAGACTGTCCTCTGGCTCGCTCCTGCTCAGCTGCACTCCTCAAGTGAAGGATGCAAATAATCATGATAAGTTTTTATATCACTTACCTTCCCAGGCTACCCTCCAGCTTGCTCCCACTCAGCTCCACTCAACACAGAGAAGTTTGGGCAGTGAAATCATCATCTGGAAATCAGTCAGGCCAGTGAGCTTTGACACAACGTCAGATCTGAAGTATCATTAATGGTGCATGGCCTTCCATTAGAACCAACCTTTCTGAAGGTTTGGCTGTGGGTGATCGGTCAGGGTGGGGCTGGGAAGAAGTATGAGTGGCTCCAAGTGTGATGAGAGCTTCAGTCATTCATCAAGCCTCATGAACCACTGACTCATTCCTAGAGCCAGACACACTTTTCTACTGTAAGATATATAAGGAGGACTCAACAGAATTACATGGTGTCTTTAACACACAAGGTGTGTGCGCCGTCTAACTGTTAACACAAAGGCAGCTATGTGGAAGAGAACTCCCTCAAATGTGAAACCCTTCAAGTGAAAAGCTTCAAACCTTGTGTGAAATTATTCTCAGTAGTGTCAACACGTCGTAAGCACCATCGCATTCACACAGGGGAGAAACCATTCAGGTGTGAGAAGTGTGACAAATTATTTTCAGTTAGGGAACCTCCGCAGACACCAATATATCCACACAACTGTACAAGTTCAAAGTTTGTGACAAATCATTCTTTGATGTAGGAATGAATCTCAGATTTGTAAATCACCTCCAAGGCACAATCGGCAGTGTGATGGAATATTCCCCACTTGTCTGGATGGATGCAGCTTCAGTAACACTCAATAAGCTTGACACCATCCAGTACAAAGCAGCCTGCTTGATTGGCACCACACCACATATATCCATCCCTGGCAACATCCTTGTAAAATCTTTTCTGAACCTTTTCAAATTTACACTGAGATGGGCAGGTGTTGGTGTTGAGTACTGAAGCTTGCTACGATGCTGGTCATTGTGGGGAATGCTGGTGTAGAGTGCGGAAACATCCATTGTGTCGAGGAATGTTCCTGGTTTGACTGGTCTGTGGGTGTTGAGTTTCCGTAAGAAATCTGTAGTGTCACAACAGGGTGGCATGGTGGCTCAGTGGTTAACACTGCTGCCTCGCAGCGCCAAGGACCCAGGTTCAATTCCAGCCTCAGGCGACTGTCTGTGTGGAGTTTGCACATTCTCTCTGTGTCTGTGTGGGTTTCCTGCCACAGTCCAAAAATATGCGTTTAGGTGAATTGGTCATGCTAAATTGCCCGTAGAGTTAGGTGCATTAGTCTGAGTGGATTGCCCTTCGGAGGGTTGGCTGAAGAGCCTGTTTCCACACTGGAGGGAATCTAATCGAAAGAAGCTGGCGGGGGGGGGGTCCCCTGTACAATGGGTTTCAAGATGCCTTTCACACAGGATCCCAATGCCTGATACAATGGGACTACTGGTGTGTTGGCTTTGTGTATCTTTGGAAGGCAGTAGAAGTCACCAAGCGATAAGTACATGAGGTGAGGGTGCATAGGGAACTCTGAAGAACTGGATCCAAAGTCCTGATCAATGTGTTTAGTTCACAGGTATGCTGTTTGGTCCGATCTGCCGGTAGTTGCCTGTGGTGTTCCTGGTTGTTCAGTTGTCGGTATACTTACTTACAGTAAGCTGTCCTATTCTGAATGACGATGGTTCCTCCTTTATTTGCTGATTTGATGACATTATTGTGATTGGTTTTGAGAGCATGGATGGAATTGCATTGTGAACGCTCACACTCACACATACACTCACACGCACACACGCACCCTCTCACAGACTTATACTCCTTTACACTCACTCTCACACACATACACACATTCTCTCACAGAGACTCATACCCCCCCCCCCCCCCCCACACACACACACACACCCACATGCACATACACTCATATAAGTTTGTGGGGTGAATTTGTACTTGCAGAATTACATTTTATTTTGCTCAAAAACTGTATGAATCCATGTAAGATTCTGCAAATCCCTTTTTTAGATCAGATTCAGTCTGAACATTGGGGCACAGACAGCCTCACACAGGGCACCTCACACCTTCAATGCATTATCTGGGCCAACATGGCACCTATTATTAAAGTTCACTTGGGATTTTCTATGAAAGAACTGAAATCAACATGGTCATTCTAAAAGATGAGAGACTTAACAAATAATCCAGGTTTTTTCCAATATATTATTTCAGCTACATCACACGGTAAACATTTGCTATAAATTCTGTGTCCTATGATTTTATGTTGTCCACAACCATCTAATGAAGGAACAGTGCTCTGAAAGCTCATGTTTCCAAATAAACCTGTTAGACTATAACCTGGTGTTGTGTGACTTTTAACTTTGTGAGTGTGCTTGTTCAGGGTCATGCTTTACTCTCAACGCCACTGAAATAACTCCACAGAGGCCAGTATCCCATCACCAAATCACCATTTATTTATATATCAACAGTCCTTTACTGTAGCTTAAAAATGTGTTGCTGGAAAAGCGCAGCAGGTCAGGCAGCATCAAAGGAGCAGGAGAATCGACGTTTTGGGCATAAGCCCTTCTTCAGGAATGAGCTCCTGTTCCTTTGATGCTGCCTGACCTGCTGCGCTTTTCCAGCAACACATTTTTAAGCTCTGATCTCCAGTCCTCACTTTCTCCTAGTTCTTTACTATAGTCTACTTACACGGATTCAGACACCAGAGTCCCTATCTCTGACATTCACCCTCTTTATACACCAGCCAGCATTTCATTAAAATCAGGACAGCCTCCTTCTGTGCTGTTTTGATGCAGTGAGAAACAAGGGGATGAATGTAGTGATTTTATTGAATCCCTATAGTGTGGAAACAGGCCCTTCAGCCCAACAAGCCCCCACCGACCCTCCAAAGAGTAGCCCACCCCATTCCCTTACACTTAACCCTGACGAATGCACCTAACATTGACATCCTGAACACTATGGGCAATTTAGCATGGCCAGTTCACCTAACCTGCACACCTTCGAATAGTGACAGAAAACCAAAGCACCCGGGGGAAACCTACGCGGACACGGGGAGAATGTGCAAACTCCGCACAGACAATCGCCCGAGGCTGGGATCGAACCCGCGTCCCTGGCAAGTGAGGCCGCAGTGCGAACCACCGAACACGGTGGTACACATGGAGAGGAAGGAATTGAGCGATGAGAGGGGTGCGGGAGAGCGACTGGAATCCCGCGGCCAGGCACCAGAGGGCGCGATTTACAAGGGGCGCAGCTCAAATCCGAGCACCGACCACGTGACAGACGATCGAGCTCGCGCGCTCAGATTTAAACTCCCGACCGTTAAGCGCCAACTGCCGCTGCGCGCGTGAGAACGGGAACGTTCGGCAGTTACCGGCGTCCTGCAACTTTCAGCAGCAAGGTGAGGGCTGTGGGCTTGGAGCTGAATCCCGGGTTGGTTTGGTCTCCAGGTACAGAGCATGGCAGGAAGGAGTGCAACATAATCCTGGAGTTTACATCTCAGACTTGTGGAGGTGCACATACATACACACACTTTTTCTCAGAGAACTATTGTGTACTATTCAGAGTCTGTTATTGTCAATGTGGGTAACTATCTTTTGTCCCCTGTTTTTAGGTCAGATTCGAAAAAAAATATTGTCACATTAGGAGTTCCTGAAGTGGTGAGTCTGTCCTGAACCAATTCTGAAATGTTTACTAACCCGAGGGTAAAGTTTATTCATCTTTGCAACTTTAAAGAGGGCAGTTCATCACCCCTTCCTCAACGGTAACTAGGGTTGGGTATATATGCTGCATCAGCCTGCAGCACCCAAATTACCATCAGTGAATAAAATATCCACAATTTGTGAAGACATGCATTTGAGACCATGATGGAGATCTGTTTTAATCCTGTAGATCACCCCTGAATATGAGAAGGTGAGGTGCAATTGTCTGGGAGGTGCAAAGTATCTGGGGATTTTTACTGATTTCCTGTTCAGTTGTATGTGTTTGGAGCTGATCATTATCCTCTGGACAGTGAATGGTCAGTTCTCTGTGTGCGGGGATCTAGATGTTGCCTGTCTTTTCACCAGAAGATCCACATACGGAGAAACCCTTCAACTGTGAGATTTGTCGTAAAGCTTCTGTGATGTGTTTGGGCCTCCTGATGTATTAGATAATTCATACCGGAGAAAAACCCTTCCAATGTGGGGTTTGTGAAATGTCTTTCATCCAAATGGATGAGTTAGACTGAAGTGTCTCTTTCTGTGCTGTACATCTCTCAGACTCGATGACAATTGTCTGATCTCCTGTGGCATCAGAGGATTCTCACAAGAAAGAATGTGACGTCCATGATCGAGCCTTCACACAGTCATTGACCCCTTGTGGATCACTGAAGTATTCACAAGGTGGGAGAAGCAGTTCTTGTGTAAGTCTCACTTCAGTCCATCTTCAGATCATCCAGCTGACTTTTCCATTAGAAGATTGAGGCAGGGAGTGACAATTCAAATGCAATGTTTGTGACAAAGCCTTCACCCACTCTTCCAATTGACTGAACCACCAGCAGATCCACTTGGGTGAGAACCCATTCACCTATATATCAGGGATTTGACATATGTATCTCCAGGTCTACCAACATGCACATACATGAAAAGGTCAATTTAACCTTTGATCTGATAACCAAAGAACATCAGATGAAGACATCAATGTGCATAGAAGCTCCTGCATAAACTCAGCATTTGTCAGGTACAAATCACTCACTGACTTTCACTCTGACCAAGAAGACAATCAGATACTCAGTGATTAGAAATGCTTCAGCTTCTCATCAACCAGCACAAGTATCCAGGGGAGGAGCTATCCTTGGGTAGTAATGGGGGTACCTCAATTACCCTCAGTCTGTCTGGTCAATGGGAAGGGAAGAATCAGGCAGGAATCCCGTCATTGAGCCCAGCTGGGAAGTCTGAAGGGGGGGTGGGGCAGCAGGAGGTATCTTGGCTGTGACAGTCTCCATTGTCTCTCAACATTCACTGTCTGGCTGTCCACGTGTTAAAAGGGACACTTGACCAGAGCACTAGAGGCCAGTAAGTATCCACTGTCTGTCTTACAGTTCAGTACCTTGGGGTTTGGAGGGATTGTGAGAGGACAACAGCTTGCATTTACATAGCACCTTAAAATAGAAAAATATCCCGAATGTTTCACATAGGCATTACCAGACAAAAACTAGCACTGAGATATGTTAGTGTGTTTTGAGAAGATTTGTAGCTCAGGCTGAGATTCTGGGTGTAGGCTTGCTCGATGAGCTGGAAGGTTCATTTTCAAATGTTTTGTCACCATACTAGGTAACATATTCAGTGAGCCTCCAGACGAAGCACTGCTGGTGTTTCCTGCTTTCTATTTATATGTTTAGCCTTCCTAAATAGAAAGCAGGAAACACCAGCAGTGCTTTGTCCGGAGGCTCACTGAAGATGTTACCTAGTATGGTGATGAAACATCTGAAAATGAACCTTCCAGCTCAGCGAACAAACCTACGTCCAGAACAGAGATATGTAATAAGAGATAGTTATAAACGTCACTGAGTCTCTGGGAAGATTTCCTTGGATACATGAAGTGGGTGATTAAGGAGAATGTGTGTCAGGATTTTCCTTGTTGTGGACAAGAGAGAAAACCTCAGTAGTTTCTGCAGCATGATTTATCTCCTTGAAGATAGTTACAACTGTCCCCATTCCTGAGATAGGAGAATTCCTCTTTTTGCCCAAATCAGTGGGATGTGTTCATGCAGTCATGATGTGAGAAAACGTCCTCAGGGCTGTAGTCCTCAGCTGGAATACCATTGAGGCAAGTTTTATTGTTCCTCGTCTGTTTAATTGCTTGTGGAGACACTCCTATCAATACTGACTCACTCCTGGATTCTACCACATGGGCGGCACGGTGGCACAGTGGTTAGCACTGCTGCCTCACAGCGCCTGAGACCCGGGTTCAATTCCCGACTCAGGCGACTGACTGTGTGGAGTTTGCACGTTCTCCCCGTGTCTGCGTGGGTTTCCTCCGGGTGCTCCGGTTTCCTCCCACAGTCCAAAAGATGTGCGGGTCAGGTGAATTGGCCATGCTAAATTGCCCGTAGTGTTAGGTAAGGGGTAAATGTAGGGGTATGGGTGGGTTGCGCTTCGGTGGGTCGGTGTGGACTTGTTGGGCCGAAGGGCCTGTTTCCACACTGTAAGTAATCTAATCTAATCTAAACCTGGAGAACAGACTGGTGGATATCAGCTACCCTATAGATTCATGGTTGATAAGTTGTTCAAAATGTTCTTTCCAGTGCTAATGGATGGAATTGTCATCCTGGAGAAGAAAATCATAATCTTGTGAAACATTGTGATTTTGTCCATTTGATCTTGGTCTACAGATATTCCTGGAGATTTCGAAACTATTCACATTATAGGATTACAAAACATGTTGTTTGATTTCTCAAGCTTTTTCTTTCCACCGCCTGTCCTTTGTCTTGAAGATTTGTGTTTGGAATTCAGCCTTGAGGAGTTGAAGTGTTGCCTCCTTGGGCTGTACTGCCAAACAATAAGTGCTGATGGGTTTTGTTGCAGGAGGTCACATTTTTTCAGGATCATGTTCACTGAGCCAGTCCTGGTATCATCCTATGAGACTGAATTTGGGTTTCATTTCTGACCATCAGTGTTGGCAGCAACTGTGGAGTTGTGTGTGTATAAAATATATTTAAGTTCACAAGCTTACAGAGTCTGAAAGCACCTTAAACTCCATGTAAGTTTTCAAGTGTTGCCACTACTATAATACAGGGAACATGGCAGCCAATTTGTTCACAGCAAGCTCTCTCAAACAACAAATGGTAAACCATCAAAAAATCTGCTTTTGTAAAATTAAGTGTAGAATCCATATGGTTCAGGACATCAGGAATAAACTTGCCTGCTGTTGTATGAAGTAGTGTATGGGATCTTTTATATTTATCTGGGAGAAGAAAGGACTCGGTTTATCTCATCTGAAAGATGGTATCTCTTAACACTCCCTTAACTTGGTACAAGAATTTGGAGCTGATAGTCAATTTTACTATGAACTCTCAATCTTTGGGCTGACCGACCACAAAAAATGAAGTGATGGAAACAGAAAGGAGTTTATGAATGAAGGATAGTTAATATACTGAGCCAAGGCAGTGTAGACGGCGTGGATTAACCCTCAAAGGCCACGGGTTTCCTATTGTTGACAGCGTGGCTGAAATCCTTGGCTTCACCCTGATTGGAACTATATCTCAGTACAACTTGTTTAATCATTCAAGGGTTGTGGGCATCAGTCACAGGGCTAACATTAATTCTTCATCCCTAATTTCCCTGGATGAGGTAGTGGTGTGTTGCCTTCTTGAACTGCTGGAGTTCTTAGGTTGTAAGGATATGTACTTTCCTTTTTGGGAGAGGGTTCAAATGTTTTTACCCAGCAACAGTGAAGGAGCGGTGTTTTTGTTCCATGTCAGGGAGGTGTGTGGATTTTGAGGGGAACATGCAGGCGGTAGTATTCCTGTGTAACTGTTGCCCTGGTCCTTCTTGATGAATGACCATTACACGCTCAGAAGGTTGTAGTGATGCTGTGGCTTTCAAGAGGTTATTTTGTCCCAGTTTTTTTTGAGAGGTTATAAGGCAGGGATTATTAGCCATCTACTGAAGACCACTTGAGTAAACAGCTTGTGAGGCGTTGGTTTTTTTTAAAAGTTCGAATGACTGTGCGGCTAGTTCTCACAGACTAGGCTTTCTCGTCTTTTTTAGTTTTAAGGTTTAGTTTTAAACAGCTCTTAGGATTTGGTAGCTTCAATAAACGTCACCTAGCTGCTGTTACTCTCTGAATCTTTTCTTGTGTTTCTCTCCCGGATTGGAGTACTCCATGTGAGAATCTGTGTCTGTCTTTTTCTTTTAGTCAAGAGGATTGTTTATGGGATGTTAATATACTTAAATTGTTAATTCTGAATAGTTACTGTATTTTTTATTCTGTTCAGTTTTCCAATAGAGTTTAGTAATTCTAAATGCCTCTTTATTTGGATGTATTTTAACTGCAGTGCTGAAATAAATTGTGGTTTGCTTATCGTCAAGTAATTTTGACTAATCAATTGCATCGGGAACAGACACTTTACGTTTGCATTTAAAATAAGAAAATGTTGGCGTCTAGGCTGCCTTCTTAAAATAATTTGTGGGGGTCAGATTTGATCCATAACGAGGTGTAACTGCAGGAGTGATGGCGATGACTGTCCCTTCGATCTTGAAATTTCTATACTGATCAGTAGTTCAGTGTCTTTGTGCCATATTTGGTTATAAAAACTCATATCCATTCAGCTGGATAAAAGTAAATTGCCATGTGTCAAAGTTCACATGATTATTAACTGAAATCAGAAGTTCATTCCTTGTTCTCAATATTTATCTCCAGATGTATAAGTGTACAAGTGACATTCCCATAAACAATGTTACTTCTTTATCACAATATCGTCCATTTGGCCTCCTCAAGTTGTTTTCACACACACATTGGAATGGGTCACTCATGTCTGGAACAATCTGAGTACCAGGTGGGAAGTGGTGTCTCTCTCTCTCTCTCTCTCTCTCTCTCTCTCTCTCTCTGACACAGGAAGGATGAGTAGATTCTCAAATAATTGACTCTTACAGAGCTAAATGATCAATATATTTGAACACTATCCTAATGGAATAATATGCCTGTTAACCTTGTTCTTATCACTGTAAAAAGGAATTCATGCTGAGTGTGAACAGGTTGGGTCTTTACCTGGATTTAGTCTAACTTTAAAACAAAGGTTGCTGTGAATTTCCTGAGACAATTAATAATCAAATTCTTATCACCAAGGTAGTCTTCACACTCCCACCAAGCTGCAGCACTGTTTATTGAAACACAAAGATGCTGCAAAATGAATGAGGAAATTACCCTGTAGTTGTTCACACATCGTGAAGCCAGTTCAATCAAAACATACAACCCTTAAATAAAACTGCTTCAGTTCATCTCTCAATTTTTAAAAAATTGCAACAAAAATCCCTGATAAATATGCAGCTATCACAAGCAATTGGCCTGTGACCTGGAGCTTATATTATATCAATTTTATAAGTGCAATCCAGCCAAATGACCTGAATGCATTCGGAATTTAAAATGTTAGTTGCATTGCCTGTAAATTGAACATGTGATCTTTAACATTTGGTTTATTAAACATCAGCCAGGGAGCTGGTACCAACCACAGAAATGACCACAGCCCCAGATGGGAATAATGAGACTAGTGAGTTTCTGCTAATTGCACCTGTATGAGGCAATTCATTATATTACACTCAGGTATTTTTAGGTAATCAGGCACCACCAGTTCAAGTCAAATTTATGACTCCAGTCTACATGCTGCAGCCAACAATTATTTTCAGAAAATTACAAGCTCACTGATAATAGCTGATTTCTGATGTGTCACAGTGGTAAGGAAAGATCAGGAATTGCGTGCCTCCCATCAGTGGGCAGGTTATTCGACAAGATCCTGAGGAACAGGATTTACATGTATTTGGAAAGGCAAGACTGATTGGAGTCACAGAGATATACAGCATGGAAACAGACCCTTTGGTCTAACTTGCCCATGCCGACCAGATATCTGAGCCTAACCCAGGCCCATTTGCCAGCACTTGGCCCATATCTCCCAAACCCTTCCTATTCATATATCCATCCAGATGCCTTTTAATTGCTGTAATTGTACCACCTTCAACCACTTCCTCTGGCGTTTTATTCCATACAGGGACAGTCAACATGGCATTGTGCTTGGGAAATCGGGTCACACTAACTTAATTGAGTTTTTTGAAGAAGAAACAAAGAGGATTGATGAAGGCAGAGTGGTGGGTATGACCTATATGGACTTCTGCAAGGCATTTGTCGAGGTTCCGCATGGCAGACTGGTAAGCAAGGTTAGATCTCATGGAATACAGGAAGAACTAGTCATGGATGCAAAATTGGCTTGAAGGTAGGAGATAGAAGCTGGTGGTGGAGGCTTGCTTTTCAGACTGGAAGCCTGTGACCAGTGTTTGCACAAGGATTGGTGCTGGGTCCACTTCTTTTCATTGTTTATGTAGTAAGTTTGCAGGTGACATCAAAATTGGCCGTGTAATGGACAGCCAAGAAGGTTACATCAGAGTACATCTGGATCTTGATCAGATGGGCCAATGGGCTGAGAGTGGCAGATGAAGTTTAATTTAGATAAATGTGAGGTGCTGCATTTCGGAAAGGCAAATCAGGGCAGGGATTATACACCTCATGGTAAGGTCCTGGGGAGGGCGGCACAGTGGTTAGCACTGCTACCTCACAGCGCCAGAAACACGGGTTCAATTCCCGACTCAGGCGACTGACTGTGTGGAGTTTGCACATTCTCCCCGTGTCTGCGTGGGTTTCCTCCGGATGCTCCGGTTTCCTCCCACAGTCCAAAGATGTGCAGGTCAGATGAATTGGCCATGCTAAAATTGCACCGTAGTGTTAGGTTAGGGGTATGGGTGGGTTTCGCTTCAGCGGGGCGGTGTGGACTTGTTGGGCCGACGGGCCTGTTTCCACACTGTAAGTAATCTAATCTAAATCTAAATATGTAAGAGTGTTGCTGAACAAAGAGACCTTGGAATGCAGATTCATAATTCCTTGAAAGTGGAGTCACAGGTAGACAGGATAGTGAAGAAGGTGTTTGGTATGTTTTCCTTTATTGGTCAGTGCATTGAGAATAAGAGTTTGGAGGTCATGTTGTGGCTGTACAGGACATTGGTTTGGCCATTTTAGGAATATTGTGTTCAGTTCTGTTCTCCCTGCTATTGAAAGGATGTTGTAAATCTCTGAACCCTTTCAAATTTTACAAAGAGATCACCAGAGTTGAAGGGTTTGAGCTATAGGGACAGGCTGAATAGAGTCATAGAGATGTACAGCACAGAAACAGACCTTTCGGTCCAACCCGTCCATGCCAACCAGATATCCAACCCAGTCTAGTCCCACCTGCCAGCACCTGGCCCATATCCCTCCAAACCCTTCCTATTCATATACCCATCCAAATGCCTGTTAAATGTTGCAATTGTACCAACCTCCACCACTTCCTCTGGCAGTTCATTCCATACACGTACCACCCTCTGTGTGAAAAGGTTGCCCCTCTCACCCTAAACCTATGCCCTCTAGTTCTAGACTCCCCCACCCCAGGGAAAAGACTTTGTCTATTTACCCTATCCATGCTCCTCATAATTTTGTAAACCTCTATAAGGTCACCCCTCAGCCTCCGACGCTCCAGGGAAAACAGCCCCAGCCTGTTCAGGCTCTCCCTATAGCTCAAATCCTCCAACCAAGGCAACATCCTTGTAAATCTTTTCTGAACCCTTTCAAGTTTCACAACATCTTTCCGATAGGAAGGAGACCAGAACTGCACTCAATATTCCAACAGTGGCCTAACCAATGTCCTGTACAGCCGAAATATGACCTCCCAACTCCTGTACTCAATACTCTGACCAATAAAGGAAAGCATACCAAACGCCTCCTTCACTATCCTATCTACATGCGACTCTACTTTCAAGGAGCTATGAATATGCATTCCATGGTCTCTTTGTTCAGCAACACTCCCTCGGACCTTACCGCTAAGTGTATAAGTCCTGCTAAGTTTTGCTTTCCCAAAATGCAGCACCTTGCATTTATCTGAATTAAACTCCACCTGCCACTTCTCAGCCCATTGGCCCATCTGGTCAAGTTCCTGCTGTAATCTGAAGTAACCTTCATCGCTGTCCACTACACCTCCAATTTTGATGTCATCTGCAAACCTATTAACTCGCATCCACATAATTTATGTAAATGACAAAAAGTAGAGGACCCAGTACTGATCCTTGTGGCCTCCAGTCTGAAAAACAACCCTCCACCACCACTGTCTGTCTTCGACCTTTTGAGCGAGTTCTACATCCAAATGACTAGTTCTCCCTATATTCCATGAGATCTAACCTTGCTCACCAGTCTCCCATGGTGAACCTTGTCGAACGCCTTACTGAAGTCCATGTAGATTGCATCTACTGCTCTGCCCTCATCAATCCCCTTGTTACTTCCTCAAAACTCAATCAAGTTTGTGAGACATGATTTCCCATGCACAAAGCCATGTTGACTATCCCTAATCAGTTCTTGCCTTTCCAAATACACATACATCCTGTCCCTCAGGATTCCCTCCAACAACATGCCAGGCTGTGGCTATTTTCCCTAGAGCATCCCTGGAGGGAGGGGCCTTATAGAAATCTATAAAATCATGAGGGGCATAGACAGGGTGAATATTCAAGGTCTTTTCCCCAGGGTAACAGAGTCTGAAACTGGTTTAGGGTGAGAGGGGAAAGATTTAAAAGGGACGTAAGCAGCAATGTTTTCACAGGGTTGTGCATGTATGGAATAAACTGCCAGAGGAAGTAATGGAGGCTTGTACAATTACAACGTTTAAAAGATGTCTGGAAGAGTATATGGAAGTGTTTAGAGGGATGTGGGCTAAATGCTGGCAAATGGGACGAGATTAATTTAGGATATCTGGTCGGCATGGATAGGTTGGATTGAAGGGTTCATTTCCATGCTGTACAGCTCTGTGACTCTTAAAAAAAGAAATAGTTAAAATAAATTTATAGAGTAATAATTACGTTATTACCTTAATTTTGCAAGGAGTTTCTGATTTGACTTCATTATTTATGATAATTTAAAATAGTGTAGTTTCTATTCTTGTGATACTGAAATCAAGAGGAGTGGAAATTGCTCTTCGCCCTAATGCCTTGATTAAAATTTAACACAACACTTACTGGTGTTTTATAGAATAGCTGTTTTCCCAAGGTCCTGGCATTACAGTCACATTGCACTAAAGGTCACATGAGGAGACTTTAAAGAGCTCCTTGAATAGAAAGCATTTCCCCTCCTTCATGTCGTCTGAGAATACTCCATATGAACCCACTCACACTAGATCATCCATAATGTTTTCATTGTCAGGAACTCCGACATCACATCCATATTTTGGGAAGGTAAGTGAACTGATGGCCAGCTGGTTAGTGACAAGATTGATCACTTTCTTCCCTGGCTAATGACTCAATTTTCTCCAGCACAGAAAATGAGGTATTGTTTATTCATACCATGTCTCTCTGTAGCAGCTTACTGAGAAAAGTGAGTGGGATGTTGAAGAACTGATCAAAGTATTGGCCATATCTTGGGGTTGCTGTATTTCAGATTGAGAGAGAGAAAATGACCATTATCATTGCACTGTACTGCACTCTGAACAATATCACTCAAACAAGGTTCCTGGGAGGTGTGAATGGACTGGAACATTCTGGTCGAGGAAATAGATGAGATGAACACTTAGCCTCAGAAATTGGTGTTGAAGGGAGCTGAATCTACAAGAGGCTCTTCTGGCATTGAACAGGGCAGAGATGTCAGATATCAACTCAAAGTAAAACCCATAAAATGTCCCAAAACATTCTTTCTGTCGCAGATGACACCCCCATCTCCAGATCATACTCCAAACATGCCTCTGTTCCTCCTGTATCTCTCTCTCCTGCACATAAGCTGATTTCATCAGTGCTTTGTATGCTGTGGGTAAAATACATCTAAGCATACATGCGTGAAGATATATGTCTGTACAGCTGAAGCATGCTATTTCCACACTAGTCAAACTGAGACAGCAGCTGCAATAAGTGAGGTTTTATTCAGATGGGACAATGACCAGTTTAAATCCCCACCTGATTTGCTGTTCAATGTCCATTTCACAGATCAATTTCCAAGTTTCAAGGAACTCATGTAGTTCCAGAAATATTTGGATTGACTGTGAGAGACGTCAATCAGAGAGCCCACCCACTCTGCCCATTGGCTCCTCTTCCTCTTCCAGAGCTGGTTCACTTCTTATAGGGACTGAAAACCAAGTGAGGAGATGGTGAGTGAAGGAGCAGCTTTTGTATCCCATAATATCCACACCAATCTTCAAGCAGTCTGACTATCCTGTGGGTAATCAGGGGTGGAAATGTCCCTTATGCTGTGTGAGAAGATCCAGCTGAGAGAGCTGTTTACTCGGTGCTTTGTGCTGAACTGTGTGACTGGAGCTGTATGTTGGATATTGGGTGTATTTATTGGAAACATTTCCCTCAGATTTCCAGGTGGAGTTTTGTAGATGGCTGATTCCTAAATTGTGAAGGTGAGGGGTTATGATCCGGGAGGTGCTGAGTGTCTGCAGACTCTTCATATTTGTGTGTGTTGTGTTTGTTTTGGAGCCGGGTATTATCCTGTGGACAGTGAAAGGCCAGTTCTGTGAGTTGGGATTTGGATACTGCCTGTTTTTTTTTCAGATCCATGCAAGCTCACTCAATATCTATACACTTCTCAGGACAGATGTAAAAGGAAGACTTGCATTTATATAGAGCTTTCCAGAAAAACCTGATGTCCTGAAGGTTTTTTTTAAGGAAAACTGGCAGCCAAATGTGCACATAGGAAAATCTCACAAACAGCAATGCACGTTTCATTAATATCTTTATTTTAGCTTAGCTGGGAAGAGATCTGGAGTCAACACCAGTGTAACAGTCAGGCTCTCACTTGATGGACTCTCGTTGGATCTCTGTATATAGCATAAAAACAATACAGTTTATAGCCTTCATATCTATAAACCAATATTTTTCATGAGTTATAAGCAGGTAAGCAATGCGGTTATCAATGCTCCATTGAGTAAAGGAGGTTGCGCAAGCCATGGTTGGAGGGGTGGTTAAGCAAAAGCAGCTGCAAATCTTCGGCTAGTTGCAGACACAGACACACATAGTTTCAAAATTTATGGTACTTTTTTTTCAGCAAAACTTTTAACTATTGCTTCTGCAATACTGTCATTTCCTCCTTTTGATCACTTCATGATAACACAGAATATTGCTAAAGCCTTTAACTATAGCAATTGGCTATCAGTGGCCATCTTAAGACAAGAATGCAGGCAATGACAATAAGTATTATCCTGAAATGTAACAACATGGCCCAAAATTCCCAACCATGCTTTATGGTGATATATAACTGGAATGGTCAGTCGTAAAAGGATTGACTCAATGCCAGAGCTTGCAGAAAGCTGTTTTTCAATTCCGTAAATGCAGTCAACTGTTCAGTTGTTAATGTAAAGTTGGTGGGGGGGGCATTGGAGGACGCCAGTGGTTTGAGTAGGTGGGTGTGGATGGCAATGTTCAGTATCCATTGTCTACAGAAATTCAGTAGCCCAAAAAAAGGTACACATTTGCTTAGGAGTTGTAGGCAGCAGAGTATTGGCAATGGGTCATATTCAATCCTTTGTTAACTTCCATTCTTCCACTAAGAGTACAATTCCCAGAAACTGAACCTCATCCTGGGAGCGTTTTACCTTGTGGGGTGGGACGTCATATCCTAGGGAGTGCAAGAAGGTCAGTAATACAGAGGTATCAGTTTTGCAGGTGGTTGCGCTGTTGCTGACGACCAGCAAATCATCCACATGGAGCGGCACGGTGGCTCAGTGGTTAGCACAGCTGTCTCACAATGCCAGGGACCTGAGTTCGATTCCACCCTCGGGCGACCGTCTGTGTGGAGTTTGCACATTCTCCCTGTGTCTGCATGGGTTTCCTCCGGGTGCTCCGGTTTCCTCCCACAGTCACAAAGATATGTAGGTTAGGTGAATTGGCTATGTTAAATTGCCCATAGTGTTAGGTGCATTCGGCAGGGTAAATACAGGGTAGGGAACTGGGTCTGGGTGGGTTACTCTTCAGAGGGTCAGTATGGACTTGTTGGGCCGAAGGGCCTTTTTCCATACAATAGATAATCTAATCTAATTTAATTCACACACTGTGCTATTGTCAATCCCTGTGGGAGTTCCAAGGTCTGTAGTTGTTTTTGCAGACTATCCAGAAACAATGGGGGTGTGGACAAAACCCTGGGGCAGCCAGGTCCAAGTATAATGCTGGCCTTGGTATGTAAAGGCAAACAGGTGTTGAGAGTTCAAGTGTAACAGTACGGTGAAGATCAAACAACAGACCGAATCCCAATGATTGCATCCCGACCCCCCAGATTTGTGTCTTACCTCCAGTACTTTACTAATATTTACAGGTTGTTGTAAGGCTCATTCTAATGACTGAATCAAAAGGTTTGTTTGGGCATTAGCATTGGAAAATCTCTCTTCTAACACACCATGACTTCGAACTGGTCCCCGTTGATCACAGTCACCCATTTGTTCCTGCCATTCAGTCACTTCCTCAGGTTATAAAATCATACAGCACAGTGCAAACAGATCTTGGGAGGGTGGCATTACACATTTGAACCATCCTTTGGACATAGTGGGCGCATTGGGCTGGTTTTTCCTTATGATCTGGAGCTTGGTTCATTATCATTTCTTGGGACTTCCAAGGGACATAAACTCCAATTGTTGGATCCTTACTATCATCAGTGACTCTGGGATTTGGTAACTGTCACATTGGACACTGCAGTTTGGAGTCCACTAACCCAGGTACACTGATGGTATCTGTCTTCTGGGATTCATTTTTGCCCATTCAGCCACACTGGATCTCTTGGGAGCCTGGTACGGTGGTGGGGATAGTACAGTGGTAGTAGATGGGTCTACAGGAGGTACTGGTAATCTAAGATAACATCCCCATTCCTCATCTCTGTCAGTATCATTCCCCCTCTTCAAATAGGGTCAGTATGCCAGACAGAGGTTCGGGATCCCTGGTAGAACTTAGATTCTCTTGACAGAGCTGCTGCTTTAATCCTTCCTGTTTTTTTCTATATCATCCTTGGTCTCTCGACTTTTTTTTTCTGTTCCCTTTTTCACCTTCTGTCTACGCATTTGCACTCAGCTTTTAATGTCTTCCAACTTTTGGGAGTTCTATCTGCTGTACATACCCCTATCCCTTTATACTGACCAATAAAGTATCTTTCCATTTTCTATCAGCTTTATCCTTCCATTCCTTAATTAATGATGATTTGGAGATGCCGGTGTTGGACTGGAGTGAACAAAGTTAAAAATCACACAACACCAGGTTATAGTCCAACAGATTTAATTGGAAGCACACTAGCTTTCGAAGCGTCGCTCCTTCAGCAGGTGGTAGTCGAACCTGATGAAGGAGCGACGCTCCGAAAGCTAGTGTGCCTCCAATTAAACCTGTTGGACTATAACCTGGTGTTGTGTGATTTTTAACTTAGTTAATGATATCCACTTATTTCCACAATTTTTCTTCCAAACTAGATTTACCGCCAACTCATAAGAGGGCACACCCCAGGTCCTGTCCAGGGGCCAAATTGTGTTCCCTAATCGTTTGTTAAGTGCAGCACTTCATTTCCATAAATCATTTTCCTGATCAGGTATTCTGTTTCATACTCAGAAGAGGAGTCCTCTTTCCAGCTACATCGAGGGATTGTCCAATTATACTACTTTGCTGTACTAGAAACATATTTCAATATCACAGAAGTGAGGAATTTACTGGGTCTGCCCTCCTCCTTCCATTATATCATAATTTCAACCAGCCACATTTAAAGGAGGCAGCTCTCTAAACCAAATCCATCAGGTAGTGGCAATCATATCCTTGAGCGTGGTCCCCCGTCCTGACTTTTTCTCTCAAGCACAATTCAGAATAGCCAATGTCACCCTACAGCAATCTAGACGGTCCAAAGATGTGCGGGTCAGGTGAATTGGCCATGCTAAATTGCCCGTAGTGTTAGGTAAGGGGTATATGTAGGGGTATGGGTGGGTTGCGCTTCGGCGGGTTGGTGTGGACTTGTTGGGCCGAAGGTCCAGTTTCCACACTGTA
Organism: Hemiscyllium ocellatum; assembly: GCF_020745735.1. Lineage (NCBI taxonomy): Eukaryota > Metazoa > Chordata > Chondrichthyes > Orectolobiformes > Hemiscylliidae > Hemiscyllium > Hemiscyllium ocellatum. Next base: position 40,260,090 of record NC_083435.1, read on the forward strand.
AGTAATCTAATCTAATCTAGACAACGTCTTTTTTTTAAAAAAACTTTCTTATCTTATAATCCTGGTCCAGGTGGCTCGTTGGATCCCTTTAAGGTACCAGTCTCACTGGACAAAGGGTAGATCATCTATCTGAACGTAATAAGTGGTCTGAGGTAAAATACCTCAGGGAGCCCTAGCCCTCACACTATATTATGCTTGATTCAAACTCTCGGTCACTTATTCAGCCCAGAGAAATGGTTCCTATGTTGGGTTCAGAGTCATGGCACCAAAATGTTGACTCACAAAGTTCCGGACCACAAAAAAGTTTCATTAACCTCTTTATTTTAGCTTTGGTCCGGAGTCAACGCCAGAGGAACTGTCAAGCTCTCACTTGATGGACTCTCGTCAGACCTCTATGTATGGCATAAAAGCAGTACAGTTTATGACCCTGATATATCTCAACCCATACTTTTCACATGAGTCATTAGCAAATAACTAATGTGATTAACAATGCTCCATTGTATAGAGGAGGCAGCCCAAGTCATGGGTGGAGAGTTGGTTAAGCAAGAACAGCTGCAAGCCTTCAGCTAGTCAGACATAACATTGTTTCCAAATTTATAGTTCATTGTTGTTTCAGGAAAACTTTTAACTATTGCTTTCCCTCAATACTCTATCAGGTAGGTGCGGAGTATTCTATAAATAGTAGGCAATCAAGGGGACTTGGGGATCTGTATATCATGAAATTGTCATAAGTAGGTACAGAAATCAATCAAGAAAGACTAATGAAATACTGGCCTTTATATCAAAAAGGAGAAAGTGAGGTCTGCAAATGCTGGAGATCAGAGCTGAAAATGTGTTGCTGGAAAAGCGCAGCAGGTCAGGCAGCACCCAAGGAACAGGAGATTCGACGTTTCGGGCATAAGCCCTTCCTGAAGAAGGGCTTATGCCTGAAATGTCGAATCTCCTGTTCCTTGGATGCTGCCTGACATTCTGCGCTTTTCCAGCAACACATTTTCAGCTTTATATCAAAAAGAAAAGAATACAAGGAGATAGAATTATGTTACAGTGATACAAAGCTCTGGTTTGGCCACACCTGCAATGTTGAGAGCAGTCCTCAGCAACTCACCAGAGGAAGGAGATAGTGGCCTTGATGGGAATGCAGGGTAAATTTACTAGAAAGATAACTGGATTGCAAGAATTAAATTATAAGGAGAGATTAAACAAGATAGGGTTGTATACACAGACGTTTGTAAGCTGAGGGACAATCTGATGCATGTTTTTAAATTTACTGAACACAGGAACTGAGGCAGCGATTGCAATGACAAGTTTAAATCCCCACCTGATCTGCTGCTCAAAAGTCACCTCCATTTCCCCGGTCAGTTTCCCAAGTTTAAAGGAAACTCATGTTGCTCCTGAATTATTTGGATTGACTGTGAGAGACCTGAATTAGCGAGCACACCACTCTATTGTCTCCTCGTCCTCTTCCAGAGCTGGTTCACTTCCTATAGGGACTGAAAACCAAGTGAGGAGATGGTGAGTGAAGGAGCAGCTTTTATACAAATTGTATCCCATAATATCCACACCAATCTTCAGGCAGTCTGACTATCCTGTGGGTAATGAAGGGTGGAAATGTCCCTTATGCTGTGTGAGAAGATCCAGCTGAGAGCTGTTTACTCAGTGTTTTGTGCTGCTTGGAGCTGTGTTGGATATTGAATGTGTTTATTGGAAGTATTTCCCATCTGATTTACATGTAGAGTTTTGCTGGTGGTTGATTCCTGAATTTGAGAAGATAAGGTGCCGTTATCTGGTAGGTGTTGAGTGTCTGAGGATTCTTTCTGATTGTGTGTGTGTGTGTGTGTGTGTGTGTTTTGGGAGCTGTTTATTATCCTGTGGACAGTGAACGGTGAAAGGCCAGTTCCGTGTGTTGGGATTGGGATACTGCCTGTCTTTTCAGATCCATGCAAGCTCACTCAATATTGATAGCCTCCTCAGGGGAGAAGTAAACAGAAGACATACATTTATATAGAGCTTTTCAGAACAACCTGATGTCCTGAAGGGTTTTTTTTAGGAAAACTGGCAGCCAGGTCTGCACATAGCAAACTCCCACAAACAGTCATGTGATAATATCCAGACAGTGTGTTTTTTAAATGGTATTGATTCATGATTAATGGATAACTCCAGTACACCAGGGATAACTCCCCTGTTATTCAAAATCATGCTGTGGTTTCTTTTACCCTTTTCTCGGAAAGAAGAGAGAGGCCTAATTTGAGATCTCACCTGAAAGACAGCTCCACTATCAATGCAGCTCTACCACATTCCTTTTGTATTGGACTATGCTGGGACTGTGTCTGATTCGATTAAGCATTCTCTGTCGTTTCCCAATGTTGGTCAGGAATACCACAAAGAGAAAAATGTGTGAGATTCACTTTCAGGAGAGGCCAGTGTTGCTCTACCTTAGCTTATTTGTGGTTTGAACCCTTGTGGGTTCCAGACTCAAGTAGTCCAATGCTCTCCTCATTGCTCCTACTCTAGCTGTTTTGCTCCTTGTACTTGCAGGAGTCCCACCTGCTCCAGAGGTATGTAATGACAAAATAGGTGAAACAAAAAGATCATTGGCTTAGGGCACAAGGAGGGGTGGTACTGCCAGTTGCACTTGGTCAATTCCACTCATTCAACTTCTCTGTGGCCTGCACAATATTTTTCTTCAAATCAGTCTACAGTTTTCTTTTGAAGCTTCAAGTGAATCAATCTTCACCTTCTATCAGACTGTGCATTCCAGATCATGACCACTCACCAGATAAAAACGTTTTCACTTGCATCTTTTGTTAATCATTTCTGTTCTCTGCCTCCTATGACAATGCAAAATATAAGCTCAGGGTATAACAGCTCACTTCCAGTTAAGGTAAATTATACTCTCCACAATTCAGTGTTGAGTACTATAACTTCAAAGCATGACATGGGGTCTCCATTTTTCTGACATCCTCACTTTTACTTTGAACTCATTGACTTCAGCACTGACTTACAAACTGCTACCCTCTGTAAGGTAGTTGTCTTAAAGTAGAGACTTTTAATGCTCAGTTACAGGTTGTTGGTTCTCTGTGGCCTGTATTTTGTTTTAATGCAGAAGATGAGGTAGGCAGTTTGTCATGGTGCCCAGTTTACTCAAGTCAAATCTGCAGTATGTTCCAAGCAAAAACAGAAATTGCTTCCAATTGCAATGCATCTTTGGAGAGAAAACAGTTACTGTTTCAAGTCAAGTGATCCTTCAGAACTGTCACTGAACTTGAAACATTGACCCTGTGTTTTTCTCTCTGCAGATTTTGCCAGACCTGCTGAGTTCATGGAATTCCTACAATGAGTAAAGAGGCCATTTGGCTTATTGAGACTGCACTCATCTTCCAAAGAGCATCCCATCCAGACCTAACTGCTTGCTTCCCTCATCGTGATCCAGTCTTCATCAATGAAATAAAGGGAAGAATTGAGTATGATTGAAATCGATGGTAAAGCCGTTTGTGGTGATGTATGAATTGAAGAGGTAGTGAAATATCACCTGTGAGGTAGTAGTAAAATGCAGAGAGCCAGAAGGGTTAGCATTATGGGACGATGGGATTGGTGAGAATGGGCATAACAGATCAGATTACTTAGTGTGGAAACAGGCCCTTCGGCCCAACAAGTCCACACCGGCTTTCTGAAGAGCAACCCACCTAGACCCATTTCCCTACATTTACTCCTCCACCTAATGCTACGGAAAATTCAGCATGGCCAATTCACCTAACCTGCAAGCTTTTGGAATGTGGGAGGTAACCGGAGCACCTGGAGGAAACCCACGCAGACACGGGGAGATTATGCAAACTCACAGAGACAGTTGCCTGAGGCGGGAATTGAACCCGGGTCTCTGGCGCTGTGAGGCAGCAGTGCTAACCAGTATGCCACCGTGCTGCCCTTATATTGAGACATGTATTCTGTGAACCTTGGGTGAGAGGCATATGCAGGGGCAGAGTTAAATTCACTGGTGATCCTGCGAGTGTGAAGTGTTGAGAGAAGTTGGAGGCACTTAACCTTAGGGAGCTGAGAAGAACAATGACGTTTCTCCTGCAGTACTGGATATTCCGTTGGATACCAGGATGCCTCATCAACCTCTACTACAATTTGTGTCCAGACGGGCTTGGGCTGGTGCTGTGGCTCCTATGGTAGACCCCAGGTAAAAGGACTGTCATCCTCTCTGCCAACCCAACCACCAAGACCCCCAGGTACCTGTCTGTCATGCAGGAACAAGATTCCTCTTCTCTGGTGATAACGGTCAAACTCCAGAGAGTAAGGGACAGCTTCTGGTTTGCAGTGACTGAGGTGGTATGAAACTGAGCTTTTGATAGGGCACCAGCGGTATAAACACTAAAGGTCATGGTACTCGTGAGCACTTTCGAATCTCTGTCATGTGACTCATTGAGCCAGGCACCCAAGAATTCAGTTCGACTATTACTGAGCAGATGAGAAGCTGATTGTGAGAGAAAAGGCTCTCTGAAGTCAGATCAGGAGCCATGATTCTCACTTGACAAATCCCTTCCATTGACAATGTAGCAAAAGCACCCTCACTTTCATTTTTCTGTTTTACAGAACAATTGCACAGTACTTCAACGGAGAATACAGGGAGGATAGACATTGCAGATAGATCCTGACTATTCCCCAAATAACAACTGCACAAGTATTGGAAGACATCCAGTCTCTTCACAGCATTGCTCAACACTGAAGGTTGGGCACTGTGATCATCATTTGGAAGTTGAGCAGGTCAGGAGAATGTTGGCATATCATGAAATCTGAAACTGGTCAGTGATGTGGAGCTTCCATCAGAACCAATTTTTCCAATGGTTCAGCTTGATGATGGTGAGGCTGGGAAGAAGTGAGTGGCTCCAAGTGTGTTGACAGCTTCAATGATTCCTGGAGCCTTATGAACCACTGACTCATTTCCACAGGTCAGAGGCTTTTTAAGGGTAAGGAATGTGAGGTGGCCTCCAAGACTGTCAAGATCTCCAAAACATGTGCATTTGTTGAACACTCATATGGAAGAGAAACAATTTAAGTGTGAGGTCTGTGACCAAGACTTCAGACAATCATCGATGCTTATGAAACACCAAAGTATCCAACACAGGAAGAAACCTTTCATGTGTGAGGTGTGTATCAAATCATATTCCAAGCCATCGCACCTCTACATACACCAATACATTCACACAGGGGAGAACCCGTTCAAATGTGAAGTTTGTGGTAAAGCTTTTGCAACATTCACAACCTTTCTATCCCACCAACATATTCACACAGGAGAAAAGCTGTTCACTTGTGGCGTGTGTGAAAAATGCAGAGCTGGGCTGAGGAGTGGCAGATGGAATTCAACCCTGCCAAGTGTGAGGTTGTCCATTTTGGAAGAACAAATAAGAATGCGGAATACAGGGTTAACGGTAGAGTTCTTAGTCAGGTGGAGGAACAGAGGGATCTTGGGGTCTATGTACATAGATCTTTGAAAGGTGGATAGATCTTGTAAGAAGGCCTATGGTGTATTAGCGTTCATTAGCAGAGGGATTGAATTCAAGAGTCGTGAAGTGATGTTGCAGCTGTACAGGACTTTGGTTAGGCCACATTTGGAGTACTGTGTGCAGTTCTGGTCACCTCACTTTAGGAAAGATGTGGAAGCTTTGGAGAGGGTGCAGAGAAGATTTACCAGGATGTTGCCTGGAATGGAGAATAGGTCGTACGAGGACAGGTTGAGAGTTCTCGGCCTTTTCTCGTTGGAACGGTGAAGGATGAGGGTGACTTGATAGAGGTTTATAAGATGATCAGAGGAATAGATAGAGTAGACAGTCAGAAACTTTTTCTCCGGGTACAACAGAGTATTACAAGGGGACATAAATTTAAGGTGAAGGGTGGAAGGTATAGGGGAGATGTCAGGGGTGGGTTCTTTACCCAGAGAGTGGTGGGGGCATGGAATGCGCTGCCCGTGGCAGTGGTAGAGTCAGAATCATTGACGACCTTTAAGCGGCAATTGGATAGGTACATGGATGGGTGTTTAATCTAGGATAGATGTTCGGCACAACATCGTGGGCAGAAGGGCCTGTTCTGTGCTGTATTGTTCTATGTTCTAAATCATTCATGCAGACAGCACATCTCCGACTGCATCAACGCATTTACACTGGGGAGAACCCATTCACATGTGAGATCTGTGACAAATCATTCTCAGATTCATCTCACCTTCCCTTACACCAACGCATTCATATTGGGGAAAAACCATTTGTGACAAATCATTCTCAGCATCATCGTCCCTTCACAAACCTCGACACGTTCACACGGAAAAAACCATATATGTGTGAGCAATGTAATAAATCATACATACGGTCATCTGGTCTCCGTGCACACGAACGTTTACACACTTGGAAAAAAGCCATTCATTTGTGAGGTCTGTGACAAATCAATGCCACAGTCATCGGGTCTTCATAGACATGAACGTTTGCACGCTGGGGAGAAACTATTGAAATGTGAGATCTGTGACAAATTATTCTTGTATTCTTCTCAGCTTCGCATTCACCAATGCATTCATCCTGGGAGAAACCTTTCACATGTGAAGTGTGTGACAAATCTTTCTCAGACTCTTCGAGCCTCCGCAAACATCAACGCTTTCACATAGGGCACAAACGATTCACATGTGATCAGTGTAATAAATCATTTTCGCGGTCATCTGGTTTTCGAGCACACAAACGTTTGCACACTGGGGGGCAATCATTCCAATGTGAGATTTGTGAGGAGGCTGCTGCCATATTTAGCAGTTTCCTGAGACATCAGAAGGTTCATGATAATTAGAAAGCATTAAAAGGAGAGATGTGTGTTAAAACTTTCACAAGATAATGCAACCTGGCAGTACATCAGAAGCTGCACACAAGAAAATAAATCTTGTGGCTTAAATTTCAACAAAGGTTTTGTGACATCTTGGGGCGTTCTCAAACCAGAAGATTCACATGGGGGAAATCTTCCACTGTAGGGTGTGTGAGACCAGTCATTCTGGTGGTCATAGAACCTCTTGAACCGCCAAATCATTGCTATGAATCAGAGAATCCACACAAGAAAGGAACCCTCCACATGTGAGTTTTGTGATAATCTTATATTATCATCAATGTCTTGAAGTACCATGCGATTGTCAGAAACTCTTCAAGTATGATGTTTGTGAAAAGCGATATCCTGTCAAAGATCCAGACTTTTACAATAAAATGTGTTAACTTCTTTCCAAGCTTCTTGTCAACAAGATTGAATTGCTGATGTCTGTCGAATGATAGACTATCTTTCAGACAGACTTAGTTCAAATGTGAAGTTAGTCAGACGTTTTTTTGAATGGAGATAACACTCTCAGAATCCGAAATCTGAATTGGTAAAGATGTTGTTTTCTGAAACTTCGTGAGATTTCTGCAAAAATGTAGACCAGCTCCAGAATAGTGGTTGATTGTCTAGATGCAGTCTCTCCTCCATGCGATCTTCAAACTCTCGAGTGGTCCCTGGATGACTTTTGAAGGGTTTGGTAAAAAGCGACCCATATGAAGGAGAAAGAATAAGTCAGGTGGTCCTTGGTCCTCAAGTCCGTGAAACAAAATCGTCATGGGTTGATATTGTTAGCGCGATGTGACCAGTACCAGGAGCCAACTGGAAGCAGTTTGTGAAGAATTGGTAACACAATTAACAGTCAATGGGAAATGCACTGGATTTTAGCCAGGGTGGCCCTGCTTAACTCAGCTAGGAAGTGAACAGTGAAAAGCAAAATGCGCAGAGACATGAAGCGGGTTTAGAAACAGATTCAGATTCCTCTAGTCATTCCAGAGAAGAAGGTGGCCCAAGGCTCGCCCCGTTGAAAACAAGCCAAGCTAAAGTTAAATCTGAAGAAACAAAGAATAACAATAGGGTGGTCACGGTCACACATGGATATTCCAAACTTCTTCAATCATAAGCCAATAACTCCTGAGAAAATTTATAAATGGTCCAAAGAATAGGGCAGCATGTTGGCACAGTGGTTAGCACTGCTGCCTCACAGCACCAGAGACGCAGGTTCAATTCCCACCTCAGGCAACTGTCTGTGTGGACTTTACACATCCTCCCCTTGTCTGCGTGGGTTTCCTCTGGGTGTTCCGGTTTCCTCCCACAGTCCAAAGATGTGCAGGTTAGGTGAATTGGCCATGCTAAAATTGCCCGTAGTGTTAGGTTTAGGAGAATGGGTCTGGGTCGGTTGCTCTTTGGAAGGTCGGTGTGGACTTGTTGGGCTGAAGGGCCTATTTCCACACTGTAAGTAATCTAAATCTAAACTACCACTTCTGAAAAGGGAGAGTTGAAAATGTGGGAACATTTGAAAGACAGTACATCCCCCCATTTGGTGGGGTTCAGACTCTGACTATATTATTACCTAGCTGAGAAGAGAGGATATTGGGTGGGAGGGTACAAGAGGTCCTGTGGAATGATGAGCAACAGATAGAGGCCAGATGGGAAAAGATAAAACATTGGTTATAGGAATTCGGACTGTAAAGTCAGCGTGAGGGAAATTTGCAACTTGAAGAAGTATTGGATTTTGACGTGCATTTTCAAAGTGTTTAGTTAGAGCACCCAGGGATCAGAAAGGGAGGACTTGAGGAAATGGATACGAGTAGCATTGGTCCCCTGAGAGCCGTTTCTGTAGTGGGCCAACATAATGAAGATATCTCTACCAGACTGAGAAGGCAGAGGAATAACGTATGTGAACGTGGTGGACTGATGTAACAGATTGGATAGGGACATGGGAGCTAAAGTTAGGACCTTGCAGATTGCTGGAGGGAATTCCAGAGAACCAGGCAAACAATTATCCAGAAGAACTCCTGGGAAGTGTCTGTTTGCCATACATGTCTTGGCCCAATGTCCCTCTTTTTTCGTAACAAAGAAGCTGAGATGTCAACGTCTGGAGGGCAACCCCTAAAAAAAAGGCACCTCATCCCTTGGAGAGATTTAAACAGCTCGCCAAGGCACAACAAAAATTGACAAAAAATTGTGTATTTTGAATTTTTGCTTACGAAGGAAAAGGGAATTACACGTAAATACCTTTTCCTGTATCTCCTATACCTTTTTACAAACAAGCTAATGTTTCCAGTTATTGGGTGTGCTCCCATATATTCATTCACTTGAAAAGGAATGTTCTCTTAAGACTTATCACTTTGAATACCAGAATTGATAATTTGCCAGAAAGTCTCCTTAGAGGTTTTGGCTTGACTGACATGGCAGTCCTCAGCAGAGACAAGGGCATATAGGGTGCGCATGACTGACCTCCTGAGAGCAGTGGGAATCGACGGGTAACAACCTGACTTCCTTTCAGAGGTGGTATCTGCCTAATTACAACACCTCACAATGATCTCCTTTTTTGACCCTTACTAACACCTCCGGTAATGGGAGACGATTAGGAGGGATATGTTTATGTAAAACCCAGACTGGAGCACAGGAGATGGGATACAGCATGTTTTCCCAATATTGGAATGTAACCTAAGATGTTGACTCTACCTTCCTGACATTCCAAAACCTCACCAGCAAAGATACTTTCCAGCAAAGATGGGGTATCCTGAGATAATAATGAGGTTTACTCCTGTTAATGGCACTTAATTTGTTTGCGACTGTAAGGCTGATGCCTGGTTACCCTCATCATGGATGGGACTGAGTTATTTGAGTTATCTTGTTCCCTTTGTTTGTCACTCATTCTATTTAGGATACCCTGACGGCAACGATTCACAAGGATCATTACAGAAACAGATTCTTTGGCATCTTGTTCCCTTGGAATGGGACTGCAAAACTGATGAGGGAATCTATCAACATGGTAGCTGCTCTGGGACAGATGGCCAATGACATTACAAAGAATAAAATAAGCACTGAAATGGTAGCCATCCATGAAACCTTGCTGTAGAACAGACTAGCCATTGATTCGATACTGGCTGAAAGGGGAGGCACATGTGCCCTAATTGGGGCTGCATGGTGTATTTATATCCCAGACAATTCTGATGGGATCACTGATTTAGCAGCACATATCCGAAAAGAGATGGACGAACTCAGTCATGCCCCATCTCCTGCCTTATCTGGCTGGGTTCACTGAGGTCATCACTGGTGCAGGACATAGTGTTACTCAAGTAATTCTCATTTTGTATTATTTGTTTTTGTTAGTTAAATGTTGCTGGCAACAGGCAGCTGCAGCTGCTCCTCTGTAGGTGAGATGCTTTGACAGTTCCAGTGGACCTTTTCTGCACCGTGCATACAATGTGTAAGCCAGGAAGAAATGAATCATAGATACAGGAACTACCTGATAGAGAATATGTAAGCTATTGTACATAGAGAGTTTGGCACCCTCAGTAATTTCAGTTGGGTTAAGTAAATTAAAGTTATGATCAATAGATAAACGTTTTGTGAACCAGAACACACCAATCAGGAGATGACAGCAAGTAAATTATGGAGGCAAATTGCTGATATAAATTGCTGTACCAAGGATCCAATCATAGTTGGACAACTCTGCTCTGCTGACCAGTAGTATGGGGGATGGGGCGGGGGTGAGTGGTGGGGGGCAGTGATTGTGTGCTATGAGCTCCAGCTGTGTACTACTTGGAAACTTTGTGCACCTTTTCACCATGAAGATGTGAAGCTGTAACAAAGTTGTGTCACAGTAAAGATTGCCTGAACCTACCACTGGACTCCAGGCTCTCACTGAAGACTGTGATCTAACAGAATATATTCAGACAAATCAGTTTAAACGTGAAGCCAGTCAGATATAGTTTTTTTGTGTGAAGATAACAGTTCAGGTTTCAGACTTTGAGGGAATTAAAGATGCTGTTTCCTGAAACTCTGAGGTAACTTGCAAAAATATAAACCAACTCCACATGAGTGAGTGGAGTGCTGGCTTTGTGGTTAGCACTGATGTCTCACAACACCACGAACTTGGTTCAATTCCAGCCTTGTATGACTGTACAGTGTTTGGATGTTCTCTGTGTGTCTTTGTGTATTTACTCCAGGTGCTCCTGTTTCCTTCCACAGACCAAAGATTTGCAGGCTAGGTGAGTTCGCCTTGATAAATATGGGATTATGTGATAGATGAGGTGTCTGAAATGGAACGGTCTTCATCAGGTGGGAACAGAAACAATTGGCCGAATAGCCTCTCCCTACACATGGATTCTAAAATTGTGTTGCTCGGTGAACACACAGGGTTCTAGGTCTCTCAAGATTAGTTACTAAGCTATAGATCTTTTTCCAATTACTTTAGGCAGAGAGCTTTTTTTTTACTTTAATTTCCTCCAATGCTTTTCCAAAGTCACCTGATTTTAAGAAAACTCGTGGGTGACCCAAGCACATTAAACGTTTGACCTCAGTAATTATTGCTGAACACAACTCCAAGAAAATACATAACATTCCAAAATGTCCAAACAATTCCATATCCCAGTTCTCATCATCCTTAGTGATTAAATATGCAAACAGTATTCAGAAGAAGATTTAATGGCACTGGACTCAGCAAGATGGCGGCGATCCTGCATAACTGCTGTGGACAACACATACTGGTGTTTTTTGCCATCCCTGGCCAACTTATGTGGTGGAATTATTAGTTTAAAACCTTACAGAACACATATTTGTTAATATCTGGGAGTGGGAAGGATGTCAAAGGGAAAAGGAACAAGCAAGCAGCAGTAGGGAATATACTCCCCCCAGCACCTACCACACCAGAGATTGCAGCAGCCTCTCCTGACTCCCCCGGGGACGTGACAGACTCTCAGGAATTGGCTGCAGCAATGGAGAGACTTACCTTAAAGGCTAGGGCTGCGATTGAGGAAATCTGTGTCCAGGTTCAACCTATCGCATCATGCTGCTGAAGCATGACCAGGAGATCCAGGGCCTCGGGGAGAGGCTGGAGGAGGTGCAAGGTCAAACTAAGGCCTTGGAAGCTGCAGTGGAGCCCTCATCCAGTCAAATCCAGGTGCTGGTACGGGCCTTGAGAGACCATATCAATGACCTAGAAAATCGGGGTTGGAGGATAAATCTCCGAATTGTTGGATTCCCTGAAGGTGAGGAAAGTGAGCAGCCTGTCATTTTGTTCGAAAACTGGCTGCCGAAGTTTTTGGGCCTTCATATCGAGTCCAGCAGGCTTCAGATTGAAAGGGTGTATCAGGTTACAGTGCACAGGTCAGGGCCGGTGCAGCATCTCTCCTCCCCCCCCCCCTCAATGCACTTCCACTCATATAAGGACAAAGCAAATGTATAGAAGCCTCCAGATCCCTGGGAAAAGATCCACAGGCACTGCTGTACAAGGGGTCAAAATCATGTCTTTCCAGGATTTCTCTGCAGCTGTAATTCGAAAGAGGAAGTCCTTCAATGTCTTATTAAATGGTGCACCTGAACATTAAGGGAAGTCATTCGCCTGTTAAAAGGAAAAAAAAAGTGCTTTCTATCCTTAAGAGGGAAAGGGTTGATATCACTTTGTTGCAGGAAACCCATCTTGATGATGGGGAACACCTGAAATTACAGCAGGGAGGTTATGACCGGGTATTCTTTTCATCCTTTCCTACTAAAAGTAGGGGAGTGGCTGTACTTATCGAGAACAATCTTCCGTTCACATTATTAGAGCAGGTGAAAGATGAGCAGAGACGGTTTGTGAAACTTAAAGCCCTGATACGTGGGGAGGAATATGGCATTTTAAATGTCTACTGTCCTCCGGTGCATCCCCTCAAATCTTTGATTAGTGCTTTCTCTAAGTTGAGTGCTTTTGGAACACAGCACATTATTATAGGGGGATATTTTAATTGTCTTTTGGATCCGACAGTGGACAGGATGCCTTGTGGGCCCCCAACTATTTCTTCGCAGGCCAAGCAGGTGGTTGACTTCTGCGAGGAGTTGGGGCTGGTGGATATTTGGAGATGTCTTCACCCTACCGGCAGGGACTTCACCTTTTTTTCAAACCCATGTAAATGTCATACGAGGATTGGACTCTTTCTGGCTCCCTTGGCCCTTCTGGATTCGATTATGGGTTGTAAAATTGGGAATATAGCTATCTCTGATCATGCAGCAGTGTATTTGGAGGTTAAGGCCAAGAGTGAGGGGCTAGGTTTGCTGCAGTGTCGTTTGGACCCTTTTCTCCTTAAGGATTCCAAATTTGTGGAATACTTTTTGAAGGAGTTTCATGAATTCTTGACTATCAACTCAGGCACAGCTAGTAGTCCATCTATGTTATGGGAGACTGCTAAGGCCTTTGCTAGGGGACTAGTTATTTCCTATTCGCTAGCCGGAAATGACAGAAGAAGGAACAGCAGCATCTACTTGAGACACAGTTGAAAGTCACCAAGGCAGCAAATTTTGTACAGCCTTTGGTGACTAATCTACAGCGGATCATGGCCCTCTGGGCCGCCTTGAATTCAATATTAACACAAAACGCAAAGAAAGAACTTGCTTTTGCTAGACAAAGGCTGTTCGAATATGGGGATAGGCTAGGGAAGTATTTCGCGTACCTGACGAGGAAAAAGCATGCTCCCCAATGCATTACTGCAATCAGAGGCAGCGCCGGGGTCGTTACATACAATGCTAAAAAGATTAATGAGGCTTTTCAGAGCTTTTACTCTGAATTGTATCAGTCTGAAGGTAGTGAGGACAGGAGGGCTAAAATTGAAACCTTTTTTAAGAGCCTGGACCTCCCAGGGGTAACCTTGGAACAGGCCTCTCTCCTTAATGCCCCTTGACAGTTCAGGAAATACAGGAGGCAGCTAGGCAACTTCAGAGTGGGAATGCGCCTGACCCTGATGGTCTTCAGGGTGAGTTTTATAAGGAGTTTATAGGGATTCTGTCAGGACCGATGTTGGAGATATACAATCACTCCTATGTGCATGAATGCCTACCACCATCTTTGAGAGAAGCTAATATTTCCCTAATTCTTAAGAAGGAGAAGGTTCCTGAGGATTGTGTCTCATACAGGCCCATCTCTCTATTGAATTCAGATTTCAAGATTCTGTCCAAGATCCTGATGCTGAGATTGGAAAGGATGTTGCCCCATATTACTAAAGAGGACCAGACAGGCTTTATAAGGGGCCATAGGTCCTTTAATAATATTGGAAGGTTGCTGAATATGGTCCAAGCTTGTCAGCAACGATCGATTCAGGGGTTGGAGATTTCCTTAGATGCAATGAAAGCATTTGACAGGGTGGAATGGCCATATCTTTTTTATGTCTTAGAACAGTTTGGATTGGGTGGAGTCTTTGCTAGGTGGGTGGAGGTTTTATATCGCCACTCTCTGCCCGCGGTCATCACCAACAGGGTGAAGTCTGGGAATTTTAGGATTGGTAGGGGTAGTCGGCAATGCTGCCCCCTCTCACCGTTTTTGCTTACGTTGGTGATAGAGCCGCTGGCAGAGGCTATTCATCAGAACGTCCACATAACCACTCCTGAAGTGGGATCGAGAGCACACAAGATTACACTGTACGCGGATGATGTCCTTCTGTTTTTATCGAACCCAATGACCTCCGTACCCCATTTGATACAATGTATATATGTCAGAATATAAGATTAACTTTGCAAAATCAGAGGCTATGCCTTTGGGGAACCTTAAGGATGTACCAGAAATTGAAGGTGGCCCTAAGTTCCCTTTTAAGTGGTCACAGGCAGGGTTTATTACCCCCAAGTTTGATCTGTTATTTCGGACTAACTTTGCTCACTTGCTCGACAATATTAGGCGAGATCTCCAGAGATGGGAAGCTCTTCCAATTTCATGGCTGGGCTAAATATCTTTCATTAAGATGAATGTTCTTCCTCATTTGCTTTATCCCATGCGTATGCTCCGTATAATGTTTCCCAGGTCAACACTGTGGCAGCTTATGGGGTGGTTCGGTTCCTTTGTCTGGCATCATGGGTGACTCCTCATCAAACTTACTAAATTGCAGTTGCCTCAAGGATGGGGAGGAGTTGATTTCCCAGACATCAGAGGGTTTCAATTGAGTTCCCTGCTGTCCTTTGTCTGTGATTGGGTAGGTAACGATCCAAACTCAATATGGTTGGAAATTGAGGCCTCCCAGGCAAAGTGCCCTCTTATTAACCTGTTGTTCATGGATAAGATGAGGACAGGTATGGACCATTGCCGGAACCCCATTGTCATTAGTTCAGTCAAGGCATGGAGAGCGATGCGTCAGAGTGAGGGTTGTTTATCCAAGACTTCACCACTTACACCTATAGTTGGCATGCCAGGGTTCTGACCAGAAATGATGGACTCAGGGTTCAAACTATGGGCAGCAAGAGGAGTTTCTAATTTGGGAGACTTGTTCGAGGAGGAGGTTATGATTTCTTTTGAGCAACTGAGCCGCAAACACGGGTTGCCCAGCAGAGACCTTTTCCATTTTTTTCAGGTTAGGGATTTCATCCAGAAGAAGACTATGCTTTTCACTAAGCCCTATAAGTCTGATACAGAGAGGTTGTAGCTATGTTCCACAAGCACCCTTTCGGTTAGTGCCATCAATTGCCTACCGGGTGGCAGGGCCTGGCAGGATATTAACTGATTATGTGAGGTCTGGGAGCAAGAGCTGGGAGTGGAGATCTCTTCTGAAACATGGGAGAACATATGGGAGAATACTCAAAAGATCTCAATCTGTAACAGGACATGTGCTATGCAATTTAAAGTTCTGCACAGGGCTCATCTAGCACCAGGCCGTCTGGCAAAGTTTAAAAAAGGGGTATCTTCAGAGTGCCCCAAATATAAAATAATGTCAGTACTCTTACCCATTGCTTCTGGACATGCCACAGACTCCATGTTTATTGGAGCGCTGTGGTGGGAGAGATAGGGAGGGTATTGAGGACTGAAGTCAAAGTAGACCCAATATCTTAGGTCTACTGAATTTACCATCTTTAGACAGGCTTGGGAAGAAACTATTTAATATTCTTGCATAGTGTGCTCGAAAGAATATTCCGATGAACTGGGTGTTTGAGAACCCACCGGGCTTGCTGGGATGGCAGAAGTTAATTATGGAGCACATTCCCTTGGACTTTTTTACAAACATGGTGCACCACACAACAGACAATTTTTATAAGACATAGCAGCCCTACTTGAGTTATTTGGAAACAGATTTGTCAGTTATCTTAACTAGGGCGTTTGTTTAACCAAGATGGTTAGATTTGTCAAGCCCAGGGCCCTGTAGGGGGTCTCCTGAGTTAATATGGGTATATATACAATACTCCCTTTGTTTGGGAGCTTTGTGCCGAGCATAGCTGTTCTGTTTTTTGTGTATTTTTTTGCTTTTCTTTTCTTTCTTTTTTTTGCTGTTGCTTTGCACAGTGTTAGGGTTTGCTTTGTATTATAGGGTAGGTTAGTAGTTAGTAGATAGTAGTTGTATTGTAATTTGTGTTTTTTTATTATACTGATATTTGTTATTGTTTTTTTCAATAATTTTATATGTAAAGTTAAAAACAATTGCTCATAAATATATTTACAAAAAGATTTAATGGCAAAATAAATAGGACTAAGTTTGATAAGTCTGGAACCTGATATTCTACATCCTGGAAAACTTTGAAAATGGAGCTATGGAGTCATCTCCAAACTTTTACAGATTCTGGAACAGTTCCTGCAGGTTGGCAGGTTGAAAATGTGACCTCACTGTTTTAGATGGGAGGGAGAAAGGAAAGTAGGAACGACAGACCTTGTACGTCGATGTCAAGGAAAATGTTGGAATGTATTACAGGTATGGTAAGTGGACATTTGATAACAATGACCTGATTGGGCATTATCTGCATAGATTTGTGAATGGGAAATCAAGCTTGACTAATATATTTTTGATAAACCTGTTGGAGATTGGTGTTGTCACAGAATTGATCAAAATACTTTAGATGGAATATACTCTGGTTTTCAAATTTCCAGCTTTTGATAAAAGTTCCCTATAGGAGTTTGGTTGGCAACATTAAAGCACATGCTATGGGAGGTAATGTACTGACATGAATTAAGTATTGGGACTTTAGTTAATACTTGGTAGTAGAACACAGAATTGGGATATATTAAATTAATCACTTTGGTGAGAGGAACAGATATGCAGGGTATTTGTCAAGTGATAAAAGGTTAGAAATTGCTGATACAGCATTTGAAAATGCATCTGGATAGGTATATGATTGGCAGAGTTAGAGGGATATGGGCCAGGTGCTGGCAAATGGGACTATATTAAGTTAGGATAACTGGTTGGTATGGAGGCTTCGGACTGAAGAGTCTGTTTTCGTGCTGAACTTTCAATGACTTTTATGTGCAAAAGTACTTGGGTGTCCTCATAAATCAATTATTGAAGGCTAATGTGCAATTGCAGCAACCAAATATGAAGGCTAATAATAAATTATTAATCACCCTGTTAAGACAATGATGGTATAGCTCCAGGACAGGTGGGACTTGAACCCAGGACTTCTGACCCAGAGGTATTGATACTACCACTGCACTGCAAGAGCTGCTAAAGTATTTTTAATAAGCCCTATTTTGAACATTTTATGACAACCTGAGTAGCAGGTGGGACTTAAACCTGGACCTTCTGACCCAGAGGTAAGGACACTGCTGGAAACGCTAAATTATTTTCAAATAACAGTTCTGAGTGAGTTATGATTCAGTTCTAGGGTATATAGAATTTGAATGCAGACCTTCCGTTCCAGAGGTTGGAACATTACTTCCCAGCCATAACTCCCCCTTTTGATTCAGATTCCATGAGCTGCCATGTAAACCTGTATCCTCATGCTATTTATCTGGTCCACTTGCAATCCAGTGACATTGTTGCTGTGCCAAAGACCACATGGCAAGGCGAATGGGACCTTGCCTTTCGTCACAAAAGGATTTGAGTATAGGAGTAACACAGTTTTGCTTGAGTTATAAAGAACTTTGGTTATACTCTACCTTAGTATTGTGTGCGGATTTTGGTTCTTTTAACTTGAGGATTTTTCCAAAGCCGAAGGTTCATTTGATTTGTTCCCCAGATGGCAAGACTGTTCTATCAAGAGAGATTGGGGAACTTGCAGCTGTACATACACCAGTTTTGAAAAGCAAAAGGTGATTTCACCAAAACCTACCAAATATATAAAAGGATAGACAGGTTATCATTGTCGAAACGTGGGGCTCTGGAAAAGAACAGCAGGTCAGGCAGCATCCGAGGAGAAGGAGAGTTGATGTTTTGGGCATTAGCCTTTCATCTATAACTTGGGGATTGGGCTGGGGTGGGAGAGTGTGGATCTGAGCTGGGGCAGGGCTGACTACTGGGAGTGTAGGTGGCAGTGTGTGGCTGCAAGCATGGAGCAGAGGATCATAGGAAGAACTGTTTCTGGAGATTTAGGATTTGCTGCAGTTGCTGAGCATTTCAGGGAATATCTCTGGGACAGATGAACCAAACAACCCCATCACCCAATGGCCGGCCACTTCAACTCTCCACCCTCTTCTCCCCAAAGGACATGCAATTCCTGGGCCTCCTGTACCACCAAATCCAAGCCACCCAACAACTGGAGGAAGGAGGCCTCATCTTGCACTTTGGCCCCCTTCAACCACATAGTATCAACGTCTACTTCACTGGTTTCCAAATCTCTCCCCCACCACATCCCAGATCCAACCTTCCAACTCAGCATCACCCTCTTGACCTGTCCATCTTCCTTCCTACCTTACCGGCTCCACTGACCTATCACAATTACGCCCCACCTTCATCAACTAATCGCTTTCCCAGCTCCCTTCCTCCCCCAGCCCCACCCATACCCACGAATTTATCTCTCAGCCACCTTCACCACCCAAAATTCTTGATGAAGGGCTGTGCCCAAAATGTTGACTCTCCTGCTCCTTGGATGCTGCCTGACATGCTGCGCTTTTCCAGTGCAACACTTTTCGACTCTGACTCTCCAGCATCTGCAGTCCTCACTTTCTCCAGGTTAATTATTGGTAAGAAGTTCCTTTTGGTTGGAGGGTCGAGCATCTGAAGGCAGAATTTCAATCTCTCAAATAGGCATTTTGTACTGAGATGAAGATTTCTTTTTGCACTCAGGGTTGTGAATCTCAGGACTTCTCTATCCATGAGGACTGAGGAAACACAGTCATTCAATATGTTCACAGTACAGAGTGGCAGGCTGCCAAATACCAATTATGTTAAGGCATATGGAAATATAGGAAAATGGCATTGAAATGGATGATTAGATTGAATGGTGGAGCTGCTTGACATGCTGAATGGCCTTTTTCTGCTCCTATCTTCCTATCAATCTGTGCTCTCATGAATAAACCCTATTTGCGGGAGGTCGCTAATAAAGCTTATGCAGTGTTAAACCTCTTAGAAGATCAGCAAATCTACATGAGAGACCATCCCTTACACTGAGATGTGCCAGAATGGTTTCACCTGTACCTCTTCTCATATAACCATCTCCACACCGACTTGGAGCCATTTCATCTTCTCCCGTTGCGCTGACAGCTATCTTTGTTTACCCTCCACAAGAGAGCTATCATTCCAAAGCACTTTCTGTCTCAGCACGGTCTTTCTCAAAACCTCTCCCATCATCAGGCTAATCATTTCAAGACGGTCAACTTAACCTTTGACCTGATCATCAAACATCAATATGTACAAAAGCTCCTGATTATGCACAGATGCAGCTGTTTCCTTCAAAGGATTTTCTTAGTCATTGGGGGAAGGTGATTCAGGAGAATGTGTCAAGATGTTCCCTACTGTGAATAAGAGTGAAATATTTCAATAGAGTCTGCTGCATGATTATGTGGAAGTTGTGTTGAATTAGTGGAGAAACCAACAAATCATGATTGAGTTAGTTTACTTGTAATCAAACAATTCAAGTATATTCATTAACATTATATTTTACCTGAGTTTAGCAAATGCAGATTTTTTTTTCACCTGTGGGGAATGGGCATCATTGGCTGACCAGCATATATTGTCTACTCCGAGTTGCTCTTGAGTAGGTGACGGTGAGCTGCGTTCTTGAACCAGTATAGTCCACATGCTGTGGGTTGTTCTACAATGTCCTTAGGGAAGGAATTTCAGGATTTTGACCCAGACACAGGGAAGGAACAACACTATATTTCTGTTGAAGAAAGCTCTCAAGACACAGACCTTGCGAACTGATTAGTTTATTACACGATACATCATGGGGAATTCACCGTCCTAACTGTTTCTCGGTGTTATTCCACAGTGGGAATCAAAGCTGCTCATTTGGCAGCTTGGTCAGCCCACGCATTCCCTTGGGATATTGGATCGTCTGTAGCAGTATGGGTTGTACACTTAATCACAGCCACAGCAGAGGGAAGCATTATAGCCTGCGGAAGGTTGTTGATTAGCGGGACATGTTGCACGGGTCACCCAGAGGAAGTAATAAATCCTGTATGTTTCCATAGGGCTCCAAGCTCATGGACCACTCCAAAAGCATTTCTGGAATCAGTGTAAATATTAACACACTTTCTGTCAGCTAGAATACAGGCTCTGGAGAGGGCAAACAATTCAGCTGCTTGCGCAGAAGTCCCTTCCAGCAATGCAGCGGATTCGAGGGTATCGAAAGGGGTGCCAATTGCAACATTTGTTGGTCCAAGGGCCGAAAAGAGGAACCATCAGTAAAGAGAATCGTGTCTGGGTTGTCTAACGGGGTCTCAGAGAGATCAGGGCAGGAGGGGTGACAACCTCTTGGACTACATTCAAGCAGTCATGGTCCGCCTCAGGTGGGTCGTGGGAGGTTGGGAGAGGGGTGGCTGGGGTTCAGCGCGGGTGCGCCTTGCAATGTAAGATTGGTACGGGTTAGTATGATAACCTTGTAGCCAGTTTTCTCTGATGCTGTAAAATGTTGGGTTGCTGCTGAATTTAGCAGCAGTGAGACTGAATGAGGCACAAAAACAGTGCACGGATAATACATCACAATAGGGGTGGACTTTTCTACCATTAATGCGACAGCCGCCACAGCACGCAAACAGGCCGGCATTCCCCTTACACCAGGTGGTAACTGTACAGAGTAAAAGGGCGCCAGAGATCCCCACGCATCTGTGTCAAAATGCCAGACGCATAGCCCTCTTTTTCGCGTACAAAAAGCTGAAAGGGCAGCGTATAGTTAGGTATGCCCAGAGCAGGAGCTGAAACCAGGCATTGTTTAAATGTGACATCTCAGGCATCCATGTCACCCGAGTCGGCTGCTTTGGTGAGGAAGCCTCACGGAGAGGCGCATCAATAAGACGATAGTCTGGGATCCAGTGTCTGCAATAGTTCACCATGCCCAGGAAAGACAGCAGTTCAGTATGCGAAGCAGGAGGAGAGAGATTGACAATGGCAGCAACGCGATCCAGAGATAAGCCTCTGAGACTGTGTGTAAGCTCATATCCCAGGTACTGCACTTCTGGCACAGCTGCATTTTCTCCAGTGAGGCTTTATGTCCATCCTGAGGCAGACAGTGGAGCAGTGCTACAGTGTCCGTCATACAAGCCGCAGGCGAGGCCGAGGCCACAAGCAAATCATCGGCATACTGATCAAGGTCCGGTGCACTGCAGAGGCATACACAGGATTATATAGAGAAAACAGATAGGAGCTGGGGTTAATCACACAATTTGGCATGCTTACAAGTTGCTACTAAATTAGAGGTTAGTCATTAAGTTCAAAACTAAGGCTCTATTATGCATTCCACAAGTGGACAGAACAAATGGTATCGCCATCTGTTCTAGTTACACATATTGCTAACACTAAGCAGAGATATCCCGAATTAGCTGAATGACCGTGAAGTGCCAATAACTCGAGAAGGAAGTGGGACTAATTGGCAAGTCTATGTCAGCTTGCTATAGCCTGCGCTGATCATTCAGCAAAGGGAGGAAACACTATCTTGACACCTGAGAAAGATAAGGTCTACCTTTCACATTATCTCATAGTAAAGAACGCACAGCCAGCAAAGTTCTGGCTGGGGACACAAATGGTAAGTACTTGGAGGGGAACTTGTAGGTTGTGGTGTTCCCATCTATCTGCTGCCTTTGTCATTGTAGATAAATGATTCTCAACTGTGTTTTGGCCAAGGCCCCCCTTGGAGCTCTTCTCAGGTTCCAGGACCCACTTTCAAACTGGGATGCAACACGAACAGATAGATAGAAAACTTGAACATTTTGACATACTGGACAAAACTTAGAAAAAAGACTGTATGAAATTAAACATCTATGAAGCCTAATGTGATCCTTGAGCTTGGAGCTTCTCTGCAAGTTTCAAGATAATGGGCTCCAAACTAGACAGTGACAGTTGAAGATTACCTCTTGTTGCGATATCAATTCTGTTTCTGGATTTTGTCATTTTCTGACCTTGCAGAATCAGCTCTCATCCAAATATGTTGAGGAAAAGGCAATAAAAAAGGTTTGGCTTTTTTTTCAGGGTGTTGTAACTTTATTTGGCAGATCAGTCTTGATCCAAAAATCATTTTGAAACTGACTAAACTGAAATTGTGCAGTTATATCACTCTGAAGATCGATTAACCTCTCTTGAATTTCTGCCTCAACTAATGAACAAATGAACAGGTTTTGCACTTTTTGCAGTGGCAAGGGAAGGAAACCTGCACCCACACCTCCCCCCTTACCTCGATCCAAGGCCCCAAAGGATCCTTCCACACCTGTACTTCCACACACATTATCTACTGTGTCTGTTGCTCCCGCTGTGGTCTCCTCTACATTGGGGAGACAGGGTGCCAACTTGGAGAATATTTCAGGGAACATTTTGGGACACACACTCAATAACCCCACTGCCCTATGGCTGAAGACTTTAACTCCCCATCCCACTCCACCAAGCACATGCAAGTCCTTGCCCTCCTCCACTGCCAAACTCTAGCCACATGATGCCTGAAGAAAGATGCCTCATCTTCCGCCTTAGGATCCTCCAACCACACGGCGTCAATGTAGATTTCACCAGTTTCTTTGCTTCCCCTCCCCCAACATTATCCCAGATCCAACATTTCAACTCTGCACCGTCATCTTGAACTGTCCTATGTCCATCTTCCCTCCTGCCTATCTACTCCAGCCTCCCTTCTGACCTATCACCTCCCT
Source organism: Hemiscyllium ocellatum (assembly GCF_020745735.1). Lineage (NCBI taxonomy): Eukaryota > Metazoa > Chordata > Chondrichthyes > Orectolobiformes > Hemiscylliidae > Hemiscyllium > Hemiscyllium ocellatum. The sequence goes on from NC_083435.1 coordinate 40,283,098, forward strand.
GCCTTCATTGACCTATCGCATTCTGAGCTACCTTACCCCCCTCCTCCAACCTCACCTCCCATTTATCTTTCATCGCCTTGATCCAACCCCTCATTCCTGATGAAGAGCTGAGGCTTGAAACGTTAACTCGACTGCTCCTCGGATTCTGCCTGACCGGCTGTGCTTCACCTGCACCACACTTTTCAACTCTACTCTCCAGTGTCTTCAGTCTTCACTTTCTCACAGACTTTAACCTTTCAGAATGAGGCAGTGGTTCATGATGCTTGATCAACTACTGAAGCTCTCACCACTTTGAAGTGCACTTATACTTAGATTAGATTAGATTAGACTTACAGTGTGGAAACAGGCCCTTCAGCCCAACAAGTCCACACCGACCCACCGAAGCGCAACCCACCCATACCCCTTACCTAACACTACGGGCAATTTAGCATGGCCAATTCACCTGACCCGCACATCTTTGGACTGTGGGAGGAAACCGGAGCACCCGGAGGAAACCCACGCAGACACAGGGAGAATGTGCAAACTCCACACAGTCTGTCGCCTGAGTCGGGAATTGAACCCGGGTCTCAGGCGCTGTGAGGCAGCAGTGCTAACCACTGTGCCACCGTGCCGCCCCAAAAGGGGACTTTCCCAAAGTCAATTAGGAGAAGTATAGACAGTGAACAAGCCACAACAAACCAGACACCCCAGATGGGTGTCACCCATCTCACCCTGACCAGTTACACACAGCCTCATTCTTGAGGTGTAAGTATTTGCTATAAATCCTGTGTCTTATGATCTTTTTCTCCACAACCACCTGGTGATTTTTAACTTTGCCATGGAAAGTGTGAGCTAGTTATTAGAGCTGCATTCATCTGGGTAGGTGGAGGGTATTGTGTCTAAAGTGGACAATCAAGGAGACTTGGGGATCCAAATATCATGAAATTGCCACAGATAGGTACAGAAATCAATCAAGAAAGGCAGCTGAAATACTGGCCTTTATACCGAAAAGAAAAGAATACAAGGAGATAGAATTATGCTACAGTGACACAAAGCTCTGGTTTGACACACGTGCAATGTTGAGAGCAGTTCTGGGCAACTCACCAGAGGAAGGAGATAGTGATCTTAGAGGGAGTGCATAGTAAATTTACTTTGTTGAAAGATTCCTGGACTGCAAGCATTAAATTATAATGAGATATTAAATAAAGTAGGGTTATATTTTACAGACATTCGTAAGCTGAGGGGTGATCTGATGGACGTTTTTAAATTTATTGGGTGGGGTACTGAGACAACGGTTGCAATGATAAGATTAAATCCCTACCTGACCTGATGCTGAAAGTCACCTCCATGTGAACAAGGTTAAAAATCACACAACACCAGGTTATAGTCCAACAGGTTTATTTGCAATTCCTAGCTTTCGGAGTGCTGTTCCTTCATCAGGTAATTGTGGAAAATAAGATTATAAGACATCCACAACCACCTGATGATGGAGCAGCACTCCGAAAGTTAGTGCTTCCAAATAACCCTAGTGTTGTGTGATTTTTAACTTTGTATACACCCCAGTCCAACAGTGGCATCTTCAAATTATGACTTCCACTTGACTAGTCATTTGCCCATTTTCAGGAAACTCATGTTGGTCCAGAAATATTTGGATTGACTGTGAGAGACGTCAATCAGAGTCCACCCACTCTGCCCATTGTCTCCTCTTCCTCTTCCAGAGCTGGTTCACTTCCTATAGGGACTGAAAACCAAGTGAGGAGATGATGAGTGAAGGAGCAGCTTTTATACAAATTGTATCCCATAATATCCACACCAATTTTCAGGCAGTCTGACTATCCTGTGGGTAATCAGGGGTGGAAATGTCCCTTATGCTGTGTGAGAAGATCCAGCTGAGAGAGCTGTTTACTTGGTGCTTTGTGCTGAACTGTTTGACTGGAGCTGTGTGTTGGAAGCATTTCCCTCTGATTTCCAGGCGGAGTTTTGTTGATGGCTTATTCCTGAATACGAGAAGGTGAGGTATAATTAGCTGGGAGATGCAGAGTGTCTGAGGATTCTTTCCGATTGTGTGTTTGTGTTTGCACAGCTGGTTATTACAGTGACAGGTCAGTTCTGTGTGTTGAGATTTGAATGCTGCCTGTCTTTTCGGATCCATGCAAGCACATTCAATATCTATAGACTCCCTAAGAAACATGTGAAAGGCGGACGAACATTTATATAGAGTTTTTCAGAACAACCTGATGTCCTGAAGGTTTTGTTTTAGGAAACCTGGCAGCCAAATGTGCACATAGCAAACTCCCATAAACAGTAATGTGATAATATCCAGACAATGAGTTTTTTAATGGCTTTGATTAAGGATTAACGTTGGCCAGGACACCAGGGGTAACTTCCCTGTTATACAAGATCATGCTATGGCTTCTTTTACCCTCATCTCGAAAAGAAGGGGCCTTATTTGAGGTCTCACCTGTAAAATGCTGGTCTATTCTATGACTGTTTCTGATTTGATGAATAGGCCTTTGTCGTTTCCCAGTGTTGGTCGGGAACACCATGAACAGAAAAAAGTGCAAGATTCACTTTCAGGAGAGGCCAGTACCGCTCTACCTTAGCTTATTTCTTGTTTAAAACCTCATCCATACCTTTGTGGTCTCACGACTCAAGTAGTCCAATGCTCTCCTCTCTGCTCCCACTCTAGCTCTTTTTCTCCTTGTCCTGTTGCTCCTCCCAAATGTGAGAGGAGTTGGGTACAGGCTGGGAACCACAATTTTAGGGGCCCTCTTGTGGCACAATGATAGTGTGCCGATTCTGCACCGAGAATCCGATCTGCACCAGAGGTGTGTAATAAAAAATATAGGTGAAGCAAAAAAAAATCACTGACTTAGGACAGAAGGAGGGGCTGTATTTTCAGTTGCATTTCTGCAAGAGCCACTCGGTCAATCACACTCACTCTTCCCTTTGACCTGCAAAATGTTTCTCTTTAGATTATTCCACAGTTTTCTTTTTAAGCTTCAAGTGAATCAGTCTCCACCTTCTCACAGGATGTGCATTCCAGCGCATGTCCACTCACCGCAGCAAAACATTTTCTCACGCATGTTTTTATTTGTCAATAATTTCTGTCCTCTGCCTGCTACGTCAATGCAGAACATAAGCTCAGGGAATAACAGCTCATTTTCTGTTAAAGTATATTGTATTCTCCACAATTCAATGTTGAATTCTACAACTTCAAAGCATGACCTATGGTCTCATCCTCACTGGCACTTCACACTCACTGACTTTAGCACTGACTTACAAACTGCCAGCCTCTGTAAGATAGCTTTGTTAAAGCAGAGGATTATAGTGCTTAGTTACAGGTTGTCAGTTCTCTGTGGCCTGCATTTTTTTAAAATGCAGAGGATGATTGTCATAGTGGGCAGCACTATGGGGTAGACATGTAACTTTATTGTGCCAATGCTTACTCAAGTCAGACCTGCAGTATGTTCCAAATAAAAACCGAAATTGCTCTCAATTGCACATCATCTGTGGAGAGAAAACAGTTACTGTTTCAAGTCAAGTGATCTTTCAGAACTGTCATTGAACTTGAAACATTAACTCCATTTCTCTCTCTGCAAATTTTACCAGACCTGCTAAGTTCATAGAATTCCAACCTTGAGTAAAGAGGCCATTCGGCTAATTAAGACTGCACACATCCTCCAAAGAACATCCCATCCAGACCTAACTGCCCACCCTCTCCCCGTGACCCCATATTTGTCAATGAGACAAAGGGGGGCGTTGAGTATGATTGAAATTGATGGAAAAGCTGTTCGTGGTGATGTATGTGCTGGAGAGGTAGTGAAGTGTCACCAGTGAGATGGTAGGAAATTCAGAGGGCAGGAAGGGTTAGCCATATGGGACAATAGGATTGGTGAGAATGGACATGAGATTGCACAAGCCTGCAATATTGAGGTTAGTATTCTGTGAATCTGGGTGAGAGGCATATGCACTTAGATTGAGTAGTGATCCTGTGAGTGTGTGGTGTTGAGAGAGGATGGAGGCTCTTAACCTTGGGGAGCTGAGAAGATCATTGACATTTCTCCTGTAATGCTGGGTTCCATTGCTTGGGCTGATGCTGTGGCTCCTGTGGTAGACCCCAGCTAGAAGGACTGTCCTCTCTACCAATCCATCCACTATCACTTCAGATCCCTGTCTGTGATGCAGGAACAAGATTCCTTTCTTCTGGTGATAATGGTGAAACTCCACAGCTCCTGATTTGCAATGTCTGAGGTGGTATGAAACTGAGCTTTTGATAGGGCACCAATGGTATAAACACTAGAAGGTCACAGCAGCGGTGAGCACTTCCACATCTCTGGTCATGTGACTCCTTGAGCTAGGCACCCAAGAACTCAGTTCCTCTATTACTGAGCAGAAGAGAAGCCGATTGTGTGAGAAGTCTGTCTGAAGTCAGATTAGGAGCCATGACTCTCACTTGACAAACGCCTCCATTGAAAATGGAGCAAAAGCACCCACATATTTCCTTTTCCTGTTTTACAGAAGGATTTCACAGTACTTCTCCAGAGAATACAGAGAGAATAGAGACTGCAGATAGATCCTGACCATTGCCCAAGTAACAACTACACAACTGTGGGAAGACATCCAGTCCCTTAGCTGCATTGCTCAACACAGAGATGGTTGGGCAGTGAAACTATCTTTTGGAAGTCGGTCGGGTCGGGGGAGCTTTGACAGATCATCAAATCTGAAACTGGTTAGTGGTGTGGAGCCTTCCATCAGAACCAACCTTTCAAATGGTTCAGCTTGATGAGGGTGAGGCAGGGAAGAAGTGTGAGTGGCTCCAAGTGTGATGACAGCTTCAATGATTCCTGGAGCCTTATGAACCACTGACTTATTTCTACAGGTGAGATCTCCAAAACATATGTGCATTTGTTGAACACTCATATGGAAGAGAAACAATTTAAGTGTGAGGTCTGTGACCAAGACTTTAGACAATCATCGATGCTTATGAAACACCAAAGTATCCATCACAGGAAGAAACCTTTTTCGTGTGAGATTTGCAACAAATCATATTCCAAGCCATCACACCTCCGCATACACCAATATATTCACACAGGGGAGAAACCATTCAAATGTGAAGTTTGTGATAAAGCTTTTGCAACATCCACAACCTTTCTGTCCCACCAACATATTCACACAGGAGAAAAGCCATTCACATGTAGTGTGTGTGAAAAATCATTCTCGCAGACGGCACATCTCCATCTGCATCAACGCATTCACACTGGGGAGAAACCATTCATGTGTAAGGTCTGTGACAAATCATTCATACATTCATCTCACCTTCATGTACACCAACGCATTCATACTGGGGAGAAACCATTCATATGTGAAGTGTGTGACAGATCATTCTCAGACTCATCATCCCTTCGCAAACATCGACGTGTTCACACCGGCGACAAACCATTCACATGTGATCACTGTAATAAATCATTCTCACAGTCATCTGGTCTTCGAGCACATGAACGTTTGCATGCTGGGAACAAACCATTCAAATGTGAGGTTAGTGAGGAGGCTTATGCCACATCTAGCATTTTCCTGAGACATCAGAAGATTCATGATAATTAGAAAGCCTCAAAAGGAGAGGTGTGTGTCAAAGCCTTCACAAGATCATTGACCCTGGCAGTCCATCAGAGGCTCCGCACTGGTAAATAAGACTTCAGGCCTAAATTTCAATAAAATGTTTGACTAGAAGATTCCCATAGGGAGTCACCTTGCAGGTGTAGTGTGTGTGACCAGTCTTTCAGATGGTCATGGAACGTCTTGAACCACCAAGTCATTGCTGTGAATCAGAGGATCCACACAAGAAATGAAGCATACATATGTGAGCTTTGTGATAATCTTGTAGTATCATGAACTTGTTGAAGAACCAGGAGATTGTTATAGAGGAGAAACCCTTCAAGTACAATGTTTGTGAAAAGCAAAACCCTGTCAAAGATCCAGATTTTCACAATAAAATGGGTTAACTTTTCTCTGAGCCACCTGTCAATGAGATTTAATTGTTGACATCTGTTGAATGATTGACTACCTTTCAGACAGACTTCAGTTCAAATGCGAAGTCAGTCAGATGTAGTTTTTTGAATGGAGGTAACAGTTCAGATTGTGGATTGTGAGAGATTTAAAGATGTTAAAGCCAGAGTAAAAGTCCAAGGGAAGAAAGCTTGGATATGTGCGTCACACATTAAAAGAGTGAAAAGGGACTGAAACTGAAGCTTAATAAGGACTATGATGTTTGATCCAAAATCTGGAAGTTTGTTATATTACTAACTGTGTGTATTTTGGATGTTTGCTTACTAGCAACATAGCTAGAAACTAGCTAGTGTTTCCAGTTGTTGGATATACTCCCACATTTCCATCCACTTGAAAAGGAGTGTTCACTTAAGACGAATCCCTTTTAGTACATCTGAAATGGCAGAATGGGTAATTTGCCAGAAAATCTCCATAGAGTATCTGGCATGACTGACATGGCAGTCCTCAGCAGAGACAAGGGGGTATTGAGTATGCATGACTGACCCCACCCCCCGAGCAGTGGGAGTCAACGGGTTACAACCTGACTGCCTTTCAGAGGTGGTATCAGCCTAATTGCAACACCTCACAATTTTCTCCATTTTTAGCCCTTACTACACCTCTGGAAAGGGGACACTATCAGGAGGGATATGTTTATGTAAGACCCCAAACGGAGGGCAGGAAATGGGATACAGCAAGTTTTCCCAATATTGGAATGTAACCCAGAGTGTTGACTCCACCCTCCTACCTTTCCAAAACCTCACCAGCAAAGATACTTTTTAGCAAAGTATCCTGAGATAATAATGAGTTTTATCCCTTATGATAGTACTTAATGTGTTTGTGATGATAAGGCCTATGCCTGGTTACCCTCCTCATGGATGGGATTTAATTATCTCATCACCTTTGTCCGTCACTCATTCTCTTTACCTGGTATACCCTGCCAGCAATGATCCAAAAGGGTCATTATAGAGATAGAGTCTTTGCCATCTTGTTCCCCTGGAATGGGACTGCAAAACTGACGAGGGAATCAATCAACATGTTGCTTTTCTAGAACAGATGGCCAATGACATTGCAGAAGAAAACATGTGCTGAAATGGTAGCCATCCATGAAACAGCACTGTAGAACAGGCTAGCCATCGATCACTGATTTAACAGCACATATCTGAAAGGAGATGGACAAACTCAGTCAACCCCTCATTTCCTGCCTTATGGAGTTGGGCAAATTGCTGAGGGCGGCAGAATCGCTGTTGAGTTAAGTAAATTAAAGTTACGGTCAGTAGTTAAACCTTTTGCATGCCAGATCAGTCCAATCAAGACACGGCAGCAAGTAGATTATGGAGGCAAACTGCTGATGTAAAGTGCTGTATCAAATATCCAATCAGAATTGGACAACTCATCTCATTATTAAAAATCACACACCAGGTTATAGTTGGACAGGTTTATTTGGAAGCATTAACTTTTGGAATGCTGCTCCTTCACCAGCTGGTTGACAAGATTATACCACACAGAATTTATAGCAAAAGAAGACAGTTTTTTTTCAGTGTTTCATTTCAGTGGTATCACACTATTGTTTTGCTGTAAATTCTGTGTGATATGATCTTATACTCCACAAACATATGATGAAGGAGCAGCGCTCTGAAAGCTAGTGCTTCCAAATAAACCTGTTGGACTATAACCTGGTGTTGTGTGATTTTTAACTTTGTCCACCTCAGTCCAACACCAGATCACCAAATCATGACTCCTGCTGACCAATAGTATTATAGGTGGGGGGAGGGGGGTGCACTGTGAGCTTGAGCTGTATACCATAAGCTACTTGGAAACCTTTTGTGCACCTTTTCATTATGAAGATCTCAAAGTTGTGTCACAATAAAGGTTGCCTGAACCTACCACCAGACTCACTGTAGACTATGCGATCTAACATTTAGAATATCTTCAGACAGACCTGTTTAAATGCAAAGCTAATCAGATGTAGCTTTTGTATGGAGATAACAGTTCAGGTTTCAGTTTGAGAGAATTAAAGATGCTGTTTTCTGAAACTTTGAAACATTATGCAACATTATCAACTCCAGATGAGTCGGTGGTATGATAACTTAGTGGTTAGCACTGCTGTCTCACAATGCCAGGAACCTCATTCAATTCCAGCCTTGTGTGACTGTGAGGAAATTTTCATGTTCTCCCTGCGTCTGTGTGGGTTTACACCAGGTGCTCCTGTTTCCTCCCATAATCCAAAGATGTGCAGGCGAGGTGGGTGAGCCACGATAAATGTGGGATTACAGGGATAAGTGAGGGGTCTGGAGGGGGGGTGGAATTGGTCTTTATCGGTTGGAAACAGACTCAATTGGCCTAATAGCCTCTTTCCACACAGGGATTCTACAATTCTATGTTGCTAGGCAAACCCACAGGCTTCTAATTCTCTCAAAATTTGTTACTCAGCTATCAATTTTTTCTGAGTACTTAAGGTAATAAGTCTTACTTCTTAACTCTTTGATTTCCTCCATTGTTTTCCAAAGTCACTTGATTTTCAGAAAAATAGTCGGTGACTTACAATACACATTAAATGTTTGACCTCAGTCATTACTGCTGGACACAACTCCAATAAAAAATACATAGCATCCAAACAGTATTGAATCCACAATGTGTAAACGGTTCCATATTCCAATTTTCATCGTCCTTACTTATTAAACATGTATGTCAACAGTATTTATAAGATTTAATGGAGAAATAAATGGGTCAAAGTTTGATAAGTGCTGGAATTTGATACCCAACATCCAAGAAAACATTGAAAATGGAGCTATAGAGTCATCTTCCAAAATTCTACAGATTCTGGAACAGTTCCTGCAGATTGGCAGGTCAAAAACGTTAGCTCACTGTTTTAGATGGAAGGGAGAAAGAAAACGGGGAACTACAGACTTTGGTACATTAGTGACAAGGAAAATGTTGGAATGTATTATAGGTATGATCAGTAGACATTTGAAAACAATGATCTTACTGGGCATTGCCCACATAGATTTGTGAATGAGAAATCATGTTTGACAAATGTATTTTTGACAAACTTGTTGGAGATTTGGGGTTGTCACAGAATTGGTAAAAGCAAGTTGGACGGAATATACATTGGTTTTCAAATTTCCGACTTTTGATAAAAGTTCTCCACAGGAGTTTGGTTGGCAACATGAAAGCACATGGTCCAGGAGATAATGTACTAATGTGAATTATGTATTGGGATTTTAGTTAATACTTGGTAATGGAAAACAGAATTGGAACATATTGGATTAACCACTTTGGTAAGAGCAACAGATGTACAGGGTATTTCTTAATTGATAAAAGTTTAGAAAGTGCAGATATGCAAAGGTATTTAGGTGTCCTCATAAATCAGTTACTGAAGGCTAATGTGCAATTGCATCAACCAAATATGAAGGTTAATGGTAAACTATTAATCACCATGTTCAGACAATGATAGTATAGCTCCAGCGCAGGTGGAACTTCAGCACAGGTCTTCTGACCCAGAGGTATTGATACTACCAATGCACTGCAAAGACTACTATTCTTAATCAGCCCTATTTTGAGCATTTTTTGACAACCTACAAAATACCAAAAAGGATAGGCAGGTTAATTATTGTCATAAAGTATGATACTGCAACAGCACAGAAGGTCAGACAGCATCCGAGGGGCAGTAGAGTTGGTGTTTTAGGCATAAGCTCTTCATCAGGAATGTGGATGTGGGGCTGGGGGAAAGGTAGCTGGGAAGGCGACTGTTGGCTGCAGGTAGGAGGTGATTGTGGTAGGTCAGTGAGGAGGGTGGAGCAGATAGGTGGGAAGGAAGATGGACATATCAAGAGGGTGGTGCTGAGTTGGACAGTTGGATCTGGGATTAGGTGGAGGATGAGGAGATTTGGAAACGAGAGAGGTTGATGTTGATGCTGAGTGGTTGAATGGTCCCAAGGTGGCAGATGAGGTGTTCTTCCTCCAGTCGTTGTGTGATTTGGATTTGGTGGTGGAGGAAGCCCAGGACTTGCAAGTCCTTGAGGGAGTGAGAGAGAGAGTTGAAGTGGTCAGCCAATGGGCGGTGGGGTTGCTTGGTTCATAAGACCATAAGACATAGGAGTGGAAGTAAGGCCATTCGGCCCATCGAGTCCACTCCGCCATTCAATCATGGCTGATGGGCATTGCAACTCCACTTACCCGCATTCTCCCCGTAGCCCTTAATTCCTCGAGACAACAAGAATCTATCGATCTCTGCCTTGAAGACATTTAGCGTCCCGGCCTCCACTGCACTCTGCAGCAATGAATTGCACAGGCCCACCACTCTCTGGTTGAAGAAATATCTCCGCATTTCTGTTCTGAATTTACCCCCTCTAATTTTAAGGCTGTGTCCACGGGTCCTAGTCTCCTCGCCTAACGGAAACAATTTCCTAGCGTCCACCCTTTCCAAGCCATGTATTATCTTGTACGTCTCTATTAAGTCTCCCCTTAACCTTCCAAACTCCAATGAATACAATCCCAGGATCCTCAGCCATTCCTCATATGTTAGACCAACCATTCCAGGGATCATCTGTGTGAATCTCTGCTGGACATGTTCCAGTGCCAATATGTCCTTCCTGAGGTGTGGGGACCAAAACTGGACACAGTACTCCAAATGGGGCCTAACCAGAGCTTTATAAAGTCTCAGTAGCACAACGGTGCTTTTATATTCCAACCCTCTTGAGATAAGTGACTACATTGCGTTCGCTTTCTTAATCACGGACTCAACCTGCATTGTTTACCTTTAGAGAATCCTCGACTAGCACTCCCACATCCCTTTGTACTTTGGCTTTACGAATTTTCTCACCGTTTAGAAAGTAGTCTATGCTTTTTTTTTCCAAAGTGCAAGGCCTCGCATTTGCTCACGTTGAATTCCAACAGCCATTTCCTGGACCACTCTCCCAAACTGTCCAGATCCTTCTGTAGCCTCCCCACTTCCTCAGCACTACCTGCCTGTCCACCTAACTTCGTATCATTGGCAAACTTCGCTAGAATGCCCCCAGTCCCTTCATCCAGATCATTAATATATAACGTGAACAGCTGTGGCCCCAACACTGAACCCTGCGGGACACCGCTTGTCACTGGCTGCCATTCCGAAAAAGGACCTTTTATCCCAACTCTCTGCCTTCTGTCAGACAGCCAATCCTCAATCCATCCCAGTAGCTCACCTCAAACACCATGGGCCCTCACCTTGCTCAGCAGCCTCCCGTGTGGCACCTTATCATCTGTCCCAGAAATGCTCAGTGATCACAGCAAATCCAAAGCCTCCAAAAACATTCCTTCCTCCTGGTCCTCTGCTCCACACCCGCAGCCGCACGTTGCCTGCAGACAGTTCTGCCCCAGCTCAGGGCCACACTCTCCCACGCCGGCAAATGACCTCTGCTATTCTTCATTCTGAGAAAGATCCACACAAATGCCTATCTCCTGCTTATCGGACATCAAGGAACCAAACGTTCATGTACTTACCTCCAAACCCGAGATTCCTCAACCACTCCCAGACCCTTCTCCCGTCCTCCAGAACTGGTCAGACACTATTATCCTCGTGGCCTCTACAGCCAGCACTACTGTTGCAGATGATGACATTTCTGCCCCTCCACTGAATGCAATGCAGCCACCGCTAACAATACTGCTTTCACGATCACCAACAGCACTGCCTCCATGGATGCTGCAGAAACCTCTACTGCCGAAACCTCCAGTAATGCTGCCTGCCAAGTCACTTCTGACCCTGTGGTTGCTGCCTCCAATGCCACTTCCGCCCCCACTGATGTCACTCACTGGAACACCGCTAAAATGCTGCAGCCCTTGCACATGCTGCCGAAAACACTGCATCAGCCACCATAGATGCAACTTCCACCCCCACAGACATAACATACAGAATCAGTCCTGACCATGTGACCAAGAATGCCACCACTGAAGACACTGCTTCCGAGAACACGTCACTTCTGCCCCTGCGGGTGCCACCGAACGCACTGCTTCCGCCCCCATGACTGCTGCTATTTACGTCACTTCGTCCAGTGATGTCACCTATGATATCACCAATGATCACATGACCACTCTCACTTCAGTGACAGTCTCAACCTCCACTCTCAACTCCAGCTCTACATCAGCCCCAAGCCTTGTTAGGGTTTTACCATCCCACCGGCCTACCCCCCTCACTGGAGACAAATGATCCATCCTCAATAAAGGCCTCACCTTAGAGTCATAGAGCTGTACAGCATGGAAACAGACCCTTCGGTCCAACCCATCCATGCCGACCGGATATCCCAACCCAATCTAGTCCCACCTGCCAACACCCGGCCCATATCCCTCCAAAACCTTCCTATTCATATACCCATCCAAATGCCTCTTAAATGTTACAATTGTACCAGCCTCCACCACATCCTCTGGCAGCTCATTCCATACACGTACCACCCTCTGTGTGAAAAAGTTGCCCCTTAGGTCTCTTTTATATCTTTCCCCTCTCACCCTAAACCTATGCCCTCTAGTTCTGGACTCCCCCACGCCAGGGAAAAGGCTTTGCCTATTTATTCTACCCATGCCCCTCGTAATTGTGTAAACCTCTATAAGGTTACCCCTCAGCCTCCAACGCTCCAGGGAAAACAGCCCCAGCCTGTTCAGCCTCTCCCTGTAGCTCAGATCCTCCAACCCTGGAAACAACCTTGTAAATCTTTTCTGAACCCTTTCAAGTTTCACAACATCTTTCCGATAGGAAGGAGACCAGGATTGCATGCAATATTCCAACAGTGGCCTAACCAATGTACTGTACAGCCTCAACATGACCTCCCAACCCCTGTACTCAGTACTCTGACCAATAAAGGAAAGCATACCAAACGCCTTCTTCACTATCCTATCTACTTGCGACTCCACTTTCAAGGAGCTATGAACCTGCACTCCAAGGTCTCTTTGTTCAGCAACACTCCCTAGGACCTTACCATTAAGTGTATATGTCCTGCTAAGATTTGCTTTCCCAAAATGCAGCACCTCACATTTATCTGTATCAAACTCCATCTGGCACTTCTCAGCCCATTGGCCCATTTGGTCAAGATCCTGTTGTAATCTGAGGTAACCCTCTTCGCTGTCCACTACACCTCCAATTTTGGTGTCATCTGCAAACTTACTACCTGTACCTCTTATGCTTGCATCCAAATCATTTATGTAAATGACAAAATAGAGGGCCCAGTACCGATCCTTGTGGCACTCCACTGGTCACAGGCCTCCAGTCTGAAAAACAACCCTCCACCACCACCCTCTGTCTTCTACCTTTCAGCCAGTTCTGTATCCAAATGGCTAGTTCTCCCTGTATTCCATGAGATATAACCTCGCTAATCAGTCTCCCATGGGGAACCTTGTCAAACGCCTTACTGAAGTCTATATAGATCACATCTACTGCTCTGCCCTCATCAATCTTTTTTGTTACTTCATCAAAAAACTCAATCAAGTTTGTGAGACATGATTTCCCACACGCAAAGCCATGTTGACTATCCTGAATCAGTCCTTGCCTTTCCAAATACATATACATCCTGTCCCTCAGGATTCCTTCCAACAACGTGCCCACCACCGAGGTCAGGCTCACTGGTCTATAGTTCCCTGGCTTGTCCTTACCACCCTTCTTAAACAGTGGCACCATGTTTGCCAACCTCCAGTCCTCCGGCACCTCACCTGTGACTATTGATGATTCAAATATCTCAGCAAGCGGCCCAGCAATCACTTCTCTAGCTTCCCACAGAGTTCTGTTCAGGTTCTGGGGATTTATCCACCTTTAACCATTTCAAGACCTCCAGCACTTCCTCCTCTGTAATCTGGTCATTTTGCAAGATGTCACCATCTATTTCCCTACAGTCTATATCTTCCATATCCTTTTCCACAGTAAATACTGATGCAAAATATTCATTTAGTATCTCCCCCATTTTCTGTGGCTCCACACAAAGGCCGCCTTGCTGATCTTTGAGGGGCCCTATTCTCTCCCTAGTTACCCTTTTATCCCTAATATATGTAAAACCCCTTTGGATTCTCCTTAATTCAATTTGCCAAAGCTATCTCATGTCCCCATTTTGCCCTCCTGATTTCCCTCACCTCATGCTCCCACAAAGAGGTTGAACAGTTCATTGACTTCACTAAGATCTTCCACTCTGACCTTACCTGGACCATTTTGGACATCTCTCTCTTTCTCCATCTTCGTCTCCATCTCCGGCAACCGACCCACCGCGGCCATCGATTTCAAACCCACCAACTCCCACACCTACCTGGACTATATCTCCTCCCCCCACTTTCCACCCCTAAAAACACAAACCCTTATTCCCAATTCCTCCGCCTCTGCTGGATCTGCTCCCAGGAAGAGTAACTCACCTCTAGGACATCTCAGATGGCCTCCTACTTCACTGACTGCAATCACCCCTCCCATGTGAACAATAATACCCTCCAATGCATCTTCTCCACATACTGCACCTCTGCCCTTGAACCCCACCACTGCGACTGCAACAAAGCTAGAAGTTCCTCTGGTCCTCACCTTCCCTACTAGTCTCCAGATACAGTGCATTATCCTCTGCTTTTTCTGCCACCTACAATTAGACCCCACCACCAAAGATATATTTCTCTCCCTACATCTGTCTGCATTCTGCAGAGACCATTCCCTCCCTGACTGTCTTGTTAAGTCCACCCCCCGCACCACTGAACCTACGTACCATCCACACCGGCACCATCCCATTCCACTGCAGCAGGTGCAAAAGGATCTTTTCACATCCGGCAGAGATTTTCCTGCACATCCACTGGCCTTATTTATTGTGTCCGTTGTTCTCAATGTGTTCTCCTCTATATCAGGGAGACAAATGCCAACTCATGGGGCATGCAACTATCAACCCAACACCCCAAGGCTGACCGCTTTAACTCCCCGTCCCACTACCCTAAGGACATGCAAGTCGTGGGTCTCCTCCACTGCCAAATCCAAGCCACCCAACAACTGGAAAAAGAAAGCCTCATCTTCTGCCCTGAGACCATTCAATCACACTGCATCAACATTGACTTCACTAGTTTCCTAATCACCCCTCCCCTGACCACATCCCAGATGCAACCCTCAGCACCACCCTCTTAACCTGTCCATTTACCTTCTATCTGCTCCCCCTCGCCAACGACCTATCACAATTACCTCCCATTTGAATTCACTTGTTGCCTTCCCAGCTACCTTTTCCCACACGTCCACCCCCACCCGGCAATTTATCTCTCAGCTCCCTTCCCCACCCCACATTCCTGATGAAGGGCTTATGCCCAAAATGTCGAATCTTCTGCTCTGTTGATGGTGCCGGACCTGCTGTGCTTTTCCAGTGCAATACTTTTCAACTCTGACTCTCCAGCATCTGCAGTCCTCACTTTCTCCAAGCTAATTATTGGTAAGAAGTACCTTCTGGTTGGGGAGTCTAGGATCTGAAGGCAGAATTTCAATGTCTCAGATAGGCATTTTGCACTGAGGTGAAGATTTCTTTTTACACTCAGGGTTGTGAATCTTGGGATTTCTCTATCCAAGAGGACTGAGGAAACTCAGTCATTCATTATTGTTCACAGTACAGAGTGACATACTGCCAAATACCAATTGTGTTAAAGACATATGGAAATATTGTGGGAAGTGGCATTGAAATGGATAATCAGTTTGAATAGTGGACCTGCTTGACATGCTGAATGGCCTTTTTCTGCTCCTATCTTCCTGTCAATCTGTGCTCTCATGAACAAACCCTATCTGTGGGAGGTCTCTAATAAAGCCTATGCAGTGTTGGACCTCTTAGAAGATCAGCAAATCTACATGAGAGACAATCCCTTACACTGAGATGTGCCAGAATGGTTTCACCTGCACCTCTTCTCATATATACCATCTCCACACGGACTTGGAGCCAGATTATCTGCTCCTATTGCACTGACAGGTATCTTTGTTTACTGTCCAATGGTCACACAGGAGAGGTGTCATTCCAAAGCGCTGTCTACCTCAGCAGGGTCTGTCTCAAGTCTCTCCCACCATCAGGCCAATCATTTCAAGATGGTCAAAAACATCACCAAATGAAGATGTCGATATGTACAAAAGCTCCTGGTTATCCACATATGCTGCTGGTTTCTTGGAAAGATGTCCTCCATCACGGGAAGAAGGTGATTCAGGAGAACGTGTGTGATGATGATCGCTGCCCTGAATAACAGTGAAACACTTCAATAGCTTCTGCAGCATGATTAGCTAGAAGTCGTGTCGGATTAGTGGAGAAGCCAACAATTCATAATTGTCTTATTTTACTTGTAATCACACAATTCAAGTATATTCATGAACATTATTTTTTGCCTGAGTTTAGCAAATACAGATCCTTTTTTTATTCTACCCAACACACACAAACGAAGTGGCATCAGGAATGAGCATCACTGGCTGACTAGCATATGTTGTCTACCCCGAGTTGCTCTTGAGTAGGTGGCAGTGAACTATGTTCTTGGACCAGTACAGTGCACATGCTATGGGTTGTCCTACAATGTCCTTAGGGAGGGAATTTCAGGACTTTGACCCAGAGACAGGGAAGGAACAACGTTATATTTCCAAGTCAGGATGGTAAGTGCTTGGAGGAGAACTTGTAGGTGTTGGTGATCCCATCCACCTGCTGCCCTTGTCATTCTAGACAGGAGTAGCTGTAGGTTTGGAAAGTGATGACGAAGGATCTTTGGATTTTTGCAGTGCCTCTTGTAGATAGTACATACTGCTGGTGCTGAGCATTGGTGGTGGAGGAAGTGGGTGCATATGGATGTGTTGCCAAGCTCGTGTTGTGGTTGTAAAGGACATTGGTTTAGCCACTTTTGGAATATTGCATTCAATTCTGTTCTCCTTGCTATAAGAAGAATATTGTGAAACTTGACAGGGTTCAGAAAAGATTCATAAAAAGATCGCCAGGGTAGGAGAAAGTTTTTGAGAAGATTTGTAGCTCGGGTGCTCGTTGTTGTAGTTCTGTTCGCCGAGCTGGGAGCTTTTCTTGCAAACGTTTCGTCCCCTTTCTAGGTGACATCTTCAGTGCTTGGGAGCCTCCTGTGAAGTGCTTCTGTGCTGATTCCTCCGGCATTTATACTGGTTTGAATCTGCCGCTTCCGGTTGTCAGTAGCTGTCCGCTGCAGTGGTTGGTATATAGGGTCTAGGTCGATGTGTCTGTTGATCGAATTCGTGGATGAGTGCCATGCTTCTAGGAATTCCCTGGCTGTTCTCTGTTTGGCCTGTCCTATAACGGAACACCCAGGGGCTCACCGATCTCCAGACTGATAGCAGAAGCAGTTATGCAAAGGTTAGAAAAAACAGTCTTACCGCAACTACAACCCAAACTCTGGGTCAGATATGTGGTTGACACCTTTGTAATCATTAAAAACACAGAAATAGAGAACACACACCGGATCATCGACGCCACACTCACAGGAATCCGATTCACGAGAGAGGAAGAAAAGGACAACCAGCTCCCATTCCTGGACGTGATGGTACAAAGAACACCGAACGGAGAATTCACCACAAAGGTATACAGAAAAGCCACACACACAGACCAAGTCCTGAATATGAAAGCAACCACCCCAACACACACAAACGAAGTTGCATCAGGACATTATTCAAAAGGGCCACAACACACTGCAGCACACCTGAACTACAAAAAGAGGAAGAAGAACACCTATACAAGGTATTCAACAAAAATGGAAACCCAAGCAATTTCATTAACAAATGCCTCAGGGAAAGACAATGAATGAGGACATGCCACAACCCAAAGGACTGGCCACACTCCCATACATCAGGAGCATTTCTGAACTGACAGCCAGACTGCTGCGACCACTAGGACTCATAACAGCACACAAACCAACAGCCACTCTCAGACAACAACTCACCAGGACAAAGGACCCGATACCCAGCATGAGCAAAACCAACGTGGTTTACAAAATCCCATGCAAGGACTGCACAAAACACTACATAGGACAAACAGTAAGACAGCTAACAACCCGCATCCATGAACACCAACTGGCCATGAAACGACACAACCAGCTATCCCTAGTAGCCATACACTCAGATGGCAAACAACATGAATTTGATTGGGACAACACCACCATTATAGGACAGGCCAAACAGAGAACAGCCAGGGAATTCCTAGAAGCATGGCACTCATCCACGAATTCGATCAACAGAGACATCGACCTAGACCCTATATACCGGCCACTGCAGCGGACTGCTACTGACAACCGGAAGCAGCAGATTCAAACCAGTATAAATGCCGGAGGAATCAGCACAGAAGCGCTTCAAAGGAGGCTCCCAAGCACTGAAGATGTCACCTAGAAAGGGGACGAAACGTTTGCAAGAAAAACTCCCAGCTCGGCGAACAGAACTACGACAGGGTTAGAGAATTTGAGCAATAGGTACAGGCTGAATAGGCTGAGGCTTTTTTCCCTCGAGCATCGAAGGTGGCCTTATAGAAATTTATAAAATCATGAGGGCCATAGACAGGTTGAATATTCAAGGTCTTTTCCCCAGGGTAGCAGAGTCGGAAACAAGAGGACTTAGGTTTAAGGTGAGAGGGGAAAGACTTAAAAGGGACCTAAAGGGCAACGTTTTCAGGCATATGGTAGTTCATGTATGGAATGAACTGCCAGAGAAAGTAATGGGGGCTGGTACAATTACGAGTTTTAAAAGATGCCCGAAAGAATATATGAATAGGAAGGGGTTAGAAAGATGTGGGCCAAATGCTGACAAATGGGACGATATTAATTTAGGATATCTGGTAGGCATGGACAAGTTGGATTGAAGGGTTCGTTTCCATGCTGTTCAGCTATATAACTCTAAAAGGAGAATTAGTTGAAATAAATTGATAGAATAATAATTACATTATTACCTCAATAATTTTGCAAGGAGCGTCTGATTTGATTTTATTATTTATGATATTTTAAAATAGTTCAGTTTCTATCCTTACAATATTGAAACCAAGAGGAGAGGAAAGTGCTCTTAGCCTCAATGTCTTGATAAAATTTAAGTCAACACTTGCTGATATTTTAAAGAATAGGCGTTTTTCCAAGGTCCTGGCAATGACTGATTGCACTCTCGTGGCACTGAAGTTCACATGAGTAGACGAAGAGAGCTCCTTGAATAGAAAGCAATTACCCTCCTTCATGTCATGTATAATGGCTGTCTGAGAATACTCCATATGAACCCACTCACACTAGATCATCCATAATGTTTTCATTGTCAGGAACTCAGACACCACACTAATATTTGGGGAAGGTGATGGTGCTGATGGTGAGCTGGTTAGAGACAAGGTCCATCCCTTTCTTCCCTGGCAAATGTCTGCATTTCATGCAGCACAGTAGGAGGTGTTGTTTATTTACACAATGTCTCTCTAAGGCAGCTCACTGAGAGAAGTGAGTGAGATGTTGAAGAACTGATCAAAGTATTGGCCGTATATTGGGGTGGATTGCTGTATTTCAGGTCAAGAGAAAGAGAGAGAGAGAGAATGGCCATAAACATTCTATTGTACTGCACTCTGAACAATATCACTCTCAAACCAGGTTCCTGAGAGATGTGAATGGACTGGAACATTCTGGTAGAGGAAATGGATGAGATGAACATTGATACTCAGAAATTGGAGTTGAGAAGGGAGCTGAATCTTTACAGGAGGCTCCTCTGCCATTGAACTTGGCAGAGATGTCAGATATCAACTCATGTTGGAGACTGTCACAATGTGTCCCAAATCACTCTTTCAGTCACAGGTGACATACCCAATCCCAATCATACTCCCAACATCCCTCTGTCCCCCCCTGTATTTCTCTTTCCTGCACTTGATCAGCTGTACCCTATAACTCTGTGGGAAGTCAGGGAAGAGATTGCTGGGCCTTTTGCTGAGATATTTGTATCATGGATAGACATAGGTGAGGTGCCGGAAGATTGGAGGTTGGCTAATGTGACGCCACTATTTCGGAAAGGTGGTAAGGAAAGGCCAGGGAACTATACATTGGTGAGCCTGACATCGATGGTGGGTAAATTGTTGGAGGAAATCCCGAGGGATATGATTTATATGTATCCAGTAAGGCAAGGACTGATTAGGTACAGTCAGCATAGCTTTATGCATCGGAAATCATGTGTCACAAACTTGGTTGAGTTTTTTGAAGAAGTAACAAAGAGGATTGATGAGGGCAGAGCAGAGGATTTGATCTATATGGACTTCAGTAAGACTTCGATAAGGTTCCTCATGGGAGGTTGGTTAACAAAGAATTCAGAGAGAACTAACCAATTGGATATAGAATCATAGAGATGTACAGCATGAAAACAGACCCTTCGGTCCAACCCGTCCATGCCAAAAAGATATCCCAACCCAATCTAGTCCCACTTGCCAGCACCTGGCCCATATTCCTCCAAACCCTTCTTATTCATATACCCATCCAAATGCCTCTTAAATGTTGCAATTGTACCAGCCTCCACCACATCCTCTGGCAACTCATTCCACAAATGTACCACTCTCTGCGTGAAAAAGTTGCCCCTTAGATCTCTTTTATATCTTTCCCCTCTCACCCTAAACCTATAGCTCCTTGAAAGTGAAGTCATAGGTAGAATAGTGAAGAAGGCATTTGGTATGCTTTCCTTTATTGGTCAGAGTATTGAGTACAGGAGTTGGGAGGTCATGTTGCGGCTGTACAGGACATTGGTTAGGCCACTGTTGGAATGTTGCGTGCAATTTTGGTCTTCTTCCTATTGGAAAGATGTTGTGAAACTTGAAAGGGTTCAGAAAAGATTTACAAGGATGTTGCCAGGGTTGGAGGATCTGAGCTACAGGGAGAGACTGAACAGGCTGGGGCTGTTTTCCCTGGAGCGTCGGAGGCTGAGGGGTGACCTTATAGAGGTTTACAAAATTATGAGGGGCATGGATAGGATAAATAGACAAAATCTTTTCCCTGGGGTCGAACTGGCAGGAAGGTAGAAAACAGAGGGTGGTGGTGGAAGGTTACTTTTCAGACTGGAGGCCTGTGACCAGTGATGTGCCACAAGGATTGGTGCTGAGTCCACTACTTTTCATCATTTGTATAAACAATTTGGATGTGAACTGAGGTGGTATAATTCGTAAATTTGCAGATGACATCAAAATCGAAGATGCAGTGGATAGAAAAAAAGGTTACCTTAGATTACATCAGGATCTTGATTAGATGGGCCAATGGGCTGAGAAGTGACAAATGGAATTTAATTTAGATAAATGTGAGGTGCTGCATTTTGGGAAAGCAAATCAGAGCAGGACTTATACACTTAATGGTACATTTCTGGGGAGTGTTGCTGAACAAGGGAACCTTGGCGTGCAGGTTCATAGTTGCTTGAAATTAGAGTCACAGATAAATAGGATTGTGAAGAAGGCATTTCGTACGCTTTCCTTTATTAGTCAGAGCATTGACTTTAGGAGTTGGGAGGTCATGTTGTGGCTGTACAGGATATTGTTTAGGCCACTTTGGAATATTGTGTGCTATCAGAAGTATGTTGTGAAACTTGAAAGGGTTCAGAAAGTATTTGCAAGGATGTTGCTGGAAATGGAGGGTTTGAACTTATGGGGAGAGGCTGAATAGGCTGGGACTGTTTTCCCTGGAGTGTTGGAGGCTCTGGGGTCACCTTATAGAGGTTTGTAATATCATTAGGGGCATGGAACAGATAAAGAGACAAGGTCTTTTCCCTGGGGTGGGGGAGTCCAGAACTAGAGAGCATAGGTTCAAGGTGAGAGGAAAAATATATGAAAAGATCTAAGGGGCAACCTTTTCACATAGAGGGTGGTGCATGTGTGGAATGAGCTGGCAGAGGATGTGGTGGAATATTTAAAAGGCATCTGGATGAGTATATAAACAGGAGGAGTTTGGAGGGATGTGGGACAGGTTCTGACAAATGAGACTGGATTAGGTCAGGATAACTGGTCGGCATGGAAGATTTGGACTGAAAGATCTGTTTCTCAGCTGAACATCTTGATGACTATATGGCTCCATATGTTGATTCCATCGCTGCTTTGTATGCTGTGGGTGTGATACACTTCAGGATACACATGTGAAGATACAGGTCTGACACTGACCACAGTTTGAAAGTCTCCAGGGATGAAGAATACTATTCCCACGCCAGAAATCTCTGTCAAACATTTATCAGGGGAACTGAGACAGCAGCTGCAATAACTGAGGTTTTATTCGGATGGGACAGTGACAAGTTTAAATCCCCACCTGATCTGCTGCTCAAAGTCACCTCCATTTCCCCGGTCAGTTTCCCAAGTTTCTGGAAACTCATGTTGCTCCTGAAATATTTGGATTGACTGTGAGAGACGTCAATCAGAGAGCCCACCCACTCTGCCCATTGTCTCCTCTTCCTCTTCCAGAGCTGGTTCACTTCCTATAGGGACTGAAAACCAAGTGAGGAGATGGTGAGTGAAGGAGCAGCTTTGATACAAATTGTATCCCATAATATCCACACCAATCTTCAGGCAGTCTGACTATCCTGTGGGTAATCAGGGGTGGAAATGTCCCTTATGCTGTGTGAGAAGATCCAGCTGAGAGAGCTGTTTACTCAGTGCTTTGTGCTGAACTGTGTGACTGGAGCTGTGTGTTGGATATTGAATGTGTTTATTGGAAACATTTCCCTCTGATTTACTGGTTGAGTTTTGTTGATGGCTCATTCCTGAATATGAGAAGGTGAGGTGTCATTATTTGGGGGTTGTTGAGTGTCTGCGGATTCTTCCTGGTTGTGTGTGGTTATGTGTGTGTGTTGTTGTTGAGTTGTGTGTATGTTTTGGGAGCTGGTTATTATCCTGTGGAAAGTGAAAGGTCAGCTCTGTGAGTTGGGATTTGGATGCTGCCTCTCTTTTCAGATCCATGTAAGCACATTCAATTTATATAGCATCCTCAGGAGAGATGTAAGGGAAAGACCTATATTTATATGGAGCTTTTCAGAACAACCTGATGTCCTGAAGGTTTTTTTTGGGAAAACTGGCACCCAAGTCTGCACATAGCAACTCTCACAAACAGTAATGTGATAATATCCAGACAATGAGTTTTTTAAATGGTATTGATTCATGATTAATGTTGGCCAGGACACCAGGGATAACTCCCCTGTTATTCAAAATCATGCTGTGGCTTCTTTTACCCTCATCTCAGAAAGAAGAGAAGGGGCCTCATTTGAATTCTCACCTGAAAAGCTGCTCCTCTATCAATGCAGCTCTACCACATTCCTCTTGTATTGGACTTTCTGTGACTGTGTCTGATTTGACGAACAGTTCTCCGTCAGGAACACCACAAAGTGAAAAATGATAAAGGTTCACTTTCAGGAGAGGCTAGTGATGCAGTGCCTTGGAAGCTTTGGAAAGAGTTCAGATGTGACTTACCAGGATGTTGCCTGGTATGGAGGGAAGGTCTTCTGAGGAAAGACTCAGGGAATCGAGGCTGTTTTCATTAGAGAGAAGAAGATTGAGAGGTGACTTAATTAAGACATATAAGATAATCAGAGGGTTAGATAGGGTGGACAGTGGGAGCCTTTTTCCTCGGATGGTGATGGCTAGCACAAGGGGATAGAGCTTTAAATTGAGGGCTGATAGATAGAGGACAAATGTCAGAGGTAGTTTCTTTACTCGAGTGTAGTATGGGTGTGGAACCTGAAGGGAATTTAAATGGTCATTGGATAAACATGTGGATGAAAATGGAATAGTGTAGAATAGATAAGCTTCAGATTGGTTCCACAGGTTATCGTAACCTCAAGGGCCGAAAGGCTTGTACTATGCTGTTTTGTTCTATGTTAGCTTATTTCTTGTTTAAACCCTCATCCATGCCTTTGTAGGCTCCTGACTCAAGTAGTCCAATGCTCTCCTCATTGCTCCCATTCTCACTTTTTTGCTCCTATCCTGTTGCTCTTCCCCACTGTCAGAGGAGTTGGGTACAGGCTGGGAACCACAATTTTAGTGGCTGTCTTGTGGCACAGTGGTAGTGTCCCTACCTCTGGACCGAGAGTCCATAGTGTTTAATATTAAAATAGGTTAAACAAAAAAAATCATCAGCTTAGGGCACAAGGAAGGGCTTTACTGCCAGTTGCTTTTCTACAAGAGCCACTTGGTCAATCGCACTTACTCACTTGTTCCCTGTGCCTGCACAATATTTCTCTTCACTCATTCTACAGTTTTTTTTTAAGTTTCAGTCTCCACCTTCTCTCAAGCTGTGCATTCCAAATCATGACCACCCACCACATCAAAACATTTTCTGTCACATGTTTTCATTTGTCAATCATTTGTCCTCTGTCTGCTACAACAATGCAGAACATAAGCTCAGGGAATAGCAGCTCATTTTCTGTTATGGTAAATTATAATCTCCACAATTCAGTGTTGAACACGAAAACATGATCTGTGGTCTCGATTTTTTTTCACATCCTCACTGGCACCTCACATTCACTGACTTCAGCATTGACTCACAAACTGCCAGCGTTCATAAGGTAGCTTTCTTAAAGCAGAGGGTTTTAATGCTCAGTTACAGGTTGTCAGTTCTCTATGGCCTGCATTTTTTTTAATGTGGAGGATGAGGCAGGCTATTTGTCATAGTGGGCAGCACTGAACAGTCGTGGGGTGGACCTGTCAGTTTATAGTTCCCTGCTTACTCAAGTCAGACCTGCAGCATGTTCTAAACAAAACAGAATTTGCTCTCAATAACTCCGCACCTGTGGAGAGAAAACAGTTACTATTTCAAGTCAAGTAATCCTTTTGACCTGTCACTGAACTTGGAACATTAACACTATTTTTCTCTCTCTGGTGGTTTTGCCAGACCTGCTGAGTTCATAGAATTCCCACAATGTGTAAAGAGACCTTCAGCTTATTGAGACTACACTCATCTTCTAAAGAGCATCCCATCCAGGACAAACTGCCCACCCTCTCCCCGTGACCCTATATTTATTAATGAGACAAAGGGAGGAATTGCATTTGATTGAAATCGATGGAAGAGCAGTTATTGGTGGTGTATGAGCTGGAGAGGTAGTGAAGTGACACCAGTGAGGTTGTCGGAAATGCAGAAGGCAGAAAGGGTGAGCCATATGGGACAATGGGATTGGTGAGGATGGACATGATACCTGCAATATTGAGACTTGTATTCTCTGAACGTTGGGTGAGAGGCATATGCTGTGGCAACATTAGATTAAGTGGTGATCCTGTGAGTGTGAGGTGCTGAGAGAAGATCGAGGCATTTAACCTTGGGGAACTGAGAAGATCATTGACATTTCTCCTGCAGTGCTGGATATTCTGTTGCACCTAGGATGCTTCATCAACCTAGGCTACAATTTGTGGCCACGCAGACTTGGGCTGGTGCTGTGGCTCCTATGGGAAACTAAAAGGACTGTCCTGCTCCCTTCCAATCCATCCAGCAACACCTCCAGTCCCTGCCTGTGACGCAGGAACAAGATTCCTCCCCTCTGGTGATAACAGTCAAACACAGAGGAAGGGACAGCTCCTGGTTTGCACTGTCTGAGATGGTATGAAAATGAGCTTTCGATAGGGCACCAATGGTATAAACACAGAAGGTCAGGCACTAGTGAGCACTTTCACATCTCTGGTCATGTGACTCCTTGAGCTAGGCACCCAAGAACTCAGTTCTTCTATTACTGGGCAGAAGAGAAGCCGACTGTGTGAGAAAAGTCTGTCTGAAGTCAGATTAGGAGCCATGACTCTCACTTGACAAACCCCTTCATTGAAAATGGAGCAAAAGCACCCACATATTTCCTTTTCCTGTTTTACAGAAGGATTTCACAGTACTTCTCCAGAGAATACAGAGAGAATAGAGACTGCAGATAGATCCTGACCATCACCAAGTAACAACTGCACAACTGTGGGAAGACATCCAGTCCTTTCACTGCATTGCTCAACACAGTTTCACTGCCCAACCTTCTCTATCATTGGAAGTCTGTCGGGTCAGGGGAGCTTTGACAGATCATCAGATCTGAAATTGATAAGTGGTGTGGAGCTTCCATCAGAACCAGCCAATGGTTCAGCTTGATGAGGGTGAGGCAGGGAAGAAGTGTGAGTGGCTCCAAGTGTGATGACAGCTTCAATGATTCCTGGAGCCTTATGAACCACTGAATCATTTCTACAGGTGAGAGGCTTTTCAAGTGTAAGGAATGTGAGGTGGGCTCCAAGTCTGTCAAGATCTCCAAAACATTTGTGCATTTGTTGAACACTTATATGGAAGAGAAACAATTTAAGTGTGAGGTCTGTGACCAAGACTTTAGACAATCATCGATGCTTATGAAACACCAAAGTATCCATCACAGGAAGAAACCTTTCATGTGTGAGATTTGCAACAAATCATACTCCAAGTCATCGCATCTCCGCATACACCAATATATTCACACAGGGGAGAAACCGTTCAAATGTGAAGACTGTGGTAAAGCTTTTGCAACATCCACAACCTTTCTGACCCACCAACATATTCACACAGGAGAAAAGCCATTCACATGTAGTGTGTGTGAAAAATCATTCTCGCAGACGGCACATCTCCGTCTGCATCAACGCATTCACACTGGGGAGAAACCATTCATGTGTAAGGTCTGTGACAAATCATTCACACATTCATCTCACCTTCGTGTACACCAACGCATTCATACTGGGGAGAAACCATTCATATGTGAAGTGTGTGACAAATCATTCTCAGACTCATCATCCCTTCACAAACATCGACGTGTTCACACAGGGGAAAAGCCATTCACATGTGAACAGTGTAATAAATCATTTGCACAGCCATCTGGTCTTCGTAGACACGAACGTTTGCATGCTCGGGAGAAACCATTCAAACGTGATGTCCCATCTGGTCTTTGTGGACAGGAATGTTTGCATATGCGGGAGAAACTATTCACTTGTGAGGTCTGTGACAAATCATTTTCAAATTCATCTCACCTTCGCATACACCAATGCATTCATACTGGGGAGAAAAAATTCACATGTGAAGTGTGTGACAAATCATTCTCAGCATCATCGTCCCTTCGCCAACATCAACGCATTCACACAGGGGACAAACCATTCACATGTGAGCAGTGTAATAAATCATTTTCACAGTCATCTGGTCTTCGTAGACATGAACGTTTGCATACTGGGGAGAAACCATTCACATGTAAGGTCTGTGACAAATCATTCTCAGAGTCATCCTCCCTTTGCAAACATGGACGCATTCACACAGGGGAGAAACCATTCACTTGTCAGCAGTGTGATAAATCATTCTCAGACTCATCTGGTCTTCGAGCACACGAACGTTCGCATGCTAGCGAGAAACCGTTCAAATGTGAGGTGTGTGAGAAGGCTTTTGCCACATCTAGCACTTTCCTGAGACATCAGAAGGTTCATGATAATTAGAAAGCCTTAAAAGGAGAGATGTGTGTCAAAGCCATCGCAACACAATTGAGCCTGATAGTCCATCAGAAGCTCCACACTGGAAAATGAGACTTCATATCTAAATTTCAACAAAACCTTTTTGACATGTTGGACAGTTCTGTTAAACGAGAACATTCACACAGGGGGGATACCTTCCAGGTGCAGGGTGTGTGACTAGTCATTCAGATGACAATTGAACTTCTTGAACCAAGTCACTGCTGTGAATCAGAGGATCCACACAAGAAATGAATGGTTCACTTGTGAGTTTTGGGATAATCTTGTATTATTGTCAACTTCTTGAAATACCATGTGATTGTCATGGAGAAGAAACTCTCCAAGTACGATGTTTGTGAAAAGCGATACCCAGTCAAAGATCCAGATTTTCATAATGAAGTGAGTTAACTTCTTCCCGAGTTTCCTGTAAATGAGATCGAATTGCTGACGTCTGTTGAATGATAGAGTATCTTTCTGACAGATTTCAATTCAAATGCAAAGTCAGACAGGTGTGTTTTTTTTAATGTAGATAACAGATTGTGAGAGAGTTAAAGATGTTGTTTTCTGAAACTCCTGAGATATCTGCAAAAATATAAAATAACTGCGGAGTAGTGGTTGATTGTCTAGATTCAATCTGTCCTCCATGCGAATTTAAAACTCCAGTGGTCCCTGGATGCCATTTAAAGCATCTGGGAAAAAGCGACTCACATGAAGGAGAAAGAATGAGTCAAGTGATTCCCTGGTCC
The DNA here is from genome assembly GCF_020745735.1 of Hemiscyllium ocellatum. Taxonomy (NCBI): domain Eukaryota; kingdom Metazoa; phylum Chordata; class Chondrichthyes; order Orectolobiformes; family Hemiscylliidae; genus Hemiscyllium; species Hemiscyllium ocellatum. The sequence continues at coordinate 40,311,245 of NC_083435.1, forward strand.
TCATGGGATAGGTCCAACAGCAAAATCAAAATCATGATGTGTTACCAATGTGAGCATGATTTGCCCAGTACCAAGAGCCAACTGGAAGCAGTTTGTGAAGAATTGGAAACACTACTAGCTGTCAAGGGGAAATGCACTTGATCTTGGCCAGGGTACGCCTGCATAAGTCAACTAGGAAGTGAACAGCGAAAAGCTCAGAGACACGAGACGGGTTTTGAAACATTCGGAATCCTCCAGAGTCTCGAGTGAAAAAGGTGGCCCAAGGTTCACCCTTTGAAAACAAGACGAACTAAAGTTAAATGTGAAGAAATGAAGAATAATGATGGGCTGGTCATTGTCACACATGGGTATGCCAAGCTTTTTTAATCATAAGCCAGTACATCCTAAGAAAATTGATAAACAGTCTACAGAACTACCATCTCTAAAAGGGAAGGTTGAAAATGTGGGAAATATTGGAACATTTGAAGGGCATCTACATCCATCTATTGGATGGGGATCCGATTCTGATTATGATAGTACCTAGCCGAGAATGGAAGAGGTCAGTTAGGAGGGCCCAAAAGTCCCTTTGGGATGATGAAGAATGGATAGAGGCCAGATGGGAACAGAAACTCAGGGATCAGGAAGGAGGGACCTGAGGAAATGGATACGAGTACTATTGGTCCCCTGAAAACTAATTTTGTAGTGGGCCAAGATAATGAAGATATTCCTACCAGACTGAGAAGGCAGAGGAATAACTTAGATGGGCATGGTGGACTGGTGCAACCACTTGGATAGGGTATGGGAGCTAAAGTTAGGACCTTGCAGGTTGCTGCAGGAAAATCCAGAGAACCAGACAAACAATTGTCAGGAAGACCTCATGAAAAGTGTCTCTATTGCAAAAAAGAGGGCCATTTTCCAAAGATATATAGGGCAAACAGAGAGGCTGAAATGTTGACGTCTGGAGGACCACCCCTAAAGAACCACATCCCTTGGAGAGATTTAAACAGCTCTCCACTGCACAACAAAAGGAGTTGCCTAATTTGACAAAGCACGAGCTGAGTCTGCCCTTACACTAGTACAATGAGGCGATGGAATGTATATATTTACGAGGGTAGGCAATCAAAATACAGACTTTCTCCTGGACACAGACGGAATTGACCTCCTTGTGGCTATGCAATTGAAACTCTGCCTTTGGATAGTAAAATACGATCAGTCCGTGGTGCTGGGGGTGAAAGCCTGACCATCAAAAGAACATGTCCAGTATCAATAGAACTTAGTCCACATGAATTAACTGCATCGGGCTTGGTGGGAAAAACTCTCTTAGGTAGGGACGTCCTGATCCAGGTAAATTCCTCATTGCATTCTGGGTGACATGGTTGATTAGATATTTGAGAAAAGAAGAATTGAAAGAACACCAACTCTGGGCAAAGAACAAGAACAATTGCGGTCGACTCCAGATGGAACCCAAATCGTTTACTGGTGCCACCACCCCATGCATCAATATCCCATTAGCCCAGCCTCAAACGCAGGAATCTTGTCCATGATCCAACAACTTGAAGAACAATATGTACTGGTGAAAACAGTTCCTGTAACAGCTCTGTGTGGCTGGTCTGAAAACTCAATGTGTCTAGGCATCTGTCATGAGTGTGATGCTGGAAAAGCACAGCAAGTAAGGCCACATCCGTTGAGCAGTGGAAATCAGCATTTCGGCCATAAGCCCTCCATCGGCAATGAGGTGTCTTATGATGTCAAGTGATCTGACCGTCGAACACAGAGAAACCTGACCAATACTGTCCGTCCTACCTCCTGACAGGTATCGTCACCCTGGGTGATCTACCAGAAGGGTGTCATGATATCCCTGGGAGCCTGGCTTTACGTTAAGAAAATACATAAGGAGCCATTGGGAGCCAGGTGGGTAGGACCCTACCTGTTGTTGCTGACCACACAAGCCACAGTAAAAGTCCAAGGGAAGGAAGCTTGGATACATGTGTTACACATTGAAAGAGCAACCAGTGACTGAAGTTGAAGCTTAATAAGGACTATAATGTTTGATCCAAAACCATTTGATCCTGTGGAAGTTAGTTATATTACTAACTATGTATTTTGAATGTTTGCTGACTAGTAACTTATCAGTCCCCTGCACCAGGAGGGAGATGAAGGAAAAGGGAATTACATGTAAATACCTTTTTTATGTATCTCCTATACCTATTACAAACAAGCTAATGTTTCTAGTTATTGGGTATGCTCCCACGTATTCATCCACTTGAAAAGGAATGTTCTCTTAAGACGAATCCCTTTTAATACATCTAAATGGCAGAATGGATAATTTGCCAGAAAATCTCCTTAGAGTATCTGGCATGACTGACATGGCAGTCCTCAGCAGAGACAAGGGTATATTGGGTGCGCATGACTGACTCCCCACCGAGAGCAGTGGGAGTCGACGGGTAACAACCTGACTGCCTTTCAGAGGTGGTATCTGCCTAATTACAACACCTCACAATGATCTCCTTTTTTGACCCTTACTAACACCTCCGGAAATGGGAGACGATCAGGAGGGATATGTTTATGTAAAACCCAGACTGGAGCACAGGAGATGGGATACAGCACGTTTTCCCAATATTGGAATGTAACCTAAGATGTTGACTCTACCTTCCTGACATTCCAAAACCTCACCAGCAAGGTACTTTCCAGCAAAGATGGGGTATCCTGAGATAATAATTAGGTAATGGCACTTAATTTGTTTGCGACTGAAAGGCCGATGTTTGGTTACCCTCATCACGGATGGGACTGAGTTATTTGAGTTATCTTGTTCCCTTTGTTTGTCACTCATTCTCTCTATTTGGGATACCCTGACGGCAACGATTCACAAGGGTCATGACAGAAACAGATTCTTTGGCATCTTGTTCCCCTGGAATGGGACCGCAAAACCGATGAGGGAATCTATCAACATGGTAGCTGCTTTGGAACAGATGGCCAATGACATTATAAAGGATAAAATCAGCGCTGAAATAGTAGCCATCCATGAAACAGCACTGTAGAACAGACTAGCCATTGATTTGATACTGGCTGAAAAGGGAGGCCCTAATTGGGGCTGAATGGTGTATTTATATCCCAGACAATTCTGATGGGATCACTGATTTAGCAGCACATATCTGAAAAGAGATGGACGAACTCAGTCATGCCCCATCTCCTGCCTTATGGAGTTGGGCAACTGGATAGTTGGGTTCACTGGGGGCATCACTGGTAGAGTATATAGTTTTACTTGTAAGAATTCTCATTTTATTTTGTTTGCTTTTGTTAGTTAAATGTTGCTGGCAACAGGCAGCTGCAGCTACTTCTCCCTAGGTGAGATGCTTTCACATTTCCAGTAGACCTCTTCTGCACTGCACAGACTATGTCTAAGCCTGGGAGAAATGAATCCTTGGTATAGGAACTATCTGGTAGGGAATATGCAAGCTATTGTACAATGAAATTGCTGAGGGTGGCAGAATGTCTGTTGTGTTAAGTAAATTAAAATTATGATCAATAGTTAAAATTTTGGAACGCCAGACCAGTCCAATCAGGACACGACAGCAAGTAAATTATGGAGGCAAATTGCTGATATGTAATGCTGTACCAAAGATCCAATTATAGTTGGACAACTCAGCTCTTCTGACCAATAATGTACAAGCAGGGTGTGCGCTATGCTCCTGAGCTTTATAAAAAAAGCTACTTGGAAACTTTTTGAGTGTCTTTTCGCTATGATGATCTGAAGCTGTCACAAAGTTGTGTCACAATAAAGGTTTGCAAGGGTTTACACCTGGTGCTCCTGTTTCCATTCACAGTCCAAAGATGTGCAGGTGAGGTGGGTTAGCCATGATAAATGTGGGATTATGAGGATAGTTGAGGGGTCAGTGGTGGGATTACGAGGATAGTTGGGTCAGGGTGGGATCGTCTTCATCGGCTGGGAACAGACTCAATTGGCTGAATAGACTCTTTTAACACAGGGATTCTACAATTCTGTGTTGCTAGGCGAACACACAGGCTTCAAGTTCTCTCAAAGTATGTTATGAAGCTATATTTCCAAGTACTTAAGGCAATAAGCCTTATTTCTTAACTCTTTGATTACCTCCATTGCTTTTCCAAAGTCACTTGATTTTCAGAAAAATGGGTGACTTACAACACACATTAAACATTGGCTTCAGTAATTACTGCTGCACAAAACTCCAATAAAAAACACATAGCACTCCAAACACTATTGAATCCAAAATGTGCAAACAGTTCCAAATTTCAGTTTCATCCTCCTTACTTATTAAATATGTACACCAACAGTATTCATATGAAGATTTAATAGAGAAATAAATGGGACAAAGTTTGATAAGTCTGGAACCTGAGACTCTACATCCCAGAACACATTGAAAATGGAGTTGTGGAGTTATTTTCCAAAATTCTGGAACAGTTCCTGCAGATTGGCAGGTCAAAAATGTGACCACCTGTTTTAGATGGGAGGGAGAAAGAAAACGGGGAACTACAGACCTTGGTAGATCAGTGATAAGGAAAATATTGAAATGTATTGTAGGTATGGTCAGTGGACATTTGATAATGATCTGATTGGACATTGTCTGCAAAGATTTGTGAATGGGAAATCATGTTTGACAAATGTATTTTTGACAGACCTGTTGGAGATTTGGGGTTGTCACAGAATTGATAAAAGCAAATTGGATGAATATACATTGGTTTTCAAATTTTCAGCTTTTGATAAAAATTTCCCACAGGAGTTTGGTTGGCTACATTAAGGCAGATTGTATAGGAGGTAATGTACTGACATAAATTATCAATTGGGATTTTAGTTAATACTTGATAATAGAAAACAGAATTGGAATATATGAGATTAACCACTTTGGTAATAGGAACAGATGTGCAGAGTATTTCTTAAGTATAAAAGTTTAGAAATGGGTATATGCAAAGGTATTTGGGTATCCTCATAAATCAGTTACTGAAGGCTAATGTGCAATTGCAGCAACCAAATATGAAGGTTAATGGTAAACTATTAATCACCCTGTTAAGACAATGATGGTATAGCTCCAGCGCAGGTGGGACTTGAACCCAGGCCTTCTGACCCAGAGGTATTGATACTACCACTGCACCGCAAGAGTCACTAAATTATTCTTAATCAGCCCTATTTTGAACATTTTATGACAACCTGAGCAGCAGGTGGGACTTAAGCCTGGACCTTCTGACCCAGAGGAATCAATAAATTATTTTTAAACAGCTGTTCTGGGTGAGTTATGATTCACTTCCAGAGTAGATAGAATTTGAACACAGTCCTTCCAGAGGTAGGAACATTACTACCCAGCCACAACACCCCCTTTTGATTCAGATTTCATGAGCTGCCATGCTGGCTTCTAAACCTGTATCCTCAGGCTATTTAGCTGGTCCATTTGCAATCCAGTGACATTGTTGCTATGCCAAAGACCACATGGCAAGGCAAATGGGACCTCGCCTTCAGTCACAAGAGGATTTGAGTATAGGAGTAACACAGTTTTGCTTGAGTTGTAAAGAACTTTGGTTATACTGTACCTGTAGTATTATGTGCGGTTTTAGTTCTATTAACTTAAGGAGGATTTTGCCAAAGGCGAAGGTTCACTGGATTTGTTCCCCAGATGGCAAGACTGTTCTATCAAGAGAGATTGGGGAACCCAAACCTGTACTTTCACCAGTTCTGAAGAGCAAGGGATGAGTTCATAGAAACCTACAAAATACTTAAAAGGATAGACAGGTTTACTATTGTCGAAAAGTGTGGCACTGGAAAAGCACAGCTCGTCAGGCAGCATCGAGGAGAAGGAGAGTCAATGTTTCAGGCTTAAGTCTTTCATTACTAATGTGGGGGTGGGTCTGCAGTTCACAGAGTGTGGCCTTGAGCTTGGGCAGGGCCTACTACTGGGAGAGTAGGTGGCAATGTGTGGCTGCAAGCATGGAGCGGAGGGAGAACTGTTTTTGGAGGCTTTGAATTTGCTGCAGTCACTGAGCATTTCAGGAAACATCTCTGGGACAGATGAACCAAACAACCCAACCGCCAAATGGCTGACCAGTTTAACACTCCCTCCTACTCCCCCAAGGACATGCAAGTCCTGGTCCTTCTCCACCATTAAAACCAAGCCACCCAACAACTGGAGGAAGAAGGCCTCATTTTATGCCTTAGGATCTTTCAACCACATGGTATCAACATCGACCTCATTAGTTTCTAAATCTCCCCCACTCCCCACCACATCCCAGATCCAACCCTCCAACTCAGCACCACCCTCTGTTCTACTTGTCCATCTTCCTTCATACCGATCTGCTCACCCCCCCCCCCCCCCCCGCCACTGACCTATTGCAATTACATATGCATTCACCTATTGCTTTCCCAGCAATTCCCACCTTTTCCCACAGCTCCACCCCTACCTACCTATTTATCTCTCTGCCCCCCCCACCAATTCCCGATGAAGGGATTATGCCTGAAATGTTGACTCTTCAGCTCCTTGGATGCTGCCTGACCTGCTGTGCTTTTCCAGGGCCACACTTTTCGACTCTGACTCTCCAGCATCTGCAGTCCTCACTTTCTCCAGATTAGTTATTGGTAAGAAGTTCCTTCTGGTCAAGGAGTCTAGAATCTGACGACATAGTTTCAGTGTCTCAAATAGGCACTTTATACTGAGATGAAGATTTATTTTTACACTCAGGGTTGTGAATCTTGGAATTTCTCTATCCAAGAGGACTGAGAAAATTCATCCATTCAGCATGTTCACAGTACAGACTGCCAAATAACAATTGTATTAAGGCATATGGAAATATTGTGGGAAAATGGCATTGAAGTGGGTAATCAGTTTGAATGATGGGGCTGCTTGACAGGCTAAATGGCCTTTTTCTGCTCCTATCTTCCTATCAATGTGCACTCTCATGAGTAAACCCTATATGCGGGAGGTCTCCAATAAAACCTCTGAGAACATCACCAAATCTACATGGGAGACAATCCCTTATACTGAGATGTGCCAGAACGGTTTCACCTGCACCATCTCCACACAGATTTTGAGCCAGGTCATCTGCTCCTATTGCACTGGCAGCTATCTTTGTTTACTCTCCAGTGCTCACACGGGGAGAGCTGTCATTCCAAAACACTGTCTGTCTCAGCAGGATCTGTCTCAAACCTCTCCCACCATCAAGCCAATCATTTCAAGACAGTCAACTTAACCTTTGAACTGATCATCAAACATTACCAGATGAAGACGTCAATATGTACAGAAGCTCCTGATTATGCACAGATGCTACTGTTTTCTTGGAAGGATTTCCTTAGTCACAGGAAGAAGGTGATTCAGGAGAATATGTATCAGGATGTTCCCAATTGTGAATAACAGTGAAATACTTCAATAGCATCTGCAGTATGATTATCTGGAGGTCGTGTTGGATAAGTGGAGAAACCAACAATTTATGATTGACTTAGTTTATTTGTAATCACACAATTCAAGTATATTCACTAACATTATATTTTGCCTAAGTTTAGCCAATGCAGCTCCTTTGTCTATTCACCCATGGGGAATGGGCCTCACTGGCTGACCACATGTTGTCTGCCCCGAGTTGCTCTTGAGTAGGTGGCAGTTAGCTGACTTCTTGAACCAGTGCATTTGGGTTGACCTCCAATGTTCTTACGGAGGGAATTCCAGGATTTTGACTCAGCGACAGGGAAGGAACAACATTATATTTCCAGGGTAGGATGTTACGTGTTTGGAGGGGAACCTGCAAGAGGTGGTGTTCCCATCTATCTGCTGCCCTTGTCATTCCAGATGGAAGTGGCTGTAGGTTTGGAAAATGATATTTAAAGATCTGTGGATTTCTGCAGTGCCTCTTGTAGACAGTACACATTGCTGCTGATGAGCATGGTGGTGGAGGAAGTGGATGGTTATGGATGTGTTGCCAATCAAGCGTACTACTTTGTCACAGTTGATTTTTGAGTGTTGTTGGAGCTACAGCAATCCAGGCAAGTGGTGAGTATTCCATCACACCCCTGAATTGTGTCATGTAGATGGCGGACAGGCTTTGGGGAATCAGGGGTGAGTAACTTGCCTAGGCTCTAGAACATTACAGCGCAGTACAGGCCCTTTGGCCCTCGATGTTGCGTCGACTTTTGGAACCAATCTGAAACCCATCTAACCTACAGTATTCCATTCTTGTCCATATGCCTATTCAATGACCATTTAAATGAACTTAAAGTGGCGAGTGCTACTCTCTGAGTAAAGAAACCACCTCTCATCTCTGTCCTATATCTATCACCCCTCAATTTAAATCTATGTCCCCTCATGCTAGCCATCATCATCCAACCTATCCAATCCTCTGATTATCTTATGTACCTCAATTAAGTCACCTCTCAATCTTCCTCTCTCTAATGAAACAACCTCAAGTCCCTCAGCCTTTCCTCATAAGACCTTCTTTCCATACCAGGCAACATCCTAATAAATCTCCTCTGAACCCTTTCCAAAGCTTCCACATCCTTCCTATAATGCAGTGACCAGAACTGCATGCAATACTTCAAATATGGCCGCACCAGAATTTGTATAGCTGCAGCATGATCTCATGGTTCTGAAACTTAATCCCTCTACCAGTAAAAGCTAACACACCGTATGCCTTCTTAATAATCCTATCAACCTGGGTCACAACTTTCAAGGATCTATGTACCTGGACACTAAGGTCTCTCTGCTCAGCTACACTATCAACAATCTTACCACTAGCCAGCCCAGTACTCTGTATTCCAATTACTCCTTCTAAACTCTGACCTGCTGTTGTAGCAACTGTATTTATTTGTTGAGTCTGGTCAGTGATAATGCTTGGGAATATTAGAGTGGGGGATTTAGAGATGGTAACACCATTGAGTGTCAAGTGTCAGTACTTAGGTCGTCTCTTATTGGAGATGAGCATTGCCTGCTATTTCTGTGTTGCTACTTATCAGCCCAAGCCTGATATTGCCCAGATATTGTTGCATTTAAACAGAGATTTCTTCAGTATCTGGGAAGTTATGATTGGTGCTGAATGTTGTGAAATAATTGACAAACATACCCACATCTGATGTTATGACAGCAGGAAGGTCATAAAGTCATACAGCACGGAGACAGGCTCCTTGTTGCAACCAGACCATGCTAAACATAATCCCAAAATAAACTAGCCTCATTGGAGCAGCTGAAGATCGGTGAGCCAAGGACACTACCCTGAGGAACTTCTGCAAAGCTGTCTTGGAGCTGGGATGACAGACCTCAGCCATCTTCCTATGTGCCAGGTATGACACCAACCAGCAGAGAGTTTCTCTCCTTATACTCAGTTTTGTTGGGGTTCTTTGGTGCCATACTTGGTCAAATGTGACCTTGATATCAAGGACAGTGTTATGATGTGAGACTGGAAACTCCAGAGCGTGACTCTGATGGCAGTGTGCTGTAGCAACGAAGAAGGAAAAACTGGACTCTCTTTAAATGTTTAAAAAATTTTATTTGAAGTTAATTTGAATGCTGCCTATGCAGGGGCGACAATCCACACTTTTCACTATATTTTATATTGAATATACGTGACAATGAAAGATATTCTAATATCGAGGATAGGGATATTTGTGGAACATTCTCCTCCAGTGAGTTGTTTAAATGTCCACCACCATTCACGATTGGATGTATTGGGCTGCAGAACTTAAATCTGATCCATTGCTTGTGGGATTATTTAGCTTCATGTATAACTTGTTGCTTATGTTATTTGACATGGATAAAATCCTGTTTAGTAGCTTCACCAAGTTGTCACCTCATTTTTAGGTATGCTTAATGCTGCTTCTGGCATGCCATCGCACACTCTCTGTTGAACCAGGGTTGAGTGGGGGAATATGCCAAATCATGAGGTTGAAGATTGTGCTGGAATACAATTCTGCTGCTGTCGATTTCCCCCAGCAACTCATAGATGCTCAGTCTTGAGTTACTAGATCTGTTGGAAGTCTGTCTCTTTGGTACAGTAATAGTGCCACACAACAAGTTGGAAGGTATTCTCACTGTGAAGGCAGGACTTTGTCTCTGCAAGGATTGTGTGGTGGTCACTCTTACCAATACTGTCATGTAGTGCAGCCAGCAGATAGGTAAGGAAGATGTGATATATTTTTTTTTGTCTTGTTGATTCCCTCACCACCTGCCACAGATCCAATTTATCAGCAATGTCATTTAGGACCTGACCAACTCAATGGGTGATGCTGCGTCCTAAGCCAATCTTCTTGGTGGACGTTGAAATCCCCCACCCAGAGTACATTTTGTGGTCTTGCCAATCTCATTGCTTCCTTCAACTGTTGCTCAATGTTGAGGGTAGTGATTCATCACCTGAGATGTACTTGCTAATCAGCAGGAGGTTTCCTTGCTGATGTTTAACCTGAAGCCATGAGACTTCATGGGGTCTGAATTCAATGTTGAGGATTTCCAGAGCAAACCCCTCCCTCAGGACCTCCACTGGGCCTGTCCTGTCAGTGTTGACGGTGGTGTCTGAGACATTGTATGCAAGGTTTGATTCCATAAGTATAACTTTGTCAAGCTGTAACTTGACTAGTCCACAAAACAGCTCACCCAATTTTGGCCCTGGTTCCCAGATAATTAGTCAGAATTTTGAGTATAGGAGTTGGGACATCATGTTATGGCTGTACAGGAATTGGTGAGGCCACTTTTAGAATACTGTATTCAACTCTGGACACCTTTCTGTAGGAAGAATATTGTTAAACTTGAGAGGTTCCAGAAAAGAGTTACAAGAATGAAGCTGGGACTGGAGATTTTGAGTTATAGGGAGATGCTGAATAGGCTGTGGTTTTTCTTTTCCCTGGAGCATTAGAGGCTGAGGGGTGACCTTATAGAGGTTTATAAAATTGTGAGGACTTTGGGACAGGCAACAACACAAAGTGGCCGAGCAGAGACTGATAGCCAAATTCAATACCCATGGGGATGGTCTCAACTGGGACCTTGGGTTCGTGTCACACTACAAGTGACCCCCACTGCACTACACACTCCCATGTGCACGTGCACACACACACACTCTCATAGACAAGCTCTCTCTCATACGCTCACACATACCCACACTCACACCCACACACAACACCCTCTCACAGACCTATACCCCATTCCATCACACACATACACATACACACACTCTCTCACAGACACACCCCAACATGCACACCCTCACTCGGCCTCCCCTGCACGCGCACACGCACACACACACACACAGGTTTGTAGGGTAAATTTGTACTTGCAGAATTACGTTATTTTGCTCAAAAACTGCATAAAACGATGTAAGATTCTGTAAATCCCACTTTAGAAATAGAATCAGTCTGACATAACATTGGGACACAGACAGACTTTAACTTCACACCTTCAATGCATTATCTGAGCTGAGATGGCACCTATTGTTAGAGTTATTTTGAGAATGTAACTTTAAGAGAGTTCTGGGATTTGCATATGATGGAACCGAAACTAACACGATCATTCTAAAGGGTGAAAGACTTAAGCTAAATTTGTTTAATATTACATTCCATGACACAGCAATCCTGTTGTTATAAATTCTATCTTATGATTCTGCTCCACAACCACCTTATGGAGAAGCAGCACTTTGAAAGCTAGTGCCTCCAAATAAACCTGTTGGATTCTCACCTGGTGTTGTGTGATTGTCAACTTTATCTCCAACAGTATTTTTCCACTACAGCTGAGAGCCAGGTCACCTTTTACCTTGGTCAAGTATGCCATCGTGCAGCAGTATGTCAAGTTCCACAATTACTACTTCCACAGTTCTTTCCTTGTTGATCTCCCACCTAAGGAGGTGCACATCCTTCTGGAAAAGGACTCATACTCATACATGCCTGTTCATCGTAGGGGTTGTCATGGGTGGTCCAGTAGATGATCACCAGCTTTGGGAGTGGAAAATATGGTAGGAACAAACTGTGCACAACAACAGCCTGTAGTTCTCTATGTGATACAAAGTATCAGGATTATGATAGTAAAGGTGATGAGCCCAATGACTAAGGAGGATCACCATTTACCCAGTCAGGCAACGTCAAAAGACCACCCGGAATCAAAAAGGGAGCTCAATTTCTTGACCTCCATGTGAATGTGGGTCACCAAATCACATTTTTAGAATTGTCGCATATGTAGGTACAGCATTTCCAAACAACAACAGCACAAATGCCACCCTCCTTGGATAATAGAAAATCCAAGGCCAAGCAGTTCTGAAGGGCCACTGTTCTAACTGCAACTAGCTCAGCATTGATCTCAGTCAGGACTTCAGCGATATCATTGGCCACAATTTCCAATACTGTTTTTAATTTGCCCAATTCTTGGGAATGCAGCTAGATTCCAATAGGAGGGGAAGACATCCCTACCCAAGTGAGGGATCCAGTGAGGGATCTCTTGGGTTTCAGGGGTGAAAGTAACCTATCCAAAACTCTGCTGCAAGGTACGACATATCCCATACACCATGACCCTCATCGATTTGAGGGAAGCCAGAGGAGGGGGCCCGAAGACATCAAATCAAATAGATGCCCTTGGAAGAGGTTAAGTTGGGATCTCTGCCCCTCCACAACTTGGGAACCATGGTCTTTCCACAGTGAGTCTTATGAAGGACACCAGACCAATTAAACTAAAAGTGACGTCAGCTCTTCAAATTTTGGATTGGTTCAGCCCAGAGGATAACAAAAGAACATTGACTAGATCCCACAGAAATGTCAGTAGAGATGTTCCCGTCTTGTGTGAAGCAAATGGTGTTGCTAACAATGTTATTAAGGACTACAAAGAAAGGGCGCATTTGGGATCTGTTATAGTCGAGTTGGTACTAATCTCGAAATCAGGCCGGATTATACCATGCTGACTTCCACTCCTGCATATCCTCATCGGGTTCACCTGAAAAGTTTTGGCGTATTAACCATTTGACAACTTCAGGCCACAAGGGGATACCCCCCCCCCCCCCACCCCGAACTGTTCGGCATTAGGGCATCCAATAGGCAGTTTCTTTTCCCGCCAAACGAGCGCTTTGATAGGCCAGATACATAACGTATTGTGGTGTATTGATCGTCTTAGTTCCTTTATTCCCGTTACAAAGGGAAAGCTGTTTTTCTGAGCAATACCTCTGGCACCCGAGGTTTCTCTAAAAGCTCAACCTGAGACTCTAGGCACCAGTACAAGGATTCTGCCCAAGGGAAAAATACACTCTGCCTCCCTGACCCTCCCTGTTTGGCAAGCCCGGTGTGTTATACGAGAATTGTCAGTGATCTTGATAAGGGATCAGAAGCAATTCAGATCACATCTCTGTATGATACATGCCCGCAACCTGTCCCTCCTTTCACAGACTTGCTAGAAAACCCTTTTAGTTTTCATATTTTCCCCTGCGATGAAGTCCATCCGGGTCGTGATCACTCCTCACGTCCCTGAGGAGCTCTGCAAGGGAATACTGGAAAATCCACCAGACAGCGGAAGCTTAACTTAGAAGAACCAACATTACAAAGTATCTGATACTCTTTATTGACCTCTGACTGCGGATGGTTAACTCTCCCCACACCCTCACCCATCCTTTGCACATTCCAACTAAAAACATGTTAGAGTGCAATGACACATTGTATTGTGTCATCATTACATAACCGACGGGTACTTTTGTCACGACCATCACAAGGCCTACATCTTGTTTGCAAGCTGAGGAGGTTTTGGAATTGCATCCACAGGGTTCTCATCATTGCTTTAGGAGTTGCCGAGTTGGTGGAGTTATGCATTTTACAGTTGGTCGCATCCTTCCAATTTAACTGCAGTTCGGGTTGTCAGTAACATTTGATATGGTCCCTTCCGTCTAGGAGAGAGAGAGCCTTTGTCAAGAGACTTAACATACCCTAAATCACCAGGTCTAAAAAGGTGTGTGTTTAACCCATGGGGTTTGGCATGGCCTCTACTACCTTTGAATGATTAGCCCAGGCTCCTTCGCTCAGTGCTCGAGCGTACTGTAGGGTTTTTCCATCTACCCACATCAGGGCTACTTTTGATGTAGACAGAGGGGGTCAGGTATCTGTATACATGGGTCTTCCAATAAGAGTTTTAAATGGGGTTAGGCCAGTGGTTCTATTAACCTGGTTTTGAAGGGTATGAAGGGTATTGGCAAGGCTGCAAGGGTATTTTTTTTGCATCCTGTTACTTGTTCCACTATTCCTGAAGACTGGAGTTGATAGGGGAGATGAACTTTCCACACAATTCCCAATATAACACAAAGTGCTGTTGCTGTTTTCCCAGTAACGTGGGTATCCCTGATACTATTCATTTCTCCCGGTATTCTAAATCGGGGGATTATATCTTTCATACAACATTTTACTCCTGTTCGGGCATTAGCCCTTCTAGTGGGAAATGCCTCTATCCATCCAAAGAACGTATCTACTTATGAGCAGTATGTATTTAAACCCTCCTGAGGGAGTCATATGGACAAAATCAATCTGCAAGTTCCCAAGTGACCCTTAAGGGATAGATAGATGATCGAAATGTGCAGGAATCCTTCCTCTATGATACTGTTGGCAAATAGCGCAAGTTTCGGCTATGTGTTTTAAGATAGTAGATATACTGGGAGTAAACCATTATTGGGCAGTTTGATGTAGGGTCCCTCTTTTTCCTACATGCCCCTGCCCATGTGCCAGCAGGCAAGAGCATGGAGGAGAGAATGCAGACAGACCACCCTACCATCAGGATGCCGCAAAAGACCAAAAGAAGTATCGGGGGAGCATGCAGCATGAGCCCGGAAATCGCACTCCATTTTTGCAGCCGCTTCCTCCAGTTGCTGTAAGTTTGACGGTGGATGGGACAGTGACCGCATGTGTCCAAGCAGCCTCACGGGCGTCAGCATCTGCAGCAGCGAAGCCGTGGGAAACCTCGGTGATGCAAGCTGCACATTTGACAACCGCCAAACGTGCAGAGTAAAGCACTGCCCACAATAGGTTGTTGATAAGAGTCGCATGTCGAATAGGTTTGCTGGATGAGATAATAAACCCACGATTCTTTCAGAGTGTACCAAAGTCATGGACCACCCCAAAGACATAACGGGAATCAGTATAAATGGTAACAAATTTTCCCATGGCAAGGGTACATGCACGAGTAAGGGCAAAGAGTTCGGCAACCTGGGCTGACGTCCCAGGCGGGAGAGCACACCACTCTAGCGTTTCGAAGGGAGTCACGACCACATAACCAGCAAGAAAACAATCATCAGAGGGACGCATGGATGAGCCATTCGTGAACAGGACAATGTCAGGATTGTCAAGAGGCGAGGAAGATAAATTAGGGCGAGGAGAGGCCACGAAGGCTACCACCTGGAGGCAGTCATGGTGGTAGGATTTCAAGTCAGAGGAAGAAGGAAGGAGAGGATCAGGATTCACTGAAGGGGCATGGTGGAATGATAGATTTGGCTTGGACAACAGCATGACCTCACACCCAGACTTACAGGCTGCAATGTAATGCTGAATAGCAGTCGAATTGAAAAGAAGCAAAACGGCATGAGGGGTCATAACAGTACAATGGCGATCCAGAACAACGGGGTTTGCTTTTTCCAGCATGTTAGCAGCGGCAACAGCGGAGGCAGGATGGCAGGCCACGGACCACCGGAGGGAACTGAGAGGATTAACAGACCACTGGTCACTTCAAACTGCCATGGTTTTGGGCAAAGACTCCACTTGTGAAACCCTCTCAATCCTTAACATAGAGAATGAAAGGCCGACAATCATCGGGTGAGCCGAAGGCTGGGGCCTGTGTCATAGTAGTACAAAGTTTCCCAAATGCTCACAGCCGCTCGGGGGTCCGATTAATAGAATGAGGCTGACCCTGGAGGGTAACCTCATGCAAAATCGCATCCATGCACCGATATTCAGGCACCCATTGGCAGCAATTGTTCGCCATGCCAAAAAAAGACAGCATCTCCTGTTGTGTCGAGGGTCGTGGGATGTTGAGAATAGCAGTAACATGATCAGGACCCAGGCAGTTGGTACTGTTCTCCAGCATGCAGCAGAGATATTGTACCGAGGTCTGACATGTAAGTAAAACAGCAAACTTGTTTGCATCATTGTATAAATATAGGCTGTCTGTTCGGCTCGGGAGAGTGCTGTAGGACAGTGAAGACTGTGGCAGCCTCTCCGTGAATTCACAGTAAAATAAAGCTTCTTAAAACAAGACTCAAAGTCTCAGACTAAGTCATTTCCACAACAACAACTTTGCTTGTTTTACTTCAATTACATGCAGCGCTCAAGTAATCTTGAATACAATAAATCAAGATAGAGAAAAGTACAGTGCAACAACTCCCTTTGTTCCCGATGTTGCTCGAGGACAGAGAGACTAATGAGCTTAATATACACTCTCTATATTTCATCAAGCTATAATCATACAATTGTCTTTATCTCCAGCAGTATATTTCCACTACAGCTGTGAGCATGAGAGCCAGGTCAGCTTTTAACGTGGTCAAATATCCCATCGTGCAGCAGTATGTTAAGTTCTTACAACTTCCACACTCTATGATAATAAGGAGGACTTTGCAGAGTTAACAGGGTTTTACTGGTATGGTTTGCTTGGTACTGTAACATTATGTGACTCTGCTTAGCTTCATTTGACAAAGAAATACATGATGAATTACACAGAGTGCAGATGAAAGCCTAATGTTTGAGACTGCAAGCTGTAAGGATGAGATGTCCTTATTTAGCTTCTGTGTAGCTTATGTCTAGTCTTCCAAGGTGGAAAAAGACAGAGGTGGTATATTCCTGCCCTTTCGTTCTTCCCAAGAAGTGATAACCTAAGCTGTGTCCTTGTACTGGGTCTGATTTATTTTTTTCTTGAAGTGCATCAATTAATTAAATGTAACCTTTGTATTTGAGTTAGTTCTGCAAATTTGCACATTATTACAAATGTATAATCCTTTGAAATTTTAACATATCCTGTGTAACAATTTGATGAGATTAGTGTTTTCTATTTAGTGCTTCCTCGTCTTATTTTCAATTTTGCTTTTAAAATGTAACTTTTTCCAAACATTCAAATGCAGCAGAAGCAAAACACACATTAAGTAATGGATGTAGGTTTGCTCACTGAGCTGGGAGGTTCATTTCCAGAGGCTGGAGGGCCACTGAAGATGTTACTTATATTAGATTAAATTAGTTGACTTACAGTGTGGAAACAGGCCCTTTGGCCCAACAAGTCCACGCCAACCCTCCGAACGGCAATCCACCCAGACCCATTCCCCTAAATTTACCTCTGACTAATGCACCTAACACAATGGGCAATTTAGCATGGCCAATTCACCTAATCTGCACATTTTTGGACTGTGGGAGGAAACCGGAGCACCTGGAGGAAACCCACGCAAACACGGGGAGATTATGCAAACTCACACAGACAGTTGCCTGAGGCGGGAATTGAACCTGGGTCTCTAGGGTGAGGCAGCAGTGCTAACCACTGTGCCGTCCATACCTAGTATGGTGCCGAAATTTTGCTTTTAAAATGTAACTTTTTCCAAACATTCAAATGCAGCAGAAGCAAAACACACATCAAATAATGGATGTAAGTTTACTCGCTGAACTGGAAGGTTAATTTCCAGAGGCTGGAGGGCCACTGAAGATGTTACCTAGTAGGGTGACGAAACATCTGGAAATGAACCTTCCAGCTCAGCGAGCAAACCGAAATCCAGAACCTCAACATGAGGAACAAATCTTCTCAAAACTCGCTAACATTAAATAATGGTTGACTCTAAGGAAAAAGCAAATGGTCAGTGATAAATAAGTGATTTAATAGGAAGTTCACCAATTAAACAAATATTGAGACAAGAGTATCAAGGGCATCAATCATTGGGTCCTTTGTTTCCTTTAACAGTAAAGAACCTTTCAAAATATCCTGTTATCTGAATTATTTTTATTCACCTGTTAGATGTGGGTGTTGCTGACTGGCAAATACTTTTATTGCCTATCCATAGTTGTCCTCGTGAAGGTGGTGATGAACTGCCTTCTTAAATTGCTGCAGTTCATGTGGTATAGATAAACTCACAATTAAGGAAGGAATTCCAAGTTGCTGACACAGCAATAAGGAGATGACAACCTAATGGTATTATTCGTGGACTGTTAATCCAGATACCCAGGTAATGTTCTGGGGACCTGGGTTTGAATCTCACCACAGTAGACGGTGGAATTTGAATTTAATAAAAATCTGGGATTAAAAGTTTTGTGACGGCCATTAATCCATTATCAATTATTGTAAAATTCCATCAGGTTCACTAATGTCCTCTCAAATGTGAAAAAAAACGTTCATGGAGTCTTGATGTGTGTAAAGTTCCCCCTGCTTTGTAGCCCTCACCTGGAATACTATTATGGCTTCAGCCTTTGTTGTTTCCCATATGTTTGATTCCTGTTGCAGCTTTCTCATGACGGAGGCTCATCCATGGATTCTACTACAGGGCACTGGGGGTGTTGATCGGAGGGGAACAGCCATCCTTATGGATTCAGGGTTAAGGAGTTGTTCAAAATGTTCTTTCTGGTGTTAACAGATTGAATTATCATACTTAAGCAGAAAATATCACTGTGAATGTAGGTGTGGACTGTACATGCTTATACCAAACTGACCTATGTTTGTTCACACAAAATGGCCGACAAAACAAGATGGGGCAGCCTGTCCCAGCACTAAAACACTAGATGGCTGAGAAGAGTAAACAGAATGAACAGTTTGTTCGAGACAGTTTTAATAAGAACATGCCTACAAAACAGACGAGTGACTAATGAAAGAATAATTATCCCAGTAAATCAATAAACACCAGGTGTGAGATACAGCCTATTAACACCGTAAGCAGCTACCAGAACAACAGCAAAGTTACTTCATTATAATTAGATTTTAGGGATGTTTCAGAATATTAAAAAAGGTTCTAGTTAAAGATTCTTCAAAGAATCATAGGGATAGTTTTCAACATATAGTTAGATACATATAACCAAAGCATAATGAAAGTCTTGGAAGAAAAAGCATTTAGACCCAGGTGTGAAGTTAACTAGCTTTAGGAAATAACATCTCTTACTTCCTGAACAAAATAGATTGTTCACAGCCCATTAGCTACAAAGTGCTGACAGTAGAAGTAGCTGTATAACTTTACATTTTATAACTAACTTTACAACAAAAATTAATATTGTAAATCTTATAGCAAGTAAGTTAAAACTAACTGTCTTTTGGATTTTTACAGGAGGGAAAGCCAGTTGCTCACAATCCAGCTTCTCTGTTCATTGT
This sequence comes from Hemiscyllium ocellatum, assembly GCF_020745735.1. Lineage (NCBI taxonomy): Eukaryota > Metazoa > Chordata > Chondrichthyes > Orectolobiformes > Hemiscylliidae > Hemiscyllium > Hemiscyllium ocellatum. Next base: position 40,330,486 of record NC_083435.1, read on the forward strand.
TACATTCACTGTTAGCGGTCTGTTAGAAACACAGCCTGTCCTGCTATGAATCTTTTAAATTTTTCTGCAGGGCAATCAATTGTCCTTGTGGCATAAGGCAGCCAGTTATCAAGCAGTTGTTAAACCGGTTTGTTTATGCAGTTTTGATTCCTTTTATCAATCGAGTTTAATGCAGAAAAGCGTGAATGATTCACTTTGGAAGGACTAACAGGAATACTGAGTACTGAGCTAATGGTAAGATGCTTGGTAGTGTGGATGAGCAGAGAGACATCGGTGCCCATGTGCATAGATCCCTGAAAGTTGCCACCCAGGTTGATAGGGTTGTTAGGAAATCATACGGTGTGATAGTTTTTATTGGTAGAGAGATTGAGTTTTGGAGCCATGAGGTCATGTTGCAGCTGTACAAAAATCTGGTGTGGCTGCACTTGGAGAATGACGTACAGTTCTGGTCGCTGCATTATGGGAAGGACGTGAAAGCATTGGAAAGGGTGCAGAGGAGATTTACTAGGATGTTGCTTGTTATGGAGGAAAGGTCTTATGAGGAAAGGCTGAGGGACTTGAGGCTGTTTTTGTTAGAGAGAAGAAGGTTAGGGTATATGCTGAACATTGTTTTGTTTGTCTGTTGTTTTTTCAATCTTCTGTATAGACATGTGCCTCACAATAAATTCATTGTTTAGCTTAATCCAAGCGATCCAAATTCTTAGCTGCAAATGTGTTGCTGGTCAAAGCACAGCAGGCCAGGCAGCATCTCAGGAATAGAGAATTCAACGTTTCGAGCATAAGCCCTTCATCAGGAATAAGAGAGAGAGAGCCAAGCAGGCTGAGATAAAAGGTAGGGAGGAGGGACTAGGGGGAGGGGCGATGGAGGTGGGATAGGTGGAAGGAGGTCAAGGTGGGGGTGATAGGCCGGAGTGGGGTGGGGGCGGAGAGGTCAGGAAGAGGATTGCAGGTTAGGAGGGCGGTGCTGAGTTGAGGGAACCGACTGAGACAAGGTGGGGGGAGGGGAAATGAGGAAGCTGGAGAAATCTGAATTCATACCTTGTGGTTGGAGGGTTCCCAGGCGGAAGATGAGGCGCTCCTCCTCCAGCCGTCGTGTAGTTGTGTTCTGCCGGTGGAGGAGTCCGAGGACCTGCATGTCCTCGGTGGAGTGGGAGGGGGAGTTAAAGTGTTGAGCCACGGGGTGATTGGGTTGGTTGGTTCGGGCGGCCCAGAGGTGTTCTCTGAAGCGTTCCGCAAGTAAGCGGCCTGTCTCACCAATATAGAGGAGGCCACATCGGGTGCAGCGGATGCAATAGATGATGTGTGTGGAGGTACAGGTGAACTTGTGGCGGATATGGAAGGATCCCTTGGGGCCTTGGAGGGAAGTGAGTGTGGAGGTGTGGACGCAAGTTTTACATTTCCTGCGGTTGCAGGGGAAGGTGCCGGGGGTGGAGGTTGGGTTGGTGGGGGGTGTGGATCTGACAAGGGAGTCACGAAGGGAGTGGTCCTTGCGGAACGCTGATAGGGGAGGGGAGGGAAATATATCCTTGGTGGTGGGGTCCGTTTGGAGGTGGCGGAAATGGCGGCGGATAATACGTTGTATGCGCAGGTTGGTGGGGTGGTAGGTGAGAACCAGTGGGGTTCTGTCTTGGTGGCGGTTGGAGGAGCGGGGCTCAAGGGCGGAGGAGCGGGAAGTGGAGGAGATGCGGTGGAGGGCATCGTCGATCACGTCTGGGGGGAATCTGCGGTCCTTGAAGAAGGAGGCCATCTGGGTTGTGCGGTGTTGGAATTGGTCCTCCTGGGAGCAGATGCGGCGGAGACGAAGGAATTGGGAATATGGGATGGCGTTTTTACAGGGGGCAGGGTGGGAGGAGGTGTAGTCCAGGTAGCTGTGGGAGTCAGTCGGTTTATAATAGATGTCTGTGTTGAGTCGGTCGCCCGAGATAGAAATGGAAAGGTCTAGGAAGGGGAGGGAGGAGTCTGAGACAGTCCAGGTGAATTTCAGGTCGGGATGGAAGGTGTTAGTAAAGTTGATGAACTGTTCAACCTCCTCGTGGGAGCACGAGGCAGCGCCGATACAGTCATCGATGTAGCGGAGGAAAAGGTGGGGGGTGGTGCCAGTGTAGTTGCGGAAGATGGACTGTTCCACGTATCCTACGAAGAGGCAGGCATAGCTGGGGCCCATGCGGGTGCCCATGGCAACTCCTTTAGTTTGGAGGAAGTGGGAGGATTGAAAAGAGAAGTTATTCAGGGTGAGGACCAGTTCAGTCAGTCGAAGGAGGGTGTCAGTGGAAGGGTACTGGTTAGTGCGGCGGGAAAGGAAGAAGCGGAGGGCTTTGAGTCCTTCGTGATGGGGGATGGAGGTGTACAGGGACTGGATGTCCATAGTGAAAATAAGGCGTTGGGGACCGGGGAAGCGAAAATCCTGGAGGAGGTGGAGTGCGTGGGTGGTGTCCCGAACGTAGGTGGGGAGTTCTTGGACTAAAGGGGACAGGACCGTGTCGAGGTATTGGGAGATGAGTTCGGTGGGGCAGGAGCAGGCTGAGACAATGGGTCGGCCGGGGCAGGCAGGTTTGTGGATTTTGGGCAGGAGGTAGAAACGGGCGGTGCGGGGTTGTGGGACTATGAGGTTGGAGGCGGTGGATGGGAGATCCCCTGAGGTGATGAGGTCCTGGATGGTCTGGGAGATGATGGTTTGGTGGTGGGAGGTGGGGTCGTGGTCAAGGGGGCGATAAGAGGAGGCGTCCGCGAGCTGGCGTTTGGCTTCAGTGGTATACAGGTCAGTGCGCCAAACTACCACCGCGCCTCCCTTGTCTGCGGGTTTGATGGTGAGGTTGGGATTGGAGCGGAGGGAGTGGAGGGCTGCACGTTCTGAGGGTGAGAGGTTGGAGTGGGTGAGAGGGGTGGACAGGTTGAGTCGGTTGATGTCACGGCGGCAGTTGGCTATAAAGAGGTCGAGGGCGGGTAATTCTTAGCCTGTTGTGTTTTTCACACCAAAATACTCAGGCTCTGTACGCAATATATTGGTAAATGTCATTGTCAGCTGGGATACGTTACCTGGTATCTAATGGGATAGTGTAAACATGGAAAGATTATTTCAAATTAAATACGGAGAAGTTAATCCCTTTAATTAATATCTGAGTTTTTAAAAATCTAATAAGGATTGCTGCATCTATCACTCTTTCAGACAGTAAGTTCCATATTCTTACTACTTCCTAAGTTAAATAAGACTTTAAAACTCTGCTCCTTGGTTATCGACCTCACTGCTCATGAAAGTAAGAGCAAAACAATCCCATTCACTGCCTCTGTCACTTCCCCCCCCCTTTCACGAACCCACTGGGACAAACTTCCATTAACCTGCCCTAGCCCTGAACTCACATCATCCTTTACTTTCTCTCCTAGTTCCCCACCTGTTCCCTCTGAATTCATCTTGCCGATGAGATGCACCTTCTGGTTCCCACGTTAGCTTATGTAGTTCAGAGTTTTCTCTCTTCAGGTGTTGTCCCTTTCTCCTTTCAATCTGCCATTATCACCATCTCCTGAAACAAAATCCCCTGACCCCTTTGTCCTTGAAATCTAATGTCTTATCTCTAACTTTTCTTTACTTTTCCAAGTTCTTGAGCCTGCAGTTGCCTCCCAATTTCTGCAAAAGTGCTTAGAGTCAAGTAAGACATGGGAAACAGAGTGAGGGGCATGAAGCTGACACAGATGTCTGGTGAAGATCTTCACTCCAGCACAGAGATACTCATTGGATTCTTCCTCCTTTGTCCCTCTTTCAACTGTCACCATCCCTCTTGTAGGCGAAAATGGGTACTGCTGGAGATTAGAGTCCAGATTAGAGTGGTGCTGGAAAAGCACAGCAGGTCAGACAGCATCAGAAGGAGCAGGAAAATCAACATTTCGGGCAAAAGCGCATCATCAGGAATGTCCCACCATCCCACTTGTGCATATACTGAATTCACCACTTAATGTCATTGCTGCCTTGGATGTATGGGTATTCCTCTTTTGATCTGCTGTTAAATACACCTTAGGATACACGTCCCAACTGATGTTGTCAATTTGTAGCTTCTGAGATGAAGAATGCTATTGCCACACTAGAAATCTCTGTCAAACATTTACCAAGGGAACTGAAACAGCAGCTGCAATTAATGAAATTTTATTCAGGCTCAGTATGACAATAACAAGTTCCTGCAGATGTTTGAAAATGAAAAATACATCGTTTTGACCTTTGTCCAATAATTAGTGATCACAAGGCTGTCCATTGGAGACTTCTTCAGTCTTTGTTGCCTTCCTCATCTCAACGGACTTTACCAACACCTTCCAACCCGACCTCAAATTCACCTGGACCGTCTCAGACTCCTCCCTCCCCTTCCCAAACCTTTCCATTTCTATCTCGGGCGACTGAATCAACACAGACATCTACTATAAACCGACTGACTCCCACAGCTACCTAGACTACACCTCCTCCCACCCTGCCCCCTGTAAAAATGCCATTCCATATTCCACTTCGTCTCCACTGCATCTGCTCCCAGGAGGACCAATTCCAATACCATACAGCCCAGATGGCCTCCTTCTTCAAGGACCGCAGATTCCCCCCAGACGTGATCAATGATGCCCTCCACCGCATCTCCTCCACTTCCCGCTCCTCCACCCTTGAGCCCCACCCCTTCAACCGCCACCAGGACAGAACTCCACTGGTTCTCAACCACCCCACCAACCTCCATATACAGCGTATCATCCGCCGTCATTTCCGCCACCTCCAAATGGACCCCACCACCAGGGATATATTTCCCTCCCCTCCCCTATCAGTGTTCTGAAAAGACCACTCCCTCCGTGACTCCCTCGTCAGGTCCACACCCCCCACCAACCCAACCTCCACTCCCGGCACCTTCCCCTGCAACTGCAGGAAATGCAAAACTTGCGCCCACACCTCCTCCCTTACTTCTCTCCAAGGCCCCAAGGGATCCTTCCATATGCGCCACAAATTCCGCTGCACCGGATGTGGCCTCCTCTATATTGGGGAGACAGGCCGCCTACTTGTGGAACGCTTCAGAGAACACCTCTGGGACACCCGGACCAACCAACCCAACCACCCCGTGGCTCAACACTTTAACTCCCCCTCCCACTCCACCAAGGACATGCAGGTCCTTGGACTCCTCCATCGCCAGAACATAACAACACGACGGTTGGAGGAAGAGCGCCTCATCTTCCGCCTGGGAACCCTCTAACCACAAGGGATGAACTCAGATTTCTCCAGTTTCCTCATTTCCCCTCCCCCCACCATGTCTCAGTCGATTCCCTCGAACTCAGCACCGCCCTTCTAACCTGCAATCTTCTTCCTGACCTCTCCGCCCCAACCCCACTCCGGCCTATCACCCTCACCTTGACCTCCTTCCACCTATCATATCTCCATCGCCCCTCCCCCAAGTCCCTCCTCCCTACCTTTTATCTTAGCCTGCTGGACACACTTTCCTCATTCCTGAAGAAGGGCTTATGCCTGAAACGTCGAATTTCCTGTTCCTTGGATGCTGCCTGACCTGCTGTACTTTTCCAGCAACACATTTTCAGCTTCCTCATCTCAACCACCTCTTTGTCCATTCTCCATACACAGAGTTATCAACTTCCATGCTACAAGTAACTATAATTGTCATGGCACAGATGTCATGACAAAACAAATAAAAAATTAACAAACAGTTGGGCCGGCTCAGTGGTTAGCACTGTTGCCACACAGTGCCAGGGACCCAGGTTTGATTCCCACCCTGGGCAACTGTCTGGAGTTTGCACATTCTCCCCATGTCTGCGTGGATTTCCTACGGGTACTGGGGTGGCATGGTGGCTCAGTAGTTAGCACTGTTGCCACACAGCACTAGGGACCCATGTTTGATTCCCACCTGGGCAACTGTCTGTATGGAGTTTGCACATTCTCCCTGTGTCTGCGTGGGTTTCCTCCAAGTACTCCGGTTTCCTCCCACAGTCCAAAGATGTGCAGGTCAGATGAATTGGCCATGCTAAATTGCCCAGTATTAAGTTCATTAGACAATAGACAATAGGTGCAGGAGTAGGCCATTCTGCCCTTCGAGCTTGCACCACCATTCAATATGATCATGGTTGATCATCCTTAATCAGTAATTAGTCAGGGGTAAATATAGGGTAGGGGAATGGGTCTGGGTGCGTTACTCTTCGGAGGGTCGGTATGGACTTGCTGGGCCGAAGAGCCTGTTTCCATACTGTAGGGAATCTAGTCTGGTCTAATAATTTACTAATACTAAGAATTATTTGGGCTAAAAGCTAAGAAAAGGTTTGCAATATGTCTTGAGTCTGACAAAATTATCAATGATGTGGAGTTGCCGGTGTTGGACTGGGGTGAACAAAGTTAAAAATACACAACACTGGGTTATAGTCCAACAGGGTTATTTGGAGATACTAGTTTTCAGAACACCTGATGTAGGAGCAGCGCTCTTAAAGCTAGTACCACCAAATAAACCTGTTAGACTATAACCTGGTGTTGTGTGATTTTTATAATTATCAATGTTTACTCTGTGCAGTGATCATGAAGCAAATCAGACCACAGAGTATCATCCTCAAATTAAACTGCTTCAGTTGGTCTCATATCTGGAAAGAACATTTGGTTGAATAAAACCTGTTTACCAATCTGCAAAAAACAGAAGCACATCAGTTGTGGCTGAATGTTTTCGTTGGCTTGTATCAGCATAAGCTGGTTGAAAATGACTGTTTGAAGAATTTTAAATATAAATTATGTTCTAAAATAAATTAAATTTTTGTGAGCTTTAACACTATTTCATTAAATATCAACCAGGGCGTTGATACCAAACACAGAAATGACCACAGCCTCGTGAATAGTGAGAGTAGTGAGTTTCTGCTGATTGCACCTGTTTGAGGTGGCTCTTCAAATTACCGTCAGAGGTTTTGTGAGTTCAAGCACCAACAATCAGTCATAATTAAAACTCCAGTCTACATACTGTGAACAGCAGATTATTCAGCAAACTACAGAATGTAGTTTATTTCAGTTGTGTCATAGGAACAGGACAAATAACTAAGAATGCTTTAATATAGGAATAACGACAAAGATTTTTCTTTGTATTTTCACTTATATTAGAGTTTGAAATGTTGCACTCTCTATCCCCCTCATCATTAATAATATTGGTGGAGAAGAGATCACAGAGAGAGGCAGAGCATGGGTGAGAAAGAAAATTGAGGAGGGAGGAGAGTTAGGAAACAGAATCACATTGAAGAAGAGGGAGAACGGAAGTAGGTAGGAGAGGAAGAAGAATATAGAAGAGTTCATTGATGTACTCCCCCCCACTCTCCATCCTTCCGTCCTCAGTTATTTCTCTTGTGCCCTTCCTCCTCTCTATGGGCTGATCCCCACCATTACATATCATCATTGCCTTTGATGCTGTGAATCTTCCTATTGAATTAGTTTCATTGTCACATGTACTCACATGAATACAGTAGAAAGTTTATAAGTTGCCACTTTCGGCACCATCTTAGATACAAAGGTACCTAGGTACATAATCTTAGTTACAAAGCAGAAACATAAGGAAAACAAAATTTAAAAATTAAACATTACAGTCCTTCTTACTAAAAAAGTTGAAAAATTAAGAAACACAGTCAACACCACAGTCCATAAGCGCGTGGCAACCTTTGACACCCCACATGGGCTCAACCTATCCCATTTGAGTTCAGCCTCACCTTGCAGCACGATCCTGCTCTCGCCACCAGCTGCCTCGGCCAGCCTGATGCAATCTACATTTGCTATCACCACAAAAAAGGAAAAGATGAAGATGATTGAGAAAAGAAGAAAGAAAAGGAGAAACAAGGATGTAGCGACAGACTGATGCTGGGGAGCGGACAAGCTGAAGAACCAGACGCTGCCTGCCTTGCCCTTGCTGCCATTTTAAATGGACAAATCTGACTGGCTGATAAACACATCCAAAACTAAACATTCCACACTTGTTGTCAGTTTGAAAGCCCCTGAGGATGAAGAATGCTATTCCACACTTGAAATCTGTCAAACCAAATTGGACCGAACAGTCTGTTTCTTTATTTTTAAAATTGTTTTATTGACTCTATAAACCAGGGGAACTGAGACAGCAGCTGCAATAAGTGAGGTTTTATTCAGATGGGGCAATGACAAGTTTAAATCCCCACCTGATCTGCTGCTCAAAGTCACCTCCATTTCCCCGGTCAGTTTCCCAGGATTCAGGACTCTCATGTTGCTCCAGAAATATTTGGATTGACTGTGAGAGACGTCAATCAGAGAGCCCACCCACTCTGCCCATTGTCTCCTCTTCCTCTTCCAGAGCTGGTTCACTTCCTATAGGGACTGAAAACCAAGTGAGGAGATGGTGAGTGAAGGAGCAGCTTTTATACAAATTGTATCCCATAATATCCACACCAATCTTCAGGCAGTCTGACTATCCTGTGGGTAATCAGGGGTGGAAACGTCCCTTATGCTGTATGAGAAGATCCAGCTGAGAGAGCTGTTTACTCGGTGCTTTGTGCTGAACTGTGTGACTGGAGCTGTGTGTTGGATATTGTGTGTTTATTGGAAGCAGTTCCCTCAGATTTCCAGGCTGAGTTTTGTTGATGGCTCATTCCTGAATAGAAGAAGGTGAGGTATAATTATCTGAAAGGTGCAGAGCGTCTGAGGATTCTTACTGATTTCCTGGTGTTGAGTTCTGTGTGTGTTTTGGGGAGCTGGTTATTATCCTGTGGCCTGAAAATGGTCACTTCTTTCTTGGTGTTGAGATCTGGATGTTTCCTGTCTTTCAAATCCATTCCGTGGTTTCCCACCAGCCTATCTCTGTAATATCCTCAGGAAGGGAAAAAGAAAGACTTGCATTTATATGGAGCCTTTTACAGCTACCAAATACTCCAACGCTTGGTACTGCCAACAAAGTATTTTTAAAATGTAGTCACTTTGACTACAACGTTTCTTACATTACAATGTGTACACAGCAAGCTGCCACAAATAGCAACATGACAATGAGCCAGATAAACTGTTTTCTTGTTGGAGTTGATTTTGAAATTAATGTTGACCAGTTCACAAGGGATAACTCCAAACTATTGCCATGGGCTCTGTACCAACATCTTAGAGAGAGCAGAAGCGGCCTCGTTTGAGATCCCATCTAAACAAATGGCTCCTCTGAAAGTTGGGCTTGCCCACATTCCTTTTGTATTGGCCCCATCTGTGATTATGTCTGATTCTAAGAAGGGTTCTCCAGTATAACCCTGGGTCACACAATCATTTCTCAATTTGGTCAGGAGTGGGGACAAGGTTCACTCACATGAGAGACCGGTGACACTGCCTCAACTGATCTACTGCTGAAATCCTTATCCATACCTTTGCAGACTCTGGATTCAACTATTCTTGTGGTCTCGTGGCTGCGCTCATATAAAATCATGCAATGATCCCAATTTAGACAGGCCATTTGATCCATTGTATCTATGCTGTCTCTGTGTAGGAGGTATTCACTCACTTTCTCTTGAATGTATTTTTATATTTAACACATCAAAGATAAAACTACTGTTTGCCAATACCTTACATGGTCATAGTGAATTGACAACTTACCTTACTCGCTACCTGACTACCTTTTCCATTGTCCTCACAGTGCCTGAAAAGGTTGGGCAGAGAAAATAAAGAATTATAGCCATGTGTCTCCTCCCTTTCACAATCCACTGTGGAACAGTCATAATTGAGAAGTCAACCTTTTTAGTAAATGAGGCATATTGGGAGGAAATCATGTTTCCTTTTCCTATTTTACAGAAGGATTGCATTGTACTACACCAGAAAATACAGAGAGGATAGATACTATAGATAGATCCTGAGCATCACCCAAGGAACAACTGCACAACTGCGGGAAGTCATCAAGTCCCTTCACAGTATTGCTCAATCCAGAAAAGGTCGGACAGGGAAACTATCATCTGGAAATCAGTCGGGTCAGGAGAGTTTTGACGTATCATCCACTCTCCGTGTACATCAACGCATTCACACAGGAGAGAAACCATTCACATGTGAGGTGTGTGACAAATCATTCACAGACTCATCGACCCTCTGCCAACACCAACGTATCCGCACAGTGGAGAAATTATTCCCATGCCAGTTGTGTGAGAAATCATTCTCATCGTCATCGACCCTCCAGGCACACAAACTGGTCACTGGCCTTCCATCAGATCTAGTCTTTCTGAAGGTTCAGCTGTGGGTGATCAGTGAGGGTGTGGCTAGGAAGAAGTGTGAGTGGGTTCCAAGTATGGTGAGAGCTTCAATCATTCATTGAGTCTCGTGAACCATTGACTCATTCATACTGATGAAAGACTTTCAAGTGTGAGTTGTGTGAGGCTCATAAGATCTCCTAAAACACAAGGTATTTCTGTTATCTGAATGTTAACTTATTCGGGTCACTTCATGGAGGTTGAACAATTCATATGTGAGGTGTGCGGCCAAGCTTTCCAACACAAATCAATACTCATGACTCATAGATACATTCACTTTTTGCAGAAGCCATTCAAGTGTAATGTGTGTGATCAGAGTTTTGCACATTCATCAGGCCTGGTGAATCACCAGCGTACCCACACTGGGGAGAGACCATTCACATGCACTGTGTGTGACAAATCCTTCTCACGGAAATCGAGGCTGCTGCTGCATCACAGGATTCACACTGGCGAGAAACCATATACCTGTGAGGTGTGTGCCCAATCATTTACGGAACCATCAAACCTCCGCTCACACCAACGTGTTCACACGGGAGAGAAGCCGTACAGATGTGAGGTGTGCAATAAGCTATTTTCACAATCATCGACACTCCTGCTCCATCGCAGGATTCATACTGGAGAGAAACCATACACCTGTCAGATGTGCAACAAACCATTTGCAGACCCTTCCAATCTCCGTGCACACCAACGCATTCACACTGGTGAGAAGCCCTTCAAATGTGAAGTATGTAACCAGGGATTTGCACAGTCATCAGGCCTAGTGAAACATCGCCGCATTCACACTGGAGAGAAACCATTCACGTGTGACGTGTGTCACAAATCATTCTCGCAGTCGTCGACCTTCCTTGAACACCAATATATTCACACTGGGGAGAAACCATTCACATGCAAAGTTTGCATGAAATCATTCACGTCATCATCCACTCTTCGTGTACATCAACGCATTCACACAGGAGAGAAACCATTCACTTGTGAGGTGTGTGACAAATCATTCACAGACTCATCAACCCTCCGCAAACACCAACGTATCCACACAGGGGAGAAACCATTCCCATGCCAAGTGTGTGAGAAAGCATTCTCATCCTCGTCAACCCTCCAGGCACATAAACACGTTCACACCGGGGAGAAACCATTTATGTGCAAAGTGTGTGAGAAATCATTCTCACAGTCATCGAACCTTCGTACTCACCAACGTATTCACACAGGGGAGAAACCTTTCAGATGTGTGATGTGTGATGAATCATTCTCAAGGTCATCTGTCCTTCTTGTACATCAGAGGATTCACACAGGGGAGAGACCATTTATATGTGACGTTTGTAACAAATCATTCCTGACATCATCAGACCTCCTTCTCCATCAGAGGATTCACACAGGGGAGAAACCATTCACTTGTCAAGTGTGTAGTAAGTCATTCTCGAGATCATCAAACCTGTTGCTCCATCAGAGAATTCACACGGGGGAGAAACCATTCACATGTGAGGTGTGTGGCAAATCATTCTCAAGGTCATCAATTCTCCTAGTCCATCAGAGGATTCATACGGGGGAGAAACCATTCAACTGTGAATTATGTGATAAATCTTTCACACAGTCATCTACCCTCCTTGTACATCAACACATTCATACAGGTGAGAAACCATTCCTGTGTGAGGTATGTGAGAAATCATTTTCATCATCATCAGATTTATGCAAACACCAACGTATTCACACAGGAGAGAAACCGTTTAAGTGTGAAATGTGTGACAAGTCTTTCCCAGATTCATCAAATCTCCGCAGACATCAACGCATTCACACTGCGAAGGAACTATTCAGGTGTGAGGTATGTGACATGGCTTTCACCCAATCAGCATATCTCCTGGTCCATCTATGCACTCACACAAGAGAAACCCCATCAATGTAAATTCTGCAATAAATGCTTTCATGCAATTCTTGGATCTCCAGGATCATCATGGAAACTACATGGCCAACTTCTTGCTCAGTCTGCCCTCAGAGTGTTTCCCTGTACCCAGTCTCACTGTGCAGGATGTTCAGTGGGACTGGGACACAGAACAAGAAGCAGCTTTCACTCCCATCAAACAACTAGTGATGACATCACCAGTGCTGAGGGATGATGATGTAACAATGGAGTCACCCTGCAGTGTGATGTCAGTGAAACAGGACTTGGAGTAACCCCCAGGCAGTGAGGACAACCCGCTGTGTTTGTATCCAGAGTGTGAATGCAAACTGAACAACACTAAACAGATGGTGAAAGATGGATGAGATATATCTCCATTCCCCTGGTTCTCACCTTCCACCCCACCAACCTCCAGATACATCACATTTCCGCCATTTCTGCCACCTATATACTGACCCCATCACCAGAGATATATTTCCATCTCCACCCCTATCTGCTTTCCGGAGAGACCATTCACTCCGCGACTCCCTTCTTAGGTCCACGCCTCCCACGAACCCACCCTCCACTCTTGGCACCTTCCCCTGCCACTGCAAGAAGTGTAAAACCTGTGCCCACACCTCCCCCCTCACCTCTGTCCAAGGGCCCAAAGATTCCTTCCATATCTGACAAAAATTTATTTGTACTTCCACACATGTCATCTGTTGTGTCCATTTCTCCCAATGTGGTCTCCTCTACATCGGGGAGACAGGACACCAACTTGCAGATCATTTCAGAGAATATCTCTGGACACCCAAACCAAACAACCCCACCACCCTGTAGCTGAAAGCTTTAACTCCCCCTCCCACTCTACCAAGGACAAGCAGGTCCTGGGCCTCCTCCACTGCCAAACCCTAACCACCTGAGGCCTAGAGGAGGAACACCTCATCTTCCTCCTTGGGACCCTCCAACCACACGGGATCAATGTGGATTTCACCAGTTTCCTCATTTCCCTTTCCCCTACCTTATCCCAGATCCAACCTTCCAACTTGGCACTGCCAACTTGAACTGTCCTACCTGTCCCTCTTCCTCCCCACCCTCCCCTCCAACCTATCACCCCTTCACCCTCTTGTTTATCTACCTATCACTTTCACAGCTACCACCTCCCCATTTATCTCTCAGCCCCTTTAGACCACTAGTCTCATTCCTGAAAAAGAGCTTATGCTCAAAATATCAGTTTTCCTGCTTCTCGGATGCTACCTGACCGGCTGTGCTTTTCCAGCACTACACTCTGACTCAGACATCCAACATCTGCAGTCCTCGCTTTCTCCTTATTGATTTTTCTTGTCAGGATTTCAACCAGTACCTGTTTGGAAGAGAGAATTTAGCCACAAGATAATTCAGAATAGTTTTGTCAAATACCACTTCTTCAAGGGAAGCAGATGTACATCACTGACATTGTTGAGAACTGCTCTGTCTTTAAAGGAAGTTGATATTAATACACAGTATGAAATCTTCCAGATTCAACCAGAAGCAACAGCATGACATGCTCTGGAAATCATCAACTCAGCAGATATCTTGGATCTGACAAAACAGACATCTTCCTCAGACCATTAAACTACACAGCAAGGTGAATGTAACAGGAATTTGTGATGAAAGGATGGCCTGAAACCATCCAGGATATCCCTGTAACTAACTGAGTATTGGAGCAACAGAGAATAGTTGATCACCTGAGATGGTGTCCTGTTCAAAGGGTCATTTTCTGTAGAGAAGAGAAAAGAGATACTGAAACACATTTCACACAAACCATCAAGTAATCAATGATAGTCTGAGGAAGATAAGAGAAGTGCTCTCCTGGCCAAACATGAGCAATGAGATGAAGGACCACATCAGCCAGTAGCAATATTTGTGATGAACATTAAGCTAAACATGATAAAAAGCTGCTCATGACTTGTGACATCCCAGACAGCCTTTGGATGAAACTTGGAGTAGATCTCTTTGTTCACTGGAACTGATAACCTTATCATAGTCAACTACTATTCATATGGCGAAAAGTGTGGTGCTGGAAAAGCACAGCCGGTCAGGGAGCATCCGAGGAACAGGAGAGTCAATGCTTCAAGCATAAGCGCTTCATCAGGAATTCCTGATGAAGAGCTTATGCTTAAAAAGTCAACTCTCCTGCTCCTTGGATGCTGGCTGACTGCCTGTGCTTTTCCAGTACCACATTTTTCAACTCTGATTTCCAGCATCTGCAGTCCTCACTTTCTACTATTCATATGGTGGGAATTTATACAAGTTGCTGTCATTGCACAGTTCAGGCATTATAGCAGTCATTTTTAATTCATGCATGAAGAATTCAGCAACTTCTTGAGTGTTTGGGAAATTTAGCACAACATACTATTTCCACAGTATCCCCATTCATATATTGGTGCAGCAGTGAGAATTGCCAAAGGGATAATCTACAGATCAATTAGATCAAGCATAGATATGTTCAAGGCAATCTTTGGAAAAACACAACAGTTGAAATCAATTGTTCTGTTAAGTGACCGATATCCCATTCCACCAGACTCCTCTTCCAATCAGCAAAAATTTGTTGAGGGTAGAATTAGTAACATAAAAAAGTGACACGACAAAAGTGGAATGGTAGCAAAATTTTAATTTGATGAAGCTGCTGGTGAATTGGTCAGAGTGCAGACATTCACTGTATTCAACAGAAGCCAGCTCACTTGACTACTTGGGATGTGTGGAGAGACATTTTCACCTCAGTTGTACTTGGTAAAAGTCAATGATAAGATAAATTGTCACATAATAGATAACACTGCAAATGGAGAGGCAGACAGCCTATGAAGCAGATCTGATTTCACCAAGCGAGCAAGACACTTGATGACTATCAGTTCCAGAAGTGAACTATTTGCCAACCAATGCAACAATTAATCATCATCAATATTCATCAATTGGCAACAATGTTCTCCTAAAAGGCATTGTTGCATCTGGAACCAACAGCCACTGTACAAACAGACAATAACAACTCATACATGTACCATAAGGTGACCTGAATGCTTTGAAGATAATGTGTGCGATAAGGAATAGGGACAGACAAACTTGAAGAACAGTTTTTTTAAAAAAATTCATGTGTGATTTTGATGAATTATGTGTGTAGAGGCACTCACAAATTGTAATGCATGCAGTCTTTTTCCTTTTGTAAGAAAATGGGAATGTTTTAATGAAACTCTTCACGTTGTGGCTTCCTATATTAATGTGACCTCAATGTTATTATGTAAATAAACTGTTTGGGCCAAGTAGCAATTTTACACACCACATGATACATTGTTTAAAATTCAAATTATTCCAAATATTTCCAGAGCAATATGAGTTTTCAAAAACTTGGGAAACTGACTGGAGAAATAGAGGTGACTCTGAGCAGCAGATCAGATGAGGATTTAAACTAATCATTGTCCCATCTGAATAAAATCTCACTTTGTGCAACAGTTGTCTCAGTTCCCCTGGTAAACATTTGACAGAGATTTCCAGTTTGGGAACAGCACTGTTCATCCTCAGAGGGTTTCAAGCTGACAACATCAGTATGGGATGTGTCATCTCAGATGTGTTTGACAACAGATCAGAAGAGGAAGATCCACAGCATTCAAGGCAGCAATCCCATGCAGTGATGGCATCAGCATATGCACAGGAGCAAAGAGGTTGTGTCAGAGGAACACAGGAAATAGAGGAATACGAGGCAGGTCTCATTAAAAAAAAGCACGCAGAGAGGTGGAGTAGCTGAGCTTTTATTTGTTATTTCTACCATATACAACTGATAAAGTAAAAATGAGATAGTGTTTCTCCAGGACCAAGATGCTACATGGACAGCACAAACTTCTCAATTATGCATAGGGTGGCATCAATGCATAGAAGTGCAAAACACATAAATGACAGTGTAATAAGAGAATGATAATTAATATACATTGTTCGAGCAGCAATCTGAAGTTGTGCAAAGAATTTCAGGTGGGAAAGAAAGTGATCATACAATATTAAGGAGCCTGATGACCTGGGGGAAGAAACTGTTGCAGTGGACGTGAGAGACCGAATGCTCCGATATCTTCTGCCAGATGGCAGAAGGGTGTTGATTTTGTATGAGGGGCGTGTGGGGTTGTCCACTCCTCTCTTAGCGTTTCAGATGTGGCATGTGGTGTAAATATCTGTAGTGGAAGGAAGAGAGACCCTGATGATCTTCTCGGCTGTCCTCACTATGCGTTGTAGGGTCTCACGATCCGAGATTGTGCAATTCCTGAACCATGCAGTGATGCAGCAATTCTCAATGAACCCTTTGTAGAATGTGGTGAGGATAGGGTGTGGGAGATGGACTTTCCTCAGCTGACACAGAAAGTAGACATGCTGCTGAGCTTTCTTGGCTATGGATTTGGTGTTGAGGGACCAGGTGAGATTCTCTGCCAGGTGGATGCCAAGAAATTTGGTGCTCTTCACAGTCTCCACAGAGGAGTTGTCGATGTCCAATGGAGAGTGGTCACTCCATGCCCTCCTGAAGTCAACAACCATCTCTTTTGTCCATGTTCAGAGAGAGATTGTTGACTCTGCACCAGTCTGTTAGCCACTGCACCTCCTCTCTGTATGCTGACTCATTGTTGCTGCTGATGAGACCCATTGCAGTCATGTCATCAGTGAACTTGATTATGTGATTCGAATTTATAGGAGAGAAACTAGACACAGGTGACAGTTCAGGGCTAGGGCCAAGAGGAGTATTGATGTAAGTTTGTCCATAGGGGGTGGGTTAGTGGAACAGAGGGAAATGGCAGAGGCATTTGATGGGATTGTTTCAATATGCAGAAGTCAGAAACTAGGGAGCAGATATAAAGTCATTGATGGAAGGATTAGAGGGGGGTTGAGGAGCGATATTTTTCACCCAGAGGTGGTGATGGTCTGGAACTCTGTCTGAAATGCTGATAGAGACAGAAATCACTCGTAACATTTCAAAAAAACTCAGAAAAGAACTTGAAGGAAGAATGTCCCCACGTTTAAAATGGGTATGGAATAACTCCACACAGACACTGTTCCATCAAGCACTCAGAGAGAAGGTGCAAAACAAGTCAGATATAAAGTCAACCTCAGAAATTACGGGCAAAGCTCAGCAGGTCTGGCAGTATCTGTAGAGAGAAATCAGAGTTAATGTTTCAGGTCAAGACAGGTAATTGGAAAATGTTCTGCTGCTGCTCTTAACTATTCTTGTGAAGGGGTATGTTGGCATGCAATAAAACGTTGATCTTTTTTACATCATATATACTGGAGAGAGTGGGCAGCAGGGCATCCTCATACATCCAAAGGCTTTATTCTTTTCCACAGATCTTATTGTCTGGGGTAGAGAGGAAGGTGAAAAGAATTTAGCATGTTATGAGCTTTTAATTCTCCACTTGTTTTCTTGTTAACAGCTTCATTGTCATAGCATTACTTCTGGCTCTCTCTGTCCTTCAAACTTATGCATCACATCTGCTCTCTTCTGTTTGATCATAACGTTTTTTTTTAAGAAGGATGTACTTCTGTATGTGCTTAATCATTTACATGCTCATAAAAGAGCCAATCTAACATGCAATCTTGAGATTGAAGAAAACGGTATTTTCATTAAACGTTTGCTCATCTGGATAAACGTAATGTCCTGGATTTTCTTGTATCCAGAAATTTGTTATTCCTGTGTAGATCAGAGGTGCACCACTGTTAGATACAATCCCCCAGCCCACTGCGTCCATCAGATCCAACACCAACCCTTCCAGCCAGCAGTCCCTCTAATTTTCTTCCCAGCTGTGTGGTCCTCTGAGGCCTGCACACAGTAGTGACTTTTGGACATGCAAGTCAATGCTGTGATCAGTATGTGATGCCAATCATACATGGAACATTGGAGCAGTATGCAGTTAGAAGCAACGTTGTTTACACTCACATTGGGACGCTTTCTACTCTGACTACCTACCGACTTGGCACCTCACCCCTACCCATTTGGTATTCATACCCCCTGGCTCTCTATCCACCCAGCACCCTAAGATTGCTCAAAATTGCTGGAAATAGCTCAGCAGGTCTGGCATCAGTGGAGAGAAATCAGCATTGACATTTCAGGTCCAGTGACCCTCGGAACTGAGGAACTTAACACAGCTCTCCCCTTACCTAGTTTTGCCAGCAGCTCTAAAAATAGCTGTCAGGACTTGTACATTTCAGAATAATGCAGCTGACTGATTTGAAAAGGTGGTGTGATCTGCCTTCCTCTGATACTTCTGCACAACAAAAGGACTGTCAGATTTCACATTTCTGAGGGAAGCCTGAGCAGAATCTCCAATCAGAAATGTGGAGCACCTTCTTTCATTAAAAAAAATGCCAGAAATTGTTACTCCTCAGGAAATCCATCCTAATAGAAATAAACACCATCTTTCACACTCAGATGGCCCACACAACTACAAATTATAGAGTAGGGAAGGATAGATAGATCACATTAAAGTGTATAAGTGAGGAGTATCTGGTGAATGACCCAGTTGTTGTCTTGGTCAAATGTTCCTCTGCTAGCCATGATGTTTCTATGTAAAATTACAGTCATTAATTTGTTTTTTTTCCCCTTGAGATGATGGTGTTGAGCAAAACGTATGCAATAAAAAGTGTCTTCAGTCAGTCTGCCCTTCATATGCCTCAATCTGCAGACAGGGCTTGAAGCTTGCCAGGAGGTTTGGAGAAAGAGAGAGAGCAAGGCTAAACAGGCACTGCCTCTTGAACTTAATTAAGCAGCAACTCATACTTTGCTAAATATGTCTTTAATGCCCAAAAGGGTCATGTGACTTGCTCTCTATTGTCAGGGAGTTGAAATTGAAATAAGGTTGATTTTCATGTCTTCCAAAAGGGAGCACAATTAGCTCATACCGTCAAGATATGCTGAGTAATTGTCTTCTGGACCACTTGATTAGACAGTTGAAACTCAAATCCTTGGCTTAATGTTTTGTTAATGGCCCCATAGATCGAGTCTTCCATATTCCTAAGGGTTTTATTGTCTTTACAGGCCCTGTGTCTCCATCTCAATGAAATGGAGTGTATATAGGGATGCAAATTGGAGCAGCCATTTCTGATTCTAATTTCTAGTCATCCTGCTTAGTCTGTGGCTCTTTCTTTAAAAAAAAGTATTTTTAAAAGTTCAAATTGAAGCTTCCAGAAACTGGATTAAAATCAATTTCAAAGAACACATCTTCAAGACACTGAAACAGATAAACACATCCACTTGTTGCAGCATGACATCATCCTCTTCAGCCTTCTCTCTAGATTCTTCTAATGTATTCTTAATCACCATTGTATTTATCTTTTTGGTATTCCAACTCACTCCACATCCTAAAATTCTTGATTTTACTTCACAATATTTTAGCATCATTTCTGATTCTGTTAAGTAGTGCTGTATCCTGCTGCGCTTTAACCAGCAACACATTTTCAGCTCTGATCTCCAGCATCTGCAGACCTCACTTTTTACTTGTATCTTCAGCAAATTTGTCATATTCTTGCCTTGAATTTTCTCCCTTGAGTTACATTTAATTCTCTGAATATTCGTGCATACATTAAATATTTTTGTTGATGGTACACAGTTGAATCCTCTCTTCACTTGAAACATAGTCAGAGGGAAATTGAGAAACAAACTTGTAAGGAGATCTCAGCTGTCTGGAAGAATAATAGGGTGGTTATGGTAGGGGATTTTAACTTTCCAAACAGCGACTGGGACTGCCATAGTGTTAAAGGTTTAGATGGAGAGGAATTTCTTAAGTGTGTACAAGACAATTTTCTGATTCAGTATGTGGATGTACCTACTAGAGAAGGTGCAAAACTTGATCTACTCTTGGGAAATAAGGCAGGGCAGGTGACTGAGGTGTCAGTAGGGGAGCACTTTGGGGCTAGCAACCATAATTCTATTTGTTTTAAAATAGTGATGGAAAAGGATAGACCAGATCTAAAAGTTGAAGTTCTAAATTGGAGAAAGGCCAATTTTGACGGTATTAGGCAAGAACTTTCAAAAGCTGATTTGAGGCAGATGTTCGCAGGTAATGGGACGGATGGAAAATGGGAAGCCTTCAGAAAAGAGATAACAAGGATCTAGAGAAAGTATATTCCTGTCAGGGTGAAAGGGAAGGCTGATAGGTATGGGAAATGCTGGATGACTAAAGAAATTGAGGGTTTGGTTAAGAAAAAGAAGGAAGCATATGTCAGGTACAGACAGGATAGATCGAGTGAATCCTTAGAAGAGTATAAAGAAAGTAGGGGTATACTTACGAGGGAAATCAGGAGAGCAAAACGGGGACATGAGATAGCTTTGGCAAATAGAATTAAGGAGAATCCAAAGGGGTTTTACAAACATATTAAGGACAAAAGGGTAACTAGGGAGAGAATAGAGCCCCTCAAAGATCAGCAAGGTGGCCTTTGTGTAGCCACAGAAAATGGGGGAGATACTAAATGAATAGTTTGCATCAGTATTTACTGTGGAAAAGGATATGGAAGATATAGACTGTAGGGAAATAGATGGTGACATCTTGCAAAATGTCCAGATTACAGAGGAAGAAGTGCTGGATGTCTTGAAATGGTTAAAGGTGGATAAATCCCTAGAACCTGATCAGGTGTACCTGAAAACTCTGTGGGAAGCTAGAGAAGTTATTGCTGGGTCTCTTGCTGAGATAGTCACAGGTGAGGTGCCGGAAGACTGGAGGTTGGCAAACGCAGTGCCACTGTTTAAGAAGGGCGGTAAAGACAAGCCAGGGAACTATAGACTGGTGAGCCTGACCTCAGTGGTGAGCAAGTTGTTGGAGGGAATCCTGAGGGACAGGATGTACATGTATTTGGAATGGCAAGGACTGATTCAGGATCGTCAACATGGCTTTGTGCGTGGGAAATCATGTCTCACAAACTTGATTGAGTTTTTTGATGAAGTAACAAAGAAGATTGATGAGGGCAGAGCAGTAGATGTGATCTATATGGACTTCAGTAAGGCAAGGTTAGACAAGGTTCCCCATTAGAGACTGATTAGCAAGGTTAGATCTCATGGAATACAGGGAGAACAAGCCATTCGGATACAGAACTGGCTCAAAGGTAGAAGACAGAGGGTGGTGGTGGAGGGTTGTTTTTCAGACTGGAGGCCTGTGACCAGTGGAGTGCCATAAGGATCGGTGCTGGGCCCTCTACATTTTGTCATTTACCTAAATGATTTGGATGCGAGCATAAGAGGTACAGTTAGTAAGTTTTGCAGATGACACCAAAATTGGAGGTGTTGTGGACAGCGAAGAGGGTTACCTCAGATTACAATAGGATCTGGTCCAGATGGGCCAATGGGCCGAGAAGTGGCAGATGGGGCTTAATTCAGATCAATGTGAGGCGCTGCATTTTGGGAAAGCAAGTCTTAGCAGGACTTATACACTTAATGGTACGGTCCTAGGAAGTTTTGCTGAACAAAGGTACCTTGGAGTGCAGGTTCATAGCTCCTTGAAAGTGGAGTCGCAGGTAGATAGGATAGTGAAGAAGGCATTTGGTATGCTTTCTTTTATTGGTCAGAGTATTGAGTACAGGAGTTGGGAGATCATGTTGCGGCTGTACAGGGCATTGGTTAGACCACTGTTGGAATATTGTGTGCAATTCTGGTCTCCTTCCTATCGGAAAGATGTTGTGAAACTTGAAAGGGTTCAGAAAAGATTTGCAAGGATGTTGTCAGGATCTGAGCTACAGGGAGAGGCTGAACAGGCTGGGACTGTTTTCCCTGGAGCGTCAGAGGTTGAGCGGTGACCTTACAGAGGTTTACAAAATTATGAGGGGCATGGATAGGATAAATAGGCAAAGTCGTTTCCCTGGAGTCGGGGAGTCCAGAACTAGATGGCATGGGTTCAGGGTGAGAGGGGAAAGATATAAAAGAGACCTCGGGGCAAACTTTTCACACAGAGGGTGGTACGTGTATGGGATGAGCTGCCAGAGGATGTGGTGGAGGCTGGTACAATTGCAATATTTAAGAGGCATTTGGATGGGTATATGAATAGGAAGGGTTTGGAGGGATATGGGCCGGGTGCTAGCAGGTGGGACTAGATTGGGTTGGGATATCTGGTCGGCATGGACGGGTTGGACTGAAGAGTCTGTTTCCATGCTGTACATCTCTATGACTCTGTGTCTGATGTGGAATGTGTAGAGGTACAAATTGTAGCTAAATTAGCACTCTTGTCTAAGTTAGAATATTATAAGTACAAGATTTGCTCCAGATGTTTGACCACTGAGGTTGACACTCCATTGCAATACACAGTGATGCACCGTAAGAGCTACGATCTTTCAAGTCAGCTAAACCAAGGCCTCATCCATCCTCTCAGGTGAATGTTAAAGTTCGCATGACACTATGTCATAGAAGAACAGGGAATTTATCCATATGGGCCAATTTAGATCCCACACCCAAATGCAGAAAAATAAAATAAAATTGGTGGTATGTTGAATAGTAGGAGAATAGCACTACATTACAATAGAATACAGATAAGTGGCAAATGAAATTCAATCTGGATAAATGTGAGGTAAAGCACTTTTTACAAGGCAAGGGAAGACATGATGAATCTGGGAACCACTGAAAATGGTTAAGAAGATATATGGTATACATGCCTTTTTTAGCTGAGGCATAGAGTTGAAGAGCGGGAAGGTTATGCTAGAACTGCACACAAAGTCGTTCAGGCCCAACTAGAATATTGTGCATAGTCTGAAATCCACATTACAGGAGAGATGTGATTGCACTGGTGAGGATGGCTGCAGAAGTGATTACCAGGATGTTCACTGGGCTGGAGAGTTTCAGTTTTGAAGACTGTTTGGACAGACTGAGTTTGTTTCCTTGGAGCAGAGGAACCTGAGTGGGCACATGATTGAGATGCATAAATCATGAGAAGCATAGACAGGGAAAACTTTTTTTTCCGTTGATTGAAGGATCAATAACTAGGGGAATAGATTTATTCTAAGGGAGCAGGAAGTTTAGAGGGGATGTGAGGGAAGATTTCTTTTCACCCAGAGGGTGATGGGAATCTGGAAAACACTGCCTGTAAGAGTGGTAGGGGCAGAACCTCTCATCAGATTAGATTGCCTACAGTATGGAAACATGCCCTTCGGCCCAACAAGCCCATATCAACTCGCTGAAAAGTAACCCACCCAGACCCATATCCCTCTGACTAATGTACCTAACACTATGGACAATTTAGAATGGCCAATTCACCTGGCCGGTACATCTTTGGACTGTGGGAGGAAACTGTTAGCACCCGGAGAAAACCCATGCAAACACGAGGAGAATGCAAACTCCACACAGACAGTTGCCCAAGGCTGGAATTGAACCTGGGTCCTTGGTACTGTGAGGCAGCAGTGCTAACCACTGAGCCACCCAACATTAAATAAGTATGTAGATACTTGTGATGCAAAGGCATACAAGGCTATGGGCCAAATGATGAAAACGGGATTAGACGAGTTTGGTGAATCATAGAATCCTTCTAGTGCAGGTAGAGGCCATCCAGCCGATTTAGTCTGCACCTATCCTCCAAAGACCATTCCATACAGAGCCAGCCCTACGCCCCACACCCTATCCCCATAGTCTGTTCTACTATAATGCAGTAGTTGCATTCTCATGCGACCTTGTGTTATAGAAAATTGTGCAATAGAAATAATGAGGGCAATGGGAAAAACAGGGTTAGGAGCAAACCACCAAGAATATCAGTAAAAATTGAAACAAAAGTAATAGTTAGCCTAACACAAACAATATCATAGTCTAAATAAATTTTAAAATCATATATTTTAATAAAATAATATAATAAATTTAACACTTTAATGGGCTTCTAGGTTTGCTGAGTTACAGTACTGTGTTAAGAGGATCATCTGAGGATCATCATCAGCATTATCATTACTTTCGGTGCAGTTCTGGGTGCAGGGTTATGACAAAAGAAAATATTTAGTTCACAAGTGGACGCCTGTGGTTCATTGTCCTCAGAATGTTTCTTGGGGGTTTGCTTTAAAAAAGCATCTAGTTCTTTCTTCTTTCATGGAGAAGCTGTTCATAGGGTGCCAGGTAAGACTTAATGCCACGAACAGCTACCCTGCTGCTTTCTGCCATGTAGTCATTTTCTTCGAAGAGCTGCATCTGCTTCTCAGTTTTCCTCAGGGTGGAAAGCAAAAGAGAAGTGAAAGTTCTCAAGGTGCTGCATCCTGGATTTCATCTCAAGCTTCAATTTCCTCTGCAGCAACAAATTGCTCAGTCTCCACTTTTTCAAATCCAACTTGCAAGAGCGACACAATGTTCTTTGATTTCTGGAAGCTCCTCTGACAGTTCAACGCCTTTAAAATCATAAAGAAAATCTGGGAGAAGCTTCTGCCAAATTGCATGCAAGCAGGTATAGACAGGATAGACGGAGTGAATCCTTAGAAGAATATAAAGGCAGTAGGAGTATACTTAAAAGGGAGATCAGGAGGGCAAAAAGTGGACATGAGATAGCTTTGGCAAATAGAATTAAGGAGAATCCAAAGGGTTTTTTGTAATTATATAAAGGACAAATGGGTAACTAGGGAGAGAATAGGGCCCCTCAAAGATCAGCAAGGGGCCTTTGTGTGGAGCCACAGAAAATAGGAGAGATACTAAATGAGTATTTTGCATCAGTATTTACTGTGGAAAAGGATACGGAAGATATAGACTGTAGGGACATAGATGGCGACACCTTGCAAAATGTCCATATTACAGAGGAGGATGTAATGGATATCTTGAAATGCATAAAGGTGGGTAAATCCCCAGGACCTGATCAGGTGTAGCCTCAAACTCTGCAGGAAGCTAGGGAAGTGATTGCTGGGCCCCTTGCTGAGATATTTGTATCATCGATAATCACAGGTAAGGTGCCGGAAGACTGGAGGTTGGCTAACCAAGGGCCACTGTTTAAGAAAGGTGGTAAGGACAAGCCAGGGAACCATAGACCAGTTGGCCTGGCGTGGTGGTGGGCATGTTGTTGAAGGGAATCCTGAGGGACAGGATGTACATGTATTTGGAAAGGCAAGGACTGATTAGGACTAGTTAACATGGCTTTGTGCGTGGGAAATCATGTCTCACAAACTTGATTGAGTCTTTTGAAGAAGTAACAAAGAGGATTGAGGAGGGCAGAGCAGTTAGTGTGATCTATACGGACTTCAGTAAGGCGTTCGACCAGGTTCCTCATGGAAGATTGATTAGCAAGGTTAGATCTCATGGAATACAGGGAAAACTAGCCATTTCGATACAGAACTGGCTGAAAGGTAGAAGACAGAGGGTGGTGGTGGAGGGTTGTTTTTCAGACTAGAGGCCTGTGACCAGTGGAGTGCCACAAGGACTGGTGCTTGGTCCACTATTTTTCATCATTTATACAAATGATTTGGATGTGAGCATAAGATGTATGGTTAGTAAGTTTGCAAATGACACCAAAATTAGAGGTGTAGTGGACAGCGAAGAAGGTTAGCTCAGACTACAATGGGATCTTGATCAGATGGGCCAATGGGCTGAGAAGTGCCAGATGGAGTTTAATTCAGATAAATGCAAGGTGCTGCATTTTGGGAAAGCAGATCTTAGCAGGACTTATGCACTTAATGGTGAGAGAGTGTTGCTGAACAAAGAGATCTTGGAGTGCAGATTCATAGCTCCTTGAAAGTGGATCACAAGTAGATAGGATAGTGAAGAAGGCGTTTGGTATGCTTTCCTTTATTGGTCAGAGTATTGAGTACCGGAGTTGGGAGGTCATGTTGCAGCTGTACAGGACATAGGTTAGACTGCTGTTGAAATATTACGTGCAACTCTGGTCTCCTTCCTATCGGAAAGATGTTATGGAACTTGAAAGGGTTCAAAAAAGATTTATAAGGATGTTGCCAGGGTTGAAGGATTTGAGCTACAGGGAGAAGCTGAACAGGTTGGGGCTGTTTTCCCTGGAGCATCGGAGGCTGAGGGGTGACGTTATAGAGGTTTACAAAATTATGAGGGGCATGAATAGGATAAATAGACAAAATCTCTTCCCTGGGGTGGGGAAGTCCAGAATGAGAAAGCATAGGTTTAGGGTGAGAGGGGAAAGATATAAAAGAGACCTAAGGGGCAACTTATTCACGCAGAGGGTGGTACACGTATGGAATGAGCTGCCAGAGGAAGTGGTGGAGGCTAGTATAATTGCAACATTTAAAAGGCATTTGGATGGGTATATGATTAGGAAGGATTTTGAGGGATATGGGCCGGGTGCTGGCAGGTGAGACTAGATTGGGTTGGAATATCTGGTCAGCATGGACAGGTTGGACCAAAGGGTCTGTTTCCGTGCTGTACATCTCTATGACTCTATGACTCTCGTCTTTACTGACTTCACCCCAGACCTCCACAATGATGTCAATAGCATTCTTAATATTTAAGTTCTTCCAAAATTGAAGAACACTGTCCTCATTATCCCCTTCAGTAGCTGCAATCAGTTTCCTGAATGTGTGCCTTAAATCAGAAAGTATAAAACCTGCTTTTGCACCTTAGTCCATGGGTTGAATGAGAGAGGTTGTGTTTGGAGATAGAAATAGCACTTTGATGTTTTCAGAGAGCTCACCAATGATGGGAGGATAGCTTGGTGCATTGTCTTGAATGAGGAGAGTCTGGAACTCCAAATCTTTTCTCCTGCAATTCCTTCTAAAAACAGCTTCAAAAACATCAACAATAAGGTCTGAAAAAATTTGCCAAACTCTTTCACTTGACCTGAGGTAAATGCCTAGAGTGGACGTGAGGTAATCAGGGATGGACTCGCGTAACAGCCAATGGGAGTTCACATTCTAAAAACAAATTCCACAATTCACCAATCATGTTACAGTCCAATTGCGTTAATGAAACATACGTTATAGAATGATCTGTATTTACCATGGCCAATCCACCTAACCTGCACATGATTGTGACTGTGGGAGGAAACTGGAGCACCTGGAGAAAACCCACACAGGCATAGGGAACTCCACAAGTCTCCCAATCACTGACCCACCTTGCCGTGTGATTGTTTTTGACCAGCGCACACATGTTGGCCTGAAAGGTCTTTTTTTCTGCTATAGGTCTCAACGACTGTATGACTCACCCCTCTGTAACATCACCCATTTCCAAATAGCTCCTATTCCTGCATTAGACCATCTGCTGTTGAAATCCTTATCCATGCTGTTGTTGCTTCTCAACTCGATCCAACTATTCCAGTGCTCTCCTGTCCAGATTCCCATCTTCCCCCAAACTTCAGATCATTAAGAATGCTTTTCCCACACTAGAAATCTCTGTCAAACATTTACTAGGGGAACTGAGACAGCACCTGCAATAAATGAGCCTTTATTCAGATGGGACAATAACACCTTTAAATCTCCACCTGATCTGCAGCTCAAACTCACCCCCATTTCCCTGGTCAGTTTCCCATGTTTCAAGAAACTCATGTTGCTCCAGAACGTGGCTGATAGCCAAGTTCGGTACACATGGGAATGGCTTCAACCAGGACCTTGGGTTCATGTCACACTACATATGACCCAACTGCACTACACACACAGAGACATTCGCACACACATGCACACAGACAGATGCACACTCACTTACACACATACAGATACTCCTACACACACACACACACTTCTACACACTCACGCAGACCTTCTCTCATACTTAAGCTCTCTCTTATACGCTCACACATACACTCCCACACGCACCCTCTCACAGACTTATACCCCTTTACACTCACACACACACTATCACAGACACTCATAACTCCCCCACCACCAACACCCACCCACATGCACACACACACACACACACATATATAAGTTTGTGGGGTGAATTTGTACTTGCAGAATTGTTTTATTTTGCTCTAAAACTGTATGAATCCATATAAGATTCTGTAAATCCCTTTTTTAGATTCGAATCAGTCTGAACATTGTGGCACAGATAGTCTCACACAGTGAACCTCACACCTTCAATGTTTTTTTTTCTTTTTTGATAGCTGACCTCCTGCTTTTTTTTTCTTTTACAGGATTGCTGATCTCTTTTTTTTAAACTCCCACACTACCGCCTAACTGCGGTAGTGCTTATTTTTACCCCAGCACCCATGCTGTGATTGTGCAGGTGTGAGACACAATGAAAGACACAAGGTGCACGAATCTTTATTCAAATTTCCACCACCAGGAAGAAAGGAAAACCTTAAATGTATTATCTGGGCCGATATGATACCAATTGTTAAAGTTCATGTGAGAATGTAACTTTAAAAAAGTTCTGCGATTTACATATGAAAGAACTGAACCCAACATGTCCATTCCAAAAGATGAGAGACTTAACAAACAATCCAGGACTTTTTCAATATATAATTTCAGTTACATCACACTGTGAACTTTTGCTCTAAATTCTATGTCTTACGATCTTATACTCCACAACCACCTGATGAAGGAGCAGCGCTCCGGAGACTATAACCTGGTGTTGTATGATGTACACCCCAGTCCAACACCATCTCCAAATCAGAAATATTTGTATTGACTGTGAGAGACGTCAATCAGAGAGCCCACCCACTCTGCCCATCGTCTCCTCTTCCTCTTCCAGAGCTGGTTCACTTCCTATAGGGACTGAAAACCAAGTGAGGAGATGGTGAGTGAAGGAGCAGATTTCATACAAATTGTATCCCATAATATCCACACCAATCTTCAGGCAGTCTGACTATCCTGTGGGTAATCAGGGGTGGAAATGTCCCTTATGCTGTATGAGAAGATCCAGCTGAGACAGCTGTTTACTCGGTGCTTTGTGCTGAACTGTGTGACTGGAGCTGTGTGTTGGATATTGAGTGTTTATTGGAAGCATTTCCCTCTGATTTCCAGGCTGAGTTTTGATGATGGCTCATTCCTGAATATGAGAAGGTGAGGTGACATTATCTGGGAGGTGCAGAGAGTCTGAGAATTCTTACTGATTAAAGAAATAGAAACAGGAGTAGGCTTTCGGCCCCAACAACCTGCTTTACTATTCAGTAGTATCACAGCTGATCTAACATTCATCGTGTCTATTTTCCTCCAGTTTCCCCGTCACCCTTCACTTCCCTTATCACCAAGAATCTTTATATCTCAGCCTTGAATATACATAAGGATACTGCCGCGAGAGCTGGGCGTTTCAAAGCCTGTGAACACGCCGAGGGAAGAAATTCCTTCTCATAATATTCTTAAATTGGAGCCCCTTTACTCTGAGACTATTCCATCTGGTCCTAGATTCTCCCATGAGGCGAAACAGTCTCTCAGAATTTACCTTGTCAAGCTCCTGAAGCATCCTCTTTCACCTGTTATTCTTTCAATCTCCAGTGAGTAGAGCCCAAAGTTGTTTAGTGTTTGCTCATAAGTCAGTCCCTCCATACACATCCTTGAGAACCTTTGCTGAATTGTCTCCAATGAAATTATATCTTTGCTTAAATTAGGGGAACAAAACTCACAGCACAACAGATGTGGTCTCACCAGCACCTTATACAGTTACAGTAAGACTTCTCTATTTTTATACTCCAACCTCCTTGAAAGGGCTAACATTCCACTAGCGTTCCTGATTACCTGTTGCACACAGAATAGATTGATCGAATCCCGACAATATGGAAGCAGGCTATCGGCCCATCAAGTCCACACAGACGCTCTGAACAACATCCGACCCAGACCCACCCTATACCTGTAACCTCGCACTTCCCATACATGTGTGCTGGCTTTCTGTGTTTTGTGCATGAGTACCCTCAAATTTGTTTCTGTTGCAGCTTTCTGCAGTTTTTCTCCATTTAAATAATATTCTGTTCTTTTGTTCTCCCTTTCAAAATGAACAGCTTTACATTTTCCCACATTAAATTGCATTTGCCAACTTTTTGCGCATTTACTTAACCATTCAATGTCTCTCTGTGAACTGTTTGTATCCCTCCCTCAACCTGCCTTTCTATCTATTTTTGTATCATCTGCAAATTTGGTTACACTATATTCACTTGATTCTTCCAAGTTATATATTGTAAATAGTTGCGATTCTTGCACTGATCCCTGTGGAACCCCATTGGTCATAAGAATATAAGAACCAGGAGCAAGAGTAGGCCATCCAGCCCTTCAAGCCTGCTCTGCCATTCAATAAGATCATGGCTGATCTTTTCATGGACTCAGACCGACTTACCCTTAATTCCTTTATTTTTCAAAAAAAATTTACTGTAACTTTAAAAACATTTACTGAAGTAGTGTCAACTACTTCCCTGGGCAAGGAATTCCATAGCTTAACTACCTTCTGTGTGAAGAAGTTCCTTCTCAATTCAGACATAAATCTGCTCCCTCTCATCTTGAGGCTCTGCCTTCTTGTCCTAGCTTCACCTGCCAGTGGAAACATCCTCTCTACCTCTATCTTATACATTCCATTCATGATTTTATATGTTTCTATAAGATCCCCCCTCCCATTTTTTTGAATTCCAATAAATATAATCCCAATCTACTCAGTCTCTCTTCATAAGCCAATCTCAACTCAGGAATCAAACTAGTGAACCTCCCCTGCACCCCCTCCAGTGTCTGTACATCCTTTCTCAAGTAAGGAGACCAAAACTGCACACAGTACTCCAGGTGTGGCCTCACCAATATTTTGCAAAGCTGCAACATTATTTCTCTGCTTTTAAACTCAACCCCTTTAGCAATGAAGGACAACATTCCATTTGCCTTCCTAATCACTTGTTGTACCTGCAGACTAACTTTCTTTGATTCATGCACAAGGACACCCAAGTCCCTCTGCATAGCAACATGCTGCAACTTTTTGCCATTCAAGTAATAATCTTTTTTACTGTTATCCCTACCAAAGTGTATGACTTCACATTTATTAACATTGTATTCCATCTGCCAGACCTTTGCCCACTCACTCAATGTATCTGTGTTCAAAATCTGATTGAAGATTTGTAGCTCGGGTATCCGTTGTTGTGGTTCTGCTCGCCGAGCTGGAAGTTTTTGCTGCAAACGTTTCGTTCCCTGGCTAGGGAACATCATCAGTGCTGTTGGAGCCTCGTGTGAAGCGCTGCTTTGATGTTTCTTCCGGTATTTATAGTGGTTTGTTCTTGCCGCTTCCGGGTGTCAGTTTCAGCTGCAGTGATTTGTATGTGGGGTCCAGGTCGATGTGTCTGTTGATGGATGTTCTTGCCGTTTCCAGGTGTCAGTTTCAGCTGTAGTGGTTTGTATATGGTGTCCAGGTCAGTGTGTCTGTTGAGGGAGTTTGGGGATGAATGCCATGCCTCTAGGAATTCTCTGGCTGTTCTCTGTCTGGCTTGTCCTATGATAGTGGTGTTTTCCCAGTCAAATTCATGTTGCTGGTTGTCTGAGTGTATGGCTACTAGAGATAGCTGGTCGTGTCGTTTTGTGGCTAGCTGATGTTCATGGATGCGGATTGTTAGCTGTCTTCCTGTTTGTCCTATATAGTGTTTTGTGCAGTCCTTGCATGGTATTTTGTAAACTACGTTAGTTTGGCTCATGCTGAGTATTGGGTCCTTTGTTCTAGTGAGTTGTCTGAGCGTGGATGTTGGCTTGTGTGCTGTTATGAGTCCTAAGGGTCGCAGTAGTCTGGCTGTCAGTTCTGAGACGCTCCTGACATATGGTAGAGTGGCTAGTCCTTTTGGTTGTGGCATGTCCTCGTTCCTCGGTCTATCGCTTAGGCATCTGGTGATAAAGTTGCGTGGGTATCCGTTTTTGGCGGATACCCACGCAACTTTATCACCAGATGCCTAAGAGATAGACCGAGGAACGAGGACATGCCACAACCAAAAGGACTAGCCACTCTACCATACGTCAGGAGCGTCTCAGAACTGACAGCCAGACTACTGCGACCCTTAGGACTCATAACAGCACACAAGCCAACATCCACGCTCAGACAACTCACTAGAACAAAGGACCCAATACTCAGCATGAGCCAAACTAACGTAGTTTACAAAATACCATGCAAGGACTGCACAAAACACTATATAGGACAAACAGGAAGACAGCTAACAATCCGCATCCATGAACATCAGCTAGCCACAAAACGACACGACCAGCTATCTCTAGTAGCCATACACTCAGACAACCAGCAACATGAATTTGACTGGGAAAACACCACTATCATAGGACAAGCCAGACAGAGAACAGCCAGAGAATTCCTAGAAGCATGGCATTCATCCCCAAACTCCCTCAACAGACACATTGACCTGGACACCATATACAAACCACTACAGCTGAAACTGACACCTGGAAACGGCAAGAACATCCATCAACAGACACATCGACCTGGACCCCACATACAAATCACTGCAGCTGAAACTGACACCCGGAAGCGGCAAGAACAAACCACTATAAATACCGGAAGAAACATCAAAGCAGCGCTTCACACGAGGCTCCAACAGCACTGATGATGTTCGCTAGCCAGGGAACGAAACGTTTGCAGCAAAAACTTCCAGCTCGGCGAGCAGAACCACAACAGTATCTGTGTTCCTCTGCAAAGAATTACAATCATCTGCACACTTTGCTCTGCCACTCATCTTCATGTCATCTGCAAATTTTGACACCATACACGTGGTCCCCCACTCCAAATCATCTGTATAAATTGTAGATAATTGTGGTCCCAATCCTGAAGCACACCACTAGTTACTGATTGCCAACCAGAATAGCACACTTTTATCCCTACTCTTTGCTTCCTGTTAGTCAATCAATCCTCTATCCATGCTAATACTCTACCCCAACACCATGCATCCTTATCTCATGAAGCAGCCTCTTGTGCAGCACCTTGTCAAAGGCCTTTTGGAAGTCTGAGTGCACCACATCCACTGGGTCCCCGTTGTCCACCATGCTCAAAATGTCTTCATGGAATTCTAAAAGATTTGTCAAGCATGACCTGCCCTTCATGAACTCATGCTATTTCTTCTTTGATACCAGACTCAAGCATCTTCTCTACTACAGAGGTTAAGCTCACTGGTGTATATTTCCCCATCTTTTGTCTACCTCCCTTTTAAACAGTGGCATCACATTAGCTGTTTTCCAATCTGTAGCTCTCTCTAGCTCGCATTGACTTTCCTCTTATTATGAACTTTGGAGAGATTGTTTGCTCTGCCACTTCAGAAGGAAGTTCAGAGTCAACTCTATCATGTGCGACAAGAGTTATATGAAGATAAAACCAGACAGTTGTAGCAGCTTCCCTTCCCTGAAGGACAATACTTGTGTTTTTTGGGCATTCTGAAAATTTCCTTCATTTTACTTTGATTCTGTTCCACAAATTCCAAAGTTAATTAAATTCACCTTCACAACACAGAGTGGTTGCGGTGAAGAGGAGAAACATCTTTAAATGAAACTAGATAAACTCACAAGGGAGAAAGGAACAGAAGGTTCTGTTGATAGGGTGAGATACAGGAAAGTGAGAAGACACTTGTGTCAACTATAAACATCAAAATGAAACAAATAGGGCAAATTATCGCTGTAACACTATCTACGTACCTTTCTGGGATTGGAGTTGAACTCACAATCTCTGAATTGTTAATCCAGCATCATAGAAATTCATTGACTTTGCCTTGTGACACATTTATTGAAATGTCTTTGAATGCCTCCTTCCAAGGTTTTACCTGAAGGCCTCGGGTTTGATTTGACAGTTTTGCCTAGTGCCTTGGCTGATAGCTGAAATTGGGATGTGCAGTCAGAAAGAGTACGGTGCATCTAACTTCCCAGGATAAGCCAGAACCTTTTAATCAGCTACACTGAAGTGTTAGATTCCTGAGGATCTGACACATTCTGTTCAGTGGGTTTTCTTCAAGTTGTTTTTGAAAACAAGGGAGATGTTTCATTTCTCTTGTATGTTGGTTATATTTTATACTCTAACAGTAAACTGGTCTTCACCAGCAAGACTAGAGTTCATAGTGAGTTGAGAGCTCATCTTACACTCCTGACCGTCTTTTCCATTGCCCTCACAGTACCTAGGAAGATTGGGGACTGAGGGAGAAAAGAAAGTAGCCACATTGTTTGCTCTTAGTCACTATCCAACGTTCCTGACAGAATCAGAGGGTGTGTGACAGTCAAATTTGGAAAAAGAAAGCACTGTGTCTCCCCCACCCCCCTCCATCCAAAGCACACACAATGAGGGAACAACAAACTGGCACTCACTGTGGAACAGTCTCTAACTGAGGAATCAGCCCCTGCAGCAAGGAGGGAGAGGGAGTTAAAGGAAATCATGTTTTCATTTCCTGTTTTACAGAAGGATTGCACTGTACTAGGAAGTACAGAGAGGATAGATTCCACAGATCTATCCTGATCGTGACTCAAAGAACAACTGCACAACTGTGGGAAGACATCCAATCCCTTCACAACATTGCTCAACACAGAGAATGTTCAGCAGTGAAACCATCCTCTGGAAATTGATCAGGCCAGAGGAGCTTTGACATATCATCAGATCTGAAACTGGTCAGTGGTGTGGAGCCTTCCTTTCTGAAGGTTCGGCTGTGGATGATCGCTCAGGATGAGACTGAGAAGAAGTGTGAGTAGACTCCAATTTGGTGAGAAATTCAATCATTCATCAAGCCACATGAACTAGTGATTCATTCTGGAAGTAAGAGATTGTAAAAGATTGCTCAAATACCAGGGATCTGAATAGAGTTCCGGAGCTTGATATGATCTCTTCACATACAAAGTACTTTTGTTGTATAAATGTTAACAAAAGAACAGCTACATGGAAAAGAAACCATTCACATGTGAGATGTGTAACAAATCTTTCTCAGACTCATCGAACCTACGCACACACCATCGCACTCACACAGGGGAGAAACCATTCCAGTGTGAGGTGTGCAGCAAGTCATTCTCAGTATTTTCAAACCTCCATCGACACCAACGTATTCACACAGGGGAGAAACCTTTCAGATGTGATGAGTGTAACAAATCATTCTCACAGTCAGATAGCCTCCTCAGACACCAACATATCCACACAGGGGAGAAGCATTTCACATGCAAAGTGTGTGACAAATCATTCTCACAGTCAGTAAGCCTCCACACACATCAGCATATTCACACGGGGGAGAAACCATTCCGGTGTGAAGTGTGTGACAAATTATTCTCAAGGTCATCAGAACTCTTGCTCCATCAAAGGATCCATATGGGGGAAAAACCATTTACATGTAAAGTGTGCAAGAAATCATTCTCAAGATTATCAATCCTCCATGTCCATCAGAGGATTCACTCAGGCGAGAAACTGTTCAAGTGTCATACTTGCGAAAAAGCATTCTTCCAGTCATCTACCCTCCTCGTGCACCAACATATACACACAGGGGAGAAACCATTCACATGTGAAGTGTGTGAAAAATCATTCCAAAATTCATCAAACCTCCATGTACATCAACGCATTCACACAGGGGAGAAACCATTCATATGTGACGTGTGCGACAAATCATTCCCAGATTCATCAAACCTCCACAAACATGAACGCATTCACACAGGAGAGAAACCATTCAGGTGTGAGATGTGTGACAAGGCTTTCACACAAACTGTGCATTTGCTGGTCCATCAACGCACTCATGCAGTGGAAAAACCATAAAGCTGTTGAGTTCTATAGCCAACGTTTCACACAATTTTTGGAACTCCTAGAACATCAACAAACTCACATGG
This sequence comes from Hemiscyllium ocellatum, assembly GCF_020745735.1. NCBI lineage: Eukaryota > Metazoa > Chordata > Chondrichthyes > Orectolobiformes > Hemiscylliidae > Hemiscyllium > Hemiscyllium ocellatum. The sequence continues at coordinate 40,366,199 of NC_083435.1, forward strand.
GGACTTCTCAGCCAGGTTCTTGCCCAATCTGTACTCAGAGTGTGAACCTGTACCCAGTCTCACTGTGCAGGGTGTTCAGTGGGACTGGGACACAGAACAAGAAGCAACTTTCACTCCCGTCAAACAACTAGTGATGACATCACCAGTGCTGAGGGATTGTGAGAAAGTGAGGACTGCAGATGCTGGATATCAGAATGTGGTGCTGGAAAAACACAGCCAGTCAGGCAGCATCCGAGGAGCACAAGACTCGATGTTTCAAGCATAAGCTCTTCATCAGAAATGAGGGACTATGATGTCAACAATGGAGTCAGCCTGCAACGTGATGCCAGTGAAAGAGGACTTGGAGTAACTCCTGCTATCCTGTATAGTGAAAGTGAAGATTAATGTGAAAAGCTGTTCAATTCACCTGCCAGCTCCTTATTTTAGTAATTGTCTATACTCAAATTCTATAGGATCATTGCTTTCTTTGTTATTTTATTTTCCTTTTGAGATACTAATGAAAACTTGTGCTGTTTGTTTTTATATTTCTCACTAGCTTTCTCTCAATGTAATTTTCCTCTTTTTTGTTATTCTTTCTGTTTTTATAGTCGGTCCAGTCTTGTGACTTGTCATCTGTTTTTGCATAAATGTATGTTTTTTTCTTTAAGTCTGAAGCTATTTCTGTCTTTTCTAATTAACTATGGATACTTGGAATTTTTCCTACTCACTGGAATATATCTATTCTGTAAATTGCAAAATATCCCCTTAAGTACTGCATCTCTATTAACCTATCCTTTAACCTGATTTGCCAATTCACTTTATCCAGTTCTACTTTTGTGCTGTCATAATTGCTCTTATTTAAAGTTTTAAATATGGTCTTATTCCTGTCTTCACAAAACTGAATATAAAATTCGATCGTACTATGATCGCTGATGCATAGGGTGCCTTCACGAGAAGATTATTAATTAATTCTATCTTATTGCGCAATACTAGGTCTAGCTGGTCAGCTCCAAAACATGGTATTCTAAGAAAATATCTAAAAACATTCTCTCAACTCCTCATCCATTTACATTTATACACCTGACATTTTCTCATGATTATCACCCTTCCAGACAAGCTACCGTTATTTATTTATTTCTGCTTTACTCTGTTGTGATTGCTGTAGGCGAATTGTACATCATTCCAACAGATGATTTATTGCCTTTATCGTTTCTCATTTCCAGCCAAACCATTTCCACATATTGTGCTAATATCATAATTAATTATCAGAGCTTTCCTAGTTTCCTGTCCTTCCAAAGTATCCTGTACCTTTCAATATTCAGGTCCCAATCCATGTCATCCTGTAGTTATGTCTCTGTAAAGGCTACAAATCTGACTTAGTTATTTCTATTTTTGCTGTCAGTTCGTCTTTGTTTTGGCCATTCAAGCACAAAGACTTTAATTATATATTTTTTAAATGTAAGCATTTATATATTTTATTAACCTTTCCACCAGTTGCAATACCACGATGAACCCTAGGAATAGAATAAATCTTAATTACTCACCGGATTCTCAGCAAATAGTGAGGCTGAAAAGTTTAGAAAAATCAAAAGCAACAGAATACATCATCTCCTTTCTCCCCTTTCTTAAGTGTCCAATCATTCTAAATTGACAAGGTCATTTGCTTCTGATACAACAGGCCCAGTTACAGAGGAACCAATTTGAGCTTCTTTGCTAATGAAGCCCAACTACTCTTCCAAATGGAAAACTTTGCTTACATTAAGAATGAAACAGGAATAGATCATTTGGCATTTTGAGCCTGATCTGCCATTCAATATGATCATGATTGATTAACTAATTTAATACCCTCTCCCCACTTCCACCTAAGACCCTTTGATTCCTATAGCCCTAAAAAATATACGTAACTTCTATTTAAAAACATTCTATGTGGTGGATTCAATCGCTTTCTGTGGCAGAGAATACCACTCTCTGGATGAAGAAATTTCTCCTCATATCAGTCCTAAATAATCAACCTTGTACCCTTAGACTGTGACCCCGGCTCTGGATTCCCCAGTCATCAGGAACATCTTTTCTGCGTTAACAGCTAGTCCTGTTAGAATTTTATAGGTTTCAATTAGATCCTCCCTCATTCTTCTAAACTCCAGTGATTATAATCCTCACTGGTCTTGTCTCTCTTCATACGTCCTCCCAGGTAGGAAGGCTGGTAAGCCTTCGTTGCAATGCCTCCATAACCAGAACATCCCTCCTCACACAGGGAGACCTAAACTGCACACAGTACTCCAGAGGTGGTCTCACCAAGTACTTCCACAATTGTAGCAAGACATTCCTGCTCCTGAACTCAAATCCCGCATTATAAAGCCCAACACACAATGCATACTTTCAGTGACTGGTGTACAAAGACACACAGATCATGTTGCACCTCTCCCTTTCTGAATCAGTTGCCATCCAAATAATCTGCCTTCTTGGTTTTGCTACCAAAATGGATAACCTCACACTTATCTACATTATACTTAACGTGCCATACATTTGCTCACTCACTAAAGTTGTCCAAATCACACTGAAGCACCTCTGCATCTTCCTCATACTTCACCATCATACCCAGCTTAGTGTCATGTGCAAACATGAAAATATTACATTTAGTTCCCCCATTTAGGTCATTAATGTATATTGTGAATAGCTGGGGTCCAAGCACTGATCCTTGCAGAACCTCAATAGTCACTGGATGTCACTCTGAAAAAGACCAGTTTATTTCTACTCTTTGTTTCCTGTCTGCCAGCCAGGTCTTTATCCATGTCAGCACACTGACCCAATCCATGCACTTTAAATTTTAAATGTTAATCTCTTATGTGGGACCTTTCCAAATTTCTTCTGAGAGTCCAATGACATCCAGTAGTTCCTTTGATCAACGCTATTAGAAGTTATGTCCTCAGAAAATTCTAATAGATTTGTCGAGTACGATTTCTCTTTTGTAAATTCGTGCTGACTGTCCAATCCTAACACTGTTTATCAAATGTTCTGTTAATACATTTTTCATAATAAATGAAATGGACTCCTGCATTTTTCCCACTATTAGATGCCAATGCTTAGAATAGTCTTGAAGTGCAGTGATGTTATCCCTACCTGTTGGACAGAAGGTCTGCGTTCAGGTTCCACCTGATTTGGAGTTGAATCATAACATGCCTGAAAAGTTTGATTAAAATAACAAAGCCTGTTTCAGGCTGGGAACTTCATAATTTAAACTGAGTGAATTGTAAATAGATACTATAATTAGATTTTAAAAATAAATGAAGACTTTCTTTACACACTAACTGCCAACTGGTAAGTGGAGGGCAAATGGCAGGGAGTTGGGAATTAGGAAACACTGTCCAACTCACTTGAAGGAAGAGAGTCTTCCAGGAATGGAAACTGATTGGTCCTTGGACCCACATGATCACTGGATCTCTGCAACCATTGGTCAGTTTGTATGATGAAAATGAGCCCTATCCTGTGTCACGAAAAGTTCAGTGACATTTCTGACCATCAGAATTGGGAGCCAGACTAAAGCACAGGGATTTTAAAGAAACTTCTGTCTGTAATATTCTGAGAAGTTTCCCCTGATACGTGTCTGTGTATTAGTAAAGTGAGCCAGCTTTCAGGAGTGGGGTATGGGGTAGAATCAGACCCAGCTTAAGTTGCGCTTATGAATTATAGAGAGATCTTCCTCAGATGATGGGTGTTTGATTAATGCCATGTTTGTACTATCCTCTGTGGGACGATTGCTGTCATGAGTACGTTGAGAGAGTGGGGATTGAGTCTCTCGATCCATTACACCTCAATGTAAGAACAGTCTGGTAAGCTCATTTTATACTCTTCCAAGATTCAATTCATGTCGTTTTGAAATGTTTTGTTATTTTGTTTGACTAACTGAGTATTATTGCTTCTTGTTGGTTATTGACCTTCTAGTACGTTTTATAACTTACAATAAATTCATTGTTCAGCTGAATCCAAACCACTTGATTTGTTAGCATGACATGTTCCTATTCACTAAAACACTCCACATCCAACAGTAAGAGTCCTGCACACTATGCCACTGTGGGCTGGGGTACTTTCCTCATCTTTTTCTTCAATTCCCTTTCCACCCCTTGTGGCTGTATGAAGCAGACAAGTACCAACCCTCCAGGGAACCAACCAGGTGGAAAAAGTCAGTAGTTCTGGCAGCAGTTGTGGAGAGAAAGCAGAGTTAATGTCTCTAGTTCAGAACTCAGATTTGAACTTCTGAATATTGGGCACCAATCGCTGTAAATTTTATCAGATAGGATCTCTTAAGTAGAAACTGGAGCTCAAGTCATCAAATGGTTTGGGGTCACCATCTGTTGGTATGTTTCTGAGGAATAAGATAGGGATCAAGGATAGAGAAGTGTTGTGGGGCTGGAAAAATAAACTATTTCAGGAGATTCTCGAGCTATCACTGTTGAGGCAGAGGTGTGCCAAGCATTGCTTGGTCAAAATCCTGCAACTCCTCTACAGCATTATGGATGTCCCACATCATATGGACTACAACAGTTCATGAAGGCTGTTAACCATTGACTACTCCAAGTCAATTAGGAATGTGCAATAAATGCAGTCACATCCAGCAAACCTCGCATAAGCTGAATGAATTCTTCCGAAAACTGGAGGAGGATATTGTGTTTCAGGCATGTCTAAGGTTGCAAAGAATTTGCTCCTCTCTCCACAGATGTTACCTGATCTGAGGATTACCGGCAGTTTCTGAAGATATGTCAGCTTTCCAGCATTCATGGTATTTTGTCTTTGGAGAGGATGAAGGTGTGTGCACTTTACAGATATTTTGATAGTTAGTGATTTATGTTCATTTGGACAAATTATTTAGAGGACCAAATGATGTATTTTAAAATTGTGCAAGAGAAAAACTGCAGGTCATTCTCCAACAGAGCCACCCTATCCACCTTTTCCTATTTCCCGTCATTCCTAAATATGCGGCACCCTTTTGAAATTCAGGTCAAACTCCACGTCTTCTTCGAGAATCATAGAGTCATAACAGCACAAAAAGAGATCTTTCAGTCCAATTTGTTCATGCCGACCAAATTTTCCAAACTAAATTAGTCTTGCTTTCCTGGATTTGCCCTCTCTCCCTCTAATCTTTCCCTTTTGTGTACCAACGTCTTTTAAATGTTGTAACTGTATCTGGAATCAACACTTCCTCTGTGATGCAGTGATGCAAACCACCATTCTATGCACAAACCACCTCTATGTAACAAAGTTTCCCCTCCCACCTTCAAAATATGTCCCTATCTTTTCCATTCATCGAGTCACAGAATCATAGAAATGTACAGCATGGAAACAGACCCTTCGGTCCAACCCATCCATGCCGACCAGATATCCTAACCCAATCTTGTCCCACTTGCCAGCACCCGGCTCATATCCCTCCAAACCCTTCCTATTCATATACCCATCCAAATGCCTCTTAAATGTTGCAATTGTACCAGCCTCCACCACATCCTCTGGCAGCTCATTCCATACACATACCACCCTCTGCTTGAAAAAGTTGCCCCTTGGATCTCTTTTATATCTTTCCCCTCTCACCCTAAACCTATGCCCTCTAGTTCTGGACTCCCCGAACCCAGGGAAAAGACTTTGTCTATTAATCCTAATCATGCCCCTCATAATTTTGTAAACCTCTATAAGGTCTCCCCTCACAGTCTCCGATGCTCCAGGGAAAACAGTCCCAGCCTGTTCAGCCTCTCCCTGTAGCTCAGATCCTCCAACCCTGGCAACATCCTTGTAAATCTTTTCTGAACCCTTTCAAGTTTCACAACATCTTTCCGATAGGAAGGAGGCCAGAATTGCATGCAATATTTCAACAGTGGCCTAACCAATGTCCTGTACATGCCGCAACATGACCTCCCAACTTCTGTCCTCAATACTCTGACCAATAAAGGAAAGCATACCAAACGCCTTCTTCACTATCCTATCTACCAGCGACTCCACTTTCAAGGAGCTGTGAACCTGCACTCCAAGGTCTCTTTGTTCAGCAACACTCCCTAGGACCTTACCTTATTTATAGCCTTGTGATGTTATAAACTTCTACAAGGTCACCTCTCAATCTCCTATGCTCCAATGAAAAAGAGTCCCAGCGTATCCAGCCTCTCCTTATAACTCAAGTCCTCTAGTTCTGGCAACATCCTCGTAAATGTTTTCTGAATCCTCCCCAATTTAATAATATCCTTTCTATAGCAGGGAAATCAGAACTGTACACAATTGTTACTCCAAAAGTAACCTCAAAAATGTCCTTTCAACCTCAACATGAAGTCCCAATCCCCATATACTGAATGTTCGAAGCAACAAAAGGCATTCCTGATGAAGAGTTTATGCTCGAAATGTCAATTCCCTTGCTCCTTGATGCTGCCTGACCGGCTGTGCTTTTCCAGCAACATACTCTTTGACAACAGGAATACTGGCCCTAGCATGGTACAGGTGGAGACCACCCTATCAGTACCAATCCCACTTTCTGCAGTAGTGCTGCCGGTGCCACACAAAGCAGAATCCACTTTTCCTAAATCAGTCTTTGAGTATTCATCTCTCTATTATGATGTGCCATCTACCAATATACATGTGGCTCAGATATTAAAGTACAGATTATGACCTTCTGTGTTCTGCTTCTTTATTAGGCAGTGAACCCCTCATACTGACAATGTCAGCGGTAACTACGTGAGCAACGATAATGGGATCCTTACCTGGGAAAGTAACTGTTTTAAAAGTCAAGGTTTGTTGAATCTACTGCACTTGCTGCATTTTATAAAAGCAAATAACCTGAAACTCATTGTAAGCGCTGTTTACACAGCTGTTGGTTCAAGCAGCAGGAAAAGCCGAGTTACAGATGAGTTAAGCTATGTACGAACAGAGCTTTGGCCAGCAACCAATAGCTGATTGGTCTGTGGATTAATGATTAGTTACCAATGACAAAAGTCTCCAGCCTATCAACAACAATATGATTGGCTGTAAGATAGGTGAACAGCTTTTGGGAGGGAATGTTTAGCCAGAAGCAATTAGACCTTTGGAAGGAAAATTGTTTCTGCTCCAGCCTGAACTTCACCAGTTGCTGTAAGCTGTGACTTGTAATTAATACATCAGAGACCTTTGTAAGTGTGAACCAGTCACCCAGTGCCTCCTGTAAACAAGTGAAAGGACCTGGAGAAGGAAGATCAGTGTTCTGATCAGTGAAAGGATTATCTGAGCAAATGCTGTGGCCAAAGATCACTAAATTGCCTGCCCATAACACCCATATTTTGTGCATCCATTTGTATGTGTGTGTAGAGGGGAATTATACATATGGGTTGCAGTTTTATATTGATGGTTCATTATTGTTTATCTCTATTGAAAGGATTTATTTCTAACAATCGTAATTTTTGTTAAGTACAGAAACCTGGTCTGTGCTTTCTGTGAACCCTGGGTCTAAAAGATAGGTAGATTTGAGAATCCTGCATACTTACAAAAATCTTGAGATTTTATGTTGATCTGAGAATAGTGACACTTCATTTCCAGCACACTAGACCGGTAAGACATACTACATAGCACTGACTGATGTGGTCCTTAAATTCATTGCTGATGTTTAGTCAGTGTAGTCAGTACAGCACTTTTCTTACTTTTATCAGATTAGACTCATTGACTTGATAACACTTCAATATCTTGTTTCTCATCTCTTTTGGGATTATTGAGATATCAAGCATGGGGAAACATAAAGCATAAGGGAGTTTGACTTACATTGATAAATGCTGAGGGCTCCAGGAATTGGGTTGAGTCTGAACATTGTAATCTAGACAACAAACTACAACTAGTGCCAATAAGCAAAGCAAGACCTTTATCAACTGGTGTCAAAAGCAACTTTTACCATTAAAGTGGTAGACAGTAGCTGTGTGATATTTCAGCGTAAACGCATACATGTAAAAGTTCACATAGCTTATTGCAGTTTCTGAACATAAAAGTAAGTCCTGTTTGTTGAAGAATTGGAATCCGCTTGGCCACTCAGAAGAGAGTCCTCCCTCTGTGTAAACGCTGATGTACTGTACTGAGATCCTAGCTGGGTTTGATTTTCTACTACAACAGGAATAATAATCCCCATCCTATTGTACATCTTTGTCTCTGTCCAATTCTCTCTTAGGGCAACAGATTGTCTCTGGCCATCCATTCAGCACAACCATTTGTTGCATTTGAAGAGTTGCATATTATTGTATAATTTGATCTGATCAAGATGCCTTCTGTCCAATTCAATGTCTTTGTTTCATTCTTGACCAGCATAAACTTCCTTCAGACAGCGGGTAGCTCTCAACAGCATATCGGTGACATACATCTGCTTCCCTTGTTTGTATTTCTTGTGTGAAGACGTTGATGTTTGTGGAGGTTTGATGATTCTGAAAATGATTTGTCACATACCTTACATGTGAATGGTTTCTCCCCAGTGTGAATACGATGGTGTGCACAGAGTTTTGATGATGTTGAGAATGACTTGTGACACATCTTGCATATGAATGGTTTTTCTCCTGTGTGAATCCTCTGATGGAGCAGGAGTCTTGATGAATCAGGGAATAATTTGTCACACATATTGCACTTGAACAGTTTCTCCCCAGTGTGGATGCGTCGGTGTACACGGAGATTCCCTGACCTTGAAAATGATTTGTTACACACCTCACACTTGAATGGTTTCTCTCCTGTGTGAGTGCGTTTGTGTTCACAGAGACCTGTTGACCGCGAGAATGATTTACCACAAATCTTGCACACAAACGGCTTTTCCCCTGTGTGAGTTCGTTGATGACTGTGGAGAGCAGATGACACTGAGAATGATTTCTCACAAATTTTGCATTTGAATGGCCTCTCGCCTGTGTGAATGCGCTGGTGTTCAAGAAGGCTTGATGATTGCGAGAATGATTTATCACAAACCTGACATGTGAATGGTTTTTCTCCTGTGTGAAACCTCTGGTGGGTCAAGAGGTGTGAAGATTGAGTGAAAGCTGTCTGACAGAGCTGACACCTGAATGGTTTCTCCCCTGTGTGGATCCTCTGGTGTATCAACAGGTGAGTAGACTTCACAAAAGCTTTATCACAAACCTCACACTTGAAGCGTTTCTCTTCCATGAATCTGTCCTTTCCTTAACAGGTCTACAACAAATCCACCCTGTGTGTTCGATGATCTTGTAACCTTGTGGAGTCCCTCACACTCACCTCCCACCCTCACTCTCATCAATCACTCACAACCAAATCTTTAAATTGTTCGTTTTAATTGAAGGCTGCACACCACTAACCAGTTTCAGAACTGATGATATGTCAAAACTCCTCTGTCCTGACCGATTTCCAGATGATGGTTTCACTGCCCAACCTGTTCTGTGTTGAGCAACACTGCAAAGAGACTGGGTGTCTTCCCACAGTTGTGCTTTGGGTGATGGTCAGCATCTATCTGCGGAGTCTATCCTGTCTGTATTCTCTGGTGTGGTACAATGCAATCCTTCTGGAAAACAAGAAAAAGAAACATGATTTTCTCCCAACTCCCTCTCCTCCTTTGCTGAAGGAGCTGACTGCTCAGTGACAGATTGTTCCACAGTGATTGCCAGTCTGCTATTCCCCTATGTGGGGGAATCAGATGCAAGTTCTTTCTATCCTCACTTGAATGTCATACATCCTCTTTCCAGCAGGGACACTGGATAGTGACCAGGAGCAGGCGATGAAACTACGTTCTTTTCCTCTGCTCAGATCCCCACCTTCTCAGGCAACATGAGGACAACGAAAATGATAGTTGGACCAGGCATAAAACTGGCTCTCAATTCAGTATTAGCTTGTGTTATACTGGTGAAGACTAGTTTACACTTAGAGTATGTATTGAATATGAAAAAATACTCAGGAGATGTTTTAATTCAATGGCAATTAAGAAATTTTTCCCCTTATTTTTGAAAATTATTTGAAGAAAGTAAACTTGTCAGCAAATGCTATAAGCTGAAGAAAATATTGCTTCAGTGTAGCTGATTGAAGCAGATTATCCTGGGAAATCAGATACACTGCAAACTCTTAGACTGCACAACCCAAATTCAACCCTTAGCCACAATACTGGACAAATACAGTTCAGGCTTACGGGAAAAGCTAAAGCCTTCAGGTAAAATCTTTAAAAAAGACATTGAGAGACATTTCAATAATGTGTCACCAGGTACGGCAGAAACGGAAGTTGGAATGCTATAACTGGAATACTAAAAAAGTTGTTTACAACCTGGAATAATAGTATGTGTATTATTAAGCTTTGTACAATGTAGCTCTTAGGAATTAAAAAAAAGGAAAATTCAAGACTGAATGGCACTAATAATCTTTCAAGTTACGAAAATTCACCTGGCAACAGCCTTCTGATCAGTTGAGCTGCAGTGTTAAAGCTGTCGACATCAAGGGTAGCAGAGAGTGAAACAATCCAGAGTTTGCAGACAGACTGCATCCTTCTCCCTCTCTCTCCTTGTGCAGAAAAAGATAGAAAACCCCAGAAATTTTAAAAGGTAGAAATCATACGAGAGAAGACCTCAGTTCACCTGATCAACTGTCAAATTAAAGATGATCATCAGTGTATACACACACAACATTGTCATCATTCTTTGAAGAGGTAACAAGTAGGTTAGACCAGGGAAACCCAGTGGATGTGGTCTATCTAGACTTCCAAAAGGCCTTTGATAAGGTGCCACACGGGAGGCTGCTAAGCAAGGTGAGGGCCCATGGTGTTCGAGGTGAGCTACTGGTATGGATTGAGGATTGGCTGTCTGACAAAAGGCAGAGAGTTGGGATAAAAGGTTCTTTTTCGGAATGGCCGGTGACGAGCGGTGTCCCACAGGGTTCAGTGTTGGGGCCGCAGCTGTTCACGTTGTATATTAATGATCTGGATGAAGAGACTGGGGGCATTCTAGCGAAGTTTGCCGATGATATGAAGTTAGGTGGACAGGCAGGTAGTATTGAGGAAATGGAGAGGCTACAGAAGGATCTAGACAGTTTAGGAGAGTGGTCCAGGAAATGGCTGATGGAATTCAATGTGAGCAAATGCGAGGTCTTGCACTTTGGAAAAAAGAATAAAAGCATAGACTACTTTCTAAACGGTGAGAAAATTCATAAAGCCAAAGTACAAAGGGATCTGGGAGTGCTAGTCGAGGATTCTCTAAAGGTAAACATGCAGGTTGAGTCCGTGATTAAGTAAGCAAATGCAATGTTGTAATTTATCTCAAGAGGGTTGGAATATAAAAGCACCGTTGTGCTACTGAGACTTTATAAAGCTCTGGTTAGGCCCCATTTGGAGTACTGTGTCCAGTTTTGGTCCCCACACCTCAGGAAGGACATACTGGCACTGGAGCGTGTTTAGCGGAGATTCACACGGATGATCCCTGGAATGGTAGGTCTAACATACGAGGAACAGCTGAGGATCTTGGGATTGTATTCATTGGAGTTTAGAAGATTAAGGGGACATCTAATAGAAACTTACAAGATAATACATGGCTTGGAAAGGGTGGACGCTAGGAAATTGTTTCCGTTAGGTGAGGAGACTAGGACATTGCCTTAGAATTAGAGGGGGTAAATTCAGAACAGAAATGCGGAGACATTTCTTCAGCCAGAGACTGGTGGGTCTGTGGAATTCCTTGCCACAGAGTGCAGTGGAGGCCGGGACGCTAAATGTCTTCAAGGCAGAGATTGATAAATTCTTGATGTCACAAGGAATTAAGGGCTACGGGGAGAATGTGGGTATTGGAGTTGAAATGCCCATCAGCCATGATTGTGGCGGAGTGGACTCGATGGGCCGAATGGCCTTACTTCCACCCCTATGTCTTATGGTCTTATCCTTACAAAAATTTAAAAAAGGACTGTAAGTGTACAACAATTTTTCACCTTATGGTCTGAGTTAATGATGTTAGGAGTTACAAAATTTTTTTTAAAAAGGACTATAAGTGCTAAATAATTTTTCACCTTGTGGTCTGAATTAATGATGTTAGGAGTTTTGCTCACCCTGTCACTATCTATTAATTTTGCACCCATATTAGATGTGTCAAATGTACTTTTGTCTACCTTCACCTTTAAAGAGCATAAATGCATTCAGAGTTATGAAGGAATATAGTTTAACTTGCATATCCTTTCTTTTCATTATTCTTGTTAAAGTTAAGTGTGTTTCAATCAACAGAGTTATTTAGTAATTACTTCCTTTGATTCCCACAGAGTTCTAGGGTACACCTGATCAGGTCCTGGGGATTTATCCACTTTTATGCATTTTAAGTCGTCCAGTACCTCCTCCTCTGTAATATGGACATTTTTCAAGATGTGGCTGTTTATTTCCCCATATCCTATATCTTTCATGTCCTTCTCCACAGTAAACATTGATGCAAAATACTTGTTTGGTATCTCCCCAATCTCCTGTAGCTCCACACACAGGCTGCCTTGCTGATCTTTGAGGGGTAAAAAGTGAGGTCTGCAGATGCTGGAGATCAGAGCTGAAAATGTGTTGCTGGTTAAAGCGCAGCAGGTCAGGCAGCATCCAAGGAACAGGAGATTCAACATTTCGGGCAAAAGCCCGAAACGTCAAATCTCCTGTTCCTTGGATGCTGCCTGACCTGCTGATCTTTGAGGGGTCCTATTCTCTCCTCTGTTACTCATTCATCCTCAATGTATTTATAAAATCCCTTTGTATTCTCCTTAACCCTATTCACCAATGCTAGCTCTTGTCCCTTTTTTGCTCTCCTGATTTCCTTCTTAAGTATACTCCCACTGCCTTTATACTCTTCTCAGGATTCATTCAATTCCTTGGTCTCGATTGACAGTATGATTTCTTCTTTTTCTTGACCAAGACCACAATTTCTCTCGTCATCCAACATTCTATACACCTACTCGCCTTGCCCTTCACCCTAACAGGAACATACCATCTCTGGAGTCTCATTATCTCATTTTTGAAGGCTTTCCATTTTTCAGCCATCCCTTTATATCTGCCCCCAATCAACTTTTGAAAGTTCTTCCCTCATAGCATCAAAATCAGCCTTTTTCCAATTTAGAATTTTAACTTTTAGATTCATTCTGTCCTTTTCCATCACAATTCTAAAACTAATAGAATTATGGTCACTGGCCCCAAATTGCTTCCCCATTGACACCTCAGTCACCTGCCCTGCCTTATTTCCCAAGGGTAGATCAGGTTTTGCACCTTCTCTAGTAGACATATCCACATACTGAATTAGAAAATTTTCTTATACACACTTAATAAATTTCTCTCCATCCAAGCCCTTCGTACTATGGAAGTCCCAGTCCATGTTTGGAAAGTTAAAATCCCCTACCATGACCTCCCGATTATTCTTACAGATAACTGAGATCTCCTTACAAGTTTGCTTCTCAATTTCCCTCTCACTTTTTTTTGGGGGGGGGGGTTCCTATGGTACAATTCCAATAAAGTGATCATCCCTTTCTTATTTCTCAGTTCCATCCAAATAACTTCCGTGGACATATTCCCAGGAATATCCTTCATAAGTACACCCATAATGTAATCCCCAATCAAAAATTCCATTCTCCCTCCTCTCTTGCCTCCCCTTTCTATCCTTCCAATAGTATCTATATCCTGTAACATTAAGCTGCCAGTCCTGTCCACCCCGAGCCATATCTCCTTAATCACTATGATATCTGAGTTCCATGTCATCAACCATGCCCTGAGTTCATCTGCCTTACCTGTTAGGCCTCTTACATTGAAGTAAATGCAGTTTAATTCATCAGTCCTAACTCATACTCTGTTCCTGCCTGCCCCTACTGTTTGACTGACTCACTTTCCTAACTGCACCAGACTCAGACTGATCTTTTTTTCTCATTCTCCTTGGATCCCACCCACCCATTGTTTAAATCCTCCCAAGCAGCTCTAGCAAATCTCCCCACCAGCATATTAGTCCTTTTCCAATTCAGGTGCAATCCATCCTTCTTACACAGGTCAGTTCTATCCCAGAAAAGATTCTGATGATCCAAGAATGTGCATCCTTCTCCCCTGCACCAACCCCTCAGCTACGCATTCATCTGCTGTATCCTCCTATTCCTGCCCTCATTAGCTTGTGGCACCGAGAGTAATCCAGATATTACTACCCTCGAGGACCCACTTTTTAAATTCCATCCTAACTTCCTATATTCTCGCATCAGAATTTCATCCTTCTCTCTTCCAGTGAAATTAGTTCCAATGTGAACAACGACCTCCTGCTAGTCCCTTTCCGCTTTGAGAATATCCTACACTTGCTCCAAGATATCCTGATCCTGACACCAAGGAGGCAACACACCATTCTTACGTCTCATTGTCAGCCACAGCAACATCATTCTGTACCTCTGACTGGACAGTCTCCTATCACAATCAATCACTTGGAATCTGACATACTTGTAGTTACAGTAGAGCCAGTCTCAGTACTAGGAACCTGGCTGTCAATGCTACATTTCCTTAAGTGTGCATTGTCCCCTACATTTTCCAAAACAACATACTTGTTTGAGATGGGGACAGCCATAAGTGTCTCCTGTGCTACCTGCCTACCCCTCCTACCTTTCCTGGAGGTAGTCCATCTATCTGAATGTATATGCATTTTTTTCTCTCTTCTTGCAACTGTCATCCCCCAGCCCCTGTAAATTCTTCATTGCCTCTAACTGACACTCCAATCGATCCATGTGATCCAATAGAATTTGCAACCAAACACATTTCCTGCAGATATAATCATCAGTAACATAGAAATTCTCGCTGATCTCCAACATCTAGCAGGAGAACATGTTACTCTACTAAAGGCCATCTTTGCACCTTAACAATCTAAACACCCAGAAAATAACCCAGTCTTACTGCTCTAAAAACACTACTCTATATTAACTTAATCGCTATGTTTCATATTTTTAAAGTTTAATCAAGAAACAGAAATCAATAAAAACACAATTAAAAAAGAACCCACTCTCCTCACTTGTTGATTTACAAAATAAACTGTAAGTTTATACTTCAAAACTAACCACTTAGCTGCTCCCCTACTGTGAGCTCCCCCATACAGGTTTATAGAGTCATAGAGATGGTCAGCATGGAAAGAGACCCTTCGGTCCAACCTGTCCATGCCGACCAGATATCCCAACCCAATTTAGTCCCACCTGCCAGCACCCATATCCCTTCAAACCCTTCCTATTCATATACCCATCCAAATGCCTCTTAAATGTTGCAATTGTACCAGTCTCCACCACATCCTCTGGCAACTCATTCCATACACGTACCACTGTCTATGTGAAAACGTTGACCCTTAGGTCTGTTTTATATCTTTCCCCTCTCACCCTAAACCTATGCCCTCTAGTTCTGGACTCCCCACCCCAGGGAAAAGACTTTGCCTATTTATCCTATCCATGCCCCTCATAATTTTGTAAACCTCTATAAGGTCACCCCTCAGCCTCCGACGCTCCAGGGAAAACAGCCCCAGCCTGTTCAGCCCCTCCCTGTAGCTCAGATCCTCCAACCCTGGCAGCAATCTTGTAAATCTTTTCTGAACCCTTTCAAGTTTCACGACATCTTTCCGCTAGAAAGGAGACCAGAATGGCACACAATATTCCAACAGTGGCCCAACCAATGTCCTGTACAACCGCAATGTGACCTCCCAACTCCTGTCCTCAATACTCTGACCAATAAAGGAAAGCATACCAAACGCCTTCTTCACTATCCTATCTACCTGCGACTCCACTTTCAAGGAGCTATGAACCTGCACCCCAAAGTCTCTTTGTTCAGCAACACTCCTTAGGACCTTACCATTAAGTGTATGTCATGCTAAGATTTGCTTTCCCAAAATGCAGCACCTCGCATTTATCTGAATTAAACTCCATCTGCCACTTCTCAGCCCATTGGCCCATCTGGTCCAGATCCTGTTGTAATCTGAGGTAACCTCCTTCGCTGTCCACTACACCTCTAATTTTGGTGTCATCTGCAAACTTACTAACTGTACCTCTTGTGCTCGCATCCAAATCCTTTAATTAAATGACAAAATGTAGAGGGCCCAGCACCGATCCTTGTGGCACTCCACTGGTCACAGGCCTCCAGTCTGAAAAACAACCCTCCACCACCATCCTCTGTCTTCTACCTTTCAACCAGTTCTGTATCCAAATGGCTAGTTCTCCCTGTGTTCCATGAGATCTAACCTTGCTAATCAGTCTCCCATGGGGAACCTTGTTGAACGCCTTACTGAAGTCCATATAGATCACATCTACTGCTCTGCCCTCATCAATCTTCTTTATTACTTCGTCAAAAAAACTCAATTAAGTTTGTGAGACATGATTTCCCACGCACAAAGCCATGTTGACTATCCAAAATCAGTCCTTGCCATTCTAAATACTTGTACATCCTGTCCCTCAGGATTCCCTCCAACAACTTGCCCACCACCGAGGTCAGGCTCACTGGTCTATAGTTCCCTGGCTTGTCTTTACCGCCCTTCTTAAACAGTGGCACCACGTTTGCCAACCTCCAGTCTTCCGGCACTTCACCTGTGACTATCAATGATACAAATATCTCAGTACGAGGCCCAGCAATCACTTCTCTAGCTTCCCACAGAGTTCTCGGGTACACTGATCAGATCCTGGGGATTTATCCACCTTTAATTGTTTCAAGACATCCATCACTTCCTCCTCTGTAATCTGGACATTTTGCAAGATGTCACCAGCTGTAAATTTCACTGTTTGTTTATTTTTCTTGACAAACTTCATGTCCAGAGATACTTGAAACCAAACAGCTGAAGCAGTCAGCTGTACAAGTTCACTGCTGGGTCAGACAGCTATGCAGATTCACTGCTGGGAAAGACAGCTGTGCAGGTTTACTTCTCCATTTGTTTCACTTCCCACATGATATCTGCTTCCTCTTCCTTCCTCCTCCTTTTAATCTTTTTCCTCCCAAAGTTCCAACACAATGCTACAGCATATAAAATAGTAATTACTGTTCCTAGAATTCAATAAAATCAGCTCCAACACAGAAAATATCTCACAAAAGGAGCAGTTCTTATATCGATATTTTTCCCCATTGTCCAAATTGGACTACCCTGAATGCTATTCAGTCCGGAAAATTGGGTTTTAATGGTCTCATTGGGATTTGTATACATTTATACATCTTCTGACTACTTTTGGAACTGAAGGAAACAATTATTGTTGTACATTTGCTCATTCTGTTGTAACACAACCTTCCCCTTAAGATGTCTCTGCACTTCACCTTAACGACTCCATGTTGTGAAGGCAAATTTAATACAGTTTGGAATCTGTGGAACAAAATCATAAGAAAAACATGAAAATCTTGTTCTTAACCTGAAATATCCTCAGTAAAGGGAACCTCCTACAACTGCCTGATGTGGTCCACATGTGACTCCAGTCCCACACAACATGGCTGACTCTGAACTGCCGTTTAAAGTGGCCAAGCAAACGATCATAAATGATCACTACAAAGTTTAATATTGAGGAAAATCATCAAGATTCAGACAATCCTGACATAGTGTCAGAATAAGATATATTGTTTTTGGAGGGGCTGCTGTATGGATTTGCTGGAATGCTCCCTTGTCAGCAAGACTTAAATTATGAGAAAAGATTAACAGAAATTATATTTCTCAACACTTCAGAAGCTGATATAATTAAAGTTTTTAAGGTATAATGGGGAGGAAAGAGATAAACTACTTTCATTGGTTGGGGAACAGTGGCATCAATGCAAACTTGCAGCAAAAACCTTCAGGAGTGAAATCAGGAAATTGTATGAGACACAAAGGGTAGAAGAAAATTGAAATTCACATCCACAAACCATCTTCAATGGAACATCAATTAACGACTTTCAATCTGAGACTGACGGTTTTCTGTTCACTAAAGGTTTGATGGGACATGGAGGAAAGCCAGGAATATGGAGTTTGATTACAAAGGTACCACGATCTAAATGAGTGATAGGGACATACTGGAGACACCAAATGTCTGATACCTATTCATCTGTACAACCCACTAAACAAGGCAGCACACCCTCATTTTTACCCTTCCAAGGTGGTAGCTCTCTCCTGCAGTATGATCTCTCCAAAAGTGTACATTTCCTCAGAGGAACTATGTAAATGACAGTTCACAGGATAAAAAGCAGCTCGCAACACACAGAACACAACAGGAATTCAGTAAGAATCCTCAGACCCACAGATAATCACATCTCACCTTCTCATGTTCAGAAATGAGGCATCAACAAATCTCAGCCTGGAAATCAGAGGGAAATGCTTCCAATAAACACACTCAATATCCAACACACAGCTCCAGTCACACAGTTCAGCACAAAGCACCGAGTAAACAGCTCTTTCAGCTGGATCTTCTCACACAGCATAAGGGACATTTCCACCCCTGATTACCCACAGGATAGTCAGACTGCCTGAAGATTGGTGTGGATATTATGGGATACAATTTGTATAAAAGCTGCCCCTTCACTCACCATCTCCTCACTTGGTTTTCAGTCCCTATAGGAAGTGAACCAGCTCTGGAAGAGGAAGAGGAGACAATGGGCAGAGTGGGTGGACTCTCTGATTGACGTCTCTCACAGTCAATCCAAATATTTCTGGAGCAACATGAGTTTCCTGAAACTTGGGAAACTGACCGGGGAAATGGAGGTGACTTTGAGCAGCAGATCAGGTGGGGATTTAAACTTGTCATTGTCCCATCTGAATAAAGCCTCACTTATTGCAGCTGCTGTCCCAGTTCCCTGGTACATGTTTGGCAGAGATTTCTAGTGTGAGAATAGCATCCTTCATCCTCGGAGAGTTTCATACTGGCAGCATCAGTGGGGAATGTGCTTGACAACAGATCGAAAGAGGAAGATCCACGGCATCTGGGACAGAGATGATGGTGCAAGGATGGGATCTGCAGACGCATGGTAGAGGGGGGCACGGGAGGGAATGTGAGAGGACAGTGACTGGGTGGTTGCAGAGATTCACTGAGATAATTGAATGTTTGGAGGCAAGGGAGTCTTATTGTCTGCATAAATGCCCCATGACCTAATATCTGTCCTGCCCTGTCCAATGGCCACCTTATGTGGAGCTTCAGCTGCTTAGTTCCAGTTTCTGAGACTTCACATTTACCTCGTCTGACTCTTGTCCTCAGACAAGTCATTCCGTTCACCTCTACCAGGATCTCTGGTCCATTCACCATTCTCAGGATCTCCTGATCCATTTACCTCTACTGAGACGTCCCATTCCATTAATCTTTTCTTGTTCCTAACCTGGGCTGTCCCAGAGTGGACTTTCTTTTTCAGCGTGCAGTGTACTAGAACGATTGTGGCCATTCTCTTTTTCTTGGGAATACTGTGATCCAACCCCACATGTAGCTAGTAGTTGAAACAATTCTTCAACATCCTGCCTCTCTCTGTGGGCTGCCTCAGAGACTTTGTCCCTAATCAGCTGACCATCAGCTCCCTCTCCTTCCCCAAATATGGGTGCAATATCTGAATTTCTGACAATCAAAGCATGGTAGGATAACACAGTGTGAGTAGTTCTGGAGCACAAGTCTGGACGGATTCCTGACCAATCTAATCAAGTAACTACCAAGTATAAATATTTCAATAAAGAGTCATAATTTTGCACCAGAACTACATAAGTTTCATCAACATTAATCTTTTCCCCATCCTAACAAGCAGACACCTGATGTACATGTGAAACTAGAACATGTGTTTGAAGGTGTGTGATTGTGTGTTACTCAGATGCAGTGGAGGTATTGGCTAAACTAGAACCCAAGGACCAGTATGTTCTCAAGTGAACTTAAAAGATCCATTGTAATTTTTGCAAGGAAGGGCAATGGAGTTGTCCCAGACAACACCACAGAAGACCAATTATCTGGTCATTGTCCATGTGATCTTTGTGGGAGCTGGTTGTGAGTAGTTGTGCTTGCTATATTGCAACAACTGCAACCCCCATTGCCTTTGGAGAGATGTGAGACATCCAATAGTTATGAGAGGTCCAGTCAAAATGACAATTAATTTGGAGTGAATCGGATTGTGATCAAGAAAAGAGAGTTCTTAGTTTTATGTAGCGCTGCTCCTAAGATGGTCAAAGCAACAAAAAAATCTGTCCCCAGTAGTATATTGGCTTCATTTTTGATCAATTTTGAAGACTTGAGTTTGAAGATTGTGGAAAGCTGGTGTAAGATCTCTGGGTCAAAATCTACACTCAAATTCCAATATCACTTGGTTCATTTGACACTTTAACTATAAAGCAACAGGAAACAGTCTGGTGCAATAACTCAGTGACCTTTACTTAGATTATAAGTAATACCTATTAAGGCAGGGCATTGATTTTAGAGGCACACTGTAGCTCTTACTTCCTGGTTCAGTTTAGGAAGCAGGTTGTTATTCGGTCCCTGGTCTCTGTACACAACACATTGAGGTTCTTCTGTTCCACATGGATAGCAGAATAACTTCACTTTCAAACTTGATGTGTACTTTCATCACCAAAACTCTTAATTCTTTCTAAGTCACATCCTGCAACATGATCAATTATACCATTATTCGGAATGACCTCATCTAGGTAGGGTTTATTGCTAATTGGTTTATGAGATGCATGATCAATCTCTAATTGGCTGTTAAGGATGATGGACATTCACTAATGTCACCTCTTCACTCTGGTCTATTAATTGTCACTTTATGACTATTTGTTTAGAGGATTGATTGAAATGTTCTATGTGTTTCGGTTTAATAAAAGGCAACGATTTGCAGTCAGGATTCAGTCAGGATTCAATGAGTGAGCTCATGTCTCAATTCTCACCTAGTTGACGGAGCTTCCACTAAGTCAGTCACTTATGACTAACAGTTCAGTTTCTCTTACAGCCATCTGTTCATTCAAGTTGGTTTCTGCTGTGTTTGAATGCTTGGAAAGAGTTTATAGTAGTCTTTAAAAAAAACCGCAAAAGACACAATATAAAAAGTTATTTGTAACTTCAAAACTATTTAAAAACTAAAGCTAATACAGCATACCACAAAGCGCTAGCCTCAACAAACTGAAACAGTTATATAAAAGAATGAAGTGGTGACATTATTAGTCTAATACATTGCCTTGTGTGATGAAAATCTAAAGTCCAAACAATTATAAACTTTATAAAGTTTACTTTAATATAAAACTTACATTTAAGCAAAACATTAGACATCGAGACATCTAGAATTGTCCCAACTTCCTGGAGCACCTTATCAATTGCCATCTGGAAATCCAAGTATAGTAATTCAACAGACTTCCCCTTGTCCACAGTACATTACTCCTCCAGAAAACATCGATAAGTTGGTTAAACATGATTTATCTTCCACAAAACCATGCTGACTCTTCACAATTATCCAAGCCTTCTTAATGATTAAATACAGGAGCTTCCCCAACAGATATCAAGCATTGTCCAATGAAAGTGTTGTTCAGTGATCCCTCTGTGTAGTCAAAAGAATTGCTAAAGCAATTATTTGAACTGACACCCTAGATCACCAGAAGAATAGGATGTGTCACATCAATATGTTGAAGTTACTATCTGGTTAGTTAATACTGAACTGTTAGAGAGGACAGACATCATGCCCTCATATTCATATGCAGACCAACAAAGTGACCTGAAATAAAGAACTGCAAATGCTGAAGATGTGAAACAAAAACAAGAATTGCTGGTGAAACTCAGCAGGTCTGATGGCATCTATGGGGAGAAAGCTGAGCTAACATTTCAAATTTGGTGACTCATCAAAATAAAATAACATGCTTATCATTTAGGTTGAGTAAAACAAGGCCCACATGAAAGGAGAAATCCAATCCATGTTGAAAAACCACTGAAGTGAACCTAGCCAGAAGTCCCCTGTCATGATAGTGCTTAAGATTGATGCTCAATCTAGATTTTGCATATTACAGGATGGTTAATGCAGTAACAAAGCCAGACGTCTACTCAATTCCTTGGTCAGAAAGCTGTATCATTAGAGACTACAGTACTAGATTTCTTACTAAAATAGATTTGTTAAAAGGGTACCATAACTAAAAGAGATTTCAAACTTTGTCACATTGGACAGTCTTTTCCAGTGCTGAGTGATGTGATTCAGGTTAAAGGATAACCGAGCCACTCTCCAGAGACTCATGCACCAAGAGTCCCTCACTGTGTATGTACTGGTATGTGGGGAATAATGGAAGAACCACTTGGAACAATCAAAAGTTCTTTTAGAAAATTACAACCAACTGGTTTGATGCCAAAGTCTGCAAATGTGCAGGCAAAGCATTTAGAACCTACAATAGGGCAAGGACAACTGCTGCCAAGAACAGCAAAAGTACAGACTTTGGTTGAGTTCCCTGGCCCTAAAACTAAAGCTGAAATTAGGAAGATTTTCAGGGATATGTGATTTCAATCTTAAGTTTATGCTCCATTGACAGATTTACGAAAGAAAATTAGAGTAACGAGGTCAGGAGATTGTCAAATTGCAGATGCTGTAAATCAGAAACAACAAGTTCTGAGAAAGGGTCACTCAACCTGAAACTTTAACTCCGATTTCTCTCCACAGGTGCTGCCAGACCTGCTGAGCTTTTCCAGAAATTTCTGTTTTTGTTTAGATAATTATCAAACAGCTTTCAAGGAGCTGAAAGTCATTTTAATAAATGGACCAGTGTTGCTGCCCCTAATTTCATTAAACCCTTGAAGGTAGTAATTGATGCTGTGACTTGGGACTAGATGCAGTCCTGTTACAAGAAGATGAGCCAGACATAGAGAAGTCTATGGATACTTTTCTGAAAAGTTCATTGACACTAAAATAGATCATCCACAGAGGACAAAGAAACCTTAAGATTACATTTTGAAGCATACGTCCACATTTGCTACAGGGAATCACCAGTATATGTAATTTGCAACCCATCTGCTTTTGTGGAAAAATTTAAAAACTGAAATGCCAGACTGTTTTGGTACAGTTTGGTATTACAAACGTTCCAAAACTGTGTTTCTTAGGCAAGGTGCATCTGCCAAGATCCAGAGATAATGACCCGTCTATAGATGCCAGAACACCAGGTTGATAGTTAGCTGCACATTCCACACCTTGTTTCTTTTTTCTTCAAGAAATAACCTGTATTCACCAAGAGTGCTTTTCTCCAATATAAATTTCTACAAAAGAATCATTATTTTCTTCTTTACCTGATATGTGTGTGTGTGTGGTGGGGGGGGGGGGAATATTTATATTTTCAATTGCAAACTGTGTGTTAACCACTTCTACACCTTCAATGAATAAGTTCTTTCATAATAAGTCAATAACGTTGTCCTGATTAAAGCAAATAGGTTGGTGTATCTTTTTATTCTAAGTCTAATATTGACTCAGCATAAGATTGGCCATATTGGGAACAGAGTAAAACAGTTACCTTTATGTTGTGCCTGTGGAGTAGTGAGACTAAAAAGAGAGATAGGTGCATCCTGGTCATATCAGTAACATACTCTGAAAATGCTTTGGAGAACTCAGTAATGGTTTTCGAAAGATGCTTTGAATTGGCATGTGGTCAGATTCCACTGACACTTTCCCTCTTCCAAACAACTATTGGTTGAAAAGCTCATAAGCAAAATCAGTAGGCAGGCTCTCTTTCTCAATCTATGTAGTGCTGTTCAATTTGTGCTGGCGCTCTGGATACAAACACAGCGGGTTGTCCTCACTGCATGGGGGTTACTCCAAGTCCTGTTTCACTGACATCACACTGCAGGGTGACTCCATTGTTACATCATCATCCCTCAGCACTGGTGATGTCATCACTAGTTGTTTGATGGGAGTGAAAGCTGCTTCTTGTTCTGTGTCCCAGTCCCACTGAACATCCTGCACAGTGAGCTCATTACAAACATTATAGCTGAACTGACCCTCTTCTTGTGTCTTCTTTTGTGATGTTTGGTGATCTGGTCAAAAGGTGAGATTGACCTTCTTGAAATGATTGGCCTGATGGTGGGAGAGGTTTAAGACAGACCCTGCTGAGAGAGACAGTGCTTTGGAATGTCAGCTCTCCTGTCTGAGCACTGGATGGTAAATAACACAGACAGTTCTCAGTGCAGGTGACCCAGCAACACAGCCAGTTGCAGATGTTAGTCTGTAGTGAGAAGAGAAGGATATGAAACAATCCTGGCACAGGCACGGTTGCTCTGGTATGTGTTTGCTGATGTTCCAAGAGATCCAACAACTGTGTGAACTGACTCTGACAGGGTGTCTCCCCAGTGAAAGCATTGATGGACGAGGAGATATGCTGACTCAGCAAAAATAGTCACGGACATCACACCTGAAGAATTTCTCTCCTGTGTCAATCCGATAGTGTTCCAGGTGGTTGAAATCAGCACAAAATGTTAAACCTCACAGTTGAAAGGTTACTCCCCTGTGTGGATCCTCTGATGGAGCAGGAGGTTCCATGATTTTGAGAACGATTTGTCACACATCTCACATGTGAATGGTTTCTCTCCTGTGTGGATGCTTTTGTGTCTGCGGAGATTCGATGAATTTGCAAATAATTTATGACACACTTCACATGGAAATAGTTTCTTCCCTTTGTGGGTCCTCTGATGAAGCAGAAATCTCAATGACTTTGAGAATGATTTATCACAAACCTCACAAGCAAACGGTTTATCCACTGAGTGAATACGTTGGTGTCTGCGGAGGGTTGATGAATGCGAGAATGATTTCATGCACACATCACACGTGTATGGTTTCTCCCCTGTGTGAATGCGTTGGTGACTGTGGAGGTCTCCTAACTGTGAAAATAATTTGCCACACATCTCACACCTGAAAGGCTTTTCTCCCGTGTGAATCATCTGATGGCGCAGGAGTCTCGATGAGTTGGAGAATGATTTCTCACACATCTCACATTTAAACAGTTTCTCCCCTGTGTGAATGAGATGATGTGTGCAGAGGTCTCCTGACTGAGAGAATGATTTGTCACACATCTCACACTTGAATGGTTTCTCCCCTGTGTGGATACGTTGGTGCACATGAAGGTTTGATGATGATGAGAATGATTTGTCACACACTTTACAGGTGAATGGTTTCTCCCCTGTGTGAATACGTTGGTGGACACGAAGGTGCGATGATGATGAGAATGATTTGTCACATACTTCGCAGGTGAATGGCTTCTCCCCGGTGTGAATGCGTTGATGGACACGGAGTTCTGATGACCTAAAGAATGATTTATCACACAACTCACAACTGAATGGTTTCTCTCCTGTGTGAATGCGTTGGTGTACACGGAGTTCTGATGATGATGAGAATGATTTGTCACACACCTCGCATGTGAATGGTTTCTCCCCAGTGTGAATGCGTTTGTGTACAACAAGTGTTGAGGACTGTGAGAATGATTTATTGCAAATCTTGCATGTGAATGGTTTCTCTCCTGTGTGAATGCGTTGGTGCATGAGGAGGGTTGAGGACTGTAAGAATGATTTCTCACACACCACACAGGTGAATGGTTTTTTCCCAGTATGAACTCGCCGATGAATCACCAGACCCGATAATCGTGCATAGCCCTTGTTACACTCCTCGCATTTGAATGGCTTCTCCCCAGTGTGACTGTGTCGGTGATTCACAAGCATCGAGGACCTTGCAAAAGCTCGGTCACACATGTCACACTTGAAATGTTTCTCTTCCATGTAGTTAACAGTCTTTTCTATGTTAATAGTCAAACAACAGATGCACCTTATGTGTAAAGAGATATTACCAGGCTGGGAACTCTCCTCACACTCAAAAACCACCTCTCACCTGCAAGAACGAGTCAGCGGTTCATGAGGCTCAATGAATGATTGAAGCTCTCATCACACTTGGAGCCACTCACACTTCTTCCCAGCCTCACCCTGATTGATCGTCGAACCTTCAGAAAGGTTGGTTCTGATAGAAGGCTCCACACCACTGACCAGTTTCTGATCTGATGATGTGTCAAAGCTCCCCTGACCTGACCGATTTCCAGACAATGGTTTCACTGCCCAACCTTCTCTGTGTTGAGCAATGCTGTGAAGGGACTGGATGTCTTCCCACAGTTGTTCCTTGGGTGATGGTCAGCATCTATCTGCAGTGTCTATCCTCTCTGTATTCTCTGGTGCAGTCCAGTTCAATCCTTCTGTAAAACATGAAAAAGAAACATGATTTCATCCAACTCTCTCTTCATTGCAAAAAGGGCTGACTCCTCAGTCTTTTCCAAATCAAAATTAACAGGATGTAGTTAAAACTAATTTGTTGTCAATCCTTAATTACACTTCTCCAGGTGGTCCTGGGCTGGAGGCATTGTTAAGCCCAGTAAGGGAGTTCAGGATCTTGCCCCAGGGTTAGCATTGAATTAACAATTGACAGTCCACAGGATAATACCCAGCTTCCAATACACACACACAGAACTCAACAGGAAATCTGTAAGAACCCTCAGACACTATTCATTTCACCAGCTCACAGATATACAGATTAGGTGGATTGCCCATACTAAATTGCCTGTAGTTTCTAGGGACGTGTAGGTTAGGAGGATTAGCCAGGGTTCATGTGGGTTTACAGGGATGCTGGGTCGGGTGGAATGTTCTTCAGAGGGTCAGTACTGAATCGATGGGCCGAATGGCCTCTCTCCATACTATGTGGATTCTATGATTCATATTCAGGAATGAACCATCAACAAAACTCAACCAGTAAATCAGAAGGGAAATGTTTCCAATAAACACACTCAATATCCAACACACAGCTCCAGTCACACAGTTCAGCACAAAGCACCGAGTAAACAGCTCTCTCAGCTGGATCTTCTCACACAGCATAAGGGACATTTCCACCCCTGATTACCCACAGGATAGTCAGACTGCCTGAAGATTGGTGTGGATATTATGGGATACAATTTGTACAAAAGCTGCTCCTTCACTCACCATCTCCTCACTTGGTTTTCAGTCCCTATAGGAAGTGAACCAGCTCTGGAAGAGGAAGAGGAGACAATGGGCAGAGTGGGTGGGCTCTCTGATTGACGTCTCACACAGTCAATACAAATATTTCTGGAGCAGCATGTGACCGGGGAAATTGAGGTGACTTTGAGCAGCAGATCAGAAGGAGATTTAAACTTGTTCATCTGAATAAAACCTCATTTATCGCAGCTACTGTCTCAGTTCCCCTGGTAAATGTTTGAGAGAGATATAATATTCTTCATCCTTTGAGAGTTTCAACTGGCAACATCAGTGTGGAATCTGTATCCTGGCATGTGTTTGACATCATCTAGTCTGCCTGTCATATAGGTATGGAGTCACAGAGATGTACAGCATGGAAACAAGATCCTTTGGTCTAACGCATCCATGCCTGTGAGACGTAAAAAAGTCAGCTCAAGACAAATTCAGGAAAACAAAGTTTATTAGCAATTAGCAAGTCTGCAGAGTTGGGTACCCCTCAAAGAAAGGGACCCTGATCGTTACAAAGCATCCCCTGATATACCCTTAAACTCCACCCCCTGTTGAGTCAGGTGATTCTCAATCTCGAGCAACCGGTACTTTTCCATTACTTGTTTACCCCAATCTTGCAAATGCGGCTGGACACATTTCCCCCTCAAGTGTTTACAATCTTCCCAGGCAGCTGACAACCACCCATTGTCCACCTCAAGTTGTTTCTCAACGTTTGTCCCTCGTTATCAGTCACGAGGTTCGTTTTCGGCCTTGTGGTTTTGCTGTCTGGACTTGTTTTTGCTATGTGTAAGGTCGCCCATCGTCTGGTTTGTTATCTGTCAAGGGGTTTCATTATTCTGCTATCTATCTAACTGCTTGTTTTCTGACTTCTGCTGACCTTGTGGTCTTGCTTCGAAACAGCTGCAACTTGTTTACTACTTCAGCCATCTACTATGTGTTAGTGCTGCTGCTATAGCTAAGTTAGTCAATTTCATACGTCGGCCATTTTCTTTTGGTCACCTTCTTGCCCCTTATACTTATGCACATCTTGAATCATTACTCCAACTCTCACAATCCACCCTTTTTCTTTTCAAGATGTGCATAAGGAATCAGTCAGGTAGGAGACTTGCGAAGCAACATGACTTTAAGCTCACGGGTCCCATGTTGAGGAATGGCCATGGCCTCAAGCTGGGATAGGTTCTTTTGAATCAGGGACTGAAAGCAGGGGATCAGGTAAGGAAGGATTAGCAGCAGGGCAAAAACGCCCAACCACCGCTCTAGCCAGCCAGTCCAATTAGTATTTACACCTGAATTCTCAGCTATCTCATCAGCCAGTGCCTGGAGACCTTCCAGGACACGGGTCACCGAGCCATCAGGGGTCGTATTGTTGGAAATAAAAGTATAACATTGAGAGCCTATCATGACACAAACGCCCCCCTTTTCAGCTAAGAGCATGTCCAAGGCCAGTCTATTTTCCCAAGCCATACGACTGGTGGCATCCAGTTATTCGGCCAAACCCTTTACTGCATCTCTAGTATGGTTAATAAACCGTGCTTGGTTATAATAAATGTAGTTTATCCAATCCACATTCTTATTAATAGTAACCCACCAGAATAGGGATGATTCAAAGCCTGCTGAAGTCTGGTTACGAGCTTTGAACTCATCAGGCACCCCCCTTAGGGACCCCTATTGAATCAAGATAAATCCCTTTATCAAAAGAAGTGGATAGCAGTGATCTCTTATCTCTTCCTTTTTTTTCAACTAAATGTTCTCTTTCAAATGCCAGAGTGAATGGTATTGCCAATTGTACAATTGCACATATCCCCTTCCAATCAGGGGGCAGGGTGGGTCTCAGTATTTTCCCTCCACAATACCACCACAGATCCGCTCGGGGAACGTTTAAAGATGAGTAATTTCTTCCTTCCACTGCTTCAGTAACATTTTTAATCACCGAACACAATCTCAGCTCCCCCAAATCAATAGATCCACCCTGTCTATAAACACACGATGTGTGATTCCCAACAGCGGCAGAAAACACAGGGGGAGCTTGCCTCTTATGTCCTTTTAAGGAAGAGAACATCAAAGACAAAGAAGCACAATTCGGATTTTTCCATGCAGTCTCATCTTGATATAGGGCTATCGTGCATTCCATGCCCTGTTTGTTTCGCTCCCACCCGAGCGGAAAGGGAACTACCTGAGACACTGTCCTACCGGAGGCACATGCATAGCAATTGCTTTTGTTCAGGCTTTTTACAGTATATTTAACCCATTCAATCCAGGCATTTGTATATCCATATCCTGTTTCTATTTCAAGAGGCTGTCTCAGGTCTTTAACCTCTATAATCTGCATTGACTTTGGATCAGTGTAAGGGGTTAAAGGTTGCAGTTTAGAATCAAGGAATCCCAAAGGCTGTCCCCGTCCGACGCCAATTCAAAAACAATAGCCCACAAAACGCTTCCCATACACTGTCATCTCTATCTTTAAATCCTTACTAAGGAGTTGAGACCCATTTTTATGGGGAAATGAGTCTTCAGAGGAAGCATTTTTAATGGTGAGATATATATATAGGATGACACTTCCTGTCAAAACAGTTTAGGGCTGGGCTAAAGGGGGCTCTATGGATAGTGATGCTAGGCGGTGGCTTTTGCGGTTCGGTAGGGTGTGAAGAAATATCTTGAGAGGAAAGATATTCCCTTTGAAACTCTACATCTGGGCATTCTACTTAGGCTGCAAGCATCAATTTTTATAACTTGTGAAATCATTAACACAACATCTGAAAAAGATATATGAGCAAAACTCAGAAGTAACAGGAATAGCAGCATAATTCTGACTAGTGCTAAGAACTTAAACAATATATCAAAGCACAAAACAAGATTAACATACAATTCTGAAGAAACAGTCCCCGCACTCACGTCGCCATAGTATAGTCAGTTAATCAAAGTCTGTTCAGTCTGAGTTATAGTGGGTCACGTGTTGATTCGGCTGTCCAGACTCCTTTCTTAACTGGAGAGGTGACTGACCATTTGCCAGCTTTTCTCCGCCGTTCAATGGTGAGGAGTACTAGGAACGGGCCGTCCCACACAAGTTCGAGAGTTAACTGTTGTCAGTGTTTGATCAAAACCCCTTCACCGGGTTCAATAGTGTGCACAGCGAAATCCAGAGGTGGTGTCTGAGTCAGGAGTCCCTGGTGAAGTAAACGAGAAACAGCGAAGCCCAGGGTCTCAACATATTTACAGATACACATATCTCGTGACTCAAGCTCTAGGTGATAAACACTCAAACATTCATGCACTAACGAATAGATGACTTTCAGCCAGAAACACAACAAAATGTAATAGCTTCCGTTCTCTCTCTGTAGGTCCTCACACACAGCCAGTCTCTCTCTCTCTCTCTCTCTCTCTCTCTCTCTCTCTCTCTCATACGATGTTGGTCTCTCTGTCTATGTCTGCCTGTCACTGTCTCCTGTGTCTGCGCATCGGAGCTCATAGCGACCTCCCCTCGACCACCAGGTCTTCAAGTGCTAATTCTTTTCCCCAACTATCTCCACTCGCAGTCTCCAGTACTGCTGGGCAGTCCCCATGTGGCAGATCTTCCCCCCCTTTTTCCCGGAGGTCACTGCTCTACATATGGAACTGTTCAGGGTCGGTTGTCAGTAACATTTTAATTCTTTCAAGCACATCGCAGTTGTCAACTGTAATGTTTTCCCTGTGTCTGGGCGCATCCGCCCCTGGAGCTCCCGCTCCCTACCTACCGTTTTTCAATGCGGCCCTACGCGCCGTATAGCCCCCACGAACAATCTCAGCGCAATACAGTCTACTTACTGTCTCAACGTCCTGAAACTCACTCTCAAGTTACCCATATTAATTCACATCTACCCTCAGAGTTTCTGTTCCCCCCTGCCTTATCAGCAGCCTTTTTCTTTGTACATCTGTTCCAGAGCCACTGCTCCCCTGCCTCATTTTCCTGAAGGTGGATACCACCCCTCATGTCGTGTGAATTTGGAATTGTTCTAACTTATTACTACTTTGCACTCAATCTCATGAATGGTCCTCCTTAAGTTCTAATAAAGTCATATCATGAGAAAAAAATAACGTTGAGCATTCATAAAATTACAATCAAAAATAGCACACTGAATCAAATGACAAACAACAAGTTTCACACATAAAACCATTAACAAACAGATGAATTCAAGCCAGAGCACAAAGTGTTAAACTGCTTGTTAGCTGAGAAGCCTTTTTAAAAAAAACCCATACACAAACACAACTTCTCACATCCACAGAGACTTTTTTACAATCAAATTTACACACACAAAGACACACATAAATCTTCACCAACACAAAATTCCTATCGGGGCCGGCCCACAAAGACATAAATATTCAGATTTAGATAACCACCTTATTTATCCGACTCCTTTTGTCTTTCATACAGTCCTCCCTTACTACTGCTACCATTATCTTAGCCTTTCGTTCCTCCGCCATTATGTCTCTCTATACAAATACTTTCTGAACCTCCTGTAACAACTCCGACTCATTTCTACCGTTCCCGTCCTCTATCTTCTGTAACTTCTTCTGGATATCAGGCCATGTCTTTGTCACGAAGTGAACCTTTACCATCCGTCATCCTATTTCCCCATCTGGGTCTATACCCGAACATTTCCTAACCGACTCCCTTAATCTGTGTATGAATGCACAGGGAGACTCGTCCTTTCCCTGCCTCAGGTCGAAAAACTTGGCTAAATTGTGTTGTTTGGGGATGCAAGTTTGTATCCCTTGGATTATCAAATTTTGCATGTCTAACATATTATTCCACCCTTCTATATTGTGGTGGTCCCAGTTAGGGTTCTGAAGGGGATCTTTGTCTTCACCCCTAACCATCCCCCTCTCATGCCAAATTGTACGGCAAGCTTAATACTGGCACTGCTACTAGTTTTTTTAATCTCAATTAACACTTTCCCTATCCAGTATCCCCATATAAGTCTCCTTTCTCCCCCAGTAAATAGTATATTCAAAAATAGACATTAACTCAGCCCACATATACAGACTTGGCCTCAAAAATTGATTTGTTCTGACAATCCTATCGGATTCTCATCCAGGACCGTCATTTCCTTCTAAATGTTCCGACCTCCCCACTGGTGAGGGGGTCACACACAAACCCAATCTCCTTGTCCCCTATCGGCACTTTAGTCGATACGTTCTTCCTTTTTTAAGAAATATTGCAATGTTCCTAGCTTCTCATATCCTCAAACACCAATTTATTAATTCATGCTTGACTAACTTTAAAGCCTGTTCCTAACTTGTAAACATATTTATATATTTACGTCCATTTATTCAGTATTTAATATTTAAAATGTAAAATGCATACAGTTCCCAATTTTGAAATCCACTTTAATCACCCAGATTTAGTACTCTAATTTAGATCCAAAATTAGTTTTCTTATGTACTCCTGACCAATTATTTCTTAATTACAATACTTTAGGTCGTAAAATAATCAGAGCTGTCTTACAATAATTTGTCAATTCAAGTTTAAAAAAATTCTAATGTCCGAATCCAAGGTCTCAGATAATAACCATGGAAGTTATCGTCTTTTTTTTTTCCGACAGTCTACTGTTGAACTGAAACTACAACTGTCCTTCACATATTGAAAATAAATCATGTTAAGTTTACATAAAGATCACATTTAAAACAATCCTGGAACTCAAGCTCCAGTGAATAAAACTTCCTCATTCAATCACCAACAAACCAATGTGCATTCAAACCGAATCACAGAGGGTTAAATGTTTTGCGAGCAGTTCTCGCACTCTCTCTCTCTCTGTCGGTCTTACTGCAAGCTGCTGGTAAAAAAAATTCTCATTATCCACGTTCGGACCTCCCTCTTCCTTATTTGCTTTTGATTCCTTATTTCCCATTTCCGAGGACTTACGAAGATTTACCCGTGTGAAGACACACTCACAGGACCCTCCGGTCCTCAGATTCGTGCGCGCCACGCCTCTACAGAAGGCCTGCAGGACCCCGTGGCACACACTCCTCCTTGAACCAGACCTCTGCAAGTATCCGTGTCAAAACACACTTACCCCGCAGGACCCTCCGGTCTTCAGATTCGCGCGTGCCACGCCTCTGCAGAAGGCCTGCAGGACCCCGTGACGCACGCTCCTCCTTAAACCAGACATCTGCGCCCTCGATCGCCCAGGAACACAAGCAGGACCCTCCGGTCCTCAGATTCGCGTGTGCCACGTCTCTACAGAAGGCCTGTAGGACCCCATGACGCACGCTCCTCCTTAAACCAGACATCTGCAAGGTATCTTACCTGGGTTTGGTGCACCAAAATTACTCGATCGAAAAAAAACGTCCCTTCTGCCTCGGTCCCCTGTTCTTTGTTTTCCTGAGTCCTCCGGATATCACTCGCTCAAGCCGCGTGGGGCGACGAGCAAGCACTCAGGGACTGCCAAACTCGGCAGGGTGCACCTTCCCCGATGTCCTTTCTCGACCCCCTCGCAGCCGGAGTGTCGATCCCGGACGAGCCCCCAAGTTGTGAGACGTAAAAAAGTCAGCTCAAGACAAATTCAGGAAAACAAAGTTTATTAGCAATTAGCAAGTCTGCAGAGTTGGGTACCCCTCAAAGAAAGGGACCCTGATCGTTACAAAGCATCCCCTGATATACCCTTAAACTCCACCCCCTGTTGAGTCAGGTGATTCTCAATCTCGAGCAACCGGTACTTTTCCATTACTTGTTTACCCCAATCTTGCAAATGCAGCTGGACACATTTCCCCCTCAAGTGTTTACAATCTTCCCAGGCAGCTGACAACCACCCATTGTCCACCTCAAGTTGTTTCTCAACGTTTGTCCCTCGTTATCAGTCACGAGGTTCGTTTTCGGCCTTGTGGTTTTGCTGTCTGGACTTGTTTTTGCTATGTGTAAGGTCGCCCATCGTCTGGTTTGTTATCTGTCAAGGGGTTTCATTATTCTGCTATCTATCTAGCTGCTTGTTTTCTGACTTCTGCTGACCTTGTGGTCTTGCTTCGAAACAGCTGCAACTTGTTTACTACTTCAGCCATCTACTATGTGTTAGTGCTGCTGCTATAGCTAAGTTAGTCAATTTCATACGTCGGCCATTTTCTTTTGGTCACCTTCTTGCCCCTTATACTTATGCACATCTTGAATCATTACTCCAACTCTCACAATGCCGACCAGATAACCTAAATTAATCTAGTCCCACCTGCCAGCACTTGGCCCAAATCCCTCTAAACCCTTCCTATTCATATACTCATCCAAATGCCTTTTAAATGTTGCAATTGTACCAACCTCCATCACTTTCTCTGACAGCTCAGTGCAAACATGCTCCACCCTGAGTGAAAATGTTGCCTCTTAGGTCCCTTTTAAATCTTTCCCCTCTCACCTTAAACTCTATGTCCTCTAGTTTTGGACTCCCTGACCCAAGGAAAAGACATTGTCTATTTATCCTATCCTTTCACCTCATGATTTTATAAACCTCTATAAGGTCACCCCTCAGCCTCAGACTCCCCAGCCTGTTCAACCTCTCCCTATAGCTCAAACTCTCCAACCCTGGTAACATCCTTGTAAATCTATTCTGAACCCTTTCAAGTTTCACAACATGCTTACTATAGGAAGGAGACCAGATCTGCACACAATATTCCAAAAGTCACCTAACCAATGTCCAGTACAGCCAACTCCTCTACTCAATGCTCTGGCCAATAAAGGAAAGCATACCAAACGCCTTCTTCACTATCCTATGTATCGGCGGCTCCACTTTTAAGGAACTATGAACCTGCACTCCAAGGTCTCTTTATTCAGCAACACTCCCCAGAATCTTACCATTAAGTATATAAATCCTAGGAGAAAGTGAGGACTGTAGAAGCTGGAGATCAGAGCTGAAAAATGTGTTGCTGGAAAAGTGCAGCAGATCAGGCAGCATTCAAGGAGCAGGAGAATTGACGTTTCGGGACGTTTCCTGAAGAAGGGCTTATGCCCGAAACGTCAATTCTCCTGCTCCTTGGATGCTGCTTGACCTGCTGCGCTTTTCCAGCAACACATTTTTCAGTGTATAAATCCTGCCCTGATTTGCCTTTCCAAAATGCAGCATCTCACATTTACCTCAATTAAACTCCATCTCCACTCCACAGCCCGTTGGCCTATCTGATCAAGATCACTTGTATTCTGAAGTAACCTTCTTCACTGTCCACTACACTTCCAATTTTGGTGTCATCTGCAAACTTACTAACTATACTACCAATGTCCAAATAATAATGTAAATGATGAAAAGCATGGGGCCCAGCACTGATCCTTGTGGCACACCACTGGTCACAGGCCCCCAGTCTGAAAAGCAACCCTCTACCACCACCCTCTACCTTCTACCTTCAAGCCAGTTTTGTATCCAAATGTCCATGTTTCACCAGTCTGGGAGAAGGGGGGAATCGAGAAGAAAGGTCAAGTTTTAAAATTGAGATGAGGAGGAATTTCTTCTCTCTGCAGGTTCCTGGTCTTTGAAATTCTCTTCCCCAGAAATCAGTGGTGGCACAGTCATTGAATATATTTAAGGCTGAGTTAGACACAGATTTGATCTGCAAGGGAGTCCATGATTATGTGGGGCAGGCCGAAGATGAACATAGAACAGTACAGCACAGTACAGGCCCCTCGACCCTGAATGTTGTGCCGATCTTTTATCCTACTCTAAGATCAAAATAACCTGCATACCCTTCATTTTACTATCATCCATGTGCCTATCCAAAAATTGTTTTAATGTTCCTAATGTACCTGACTCTACTACCACCGCTGGCAGAGCATTCCACACACCCACCACTCTGTGTAAAGAACCTACCTCTGACAATGTCCCCTAAACCTTCCTCCAATCACCTTAAAATTATGCCTCCTTGTGATAGCCATTTCTGCGCTGGGAAAAGGTGACTATACACTCCATCTATGCCTCTCACCATCTTGTACACCTCTATCAAGTCGCCTGTCGCCCATTTTCACTCCAATGAGAAAAGCTTTAGCTCCCTCAACTTTTCTTCATAAGAACATGCCCTCCAGTCCAGACAGCATCCTGGTAAACCCCCTCAGCACCCTCTCTAAAGCTTCCACATCCCTCCCATAATGAGGTGACCAGAACTGAACACAATATTCCAAGTGTGGTATAACCAAGGCTCTATAGAACTGCAGCATAATTGCATGCCTCAACCCCACTGTGGTACCATATGTCTTCTTAACAACCCTATCAACTTGGGTGGCAACTTTGAGAGATCTATAGACATCGATCCCAAGATCATTCTGTTCCTCCACACTGCCAAGAATCCTATCTTTAACCCTGTATTCTGATTCAAATTCGACTTTTCAAAATGAATCAGTTGACACTTTTCTAGATTGAACTCCATTTGCCACTAATCAGCCCAGTTCTGTATCCTGTCACTGTCCTGTTACAAACTACAACAGCCCTCTATACTATCCACCACTCCACAACCTTCGCGTCATCAACAAACTTACTAACCCATTCTTCCAATTTCCTCATTCAAGTCATTTATAAAAATCACAAAGAGCAGAGGTCCCAGAACAGATCCCTGTGGAACACTACTGGTCACCATGCTCCAGGCTATATACTGTCCATCTAATACCAGCCTCTGTCTTCTATGGGCCAGCCAGTTCTGGATCCAGAAAGCCAAATTTCCCTGTATCCCATGCCTCCTTAATATCTGAATGGCCCTATCATGGGGAACCTTATCAAACACCTTGCTAAAATCTATGTACACCACATCCACTGCTCTACCTTTATCAATGTATTTTGTCAAATCCTGAAAGAATTCAGTAAGGCTTGTGAGGCATGATCTGCCCCTCAAAAAGCCATGTAGACTAATCAAACTATGGTTTTCCAAGTAATCATAAACCCTGTCTCTCAAACCCTGCAACATCCAACAAACATTCCTGCCCCTGTATTATGAATGCTTTCCAATAATTTGCCCACCACAAACGTAAGACTGACTGGTCTGTGATTCTCAGGATTAAGAGTCAAGATTAGTGTGGTGCTGGAAAAGCACAGCACGTTAGGCAGCATCCGAGGAGCAGGAAAACCGACGTTTTGGGCAAAAGCCCTTCATTCCTGATGAAGGGTTTTTGCCTGAAACATCGATTTTCCTGCTCCTCAGATGCTGCCTGACCTGCTGTGCCTTTCCAGCACCACTCTAATCTTGACTCTGATCTCTAGCATCTGCAGTCCTCACTTTCACCTATCCCCAGGATTATCCCTATTTCCTTTCTTGAACAAGGGGATAACATTTTCCACCCTCCATTCATCTGACAGTAGTCCAGTGGATAGTGAGGATGCAAAGATTATCGCCAAAGGTGCAGCAATTTTTTTCCCCTCACTTCCCATACTAATGTTAGGTATATCCCGTTTGGCCCAGGGGACTTGTCTATCCTTATGTTTTTAAAAATTTTCAGCACATTCTTCTTCTTAACATCAACCTGTTTTAGCATATCAGCCTGTTTGATGCTGTCCTCACAAACAACAAGGTCTCTCTCAGTGGTGAATACTGAAGCAAAGTATTCATTAAGGACTTCCCCTACCTCCTCTGACTCCAGGCACAAGTTTCCTCCACCATCCCTGATTGACCGTATCCTCACTCTGGTCATCCTCTTGTTCCTCACATAAGTGTATGTGGAAACCTAAGGGTTTTCCTTAATCCTACCTGCTAAAGCTTTCTTCATTACCACTTCGATCTCTCCTAAGTCCATGCTTCAGTTCCTTCCTGGCTACCTTGTAACTCTTTAGAGCCCTGTGTGATCCTTTCCTCCTCAACCTTAAACAACCTTGCTTCTTCCTCTTAACTAGACGTTCCACATCCCTTGTCACCAAAGTTTCTTTCACTCTATCATCCCTTCCTTGCCTCAGTGAGACAAACCTGTCCAGCACTATTAGCAAGGGCTTCCTAAACAACATCCGCATTTCTATTGTGCATTTCCCTGAGAATATCTGTTCCCAACTTAAGGTCCACAGTTCCTGCCTCATAGCATTGTAATTCCCCCCCCCCCAATTAAATTCTTTGCCATACCCTCTGCTCCTCTCCCTCTCCATGACTACAGTAAAGGACACGCAGTTGAGACCACTATCACCAAAATGCTCTCCCACCGAGAGATCTGACACCAGGCCTGGTTCGTTGCCAAGCACCAAATCCAATATGGCCTCCCCTCTAGCTGACCTATCCACATATTGAGGAGAAAGTGAGGTCTGCAGATGCTGGAGATCAGAGCTGAAAATGTGTTGCTGGAAAAGCGCAGCAGGTCAGGCAGCATCCAAGGAGCAGGAGATTCGACGTTTCGAGCATAAGCCCTTCTTCAGGAATGAGTCAGGAATCATTCCTGGACACACCTGACAAATACTGCTCCATCCAAACTATTTGAACTAAGGAAATTAGAATCAATATTAGGGAAGTTGAAATCACCCATGACAACAACCCTGTTACTTCTGCACCTTTCCAAAATCTGCCTCCCAATCTGCTCCTCCGTGTCTGTGTTGCTCTTGCGGAGTCTGCAGAAAATTCCCAATAAAGTGACTGCTCTTTTCCTGGTTCTGACTTCCACCCATACTGACTCAGTCAACAAACCCTCCTCAATGACCTCCCTTTCTGGAGCTGTGATACTATACCTGATTAGCAATGTCACTTCACCACCTCTTTTAGGTCCCCCCCCCCCCCCCCCCCCCCCCCCCCCCCCGTTCCTTTTGAAACGTATAAACCTTGCAACATCCAACAACCATTCCTGCCCCTGTAATATCCAAGTCTCCGTAATGGCCACAACATCATAGTTCCAAGTACTGATCCACCCTGTAAGTTCACCACCCATATTCCTGATACTTCTTGCATCAAAATAGACACACTGCAACCCATCACACTGACTGCACCTTTGCTCTATCAACTGTCTATCCCTCCTGAAGGGAAGGCCACAGTCACATCAACCATGATTTTATTGAGTTGTGGAGCAGGCTAGATATATCAAATGGTCTCCTGCTACCCGTGTTTGTTCTGATCTATCTTTCCTTTTCTTTGCCTCTATCACTCTTCCTTGACCCCCTTCCAATCATTCTCTATTTATCTTCCCCTCTCTCTCTCTCCTTGTGACACAGGAATATGTGAAGGATAAACATATACAATTACAGGCAATAAGCTGAGCTAAACTGCCCACAACCAACAAATTAGAGCAACTTTCTGCCATCAAAGTTGACAAAACGTTAGTGTTTTCAAGCAGAAAGAGTGATCCCAGAAATGGGCCATCAAACCTGCCTTCTCCTGAGATGCTGGTAGGGCTAATGTCTGATCCTCCACATAGAAGAATAACAGACGGCACTCACTGTGTAGCAGTCTCTAACTGAGGAGTCAGCTCTTTCAGCAAAAGAGGTGACGGAGTTGAAAGAGATGTTCCCTTTTCCTGTTTTACAGAGGGGTTGCACTGTACTACACCAGAGAATACAGAGAAGGTATGATGTGGACGTGCCAGTGTTAGACTGGGGTGGAGCAAGTTAAAAATCACACAACACCAGGTTATAGTCCAACTGGTTTATTTAAAAATACAAGTCTTAGCAGTGCATCAGATAGCTAGCTCCTGGAACATGAACAAACTCACAAGAAAAACAAATTTCTCAAGTGATGTGTGTCAAGATTGCTTCACTCTGCCTCCTCTTCCACCATATATTGATGTCTTCACACAATCTTGGAGTGAGATCACCTGGTTCTGTCGCACTGAGAGCTGTCTGTGTCATTTATCCTCTAGTCTTCACACAAGGGGAGCTGTCATTCCAAAGCACTGTCTGTCTCAGCAAGATCTATCTGAAACCTCTCCCACCATCAGTCCAAACATTTGAAGAATGTGTAACCTTTGATCTGATCACCAAATATCACTAAAAGAAGACATCAATATGTATAGAAGCTCATGTGTAAACTTAACATCCTTTTAGTGCAGTGTCAGGTACAAGTGACTCTCACTCTGGCCAAGAAGACAATCAATGCAAAGAGGTTAATCATGATCCTGTGAAAGAAGGATATTTATCATTTGACCTTGGTCTATAAATGGACCTAAAAACTTTTCACATGCTAATTTTCAACACATTGTTGGATCTCTCACACTCTCTCTTCCCACCACATATCCTTTGATTTTCTGAATGTGTCAATGGTCAGAAGCCTTAACCTGTTGAAATGCTGCCTTTTTGAGCTGTGACCTTGGATTGTTGTGCCCAGTAATGAAAACTGATAGTTTTTGTTCAGGAGATCATATATTTAAGGATTGTGTTCACTGAGCCAATCCAGGTGGTGGCGATGCTCAACTTCAATGATCTGCATTCAGCAGTATACTACAATTGAATTTATATTGATCCCATTGTCCTGGGAATTGAGTCTGATGTATGAAGATTTTACAGATTTGTTGTGAGCTGTTTCTGGAATTTTTGTCTTTGTTCAGATTGTTTTTGGGCTGCAACGCTGATCTTTTCCTCTTGGACAATGGGCTTTGTGATGTCTTGGTGCTGCATGGTGTTCATCACTGATTGAACAAGTTGATGTTTTGTCCAACAGCATCATTCCCCCACATGGATTGAGTGATACAAAACATCAGTTAGAACATTGACTGGGATTTGGATGTTCTAGAGGAACTACCAACACCAGGAGTTCTTCATTACATTCATCGATGTGACTCAAGGTATTTAACTCTGTAAACTGCGGGCCTTTGTGGATGTGCGCTATTAATGTGAATAGTCAAGAAACTCCATCCCGATCTTGCAATTCCTTCAAGACAATATGGTTGTAAACTGTCTTGGGTGGGACATCAGAAGCAGAAACCTTCAAAATCCAGACTGTGTGATAGCCCCATTTTATTTGACAATGACTATTCATCTCATCAATGATCTGGTGCTGGTATTAAATCTTGATGGAAACTCATTTATCTTGGTCTGCTCTGTGCCAAAACTAAACTGGCCAGGAAATTATCTACATTTGTAGACACTGCCACAGATTTGTTTACCACCCACGATACCTTCAATTCTCCATACAAGGGACTTGGCCTCTCCTTGAAGAGAACTCAAATCAACACTCTCCTGGCCAGCTAAATATTCCATCTCCCATATATGTTGTTCCTTCATTCAAGAGATGTGTATGGTTAGGTCAGCATTTGTTGCCTATTTCTAGTTGTCCTTGAGAGTGCCTTCTTGAACTGCTGCTGTCCATTCACTGTAGGTAGACCCACAACATAATTGGGGAGGAAGTTCAAGATTTTGACACAGCGACACTGAAGGAACAGCAATATATTTCCAAATCTGAATACTGAGTGGTTTGGAGGAGAATTTGTTCTGGACTCTCTTACCAGAGGAATAATTTCTCTTTAACTATGCTATCAATTTTATAATCATCTTAAACACTTCAGTTAGATTACCCCTTAAATTTCTACATTCAAGGGTATGGGAGTTCAATCTGTGCAAACTGTTCTCATAATTTAACTTGTTTAGCCCCAGGAACATTGGGGTGAATTTATGTTGTGATCCCGCCAAGGCTAATATATCTTTCCTGAGGTATGGTGGTCTAATCTGTTGGTTGTTTCTCACCTCTCGAGTCAACCCACTTTTGTCCATCAGTTTTCCTTCTCTTTATACCAGGGATTTTACCATTTCAGGAACCCAGACACAAAGACAACCCTGACACCTGCAGCTCTAACCAGTTACCACTTTCAGTCAAATCAAACTTTCAGGCTGCTACTTTAAAGGGGGACAACATTCTTTACACTGTCTTGGGACTCAGCTCTTTGGAACTGAATACAACAGAAATATTCCAAGTTATTGTCAGCTGTGGCTTAGCCTATACTCTTGACTCTGAGGGAGAAAGTCGTGGGTTCATGCCTCACTTTGGGACTTGTGCTCTAAGCTGACAATCCAGTGAACATTCGGCCTCGGATCTTCAGGTAAGCATCCTCCAAGGCAGACTTCAGGATACACAACAATGCAGAGTCACTGAGTAGAGGCTGATAGCCAAGTTCAGTACCCATGAGGACAGCCTCAATCAGGACCTTGGGTTAATGTTGCACTATAAGTGACCCCATCACACTATACACTCATGCACACAAGCGCATGCACACACACTCACACACGCACTTTCTCACAGACTTCCTCACACTCTCAAACACACACACACTCATTCTCTCACTCTCTCTCTCTTCCCCTCTTACACACACACTCTATCTTCCCTCTCTCACACATGTATAAATTGATGGATTGCATCTGTGTTTGCAGTTATATTTTATTTTGTTCAAAAAGCACACAATTTAGAATAGAGTAGAATCCCTACAATGTGGAAACAGGCCATTTGGCCCAACAAATCTACACCGACCTTCCGAAGAGTAACCCGCTCAGACACATTGCCGTAACCTATTACTCTATATTTATCTCTGACTAATGCACCTAACCTACACATCCCTGAACATTAGCATGGTCAATTCATCTGACCTGCAAATCTTTGGATTGTGGAGGAAACCCATACAGACACAGGGAGAAGGTGCAAACTCCACACAGACAGTCACCTGAGGCTGGAGTCAAACCCGGGTCCCTGGCATTGTGAGGCAGCAGTGTTAACTACTGAGCCACTGTGCCTGTAGATAATCAGTCAATATGGCATTTTGTAAACTCCTATTTTGGAAATAAAAGACACAGAGTCCAAATAAGACTTCATTCCGAAAATACATTGCCTGACCAGAGATGCCACCTCCTTTATATTAGCAACACTGTAGGTTATCTCAGGGCAGTGACTTGAAAGAAACTCTGGGATTCGCATATCAATCAAAATCTGGAATTCCATTCTAACTGATTAAAGATTTAAGAGTCATTTTATGTGTTCACTTCATTTACATGAGTTGTATGACCCTTTAATCTTTTCCTTATTAATTCCGTGTCTAAGATCTTCCTCTCTCACTAACGCTTGATGAAGAGCAGTGCTTCAAAAGCTAGTGTTTTCAAATAAAGCCGTTGGACTATAACCTGGCGTTGTGTGATGTTTGACCTAATCCAGTGGAAAACTAAGGGAGT
Source organism: Hemiscyllium ocellatum (assembly GCF_020745735.1). Lineage (NCBI taxonomy): Eukaryota > Metazoa > Chordata > Chondrichthyes > Orectolobiformes > Hemiscylliidae > Hemiscyllium > Hemiscyllium ocellatum. Next base: position 40,409,083 of record NC_083435.1, read on the forward strand.
ACTGCTGTCAACTTTTAGATAAGTTGAACCAAAACTGTCTTTTATGGAAAGTAAAAGATCCCAGGACACTATGTGACAAACAGCAAAGAAGTAATCACTGATGTCAAGATTAGAATTCCTGATGAAGGGCTTTTGCCCGAAACGTCGATTTTCCTGCTCTTCGGATGCTGCCTGACCTGTTGTGTCTTTCCAGGACCAATCTAATCTTGACTCTGATCTCCAGCATCTGCAGTCCTCGCTTTCACCTAGTCATCACTGATGCCCTGCCCAAAAATGGATCTCCCAATAAACTTCACAAAAAGTGATTGTGTGGTCATTATCACACCATTGTTTCTGAGAGATGGCTGTCCACAAACTGAATGCCACCTTTGCTACATTACAATGATAACTTCACAAAGGACTTAACTGAAGAGAAGATGCTTTCAGATAGGCTGAATTTGGGACCATCGACGGGAAATGTGTACCATCAACAGGATGCACTGCAGAAATTCACCAAGGCTCCTTTGAGAGCATCTTCCAAACCCAGAAGAGTAAGGTAAAGTTGCCTTTATCCCAGAGGAACATAAGGTTGCTCCCTCATATTAGACTGGTGGTGATTTATTTGAGAGCCACCACACCTCAGGAGACAGGCAAGGTTGAGAAAGTTGGACTTTGATGGTAACCTCAGCTAGTATGGGAATGGGATCCATGCTGCTTGGCGTCATTCAGCATTATAAACCTGTTATCCAGCCAACTGAATTAACCAACCCTGACATTGAGAAGAACAAGAGCAGCAGACACATGAGAATGCAAGTTCACCCCCTAGCCACAGAGAATCCTGACTGGAAATATGTTGCCATTCCTTCACTGTTGCTGAGTCAAAATCCTGGCATTCCCAGCCTGACGGCATTGTTGGTCTACCTCCAGCGCATGTTCTGCCGTGGTTCAAGATGACAGCTCAGCACCACCTTCTCAAGAATAATAACTGCTGGCCCAACCACATCCCCTGAGTGAAAGAAAAAGGACCAAAGCTTTTTCCTTTTTTCCCTAAGGAAATGTTCTGCTCCCTGTGAACTGTAAATTATAAACCCATTGATGGAGAAATTTTCTCAGTCCACAGTGACATTGACCAGTATATTGTATATCGGGCACTTTACATTAGGATCCTAAGTGTTTCAGTGAATAGGAACACACCACGCTGACAAATCAGGAATTTTGGGTTAAGCCAAAAAGTGAATTTATTTACAGTCATAATTATATACAGAGGATTGATAAAGCATCAAAAATCAAAACACAATATTCATCTGACATCAAACTTTGAATCAATCAAGATAACATAAGATTCAAAAGTGACTCAAATGACTCCCAAAAAATGAATCTCAGAGGAGTGTAAGGTGAACATATCACACCATTATTCCATCGAGGTATAATGGACTGAGTGTAGAGACTCACCCCGCCCACCCACCACCTCCCTCACCATACTCGGGATTGTGGTTCTCCCAAAAAGGAAAGTATAAATATTCCCTACAGTGTTAGTCAAATTTGAATTACCTAAAGAGATCTGTCTGTAATTCACATCACCAATAAAATAGTCCCAATTGTACCCATACCTGAGAGCTGGCTCACTTTACAACACACACATATGTCAGGGAAACTCTCTCAGAATATTACAGGCAGAAGTTGCTTTAAAATCCTTGTGCTTTAAATTATGAGGATGGATCACACAGACTGACCTTATATTCTCCTGAATGTGAACAATAACAGGCAATCTAACTGAAGTGTCTAAGATGATTTAACAAGTTGTTTAAAAGTCACATCTTTCATCTTGCTCTCGTCAGAAAGGGAAAACAAGCAACCAAGCTATGGTAAGGAACACAAATTTATTCAGCATGAGAAAAGGGTACTGGTTCGTTGGACTGTGACTGCTGTGAAGATGCAGCAGGAACTATTAACTGTCAACCTTAGCGACCTGATTAACCTCAAGTCGACATCCCTAAATTCCCTTGAGAACATGGTGGTGATCTGTTTTATTGAACTCTCTACTTTTGGGTATAGAGACAGCCACAGTGCGATGAGTCAGCAGCGTTAGTTGGTCAGGGTGTTGCCAGGGCAAATGCACAGGGATTGAAAGTATCCATAACGTTTTCTCCAGCAAAAAGGTGCATGAACAGACTCCTTTAATCTGCACAGAACATGGTCCTATGTGAATGTATGTAACTTATATGACTCAAAATTGAAAGTTAAAAATCATACAACACCAGGTTATAGTCCAACAGGTTCATTTGGAATTATATGTGTCAAACTATAACCTGGTGTTGTGTGATTTTTAACTTTGTCCACCCCAGTCCAACACCGGCACCTCCACACCATGACAAAATTGAAATGCATTGTGAGCTTAACTGATTGGCTTTCAGTCTAATTCAGCTCTGGATGATTTAGTAAAGTTGCTGTTTAATGATAAGAGTCACATGTGGTTCTGGACACTGTGATCAGTGTTGTGTAAGCACGGTGTCACAGCCCACTTATGAAACTGAGCCCCACTACTCCGAGGCTCACAGAGAAATTACAGGTTTAATCAAATCACTAATTTACCCATTGGACACAAAACACTGACCATTAACCTATACTTAACCTGTTGATGATTATGAATAAATCAATTCTAACCATAGGGAAACAAATTAGAAATTATCAACATGTTACATCTGACCCCTACTTAAATCCCTGCATGCACGTCAATACACATAGACAAGCAAGCAAACATGGATGTTATGTATGAAAGCAAAAAATGAAGCAAAACATTCTTCAATAGCACAAGTCCACAGTGTTCAATGAGATGTCCCTTGTGCTTTTCCCAAGCTCTTTTTATCCAGTCCCGCTTTTCCATATCCTTTCAGTTCTTTACCAAAGACACAGGGCAGTTGACCATAAATTATACAGTCTACAGTCTTTCAGCCACTGCTTAGAAGCAACAGCTTACAGCTTTTGGTGGGTGAAAACAATTAGCTATATCTATGTTTTGGTGACTTTGCTGCAGGGAGGGGGGAGAGAGAGAGAGAGATCTCGTCTCTTTTTGGCCTTCTGCCTCTACAACGTCTACACAGAAGCTGTTCACTTGCAGAGAAAACACCAGAAAGTTGTTGTCATGCTGATGACTTCTGAACTCCACAACGGATCCAGACTACACCAACCAATCAGTCCTTGTGGGAAGCTCACTCTGAAAATACCCCACCCCCCCGGGTGCTCTGGCATCTTTGATACCTTCCTCACTGCTTAAACAAAACAACAGTATGAACACAACTCACAATGAATTCCAGTAATTAATTTTAAAAGTGCAACCACTGCTTCCACAGTCCTTGGTTTAAAACAGACCCTTTCCTATTTCACCCAAAAATCAAAATAGAAAAAAATTAAAAGATGTGGTCTTTACAAGAGACTGTGAGCACACTGCCAACATGTGAAAGGGACATGTTGTTCAGCATAATCCATTAATCACTGAAATACATGACCTACATATCTGGCATCACACTGTCACTGAAACATATGGACCAGAATACTCGACAGCCACGTATTGTTGGTGGTAAATCACTTATGCATTTATTGCAAAGTAGTATCTTGAGACACTGTTTCATATGTTGCTCAACATTTTGGGAAAACCTCCCTTTCTAGTGGACAGTTTTGAGGTCAGATATTGCAGCCTCAAACCTTTCACAATTCTATGACTGGGAATTGAACTTGAGCTGCAGCAGTGAGAGCGCCAAATTGTAACCTCTGGACCACCAAGGTGATGGCCTAGTGGTATTATTGCTGGACTGTTAATCCAGAGATCTAGGTCATGTTCTGGGGACCCAGGTTCCAAATCCTGCCTTGGCAGATGGTGGAATTTGTATACAACAAAAATCTGAATTAACAGTCTTATGATGACCATTGTTGATTGTTGGAAAACCCCATCTGATTCAATAATGTCCTTCAGGAAAGGAAACTGCCATCTTTACCTGGTCTGGCCTACATGTGACTCCACATCCACAGCAATATGGTTGACTCTTAACTGCCCTCTGGGCAATTAGGGATGGGCAATAAATGCTAGCCTAGCCAGCGACACCCGCATCCCGTTAATGACTAAAACAAAAGCGTTTCACAAGCTTGTCTCTGCACCAAATGATCATTATGTTGGATAGTGCTGATAAACCCAATCACAGCATCAAGGCTTGAAGGGCAAAAAGTTGGCTTGAGCTCTAGTCACAAGATTGCCAATAAAACTGATCTTGTCAACTAAGGAACTCTAGGAACCAGTGAACGTAGGCTTGCAGCTGGTAGTGGTTGGGGACACACTGGCAAAATTCTCAACAAACAATTTAAGGAAAGTGTGCTTGTTTGATTCCTCCAATTCAATGGTAAATTTGAACACAAGATGGAGCTTACTAAGCCGGAAAAGAAAATTCTATGATACAACTACAGATTCAACAATCACAAATATATCATGTATATATCAGAAGAATACTGGAGATAGGAGATTCACAGTCATTCCATCAAAGAAACACATGTCATCACAACCAATGAAGATATCAGCAAGGACATGTCCTCCTGAGGATCTCATGGCAACAGCCTTTATTCAGACATTACAACTGCATAAGTTTCTTAGTACTCAAGTTCTATAAAAATAGATTCAGGCCACAAGCCCCTCATCTCATGCTATATAAATTGTTGTTCCCTTTGAGATTTTGGGTTCTTGTCTCTCAGTCTTGATGAGACCAAGATGAAAACCTTCAACTACACATCACTTTTTTAACAAGTTTAGGTTCTAACAAGATATTACTTAATTCAGCAGTTTGAGAGAAATAATTCCTGTGGTTGGAGAGGCTAGAACAAGGGGCAGAGCATTAAAATTATAGTAAGGCTATTCAGCAAACACTTCTTCACAAAAAGGGGTCTCAATTTGGAACGCTTTCCCCACAAAAATCTGTTGAAATTGGAGGTCAATTGAAAGTTTCAAAACTGAGATTTCTCCGTTTAATGTTGGGCAAGGGGATTAAGCAGAGCAGAATCAAGGCAGGCAGACAGGGTTAAAATATGGATCGGTTGTAATCTAATTGAATGGTGTCACAGACTCAAGGGATTATTCCAGTCTTAGATTCCTTAAATTCCCCTCGATTGCTTTCTCCACTGTCATCGCCAACAATAATTGGTCAGTCTTATCCTCTTCACACACTGATTTCCTCAACCTATACCATCTCCATCACAAAGATCACCTCCTTCTGAGGAACAGAATTATTTGGCATTTGGAGAGGCAGGGATTAATCAAGAACAGACAGAATGATTTTGTTGAGGGGAGGTCAATTGTTTTGAAAAGGTGACCAGGTATGTAGAATGGAGCAATGCATTTGATGTAGTCTACTTGAACTTCAGATAGGCCTTTGATAAGCTCCAGCATGGGAGACTGATAGCAAAGGGCAGAGCCCATGGGATCCAAGGAAACTTAGCTATTAGGATCCAGATTTGGCTGAGTTGCAGAGGGTAATATTTGAGCGATTGTTGTGACTGGAAGCCTATATCTAGTGGGCTCTGCAGTGATTAGGGTTGGGACGCTTGCTGCTTATGGTTTATGTAAATGATTTGCACTTGAATGTACAGTAGTATAGTTGATCAGTAAAATTCACGGATGATATGAAAATTGATGGGGTAGTAAGAAGAGATACTAATAATCTTAGATTACAGGTGAATATAGACGGGCTGGTCAGATGGGCTGATCAATGGCAAATAGAATTCACTCCAGATAAATCTGAGTTGATACACTTACAGCGTCCTACAGCAAGGAAACAGACCCTGGTCTGACCTGTCCATGCTGAGCATAATCCCAAACTAAACTAGCCCCACCTTCCTGCTCCTGGTCTGTATCCCTCAACCTTTCCTGTTTGTGTAGTTATCCAAATGTCTTTTAAATATTGTAACTGTACCCACATTCACCACTTCCTTTGAAAGTTCATTCCACCCTCTTGAACCACCCTCTGTGTAACAACATTTGCCCTTCGTGTCTTTTTAAATCTTTCTCCTCTCACTTTAACAATGTGCCTCCTTATCTTGAAATCCCCCATCCTAGGGAAAACACAACTACCATTAATGCTATATCCCTCATTACTTTATAAGGTCACCTTTCAACTTCCTACACCCCAATGAAAAATGTCCCAGCCTATCCAGCCTTTCTTTATAACTCAAGCCTTCCATACCCAGTAACATCCTGGTAAATCTCTTCTGAACCCTCTCCAGCTTGATAGTTTCTTTCCTATAACAGGCAACCAGAACTGGACACAGTATTCCAGAAGAGGCCTCACCAATGTCCTGTACAACCACAATCTGACTTCCCAACTCCTATACACAAAGGACTGAACAATGAAGGCAAGCATACCAAATGCCTTTTTAACCACCCTGTATATATGTGATGCAGACTTCAAAGAATGTTGTGCCTGAACCCCTCGATCCCTCTGTTCTATAACACTACCCAAGGCCCAACATTCATTGTATAAGCCCTATTCTTGTTTGTTGTACCAAAATGCAGGCGAAGGAATACATGGTGAATGGTCAGACCCTGGGAAACACTGAGGATCAGAGGGACTTTAGTCTGCATGTAGTGTGCAGACGTAGAATTTAAAAACAGTGAGGTTATGCTGGAACTGTATAAAACATTGTTTGGGCCACAGCTAGAGCATTACGTAGAGATCTGAAATCCACATTATAGGAGGCATGTGATTGCACTGGGGTGGATGACTGGAGAGGAGATTTACCAGGATGTTCCCCGGACTGGAGTGTTTCAGTGATGAAGACAGATTGGACAGATTGAGACTGTTTCCTTGGAGAAGAGAAAAATTAGTTAGGAAATGACATCTAAAATAATGAGGGGAGCACACAGGGTAGACAGGGAGAAATTTTCCCCTTGGTGGAAGGATCAATATCCAGGAGCACAGATTTAAGGGAAACAGCAGGAGATTTTGAGGAGATGGGAGGGAAGGTTTTATCACCCAGATGGTGTTGGAAATCTGGAACTCACTGCCTGTAAAGATGTTACATCTGTAAAGATACAAAGATGTTAAAGGTGAAACCCTTAGAACTTTTAAGAAGCATTTAGAATATCCTTGCAATGCTAAGGCATACAGGGCTATGGGCCAACTCCTGAAAAATGGGATTAGAATATTACATGATTGTTTTTGACCAGCACATTATGATGGACTGAAGGGCCCTTTTCTGTGCTGTAGATTGCTATCGCTGTATCTGTCTATAATACTGCCCATTACCAAACAGCTACCACTCTAATATTAGACCATCTGCTACTGGAATCCTCATCCTCCGGGTGCTCCGGTTTCCTCCCACAGTCCAAAGATGTGCGGGTCAGGTGAATTGGCCACGCTAAATTGCCCGTAGTGATAGGTAAGGGGTAGATGTGGGGGTATGGGTGGGTTGCGCTTCGGCGGGTCGGTGTGGACTTGTTGGGCCGAAGGGCCTGTTTTCACACTGTAAGTAATCTAATCTAATCTAATCATGTTGATGTTGCTTCTAGACTAGAGTAGGCCATTCCAAAGCCCTCCTGCCCAGCTCCACCCATCTTCCAACTCCAGAACCATGACTGAAACACTGTATTCTACATCCTATGACATCTGTCGGTCCTGTGCTCATTGAACTACACTGGTTCCCAGTCACCCAGTGTCTACAATTTAAAATTCCAGTGCTAAGTGCATAGCCTCACGTCTCTCCATCTCTGTCACCTCTAGACCCATCACCCACCAAAATCTCAATGCTCCTGCAATTCTGGCCTACGGTACATCCCTCTAGTCGTTCCTTAGACCATTAACAGTCAAGCCATTCCATGGTCCATGCTCATAAATTCCCTTAAATCCAACCACTTTGGCCATGTGTTCATGAAGTGTCCCTTAACCCGAAACATTAACACTGATTTGTCTCCACAGATGCTGCCAGACCTGCTAAGCTTTTCCAGCAACTCCTGTTTCTGCCTCTTTGGCCATATTTTTGGTAATCCATTCCCAATATCTCTTTGTCTCGGTGTTAATTTTATGTCTGATGATGTCAATATTAAACACTTTGGGATGTTTTATGTAAATGCAAGTTGTTGTTCTCCTACATTCCCTCCAATTCTCCTGGACTATAGACTGTGGATATTCATTGGCCTCTAGTGCTCTGGTCGAGTGTCCATTCAGCACGTGGACAGCTAGACAGTGAATGTTGTGATACAATGGAGACTGTCACAGCCGAGATACATCCTACTCTCCCCCCTGACTTCCCAGCTGGGCTCACTGATGAGGAATGGGATTCCTGTCTGATTCTCCTGCTCCATAGACCAGAGACACTGAGACTAATTGAAGTACCCCCATTACTACCCCAGGAAATGGTTCCTCCCCTGGGTGTTATGCTGGTCAATCAGAAGCTGAAGCCTTTCTAACCAGAGTATCTGATTGTCTTCTTGGTCAGAGTGAGAGTGACTTGTACCTGACCCTGCACTGAAAGGATTTGAATTTATACAGGAGCTTCTACAGATATTGATGTCTTCTTTTGGTGATGTTTGGAGGTCTGAACAATGTTAAATTGACCTCCCTGAAACAATTGGCTGAAGGTGGGAGAGGCTTGAGACAGACACAGGTGAGACAGACAGTGCTTTGGAATGACAGCTCCCCCTGTGTGAGTACTGGAGGGTAACAACCTAGACAACTCTCAGTGTAATGGAAGCAGGTGACTCAGCTTCAAGTCCGTGCTTGGTGCGGGAGGAGGAGGTGAATCAATTCTGACACACATCACAAAGGAAGGGTTTGTCACACATGTGGATTCATAGTTCCAGGAGGTTCAACTGTGTGAACATATTATGATAGAATTCTTACCAATCACCTTCCTCCCCCTGTGAATGTATCAACGGTTGAGGAGGCATGCTAACTGTAAAAAAGTTTTGTCACACTCCTTGTGCCTGAAGGACTAATCTACTCTGCTGACCCTCTCATGGAGGAGATATTTGACAACTGAGAGGATAATTTGTCATACAACTTGTACATGAATTGGTTCGCATGTGTGAATACTTTGGTCTATGTGTTTCTATCACTACTAGAATGATTTGTGACATATCTTCCACAGGAAAAGTTACTTCTCTGTTAACGTATGAGTGTACAGAGAGATTTGGTGACTCAGAGATTTATATGTCACACACATTGCATGTAACTGGCTTCTCAAGTTTCAATGACTATATAAATCTTTCATTATAAGCTTGAAGAATTCTCTCCTGTGCAGCTTAATGTGATTGAAGATTGGATGAAAGCCATCTCACCATTCCCACATCTGGAGGATATTTTCTGTATTGAAACATCTGGTGTATCAGGAACCTTATGGATGCTGCGAAAGCTTTAGGACAAACTACATTTGAAGGTTTCTCTCCTTGTGGATTTCCTGGTAAACTGGGAGGTTCAATGACTTAGTAAAGGCTTTACATGCACCTTGCACATGTCAATATGTTGATGTCTGCAGATGTTGGTTAACTTTGTGGATATCCTACATAAATGGGTTCTCTCCTTCGCGGCAGTGTATGCAGAGGATTAACAATTGAGAAAGCTTTTTTACCAAATTCTCCAGTGTGAATGTATTGTTGTTTCACCAGTATCAAACACTTGAACGGCTTATCCTCTTTGGGAATGCTTTGGTTAAACAGAGCAGTGGTGACTGTGAGAACAATTTGTTGCACACCTTGCATGTGAATGCTTTTCTACCCTGTGTGAATCCGCTGGTGTCTCAGGAGATCAGAGGTTTGGATAAAAGACATCTCACAAATGTAACATTTGAATGGTTTCTCCCCTGTGTGGATCCTCTGGTGTCTCAGCAGCCTTGTAGATGTAGCAAAAGCTTTATCACAAATTTCACATTTGAAGGGTTTCTCTCCTGTGTGTACTGTCTGATGGTCTAGGAGGTTCGATGACTGTGTAAAGGCTTTCTCACAGACTTCGCAGGAGAACAGCTTCTCCCCCGTGTGAATGTGTTGGTGTCTGCGGAGGTTTGTTAATTTTGAAAATGATTTGTTGCACACCTCACATGTGAATGGTTTCTCCCCTGTGTGAATGCGCTGGTGTGCACGGAGGTTTGTTACCTTCAAAAATGATTTGTTGCACACTTCACACGTGAACGGTTTCTCCCCAGTATGAATACGTTGGTGTGCACGGAAGTTCGATGAATCAGAGAACGATTTGTCACAAACTTCACACGAGAATGGCTTCTCTCCTGTGTGAATGCGTTGGTGTTTGCGGAGGGTTGATGAATCTGAGAATGATTTGTCACACACCTCACAGGTAAATGGTTTCTCTCCTGTGTGAATGCGTTGGTGCACATGAAGGGATGATGACTGTGAGAATGATTTGTCACACAGCTTGCAGCTGAAAGTCTTGTGGCCTCTATCAATAATTTTGTCTCTCATGGCTCTCAATTGAGTGTAGTTTCGGTTCCACATATCATGTGTGAATGGTTTCACTTCCATGTAGCTCTTCAATGATGCACCCTACCGTCAGGAGATCTTATGAGCCTGTGAAGCCCTCCTCATACACCTCATACTTGAACAGCCTTTCATTTATACAAATGAGTCAGGGGTTCATGAGGTTCAATGAATGGTTGAAGCTCTCACTACACTTGGAGCCACTCACACTTCTTCCCAGCCTCACCCTGACCGATCACCTACAGCTGAACCTTCAGAAAAGTTGGTTTCGATGGAAGGCTCCACACCCACTGACCAGTTTCAGATCTGATGAGATGTCAAAGCTCCCCTGACCTGACCAATTTCCAGATGATGGTTTCACAGCCCAACCTTCTCTGTGTTGAGCAATGCTGTGAAGGGCTGGATGTCTTCTCACAGTTGTGCAGTTGTTCCTTGGGTGATGGTCAGAATCCTCTCTGTATTCTCTGGTATAGTATGGTGCATTCTTTCTGTAAAATACAGAAAGGAAACATGATTTCCTCCAACTACCTCTTGTCCTTTGCTGAACGGGCTGACTCTTCAGTAAGAGGCTGTTCCACAAGTGAGTGCCAGTCTACCTGCAGGGGAGGGGATCATATCCAAATTCTTACTTTTTCCTCATATGACTGTCACACACGCTCTGTTTCTAGCAGGGATACTGGATAGTGACCAGGAGCACACAATGTGGGCTACTTTCTTTCCTCCATCCAGACTCCCATCTTCCCAAACATCGTGAGGGCAATGGGAAAGACGGTCAGGCACAGTGTAAAATGAGATCACTTTGTTCTGGAGGAGAGATGTTTTAAACTTATACTGTGTGCTTAATATAAAATATATTTCAATAAATGTGATTCTAGGGATAGATCGGAATTGCTGTGGTGCTGTCCACACAATCAATTCAAATCCAACCATGGAAAGTTACACAAAACAGGTTTACAGTGAAGAACAAGTCTCTTGTCCCATGCTGATGTTTATGTTTCACAGGACCTACTCTCACCCCTCTTTAACTCACCTGATAAGCAGAACTTACAGTTCCTTTCTGCCTCATGTGCTTATGTAATTTCTTCCTAAAGGCATCTCTGCTCATGGCCTGAACTAGAAATATTTGGATTGACGTCAATCAGAGAGCGCATCCACACTGCCCATTCTCTCCTCCTCTTCTTCCAGAATTATTTCACCGTCCATAGTCCAAAGGATAATATATACACACACAACTCAACAATGGGAAATCAGTAAGAATCCTCGGACACCGCACCTCCAGATAATACACCTCACCTTCTCATTTTCGTGATGTGGAGGCGCCAGTGTTGGACTGGGATGAACAAAGTCAGAAGTCACATGACACCAGGTTATGTCATTTCACGTGAAAGCTTGTGACTTTAAATAAATCTGTTGGATTCTAACTTGGGTGTCGTGTGGGTTCTCATATTCAGAAATGAGGCATCAACAAAACTCAGCCTGGAAATCAAAGGGAAACGCTTCCAATAAACACACTCAATATACAACGCACAGCTCCAGTCACACAGTTCAGCACAAAGCACCGAGTAAACAGCTCTCTCAGCTGGATCTTCTCACACAGCATAAGGGACATATCCACCCCTGATTACCCACAGGATAGTCAGACTGCCTGAAGATTGGTGTGGATATTATGGGATACAATTTGTATAAAAGCTGCTCCTTCACTCACCAACTCCTCACTTGGTTTTCAGTCCCTATAGGAAGTGAACCAGCTCTGGAAGAGGAAGAGGAGACAATGGGCAGAGTGGGTGGACTCTCTGATTGACGTCTCTCACAGTCAATACTGTTAAAATTTCTGTTAAAAATCACACAACACCAGGTTAGAGTCCAACAGGTTTAATTGGAAGTGCACTAGCTTTCGGAACGACGCTCCTTCATCAGGTGATAGTGGAGGGCTCGATCGTAACACAGAATTTATAACAAAAATTTGCAGTGTGATGTAACTGAAATTATACGTTGAAAAATTGATTGTCTATTCAGCCTTTCATCTGTTAGAATACAGTGATAGTTTCACTTCTTTCATGTGTAAATCACAAAACCGTTTTTTTTAAAAGTTGCATTCTCAGGTTAGCTGTTAACAATGTGATAGCTAGACAATATGTTGAAGGTGTTACCCCCGTGTTCTCTGTCTGTGACCTGATGTTTAGATTGATTCTAATCTAAAAAGTGAGATAACAGAGTTTTACATAAATGCATGCAGTTTTTGAGCTCAGGGTTCTTCATGAATGTATGCAGTTTTTGAGCATAGTGCATTGTAACCCTGCAAGTACAAATTCACCCCACAAAATATATGTGTGCATGTGGGTCTTTGTCTGTGTGTGTCTGTCTGTCTGTCTGTCTGGATGGGGGTTGTGAGTGTGAGAAAGTGTGTGTGTAGTGAGTGCAGAGTGTCTTAAGTCTGTGAGGGGGTGCGTGTGAGAGTGTGGGAGTGTGTCTGTCTATAAGAGTGTGTGTGGGTGTCTGTGTGCGCGTCTGTGTGTACCTGTGACCATGTTTATGTGAGAGTGTGTGTGTGCAGTGCAATGGTGGTCACCTGTAATGTGACATGAACCCAAGGTCCCGGTTGAGGCCCTCCCTCTGGGTACCGAACTTAGCTATCAGCCTCTGCTCGGCCACTTTCCTCTGCTGCCTGTCCCAAAGTCCACCTTGGAGGATGGTCACCCGAAGGTCCGAGGCTGAATGTCCTGGACCACTGAAGTGTTCCCCAACTGGGAGGGAACCCTCCCGTCTGTTGATTGTTGTGCGGTGCCCATTCATCCGTTGTTGTTGCCTTTGCTCGGTTTCCCCAATGTACCATGCCTCCGGGCATCCTTGCCTGCAACGTATAAGATAGACAATGTTGGCTGAGTCACATGAGTACCTGCCATGTACAAGGTGGGAGGTGTTCCCAGCAGAGGAAAGTGGCCGAGCAGAGGCTGATAGCTAAGTTCGGTATCCATAGAGAGGGCCTTAACCGGGACCATGTCACATTACAGGTGATCACCTTTGGACTACACACACACACTCTCACATACACACAGACACAGGTACACACAGACACGCACACAGACACCCACACACACCCTTATAGACACACACACTCCCACACTCACACATGCACCCCCTCACAGACTTAAGACACTCTGCACTCACTATACACACACACACACACACTTTCTCACACTCACTACCCCCACCCCAGACAGACAGACACACACAAAGACAAAGACCCAGATGCACACATATATTGTGTGGGGTGAATTTGTACTTGCAGAGTTACATTGCACTTTGCTCAAAAACTGCGTACATTCATGTAGAACTCTGAGCTCAAAAACTGCATGAATTTATGTAAAATTCTGTTATCTCACTTTTTAGATTAGAATCAATCTAAACATCAGGTCATAGACAGAGAACACAGGAGGCTAACACCTTCAACATATTGTCTAGCTATCACATTGTTAACAGCTAACCCGAGAATGCAACTTTTAAAAAAGGGTTTTGTGATTTACACATGAAAGAAGTGAAACTATCACTGTATTCTAACAGATGAAAGGCTGAACAGACAATCAATTTTTCAATGTATAATTTCAGTTACATCACACTGCAAATTTTTGCTATAAATTCTGTGTTACGATCGAGCCCTCCACTATCACCTGATGAAGGAGCGTCACTCCAAAAGCTAGTGCACTTCCAATTAAACCTGTTGGACTCTAACCTGGTGTTGTGTGATCCAACACACCCCATCCACCTGGACACCCCGTGCAGGCCTCCTACCCGCCCTCGACCTCTTTATAGCCAACTGCCGCCGTGACATCAACCGACTCAACCTGTCCACCCCTCTCACCCACTCCAACCTCTCACCCTCAGAACGTGCAGCCCTCCACTCCCTCCGCTCCAATCCCAACCTCACCATCAAACCCGCAGACAAGGGAGGCGCGGTGGTAGTTTGGCGCACTGACCTGTACACCGCTGAAGCCAAACGCCAGCTCGCGGACGCCTCCTCTTATCGCCCCCTTGACCACGACCCCACCTCCCACCACCAAACCATCATCTCCCAGACCATCCAGGACCTCATCACCTCAGGGGATCTCCCATCCACCGCCTCCAACCTCATAGTCCCACAACCCCGCACCGCCCGTTTCTACCTCCTGCCCAAAATCCACAAACCTGCCTGCCCCGGCCGACCCATTGTCTCAGCCTGCTCCTGCCCCACCGAACTCATCTCCCAATACCTCGACACGGTCCTGTCCCCTTTAGTCCAAGAACTCCCCACCTACGTTCGGGACACCACCCACGCCCTCCACCTCCTCCAGGATTTTCGCTTCCCCGGTCCCCAACGCCTTATTTTCACTATGGACATCCAGTCCCTGTACACCTCCATCCCCCATCACGAAGGACTCAAAGCCCTCCGCTTCTTCCTTTCCCGCCGCACTAACCAGTACCCTTCCACTGACACCCTCCTTCGACTGACTGAACTGGTCCTCACCCTGAATAACTTCTCTTTTCAATCCTCCCACTTCCTCCAAACTAAAGGAGTTGCCATGGGCACCCGCATGGGCCCCAGCTATGCCTGCCTCTTCGTAGGATATGTGGAACAGTCCATCTTCCGCAACTACACTGGCACCACCCCCCACCTTTTCCTCCGCTACATCGATGACTGTATCGGCGCTGCCTCGTGCTCCCACGAGGAGGTTGAACAGTTCATCAACTTTACTAACACCTTCCATCCCGACCTGAAATTCACCTGGACTGTCTCAGACTCCTCCCTCCCCTTCCTAGACCTTTCCATTTCTATCTCGGGCGACCGACTCAACACAGACATCTATTATAAACCGACTGACTCCCACAGCTACCTGGACTACACCTCCTCCCACCCTGCCCCTGTAAAAACGCCATCCCATATTCCCAATTCCTTCGTCTCCGCCGCATCTGCTCCCAGGAGGACCAATTCCAACACCGCACAACCCAGATGGCCTCCTTCTTCAAGGACCGCAGATTCCCCCCAGACGTGATCGACGATGC
Organism: Hemiscyllium ocellatum; assembly: GCF_020745735.1. NCBI lineage: Eukaryota > Metazoa > Chordata > Chondrichthyes > Orectolobiformes > Hemiscylliidae > Hemiscyllium > Hemiscyllium ocellatum. Next base: position 40,424,561 of record NC_083435.1, read on the forward strand.
CCTCCACCGCATCTCCTCCACTTCCCGCTCCTCCGCCCTTGAGCCCCGCTCCTCCAACCGCCACCAAGACAGAACCCCACTGGTTCTCACCTACCACCCCACCAACCTGCGCATACAACGTATTATCCGCCGCCATTTCCGCCACCTCCAAACGGACCCCACCACCAAGGATATATTTCCCTCCCCTCCCCTATCAGCGTTCCGCAAGGACCACTCCCTTCGTGACTCCCTTGTCAGATCCACACCCCCCACCAACCCAACCTCCACCCCCGGCACCTTCCCCTGCAACCGCAGGAAATGTAAAACTTGCGCCCACACCTCCACACTCACTTCCCTCCAAGGCCCCAAGGGATCCTTCCATATCCGCCACAAGTTCACCTGTACCTCCACACACATCATCTATTGCATCCGCTGCACCCGATGTGGCCTCCTCTATATTGGTGAGACAGGCCGCTTACTTGCGGAACGCTTCAGAGAACACCTCTGGGCCGCCCGAACCAACCAACCCAATCACCCCGTGGCTCAACACTTTAACTCCCCCTCCCACTCCACCGAGGACATGCAGGTCCTTGGACTCCTCCACCGGCAGAACACAACTACACGACGGCTGGAGGAGGAGCGCCTCATCTTCCGCCTGGGAACCCTCCAACCACAAGGTATGAATTCAGATTTCTCCAGCTTCCTCATTTCCCCTCCCCCCACCTTGTCTCAGTCGGTTCCCTCAACTCAGCACCGCCCTCCTAACCTGCAATCCTCTTCCTGACCTCTCCGCCCCCACCCCACTCCGGCCTATCACCCTCACCTTGACCTCCTTCCACCTATCCCACCTCCATCGCCCCTCCCCCTAGTCCCTCCTCCCTACCTTTTATCTCAGCCGGCTTGGCTCTCTCTCTCTTATTCCTGATGAAGGGCTTATGCTCGAAACGTCGAATTCTCTATTCCTGAGATGCTGCCTAACCTGCTGTGCTTTGACCAGCAACACATTTGCAGCTGTGATTTTTAACCAAATATTTCTGGAGCAACATGAGTTTCCTGAAATTTGGGAAACTGACCTGGGAAATGGAGGTGACTTTGAGCAGCAGATCAGGTGGGGATTTAAACTTGTCATTGTCCCATCTGAATAAAACCTCAGTTATTACAGCGGCTGTCTCAGTTCCCCTGATAAATGTTTGTCAGAGATTTCTAGTGTGGGAATAGTATTCTTCATCTTCAGAGACTTTCAAACTGACATCACTGTGCGATGTGTTTTACGGTGAGTCAGCTGACTAGACCCATCCCTTCCTTCCGTGGTGGGTGTCACCATTTCACTCAGCTTACGTCGAGGAGGTGTTTCTTGATGCCCATGTCTTTCTGAGGGAGCTCGCAGAGAGAAGCGAGTGGACGTTAAAGAACTGTTTCAGGTACGAGGTAGACCTGGGACTGGATCAACGTGTTCAGAGGGAGTGAATGATCACAATCACCCTTGTACACCACACGCCGCACAATTTGGATAGCCCAGGAGAGGAATCAGATGAAGTGAATGTTGAACCTCGGTAACCAACTCATGGGAGATCTACTCTAACATAACGAGCTCCACTTCATGATCGGAATCATTGGGGCACTTTGCAACTCTTCAAACACGCAGAGAATTTTGTAACGTCACCCCTGCTCCCGTGCACCTCCCTGCTGTATATATGCTGATCCCATCACTGCACATCATCCACTAGCTTGGATGCTGTGGTTCTTCCTCTTCTCATCTGCTGTCACACACATCTGGGGATTCACATGTGACAAGAAAGGATACTACTCCCACACTAGAAATCTCTATCAAACATTTATCAGGGGAACTGAGACAGCAGCTGCAATAAGTGAGGTTTTATTCAGATGGGACAACTACAAGTTTAAATCCCCACCTGATCTGCTGCTCAAAGTCACCTCCATTTCCCCGGTCAATTTCCCAAGTTTCAGGAAACTCATGTTGCTCCTGAAATATTTGGATTGACTGTGAGAGACGTCAATCAGAGAGTCCACCCACTCTGCCCATTGTCTCCTCTTCCTCTTCCAGAGCTGGTTCACTTCCTATAGGGACTGAAAACCAAGTGAGGAGATGGTGAGTGAAGGAGCAGCTTTTATACAAATTGTATCCCATAATATCCACACCAAACTTCAGGCAGTCTGACTATCCTGTGGGTAATCAGGGGTGGAAATGTCCCTTATGCTGTGTGAGAAGATCCAGCTGAGAGAGCTGTTTACTCGGTGCTTTGTGTTGAACTGTGTGACTGGAGCTGTGTGTTGGATATTGAGTGTGTTTATTGGAAGCATTTCCCTCTGATTTCCAGGCTGCGTTTTGTTGATGGCTCATTCCTGAATATGAGAAGGCGAGGTATCGTTATCTGGAAGGTGTAGAGTGTCAGGATTCTTACTGATTTCCTGTTGTTATATTCTGTGTGTGTCTTGGAACCTGTTATTATCCTGTGGACTGTCAATGGTCAGATCGCTCTCTGTGTTGAGCTCTGAATGTTTCTTGTTTTTACAAGTCCCTCACAAGTCTTCCCACTGCCCTATCTTTGTAAGTCCCTCAGGAAAGTAAACAAAGTAAATATGCATATGTATGGAGTCTTTCCCTGACCTCCAAATGTGCAACAGTTATGACTTTCTTCTTAAGTGTGGTCACTGTTGTAACTTTGGAATTATGGCATTGAATGTGTGCTTGGCATGTTCCCACAAACAGCAATGTGATCATGATTAGATAATCCAATTTTCAGTGGTGCTGATTGAAGTATTAGTATTGGCCGGGACATCAGGAATGACTCCTCCGTTCCTCTTCACCTCTCACCAGCTGAATGGAATCTGATTTGATAGAAAGAAATGTCTGATGTGGAGGCCCTCTTGTGCTGCAGTGGTAGTGTCACGAACTGTATACCAGGTTGCTCGTGTTTAGGTCCCACCTGCTCCAGAGGTATACAGTAAAATCTCTGAACAGATCGATTAGAAATGTTTGATGCACTGTTTTGTTCTGTTTCCTGATCATTAAAGTTGTCTTGTGGAACTGAAATCAGCTTGTTGGTTTGAAGTAAAAGCAAAATATTGTGGATGCTGGAAATCTGAAATAAATTTCTCTGCTGTAAAAAGTTAACAGGATTGGCAGCATCTATGGCAAGAAATAGAATTAATGTTTGAAGTCTGATATGCTGTCAGACCTGTTGTGTTTTAGTGTGGACTAGGTGTTGTTCATGAAAAGTGTCACAATTGAATAACATTGAATAGCAAGTTCATCCCCATCTTCTCAAGAGAAATTAGGGATGATCTGGCAATGCCAGTGACCCCCATATCCTCTGAATGTATAAATGTAAAAAAACTGAGGAGTCAGTCCCTTCAGCAAAGGAGCCAAGAGAGTTGGCATAAATCATGTTTTCTTTTCCTGTTTCACAGTAGGATTGCAACGTACTACACCAGAGAATACAGAGAGGATAGATTCTGACCATCACCCAAGGAACATCTGTGGGAAGACATTCAGTCACTTCACAGTATTGCTCAACACAGAGAAGGTTGGGCAATGAAACCATCATTTGGAAATTGGTCGGATCAGGGGAGCTTTGACATATCATCAGATCTGAAACTGGTCAGTGGTGTGGAGCCTTCCATCAGAACCAACCTTTCTGAAGGTTTGACTGTGGATGATCAGTCAGTGTGAGGCTGGGAAGAAGTGTGAGTGGCTCCAAGTGTGGTGAGAGCATCAATCGTTCATTGAGCCTCATGAACCACTGACTGATTCCTACAGTGGAGATGCTGTTCAAGTGTGAGGTGTGTGAGGACGGCTCCCCAGGCTTAGAAAATTCCTTTGTCTACAATGTGCACTGTTGACTCCAATAGTATAAAAGACAGCTACATGGAAGAGAAACCCTTCAAGTGTGATGTGTGTGATCGGGCTTTCAGACAGTCATCGGTATTTGTAAACCACCGCCGCATCCACACTGGGGAGAAGCCTTTCAAGTGTGAGGAATGTAACAAAAGCTTTGCACGGTCATCAGGCCTGGTTAATCATCAGCCTGTACACACTGGGAAGAAACCATTCGCATGCAAGGTGTGTAACAAATCATTCTCATGGTCATCAGACCTTCGCACACACCAGCGCACTCACACAGGGGAGAAACCCTTCACGTGCGAAGTGTGTGACAAATCATTCTCACAATCCGGGAACCTCCGTACACATCGACGCATTCACACAGGGGAGAAACTGTTCATCTGTGAGATATGTGAAAAATCATTCTCGCAGTTAGGGAACCTCCGTACACACCAACGCATTCACACTGGGGAGAAACCATTCACATGTGATGTGTGTGACAAATCATTTTCCTATTCGTCGGCCCTCCATGTTCACCAACGTATTCACACAGGGGAGAAGCCATATATCTGTGATACGTGTGATAAACCATTCTCACAGTCATCAAAGCTTCTTGCTCACCAACAAATTCACACAGGGGAGAAACCATTCAAGTGCGAAGTGTGTGACAAATCATTCTCAGATTCATCAACCCTACTACTCCATCAAATGATTCACACAGGAGAGAAACCATTCTCATGTGAGGTGTGTGACAAATCATTCTCACAGCTAGGAAACCTCCGCAGACACCAACGTATTCACACAGGGGAGAAAGCATTTATGTGTAAGGTGTGTGACAAATCATTTTCTGACTCATCAACTCTCCTGCTCCATCACAGCATTCACACCGGGGAGAAACCATTCACGTGCAAGGTGTGTGATAAATCATTCTCACAGTTGGGAAACCTCCGTAGACACCAACGCACTCACACAGGGGAGAAATCATTCATATGTGATGCACATATCAAATCATTCTCACAGTCAATGCACCTTCACAGATATGAACACATTCACACAGGGGAGAAACTATTCAAATGTGAGGTGTGTGCAAAATCATTCTCTGACTCATCAAGCCTTCTGCTCCATCAAAGAATCCACACAGGGGAGAAACCATTCACATGTGAGGTGTGCAACAAATCATTCTCACAGTTGGGAAACCTCCGCAGACACCAACGTATTCACACAGGAGAGAAACTGTTCACGTGTGAGCTATGTGACAAATCATTCTCCGCCTCCTCAAGCCTCCTGCTCCATCACAGCATTCACAATGGGGAGAAACCATTCAGGTGCAATATATGTAACAGATCATTCTCACAGCTGGGGAACCTCCACAGACATCAACGCATCCACACATAATGCGCGTGACAAATCATGTTCTTGAGTCATCAAAGTTCTGTGCTCTTCAGCAGATTCACATGTAAAAATCCTTCCACTAGTGATATGTGTGACTGAACATTCCTGTGGTTACAGAACCTCCTACTTACTCAGGATTTCCACGAGTAGAATCCATCAAGTGAAGTTTTGACAAATTATTCTCAGTGTCATTCAAAACTACCAGCACGTTCATAAAAGCGGGAAGCCATTCACAAGTAATGAGTGAATTCTCAGATTTATTGTTCCTATGCAGATACCAATGCGTTGACACGGTGTGAACATGTGCAACAAATCATTCTCGTTGTCAGATATCTACAGTCACCAGTGCATTCATACAGAGGACAAAACATTCCTGCGCAATTTGTGCAAAAACGTCTTGTTCTAATCATGAAATTTCCTCCTACATCAGAGACATTACTCAGGAGTTACCATTCGAGTGTGAGGTTTATGATGCATCCTTCACAATGTCTTCTGGAACACCGCAGGGTTCACACACCAGAGTAACTTGTGACCAGACCAAGTGTATCTCCCGGTCAGTCAGTGTACAGGGGAGAATCCTTATTTGTCGCAAGTTCTTCACATATTTGCTGGAATTCCTGGAACATCAGTGAACCCAAATGGGAGTTACCTAGCCAAGTTCTTGCCCAATCTGTCTTCAAGAGTAAGAACCTGTACACAATCTGACAGTGCAGGATGTTCAGCGGTTTTGGGACACAGAATAAGAAGTATCTTTCATTCCCATCAAACAACTAGTGACAACAACACCAGCATTGTCCAGGTCACGAGGTGATTTTTTTTTGCCTCCTTTGGATTTTCAGAGGCTACTTTTTCATTCTCATTAACTCATTTATTGTGATTGAGTTAAATAGTTACCCTGTGTATCTGTGTTGACATAAAAAGTATTTGGACTCAGATGGAAGCAAAATTAGACTAATTCATCAGTATCCTCAATAATTTTCAACATCTCTAAGCTTAAAGCTACAACACACATGGAAAGCTGTAATTTCATCAATGCTACTGTATTTAAACTTGCACAATAGGTATACGCTTCCAATAGTGTTTTTTTCTCAGAATAATTGGCATATACTGACAACATCTTAAACAACATTCTGCAGACAGTTCATATGTTTCCATCACATATGCACAACATGTGAATACTTTAATTGGGTAATTAGTACCCTTTCTACTGCGAGAAAGTGAGGACTGCAGATGCTGAAGATCAGAGTTGAGAGTGTGGTGCTGGAAAAGCATAGCATGTCAAGCAGCATCCGAGGAGCAGGAGAATCGACCTTTTAATCAGGAATGATGAAGGGCTTATGCCCTTTTCACTGAATCTCAGATTTAAATTTAATAAATGACATTGTATTCGTTGAACAAATACAGTCTTAAATTAGAGATTCTACATTCACTTACATGTAATTCATTATCTCAGTTATTCCAACTTTTCCTGATTCCACTTCGCAAAGTGTTATTCTGTCTTTAGGTTTTGAAACTTCATTTTGTTATTAGTTTAGGGAAAATGTGCATTGCCAGGCAGGCCAGAATTTAATGTCCTTCCCTATTTCCCTTGACAATGCGATGCGTAACCACCTTCTTGAGCTGTTGTAGTCTAATTGTGTAGGGAGCCCACAGTTCTGCTTTCCCTTTGGAGTCTCATTCTCCTTTCCCTGCTCTTGCAGCCCATTCCTCCCTTACCTGCAGTTGCATCTTCCCTACCCACTTTTCCCACTTATGCAGCCTTCCTTTCTTTTCCCCACTCTTGTTGCCCCCCCCCACCCAATATTTGCAGCTCCCTCTCCCATGCAGAATCCTTCTCTCTTCCCATCACATGTCCTTATGAGTGAACCTATCAGAAGTAAGCACAGGATAATGTAAGCCTTTGATTGGAGAAGCAGCCTGTCAATTTTGCATACATGGGGCAAGAGTGGTTGCTCCAATGAGGAAATTTTCCCAGGTGATCTGATGACTTTTGGGGCAGAGCCCCAGCATGGCCCCTGTGTATTTTGAACATTTGTGTGTTAGTGAGGTGAGCCAGCTCTCAGGAGTGGGTATGGGTTAGAATCAGATCCTGCTTCAGTTGGTGATGTGAATTACAGATAGATCCTCTTCAGGTGACAGATGTTTGACGAATACCATGGGGAATGTTTGTACTGTCCTATCTGGGAGGACAGCTATCCTGTGTATGGGGAGGGAGTGGGGGTGGGTCTCTACAGATTTGAGCTCCCTTGATCCATCATACCCTTTTGTAATAATGGAGTGTTATGTTCACCTTATACTCAAAGATTCATTTTCTGTTCTGGGAAAGGGTTGAGTTATTTTTTAAAATAATTTGCAGTTTTGACTGATTCAAAGTTTGGTGTAAGCTCAACATGGCGTAGTTTGTTCATTTATCAATCTTCTGAATAGATTTATAGATAAAAATAAATTCATTTTTAACAACCCAAACCACATGATTAGTCAGCATGGTGTGTTCCTATTCACTGAAACACACAGGATACGACAGTAAGGCTCCTGTACTCTGCTTTTAGTCAATATCACTGTGAGCTGGATACTTTCTCCATCAGTGGGTTTATAATTACCAGTTCACAGAAAGCAGAATGATGAAAGAAAAGACTTGCAATTATGCATCAACTTCTACAAACCCAGGATAACAAAAAACACTTCATATCCAATGTAGTGGAGTCACTTTTAGTAGGAAAAGTGGCAGTGAATTAATGCACAGCGAGATGAAGGGGTTTAAAGCTCAGCATGAGAGAGTGGAGGAAATTTTCATGATAAAATAGGTGTAAAGTCACAACAAAACAAACTCAGAAGTTAAAAAGCCATACATGAGAGGTAAGATTTGGAAATATTCAAGAGTCGCATCTCAAGGAAAACATAAGCTCATCTAGTAGGACAGGGTGCTAGCCAGGGACCAGCGATAATCTTGTTAAGCAAGGTGAATATTACTACTGACCAAAAAATGAAAGGGCTCCTGTGGTGCAGTGGTAGTGTCTCTACCTCTGAGCCAAAAGGCCCAGGTTTAAGTCCCATTTATCTGGAATACCATCTCTGGACAGGTTGAGTAAAAACTGGTCTTTAGATGAAGAGTGTTTCAAGTTTCAGGAACAGAGTAAGTACCTAGTAAATAATTAATATTTAAAACTGAGGAAGTAAATGGAAGCAGAGTAATTTAAGGTAACTTATGGCATAGCAGCAATTCCTGTCCGATGTGGGAAATCAAGGATATATCCAGCGTTCAGTGTGACTGCATGTGGAGGAAGTTTCCCCAATTGCAGCTACTAGAAATCTGTGTTTCAGATCTGGAGTCGGTGTGGAGTCTCTACAAGGCTGAGATCTTTGATAACGTACAATGAGGAGGTCACACTGCAGGTAAAGAGTGCATGGGCAGAAAAGTAATGGGTAACCACCAGACAGTTTAAAAGAAGAAGACAGGAAATACAGGAGTACCATAGGGCCATGTCCTTCTCTGAGAGTACTTCCGTTGTGGATACTGCATGGGGAGATGGTTTCTCAGGGAAGTGCAGTGAGAGCAAAATCATGAAACCAGGAGTGCTGCAGATTTCAGGCAAGGGGAGCGGGCTGGAGGAAGCAAGAATGAAAAGGGATACTATTGCAAGGGGAACTGATAGATGAAAGCAGAAGGGTCATTCTCAGGATGCCAGTTGGTGACAAGTGGTGTTTGGCAAGGCTCAGTGTTGAGACCACAATTTTTCACTTTATACATTAATGATCTAGATGAAGGAACTGAGGTCATTCTGGCTAAGTTTGCAGACAATACAAAGATAGGTAGAGGGACAGGCAGCATTGAGGAGGCAGGGAGGCTGCAGAAGGATTGGGACAGATTAGAAGAATGGGCAAAGAAGTAGCAGATGGAGTACAATGTATGAAAGTGTGAGGTCATGCACTTTGATAGAATACAGGCATGGACTATTTTCGAAATGGGGAGAAAATTCAGAAGTCTGAGGTGCAAAGAGACTTGAGAGTTCTAGTCCAGGATTCTCTCAAGCTAAACTTGCAGATTGAGTCAATAGTTAGGAAGGCAAAAACAATGATGGCATTTATTTTGAGAGGACATGAATATAAAAGCAGGGATGTACTTCTGAGGCTCAATAAGGCTCTGGTCAGACCACATTTGGAGTATTGAGCACTGTTTTGGGCCCCATATCTCAGGAAGGATGTACTGGCCCTGGAGCGTGTTCAGAAGAGGTTCACAAGAATGGTCCCAGGAATGAAAAGTTTAACATATGAGGCACTTTTGAGTACTCTGAGTTTATGCCTGATGGAGTTTAGAAGGATGAGGGGGATCAAATTTAAACATGCAAAATAGATTACTTACAGTGTGGAAACAGGCCCTTCGGCCCAACAAGTCCACACCGACCCGCCGAAGCGCAACCCACCCATACATTTACCCCATACCTAACTACGGGCAATTTAGAATGGCCAATTCACCTGACCCGCACATCTTTGGACTGTGGGAGGAAACCGGAGCACCCGGAGGAAACCCACGCAGACATGGGGAGAACGTGCAAACTCCAGTCAGTCGCCTGAGATGGGAATTGAACCCGGGTCTCTGGCGCTGTGAGGCAGCAGTGCTTGCCACCGTGCCGCCCACTAAAATACTGAATAGCCTGGACAGATTAGATGTTGGGAAGATGGTAGGAGAAACAAGGACCTGAGGGCACAGCCTTAGAGTAAAGGGAAGATCTCTTAGAAGAGAGAAAAGGAGAAACTTCTCCAGCCAGAGAGTGGTGATTCTGGAGAATTCATTGCCAGAGAAGGCTGTGGAGGCCAGGTCATTGAGTATGTTTAAGATGGAGATAGGTTCTTGAGTATCAAGGATTATGGGGAGGAGAAACTTATCAGCCATCACTGAATGGTGGAGCAATCTCGAGGGGCTGAATGAAAATGGCCTAAATTCTGCTCGTATGTCTTCTGATCTTATGATTCTGTAGCCACAGATATAATACCACGATGCTGCCTCCCTGGAGCCATGGTTAAGGATCTTAAAAATGGCTTCAGGGCATTCTGACGGTGGTATCAGAACAGCCAGAGGCTATGGTCCATGTTCAGAACTTAGAAATTAGGAGTAGAAATAGGCAATTCAGCCCTTCAACCCTGCTCTGTGATTTAACAAGAACATTGTTGGTCTCAACTCCACTTTACTTTCTGCTCCCGATAGCCCTTTATCCCATGATTCATCAGAAACATATCCATTTCTTTCCTGAATCTGTCGATTGATTCTCCCTCCACTGTACTCTAGGGCAGTGATTTCCACAGATTCCCAACCCTTTGGGAGAAGTCGTTTCTCCTCATCTCAGTTTTGAATCTACCCCCTCTCACTCTGTATCTGTGGCCTCTTGTTTAGGCTGTCCCAAAAGGGGGAACATCTGTTCAACATTTCTCTCATCAATCCTCTTTAGCATCCTATAAACGTCAATCTTCTGAATTCCAGTGTGCACAAGCCCAAGTTATTAGACTGCTCCTCATATGACAGCCTTTTCATCCCTAGAATCAACTTGGTAAACCTCCTCTGAACTGACTCCAGGGTCACCATATCCTTCCCCAAGAAAAGAGACCCACACTGAACACTATACCCCAGACATAGTCTCACCAACACCTTAAATAATTGTAAAAACATGTACTGAGTAACATCAGTGCTCCACAAGTGCCAGAAACCAATGTTCTCAAACAATTCAGGATTTAAACTCTGTCCCTTGATATTCAATAATGTTACCATCACTGAATATCCCACTACCAACATCCTGGAGATTACCATTGGCCAGTAACTGAAATGAACTAGCCATATAAATACGGTGGCTACAAGCAGGTCAGAGGCAAGGAACCCTGCCGTGAGTAATTCACCTCCAACTCTGAAAGCCTGTTGACCATCTACAAGGCACAGGTCTGGAGTGTGCTGAACTACTCCCCATTTGCCTAGATAAGTGCAGCTCCAATAACATTCAAGAAGCTTGACACTATCCAAGACAAAGCAGCCCGCTGGATTGGCACTCCATCCACAAACATCTTCTCCCTTCCCCACTGATGCTCAGTAGCAGCAGTTTGTACAAGATGCACTGCAGAGTTCACCAAAGATCCTCAGACAGCAACTTCCAAATCCACATTCACTTCCATTTGAAGGACAACAGCAGCAGGTTCAAGTTCCCACTCACCATCGTGACTCGGAAATATATCGCCGTTCCTTCACTATCGCTGGGCCAATATCCTGGAATTCCCTCCCTAATGGCATTGTGGGCCAACCCACAGCAGGTGGACTGCAGCAGAACAAGAAGGCAGCTCACCAGCACCTTCTCAAGTGCAACTAGGGACTGGCAATAAATGCTGGCTAGCTAGTGACATCTATGTCCCATGATTGAAATGAATGAGAAAAAAAACATAAGAAATGGGAGCAGGAGTAGGCCACTGGCTCATCGAGCCTGCTCCACCATTTAATAAAATCATAGCTGACCTTATCATGGACTCAGCTCTACTTACACACTCGTTCGCCATGGCCCTTAATTGCTTTACTGTTCAAAAATCTATTTTTGCCTTTAAAACATTCAACTGCTTCACTGAGTAGGAAATTCCAGAGATTCTTCACAACCGGGTGAAGAAGTTCCTCCTCAACTCAGTCCGAAAGCTGCTCCCCCTTATTTTGAAACTATGCCCCGGAGATCTAGTTTCACCTGGCAGTGCTTCTACTTTATCTATCCTCTTTGTAATTTTATATGTTTCTATAAGATCCACTCCTCGTTCTTTTAAGTTTCAAAGAGCATAGTCCCAGTCTACTCAATCCTTCCTCAACTCCAGAAGCAACCTAGTGAACCTCCTCTGCACCCCTCCAGTGCCAGTACATCCTTTCTCAAGTAAGGAGAGCAAAACTGTGCACAACACTCCAGGTGTGGCTTCACCAGTGCACTGCAGCATCACCTCTCTGTTTTTAAACTCCATCCCTCTAGCAATGAAGGACAATATTGCATTCGCTTTCTTAATTCCCAAATGCACCGGCAATCCAACTTTTTGTGATTCATGCACAAGGGCACCCAGATCCCTGTGCACAGCAGCACACTGCAGTTTTTCACTTTTTAAATAGCAGTCCACTTTGCTGTTATTCGACCGAAATGGAAGACCTCACATTTACCAACATTGTACTCCAACTGCCAGACGTTTGCCCACTCACTTGATGTATCCTGCTGCGGTAGTCACTGAAGTTCAGAAGAAAAGTGAATCTCACTGAAATGTATAATTTTCTGTAGGAGAGACAGGATGAAATAATGATGTTTCCCTTGGCCGGGATGACCAGAACACATGGTCATGATCTCAGGATACGTGGTCGGCCATATCAGTCTGAAATAAGAAAACATTTCTTCACTCAGAGGGGCTGGACATTTAGAATTTTCTACCACAGAATACCATGGATGCCAAGTCACCGAATCTCTTCTGGAAACAAATAGTGGCTAACGTGTCAAAGGATGGGGGACCAAGAATAAGGCATGACCATGTTAAATAGTACAGTCGGCTCATTGGGCCAAACTTCAGTTCCTAGGTTCTTTGTCAAACATTTACCAAGGGAACTGAGACAGCAGCTGTAATAAGTGAGGTTTTATTCAGATGGGACAATGACAAGTTTAAATTCCCACCTGATCTGCTGCTCAAAGTCACCTCCATTTCCCCGGTCAGTTTCCCAAGTTTCAGGAAACTCATGTTGCTCCAGAAATATTTGTATTGACTGTGAGAGACGTCAATCAGAGAGTCCACCCACTCTGCCCATTGTCTCCTCTTCCTCTTCCAGAGCTGGTTCACTTCCTATAGGGACTGAAAACCAAGTGAGGAGATGGTGAGTGAAGGAGCAGCTTTTATACAAATTGTATCCCATAATATCCACACCAATCTTCAGGCAGTCTGACTATCCTGTGGGTAATCAGGGGTGGAAATGTCCCTTATGCTGTGTGAGAAGATCCAGCTGAGAGAGCTGTTTACTCGGTGCTTTGTTACTCCAGCTTTTGCAACATCTGTTCCGTTTTCATTTCACATTTCCAGCACTGCTTTTTTATCCTTTCGGTTGCGTTTACTCACAACACTGGATGAAAATCCCAAAGCACAGAAACACTTGGTCAAGATTAGACAGCATTCCGAAAACACAAGAATCACCCGGCCTGACCTGGACACGGAGCACATTAAATTTTAAGGAAAAACCTTTGCTCCTTCCTTCTCCTGCCGAGATTTCTAACCTCTGTCAGCTCTGTAAATGGCTGTCTGCTTCTAGAATTTAATCTAGCATGTCTTTCATACAAACTCAACTACAACGGGAGGAGAGACTGACGTTTTCTATGAAATTCCTTCAATTGTATTCCATTGGTCATGAGTCTATTTATAGTGTCTGTTGAGAAAGCAAGGCAAGAGAATGTATTTTTGATTAAAAAAGCTTTACTTCGCTTCGCTTGTCCTCACCTGCTGCAACCTGCCAAGTTATAAGAAACTATCTTTATCACTGATAGCCAAGTTCCCCTTCGTTGAAATCCTCATTCGCATCTTCTTTGGTTCTGAACTCGAATATTCAACTTGCTCTTGGCTGTTCTCCCATATTCTGTTAACTTGAGGGCATCCAAAGCTCTGCTGTGTGTCTTAACTTGCAGCAAGTCCCATTTCGTGTCTAACTGATGTGGTCACTGACTGATGTCTGGTCAATTAACAGCTTGATTTTAAAATTCTAACTCTCTGACCCCCTCCAGCCCCCACAACTCTTCACATTTCTAAGCTCCTCCAACATCTACCTGACATAATGTTTGCTGTGTTCTAATTCTGATCTCTTGTTAACACTGTTATAGTTGAAAGAGATCAGAAAAGAATTGCAGGGATGTTGGCAGGTAGAAGGTTTGAGCTGTAGGGAGAGGCTGAATAGGCTGGGGCTATTTTCCATGGAACGCCAGAGACTGAAGGGTGACCTTATAGAGGTTTACAAAATAATGGGGGGGGGGGGCATGGACAGAATGAAAAGCCAAGATCTTTTTGCTAGGATAGGGGAGTCCAAAACTAGAGGGCCTAGATTCAAGGAGAGAGGGAAAGCTTTAAAAGGGACCTGAGGGGCAACTGTTTCATGCAGAGGGTGGAGCACGTGGAATGAGCTGCCAGAGGAAGTGGTGGGTGTTGATATAATTACAGTTTGTGAAAGGCATCCAGATGAGTATATGAATAGGAAAAGTGTTGAAGGATAGGGGCCAAATGCTGGCAAATGGGACTAGATTAAGACGTCTGGTTAGCGTGGATGAGTTGGACTGAACAGTCCGTTTCCGTGCTCTACATCTCTATGACTGTTACACAGGAATCACTCGGCCTGAAGTGGAGAGAACTCACAGAACCAGAAGAAAAGACAAGTGCCTTGAAGCATGTGGTGTGGAAAATGGATACTGCCCAAAATATTTATTTCATGGTACATCAGAGGTTAGATAAACATGACAAACCAGTTAAAAAGAGAATGACCAAAACTTGTCACTTTTATGAAAAGAAAAATAAATTATATACACTGTTTACAATATGATCCACATATATATTTTATCATGAAAATTACTACAGATCAAAAAAAAACTTCAGTCTCTTCCAATTTTGTCTGTCTCTGCACAGCATTACTCCTATAATCTTTAAAGCGCTGGGCCTTCTTAAGACATGCCAGTGAATTGTTGGTTGTTCATCTGGCGTCTGCTGGCTCCTGAGGTGACGTTGCCTGTTTGGAGACTGTTGTTGCTGCTGATTTGTTGGCAAGTGGTTGACCTCTGTAACTGATGGTCGTTCAGTTCCTCAGTCAGTGAAAGCAGACCTGTCTCATCAGCTAACTGTGTGAAGGAGCAGCTTCTCCCGTTAGGGATAGATGTCTTCAGGCATAATGATGCATCTGACTGTTCAACTGCAGTGTGTACACCTCAGGTGACAGCTTCAGAACACCCGTCCCCAGTTGTTAAGTGTGCTCACATTTGGTGAGTGCACTGAATGTTGGCACTCTGAATAGCTCCCAACATGCAGTTCAAGCAACAGTTTGGCAGTTTCCATTGAAAGGAAATTTAGCCAATTTGCACTTGGATTTTGTTACACTTCTTAAAAATCACATGGGATTCAATGTTACCGGCTAGGTCATCATAGAGATGTACAGCACAGAAACAGACACTTCAATCCAACTCATCCATGTCAACCAGATATCCCAAACCAATCTAGTCCCATTTGCCAGCACTTGGCCCATATCCCTCCAAACCCTTCCTATTCATATACCCATCCAGATGCCTTTTAAATGTTGCAATTGTACCAGCCTTCACCACTTCCACTGGCAGCTCATTCCATACATGCACCATCTTCTGCATGAAAAACGTGCCCCTTAGGTTCCTTTTAAATCTTTCCCCTCTCATGCTAAATCTTATGCCCACTAGTTCTGGACTCCCCCATCCCAGGGAAAAGACTTTATATTTTTATCCTATCCATGCCCCTCATGATTTTATAAACCTCGATAAGGTCACCCCTCAGCCTCTGACGCTCCAGGGAAAACAGCCCCAGCCTGTTCAGCCTCGCCCTAAAGCTTAAGTCTTCCAACCCTGGCAACATCCTTGTAAATCTTCTATGAACCCTTTCAAATTTCACAACGTCCTTCCAATAGGAAAGAGACCAGAATTACACATAATGCTCTAAAAGTCACCTAACCAATGTCCTGTACAGCTGCAACATGACCGGTAAAGATAACAAATGTGTCAGTGAACCAGCTGGGGGGTAAGTTCATGGGGGGTAATTGTTGCATGTTTATCAGACTAGTTCTTTTAAATTCCAAATCTTTACTGAATTCAGATTTCATCATTGACCATGGTAAGAATTGAACCCTTGTCCTCAACATGTTTTGATTATGAGGAGTGACAGAACCATTCTACCACTCCTCCACTGCCAATCCTCTGGTGTGAATGGCTTTTTAATTATTGAGTATTGCAGCTGCATTGTGACATTTGTTGCAGATGAGACGATTTTCCCTGCCTTCAGGCAGTGTGCTTCCTCCTCTCAGATTGCATTGTACACATCTGTGCTGAATTGAGGGGACTTTTTTTGACAATCCTTTGGCAACTTTTACCTTGGCCTTAGCCTTTCCATTTGACTGCAGTTGTGGAGGTGACGTGTGGTGCTAGATTTTCCAACCATTCATAAATGTCTGAATTCTTCAGTCGTGAATTAAGGTCATTCTCATTGATCATAACGTCAGGAATGTCATGATGACTGAAGTGTGCTTTCAGACATTCTACAATCTCACTGGGAGTCAGTGACATCAGCTGCTCTAACTCTCCGCGGTCTGAATAATAGTTGACTATGAAATAATCAGTTCGAGTGGGAGTGAAGAGGTCTATTGCAAGTTTCATGCATGGGCTGTCTGGGATGTAATGAGTCATGAGCAGCCCATTGTCTTGTTTAATTTGATGTTCATTACAGCACTGCACTGGCTGATGTGGTCCTTCACCTCACTGCTCATACATTCCTCAGACTAGATTCAATTTCTCAATGGTTTGTGTGCGATGTGCTTCAGGATCTCTTTTGAAATAATGATGCTGCTTCCTTTGTAAAAGATACCACCTTGAGTGATTCTTTTATCTTTGTCCAGTTCTCTCATACAGTCACAGGGGTGTCTTTGATGGTTTCAGGCCATCTTTTCATTCCAAACTGTTGTAACATTTGAAGAGTTGCATCACATTGTGTAGTTTCCCTAATCTCAGAAAAAATGTATATCAGACTCAATGTCTCTAATGATGTCAGAGCATGTCATACAGTTGCTGGATAAATTTGGAAGATTCCATACTCTACCAGCATCAACTTTCTTCCCAGAGAGTTGGTGACATACATCTGCTTCCCTTACTTGTTATATACTTCAGATACTAAATGATTTCCCCCCTATGATTACATTGGTGTGCACAGAGTTTCAATGACGTTGAGAATGATATGTCACAAACCTCGCACTTGAACAGTTTCTCCCGAGTGTGATTGCGTTGGTGTGTGCGGAGGTTCCCTGACCGTGAAAATGATTTGTCACACATCTCACAAGTGTATGGTGTCTCCCCTGTGTGAGTGCGTTGGTGTTCACGGAGGCCTGTTGACCGTGAGAATGATTTATCACAAATCTTGCACACAAACGGCTTTTCCCCTGTGTGAATCTGTTGGTGCCTGCGGAGAGCAGATGACACTGAGAATGATTTGTCACAAACTTTGCACATGAACGGTTTTTCCCCTGTGTGAACACGTTGGTGTGTGTGGAGACCTGATGACTGCGAGAATGATTTATTACAAACCTGACATGTGAATGGTTTTTCTCCTGTGTGAAACCTCTGGTGGGTCAAGAGGTGTGAAGATTGGGTGAAAGCTGTCTGACAGACCTGACACCTGAATGGTTTCTCCCCTGTGTGGATCCTCTGATGTATCAGGAGGTGGGTAGACTTTACAAAAGCTTTATCACAAACTTCACACTTGAAGCGTTTCTCTTCCATGATGTTGTCTTTTCTTAAAAGCTGATGTGGTCCTTCACCTCACTGCTCATACTTGCTCTTACATTCCTCAGACTAGATTCAATTTCTCAATGGTTTGTGTGCGATGTGCTTCAGGATCTCTTTTGGAATAATGATGCTGCTTCCTTTGTAAAAGATACCACCAACAAATGCATCGTGTGTTAAAAGAATTATAGGACACTTGGATGTTCGATGAATGACTGAAGCTCTACCATACTTGGAGCCACTCACACTTCTTCGCAGCCTCACCCTGACCGATCACCCACAGCCAAACCTTCAGAAAGGTTGGTTCTGATGGAAGGCTCCACCCCACTGACCAGTTTCAGATCTGATGATATGTCAACCCTTCCTGATCCAACTGATTTCCAGACGGTGGTATCACTGCCCAACCTTCTCTGTGTTGAGCAATGCTGTGAAGTGACTGGATGTCTTCCCACACCAATGCAGTTGTTTGTCAGGCGATGGTCAGGATCTATCTGCAGTGTATATCCTCTCTGTATTCTCTGGTGTAGTACAGTGCAATCCTTCTGTAAAATAGGAAAAGAAAGCATGATTTCCTCCAACTCCCTCTCCTCCTTTGCTGAAGGGACTGACTCCCTCAGTGAGAGACTGTTCCATTGTGATTGTCAGTCTGCTATTCCCCCGTATTCTTTTCCTTTTTTCTCAGCTGACTGTCCCACATTCTGGTTCCAGCAGGGACAATGGATAGTGACCAGGAACAGACAATATAGCTCCTTTCCTTCTACCATCCAGACCCCATCTTCCCAGGTACCATGAGGATAATTATAAAGACAGTCAGGCAGAATGTAAAATGGGCTGTCAATTCACTGTGAGCTCAAGTTGTGTTGGCAAAGACCAGATTTACCTGTGAAGTTATTAAAATGTTATTATTGCATAACAGGAAAAATGATAAAATAAACCACACCAAGCAGTCTAAATAGAACACACAGTTTGAAAGATCTTAAACACACAGCAAAGTTTTCACCTGCACCATAAGCCATCACTTTACAGAATCAAATGCAAAGAGATCTGTCTCAAATCTTTAAATGTAATTCAGCTGGCATTTCTTCTTACTTCAGTGCCAATAAAACTGAAAGCTTATAGGCTGTAAATAAACTGCAAGTTTTGAACTGACCGTTCCTGGTCTGCTATTTACTCAAACCAACTTTCTACTCAAGAGGGTTTATTCCCTGTGTTTCTGACTTCAGCTAGTCTCTTCAAAACTGCGTAAAAACATCAATAAGGCTTGATTGTGATAAACCAAAAACACGTTGCTGACCCTTAATGTGTTTACACTCTCAGCCCTAAATACATTACAGAGCAATAGTTTGCCATCAACAGTGCAGGGGTTCCCTGTTCTCTGATACATATTGGATGAGATCATGGTTCTGGAAGGATTGACTGACCCTTTTTTCTCACAAATGTAACAAACGACCATTTGGTAATGGTTTGAAATCCAAGTTCTAAAAGTTATGTCAGAAATATAAATCACACAAATTTCGTCAGAACTGGAATATGGCATTGAGGGAGATGGTCAGCTCATATGAATGAACATGCTGCAGCAGCAATCTCGAAAGAATGCCGAACAGTTCTATGTCTCTGTTCACACCAAAGCTGTAGAAAGTTGAAACTTAACAACTGAAATAAATGACAAATCAATGGTTAATACTAAATTTGAGATTTTTCTTCATCAAATGTTAAATGGATAGAGGGAAGGGCAGGAATATGGAGTCAGATTACAGATGTAGAGTCGTAGAGATGGACAGCACGGAAACAGACCCTCCGGTCCAACCCGTCCATGCCAACCAGATATCCCAACCCAATCTAGTCCCACCTGCCAGCACCCAGCCCATATCCCTCCTATTCATATACCCATCCAAATGCCTCTTAAATGTTGCAGTTGTACCAGCCGCCACCATATCCTCTGGCAGCTCATTCCATATATGTACCACCCTCTGCGTGAAAAAGTTGCCCCTTAGGTCTCTTTTATATCTTTCCCCTCTCACCCTAAACCTATGCCCTCTAGTTCTGGACTCCCCGACCCCAGGGAAAAGACTTTGTCTATGTATCCTATCCATTCCCCTCATGATTTTGTAAACCTCGAAAAGGTCACCCCTCAGCCTCCGATGCTCCAGGGAAAACAGCCCCAGCCTGTTCTGCCTCTCCCTGGTAGCTCAAATCCTCCAACCCTGGCAACATCCTTGTAAATCTTTTCTGAACCCTTTCAGGTTTCATAACATCTTTCCAATAGGAAGGAGACGAGAATTGCATGCAATATTCCAACAGTGGCCTAACCAATGTCGTGTACAGCCGCAACGTGACCTCCCAACTCCTGTACTCAATACTCTGACCAATAAAGAAAAGCATACCAAACACCTTCTTCATGATCCTATCTACCTGCGACTCCACTTTCAAGGAGCTATGAACATGCACTCCAAGGTACCTTTGTTCAGCAACACTCCCTAGGACCTTACCATTAAGTGTATAAGTCCTGCTAAGATTTGCTTTCCCAAAATGCAGCACCTTGCATTTATCTGAATTAAACTCCATCTGCCACTTCTCAGCCCATTGGCCCATCTGGTCCAGACCCTGTTGTAATCTGAGGTAACCCTCTTCGCTGTCCACTACACCTCCAATTTTGGTGTCACCTGCAAACTTACCAACTGTACCTCTTATGCTTGCATCCAAATCATGTAAATGACAAAAAGTAGAGGGCCCAGTACCGATCCTTGTGGCACTCCACTGGTCACAGGCCTCCAGTCTGAAAAATAACCCTCCACCACCACCCTCTGTCTTCTACCTTTGAGCCAGTTCTGTATCCAAATGGCTAGTTCTCCCTGTATTCCATGAGATCTATCCTCGCTAATCAGTCTCCCATGGGGAACCTTGTCGAACGTCATACTGAAGTCCATATAGATCACATCTACTGCTCTGCCCTCATCAATCTTCTTTGTTACTTCTTCAAAAAACTCAGTCAAGTTTGTGAGACATGATTTCCCACGCACAAAGCCATGTTGATGATCCCGAATCAGTCTTTGCCTTTACAAATACATGTACATCCTGTCCCTCAGGATTCCCTCCAACAACGTGCCCACCACCGAGGTCAGGCTCACCAGTCTATAGTTCCCTGGCTTGTCTTTACCGCCCTTCTTAAAACAGTGGCACCATGTTTGCCAACCTCCAGTCTTCCGGCACCTCACCTGTGACTCGATGATAGAAATATCTCAGCAAGAGGCCCAGCAATCACTTCTCTAGCTTCCCTCAGAGTTCTCTCTCAGCATGGTGCAACGTGCCTTACATACCAAATGGCCAATTCTTATCCTGTACACTGAATTTAGCAACAAGGCAAGACTCCCTCAGCATTGCTGCTCCTAAAAGACAATATTCTCTTGAATGACATGAATAAATCAGTCCACAGGGTAATAACCGGCTCCCAACACAAACAGAAAGATCTGAACAATAGCAAATCAGGAAGAATCC
This sequence comes from Hemiscyllium ocellatum, assembly GCF_020745735.1. Classification (NCBI taxonomy): domain Eukaryota; kingdom Metazoa; phylum Chordata; class Chondrichthyes; order Orectolobiformes; family Hemiscylliidae; genus Hemiscyllium; species Hemiscyllium ocellatum. The sequence continues at coordinate 40,445,792 of NC_083435.1, forward strand.
TCTGACACTCTGCACATGTTAGAAAACAACACCTCATCGTCACATATTCAGGAATGATCCATTATCAAAACTCAGCCTGGAAATCAGAGGGAAATGCTTCCAATAAACACACTCAATATCCAACACACAGCTCCAGTCACACAGTTCAGCACAAAGCACCGAGTAAACAGCTCTCTCAGCTGGATCTTCTCACACAGCATAAGGGACATTTCCACCCCTGATTACCCACAGGATAGTCAGACTGCCTGAAGATTGGTGTGGATATTATGGGATACAATTTGTATAAAAGCTGCTCCTTCACTCACCATCTCCTCACTTGGTTTTCAGTCCCTATAGGAAGTGAACCAGCTCTGGAAGAGGAAGAGGAGACAATGGGCAGAGTGGGTGGACTCTCTGATTGACGTCTCTCACAGTCAATCCAAATATTTCTGTTAAAAATGACGCAACGCCAGGTTATAGTCCAACAGGCTTAGTTGGCAGCACTAGCTTTCGGAGCACTGTTCCTTAATCACAGCCCATGATGAAGGAGCGGCAATCCGAAAGCTAATGCTTCCAATTAAACCTGTTGGACTATAACCTGGTGTTGTGTGATTTTTAACTTTGTACACCCCAATCCAACACCTGCATCTCCAAATCTAAAAGGGATTCACACAATCTTCAGGCATAGTGAAATACTGATGCATTCACACAGTAGCTAAACAATTTAAATGAAAGGTGTGCAACAAATCATGCTTAGTGTTATGGAACCTCCAAACACACTATCACAATCTCACAGGGGAGAGGCCATTCAAGTGTAAGATTAATCTGGTCTCCCTGCTATTGGAAGGATGGTTGTGAAACTTGAAAGGGTTCAGAAAAGATTTCCAAGGAGGGTTTGAGCTATGCAGAGAGGCTGAGTAGGCAGGGGCTGTTTTCCCTGGAGCGTCAGAGGCTGAAGGGTGACCTTATAGAGGTTTATAAAATCATGAGAGGCAAGGATAGGGTAAATAGTTAAGGTCTTTTCCCTGGGGTGGGGGAATCCAGAACTACAGGGCATAGGTTTAGGGTGAGGGGGAAAGATATAAAAGGGACAACTTTTTCACACAGAGGGTGATGCATGTATGGAATGAGCTGCCAGAGGAAGTGTGGAGGCTGATACAATTACGACATTTAAAAAGCATCTGGATGGGAAGATGAATAGAAAGGGTTTAGAAAGATATGAGCCAAGTACTGGCAAATGGATCTAGATTAGGATATCTGGTTGGCATGGATGGGTTGAACCGAAGGATCTGTTTCTGTCTGTACATCTCTCTGACTCTTAAGTCTATAAGCCTCCAGAGGATTCATTCAGTGTGAGAATTCAGTGTGAGATGTATGAAATATTTTGCTTGGTCGTCATATCTACTGATACACCAGAGGATTCACATGGGAGAAACTATTTAAATGCAGGCTGTGTAACAAAACTTTCACCCTCTCATCGATGCTTGGAAATTGTCAAGCCACTCACATTGTCGAGAAACCATTCAGGTGTGAGGTCAGTCAGTGTATCTCCTGACACACAGGCAAAACGGAGAAGTTTTTGTAGTGGAGAGGATTATGGGATTGGTAGCTGAGCTAGACAAATCATCATTGGAGATGAGAGTGGAGAGAACAGTTGATGTGAATCTGAGAAATGTAAGAATGGTGTAATCCCATGAGTCTGCTACACTATTTGATTGTGGCTAATCCTTAACTTTATCTACCTGCCTTGTCTATGTAACCTTTTAATCCCGTCCCTTGCCTAACAATAAATCTCGTGATCTCAGTTTTGACAGTTCAAATTGACCCCCAGCTTCAACATATTTTGTGGAAACAGAGTTCCAGATTTCCTCTTCCCCTTTTTGTGAAGAGGCCTTTGTTGATATCACCCTGAACAGCCACACTCTAATTTTAATGCTTAACTGCTGTGATAAAAGATTATGATATGTTATCATTTGGATTCTAAAGTTGAAGGAAGTAGGTTTTTGGTTTTAGTCAGTGAAGGTGATTTGTTTGTATTTAAAGAGGTCAGAAAGTCATTTTTCAAAAGTGAGGTCAAAATCTCATTTTCTTGACTTAAGCAAAATGATCAGCCAAGCTACATGGGGAGTTAATTGTCACAGTGTTTACAAAGTTGAATTTTAACAACAAACAGAAAAACAGATGGCCAGGTGCCACAATCTGGTGTCAGTTGAAAACAAAACATTTATACCAGCAAAAGATGGTGTTCAGTTTGATATAGTCTCCAGGCAATCAGAGCTGGGAAGAAGGCTCCAGGCAATGTGAGCTGCTTTAAACTGTTCAGCAGTTCCTGAAAGTTCAGTGAGGAAACGTCAGTGAGTTAGCTGGTGGCTTTGTTTCTTGGGAAGAGCCAGTACTGGAGGGAATAATATCTGCTGAATGGACAGCAGGTCCAAGGAAACACGTATAACAATGTCAGTTGAATAAGAATTTAAAAAGTTAAGATGGAAGTCATACTTCACTGAGGTTGAGTGTAAAGGATATCACAGGGAAACAGGTTTGAACCTTACTCCTGCTCTTCAAACTAGATAAAGAGAGAGTTATGTTTCCTTTTCTTTTGTGTGATAACCTTATGTCCTTTTGTTAAAAGTTCATTGACAACCTTAAGTGAATATGACTGACCAGCATGGTAATCAAGTTGCAAAAAATTAAACAAACGATCACTGAAGCCAGCTTTCACTCTGGGATCGTACATGCCAATCAGCTGAGATCATAATAACCTCTTGCTGTAGACTCTCCCACCAGAAGAATAATTTCTCTCAAACATCTCAATCAACTCATTCAATCAACTTAAACAGTTAAATTAGATTACTCCTTAATTTTCTACATTAAAGGTAATACAAGCTTAGTCTGTGCAACCTGTCCTCATAGTTTAACTCTTTTAGCCTCAGGAAAATTCCAGTGAATTCATGCTGCACTCCTTCCAAGGCCAATATATCCTTCCTGAGGTACGATACCTAGAACTGAACATAGTTCTCCAGATATAGTCTAAATAGAGCTCTGTAGAACAGGAACATAACTTCCACAAGGACAGTTGGTTCAGGCGAAAAGTTGTGGCTTATCTTTTCTCTTTAGGATGGTCCTGTATAAAATAGACAAGCAGGAGGCTGGAAGAACACAGCAAGCCAGGCAGCAACAGAAGGTGGAGAAGGCAACGTTTCAGGTATAACCCTTCTTCAGGACTGGTTTTGACAAAGGACAGCAGGACTACTGTCGATTGATGTGGTCAGTCAATTCTGATGATGGATGGGTTAACCAGTTGTGAACAAGATACACTCAAACCTTCACCCTCTGGATTGAGAAGCAGGAGAATGGACAGGTAAAGAGAGAATAAAGGTAGTTTTGGCAATAAGGGTGTAGAAGGCAAATTTGAGAGAGTGGTTAAACTAGGTTGAGTGATTCGAGAGTTTTGTGGTGAGTGGAGGGACAAAGGGCAGAGAGTTGGGAATGAGAAAATGTGAAAGTTTTCTCTGAGATTCTTTTGTAAGGTGATCCAGATTTCAAGTACATGATAGAATCAACCCTGCTTTAGTTGGTGATGTGAATTATAGACAGATTTTCTTCAGCTGACGGGTGTTTGACTAATACTATGGGAATGTATGTTCTCTCCTGTCTGGAACGACTCCGGTCCTGAGTATGGAGAAGGAATAGGGAATGAATCTACAGACCTGAATTTCTTCAGTCCATCACACCTCAATGTCATAGCTGTGTGATGTGTTCATCTTACACTCTTCGAGAGCTCATTTCGTGTTCTGTGAAATATCTTAAATCATTTTCAAACACTTTGCTACTTTTGTTGATTCAAAGTTAAAGATAAATATGTTATTGTTTGTATGTTGTTGTATTGATCTTCTGTTTTAACTTATAATTCACAAGAAGTTTATTTTTAGCTTAACCCAGTTTAACCAATTTATCAGCATTGTGTATTCCTATTCACTGAAATACCTAGGATCCTACAGTAACGGTCCTTGACACCAATGATTTCAACTAGTGTTGTGATTGAAATTGAGAATTATCCAAGTCTACCAAGAAATTTTGTTCTTGGATTTTGTTACAAGCTCAGCTCACAGATTATTGACCGGGTAGTCCATCCATCTCTTATAAGCAAACATATTTAGTATATCAAGAGTTTGAGAGAACAAAACATCAAACAAACCCAATGTCTGACCAACTATGTAACCTGGCTAGTAATCTGTTATCTGAGCTTGTAGCAAATTCCAAGAAGCCCCATACCATTACCGAAACCTTAACCATGGAAAAAAAATTATAGGTGTATTCTGAGGAACTGACCTGCAAAAGAGATCGACAATATGAAAAACAGGTGCAAAACATCAAAATCCCTAGAGGAGGGTAGGATGTGCAGGGAGGAATTCAAGAAAGCAATTAGGAGAACAAAAAGATGGCATTAAAAAAATGTTGGAAGGCAAGGTTAGGAAGTATCTGAGATATTAATGGGACAGGATGGCCGAGTGGTGTTATTGCTGGAATGTTAATCCCGAGACCTAAGTCACATCCTGGGCACTTGGATTTGAATTCCACCATGGGCAGATGGTGGAATTTGAATTCATTAAAAATCTGGAATTAAGAGTCTATTAATGACCATGAATCCGTTGTCGGAAAAAAAACCTATCTGGTTGACTCATGTCCTTTAGGGAAGGAAACCACCATTCTTATCTGGTCAGGCCTACAGTTGACTCCAGCCCCACAGCAATGTGGTGGTTTCTTAATGAGTTAACCCTTATCTAATTACCTCTGGGTAATAAATGCTAGCTTAGCCAGTGAACCCTTGTCCTGTGAATGAATGAAAAAAAATTCTACAAATTCATTAAGGGGAACAGAATAACCAAGGAAAGAGTAGGACCTATTAGGACCATAGAGTCATAAAGATGTACAGCATGGAACCAGAACCTTCGGACTAACTTGTTCATGCTGACAAGATACGCCAGCTCCCAGCCCATATCCCTCTAAACCCTTCCTATTCATGTACCCATCCAGATGCTTTTTAAATGTGGTAATTGTACCAGTCTCCACCACTTCCTCTGGCAGCTCATTCAATACATGCACCACCCTGTGTGAAAACATTGCTCCTTAGATCTCTTTTATATCTTTCCCCTCTCACCTTAAACCTATTCCCTCTAGTTCTGGATTCCCCTACCTTGGGGAGAAGACCTTAGCCATTCACCCTATCCATTCCCCTCATGATTTTTTAACCCTCTATAAGGTCACCCCTCAGCCTCCGACGCTCCAAGTTTCACAACATCTTTCCTATATGAGGGAGACCAGAACTGCACAAGATTTTCCAAAAGTGGCCTAACCAATGTCCTGTACAGCCATAACATGATCTCCCAACTCCTATACTCAATGCTCTGACCAGTAAAGGCAACATACCAAACACCTTCTTCACTACCCTGTCTACCTGTGATTCCACTTTCAAGGAGCTATGAACCTGTCTCCAAGGTCTCTTTCTTTGGCAACACTTCCCAGGGCCTTACCATTAAATGTATAAGTCCTGCCTTTCCAAAATGCAGCATCTCACATTTATCTAAATTAAACTTCATCTGCCAATCCTCAGCCAATTGGCCCATCTGATCAAGATCCCGTTGAACTCTGAGGTAACCTTCTTTGCTGTCCACTGCATCTCCAAGTTTGTTGTCATCTGCAAACTTACTAACAATGTCTCTTATATTCACATACAAATTATTTATATAAATGACAAAAGGCAGTGGACCCAGCACCAACCCTGTGGCACAAGTCTCCAGCCTGAAAAGGAACCCTCTGCCTCTGTCTCTGTCTCCTACCTTAAAGCCAATTTTGCATCCAAGTGGATAGCTCTCCCTGTATTCCACGTGATTTAACCTCACTAACCAGTCTATCATGTGGAACCTTGTCGAATGCTTTGCTGAAGTCCATATAGACAATGTGCACTGATCTCCTTTATCAATCTTCTTTGTCACTTCTTCAAAAAACTCAATCAGGTTGGTGAGACATCTGTGCAATAAGCTGGCGGACATTGCAAGAGTGTTAAATGAATACTTCAGGTCTGATTTTACTGGGAGAAGGAAGATGGAAGTACTGTACAGAATTCGAGAAAATAGGCTGTGAAGGTCTTTTGGAGACTGATGATAAGAAATGGGGAGGTATCGCAGGGTTTGGTGGATTTGAAACTGGAAAAATCCCCAGATCCAGAAGAGTTGTATCCCAGGCTGCTGTGGGAAATGAGGGAGGAAATTACAAGGGCCTTGACTCAAATGTTTAAATCTCCGATAGCCACAGGGGAGTGGAGGACTGGAGCACAGCTATTGTGGTTCCACCTTACAGGAAGAGTGGTAGAGATAGACCAGGGAACTGTAGACAAGTGAATGTAACATCAGTGGTCAGCAAACTATTGGAGAAAGTAGTTTGAGAAGCGAGGTTAGATCAGGGATAGTCACCATGACTTTGTCAGAGAGAGGTCATGTCAAACAAATCTCATGGAACTTTTCAAGGAGGTTCCAAGTGTTTGGAGGAGGGTATTTTATATGGATTTCAGCAGGGCCTTTGACAAGGTCCCATGTGGAAAACTGATGCGATCCAGGACATCTTGGCAAGATGGATCCAAAATAGGCTTAATGACAGAAAACAGGGTGATATTGGAAGGCTGACGTGTTACTGGAGTCCAGTGTACAGTGGTCCTTTATTGTTAATGATATTCATTAAGAAGTAGACGAGAAAGGCTTGATAAGTAAATTTGTGGATAGCATAAAGATTGGCCGGGTGGCTAATGTGAGGAGGAAGGTGTCAGGTCCAGGAAGATATAAATTAATTTCGTCAGATGGGCAGATCAGTGGCAGTTCAAGTTAACTAGGAGAAAGTGAGGACTACAGATGCTGGAGATCAGAGTCGAGAATGTGGTGCTGGAAAAGCACAGCAGATCAGGCAGCATCCGAGCAGCAGGAGAATTGACGTTTCGGGCATCAGCCCTTCATCAGGAACAGCTTCCTGATGAAGGGCTTATGCTTGAAACGTTGATTCTCCTACTGTTCGGATGCTGCCTGATCTGCTGTGCTTTTCCAGCACCACACTGTCGCAGTTGAATTTAAATCTGATAAATGTGAAGTGACGCACTTTGGAAGAGGGAATAAGACAAGTCAATGCTCAATGAATGGCAGGACATTGGGAAGCTCAAAGGAACAGAGGGATTTTGAGGTGCTTTTTCATAGATCCGTAAAGGTGGCAGGACAAATGAATACTTTAGTTAAGAAAGCATACAGGACACTTGCCTTTTTCAATTGTGGTGTGGTTTATAAGAGCAGGAAGGTCATGTTTCAGCTGTACAGAACTTTCGTTAGACTGGAGTATTGTTCTGGTCGCACTATATAAAGAATGTGATGCACTAGAGAGGATGTAAGGAGATTCCATAAGACCATAGATCATAAAATATAGGAGCAGAAATTAGGCCATTCAGCCCATTGAGTCTGCTCTACCATTGAATCAAGGCTGATAGGTTTCTCAACCCCATTTTCCAGCTTTCTCCTCGTAACCTTTGATCCCCTTGGCAATCAAGAACTTATCTATCACTGTTTTAAATATACTCAGTGACCTGGCCTCCACAGCCTTCTGTGGCAATGAATTCCATAGACTCACCATGCTCTGGCTGAACAGGTTTCTCCATCTCTCTGTTCTTAAAGGTCTTTCCTTTACTCTCAGGCTGTGCCCTCGGGTCCTTGTCTCTCCTGCCAATGGAAACATCTTCCCAACGTCCACTCTGTCCAGGCCATTCAGTATTTAGAAAGTTTCAATCAAATCCTCCCTCATCCTTCTAAACTCCATTGAGTCTAGTCCCAGAGTCCTCAAATGTACTTCATATGTTAAGCCTTTCTGACATGGAATCATTCTCGTGAACCTCCAGAGCCACAACATCTTTCCTAAGGCTTGGGACCCAAAATTGCTCACAATACACCAAATGTGGTCTGACCACAGCCTTATAGAGCCTCAGAAGTACACCCTTGCTTTTATATTCTAATCCTCTCGAGATTATCAATGACATTGTATTTGCTTTTTGACCTACCAATTCAACCTGCAAATTTACCTTGAGAGAAATCTGGACTAGGCCTCCCAAATCTCTCTGCACTTCAAATTTCTGAATTTTCTCCCCATTTAGAAAATAGTCCATGCCTCTATTCTTCCTATCAAAGTAAATGATCTCACACTTTCCCATGTTATATTTCATCTGCCAGTTCTTTGGCCACTCTTTTAACCTGTCTAAATCTTTTTTGCAACCTCCCTGCCCCCTCAGTACAACCTGTCCCTCTACCTATCTTTGTATTGTCTGCAAACTTAGCCAGAATGCCCTTAGTTCCTTCATCTAGATCATTAATGTATTAAGTGAAACATTATGGTCCCAACACTGACCCTTCTGGAACATCACTAGTCACTGGCTTCCATCCTGAGAAGGACTCTTTTATCCCATTCTCTGCCTTCTGCCACACAGCCAATTTTGTATCCATGCTAGTACCTTTCCTCAAACAACCTGGGCCCTTATCTTACTCAGCAACCTCTTGTGCAACACCTTATCAAAGGCCTTCTGGAAGGCAGATAGATAACATCCATTCATTCTCCTAGGTCTAACTCCTTGTTACCTCCTCAAAGAATTTTAACAGATTTGGCAGGCATGACCTCCCCTTGATGGAACCACGCTGACTTTGCCCTATTTTACCATGCACTTCCAAGTATTCAGAAATTTTGGACTCCAAAATCTTACCAATGACTGAGGTTAGGCTAATCGGCCTATCATTTACATCTTTTGCCTTGCTCCCTTCCTAAACAAGGGGATTACATTTTCGATTTTCTGGTCCTCTGGGACCCTCCCTGTTTCCAGTGATACCTGAAAGATCACGACTAAAGCCTCCACTATCTCCTCAGAATTCTAGGGTATAGTCCATCTGGTTCAGGCAATTTATCCATTTTCAGACCTTTCAGATTTTCTAGCATCTTCTCCTTGGGATGTTGCCTGAGATTGAGCTTTTCAGCTTTGAAGGGAGGCAGGATAACTGGTATTGTTTTCTTTAGAGCAGAGAAGGTCGATAAAGGTGTATAAGATTATGAGAGGCATGGACAGGGTGAATAGAAATCACTCAAGATGTTCCTATCAGCATCATTAGCAGAGACACAGCTGTCAAGATGCATAGTTTCACTATTCAAAGAAACTGCAAACAAAGCTCAAATTCTACTTCCCTGCAGCAAATGTGAAAGGCTATGGCTGGATGTGTGATCCATTTAGTTCAATGCCTTCTAATTTATCACAAAAGCTGATGCTAAAAGAAAAAGAGGAAAATGCAGAGCTTTGAATGTACCGTACAATGAAGCAGAAGTTTGGAGACGTGTCTTTATACACCTTTTCACTGACTGAATATCCAAGGATTTCTGAATATGCTAATGCTGTGCTCTTGCTGTTTGCGACAGCATAACTCTGCAAGCTGGCATTTTCAACATAGGCATTGGACGGCACAGTGGCTCAGTGGTTAGTACTGCTGCCTCATAGTGCCAGGGACCTGGGTTTGATTCCACCCTCGGGCGATTGTCTGTGTGGAGTTTGCATATACTTCTCGTGTCTGTGTGGGTTTCTTCCGGGTGCTCCGGTTTCCTCCTACAATCCAAAGATGTGGAGGTGAGTTGGCCATGCTAAATTGCCCATAGTATTAGGTGCATTAGTCAGTGGTAAATATAAGGTAGGAGAATGGGTCTCGGTGGGTTACTCTTTGGAGGGTCAGTGCAGACTTGTTGGGCCAAATGGCCTGTTTCCATACAGTAGGAAATCTAATCATACATGAAAACCAACAGGAGGGACTGCTTGTCAGTAAAAAAAAGATTCCGCCCCAGACCCTGTGCACACTGGCAGGCTCAGGTTTCCCATTAACCCAGTAAATTACAATTTACTCTCCATTTTGTTTGATCCATTGTTCATGAACAATTAGAAATAGCTGAGTTGAGCAGAATTTGAAAATGTGCTTGTACTCACAGTCGAAGATGGTGTATTTTTTCTGGTGGATTTGCAATGTTAACACATTTGATCCTTCTTTAGCTTGTTGTGAGCACTATGTTGGGGTAAGTTTGCTTAGTTGGCTGGATGACAGGTGAGTGAAGCCAACATCATGGGGTTCAATTACTGCACCAGCTGAAGTTACATGAAGGACTCTCCTTCTTCAATGCTCCTCTTGCCTGAGGTGTGGTGACCCTCAGATTACACCATCACCTGTCGTCCTTCTCCCTAATGGGAGAACAGCCCTAGATCTGGTAAAACTGTGGCAACTTTACCTCCAGCTTTGCACTATCTTGCAAATCTCTCCAGTAAGGCTGTAAATACAAATACTTACAAGTAAATGTGATATTTATGAGAGATAGTTTGAAAAAGGGGAAGATGCAACAAAATCTGTGTCACACTCACTGAATATAAGGCTGCAGGCACAGTAGAAAGTGAATAAGGCAAATGGTATGTTGGCCTTCATAGTGAAGACAATTGGAGTACAGGAGCAGGAACGTCTTCCTGTAATTATGTAGGGTTTTGTAAGATCACTCCTGTAGTATTGCGTGTAGTTTTGGTCTCCTGATCTGAGGAGAGATGTTCTGGCTAAGGAGGGAGTCCCATAAAGGTTTATCAGACTGATTCCTCACATGGTAGGACGAATGTATGAAGAGAGATTGGATCAGTTAGGGTTAAGTTATTCACTAGAGTTGACAAGAATGAGGGAATTCTCATAGAAACCTATGAAATTCTAACAGGACAAGACAAAGTAAATGCAGGAAGGATGTTTCCAATGACTGGGAGTCTAGAATCAGATGTCACAGTCTAAGTGTATGATACAGGCTATTTCAGACTGAGATGAAGAGAAATTTCTTCACCCAGCCTGTGGAATTCTCTGCCACAGAAAGAGGGTGAGGTCAAACCATTGAATGTTTTCAAGAACAAGTGCGATACAGTTCTTAGGGCTAAAAGAATCAAGGTTATAAGGTAAAAGCTGGAACTGAGGACTGAGTAGGGTGATCAGCCATGATCATTTTGAATGGCGGAGCAAGCTGGAAAGGCTCCTTGCTGGCAAAGCCCAATGGCTGATTCCGGCTCTATTTTGCCGTTTCAATCAATTCAGCTGACAACAGTGAATGTGCTGTGGAATTGTTTGTCTTATTGAATCGTGCTGTTTCACTGAAAAGGTTAGGAACAACTGCTGTACTCAATAGATTGGTCAGTGTCACTGTAGGCTGGGGCACTTCCACCATCACATTCTTCAGTTCCCTTCCCACCTCCCATGGTGCATGAGGCAGACCGAGCATGTGCTGATATCCCTTTCCAAGGTGACGTTTCCTGGAACAGGTCACCAGCCTGTCACAAGAGGAAATAGCTTAAACTCTGCATCAAGGACAGCTGACTGCCGATTCTTCTGCTGTTACGAATTCCTGTAAGCGATTGGAAGGATTTACACTAGGAAAATCAACTTTTTTAGGTAAAAACAAAGGCTGTAGATGCTGGAAATCAGAGTCTAGATTATAGTGGTGCTGGAAAAACACAGCAGGTCAGGCAGCATCCGGGGAGCAGGAAAATTGACGTTTTGGGCAAAAGCCCTTCATCAGGAATACAGGCAGAGTGCCTGCAGAGTGGAGAGATAAATGAGGGGAGGGTGGGGGTGGGGAGAAAGTAGCAAAGAGTACAATAGTTGAGAAGGGGTGGGGATGGAGGTGATAGGTCTGAGAGGAGGGTGGGGGAAGGTAGCAAAGAGTACAATGGGTGGATGGGGATGGGATGAAGGTGATAGGTTGGAGAGGAGGGTGGAGTGGACAGGTGGGAAGGAAGATAGGTAGGACAGGTCATGGGGACAGTGCTGAGCTGGAAGTTTGGAGCTGGGGTGAGGTGGGGAAGGGGAAAATGAGGAAACTGGTGAAATCCACATTGATGCCCTGGGGTTGAAGTGTTCCGAGGTGGAAGTTGAGGCATTCTTCCTCCATGTGTTGGGTGGTGAGGGAACGGCGGTGAAAGAGGCCCAGGACCTGCATGTCCTCAGCTGAGTGGGAGGGGGAATTGAAATGTTGGGCCACAGGGCGGTGTGGTTGATTGGTGCAGGTGTCCCGGAGATGTTCCCTAAAGCGCTCTGCTTGGAGGCATCCATTCTCCCCAATGTAGAGGAGACCGCATCGGGAGCAACAGATACAATAAATGATATTGGTGGATGTGCAGGTAAAACTTTGATGGATATGGAAGGCTCCTTTAGGGCCTTGGATAGAGGTGAGGGAGGAGGTGTGGGTGCAGGTTTTGTAATTCCTGTGGTGGCAGGGGAGGGTGCCAGGATGGGAGGGTGGGTCTTTTTTGTCCATGTTATGAACACGGACTGTGGCCATCAAGTCCTGGAGTGAGACCTGAACTTAGAGCTGCTGACTCAGAGGCAGGAACATTACCTACTCCTCAACCAAACCCCCTACTTTCCCCATCGACGGCTTCATAACTCCCAATTCACAGGAAGCATGCATTTCCTAAATAATAAAACGTCTGCATTTACATATCAAATTTTAAGGGATCAAAAAGCTTTTTACAGCCAATTACACACTTTTTAAAAAAAAGTGATATTTGGTGCTTTGTAGTAAACACAGCAACCAATGTGCACATATCACAAACTATATGTGGGGGAGAGTGGGAGGACTGTGCCTCAGTGGTTAGCACTGCTGCTTCACTGCGCCAGGGACCTAGGTTGAATTCCAGCCTCAGAACTGTCTATGTGAACTTGCACATTCTCCCCCTGTCTGTGTGGGTTTCCTCCAGCTGTTCTGGTTTCCTCCCACAGTCCAAAGGTGTGCAGGTTAGGGTGGATTGGCCATGCTAAATTGCTCACAGTGTCAATGGATGTGCAGGCTAGGTAGATTCGCTAGGGTTAGAGGGATGGGGTGGGTTTGGATGGGATGCTTTTCAGAGAGTTGGTACGGACTCAGAGGGGCAAATGGCCTGCTTCCACACTGTCAGAATTCTATGATCATGACCATTTTATCCGTTTTGGTGAAATTGATCATCAGATTTATATTTGCCAGCGTTCACAATAATACATAGCAACATGTCAAAATGATATTCCCTGGAGAAGGACTCCAATCATGCTCCTCAATTTTGTATCCACATACCTTTTATTATGGACAGGGTTTGTAACACCCAGACCAATATATGCATCTGTGTCAACACAGGCAACAGTTTCAAACCAAATACTTATTCACGTTGACCAAAGAGAACAGTGCCCCCTAGCATCCCCACAATAACCTTGCCTTTCCATGAGAGATCTGGTTTCAGATCATTCTTCTTGCTAATTGGGCATCATAGTCTTTTCTTCTGTTTACTGCTCATGCTGAACTCACTGGAATCCAACCATGCAAAATTTATCCTCCTGTCAGGTCAGTCCTGTGTTCTTCTTTAACCTACATTACAGTATTGACAATTAAAGAGATGCCAACTGAAAGACTTTCTTAAGAACACCTCAGTAATACATACGAGTAATGGCTGTTCAACATTAAGCATATGTCTAGTGAGATGTAATAACTTTAGCCTTGTTAATTTGAAAAATGTATCCACAAGCTAATAAGGCAATTAAAAAAAATCACTGGGGCCAAGTTTCCAAGGGACAGAGTTAAAAAGCAGGGAAGTTTTGTTGAACTTGTACCGAACCTTGGTTAGATCACATGTGGAGTGCTGCACACAGTTCTGATCTCCATAATGAAAAGGGACATTTGGGAAAAAGCATTGGTATGGAGGATATTGAGAATTGGGAGTTTGCAATAGTCAGGTGTATCTAGACATTGAATGTTTTTGAAAAGGAAACTTTGCCATGAAAAAGATACTGGCAACAGCAGTACTGTTGCATTTGCAATGAACGAACTGTTTTGGATGGAGAGGTAGAGTCTGAAACATGATCAGAGAGAGATCACATGACCTAGTTTGTGGGCAGGACACAGATTTGAATGCTTTTCTTTCTTTCTCTGAAACACCTTTCATTAAACCTCCTGAGCTAGAAGCACTGGAACATCTTTCCATCATGAAGTACACGTCTTCATTGATGCATCCAAGAATTCTTAGAATCTACCACCAATGTTCCAGATAAAAAGAACTGAGGTAATCAAACCTGATTCAGTTTGAAATCCCTGTGCCAAAGTGACTTCATTTAACACCAATTTCATGAAGCTATGAATAATTATTTTATCTAAATTTAAAAGTTGCTGAATCAAAGCACTTTTAAAGTAACACTCAGCAGAGTTTCAGCTTTTCCAGGTCGGGAGGTTTGTGTGTGTCAGGACAGTTATAGATATTTGCAATGTCCAATTCTTTAGCTAATAGGCTTTAGACCTTCCTTTGAATATGTTTTGTTTGCAATGAACAAGTTCTTCTCTTAATACTGAAGGAACTAGCTGATTTCTGCTTGATCCTGAGATAAATACTATCTGATACCTATATCATTAGCAATATCACCCCCATTTTCAGTTCAGACTGTTGTGGAGGAATGTGAATATGGAAGAATGGCACAAGAAAAAGAATCAGTTCTGTTCTCCGAATTCAGTCATGACAGTGCTTTAAAAATTCAGATAAAAGACAGAACTCCTCAGCAGGTTATGCAGCACCTGTAGAGAGAAACAGAGTAAATATTTCAGCTCAAAGGCTCACCAGAGGTCAGTTGGAATGTGGGTAGCTCTTCCTTTGGTCAGTGAGCAGCCCTCACCTCCCCTTTACCAGCACAACCCACCTACACCAGTGACTCCTCTCCCACATCAAATGCAACATCCCTCATTACCTTCCCTCAGAGTTGATCAATCTCCTGAGTGACAGATTCAGTCCCAAGTCATTCCCCAAGGACTGTCTCTCTCTGATTATCGTCTTACTCCCCAAATCAGAGTCAATTCATGGACAAATTCACCCACTCAGGCCCAGAGCTATTTCCCAAGGAATACCCATTCCCCAAGCAGTTGCCTCTTCCAGTCTCTTTGCTGATTCTCTCTACCACATCCCTCCTGAATCACCCCCTCCGATGTCCATCTCTGATAAGTCTGTCTCCTCTTTCCCTTTCAGAAATAAGACTGACATTATTCATCCGCCACTTCCCACATTCTCCAACTAGCCCTCCTGAACACACCGACATTTATGCTGCACTTCCCTAATTATGAACTTGTATCTATTTTTTGCTTTCATTCCTACTTCCTCTCAAAGCTTCTCCAAGATCAGCATTTTCCAGAGGCCCAACTCCTCTTCCCATTCATTCCTTTTCTGCCCCTTTCCTGTATGTGTGCTGATGCCATCACTGCAGAGTTCTGATCTGCTTCAAACACATCCGAGGATACACGTCCCACACTGATGCTATCAGTTTGAAATCCTCTGAAGATCAAGAATGCTATTCCCACACTAGAAATCTCTGTCAAACATTTCCCAGGGGAACTGAGACAGCAGCTGCAATAAGTGAGGTATTATTCAGATGGGACAGTGACAAGTTTAAATCCCCACCTGATCTGCTGCTCAAAGTCACCTCCATTTCCCCGGTCAGTTTCCCAAGTTTCAGGAAACTCAAGTTGCTCCAGAAATATTTGGATTGACTGTGAGAGACGTCAATCAGAGAGTCCACCCACTCTGCCCATTGTCTCCTCTTCCTCTTCCAGAGCTGGTTCACTTCCTATAGGGACTGAAAACCAAGTGAGGAGATGGTGAGTGAAGGAGCAGCTTTTATACAAATTGTATCCCATAATATCCACACCAATCTTCAGGCAGTCTGACTATCCTGTGGGTAATCAGGGGTGGAAATGTCCCTTATGCTGTGTGAGAAGATCCAGCTGAGAGAGCTGTTTACTCGGTGCTTTGTGCTGAACTGTGTGACTGGAGCTGTGTGTTGGATATTGAGTGTGTTTATTGGAAGCATTTCCCTCTGATTTCCAGGCTGAGTTTTGTTGATGGCTCATTCCTGAATAGGAGAAGACGAGGTGTAATTATTTGGGAGATGCAGAGTGTCTCAGGAATCTTACTGATTTTCTAATGTTGAGTTGTGTGTGTGTTGGGAGCAGGTTGTTATCCTGTGGACTGTCTGTGTTTTGGGATTTTGGTGTTGTCTGTCTTTTCAAATCCCTTAAAGATTTCTCACTCCCCAACCTCAAGTATCCCACCCCTCACCCCCATCTCTATTGTTCTCAGGCAAGATTATTATCTGTGGAGAGAGAAACTGAATCAACGTTTTGATCCTGATGACTCTCTTCCGTACAGATGCTACGACACCTGCTGACTATCTTTGGCACATTTTGTTTTAATGTGATATTCAGCGTTTGGGGTGCTTTGTTTTTTGGCAAGGGGAGAACTTGAATTGATATAGAATCTTTCACAAGCACCATTTGTCCAAATATACTTGCCGGACAAGTTTTGAAATGTGGTCATATTGTTCTGTAGGAAACATGGCATCTAATGTGTGATGGGAGTGATGAGATAATATATTTTTTAAATAGTGTTGGTTGAGTTGTTGTTACATAGATGATGATAACCTTTAAGAGATGAGAATTTAGGAAATCTTTCAGGAATCACATGAAAACGTTTCATATTAGAAATAATTGCCTCAGCAATCCTGACAAGGTAGCAAGTATACTAAATGATAGAAAAGATAGGCACCCATTTCAAGACTAACACTCCACAATTTGTACTGTTTGTCCTGCTATCTGCAGAATGGAAACCAGACCAACATCTATCTTAGTTTCCATTGATTTCTCCCTGTTTTACTGAATTGTAATTTTGACTGACTGTTAAAACTTGCCTCTCTAAATTTCTCTAAATTTTCAGAGAAGTTTGGAACTGACTGTCAATACTGACACTCCCTCGAGTGTTCCCTTCTCAGAGAACATCAGGATGAATGTTTTGTAGCAGTTTTTGAGTGGCACGTTAGCTCAGCAGTTAGCACTGCTGCCTCACAGCATCAGGGACCTGGGTTCAATTCCAGACTCAGGCAGACTGTCTGTGTGGAGTTTGTCTCTGGGGGTTTCCTCCAGGTGCTCCACTTTCCTCCCACAGTCCAAAGATGTGCAGGTTAGGTAGATTGGCCATGCTAAATTGCCAATAGTGTCCAGGGATGTGCAGGCTAGGTTGGTTAGCCATGGGAAATGCAGGCTTACGGGGTTAGGGTAGAGGGGTGAGTTTGGGTGGGGTGCTCTTTGGAGGGTTGGTGTGGTCTGGTTGGGCTGAATGGCCTGTTTCCACACTGTAGGATTCTATGATCTTCTATGATCGAACGTTTCTCCACTAGGTAATCAGTAAAATACCACGTGGACTACCATGGGGTCCTTTCCCACAATGGCTGTTGTTTCAAACGCAGGGAAATAAATGTCAAGATTACAAAAAGATGTTTCTCCAGTGAGGGCAATTCTCTTGCATTTGCTGCTGATCGGCTCAATCACCTTCATTCAGGCTGAGCCAGGACATTGGGATAGGCAATGAGTTTGTGGAGGACAAAAGGAAGGGAATACAAGAGTCAGAAGGTGAGCTGATGAGCGCTTGAAGCTGGACTCAACTAGGGGTTCAGATGATTAGACTAGTCGTTGCTCATTGGAAGAGGTTCTGAGTTGGCAAGCGTTGGCATTTAAGAAGCAGCAATTCAGTGAATAGATCAGGGGATCTGAGATTCTCTCCCCTGCATGTGTGTAGGGTCCTCCAAAGAATTATAGTGAAGATGGGAGAGCAGGCCATATCAGCCCAAGCAACTTATCACAGATGTACGATGGTGCGGGAGGAGGCCATTTGTGCCTGCACTGGCTCAATTATCTAACAGCAATCTCCTGCATTTCCCCCTTATCCCTGCACAGCATGACCATCCAAAATAATCCAACGCCCTCTTGAATGCTCTAAGTGAACCAACTCCACCATATTTCCAGGCAATGTATCCATACCTCACACCATCTTGTCTGAAAAAGACTTTGTTCTCACAGCACTCTTGCTTATTTGTCCTTCACTTTAAACTGATGACCTCTCATTCTTGTTTTCTTACAAGCAGACACAGCTTTCCCTACTTATTGTATCCAGCTTGCTCATTATTTTGAATCCATCAATCAAATCTGCTCTCAGAATTCTTCATTCCAAGGTAACAGTGCCAACCTCTACAATCTATCCTCATAACTGAAGTGTCTCATTCCTGGAACCATTCTTGAGAACTGCTTTTGCACACTCTCCAATGTATTCAAATCTTTCGTATCATGTGGTGCCCACAATTGTACACAATACTCCAGCTGAGGTCTAACAAGTGTCAGGTACAAGTTCAACATTACCTCTCCGCTAATGTACTCTATGTCCCTGTAAATGAAGCCAGGAACACTGTGTGATTTATTTACTGCTGTCTCCACCTGTCCTGCCACCTTCAATGATCTGTGTACAGGTACATCGAGGTCCTTCTGCTCCTTAACCCTTTAGAATGTTACACCCTATTTTATATTACCTTTCAGTGTTCTTCTGACCAAAGTGCATCACCTCACACTTCTCTGCATTGTACCTCATCTGCCAGCTATCCAACCACAGCATCAACTTGTCAATGTCCTTTTGGAGTTTTACACAGTCCTCCTCAACAATTTAGAATTCTTCCAAGTTTAGTGTCATCTGCAAACTCAGAAATTATCCCCAGCACACCAAGATTCAGTTCAGTATTTTACATTGAGAAAAGTGAGAGTTTCAATACTGACCACCCCCCAAAAAAGAACTCCATTACAAACCTTACAAAAGCTCAAAAAATATCAATTGACCATTATTTTCTGCTTTCAATCACTCAACTGATTTTGTATCTGCATTGCCACGGTCCCTCCTATACTATGACCGGTAACTTCCCTCACAAGTTTATTGTGTGTAACTGTATCAATTATCTTCTGGAAATCCATGTATACCACATCAACAGCATTCCGCTCATCAAGCCTTTCTGTTAACTCTTCAAAAAACCCCCGCACATTAGTTAAATGTGATTTTCCCTTTAGAAATCCATGCTGCCTCTTCCTAATCAACCAATCTTTCTCAACTTAACTACTGATTCTAAACCAAATAATTATTTTGAGACGTTTCCCCACTATCCAACCTAAACTAACAAGTTTGTAATTGTCCAGGTTAACCTAACAGTATTGTTTTGAACAAGACCACAATGTTTGCAATCTTGGAATCCTATGCACCTTGCAGGAGTCTGGGGAAGCCTGAAATTATACAGCCACTGCCTCCTCACATTCTATCCTTGGTGCCTTCAAATCCTTGGATGATTCTCACCTAGTCCTGGGGTCCTTAATGCCTACAATCTATCTAAGACTAGTACTTCATTCAATCTGAACTCTTCTAGTAACAGAGGTTCTTCCTCTGTCACCATGGCTGGGCAGCATCCTCTTGTAAAGCCAGATGTAAAAGATTCATTTAACCCCTCAACAATGCCCCATTTCTCCATCTGTACGTCTTCTTTGATTGCGCCTACTTCTTTAACTACTCTTTACTGTTTATATGACTATTGAAGATTTGCTTCTTTGTCTCCACCTCTCATAAGCACAGGTTTTTTGTGTGTGTGTGTCCCCGTATACCTTTACAGTGAGTAAACCACACATAACACTCCCCCTTCTCCACACAAAGACTATCCACAGGCTGGAAGTGAAAGAACAACAAGAGGAGTCAGCCTCTTCAAAGAACCAGAGGTAGCTGAAGGAAATCATACTTTCCTTTTCCTCTTTTACAGAAGGATTGCACCATTCTACACCAGAGAATACAGAGAAGGTAGACACTGTATTCATTCCTGCCCGAAACGTCAATTTTCCTGCTCCTCGGATGCTACCTGACCTGTTGTGATTTTCCAGCACCACTTCAATCTTAACTAAAGATCCTGACCATCACCCAAGGAACAACTGCTCAGCTGTGGAAAGACATCCAATTCCTTCACAGCTTTGCTCAACACAGAGAAGGCTGGGCAGTGAAACTATCATCTGGAAATCGGTCGGGTCAGGGGAGCTTTGACATATCATCAGATCTGAAAGTGGCCAGTGGTGTGGAGCCTTCCAACAGAACCTGCCTTTCTGAAGGTGGGTGATCGGTCAGGGTGAGGCTGGGAAGAAGAATGAATACAGTCCAAGTGTTGTGAGAGCTTCAACTATTCATCAAGCCTTGTGACTCACTGACTCAATCCTACAGGAGAGAGGCTGTTTAAGTGTGAGGTGTATGGGGAGAGCTCAGCAGGTCATTGAGATTTGTCAACATGCAAGATCCATCTGTGGTACCAGAGCTAAACAACTACATGGAGAAGAAACCATTCAAGTGTGAGGTGTGTGACCGAGCCTTTTCACATCCATCAACGCTCATGCAACACCGACGCATTCATACAGGGGAGAAACCATTCACATGTGAGGTGTGTGACAAATCATTCTCACGGTCATCACACTTTCGTGTACACCAACGAATTCACACTGGGGAGAAACCATTCACCTGCGAGGTGTGCAGCAAATCCTTCTCAGAGTCAGCGACCCTCCGCAAACATCAACGCATTCACACAGGGGAGAAACCATTCACGTGTGAGGTATGTGATAAGTCATTCTCACGGTCATCAATCCTCCGGGCACACCGACATACTCACAGTGGGGAGAAGCTGTTCACCTGCAAGGTGTGTCATAAAGCCTTCACACTGTCATCAAACCTCATGCGACATCAGACAGTGCACACTGGGGAGAAACCCTTCAAGTGTGAGGTGTGTGACAAAGCTTTTGCAATATCGACAAGGCTCCTCATTCACCAGAGCATACATACAGAGGAGAAACCCTTTCGGTGTGAGGTTTGTGAGATGGCTTTCACCCAGTATTCCCATCTCCTGACACACCAGAGGATTCACACAGGGGAGAAACCATTTAAGTGTGAGGTGTGTGAACGAGCCTTCACACAGTCATCGACCCTCATGCAACATCGACGCATTCACACTGGGGAGAAACCATTCACATGTGAAGTCTGCAACAAATCATTCTCGCAGCTAACAAATCTCCGTGCACACCAGCGCATTCACACAGGGGAGAAACCGTTCAGATGCCAATTGTGTGACAAATCATTCTCACGGTCATCAACCCTCCGTGACCATCAGCGCATTCATACAGGGGAGAAGCCATTTACATGTGAGATGTGTGACAAAGCCTTCAGACACTTTTCGACACTCCTAGTTCATCAGAGAATCCACACAGAGAAGTAATTCAGAAGTAATATTTCCAACAAACATTTCCTGAAGTTTTCAAGCCTCCTGAACACCTTTCAGTTTATCCAGGAATGAAACCATCCAGGTGTGAGGTTGTGAAAAGGCTTTCATTCAGTCAGACTATAGTTTGTCTTGCAACACACTCACTCACAACAGAGAAATCCTGTCAGTGTGAGTTCTCTCAAAACACCTTCATACATTTGTAAGACCTCCTGAAATATCAGTGATCCCTCATGGGAGACAAACTCTTTCCGTTTTGTATCATTTGCAAATTTGGAATTTGCATCCTGTGCATCATTTGGTAAGGTCAGGAAAGGCAAGGATTCCTAACCCTGAGTGCTGGGCAATTCCAGGAAAAACATTGCCTCAGCCTGAAAAACATCTGTTAATTATTACTCTCTGTTTCCTGTCACTCGGCCAGTTTTGTAAACATTCTGTCCCTTTTATTCCTTGTGCTATATGTTTGCTCACATGTTTGTTGGGTGTAGTACTTTAATAGACATCATTTTGAAGTCCATATCTGCAATATTTCTCTTGTCAACCCTCCTTGTTTGTTAAATACAAATTACCCTTAATTTATTTTTATTTGTTCATGGAATGTCGACATCGCTGGCTGGGTCAGTATTTATTGTCCATTCTGCATTGCCCAGAAGGCATTTGAAAGTCAATCACATTGCAGTCAGTCTGGAGTCACATGTAGGTCAGACCAGATATGGATGGTCGAGTTGCTTTCCTAAAGGGCATTAGTGAACCAGAAAGGTTTTTTACAACAATCAGCAACGGTGGCATGGTCATCATTTGGCCAGTTTTAAATTCCAGTGTTTTATTGAATTCATATTTCGCCATCTGCTGTGGTGGGATTTGAACCGATGTCCTGATGGCTGTAGCCTGGGTTTTTAGATTACTGGTCCAGAGACGTTACCCAGTATGCCACTGCCTCCCCAGGTTAATAAATTCATTTTGGCTTTAATTATTCCACAGTTGTCCAGGTGACCATTAAATCTTCCTTGAACAATTCTTTCTAGAAGTTTCCCCACCACCAGAATTAAACTAATTGGCCTTTAGTTGCTGGTCTTACCTTTGTACTGTTTTTTGACAAGGATGTATCATTTGCAGTTCTCCAGTTCTCTGTAACCATTCCCAGTGTCAGGAATTCGGGAAGGATATGGCCATTGTCTCAAGACAGTTTTCACTTTACCTTCTCCTCAGGCAAGGGTTTAAGTTGAGAAGGAGGGATCATCATGGAGGACATCGTGGTGTAATAACGATGTGACATGTTCACCTTACACTCTTTCAAGATTCATTTCATGTTCTGAAAAAGATTCATTAATTTTCAAATGCTTGATTATTTTGCTTAAATCAAGTTGTGGTCCAAGCTGAATATTATATTGTCTGTCTGTTCTCTTTTAGCTTAACTCCAAACTATTTGATTTGACAGCATGGTGTGTTCCTATTCACCAAAACACTCAGGATCTTACTGTAAGAGTCCAGTATACAATACAAGGGTCAGTGCCACTGTGGGCCTTGGTATACTTTCTTCATCAATTGATTTATAATTTCCAGTTTACAGGAAGCAGAATATTTCCCTCAGAAAGTATTACTTGCATTTATATACCAACTTCCACGATCCCAAGGCAATGAAAAGCATCTTAACAGCCAAGGAAGTGTTTTCTGAAATGTAATGTGCACATATGATTTCATAAATCATACGCACCTACAAATGGCAATGTGTCAACCTCCTTGCTCAAATCTCTGGAGTGAGAATTGAATCCAGAACCTTCTGACTCACAGATGAGTGTAACTCACCCACAACTGACAACAACTTACACCTGTCTGTGATATTTAGTTTCCAAGTAGTTTAGTTCCCACAGCTGTGTTAGAATGCTTTTCCTCCTGTAAACAAGAAGCCTGAAAGACTTCACTTATAGTAACTAGATAGAGCTGTAAGTGTCAGTGTTGTCTTTGTGTCTGGGTTCCTGAAGCTGTGAAAGGTGGTAAAACCCTTGGTTACAGAAGTGAAAACTGATGGAAAAATGGGCAGATTCCAGGAATGAGGAAGAATCCACAGACTAGATACTGATAGAGGATACCCCATGTAAAACAAAAACCCAAACAATTTAAAATTCTATGAGCTCAAGTACACCCCAGAACAACCATTTACTATCTTAAAATCTCTGGTATTACTCAATAAGACAATACAATATACCCTCCCGCATTAGATGCACTGTTGTTTAAGGGCTTCAGGATCTTGTTACAACTTTGTGAAGGTGTCTTGGAGCTCCACACCATTAAGCATAAATAGCACAATATTGATGGAGTTATAACACTAGACTGGAATCTTTGGACATAAGAACTTTAGAGACTCTGACTTTAGAGACTCCTTATCTCTTGTAACTTTTTGTCACAGGCTAACATGTACAGTCGTATTTCATACGAAAGTATAATAAATAGTGTCAATTTGAAGTCTAAACCTGAAGTTAGTTCTTGCCTTTGTCTTCTCGACCCATCTTCTTGAGCCTAAACTTCTATAATATGATATTAAAACACAACAAAATTTGGTGGCAATAATGTGATTCATTGTGTGGAAAGTCATGACAACAGTGAAAATCAAGGAACAGACCTGAGATTGTCTAGTGAAGAGAAGAATTCAAGAGAAATAATTTTTCAAGAAATCATTGGTGTAACTTTCAGAGTAGCTGATAACAGGAAGAGTCACAGAGGAAAAATCTCCAAAAAGACCACAACAACACTAGAAGTCTCAGAA
Source organism: Hemiscyllium ocellatum (assembly GCF_020745735.1). NCBI lineage: Eukaryota > Metazoa > Chordata > Chondrichthyes > Orectolobiformes > Hemiscylliidae > Hemiscyllium > Hemiscyllium ocellatum. The sequence goes on from NC_083435.1 coordinate 40,469,768, forward strand.
AGCCTTTCTAGCCAGTAATTGGTGAAACAAGTCTCTTAAAAATAAAACAGAAAGAACAGTTAAAGCCCACAAGCATCTAAGGGAATTAATCCAGATGGAATGATTGCAATAAGAGTGGCCAATTCAAAAGGCACCCAAAGCAATATAGATACCTTAAGGGAAGGGATCAAAACATGCTGTGACACTCTGAAAAAATGCCTTAGGGTGCAGAGTTAAGACTTCTAAAAGTGAGTTAACAAATCTCTGAACTATTTGCTCAATTGCAAAAATAACAGCAGTTGTTAAAATTCAGACAGAATCTTAATTCTGATTGAAAAGGAAGAAAAAGAAATCAGGTACAAAAAATTGTTATTGAAATTTGAAGTACCAAAGCCCTAACAGTGAAGTTAATGAAATCTTTATTATGTTGATCATTTGAAATATAAATTTAATTATTTAGCAGCTAAGATACTTTATCAATTTTATTCATTAAATATCAGAGAAAGAAAATATTTGTGAATCTGACCATGTGATGTCAAAATCAGTGCAATGCAGGAAAACATTGGGTGAACAACTTCACTGTAAATATCTTTGATACAGTCCAAAAAAATTATTGAAGTGTTGTGCGAAACCATTTTAAGAAAGTTTCTGCCCATAGATCCTTTAGAAATCATTCAGCCATCTTGGAAAAGGAATATCTTCATTAATCTTTATGATGACCCCATAATTGTTAAAGGAAACCTGAACTTTATACTGAAAACAGCATTTAAATGTTTCTGCTGTTTAACAGCTTTTAGTTTTATTACAATAATAAGTCTTTAAAGCAATAAAGATTCAACAACTTTAGTCAACAGAATAAAAACCAAAAGAACTGCTGATGCTGGAAATCAGAAACTAAAACAGAAATTGCTGGAAAAGCCCAGCAGTTCTGGTAACATCTGTGGTGAGAAATCAGGTAACGTTTTGGGTTCAGTGACCCTTCCTCAGAACTTTAATCAACACTGGATACAATAAGATGACAACTAGAGTGTAGTAAAGAAGTTTTGGCAGTTACATGGGCCTGTGAAAAATTTCTGGAATGCTTTCTGGGTCCTAAAATCATGATTGAGGTTGTTAATAGATTTTTAGTCTCTTTTCTTGTTGAAAAAGAGCAAGCAAAACTGTTTCATTTACAACAGTTCAGGCTTTACAGACTCTCATCAGGGCTCAGTCTATCTAAGTTAGATACTATTTCAAGACTCATGGTTGATTTATTCATATATGAGTGCTTCTGGGTCTGTTGTACTCTCCCACACTCAGAAACAGCGCTGTCTTGGTCAGCCTCACCAAATAACCTTAACGACATCAGAGAGGAACTAAAGCAGGATCACAGTCCATTGTTGACTGTAAGCTTGCACCCAATGCTAGCCTGGAGCTCGGTTCACAGACTGTGTCACAGAGACTGAGTTGAACAGCAATGCTTCATTATTGTCAAAGATTTGTTGGCAATTCCCTGTTACTTGCAAGGTGACATTCTTCAGAAGAGTCACCAAGGGCATTTAGATATATGCAAATACTGAGCAATAGGTTGATGGCCAAGGATCTCAAAACAGTTATTGCTAATTGTAACCCATATGCTATACATTAGTAATAAATGACGGGAACAGCTTTTCCTACCAAATTTCCTGATAGGCCTTGTTTCTGTTTGCCCATGTTTATCTATGAGAGTGGTTCTTACCTCCTTGTGGTCAACCAGTTGTGCACCAAAAGTGCCAGTACATCTAATGGACTGCTAAATGCCACAAAATGCTCGTACCTCCAATAGATCTCCAGCAGTGTGCCACTCCAAAACACCAGTACCTCTTGTGCATCACCAGTGGGGTGCTATGAAGTACCAGATCCCATTCCAGGCATGCCAGCAGAGCAACTATTCTCTGATCTGTTGGAAGCCAGCACACATCTATCAACTTTTTTCTAAGTGTTTCTACTTTTTGTCACGAATGTTTCTATTCCAGCCATCGAGAAGGATGAATCAATATGAAGACCTGGGGAGGGTTAGGAGAGATGAGGAATAACTGTACTGTGAAGTTTATACAAACAAGTAACCCAAGTAATTGAGAATGGATGTAACTGATAATCAATGTTGATGATTTTTAAAAATTCATTCATAGAATGTAGGCATCACTGGCTAGGCCAGCATTTATTGCCCATTTCTAATTGTCCAGGGGGACACAAAGAGTCAAATCACATTGCTATGGGTCTGGAGTCACAGATTGGGTAAGGGTGGCAGTTTCCTTCATTAAAGGACATTAGTGAACCAAATGGGTTTTTTCTGACAATTGGCAATAAATTCATGGTCATCATTAGACTCTTAATTCCAGATTTTCTTTATTGAATTCAAATTCTACCATCTGCTGTGGCTAGATTCGAACTTGGGTCCTTGGAATAACAGTTCAGTGATAATATAACTAAACTATCACCCCTCCTGCAGGAAGGGGGATAAAAGTTTGGAGAGAGGTGTTGTGAAGATTTTAGGGCACTGAAGTAACCTTAAGAGGTCACAGAGCTCCACATCACTGAACCTAAATACTACCATGTGGGTGGTGTTCGAACACCAACACTACACTGGGACTCTTAGATAATAGAGCTTTCTGAAGAACATTTGTACATGAAGACATGAAGAAGATAGTTAATTTTTTACTTAATGTATCTAAGTTACTGTCTGGTATAACCATGATTGCTATGGAGCAATATTTCATATAAAAGTGTAATAACTAAGTGTTACTTTGAAGTCTAAGCTTCAAGACAGTTCTTCATTTTACCTTCTCCTCAATCAATTTGTCTTGAATGTGTGGCATCAAATCACATGATAAAAGAGTTGTATTTGAAAAACACACCCCCCTGGATGAAATAAAATCTCTCTCATCCTTCCGTAAATTGTTTGAAACTGAGTTCTTATTCCCTTAAACATATTCTCACTAAACTGCTGACTACCTAACTTTGCCTTCTGGTCCCCATGTTTGCCAAGATTGTTCATTGTTCACTCTCTTCAGATATTGTCCTTCACTGTTTTTAATCTGTTTCGTCACCCTCTCTGAAAAAAACCCTTGACCTCTCCATCCTTGCAAACTGATGTGCCATCTCCAACCTCTCTTTCCTCTCTAAAGTCCTTGAACATGTGATCACCCTCCAAAAGTTGTAAAGCAACTTGGGGCTGGAGAGAGACAAGGGGCAGAATGAGGTGTCAGGCAGGCATGCAGCATCAGGTCAGGGATAGGAGGCCAGAGGAAAGGCCTAATGAGTTGGGAGGAATAACATTCCAAGTCGGTCCTCCAGTCACAAAATCAATGTTCACATCACAGTCACTCTGTAGCACAGATTGTCTCTCACACAGTCACTTCCTGATCTTCCCTTATGTGTCCCCAATTTCTTGTGCCACCCTCTTTCCGAAGTTCCCTATCTCCTCAGTGCTGTTGTTCCAGTGACCCCCTGCCCCTTAAGCCTCCCTCCTTCCTCAGTCCTCACCTTTCTTTATACCCTTCTTTGTACCTTCTACCTTGCTTCTTGTACATGTGCTGATCTCATCATTACATGTCATCACTGCCTTGAATGCTGTGATTTAGAGATGCCGGTATTGGACTGGGGTGTACAAAGTTAAAAATCACACTACACCAGCTTATAGTCCAACAGGTTTATTTGGAAGCACTAAGATTGTAAGACATGGAATTTATAGAAAAAGCTTTAATTGCTATAAATTCTGTGTCTTACAATCATATTCTCCACAATCACCTGATGAAGGAGCAGCGCTCCGAAAGCTAGTGCTTCCAAATGGACCTGTTGGACTATAACGTGGTGTTGTGTGATTTTTAACTTTGGATGCTGTGGGTCCTCCTCTTCGAAGCTGCTATCAAACACATCCGAGGATACACATCCCACACTGATGTCAGTTTGAAAATCTCTTCCCACACTGGAAATCTCTGTCAACCATTTCCCAGGGGAACTGAGACAGCAGCTGCAATAAGTGAGGTTTTATTCAGATGGTACAGTGACAAATTTAAATTCCCACCTGATCTGCTGCTCAAAGTCACCTCCATTTCCCCGGTCAGTTTCCCAAGTTTCAGGAAACTCATGTTGCTCCAGAAATATTTGTATTGACTGTGAGAGACGTCAATCAGAGAGCCCACCCACTCTGCCCATTGTCTCCTCTTCCTCTTCCAGAGCTGGTTCACTTCCTATAGGGACTGAAAACCAAGTGAGGAGATGGTGAGTGAAGGAGCAGCTTTTATACAAATTGTATCCCATAATATCCACACCAATCTTCAGGCAGTCTGACTATCCTGTGGGTAATCAGGGGTGGAAATGTCCCTTATGCTGTGTGAGAAGATCCAGCTGAGAGAGCTGTTTACTCGGTGCTTTGTGCTGAACTGTGTGACTGGAGCTGTGTGTTGGATATTGAGTGTGTTTATTGGAAGCATTTCCCTCTGATTTCCAGGCTCAGTTTTGTTAATGCCTCATTTCTGAACGTGAGAAGATGAGATGACATTATCTGGGAAGTGCAGAGCGTCTGAGGGTTCTTACTGATTTCCTGTTGTTGTGTTCTGTGTGTGTTGGAGCTGGATATTATCCTGTGGACTGTGAAATAATGAATTGTGGAAGAGGAGACAATGAGCAGAGTGGGTGGACTCTCTGATTGACGTCCCTCACAGTCAATACAAATATTTCTGGAGCAACATGAATTTCCTGAAACTTGGGAAACTGACCGGGGAAATGGAGGTGACTTTGAGCAGCAGATCAGGTGGGGATTTAAACTTGTCACTGTCCTCTTAACATACTGAAATCTTTCATCTGATCACCGATTAACCTTCTAAACTCTGGGAATATAACCCTAGTTTGTTCATCGTTCCTCATCATGTAACCTTTGCAGACTGGGAATCATTTTGGTAAATCTATACTGCACTTCCTCCAAAACTTTCCTGTGATGAAGTGTACAGCACTGCTCCCAGCATTCCAGCTGTGGTCATTTCAGGGCCCTATGTCACTAAAACATGACTTTCTACCACATTGTATTCTTTTCCTTAAGGTATAAAGGCCAGCATTTCATTTGCTTTTTGTTATTTTCTGCACAGGTCATGATATATTAATGATCTCTGTACCTGGGTCCCCAAGCCTCTTTGAACCTCTGTTGTTTCCAGTATTTCATCTTTTATAAATCCCTGTTCTTTCATTTGCATCCAATGTGCCATTATCGAAATCCATTTGTCCCCAATTCGGCCATTTCCTTAATCTACCAGTGTCTCTTCATAATTTGTTGTTTCCACGTACAATGTTATCACAAGCCCTTGTCCTGGGTCATTTTTAAATGTGTTGATGTGGTTATGTGTCCTAATGTCTACATTTTTCAATGATGATAGCAAAAAACACTTGCAGCGCCGCCACCAGTCAGCAGAGCTAAGGTAGTTCTATAATGTCAGAGATAGCACAGAACTATCATGCACTGTCCAAAGGTTAACACTGAGTAAATGCAGCACTGTCGGGGGTACTGTACTGAGGGAGAGCTGAACTGTGAGAAAAGTGGCACTGGAGGAGCAGCTGTGAAAAAGTGCTGCACTCTCTGAGGAACTTTCGCAATTGAAGGTAATATTTGTTTCACACAAGTGTCAGGTAGTGACAATTTCTGTAAGAGACAATGTAACCAATTGTCTCTTGATATAATCACATTACCATCACTGACCCCCCCCCCACCACCACCACCACCACCACCACACACACCCCCAACCTGCCCCGGCGTTCCTCCTTCCCTCCTCCCCCAGCAAAAAACACACACACACAGCGTTGTCAGTATGCTCAGGACTATCACTGACAAACTGCTGAATTTTGCCTGCCATATAAACACTGTGGCTACAAGAACAGGTCAGAGGATAGAAACTTTTTGATGAGTAACTCATCTCCTGCTCCCCTTGATGCCTATTCAACAGAAAGTCAGGAGTGTGATGGCATATTCTCCATTTGCTTAAAAGAACACAACTTCAACTCCACTCAAGAAACTTAACAATATTCTTGACAAAGCAGTCCAACTAATGGGCACCATATTCAGCACCTTACAACTAATCCGTCACCACCATCTAATCCACAATGGCAGGAATGTGTACCATCTAAACCATGCAATGCAGCAACTTACCAAGGCTTTGACACAACCTTCCAAACCCACCACCACTACCACCCAGAAGGAGAAGGACAGGGGAGGATTCTCTTCTAAGGCACACACCCATGTGTTGGAATTATATCACTGTTCCTTCACTGTTGCTGGGGTGAAATCAGGAAACTCCCTTCTTGTCAGCATTGGATGTGTCTCTCCATCTCAAGGGCTACAGCAGCAAGAGGGCAGCTCACTATCATCTTCTCCAGGGCAATTATAGAGGGGCAGCAATTGATGTTGCAGGAACAACAATGACATTCTGTAAAAATATGGCTAAAAATAAACTGAGGAGGAGGCCTTTTCAGAAAAGGATGAGAAAGATTTGGAGGAACTCATGTTTCTGTTTCCTGTTCCTGTTTTACAGAAGGATTGCACTGTACTACACCAAAGAATGCAGAGAGGATACAGACACTGCAGATGGATCTTGACCATCACCCAAGGAACTGTGGGAAAACATCCCATCCCTTCATAGCATTGCTCAACCGCAGAGAAGGTTGGGTAATAAAACCATCATCTGGAAATCAGTCTGGTCTGGGGAACTTTGACATATCATCAGATCTGAAAGTGGCCAGTGGTGTGGAGCCTTCCATCAGAACCAACCTTTCTGAAGGTTCAGCTGTGGCTGATCGGTCAGGGTGAGGCTGGGAAGAAGTGTGAGTGGCTCCAAGTGTGATGAGAGCTTCAATCATTCATCGAGCCTCATGAACCACTGGCTCGTTCTACAGACTGTTCAAGTGTGAGATGTGAGAGGAAGATTCCACAAGCTCAATACTGTCTCTTAAACCCACAAGTTGCAGCTGTTATACAACTGTTAACACAATGGCAGCTACATGAAAGAGAAACCATTCAATTGTGAGGTGTGCCACAAAGTTTTTACAAAGTCATCAACCCTCATGAATCACACAGAAGAGAACCAGATTGAACGTGATGTGTGCGATCAGGTGTTTGCACAACCATCAAGCCTGCACATTCCCAAGCAAACTCATTCTGTGGGGACACAATATATGTATGAGATGTGTGACAAATCATTCTCTGAGTCTTTAACCCTGCGCAGACATCAACGCATTCACACCAAGGAAAAGCTTTTCATGTGTAAGGTATGTGACAAATCATTCACACAGTCATCGAACCTGCTTGTACACCAACGCATTCACACTGGAGAGAAACCATTCACGTGCAACGTGTGTGTCAGATCATTCTCAAACCTATCAACCCTGAACAAACACCAGCTAATTCACACAGGCGAGAAACCGTTCTCATGTAAGGCGTGTGGTAAATCCTTTGTGCAGTCATCGACCCTCCGAGTGCACCAACGTACTCACACAGGGGAGAAACCATTCAAATGTGAGTTGTGTGAGAAATCATTCTCGGCATCATCAAGTCTCTGTAAACACCAACGGATCCACAGTGGGGAGAGACCATTCACATGTGAGGTGTGTGGGAAATCATTCTCATCATCATCAAACCTCTATTCACATCACCGCATTCACACAGGGGAGAAACCTTTCAAGTGCAAGGTGTGTGACAAATCATTTACAGAGTCTTCGACCCTGCACAGACACCAACGCATTCACACAAGTGAAAAGCCTTTTACATGTGAGGTGTGTCACAAATCATTTGCGCAGTTATCAATCCTGCTTGTGCACAAACGCATTCACACTGGGGAGAAACCATTCACTTGCAATGTGTGTATCAAATCATTCTCAAACTTATCAACTCTGAACAACCATCAACACATTCACACAGGTGAGAAACCATTCTCGTGCAAGGTGTGCGGTAAGTCTTTTGCACAGTCATCGAGCCTCCTTGTGCACCAACATATTCACACGGGGGAGAAACCATTCACGTGCAAAGTGTGTGTCAAATCATTCTCCAGTTCTTCAACCTCCCGTTTACATGAACGTATTCACATTGGGGAGAAACCATTCAAATGTGTGGTGTGTGACAAATCATTCTCAGCCTCATCAAGCCTCCGTGTACATCAACGTATTCACACACGGGAGAAACTATTTACGTGTGAGGTGTGTGGTAAATCATTCCCTGATTCATCGAGACTCCTGCTTCATCAGAGGATTCACACGCAGGAGAAACCATTCACATGTGAGGTGTGAGAAATCATTCTCGGTGTCATCACGCCTCCAAGTACACCAAAGTATTCATACAGGGGAGAAACCATTCAAGTGTGATGTATGCATAAATCATTCTCGCAGACATTGACTCTGCGTCTACACCAAAGGATTCACACAGGGGAAAAACCATTCACATCTAAGGTGTGTGATAAATCATTTTCATGGTCAGAGAACCTCTGCAGACACCACCGCATTCACACAGGGGAGAAACCATTCACGTGTGAAGTGTGTGACAAATCATTCTTGGACTCCTCAAGACACCTATTCCATCAGAGGATTCACATGGGAGAGAAACCATTCAGATGTGAGGTGTGTGGCAAATTATTCTCGTCATCATCAAATCTCTGCTCACATCAACAGATTCGCCCAGAGGAGAAACCTTTCAAGTGTGAGGTGTGTGATAAAACTTTCCCACACTCAAAATTGCTCTGCACTCACCAACAAACCCACACAGGGGAGAGCCAAATCAACCAAGTTGTGTGAAAGTCATTCTTGTGGTTAGGTACACCTGCACAGGAGAGAAATCATTCATGTTGAATGGATGCAAGAAATTGTTCTCAAGATCGAGAGAATACACACGGGTGTCATTCTTCAAGATCTTTGTGATGAATTTTTCATTATGTTCTCCACCAAGCGGCTCACATTGAAGGATTCACACAGAGAATCTCTTTAGATGTAATGTTTGTGAGTATATCTCCTCATCATTAATACGTGAACACAGGGGAGGTTCCAGTGCTTTTTAGATTAGATTACTTACAGTGTGGAAACAGGCCCTTCGGCCCAACAAGTCCACACCGACCTGCCAAAGCGCAACCCACCCATACCCCTACATTTACCCCTTACCTAACACTACGGGCAATTTAGCATGGCCAATTCACCTGACCTGCACATCTTTGGACTGTGGGAGGAAACCGGAGCACCCGGAGGAAACCCACGCAGACACGGGGAGAACGTGCAAACTCCACACAGACAGTTGCCTGAGGCGGGAATTGAACCCGGGTCTCTGGCGCTGTGAGGCAGCAGTGCTAACCACTGTGCCACCGTGCTCTGAACTGTGACAGGAAACGTTGGTCCACTTAGAGCATTGGTGAACTTACACAAGAATGACTGAATGAAGTTCTTTATAACTTATCCTCAAGAGTGTTTCCCTGTACCCAGTCTCACTGTGCAGGATGTTCAGTGGGACTGGGACACAGAACAAGAAGCAGCTTTCACTCCCATCAAACAACTAGTGATGACATCACCAGTGCTGAGGGATGATGATGTAACAATGGAGTCACCCTGCAGTGTGATGTCAGTGAAACAGGACTTGGAGTAACCCCCAGGCAGTGAGGACAACCCGCTGTGTTTGTACCCAGAGGGTTTACACAAACTGAACAACACTACAGTGGTTAGGAACATAGGAACAGGAAAGGGCTGTTCAGCCCTTTGAGCATGTTCTGTGGTTCAGTGAGATTATGGCTGATCTGTGGCCTAACTCCATATATTTTGGGATTATATTGAACAGAAATCATCTATCTTAGATTTAAAATTAACAACTGATTCAGCATCAACTGCCATTTGTGGAAGAGAGTTCCAAACATCTTACACCCTCTGGGCTTCTGAACATCTCCCCTGAATGATTAGACCCTAATTTTTAGATACGGCCCTAAGTTGTGGAATCCCCAACCAGTGGAAATAGTTTATCTTTATCTGTTCAGAAAGATATGCTGACTATTGTTTTTTGCTTGGAAGCATCTCAACCTGAACCTGTTTGAAGAGAAAACGTGATGGTAGAGCCTGACCACAAAGCAATTCAAAGTTTCTTTCTCAAACCACTTCTATTTGCGACAAACCACTGCTAAAAGATGTACTTCATTGTAGAGCTATCATTTGGAAGTGAAGGATAACAAGAGAAGCAGATGGACATTGATGACATGCCATTGAGAGCTACATTCTCTTGGAAGGAAGTTGATGTTGGTATACAGTGTAGAATATTCAAGATTCAACAAGGAACAGCAGCATGACAAGCTCTGTAAACCATTAACCCAACAGAGACATTGACCTAGATCTTCTGCAGTCTGGATTATTGGAAAACAGACAAACAACTCAAGATGTACATTGTGGTCACTTCTGACTCCTGACACATTGAGCCCCACCCCCACCCCAGCACTCCATCTTCTCCCTGACTTCACCCTCCTCATCCTTGACTCTCCCCTCACCCAACTCAACAACCCCCATGTCCCAAGTCGATAAGTTGCCACAACCGCATGTCTAACCTGACACAGCCTGACTGTCCCTCAGTGGTCAAATGTGCATACCAGCAACTAGCCCCTGATCTGGCTACTCACATTTGAGCACCCCCAATCCAATCATGACTCTCCTCACACTCTACTTTCCCACTAAGCCTATCCACATCCCAATCTACCTCGGGGATTCCCACACCGATTCCCTTCACTGCTGTCTGTGTGGATTCCTGCACTGATTCCCCTCACTGCTGTCTGTGTGGATTCCTGCACTGATTCCTTTCACTGCTGTCTGTGTGGATTCTGTTCCTGACATCCCAGACAGCCCATGGATGAAGCTTGAGTAGATTCTCTGGAACTGATTCTCTGTCGGCTACTATTCGGCCAGCAAGGAGTTGGAGCAGCTGATGTCATTGACTCCCAGTGAGATTGTAGAATATCTGAAAGCACATTTCAGTCATCATGACATTCCTGACACTGCGATCTGTGACAATGATCTCAGTTCATAACTGAAGACTTCAGACACTTCATTCACTCCTGAAGGAGCAGCGCTCCGAAAGCTAGTGCTTCCAAATAAACCTATTGGACTATAACCTGATATGGTATGATTTTTAACTTTGTACAGTCCAGTCCAACACCAGCGTCTCCAAATCATCACAATCTTCGAGGTATGGTCTAACTCATGCCTTGTATAGTTCTAACATGGTTTCTCTGAGCTATTCCATTTGAAGTAAGCCAACATTCCTCTGGTATTTCCTGTAAGATGACTGCTCCCTGACCCTAGTTTTTAAGAAAATGTTTAAAGTACTATTTGTTAGAAATTTACAGAGGGACTATCATTAAAATTGGTTGTCCTCTTCACCTAACCTGAGACAATGATAAGGGGTGGTCTATTATTTATTAAATGACCATCTTCCATGTAATGTTTAAGTATGGAATGCCACAGGTTCATTATAAATATCTCAACATAACTCAAATCATTTGCAGATTCACTGGATTTGGTCACATCCATTTCAGATTCACAGCTCAACAAGTCTCACTCCCCTGGTGATCAAAGTTTGAAGGACATTCTTTCAATCTGTTAAGAGTGTTATACCTGTAACGAGTAAAGTTTGAATGTTGTCTTCACTTGTTGAAATAAGAACTACCTATCTTTTCAGGAATTATTTAGCTTCATGATTTGTACTCTTTGTATAACCACTAATTAATGTTTTCTCACTGTATAAATCCATGCATATTTAAATTGTTTCATCTAGTTATTTGTATCTAAACTCCATTTAGGTATGGGGAGTATACTTGATTAGATTCCCTACAATGTGGAAACAGGCCATTTGGCAAAACAAGTCAACACCAACCCTATGAAGAGTAACCCACCCAGACCCATTTCCCTCTGACTAATGTACCTAACACTATGGGCAATTCACTTGACCTGCAAATCTTTGGATTGTGGGAGGAAACTCATGCAGACACAGGGATAATGTGCAAATTCCATGCTGGCAGTCAAACCCAGGTCCCTGGTGTTGTGAGGCAGTAGTGCTAACCACTGAGCTGCCATGCTTGCTGGAGGTGCCACTGAATGTTTACAATATCCAGGGAACATTACAATCTTGCTGAAAAAAAGGAATTTAGAGGAGGGGGATATTCGCAATTGTTTTCTTCCTTTGGATAGGTGACAAGTTGGATTCCATGGGCCCAAGTTAAGTGTCATGGAGTCCAGCTCCTTATAGCTGAAGTTGAGGGGAATTAGGCAAGGAATATACCTGATCTCAATAGCTGAAGGTATGGATTTACCATTGTAAGACAACAGCAGACATCCTGAACAACCAACAACAACTCAAACATGTATCATGAGAAAAGCTGATTGCTTTAAAGATCACGTATGCAATGCACGTGTAAGGATAGACAGAATTGGAACAGGCAAGAGAAAGAAACAGATTTTGTTGTTCCTATACACTTTTATGAACTTTTTTTTGTGTGTCATAGATTGAAAAAGATACTTCGTGCAATTTTTGCCTCTTTTTTGTGGAAAGGGAAAATGTCGAAAGGGAAAATAAAACACTTGTTACTGTTAAAAGAAAAATAGTTCATTATTATGAGCTTGTCCCTGAAATATTTAGGACTAAGGAACCCGATGAGTTACTTGGAGAATTAGCAAAGGAAGAAAAAGGTGACGTGGACCGAGGGTTTCAAACACTGATGTTAGGGAGAAATTTTGAGAACATGAGGGAGATTGTGATTATGAAAGAATTCTGAAATAGTATTCCAGACTTACCGAAAAGTCCAAGAAACAGGAGCTCTGCCAGACGGTGTTTCACATGTTCCATGTGGAGAAGTCATATGGAAATTAGAAAAGAAGATAGAAAAGATTTTAGGTTTTGGAAAGAACAGCAAAATAATAAAACAAAGGCTGGAATGTGAAGAAAATCATACGCTTTCAACATAATATGAATGGACACAATAAAGCCAATTGTTGGTAGTTAAATGAGAGATCGATTTCAGCAGTAGGAATGTCTAAGGAATCGTCAGGAAGGGGTCTGTCAGGAAACAAAATAGGTATTAAATCTAATGTAGGAGCAACATTGGAGCATTTTCCTTTGGAGCTTGCCAGGAAGGTATAGTGAACACTAGGGCAGTGAAGAAAATTCTTCCTCAGTTATTAATGAAGAGAATCTGACCATTGGAGGTTATTAATGCTTTATTTTAAAGGGAAAGGTACTTCTAAACAAAGAGGTAAACCAATAAAGATATCATGTGACACTAGAACAAGTCAGTCACTGATGCTATTTAATAAACCAAGTTGCATTCCAAAAAGGCAAATGAAGGAGGAGATATTAATTGGAGATATACACAGAAGTTACAAACTTTCCATTTTAGGTTAATGAGTGACTCAATAAGAGTACCGCAACAAATCCTGAAAAAAAATGTTCACTTCATCGTGGAGTATTACATGACTGGTTCAAAAATGTTGAAACAACATGTAGAAGTGAAAGAAACTAAGATTCTTCAGGAGAAACAATTGTCTGGCAGAAGGCAGAGAATGGGGATAAAAGGATGGAAGCCAGTGACTAGTGGTGTTCCACAAGGCTCAGTGTCGGGACCATAATGTTTCACTTTATACATTAATGATCTGGATGAAGGAACGAAGGGCACCCTGGTTAAGTTTGCAGATGATCCAAAGATAGTTGGAAGGACAGGTAGTATTGAGGAGGCAGGGAGGCTGCAGTAAGACTTAGGCTCGGAGAGAGCATCTTGATCGACTGTGTCAGACCGAAAATCCAGGAGTGGTCATTGTATCTTTTTAGTAGTTATGGATGTTCGAACAACTTTCCTGGGGCAAAATGAAGGCAAAAATGACAGTGGGAAAGTTAGTTCAATTTTTACAAGATATGGATTACTCAAACAAACACAATCAGATCCAGGTTCAAATTTTTAATATCATTTAGTATCTCCCCCATCTCCTACAGTTCCACATGTAGGCAACCTTGCTGACCTTAATGTATTTGTGGAACTCTTCAGATTCTCCTTAGCCTTATTTGCCCTTTTGAATTCCCTTTTAAGTATACTCCTGCTGCCCTATACTCCATCAGGATTCACTTGATCTCGGCTGTCTAAACCAGACAAATATGCCCTTCTTTTTCTTGACTAAAACCACAATTTCTCTAGTCATCCAGAATTCCCCACATCTACCAACCATACTGAGAACATACTCTTGTTCTCTCATTTTTGATGGCTTCCCACTTTCCAGCCATCCCTTTACCTGCAAATATCTGTCCCCAATCAATTTTCCAAAGTTCTTGCCAAATACCATCAAAATTGGCCTTCCTCCAATTTAGAACTCTGACTTTTAGATAAGTTCAATTCTTTTCCATCACTATTTTAAAACTAATAGAATTATGATCACTTGCCCAAAGTGCTCCCCCACTGACACCTCAGTCACCTGCCCTGTCTTATTTCCCAAGAGTAGGGCAAGTTTTGCACCTTCTCTAGTAGGTACACCCACATACTGAATCAGAAAATTGTCTTGCATAACTCTTCTCCATCCAAACCCTTAACACTATGGCAGTCCCAGTTGATGTTTGAAAAGTTAAAACCCCTGACCATTATTTTTACTATTACACTCTATTATTCTTACAGAGAACTGAGATCTCCTTACAAATTTGCTTCTCAATTTCCTGCTGACTACTGGGCGGTCTGTAGTCCAATCCCAATAAGATGATCATTCTTTTCTTATTTCGTAGCTCCACAAAAAAATCACTGGACATTGTCCCTGGAAGCTTCTCCCTAAGTGTAGCTGTAATGATGTGGAGATGCAGGTGTTGGACTGGGTAGACAAAGTTAAAAGTCACATAACACCAGGTTATCGAACAGTAGGTTTATTTGCAAATACAGGCTTTCAGAGCGCTGCTCCTCCGTCAGGTCACTTGTGGAGCAGGATCATAGGACACAGCTGTAATGCTATCCCTTATCAAAAACACCACTCCCCCTCTATTACTACCCTTTCTATCCTTCCTGTGGCATCCATACCCTGGAATATTAAGCGGCCAGTCCTGTCCATTTCTGAGTCATGTTTCTGTAATACTTATGCTATCCCAGTCACATGTTCCTAACCGTGGCCTGAATTTGTCTGCCTTAGCTGTCAGACCTCTTGCATTGAAATAAATGCAGTTTAACTTATTAGTCCTACCTCATACCTCACTCTCTACTTTGCTCCTTTCCTAAGTGCATGAGCCTCAGACTGATTCTTTATCTCAATATTGTTCTGGTGTTCCCTCACTCCCCACAAAGTTTTAATCCTCCCACAGGGCTCAAGCAAATCTCCCCGCCAAAATATCAGCCCCCTTCCTATTTAGGTGCAACCAGTCTTTCTTCTACAGGTCATTTCTGCCCAGAAGAGATTCCAATGATCCAAAAATGTGTCTGCTTCTCTCCTGCCCCAGTTCCTCTGCCACCCATTAATCTGCTCTGTCCTCCTCTTCCTATTCTCACTAGCACATGGCACAAGGAGTAATCCAGATATTACTACCCTCAGGGTCAAAGAGAATGGTGCTGGAAAAGCATAACAGGTCAGGCAGCATCTGAGGAGCAGGAGAATCGATGTTTCGGGCATAAGCCCTTCGTCACTAAGGCAGCGCCGATACAGTCATCGATGTAGCAGAGGAACAGGTGGGGAATGGTTCCAGTGTAGCTGCAGATGATGGATTGTTCCTCCTACCCAACAAAGAGACAGGCATAACTGGGGTCCATGTGGGTGCCCATGGCCACCCTTTTGGTCTGGAGCAGGTGTGAGAATTGGAAGGAGAAATGGTTGCGGGTGAGGATCAGTTCAGCCAATCGAATGAGCGTGGGGGTGGAAGGGTACTGGTTGGGTCAGTGTAAGAGGAAGAAACAGAGGCCTGGAGGCCTTCGTCATGACAGGTGCATGTGTACAGGGACTGGATGTCCATGGTGAAGATAAGGCATTGAGAGCCAGGGAAATGAAAGACATGAAGGAGGTGGATGGCATGGATGGTGTCCTGAATGTAGGTGAGGAGTTCCTGGACTAAGGGGGACGGGATAGTGATGAAGGACTTATGCCCGAAATGTCAATACTCCAGCTCCTCGGATGCTGCCTGACTGTCTGTGCTTTCCCAGCACCATACCCTTCAACTCTGATCTCTAGCATCTGCAATCTTCACTTTCTCCTCGTTGATTACTTCCCTCAGGATCTACTTTTTAACCTCCTGCCTAATTGCCTATGTTCTCTCATCAGAACCTCATCCTTTTCTTTTCCTATGTTGTTGGTTCCAATGTGTACAACAAGCTCATGCTTGTCTCTCTCCTCTTTGAGAATATTCTGCAGCCTCCCAGGATGTAACACTCCATTCTGGTATCTCATTGCCAGCCGCAGAAACGTATTTCTATGTCTGTGAGTAGATAGTTCCCTATCACAATTGATGGCTTGGAACCCGATGTACCCCTTGTTACATGAGAGTCAGTCTTGGTACCAGAAACCTGGCTGTTAGTGCTACATTCCCCTGAGAGTCCATTTCCCTCTGCTTTTTCCAAAACAACATACTTTTTTTGATTAGATTCCCTACAGTGTGGAAACAGGCCCTTCGGCCCAACAAGTCCACACCGATCCCCCGAAGAGCAACCCACCCAGACCCATTTCCCTACGTTCACCCCTGACTAACGCACCTAACACTCCAGGTAATTTGGCACGGCCAATTCACCTAACCTGCATATGTTTGGACTGGGAGAGGAAACCGGAGCACCCAGAGGAAACCCACACAGACATGGGGAGAATGTGCCCGAGGTGGGAATTGAACGCAGTAGTGCTAACCACTGAGCCACCATGCCGTTGTTTGTGATGGGGATAACCACAGAAGACTCCTGCACTAGCTGCCTACCTCTCCTACCTTTTCTGGAGGGAAACCATTTGACTGTATCAGTGGATTTTCTACATTCCTCAAACTGCCATCCATCACACCCCTTGATTCCTGTAAATTCCTCATTGCCTCTAACTGCCACTCCAACCGATCCATGCAATTCACTGGGATTTGCAACCAAACACATTTCCTGCAGACATAATCATCAGGAATATGAAAACTATCCCTAATTTCCCACATTGGACAGGAAGAGCACATCACTCTACTAAAGGCCATCTTTGCACTTTAACAACCACCAGACCCAGGAAGTAGCCCAGTCTCACTGCTCTGAAAAAACACTGCTCTAGAGTAAATTGGTACCCATGTTTTGTATTTTTTTTAAAAAAACAGTCTAATCTGGAGACAGATCTCAATGAAGCATATTTTAAACATTCACCCTACCCACTATAATAAATTTACAAATGAACAGAGTATGGTTAGATTTAATAAAACACTTAGCTGTTCCCCTCTGTGAGCAGCTCCCCACACTGAGGTTTCCGCAAGGTCAGCTGTGAATTTCATTGCCTGTTTATTTTTCTTGCGCCAAACTCAGATGTCCAAAGATACTTCAAACTAAACAGCACAGGCAGTCAGCTGTGAAAGGTCACTGAATTAAAACTGAGAGAACTGCGGATGTCATAAATCAGAAACAGGAACAGAAATTGCTGGAGAAGGCTGCAGGATCCCCAAATGGAAAATGAGATACCGTTCTACCAGCTTGTATTAAACTTTGCCAGAGCACTGTAGCAAGCCTGAGACAAAGAGTTTGGCCGGGGAACAGGGTGATGTGTTGGGAGTGGAAGGCAACTGGAAGCTCAGGGTCTATTTTGAGGACAGATCGCAAGTGACCTGCAAAGCAGTCACCCAGTCTATGCTTCATTTCTCCAGTGTAGAGGAAACTGCGTTGTGAGCAGTGAATGCAGTAAACTAGATTGTGTGAAGTGCAGGTAACACACTGCTTCACCTGGAAGGTGTGTTTGCGCCCCTGGAGACTGAGCAGGGAGGAAGTAAATGGGCCGGTATTACACCTTCTGCGGTTGCAGTGGAAGGTGCAGTGAGGCTGTGGTGGGGTGTTGGGAGTGAAGGAAGAGTGAACCAGAGTATCCCGGAAGGAACAGTCCCTGCAGAAGGCTGACAGTGAGGGGAGGGGAATATGTGTCTGGTGGTGGCATCTCACTAGAACTTGCTCTTCCTCTTTTATTTAAAGTACCTTGTTTTGATCTTCTTTTCCCACAGCTCCAAAACAATGCTCAAAGATCTATAAGCCAAACTTTCGAGACTATATGTCTGATCTGTGTGTCACATTTCTGTGAAACACTAACCAAAGCATGTGAGGTAGTTAAAAAATATTGAGATGCAACAAATAAACAAAACTAGAGCAGATAAAAAGATGAGAGCTGTTATTGCAGACAAATATTCAGATAGCTTTCTTTCTCTGGGGAACTATTTAAAGCAATTTTCAATGGTCACTTTTTTTATATAATATATTTTATTAAGAAAAAATAGATTTTTAAATATTGCAACAAATATAAAACAATGCAATTCAAAACAGTACAAAAATAGTACAAAATTAAACCCAAATAATAAAAAAAATTCCCCAGCCCACCCTCCTATATGAATGTATAAACATATATAGAGAAGTATAAAATTTTTTTAAAAATCTAAACTAGCTATTTAACTAACTAAATAAATACCTAACAACTAACAAATAAATAGTAATAACTCAACCCAGCCAAACAAAACACTCATACATTCACAGTTCCTCCTCCCTGGATATTGGACTCATGAAACACAATCGTTACGGCTAAATAAAAGCCCTTGTTAGTGTGGCGGATAAATCTGTGTCCAGGTATTTCAAAAAGGGTTGCCATGTCTTGTAAAAATTCTCAGTTTTGTGGTGTACCAAATTTGTGAGAAAATCCAGGGGAATATGCTCCATAACAATCTTCCGCCAACCCGACAGGCCTGGGGTTTTTTCTGATATCCAACCGAGCAAGATATTCTTCCTTGCACAGAATGTAAGAATATTGAAAAGTTTTTCCTTATGCGACTCTGCAGGAAATACAATGGTAGGCCCAAAAGGAGAGAAATAGGGTCCTTCTCCAGCCTTACATCTAAAATCCTCTCCATTGCACCCACCACAGCGCTCCAATATGTTTGAAGCCTGTCACAAGACCAAAGACAATGGGTAAGAGTACCCATACAGACCTTGCACTTAGGACATGCTGAAGATACCCTTGGTTTAAATTTTGACAAACAGTCTGGGGCTAAGTGGACCCTGTGGAGAATCTTCAACTGTAAAGCATGGGTCCTATTGCAAATTGATATCTTCCTTGCATTCTCCCAACTATCCTCCCATGACTCTGAAGAAACTTAAACACCCAGCTCTCTTTCCCACATCTTGTAGACTCATCTGAGATGGCACCCCCCAATTGGTGATATAGAGTACTGACAGTGAGTGTACTCTTAGCTCTTAGTACCCCTCTTTCTATGTCAGATTTGTAGGGATCAGTCAAAAGTGCGGTCTGTTTTTGAATAAAATCCCTATTAGGTAATTCGTACTTCCATACTAACTGATCAAAGGACATCATTACATCTCCCTCAAATAAATCACCCATGCAAGATATACCCCTAGCTGCCCAATGTTTAAATCCTGAATCTATCATACCTGGTTGAAAACTCGGCATACCCACTAAAGGTGTAAATAAAGGTGTTTTGCCAATATTACCTTCCCTCTGCTGAATTGCCCTCCATGCTTTAACAGTATTGATGACTATTGGGTTATGGCAATATTCCCTAACTGTCTCACCTTGTCCATATACAGCAAACTGGTAAGGGGGCACCTTGCCTGGGAGACTTCGATATCTAGCCATATTGAAACAGGGTCCCCACAAACCCAATCACTTACGTAGGTCAAAAGCGAGCTTAATTGGTCATTTTTAATGTCGGAAGGTCTCCTCCCCCCAATCTGTGAGGCATCTGCAGTTTGGCTAATTTAATGAGGGGCCGTTTACGGTGCCAGATAAAGGAGCTGAACCAACTGTTCAGTCTCCTGAGTGTTTGTTTATTGAAAATCAGGGGGAGCAACCGTATAGGATATAGCAAACGAGGGAGAATATTCATCTTAATAAACGCTATCCGACCCAACTATGAGATTGGAAGTGCCTCCCATCTTTGGAGATCTTGTTTAATTTTTTTCAAATAATTGAGTAAAATTGGCTTTGACCAGCCAATCCAGAACTGGAGTAATGAATATGCCCAAATACACAAAACCCCCCTGTGACCACCTAAATGGGAATCTATAGTCACTCTCAAGGGCCAACTCTTTCGTAAGACCACCCATAAGCATAACCTCTGATTTAGCAAAATTAATCTTATACCCTGAAAAAGCGACAAATGCGTGAATGCTTTGTATTAGGCAAGGCACTGAGACTGCTGGACTTGTCAAGAAAATTAGAACATCATCTGCATACAGCGAGATCTTATGTAATTTTGACCCCACTTCTGGAGCTGATATATTGAGATCCCCACGAATAGCCTCTGCCAACGGTTCAATCACCAACGTAAAAAGTAATGGTGAAAGGGGATAGCCCTGCCGGCTGCCCCTAGAAATATTAAAATTGCTTGATCGTACCCAGTTGGTAATGACCGCAGCGAGAGGTACATTGTAGAGAACCTTTACCCATCTTATGAAAACTTCGCTCAGACCAAACCGGTCTAGAGTATAGAAAAGGTACGACCACTCAACTCGGTTAAATACCTTTTCTGCATCTAAAGAAATCACCAATCCCTGTACTGACTGCTGTCGGCATGCTTGAATTACCTTAAGCAGCCTCCTAACGTTATTGGAGGATCTGCGACCCTTTATGAAGCCCGTTTGATCCTCTTTAATAATAGAGGGTAACACTGTCTCCAGCCTTAACGCAAGAGCCTTAGAGAGGATCTTAAAGTCCACATTTAAGAGCGAGATAGGTCTGTATGAAGCACAATCTTCCGGATCCTTCCCTTTTTTAAGGATAAGTGAAATATTGGCCTCTCTCAGAGATGGTGGGAGACAAAGATGACTGCATGAATCATTAAACATATTCAGCATTGGGCCTGACAGTATACTTATAAATTCCTTATAGAATTCACTGGGAAGTCCATCAGGACCGGGCACCTTTCCACTCTAAAGCTGCCTCACAGTTTCCTGCACTTCTTGCTCTGATAATGGGGCAGTGAGAAAGGACTGTTGTTCGGGAGTCACACCCAGGAGCTTCAGATCTCTAAAAAAGGATTCCATTTTGGCCTGCCCCCCCTTACAATTCTCAGACTGATATAACTTAGAGTAGAATCTCTGGAACGCCACATTAATCTTTTTAGAATCACATGTTAGGTTCCCAGACCCTTCCCTAATCGCTGTAATGGTTTGTGAGGCACTTCTCTTTCTGGCAAGGTATGCTAAGTATTTGCCTGGCTTGTCACCATGCTCGTATAACCTTTGCTTTGCAAAAGCCAGCTCCTTCTTTGCCATCTGCATGAACACGGAATTTAGTGTGGACCGCAGTGCCGTAATCTTCTGTAGTTTGACCAAGGAGGGTCTGTCAAAATAGGCCTTCTTGGCTGCCTTCAACCGTGCTTCAAGGAGACATTGCTGCTCACCCTTGTGCCGCTTCTTACTTGTGGAATATGAAATAACTAACCCTCTGGCATAAGTTTTGGCAGTTTCCTAGAGAACAGATGAGCTATCAACCGAGCCTATGTTGATGTCTAGGAATGCCTGAAATTCCCTAGAGAAATACTCCACAAACTTGCTGTCCATGAGAATAAAGGGATCCATTCGCCAGTACCTTGAATCCACTGTAACATCCTTAATGTTAACCATGAGGTACACTGCAGCATGATCAGAGATGGCAATATTATCAATCGTACAGGATGCCACCAGATCCAGAGTTACCGCATGGGTCAGAAAAAAATCAATCCTCGTGTGACATCTATGCAGATTGGAGAAAAACGTGAAATCCCTACCTGTAGGGTGGAGACACCTCCAGACATCCACCAACCCTAATTCCCACACAAACCCAATAACTGTTTAGTTTGTGCAGAGGGTATCAAGGGACCGTTAGGCAACCTGTCTACTGTGGGGTCCATGAGGCAGTTAAAATCTCCCCCTAGAATGATATGCCGAGACTTGAGACTTATCAGTTTAGAAAAAGCATATACCAAGAATTTAAGAGGATGAGCTGGGGGACAATAAACATTTAAAATGCCATATTCTTCCCCATTTATCAAGGATTTAAGAATTACAAACCTCCCGTATGTATCTTTAACACATTCTAACAATTTAAATTAGAGATTTTTCTTTACCAGTATAGCCACTCCCCTACTTCTGGTATTAAATGATGAAAAATAAACTCGGTCAAAGCCATTCTCTGTAATTTCAGATGCTCCTTGTCATCCAAATGTGTCTCCTGTCACAAAGTAATATCCACCTTCTCCTTTCTAAGACTCAAAAGTACCTTCTTCCTCTTAATTGGTGAGTGACTTCCCTTGATATTCCAGGTACACCATTTAATCAAATCATTAGCCATAATCTTTTCTGAACCCTTTCAGGTTTCACAACATCTTTCCAATAGGAAGGAGACCAGAATGGCACACAATATTCCAACAGTGGCCTAACCAATGTCCTGTACAGCCGCAACATGACCTCCCAACTCCTGTACTCAATACTCTGACCAATAAAGGAAAGCCTTCTTCACTATTCTATTTACCTACGACTCCACTTTCAAGGAGCTATGAACCTGCACTCCAAGGTCTCTTTGTTCAGCAACATTCCTGAGGACCTTACCATTAAGTGTGTAAGTCTATGAACTACATAGCGATTTTACAGGGAGGCGCATCCAGATAAGGCAAATATATATTAATTGGGTGACCATTACAATTAACAAGAATCAATAGCAGAGACTAAACCTTTTACTGTTATACAATGAATGTTCTAAACCTTGTTAACTGGATTCATACAATGAATACTTTTCCCCTTGTTCGCTGACCTTGCATACTGAATGCTTCCAATATTGTTAAATGGCTACAAAAATGACTGAGTTTCCACCCCATTATTAACTGTAAATTCTTATCTGATCCAAGTCATGCTCAGCTGAACCTCTTGTTTCACAAAACTCAGAACTTCACTTTTTTCCTGCCTTATACCATATACACATTCTCAATCAGAATCAAAAAGAAGTAGACCTGTAAAGAACCCTTAAGCTGTTTCGGCAATGCAAACAAATGGGCTGTAAAGAGCTAGTTGAGAAAGAAATCAAAAATTGAAGATAGGAGTGCTCCTTCACTTGGCTTGAGTGACTGCAAAGGGTTTTGCTGGAAAAATGATTAAATTTTAGTTATTTTGCTATTATGTTATTTCTAAACTGTCATATAGTTTTTTTAATGTAATAATTTAAGTTATTTGGTTAAAATAACATTGTCAGACTTGTATAAATATGTTAACTCATTCATCAGCATGATAAATAAGCTGCAAGAATAGAATCTATGACCTACTGAGCCAGGTTTTACTCTGGGCCCTGAGATGTCCCGTATTATCAAAATCTGGGATCATAACAGCAATAGGGCAGCAACAGGGTCAGCATGTTGGCTCAGTGGTTAGCACTGCTGCCACACAATGCTAGGGACCCAGGTTCAATTCTCATCTTACATGAATATCTGTGTGGTGTTTGCAATCCTCCCCATGTAGGAGTGTAACCCCCAACTGTCGATAAAGACTCAGGAGGCAGACAGGATTCAGGTACATGGCAGATGTATTTTACAAACAAATCTAGCCTCAACGTGGAACCCAATTGCTCTCTTAATCTACAGCTTAAATGGGAAGAATGATCAATGAAGCACTCTGATTTTTAGAGTGAAAACCAATATTTGTGTACATTTTGCATTGTAATGATCACACAAAATATGGTTACTGTGCCTTCTCCCTTTCCCTATACAATCAACCCTGTGAGACACCTGATCAGTAATGGACACTGCTATGAGAGCCCTAGGTTTTTATAATGCCTAACCGTAATCTCTAGGCCTTGGCATGTTGCATTCCCAAATTACTGGTTGTTCTCATTTGGTCATATCCCTAATTCGCTTATCTCTAAGGGCTTCTTGAATTCAATTCTTCATTGTATTCCACATGCTATCTTTAGCAAATCCTTAGCTCACTCCTTTTAATGAAAAAGGTTAGTCGCAATTTTAATCTTATTATAAAAGTTTCATAATAATTTTTCTGTTAGCACTCTTTAGCTAATGTGACAAGATATGCCAAACAACTCTTTCAGGTTTTCCCCGAGTGCTTTTATTGTAAAGTTTTATAATTACATTGAAGTCTATCTTTGTGATTATTTGAAGAACCTTTAAATAGAACCTATTTCTTAATATTGTAAATCATTTCAAGTAAACAGCTGTTTTCTGCAAGATAACTTGAGTTGCTGTTTTTATTGCTGATCAACATCCTTTCCTTAACGAGACTGGAATTACCTATTTGTTGCAGTTTAGTCTTCCTTCATAGCTTTTTTTAATGACTCACAATTCTAACATTTCATCTGTTTCTTATAAATCGTCAAGCTGTTCATCCTTGAGTATTTCCATACCATGGCTGTCTCATTCCTTGCTGTTCAGATAATACACCCTTCTGCCTCGAAATAACCTCTTCTCAAAGGCATTGTTGTTTCACTGAAATGCTCAATTAGGTTTTCTAAATCAGTTGGTCAACCATTTTGTGTCTAAATGCGGAAGCAAGGTTTTTAATAACAGTTCATCAACTATTTTGTGTTTCTTAAAAACAGGCAGCGCTACTACCTTGTGACTGTTTCCTTCAGGTGCTCCAGTTTCCTCCCACAGTCCAAAGATGTGTAGGTTAGCTGGAGCGACCATGTATGGTGGCTCAGTGGTTAGCAATACTGCATCACAGTGCAAGGGTTCCAGGTTCAATCCCAGCTTCAGGTGACTGTGTGGAGCTTACACATTCTCCCCACGTCTGTGTGGCTTTCTTCTGGGTGCACTGGTTTCCTCCCACAGTCCAAAGATTTGAGGGGGTCGTTAGGGCCGACTGCCTGCCCCTCTTCCGCGGTTACGTTAGGGCCCGGGTGTCCTTGGAGAAGGAGCACGCGGTGTCCACCAACACCCTGGAGTTGTTCAGGGAGAGGTGGGCGCCGCAGGGAGTGGAGTGCATCATTTCCCCCTCCAACTCTATTTTGATTTAGTCCCTGCCCTCCCCTTCACTGTTTGTTCACACAGCATTGCCCTTTGATGTGAAGGGCACTGCTTGTCACAGGCCACTCGGGTGTTTTCCTACTTTTCCTGGTGGTGGAAATTGAATAAAGATTTGTGCACTTTGCGTCTCTCACTGTGTCTCACACCTGCGCGCACACACCATGGGTGCTGGGGAAAATAAGCACTACCGCAGTTAGGCGGTAGTGTGGGGAAAAAAAAAGAAAAATAAACAGGAATGTTTCACACAGCATTGCCCTTTGATGTGAAGGGCACTGCTTGTCACAGGCCACTCGGGTGTTTTGCCTGAAAAAAAAGAAAAAAAAAGAAGAAAAAAAAGAAGAAAAAATAGACAGGAGATCGCCCTCCCCTCCCCAAAAAGAAAAAAAAAGAAAAAAATAAAAACAGGCAGCGCTACTACCTTGTGACTGTTTCCTTCAGGTGCTCCAGTTTCCTCCCACAGTCCAAAGATGTGTAGGTTAGCTGGAGCGACCATGTATGGTGGCTCAGTGGTTAGCAATACTGCATCACAGTGCAAGGGTTCCAGGTTCAATCCCAGCTTCAGGTGACTGTGTGGAGCTTACACATTCTCCCCACGTCTGTGTGGCTTTCTTCTGGGTGCACTGGTTTCCTCCCACAGTCCAAAGATTTGCAGGTTAAGTGAATTGGCTATGCCAAATTACCTGCAGTGTCAGAGACTTATGAAAATTACATTTGAATCACATGCGACTGTTTTTTCAGAACGACATGGTGTTGAAAATGTGCATCCAGAAAAGGTGGCGCTGCTCTCAGTTTAATGTCACATCCAAACAGCGTTGAGAAATATTTCCTTGTTCCTGGCACCTTTCACCTTAACCGTGAGGTCTCCTGTAGTGATTGATTTGCATGGTGGGACACAGAGGGGGGAAGATTGCAAAGCTGCAGTTTCACAAAAGAAGATTTGTTCAATTTGGAGGGATTAGGAAAAAGTGATTTCAAAATAGCTTTCAAGTTTTACCAGCAAAGCTTAAAAATTGCTTTTATTCGCGTTCACCTCACATTGTAAACAGTGTTTGGTAACAGATTGCTTCAAGTGTATGAGCGATGTTTGGGGCTTTGTTTTGGTGAAAGAGGAGGTAGTGTGAAGGGGGCGGGGAAGGGCGGAGCTTTTCCGTTTAAGGACGATATGCAAATTATCGCAGCTTCTCAGGTCTCCCAGTGAGTGTCGGATTGAGTGAAACCTGAGCCTTTCGGGATGTTCTGTGATCCGGGTGAGAAATTGCGCTGTTGTACAGACAGGGAACCTTCGAGAGGTGTATTTGCGATTTTTGAGCCGGCAGTTAGTATGAGTGTAAGAGGTATGGGGTGTTGTTGGGTTTGAGCGAGTGAGAGTATTGAGCATACTTACCTGGCAGGGGAGATACCATGATCAACAAGGTGGTTCTCCCAGGACGAGGCTATCCCATTGCACTTCGGGTGTGCTGACGCCTGCGATGTCCCCAAATGCGGGATACTCGACTGCAAAATTTGTGGTAGTGGGGGACTGCGTTCGCGCTCTCCCCTGATTTACAAGCAAAAAGCAGATCTTTCGGTAGATGGCGCTCACTTGTTCTTCATGCGGCTTCCTATATCCCGCGCACCGATGTTCAGTTTCATCCAAATCGACAGATAATGCCCCACGTCTTACTTCATCCTGCAATAAACCGCTGTGTTCAAAGCTTTTCAGAAGAGGACCAAGCCCTTCAAATAACCAAATCTGCGCCCGCATCTGCTCCATTTCCCTCTATTTACTGCCTATTCCAGTATTGCTCAAAGTGCCTCTTTCAACAATTTATTCGACAGAATATATTCAGCTCTGTCCACTGATTCTTCACCACCTGCTCCAGGTAAAAGGAGACGGTGGATACTGTCATCTAATCATACAACTTTACAGTATGGAAGCAGGCTGTTCATCCCAAATTGTGCTTCAGCGGGTCGGTGTGGACATGATGGGCCGAAGGGCTTGTTTCCACACTGTAAGTAATCTAATCTAATCTAATCTAATATTCACATCCAAATGCCCTTTACGTGTTACAATTGTACCAGCCTCCACCACTTCCTCTGGCACCTCATTCCATACACGTACCATCCTCTAAGTCAAAACTTTGCCCCTTAGGTCACTGGTAAATCCCGTTCCATTATTAGTGTAAGTAAGCAAGTCCCGTAAATCAAAGACATGTGTAAACCATGTTTACATTGGAATCACCGCCTCCAACCTCATAGTCCCACAACCCCGCACCGCCCGTTTCTACCTCCTGCCCAAAATCCTCAAACCTGACTGCCCGGCCGACCCATTGTCTCAGCCTGCTCCTGCCCCACCGAACTCATCTCCGCATACCTCGACACGGTTCTGTCTCCTTTAGTCCAAGAACTCCCCACCTACATTCGGGACACCACCCACGCCCTCCACCTCCTCCAGGATTTTCGCTTCCCCGGTCCCCAACGCCTTATTTTCACAATGGACATCCAGTCCCTGTACACCTCCATCCCCCATCACGAAGGACTCAAAGTCCTCCGCTTCTTCCTTTCCCGCCGCACCAACCAGTACCCTTCCACTGACACCCACCTTCGACTGACTGAACTGGTCCTCACCCTGAATAACTTCTCTTTTCAATCCTCCCACTTCCTCCAAACTAAAGGAGTTGCCATGGGCACCCGCATGGGCCCCAGCTGTGCCTGTCTCTTCGTAGGATATGTGGAACAGTCCATCTTCCGCAACTACACTGGCACCAACCCCCACCTTTTCCTCCGCTACATCGATGACTGTATCGGCGCTGCCTCGTGCTCCCATGAGGAGGTTGAACAGTTCAGCGTTCCGCAAAGACCACTCCCTTCGTGACTCCCTCGTCAGGTCCACACCCCCCACCATACCAACCTCCACTCCCGGCACCTTCCCCTGCAACCACAGGAAATGTAAAACTTGCGCCCACACCTCCTCTCTCACTTCCCTCCAAGGCCCCAAGGGATCCTTCCATATTCGCCACAAGTTCACCTGTACCTCCACACACATCATCTATTGCATCCGCTGCACCCGATGTGGCCTCCTCTATATTGGGGAGACGGGCCGCTTACTTGCGGAACGCTTCAGAGAACACCTCTGGGACGCCTGGACCAACCAACCCAACCACCCCGTGGCTCAACACTTTAACTCTCCCTCCCACTCCACCGAAGACATGCAGGTCCTTGGACTCCTCCATCGCCAGAACATAACAACACGACGGTTGGAGGAAGAGCGCCTCATTTTCCGCCTGGGAACCCTCCAACCACAAGGAATGAACTCAGATTTCTCCAGTTTCCTCATTTCCCCTCCCTCCACCTTGTCTCAGTCGGTTCCCTCAACTCAGCACCACCCTCCTAACCTGCAATCTCCTTCCTGACCTCTCCGCCCCCACCCCATTCCGGCCTATCACCCTCACCTTGACCTCCTTCCACCTATCACATCTCCATCGCCCCTCCCCCAAGTCCCTCCTCCCTACCTTTATCTTAGCCTGCTTGGCACACTCTCCTCATTCCTGATGAAGGGCTTATGCCCGAAACGTCGAATTTCCTATTCCTTGGATGCTGCCTGACCTGCTGTGCTTTAACCAGCAACACATTTTCGACTGTTTTTCAAAGCAGAACCTGCTCCTGCTGCAGACGATGGGGGTCGATGTCACGGAGGACCTCAAGGAGGTGAAGGGCCAGCAAGCCTCGCTCTTTGCCTCAGAGGCCTCCAAGATAATCTTCCGGTCCAGGGTCCGTTCGGTGGAGCAGGACGAGACGTGCTCATGTTTCTTCTTACAGAAGGTGCACAAAGAGAGCTCTGTGCTCAGCAGCCTGAGGGAAGAAGACGGCTCGATAACGTCATCTCAGGCTGACGTCATGAGGATCAGTAAATCCTTCTACGCCAGTCAGGATGACGCGAAGCTGACTGACAGTGCGGTTTCCCAGTCATTCCTGTCGTCTATCACGGAGGCTGGACCAGCCGCTTTCTCTGGACGAGCTGACCAGGGCCCTCGAGCCCTTCGAAAAGAATAAAACTCCCGGAAGCGACGACTTACTGGTCGAGCTCTATTCCGCTCTGTGGGACTTGATTGGCCAGGACCTGTTGGAGGTGTATGTCAGTATGCTTCGGGCAGGTACCATGAGTGAATCCATGAGGAAAGGCATCATCACCCTCATCTATAAGCGGAAGGAGGAGAGGGAGGAACTCAAAAATTGGAGACCAATCACACTGTTGAATGCGGATTACAAACTCCTGTCAAAGGTAATCGCCAACCGGGTCAGGTCTGCTCTGGGGTCGGTGATTCTCCCTGACCAAACCTGTGCTGTGCTGGACAGGAAGGTCACTGACAGTCTCGCACTCCTCAGGGATATGATCGCCTATGTGCAGGACAGAGGGTTGGACACCTGCCTGATCAGCCTGGACCAGGAGAAAGCATTTGACATGAAATCACACAGGTATATGAGAGATGGGTTTTGGTGAGGGAATCTGCAATTGGATCAGACTGCTCTACACCAACATTGTCAGTGCAGTCTCAATCAGTGGGTGGGAATCAGATAGCTTCCCAGTCAGATCTGGAGCCAGGGAGGTCTGCCCTCTCTCCCCTGCCTTGTTTGTGTGCTGCATAGAGCCATTTGCCGAGTCCATCAGGAAGGATGCGAGCCTGAGAGGGGTGACTTTTCCAGGCAGCGGGGGCCTGCAGGTTAAGGCCTCCCTGTACATGGATGACGTCACCATTTTCTGCTCGGATCCGCTGTCCGTGCGCAGACTCATGTGCATTTGTGACCAGTTTGAACGGGCCTCGGGGGCCAAGGTAAACCGAGGCAAGAGCGAGTCCATGCTCTTCGGGAACTGGGCCGACCAATCCTCAATCCCCTTCACCGTCAGGACCAACCACCTTACGGTGGGAAGAGACTGTCACACACCTCCTTCTGGAATGTGCCTATGCAGAGGAAGTCTGGAGAGGAATGCAGTGGTGTTTGTTGCGGTTCGTCCCGAGCAGCGCCGTGACACGGGACTCCGTGCTCTACGGCCTGTTCCCCCGGACGCACACCGAGATGAACATCAACTGCGCCTGGAGGATCATCAACTCGGTGAAGGACACTCTCTGGGCGGTCCGAAACCTGTTGATCTTCCAGCTGAAGGAGTTGACCCCGACTGAGTGTTGCAGACTGGCACATTCCAAGGTCCAGGACTACGTGTTGAGGGAGGCGCTGAAGCTTGGGGCAGCTGCCGCCAAGGCGCGGTGGGGAAAGACCACCGTGTAACATCTGTCTGTCTAAAGAAGATCAGGGGGCCCTGCAGTCATTTGGGCTCTGCTGACGCAGCTAAAAATGTAATGGCACAGACCTGTAAATAGGAATGATTACTCTGTCTCTCTATACCAAGAAATGGAATGTTTACGGATGTATGGTATGACCAATTGTACAGATCATGAAAATATTTTATGAATAGAGTATATTTTTGAAATTTAAAAAAATGTTTGTCGATATGAGTCAACGGCTCCTTTTTCTCTGAACAGGGGAAGCGAACCTGACATTTTAAATCGAGCCCAATTCCAACCTGGGGGCCAGCCCTGCCCCAGCCAGTCAGACCAGGGAAAGGCTGGGTTGGGAGATGTCAGTGTTGGACTGGGGTGTACAAAGTTAAACACCACACAACCCCAGGTTAGAGTCTAACAGGTGGAATTGGAAGCACTAGCTTTCGGAGCGACGCTCCTTCATCAGGTGCTGGACAACTGCGGAGGGGAGCCCCAATTCTGATCTAATGCCTGCGGCCAATTGGCTTCAGCTCCCACCAACTTGGCCTGGGGAGGGTCGTCGGGGTCAGCTCCTCAATTTAACACCAACATTTTCCCGAATTTGGCAGCCAGCTCCTGCAGCAATTCGGAAGCTGAACACCCACAGACTTGGCCTGGGGAGGGAGTCGGCTCGGCTCCCAAATTGGTCACCTCAACTTTCAACCATTTGGCCCAGGTGTGATCCAACTTCAGCCAGGACTTGTGTCCCGATCCTGACCCAGCCAGGGGGGAAAGACGGTCGGACAGAGAAAGTATGGCAAGGTCGGGGGAGAGATTCCTGGTTACATTTTCGCTTTAATCCGAAGCAATCCCCAGATGGCGGGAAATTGGCAGGGGCGCTGCTGTTTTGTCCGTCTGTCTTGTGTTGGTCCTGGATTGTCCCATCTGCTTGTCCTGCTTGTTTCTGTGGTTGTCAGTGCTGCAGGCTGTTCTCTATTCCCAGCTCCAACCAGAGATCCAGGAGGCTGTGGGATCCCAAGCCTCAGGAGAAGGACCACCCCGGGAACAAGTCGAACTTGTCCTGCTGAGTCAGTGATCCGCGGACACTGACCCTCCCAAGGAAGGACCAAGTACCAGGGGAACCACTGAGGCTGGGAGAGGAAGGTAGGGAATATTGTGTTTACACAGGCCACCAGCCAGGATTGTTTGGGAGCCGAATAGGGAAAGTAGGGACAGTGACCCTCGTGGCCTGAGTTTAGAAATGTTTAAGGAAGTGTTCAGCACCACCCCCCAAACTTAAAATCACAGAGTCCCAAAAACTGTTTAAACAAAACAGGGCCCTTCCCAGCTCCTTTCCCTCAGTACCCCACACTGAGCTGGTTGCTGAGGAACATGGTCCTGGTGGGTTGGATGAGCTTGCACAGGGCAGGAGACAGAGAAAGAGAGGGGAGAGAGAGAGAGAGAGAGCGAGGGAGTGAGAGAGAGAGGGAGAGAGAGAGACAAAGCAGACAGAGAGAGAGAGAGCGAGAGAGAGACAGGGAGAGAGAGAGAGACAGACAGAGAGAGAGACAGGGAGAGAGAGTGACAGAGACACAGAGAGACAGGGAGAGCGGGAGAGAGAGAGAGCGAGAGAGAGACGGAGAGAGAGAGATAGGGAGAGAGAGAGAGGGAGAGAGAGATAGGGAGAGAGAGAGACAGAGAGAGAGCGAGAGAGAGACAGGGAGAGAGAGAGAGAGAGTGACAGAGAGACAGGGAAAGCAGGAGAGAGAGAGACAGGGAGAGAGAGAGAGAGAGAGAGAGAGAGACAGAGAGAGAGAGAGCGAGAGAGAGATATGGAGAGAGAGAGAGAGTGACAGAGACACAGAGAGAGACAGGGCGAGAGAGAAGAGACAGTCCGGCAGCCTGTACACAATTCATGTTCGTACTCAACAGAGTCCTGGTGTCTGGATGCACCTTTACACTGAACCTTGGAGAAACCTTGACTCTTTGTGTCCAGCCTTGCATGCACATTTGCCTTGCTGGGGATTGAATGTCTGTTTCAATCTCTGCAGCTCAAGGTCCAGAGATGACTTGAATTATTTTGCATTTGGTGAACTATGATGGTTTTTGTTTTCAGGAACCATTGGTGCTTATGAACTGAAAGTTGTGCCTAAGTTTTATAAAGAAGGTGTTAACGCTCCCACCCTCTGACACACCATGACTGCCCCACTGTCTCTCTCTAACTAGTCAAAGAATTGACTAAAGTGGATTAAAATAGTCGCACTGTACTTACATTGGCATCAGACTACACACTGCTTCTCTGTCAGAGTTTTTGGCAGGATGTTTATTTCAAAAATAATACATTAATATTCAATACAGTGTAAGTACCATTTCAGCATCCTGGGCTGAGGTACAGAATGACTCTGCACTCTACTTTATATGGCTAAATTAAAATACCAAAGAAAATTGTAAATCTGCATCTGAAGACGGTTCTAAATCTCTCAAACCACCAAAGTGGCGTTCAGAAAATGATACTGACATCATTACATTTTGTTCCGGGCACCACATAATGTGAGACCTGCTGCATCTCAGCAGGGAGTAGGGAGTCCCCCATGGTGGGGCTACTATCTGAGCCTGTCAACTTCAGCGTCAGACCTGTCACTGTCCCCGAGACTGCAATCATTTCTGCTTCATGCCCAGCGGCCCTCCTGGGTGGGCAGACATTGTGTGAGTTGGATGCCAGCATCCACTGCTCCCGTCAGGGTCTCCCGCTGGAAATCCCGGATACACACAGTATTCCATGCTGCAGGTAACAATATCCCCCAGCCCTGGAACCTCCGACCCTGCCAGCTCCCGCTGTGCCTGCTCGTGCTCGCACACACTTAGAGTCGCCCTCAGTTGGACCAGGGTTGGGCTTTCTCTTTTATAAATGTAACCCCTCCCCTCTGCATCCCTTACTCAGGCCCTACCCACCCTGCAGGTACAGGTTGCCCAACTTGGACAGGATGAGGTTTGTGTACGCTGCCCTCCTGCAACACTCTCGGCCTCTTTTACCACCCAGGCCCCTGGCACTGTCCCTTCCTACAAAAACCCCCTGTTGCTAGTGGAGCTTCCAGCAGCACTGTGGGCACAGCACCCCAGCCATGCAGGTCAGGTGAGGTCCGTCCCACCACACACACTGTCACACTCAAACAGGGAGCCATCCTGCCATCTCTACAGCAATACCCGCTGTCCCCGGCAGCAGTAGAAGGGATCAAGCTGGTGATTGACTCCCTCCTACAACAGGGTGTCCTCGTGCCAACAAGCAATCCCTGTAATACACCCATCCTACCCATCCCCAATCCCGGGAGGCCAGGAACGTGATGTTTTCTCCAGGATCTGAGGACTCTCAATGCAATTGTGATTCCCTGCTCCCCAGTGGTCCCGGACACTAACGCCATACTCACCAGCATCCCTGCTTCCTCCACCTGCTTTTCTGTAACTGACCTCTGCTCAACTCTTTTCTCCGTCAAACTGTCCCCTGAGAGCCAGTACCTTTTCCCTTTTACATACAGCGGCTGCCAGTACACATGGAGCAGGCCTCCCCAGGGTTACACAGAGAGCCACATAGTCTATGCTGCTGCAGCACACTGTACCCTCTCTACTTCACACCTGCCATGCAGCAGCACACTCCTGCAATACACAGACGACTGGTTACTGGCCTCCACCCCCACTGAATCATGGATACAGGATGCTCTGCTGTCTGGCAAAGGATGGACACAGGGTCTCCATGGAGAAAATGCAACTCTGCCAATACCCAGTCCAGTAGTTGTGGTACAAACTCTCACATGGCCTCAGGGCATGATCTAGAGAGAGAGAGAGCAACCCAACATTTCACTGCCACCCGGAGAACTAGCTGTGAGGTCGCTTTACTGTTTAAAGCCAACCTGTCCCTAAAATGTACCCCTGCTGTGAACCCCACCACCCTGCTCCCACTCACTCAGAACCTCATTGCGGATGACCATGACTGTTTAGACCTTGTTCAGCAGGTTGTTACTCCACGCACTGACCTCTGTGAAACACCTCTAGACAATCCTGACCTCATACTCTATACAGATGGCTCATCCTTCAGGCCCTCAGACCACTGCACACTGGCAGGGTATGCTGTCTGTTCCCCTTTCACGGTCCGAGAGTCAGCTGCACTGCCAGATGGCACATCTGCACAGGCTGCGGAGCTGTTTGGGGTCACTAGGGCTTGCATCATTGCAAAAGATTACACAGCAAACATTGATACTGTCTCTAGATAGGCCTTCAGAGTCGTCCATGATTTTAGCCCACTTTGGAAACAGAGAGGCTTCATCACGTCAGAAGGGAGGCCACTACAACACGCTGTGCTGAATTCTAACCTCCTGGAAGCGGTCCTCTTACCCTCCGCCCTAGCCATTATAAAATGAGCTGCCCATACCTCTGCCACTGACCGTATCACCCTGGGGAATGCCTCAGCTGACCCAGCAGCCTGGGAGGCCGCACTGCCCCCCACCACTCACCCCCTGCCCACCCCAGAATAGGGAAGGCCCCAGTATTGCCTGATCCTATGGAGACAGTGTGAGATGCCCAACAGGCTTCTCCACCACAAGGAAAGGAGAGTTGGGCCCCACATTGGGACCACACAGTCTCCTTCCCTACAGCTGCTCAGACACCCTGACGGCCACATCATTTACCCAAGAGCCCACCTACACTCACTGACCCTCGCAGCCCATGGCATTGGCCACATGGGCAAGAGGGGCATGATGCACACTTTAACGCAGTCCTGGTATGCCCCGGGATTTGCTGCCACTGCCCTGCTAGATTATGTTCAGGCCCTGAGCAGGAGCATTAGTGTTCCACACACCCAGGTCAGAGGTTGTAGCAAAACATTGCCCCGGTGGGATGGATCTTTGAGAATGCTGGTGGCCTTTCCTTGACAGTGGGCCTAGTAGATGGATTCTATAGATGGGAGGTTGGCCTTTGTGATTGTCCGGGCTGAGTTCACCACTCTCTGTAACCGTCTCTGATCTTGAATGGTATAGTTGCCATACCAGGTAGTGAAACACCCAGACAGAATGCTCTCGATGGTGCACCTATAAAAGCTGGCAAGGGTATTCACCGTCATGCCAAATTCCCTCAGCTGCCTGAGGAAGAAGAGACATTGCTGGGCCTTTGTAACCAGTGCGTTCACATGAAGAGTCCAAGAAAGCTTGATGTGGATGACCACTCCCAGGAGCTTGACACTCTCCACTCGTTCCACCTCTGTGCTATTGATGGGTAAGGGGCGTGAGTAACATCCCACTGAAAGTCAGTAATGAGTTCCTTGGTTTTGCGACATTGAGAGCTAGGTTGTTCTCAGTGCACCATTTTTCAAGGTCTTCCACCTCCCCGTCTGTGACCAATTTTGTCGCCATCTGAGATTCAATGACTGTGGTGATGTGATCAGCAAACTTGTAAATGGCATTAGTCTGGTATTTGGTGATGGGTATACAGTGAGTACAGTAGGGGACTAAGTACGCACCCCTGGGCCGGCTCCAGTGTTGAGTGTTGGTGAAGATGAAACATTGTCCCCAGTTTTCACTGATTGTGGCCTGTGGGTCAGGAAAGTGAGGATCCAGTTGCAGAGAGTGGGGCTCAGTCTGAGATCACTGAGTTTAGTAATCAGCCTCAAGGGAATAATAGTGTTGAAGGCTGAACTGTGGTCAATGAGTAGGAGTCTTACATAGCTGTTCTTGGTGTCCAGATGTTCTAGGGAGGAGTGAAGGGCAAGTGATGTGGCACCTGACGTGGATCTGTTGGTCCAATAGACAAATTAGAGTGGGTCAAAGAGGAGTGGGGAGGCTGGAGTTGACTAATGCAATGACCAGCTTTTCAAAGCACTTCATGACCACCAAAGTTAGGGCCACTGGGCGGTAGTCATGGACACATGCTGCATGAAACTTCTTAGGCACAGGGATGATGTTGGCCCTCTTGAAGCAGGCAGCGACAGTGGCCGGCTGCAGGGAGAGCTGGAAGATGTCCGAGAAAACCTCTGCCAGTTGGTCTGTGCATGTCCTGAGTGCACGGCCTGGTACTCCATCTGGTCCCATCGCTCTCCTTGGATTCACACGAAGGAAAACTGATCTGACCTCTGATGCAGTGGATGCTGGGATAGGTTCGTGAGGACTTGTCAGAATAGGTGTTACCTCCCAATCGAAATTCTGCTCAAAGCGAGCATAGAAGGTGTTGAGATGGTCTGGGAGGGATATGTCATCGTCTGCTGTCTTGTCCCTTTTTAAAGAAATTACAGCTCTTTTGGGCTTCTGAAAACAACATTGGCCAATTGAATAGCCTGCTGGGAAAAGTGGATAACTGAAGTTGGATCAGGCCAGACCAACAGGTATGCACACTGTTCCCCTGATTGATGATATGGAACAGGTTTTAATAGGACAGTGGGAACTGCGGTATGAAGGCAGGAAGCTTGCAGCATTCACTGCGATCAAGTCAGACAGATATACAGGCCATTCAACTTGATTGATTGAATAGGTGCTGACAGGACAATACTGCAAGGTTTCGGGTGGGACAGTAGATCTGAGTTTCAGTCGAACTGCTATTGAGACAGTTTGGCTCCTCAGGTCTGCTCGGTCAATAGGGAAATGACAATATCCAACACTGTCTTTTGTAACAGTCTTCCCGAGGTAGAATGTCAATTAACATCAAGTAACTAATTTATGCTAATTACATTCTTACATCAAACCGTTGCTGCCCAACAGCACTCGGAGTTGACCCAGATAATTAGTTCAAAGCCCAGTCCTGGTAAAGGGTGAGTCCCAAAACATTGACTTCTCCACCTCCTGATGCTGCCTGGCTTGCTGTGTTCTTCCAGCCTCCTGTCAAATAAGGCAACTCAGATCAGACGGGTGCCCTCGCACACTCCAGAGAGAATATTAGCACCAAGAATCAGAAACCATGGGAGCAGGAGGAACAGCCCGATCTTCAGTTTGACCCACTATAATGGGGTAGTATAAACCTCTTTGTCACCCTCTGAAAATGCAATCTTGCACAAATAAGAGATGCCTTTTGTTTGTTTGTTGATTAGAGTAAAAGTCTAATGTTTATTAGTCTCTCTGATATGCTACTGTACCCTGCATTTGTGAAAACAAATATATATATATGATTAGATTCCCGAGATAATGGAAACAGGCCCTTCGGCCCAACCAGCTCACACTGACTCCCCCGACAGTAACCCACCTTGACCCATTTCCCTCTGACTAATGCACCTAACACTATGGGCAATTTAGCACGTCCGATTCACCTGACCTGCACATCTTTGGGTTGTGGGAGGAAACCGGAGCACCTGGAGGAAACCCACTCAGACGCAGGGAGAATGTACAAACTCCACACAGACAGTTGTCCAAGGCTGGATTTGAACCTGGGACATTGGTGCTGTGAGGCAGCCATGCTAACCACTGAGCCACCATATATATGTAAAGACATTTTAATGAATAAAGGATAATATTTAAAATTAAAACTTAAATTGCGCTCTCAAAGCCAGAGGGCACAGGCATGAAAGAACTGGAAAGTTGCTCTGGAAATGAGAAGGACAGGTGGGTTTTATAGAGGTGCTATATGGGAGTAGCATGGCGGCTCAGTGGTGAGCACCGCTGCCTCACAGCACCAGGGACACAGGTTTGATTCCAGCCTCTGGCGACTGTGTGTAGTTTGCACATTCTCCCCATGTCTGTGCCGGTTTCCTCCCACAGTCCAAAGGTGTGCAGGTTAAGTGAATTGGCCGTGCTAAAATTTCCTGTAGTGTTGGGTGCATCCGAGGGGAAATGGTTCTGGGTGGATTACTCTTCCAAGGGTCTGTGTGGACTTGTTGGGCTGAAGGGCCTGTTTCCTCACTGTAGGGAATCTAATCTTGTACTTCAACCATAATAACCAGGTGTCATGGTAAAACACGTGTCATTATTAAAATAAGTAAGCAAGTAAATCAAAGACATATATGAAAATAATATTTACATTTGAATCACAGGCGACTGTTTTTCGAAACAACAGAGGGTGTTGAAAACGTGGAATGTGCATCCAGAAAAGGTGGTGCTGCTCTCAGTTTAATGTCACATCCAAACAGCGTTGAGAAATATTTCCTTGTTCCTGGCACCTTTCACCTTAACCGTGAGGTCTCCTGTAGTGATTGATTTGCATGGTGGGACACAGAGGGGGGAAGATTGCAAAGCTGCAGTTTCACAAAAGAAGATTTGTTCAATTTGGAGGGATTAGGAAAAAGTGATTTCAAAATAGCTTTCAAGTTTTACCAGCAAAGCTTAAAAATTGCTTTTATTCGCGTTCACCTCACATTGTAAACAGTGTTTGGTAACAGATTGCTTCAAGTGTATGAGCAATGTTTGGGGCTTTGTTTTGGTGAAAGAGGAGGCAGTG
The DNA here is from genome assembly GCF_020745735.1 of Hemiscyllium ocellatum. Classification (NCBI taxonomy): domain Eukaryota; kingdom Metazoa; phylum Chordata; class Chondrichthyes; order Orectolobiformes; family Hemiscylliidae; genus Hemiscyllium; species Hemiscyllium ocellatum. Next base: position 40,508,567 of record NC_083435.1, read on the forward strand.
TGAAGGGGGCGGGGAAGGGCGGAGCTTTTCCGTTTAAGGATGATATGCAAATTATCGCAGCTTCTCAGGTCTCCCAGTGAGTGTCGGATTGAGTGAAACCTGAGCCTTTCGGGATGTTCTGTGATCCGGGTGAGAAATTGCGCTGTTGTACAGACAGGGAACCTTCGAGAGGTGTATTTGCGATTTTCGAGCCGGCAGTTAGTATGAGTGTAAGAGGTATGGGGTGTTGTTGGGTTTGAGCGAGTGAGAGTATTGAGCATACTTACCTGGCAGGGGAGATACCATGATCAACAAGGTGGTTCTCCCAGGACGAGGCTATCCCATTGCACTTCGGGTGTGCTGACGCCTGCGATGTCCCCAAATGCGGGATACTCGACTGCAAAATTTGTGGTAGTGGGGGACTGCGTTCGCGCTCTCCCCTGATTTACAAGCAAAAAGCAGATCTTTCAGTAGATGGCGCTCACTTGTGCTTCATGCGGCTTCCTATATCCCGCGCACTGATGTTCAATTCAGTTTCACCCAAATCGGCAGATGATACCGCACGTCTTACTTCATCCTGCAATAAACCGCTGTGTTCAAAGCTTTTCATAAGAGGACCAAGCCCTTCAAATAACCAAATCTGCGCCAGCATTTGCTCCATTTCCCTCTATTTACTGCCTATTCCAGTATTGCCCAAAGTGCCTCTTTCAACAATTTATTCGACAGATTATATTCAGCTCTGTCCACTGATTCTTCACCACCAGCTCCAGGTAAAAGGAGACGGTGGATACTGTCATCTAATCATACAACTTTACAGTATGGAAGCAGGCTGTTCGGCCCATATTGCCCATGCTGCACACTCCATACAGCATGGAAACACACCCTTGGGTCCAACTCGTCCATGCCAACCTGATACCCCAACCCAATCTAGTCCTACTTGCCAGCACCCGGCCCATATCCCTCAATCCTTCCTATTCATATTCACATCCAAATGCCCTTCAAGTGTTGCATTGCACCAGTCTCTAAGTCAAAACTTTGCCCGTTAGGTCGCTTTTATATCTTTGACCCTCTCACCCTAAACCTATGCCCTCTCGTTCTGGACCACCGGACCCCAGAGAAAAGTCTTGGTCTATTTATCGTATCCATTCACCTCAGGATTTTATAAACCTCTATAAAGTCACCTCTCAGCCTCCGATGCTCCAGGGAAAACAGCCCCAGCCTGTTCTGCCTCTCCTTATAGCTCAAATCCTCCAACACTGGCAACATCCTTGTAAATCTTCTCTGAACCCTTTCAGGTTTCACAACATCTTTCCGATAGGAAGGAGACCTAAATTGCACGCAATATTCCAACCGTGGCCTAACCAATGTCCTGTACAGCCGCAGCATGACCTCCCAACTCCTGTACTCAATACTCTGACAATAAAAGAAAGCATACCAAACGCCGCCATCACTATCCTATCTACCTGCAACTCAAGGAGCTATGAACCTGCACTCCAAGGTCTCTTTGTTCAGCAACACTCCCTAGGACCTTACCATTAAGTGTATGCGTCCTGCTAAGATTTGTTTTCAAAATGCAGCACCTCGCATTTATCTGAGTTAAACTCCATCTACCGCTTCTGCCCACTGGCCCATCTGATCAAGATCCTGTTGTAATCTGAGGTATCCTTCGTTGTCCACTACACCTCCAATTGTGGTGTCATAAGCAAACTTACTAACTACACCTCTCATGCTCACATTCAAATCATTTATGTAAATGACAAAAAGTAGAGGACCCAGCACTGATCCTTGTGGCACTCCACTGGTCACAGGCCTCCAGTCTGAAAAACAACCTCCCACCACCACCCTCTGTCTTCTACCTTTGAACCAGTTCTGTCCCAAATGCCTCGTTCTCCCTTTATTCAGTGAGCCCTGACTTTGCTAACCAGTCTCCTTTGGGGAACCTTGTCACATGACTTACTGAAGTCCACATAGATCACGTCTACCGCTCTGCCCTCATCAATCCTCTTTGTTACTTCTTCAAAAAACTCAATCGAGTTTGTGAGACATGATTTCCCACACGCAAATCCATGTTGACTATCCCTAATCAGTTCTTGCCTTTCCAAGTACATGTACATCCTGTCCCTCAGAATTCCCTCCAACAACTTGCCCACCATGGACGCCAGGCTCACTGGTCTATAGTTCCCTGGCTTGTCCTTACTACCCTTCTTAAAGAGTGACATTACGTTAGCCAACCTCCAGTCTTCCAGCACCTCACCTGTCACTATCGATGATACAAATATCTCAGCAAGAGGCCCAGCAATCACTTCCCTAACTTCCTGCAGAGTTCTAGGGAAAACCTATCAGGTCCTGGGTTCTATCCACTTTTATTCATTTCAACACATCCAGCACTTCCTCCTCTGCAATATGGACATTTTTCAAGGTGTCACCATCCATTTCGACAGTAAGTACTGATGCGAAATACTCGTTTCGTATCTTTCCTATTTTCTGTGGCTCCACACAAAGGCCACCTTGCTGATCTTTGAGGGTCCCTTACCTTCTCCCTAGTTATCCCTTTGTCCTGAATGTATTTGTGTTCACAATTGAATTAGTCCCATTTGCCTGTATTTGGTCCACACTCCTCCATATCTGTCCCATCCATCGACTTGTCCAAATGTTTCTGAAATGACAAAATTGTACTCCACAACACCACTCCCTCTGGCAGCCTGTTCCACTCCCCACCCTCTTTGTACACCCCAGTGCAACACCGGCATCTCCAATAGTCACAGACACAGTTTAGTTCTGTGAAATAGCACATGAAGAAATCGAGTAAACATTGGAGTTTGATGCTCTCAATAAACACCACAAAGGAATTGTTATGTTATCTAGGTGGGTAACTCTAGTTTATCTCGCTTAGCCTAGGGATTATTCCTCCGTACCTTCAGTGAGGCCGTTACCGGTAGTGAATACCCTTGGTGAGAATTTTAACTACTGTCTGGTCCTAGAAACTTCCAACCCGGTTAGGCTTTATCGTAGGTCTATAGGTCATCCTTCAGTATTACCCCTTTCACCTATGAGTGAGAGCGGCTCGCCTTGGGCCAACCAAGCACCTTCCTACCGTTTGTAGTTCTTAACACTTCACAATAATAATCCCAATATATCTTAATCAAATAACTGTTCGGCGATTCGTGTGTGTATGTAAATTAAAAATGTAATTTATTGAAACATAAGAAAAGAAATCAATTTACAGTTACTCACTCTTAGCCTTACGATTTTCTTAGCTCAAAATCCCGATTTAGAGTCGCGAGTCAAGATTACTTTAGTTTCTTAGATTCTTCTTAAGTCAAAGTCCCGATTCCAAGTCGCGGGTCGAGTTTACCTAGGATAAAGCAGAGCTTAGTTCCCTAAGTGTACCTCAGGGGGATCTTTTGAGCAGGCTGCAAGTTAGTTGTCTCTTGTTTGAGATCTTTTGATATTGGTTCAATATGCACAAATGTGTCTTTTGTAGCAAGCCTGTTTTGGTTCAGTAGCCAAAGCTACATTGGTTCAGTGTCTCCTGTCAGCTGGTGGCAAGAGCGATTTGCCTGCTGTGAAGCTCTGCTTATATCCCTTACAAAGTTTGTCAAGCAATTACGTCATTAGTTCTAAGGACTGGGATCAGCTGTTTTACACCCGCTTAAAATCGTGCCGCGGTCAGCATTTAACACATGCTTGTTTAAAGGTCGCGTTTAATATCGTTAGCATACAATAGCATAGGGTTAGTGTGCAAACTTCAAATAGGTTTACCTGTTAAGTGTCCGAAGTGAGCTTTTCAATGTGGATGATTCAGGTTCCCGTTACAGAATCTCTTATTTGTACAGGCAACTTCAAAGGCATCTGGATGGGTAGATGAATAGAAAGGGTTTGGAGGGATGCGGGCCGGGTGCTGGCAGGTGGGACTAGATTGGTTTCGGATATCTGATCGGCATTGACAAGTTGGACTGAAGGGTCTGTTTCCATACAGTACATCTCTGTGACTCAATTACTGTATTTGATGCACCAGGAACGTCCATTAACTGAATGCCTCCCCCGTTTACCTTGAGCAGGGAGACCTTTGACAATGTCCTTTCCCCACTATGTCTTGCTGGCACCTGCCTTCAAGCTTTAGTGCGTCCCTCAGCATGTAGTCCTGGACCTTGGAATGTGCCTCCAACACTTGGGGAAGATCAACTCCTTGCTCTGGAAAACCAACAACTTTTCAGAAGACCAGAGAGCACCTTTCACCATTTGCCACGCACAAAGCCACACTGACTGTTCCAAATGGGTCCTCGCCTCTCCAAATGCCTCGAGATCCTAACTCTCAGAATCCCCTCTCACAACTTCGCAACCACAGCCGTTAGGCTCACCAGTCTATTGTCTCCAATCTATGCTGTGAGTTCATTTGCCTTACCTGTCAGGCCCCTTGCTTTGAAATCAATGCAATTTCACTGAAGGCTTCCCTTGCTTCCTGCCGTGCTCTTGCCTGTTCTGTTTAGTACGAGAATTACCAACACTGCCATTACTGTTTAACTTGGTTTCATTACCTCTGTACTGTCCTCAAGGTTCTGAATGTAGGGAGTGTTGCTGAACATAAAGACCTTGGAGTGTCGGTTCATGCTCCCTTGAAAGTCAAGTCGCAGATCAATTACAGAAGGCATTTTGTATGCTTCCCTTCATTGGTTGGAGGGTTCAGTATCGGAGTTGGGATTTTATGTTGTGGCTGTACAGGACATTGGTGAGGCAGAGTTTGGAGTATTGTGTCCAATTCTGGTCTCCTTCCTATCGGAAGGATGTTGTGAAACTTGAAATGGTTCGAAATACATGTACAAGGATGTTGCCAGGGTTGGAGGATTTGAGCTTTCAGGAGAGAGTGAATAGGCTGGGACTGTTTTCCCTGGAGCGTCGGAGGCTGAGGGGTGACCTTAGAGAGGTTTCTAAAATCATGAGGGGAATGGATAGGATAAATAGACAAGATAATAGACAATAGGTGCAGGAGTAGGCCATTCTGCCCTTCGAGCCTGCACCAACATTCAATATGATCATGGCTGATCATCCTTAATCAGTATCCTGTTCCTGCCTTATCTCCATAACCCTTGATTCCACTATCCTTGAGAGCTCTATCCAACTCTTTCTTAAATGAATCCAGAGACTGGGCCTCCACTGCCCTCTGGGGCAGAGCATTCCACACAGCCACCACTCTCTGGGTGAAGATGCTTCTCCTCATCTCTGTCCTAAATGGTCTACCACGTATCTTTAAGCTGTGTCCTCTGGTTTGGCATTCACCCATCAGCGGAAACATGTTTCCTGCCTCCAGAGTGTCCAATCCTTTAATAATCTTATATGTCTCAGTCAGATCCCCTCTCAGTCTTCTAAACTCAAGGATATACAAGTCCAGTCACTCCAGTCTTTCAGCATAAGGTAGTCCCGCCATTCCAGGAATTGAACTCGTGAACCTACGTTGCACTCCCTCAATAGCCAGAATGTCTTTCCTCAAATTTGGAGACCAGAACTGCACACAATACTCCAGGTGTGGTCTCACCAGGGCCCTGTACAGCTGCAGAAGAACCTCTTTGCTTCTATATTCAATCCCTCTTGTTATGAAGGCCAGCATACTATTAGCTTTCTTCACTACCTGCTGTACCTGCATGCTTGCCTTCATTGACTGGTATACAAGAACACCCAGATCTCTTTGTACTGCCCCTTTACCTAAATTGCTTCCATTTAGGTAGTAATCTGCCTTCCTGTTCTTGCCACCAAAGTGGATAACCATACATTTATCCACATTAAACTGCACCTGCCATGCATCTGACTACTCACCTAACCTGTCCAGGTCACCCTGTAACCTCCTAACATCCTCCTCACAGTTCACCCTGCCACCCAGCTTAGTATCATCAGCAAATTTGCTAATGTTATTACTAATACCATCTTCTATATCATTAATATATATTGTAAAAAGCTGCGGTCCCAGCACTGATCCCTACAGTACCCCACTGGTCAAAGCCTGCAATTCCGAAATGGAGCCGTTTATCACTACTCTTTGTTTCCTGTCAGCCAACCAACTTTCAATCCAAGTTAGTACTTTGCCCCCAATACCATGCACCCTAATTTTGCTCACTAACCTCCTATGTGAGACTTTATCAAAGCTCTCTGAAAGTCCAGGTACACTAAATCTACTGGAACTCCCTCGTCTATCTTCAGAATTACATCCTCAAAAAATTACAGAAGATTAGTCTAGCATGATTTCCCCTTCATAAATCCATGCTGACTCTGACCTATCCTATTACTGCTATCCAGATGTGTCGTAATTTCATCCTTTATAACAGACTCCAGCATCTTTCCCACCGCTGAGGTCAGACTAACTGTTCTATAATTTCCTGCTTTCTCTCTCCCACCTTTCTTAAAAAGTGGTACAACATTAGCCATCCACCAATCCCCAGGAACTGATCCCGAATCTATCGAAATCTGGAAAATAATCACCAACGCATCCACACTTTCTCGAGCCACCTTCTTCAGTACCATGGGATATAGACCATCAGCCCCAGGGACTTATCAACCTTCAGACCTAACAGTCTCTTCAGCACCAATTTCTGGCAAATATAGATTCCCTTAAGTTCAGGTCCTTCAGCCACTGTTACCACAGGGAGATTGCTTGTGTATTCCCCAGTGAACACAGATCTGAAGTACCAATTCAATTCTTCTGCCATTTCTTTGTTCCCCGTAATATATTCCCCTGTTTCTGTCTTCAAGGGCCCAATTTTAGTCTTAACCATTTTTTTGCCTTTCACATACCTGAAAAAGCTTTTACTATCCCCCTTTATATTTTTGGCCAGTTTTCCTTTGTACCTCATTTTTTCTCTGCGTATTTCCTTCTTAGTAATCCTCTGTTGTTTTTTTAAAAGCTTCCAAGTCCTCCGTTTTCCCACTTATCTTTGCTATGTTACACTTTTTCTCTTTTAACTTTATATGTTCCTTAACTTCCCTCGTCAGCCACGGCCACCCATGCCTCCTCTTAGGGCCTTTCTTCCTTTTTGGAATGAACTGATCCTGCATCTTCTGCATTATACCCAGAAATATCTGCCATTGTTCCTCCACTGTCATCCCTGCTCAGGTATTGCACCATTGAATTTTGGCCAGCTGCTCCCTCATAGCTCCATAGTTCCCTTTATTCAACAGAAATATTGTCACTTCCGATTGTACCCTCTCCCTCTCAAATTGCAGATTGTATTATGGTCACTACTTCCCAATGGCTCCTTCACTTCGAGGTCCCTGATCAATTCTGGTTCATTGCACAATACCAGATCCAGAATTGCCTTCTCTCTGGTCGGCTCCAGCACCAGCTGTTCTAAGAGTCCATCTCAGAGGCACTCCACAAAGTCTCTTTCTTGAGGTCCAATACCATCCTGATTCTCCCAGTCTACCTGCATGTTGAAATCCCCCATAACAACTGTAATAACATCTTTGCAACAGGCCAATTTCAGCTCCTGATACAACTTACATCCGACATCCAGACTACTGTTTGGGGGCCTGTAGATAACTCCCAAGTGGGTCGTTTTAGCCTTAGAATTTCCCAGCTCTATCAACACTGACTCTACATCCCCTGATTCTCGGTCCCCCACGCAAGGGACTGAATATCGTCAGTCTGTCCTTACGATAGCACGTGTAGCCTTGAATATTCATTTCCCGGGCCCAGTCCACTTGAAGCCACGTCTCAGTTATCCCCACAATATCGTATCTGCCAATTTCCAAAGAGCCTCAAGCTCATCCATCTTATTTCTAATGCTTCGTGCATTCATATATAGTATTTTTAATTTGTTACTGCCCTCGTCCTTCCCATCAACTCCTATTTCACTCAACCTTACAGCATAATCCCTTTTTGAGTTTTCTGGCCCATTGATACAGTTGTCTTTCTTGACTTCCCTTGTTCTAACTTTCCCTCCAATTTCCTTCTTAAACATCCAGTTTGTCCCCTCCCCCAGCTACTTAGTTGAAACGTAGCTGTGTTGCAGTAGCAAACCTGCCTGCCAGAATGCTGGTCCCTAACCTATTAAGGTGCAAACCATCTCTCATGTATAATTTATGCTTACCACAAAACATACCCCAGTGATCCAAGAAGTTAAATTCTTGCTTCCTGCACCAGTTCCCCAACCACACGTTCAAGTCCATTATCTCCCTGTTTCTGGCCTCACCAGCCCGAGGAACTGGAAGCAAACCGGAGAGAACCACCTTGGACGTCCTGCTTTTCAGCCTTCTTCCTAGTTCTCCGAAGTCCCACTGGAGTATGTTCCTCCTCGTCTTCCCGACATCATTTGTGCCGACATGTAACACCACCTCTGGCTCTTCACCTTCGTCCTTGAGGATTTCCTGTACTCTGTCTGTGATGTCTTCAACCCAGGCCTCAGGAAGGCAACACACCATCCTTAAGTCCAGCCTGCTGCCACAAAAACCTCGGTCAGTTCCTCTCACGATGGAGTCCCCTATTACCACGGCTCAGTGCAATGTCCGACTCTTCCGCTCTGCCTCCACGCCAACTTTTGATTGACAGATCTTTCCCCTCGGGTGGGTGAGTCCAGAACTATAGGGCATACGTTCAGGGTGAGAAGTGAAAGAGTGTGGTACCTGTGTGAAATGAGCTGCCAGAGGAAGTGGTGGAGGTTGGTACAATTACAGCATTGAAAAGGTACCTGGATGGGTATATGAATAGGAAGGGTTTGGAGGGATATGGGCCAAGTGCTGGCTAATGGGCCTAGATTAGGTTAGGATACCTGGTGGGCATGTATGGGTTTGACTGAAGGGTCTGTTTCCATGCTGTATATCTCTATGACTCTATGACCAGAGCTTTATAGAGCCTCAGAAGTACATCTCTGCTTTTATATTCAAGTCCTAGTTGATTAATGAGGGAAGGGATGTAGATGTCATGTACATGGACTTTGGTAAGGCATTTGATAGGGTTCCTTATGGTAAGCTGATGGAGAAGGTGAAGTTGCACGGGGTCCAGGCTGTTCTAGCTAGATGGATGGAGAACAGGTGAGGCAACAGCAGGGAGAGAGGATTAATGGAGGGGAGCTTCTCAAAATGGAGAGCTGTGACCAATGGTGTTCCACAGGGATCTGTGCTGGGATCACTGTTGCTTGTGATGTACATAAATGATTTGCAGGAACGTGTGGGTTGCTTCATGAGCAAGTTTGCAGATGAAACTAAGATTGGTGGAGGAGCAGATAGTGAAGGGGTCTGTCAGAGAATACCGCAGAATACAGACAGATTGGTGAGTTGGGCAGAGAAATGGCAGATGGTGTTCACTCCGGACAAATGTGAGGTGATGGATCTTGGAAGATCAAATTCCAGAGTGAACTATAGAGTAAATGGAAAAGTCCTGGGGAAAATTGATGTACAGAGAGATCTTGGTGTTCAGGTCCATTGTTCCCTGAAGGTGGCAACGTACATCAGTAGAGTGGTCAAAAAGGCATACGGCATGCTTTCCTTCATCAGACGGGGTATTGGGTACAAGAGTTGGCAGGTCATCTTAGAGTTGTTTCAGACTTTGGTTCGGCCACATTAGGAATACTACGTTCTGGTCCCAACATTGCTGAAAGAATGTGGACCATGGCTAACTATGAAGAGAGGTTCAGTAGATTAGGATTATTTTCATTGAAAAGACAGAGGTTGAGGAGGGCCCTGATTGAGGCCTAAAAAATCATGAGAAGTATACACAGGATGGACAGCAAGAAGCTTTTCCCCAGAGTGGAGGATTCAATCATGAGGGGTCACATGTTCACAGTGAGAGGGGCAAGGTTTAGGGGAGATGTGTGTGGAAAGTTCATCAGGCAGAAGGTTTTCGTTGCCTGGAACACATTGTTAGTGGAGGTGATAGGGGCTAGACCAACAACATCATTGAAGATGTATCCAGGGAGATACATGAATGGGGAGGGAACAAAACGACACAGAGCTTTTGAAAATAGGTGGCAGGTTTAGACAGAGAAGCTGAATCGGCGGAGGCTTAGAGGGCTGAAGGGCCTGTTCGTGTCAATCTCTTTGTTATTTGTTCATCTCAAAATAAATGCCAACATTGCATTTGCCTTCCCACCTACTGACTCAACCTACAAGTTTGACCTTGAGAGAATGCTGGACTAGAACTCCCAAGTCTCTTTGCAGTTCAGATTTTCAACTGTTCTCCCCATTTAGAAATAGTCCCTGCTTCAATTTTCTTTGGGAGCAGGGAGAACAGCCTGAACTTCAGTTTGACCCGCTGTAATCGGGGTGGGATAAACCTCTTTATCATATTCTGTAAACGCAATCCTGTGGGTGGCACGGTGGCACAGTAGTTAGCACTGCTGCCTCACAGCACCAGAGACCCTGGTTCAGTTCCCACCTCGGGTGACTGTCTGGGTGGAGTTTGCACATTCTCCCTGTGTCTGCGTGGGTTTCCTCCGGATGCTCCGGTTTCCCCCCACAGTCCAAAGATGTGCTGGTTGGGTGAATTGGCCATGCTAGATTGCCCACAGTGTTAGCTGAAAGGGTAAATGTAGGGGAATGGGTCTGGGTGGGTTGCTCTTCAGAGGGTCAGTGTAGACTTGTTGGGCTGAAGGGCCTGTTTCCACAGTGTAAATAATCTAATCTGAGCGATGCCTTTTGTTTGTTGATTAGAGTAAAACTCTAATGTGTAATAGTTTCTTTGATCTGCTACTGTACCCTGCATTTGTGAGAAAACACATATTTGTGAAGACATTTCTATGAATAAAGTATAAATTTTAAAATTAAAAGAAATCTTGCGCTCTCAAAGCAGATTACGAATCTCCCACTACCCCGAGGGCAGTCCCAGAACACAGCAATACCAAAGCCACACAAAGGACAGGTCAGACGGAGAGACACCACCAAGGACATCACTCCCAGGACAGGGACAATGGAAGCCCCTCACAGTTTCAGAAGAGACATTCTCACCAACCTGCAAAGAGCTGGAATCTCCTGATCCCATTGATACTGTCGGGATGTTGCATTGTATCGAGATTCAGGACATTCATCCGATAACTGTTTTTTAATTAGCATCATAGTAACTAGATTACTCCATTTCCAGATACATTGTATGTTTCCCCATTTTCATTCATCTTTTTGTACAAGATTCCTATAAAACCTGGCTTCAGCCTCAGCTCGAGGAAGAGAACCCTTGACCCTCCTGTACAGACTGTCAGGTCTGTGTCAGACTAGTCAGTTTCCCTTCCAACCATATCGCTTGTAATAAACAGCTTGTCAGTTTCACCCGATCTGGTCTGTGTGCTCTCTGCCTTATTGGGCTAATTTCTCCCACAGGGTCAGTATGGCCTTGTTGGGGCCGAAGGGCCTGATTCCACACTCTAGGGAATCTAATCTAATCAGATATCTATCTTGTGTTTTAACGATCAGAAGCACATCTCATTGGTAAAACCCGTTCCGTTATTAGTGTAAGTGAGCAAGTCCCGTAAATCAAAGACATGTGGAAACCATGTTTACATTGGAATCACAGGCGACTGTTTTTCAAAGCAACAAGGGGTGTTGTAAACGTGGAATGTGCAGCCAGAGAAGATGGTGCTCTCAGTTTAAGCTCACATCCAAACAATGTTGAGAAATATTTACTTGGACCTGGCACCTTTTAATCTTAATTGCTTGGAATAAATAGCTTGTCGATTTCACCCGAACTCGGTGTGTACGCTTCAGGCTCACTGCCTTTATTCCTGATGAAGGGCTTTTGCCCGAAACGTCAATTTCGCTGCTCGTTGGATGCTGCCTGAACTGCTGTACTCTTCCAACACCACTGATCCAGAATCTAATTCCTCCGACAGTTTGCCGATATTAGTCGACGGCTCCTTTTTCTCTGAACAGGGGAAGCGAACCTGACATTTTAAATATAGCTCAATTTGAACCTGGGGGCCAGCCCTGCCCCAGCCAGTCAGACCAGGGAAAGGCTGGATTGGGAGATGCCAGCATTGGACTGGGGTGTACAAAGTTAAACACCACACAACCCCAGGTTATAGTCTAACAGGTGTTTGCAAGGTTTGTGATGGTTTGTAGCTCAGGTTGAGGCTTAGGGTGTAGGCTAGGTAACATCATCAGTGGCGATCTCCAAGTGAAGCCAAGCTGTTGTCTCCTGCTTTCTATTTATATCTTTCTCCTGGATGGGGTTCCTGGGGTTTGTGGTGATGTCATTTCCTGTTTGTTTTCTGAGGGGTTGATAGATGGGATCTAGATCGATGTGTTAGTTTATGGCGTTGTGGTTGGAGTGCCAGGCCTCTAGGAATTCTCTGGCATGTCTTTGCTTTGCGTCCCAGGATAGATGTGTTGTCCCAGTCAAAATGGTGGTTTTTTTCATCTGTGTGTCAGGCTATGAGGGAGAGGGGGTCGTGTCTTTTTGTGGCTAGCTGGTGTTCGTGTATCCTGGTAGCTAACTTTCTTCCTGTTTGTCCTACGTAGTGTTTGTGGCAGTCCTTGCATGGAATTTTTGTAGATGACGTTGGTTTTGTCCATGGGTTGTACTGGGTCTTTTAAAATTCTGATCTCTGTATGTAAATGTTTACGTCTGTATGGCATGACCAACTGCACAGACCATCAAATTATTTTCTGAATAAAATATATTTTTGAAATTAAAAAAATCCTTTCTGACATTAATCTCTCAATAGAATTTTACAGTTCATCAGTTGGCAATTCAAAGTAGTGGTTGTGGGGTGTTGGCTCAACTGAAGACAGCATCTAAAGGGACAGGATTTGTCTGGGAACTGGGCTGAGATGGCAATGGTGCTCAGTTTGACAGAAGTATTACATTGGTTTGTGTCACTGGAAAGTAAGTGATAGAGTGAGAAGGGGCTGAGTGGGCACTGCCCAGGTTGTTTGATCTGAATGTGGCAATGTTGAGAGAAAGGGCTTTAAGGTTTGTATCTTAACCAAACTTTGCTCCACCCCAGCTGGGCCTTGAACCCACAATCCCTGGTTTTGGGAGGACAGTGACTTATCCATTGGGACATGGGGCTGTGCAAAATTTTGGGGGGGGGGGGGGGGGGGGGGGTGTGGTGATTGTAACTTGACCTTTTCCCTTGAGGTAATTACTGCCAAATTTGATGCTATTTTGTGGGCCTTTTTTTTTCAAACACAATCTGATGGAGAGTCATCTAGACTTGAAACATTTGCTCGCTGTCTCTCCATTGATGCTGCCTGACCTGCTGTGATCTCCTAATTATATCAATTCGAGGAATGAAAAGACAGATTGAAGTTTGCTTTTTTGTGTGTCAGTAATTAATATTGCAAAGTATCGATTATATGTGAGGAATAATCCTCTTTCTAGAAGTTTCCTTGGTTGTCCTGTCTGTCAGTTTCAGTTATTTCTCCAACCATGATTCCTGACCACCACCTTGGCCTTGCTGTATCGCCTAGCCTTAGCCCTCTCATCCTCATCCTTCCATCACAAAGAAGGCCAGCTCTGAACCTTAATCTACATCCCACATTCACATTCCAGGTCTGCGGCCTTCTGTATTCCTCCTTGGGAAAAAGAACTACTCCCCAATTCACTGATAACCACACACTCAAAACAAACAACGTTATCCAGGCCTTTGACCCTCCATTCACCACAACATTTCTGCAGTGGCTGATTTACTCAACCCCACCATCACCTCCACTTGTGATCCCCAACAGACCCCTTCCCCTCTCGAGCTGCTCAAGCCTAGTCAACGTCCTCCAATGAGAAGGAAAAAAGTACAGTATGGTTTATTATACAAAATCTTCCTTTCCTATGGTTAAAATCTACATCATTCTATGCCTCTGTCTCAGTTACAGACCACCTCATTAAAACCAAAATAAGACAAAAGGTGTTTTATCGATCCAGGTTACTCGTATAGATGGGATTACAGTTAATGTCGTTTGTATACATTTCAGCAAGGCCTTCGACACGGTCCCGTGTTGGAAACTGATAAAGTTGGTAAAAGCTCATAGGATCCAGAATTACTTGACAAACTGGACCCAAAATTGGCGTCATGGCAGGCGGCAGAGGGTGGTTGTGGAAGGCTATTTGTGTGACTGTTCAGTGACATATGACAGGGATCACTATGGGTCTGTTATTGTTTGTGTTTATTTATAAATAACATAAATAAGAAAGTTGGGGGGGATGATAAGTAAGGTTTTGGATGACACGGAGATTGGCTAGGTGGTTCACGCTGAGGAGAAACATTTTAGGTTACAGGAGGATATTGTTGATATATACTTCCAGGCAGATTTGTGACAGATGGAATTTGACCCTGATAAGTGTGAGGTAATATACTTTGGAAGAAGTAAGGAGACAAGGGAGTACTCAATGAATGGCGGGACATTAGGAAGCTCAGAAGAACAGAGGGATAGTGGGTGCTTGCCTACAGATTCCAGAAGGTGGTTAAACAGGTTAATAGGTAGTTAAGAAAGCATACAGGACATTTACCTTTATCAGTTGAGAGTGTGGTGCTGGAAAAGCACAGCAGGCCAGGCAGCATCCAAGGAGCAGGAAAATCAATGTTTCGGGCAAAAGCCCTTCATCAGGAATGAGGCTGGGAGCCTACGGGGTGGAGAGATAAATGGGAGAGAGGTGGGGCTGGGGCAAAGGTAGCTGAGAATGCAATAGGTAGATGGAGGTGGGGGTAAAGGGAACAGGTGGGAAGGAAGATGGACAGGTAGGACAGGTCATGAGGGCGGTGCTGAGCTGGAAGGTTGGAACTGGGATAAGGTTGGGGAGTTGGGGGGAAATGAGGAAACTGGTGAAATCCACATTGAGGCCATGGGTTTGGAGTGCCTCGAGGCAGAAGATGAGGTGTTCGTCCTCCAGACATCGGTTGGTAAAGGAATGGCGATGGAGGAGGCCCTGCATGTCCTCGGTGGAGTGGGAGTTGAAGTGTTTGGCCATAGGCTGATGGGGTTGGTTGGTGCGGGTATCCCGGAGAAGTTCCCTGAAGTGCTCTAAATGTGGGCATCCTGTCTCCCCAATTTAGAGGAGACCCACTTCAACTCTCATCCTCACAACACGCAGCCCTCCATTCCCTCTGCTCTGACCCTAACCTCACCATCAAACCAGCAGACAAGGAGGGTGCAGTGGTAGTTTGGCGCACTGACTTATACACCGCTGAAGCCAGGCGGCAACTTGAAGACACCTCCTCCTACCTCACGTCCCATCACCAAACCATCATCTCCCTGACCGTACACAACTGATCACCTCAGGGGATCTCCCACCCACAGCTTCCAACCTCGTAGTTCGGGAACCCTGCACTGCCTGATTCTACCTCCTTCCCAAGATCCACAAACCTGACCACCCCGGCCGACACATCCTCTCAGCCTGCTCCTGCCCCACTGAACTCATCTCCACCTACCTCGATACTGTCCTATCCCCCCGATCCAAGAACTTCCTGCATGCGTTCGGGACACTAGCCACGTCCTTCATCTCCTCCAAGATTTCCGTTTCCCAGGTCCCCAATTCCTCATCTTCACCATGGACATCCAGTCCCTATACACCTCCATCCGCCATGGCCAGGGCTTCCAAGCCCTCCGTTTCTTCCTCTCCTGACATCCCCACCAGTAATCTTCCACTCGCACTCTCATTCGTTTGGCTGAACTGGTCCTCACCCTCAACAATTTCTCCTTCGAGTCCTCCCACTTTCTCCAGATGAAAGGGTAGCCACGGGTACCTGCATGGGTCCCAGCTTTGCCTACATCTTTGTTGGCAGTTATCTTCCGCAGTTACACTTCCCACCTTTTCCTCTGCTACACTGATCTCTGCATCAGCGCCACCTCGTGCTCCCACGAGAAGGTTGAACAGTTCATCAACTTCACCAACAGATTCCACCCCGCCCTTAAGTTCACCTGGACCATCCCATGCAACTCCCTCCCCTTCCTGGACCTCTCCACTTCCATCAACAGCGATCGACTCAACACTGCAATTTTCTACAAACCCAATGACTCTCACGGCAACCTGGATTACACCTTCTCCCACCCTGCCTCCTACAAAACTGCTATCCCTTATTCCCGATTCCTCCACCTCTGTCGCATCTGCTCTCAGGAGGACCAGTTCCACCACAGACCACACGCCACATGGCCTTCTTCTTTAAAGACCGCAATTTCCCTTCCCACATGATTGATGATGCCCTCCAGTGCATCTCATCCACTTCCCGCACCTTGTCCCTTGAACCCCACCCCTCCAACTGCAACAACCCCTCTGCTCCTCACTTTCCACCCGCCCCATCTCAATATTCATTGCATCATCCTCCACCATTTCTGCCACCTACAAATGGACCCTGCCACCAGAGATATATTTCCCTCCCAATCTCTATCTGCTTTCTATAAAGACCACTCCCTCCACAACTACCTTGTCAGGTCCACGCTTCCCCCCAGCAACCCCCCCTCCCCCCCGGCCCCTTCCCCTCCCTGCCACCGCAGGAATTGCAAATCCGGCACCCACACTAACCCCCTCACTTCCGTCCAAGGCCCCAAAGGAGCCTTCCACATCCATCAAAGTTTCACCTGCACTCCCACACATCCATTTCCCGAATCCGTTGCTCCCAATACTGTCTCCTCTACTTTGGGGAGGCCGGATGCCTTCTCACAGAGCGCTTCAGAGAACGTCTCTGGGATACTCACACTAACCAACCCCATCGCCTGTGGCCGAACAGGTCAACATTCCCTCCTACTCTGCCAAGGACATGCAGGTCCTGGGCCTCCTCCATCGACACCCGCTTACAGCCCGACGTCTGGAGGAAGAACGCCTCATGTTCTGCCTCGGGACACTCCAACCCCATGGCATCAATGTGGATTTCACCAGTGTCCTCCTTCCCCATCCTCCACCATATCCCAGTTCCAACTTTCCAGCTCAGCACTGCCCTCATGACCTGTCCTATCTATCCATCTTCCCATCTACCTGATCCACCCTCCCCTCTGTCCTATCACCATTACTCCCACCCCCATCCACCTATTACACTCTCAGCGACCTTCTCCCCAGAACCCCACCCCCCAACCCTCCCCCTCCCATTAATCTCTCCACCACCTAGGCTCTCAGCTTCATTCCTGATGAAGGGCTTTTACCCAAAACATCGATTTTCCTACTCCTTGGATGCTGCCTGACCTGCTGTTCTTTTCCAGCACCACACTAATCCAGACTTCGATCTCCAGCATCTGCAGTCCTCACTTTCGCCTAATGCACCTAACCTACACATCCCTGAACACTCTGGGCAATTTAGCATAGCCAATTCACCGAACATGCACGTGTTTGGAATGTGGGAAGAGATCAGAGCACCTGGAGGAAACCCATGCAGATACAGGGAGAATGTGCAAACTCCCCCGGGTGGAATTGAACCGAGGTCCCTGGTGCTGGGAGGCATCAGTGCTAACTACTGAGCCTCCGTATTACCAAGGATGGAGTATAATAGTTGGGATGAGAGGCATGATAAGACTGGGCTATTTTATGATGGAGGTGGGACCTGGCTAGGTTATTAGGGATTTAGACAGGGTGAATAGAAAGCAGCCATTCCCCTCAGTTGAAGGGTTAGTAACGGGGGCACATATTTAAGGTGAAGGGCAGAATATTTAGAAGGGATTTGAGAAAAGCTTTTTTTTTAATGCAGAGGAAGTGGAATGCATTCCCTGGGATGATAGTTGAGGAGAGTTACTTCATAAGTACTTGGGTGAGCACTTGAAATGTCATAACATTCAAGGCCATGGACCAACTTCTGGAAAGTGAGACTGGTGCAAACTTAGTACAGATTTGATGACCCTAAGGCCCTCTTCTCGACTGTATGATTCTCTGATTCTGTGTTTCAGTCTGGGGTTAATTTTTCATTGCATCACAGGTGCAATACTTAGGACCTGGACATATATTTTCATGTACAATGGGGTTTACAAAGTGGGCAGGTTTACACCAAACTGATGTATGGGGATTAGCTGGATTTTAAATAAGCATTTGCAAGTTTATAATGATTTATGTAAATCAAACTGTTTGTGACTTAGGCAATAGATATCAGATGTCAATATAGTCAGCATGATAAACAGACCTGTGCTTCACACTGCAAAAATGTTAGCTATCCTCTTAAATTCCAAAAGGGAATTAGATTATTTTCCTGAAAGGAAGCATGGGTTAGATCATGACATTACAAGCACTGTGCACATAGAGGACCTGATGTATGTGGTGTATCTGGATTTCCATAAAGTATTTGACAAGGAGCTGCACAAAAGGCTACTGCATAAGATAAAGGTACATAGTGTTCGGGGTAATGTATTAGCATGGATAGAATATTGAGTTAACTAACGGAAAGCAAAGGGTGGGGATAAATGGGTGTTTTTCTGGTTGGTGATCAGTGGTTAGTGGTGTGCCTCAGGGATCAGTGTTAGGACCACAACTGTTTACATTTCACAGCAATGACTTAGAGCTGGGGACCAAGTGTAGTATGTCAAAGTTTGCAGATGACATTAAAATGAATGGTAAAGCAAAGTATGCAGAGGACATTGAAAGTCTGCAGAAGGATATAGATAGGTTAAGTGAGTGGGCAAGTGTGGCGAGATGGAGTACAATGTTGGTAAATGTGACGTCGTCCATTTTGTGGAAATAACAGCAAAATGGACGACTATTTAAATGGTGAAAAATTGCAGCATGCTGCTGTGGGAGGTACTTAGGTATCCTTGTGCATGAATCTTAACAAGTTTGTTTGCAGATGCAGCAAGTAATTAAGAAGGCAAATGGAATATTGTCCTTCATCGTAAGAGGGACAGAATTTTAAAACAGGGAGGTTATGCTGCAGCTATATAGGGTGCTGGTGAGGTTACAACTGGAGTACTGCACAGTTTTGATTTGGAGATGCCGGTGTTGGACTGGGGTGTACAAAATTAAAAGTCATTCAACACCAGGTTATAGTCCAACATGTTTATTTGGAAGCACTGGCTTTCGGAGTATTGCTCCTCCTAATGAAGGAGCAGCGCTCCGAATGCTAGTGCTTCCAAATAAACCTGTTGGACGATAATCTGGTGTTGTGTGATTTTTAATTTGTACAGTTTTGGTCTCCTTACTTGAGAAAGGATGTACTGGCACTGAACGGAGGGTGGAAGAGATTCACCAGGTTGATTCTAGAATTGAGAGGTTTGAGGAGAGATTGAATAGACTGGGACTGTACTGAGACAAGGTGGGGGGAGGGGAAATGAGGAAACTGGAGAAATGTAAGTTCATCCCTTGTGGTTGGAGAGTTCCCAGGCGGAAGATGAGATGCTTTTCCTCCAGCCGTCATATTGCTATGCAATCTTCTTCCTGACCTCTCCGCCGCCACCCCACTCCGGCCTATCACCCTCACCTTAACCTCCTTCCATTTCCAACGCCCCTCCCCAAGTCCCTCCTCCCTACCTTTTATCTTAGGCTGCGGCACACAATTTCCTCATTCCTGAAGAGGGGCTCAGGCCCGAAACGTCAACTCTCCTGTTCCTTGGATGCTGCCTGACCTGCTGCGTTTTTCCAGCAACATACTTTCAGCTCTGATCTCCAGCATCTGCAGACCTCACTTTCTCCTCGATGAGCCAGATGCCCTCCTGCTCCTATTTTGTATGTTCTTATGTCACGAGGAGAAGGAAGGTGAGCGGTACAAGGAATTTATTCTCCAGAGGGCCGGTGTCCTGGATTTTACAGAAATGGATGATTGGCCTCTTTCTGTGCTGAAGCAGGAGCAAGGAGATAATGTCAAAGAGGTTGTGAGAAGATGATGATGATGACATGGAGCTGGAAGGAAATCATGGTGAGGAAAGCCCAGTAGTGAAGAATTAGGCTAAAAGAGGGGTGCAGGACAGTGCTGCTGGAAGCCTCCATTTACAGGTGCGCACCCCCAATTCCAGCACCGCCCACGTGACAGCCCCTCAGGCTCGCACGTGCTCACATTTGAGCTCGAGAGTGTGGCGCTGGAAAAGTCACAGCAACGTCAGGCAGCATCAGTACAGCAGGAACATCGACATTTCGGACGAAAGAAGCCCGAAACGTTGATTCCCCTGCTCCTGGGCTGCTGCCTGACCGGCTGTGCTTTCCCAGCCCCACACTATCGACTCCCATCTGCACTTCTCACTTTCGCCTCAGGTTTGAAGAACCGAACGCTGGGCGCCAACCGCCGCTGCGCGTGTGAGACTACAGCTCCCGTCAGACACCGCGGGCTACCCTCTGATTCCATGCAGTAGCCCCT